>NC_134938.1:14601226-15998064 GCF_051020765.1 Lasioglossum baleicum
TCAATCGATTGGATCAATCGCCGATTTTTCGACGATTTCTTCATTTAATCAACGATTGACGATTAACTTCATCAATCGATTGGATCAATCGCCGATTTTTCGACGATTTCTTCATTTAATCAACGATTGACGATTAACTTCATCAATCGATTAGATCAACCGCCGATTTTTCGACGATTTCTTCATTTAATCAACGATTGACGATTAACTTCATCAATCGATTGGATCAATCGCCGATTTTCCGACGATTTCTTCATTTAATCAACGATTGACGATTAACTTCATCAATCGATTGAATCAATCGCCGATTATTCGACGATTTCTATCTTTAATCGTACACATTAATCAATCAATCATGAATTAAAATTTTAATGGATTAATGCCCAACTTTGAACTACGGGATGCAATAACTCCGTAAAGTCGATAGTTTGGTAATTATATCCGGTAATTGTGTTACGCGCGTATATGTTGTATCCGAGTAATTGTAAGCAAGTTGAGCTCTCGTGTCCGACATTTACGAAGATCTGATGTTGCGGTTGTATGAACAGGTACCAACAACAATGGAATATTGGTGCATTCAATCCCAACGATTGTACATCCGTCGCCCATTAAATTCAGTCTATATAACGAAAACGCAGAAAACAAACAGACAATTCGCCCAATTTATCCAACCGTCACACAACGCGCCGCGGGGGAAAAAATACAGTCGCGCACAAAGGGAAACGAAAAATATCCCGGGCGAAATGAAAAAAAAAACGAGAAGAACGCGAAAAAAAGATCATCGAAAAACCTACGGTGCCACGGTGGAAAACAGGCTTCCATATCGTTTGTCCAAAGAACAAAGAATGCATAGTTAAGAGACGTCCGACGATGAGTGGCGTGCGAAACGCGTCCGGGCGCTAATATCGCGCCGCGCGCCGCCGGGGCGAAGTATGCGCTCCGCGAAAATTACACGGGCCGCGTGTACGGGACACAAAATATCAAAGGGACGAGCGCCGGAATAAATTTTCAGAGGAATTTCATTCGTCAACGGCGAAAAAGAAAATAGAGAAACATCGGCTCGGACCCGGCTTCCGGTCGCAAAAGTGATTAAATCTTCGTTAGCGACCGCTTGCCGGGTCAAGATTCCGCTTTCCGAGGCGACAAAATTGTTGTTTTCGGATGGGAAAAACGTAATTTGTAATTTTCGGATGAAAAAACTTTCACTCCATATTTTTCTCTTCTATTGTATTGATATACATTGTATACAGGGTGTCCCAGCTAACTTGACCACCTTGAATATCTCGCTTAGTTTTAGTAATAGAAAAAAAAACGTTATAGAACAATATTAACCTAACCTTAACCGAAGGGCCAATATCATGATTGGGAAGAAACTTTTTTCAAGGTCATTTTTTTCTAGATATCAAGGTTATCAATTTTTTTTTATAGTACCAATAGACAGAATACCAATAGACATTTGGCGCGCCGGGCCGACTGTGGCAACTCGCGTCTAGGTCGCGCTCTGATTGGTCCGTATTTTTCGTTAATAAATCCTAAACAAAGCCGCGGATAACATTTTTGCAAAGGAAAATGTCGCTTGAAAAGGTCTCAGGAACCACCCCCTTTCGGGATTTTCACGAATTTTGGGACACCCTGTATAGTTCCATTAAAAAAAATTTAATGACCTTGATATCTAGAAAAAAATGACCTTGAAGAAAGTTTTTTCCCAATCATTATATTGCCCCTTCGGTTAGATTAATATTGTCCTATGACGTTTTTTTTCTATTACCAAAACTGAGCGAGATATTCAAGGTGGTTTTTCAACAATTTTGTTACGGTACAGTTGGTCTGGCGCGGAACGTGTTAATACCAAAGGCCGTCACGCACTTTTCAGTCCGAAATATTCCTTCGATTCCCATAAAGCCTCAAAACACATTCCAGCGGCGCTATTGATCGTTAATCTCCGCAGTTCTCCGCGTTACAAAGCATTTTTGCCCCATAACGAACGCGAAACTCGATACCGTGTGCGGGGGCCCCGGGGGGCCGTGAACCCCGAGCGAATCTCGAATTACGCGATCCTGATCAATTTCGCCGCACCGTGGATGCCGCATAAAATCGTTTTCGCGTTACATTTTATTCGGTCGTTACCGGTGGGACGTGAAATATCAATTTTTCGAGCCGCGGCGAGGGATAACCTGCTGCCGGGTAACTCGCCTAAGCTTCGAATCCCCGTACGGTGCCCCGTAAATTCGACGCTCTGAGCTTACCTCCGAAACAGCTCTCGGCCGCGATATCAATTGCCATTTCCGACCTCACAGTCGCCTCCGCATAGGACACCTTACGTTTCTTTGCGTTTCCATATGACAGTGCCGTAACGACGGTACGAAGCGCCTGTGGCAAGTGTCTAACTTGCGCCTCCCTGTAACCCAATAATGACAAAAACTGGAAAATTTTAATGTAACAAGTTAAATTTTTCTAAAAATGCAATATATTAAATACTATTAACCTCATCAAAATGAGTTGCCTGTATATACAATAATGTATTTGTCAAGGTATTTGTACGAATAAATAATCTGTAACCTAAATAAGAACAAATTTTTATTCATATTCAATGACGACAAAATAAAAGAAATACAAAACATATAGCTAAAACGTAAAACAGTTCAGCATATTTTATAAAGTAATTTTTCTCGTTTCTCCTGTTTAAAACCATATATACGCGAACGAGATATCATTCTAATAGCCGTTAATAGCTCGCCGGTTGCTTGAGCCGGTATTGTTTCTACGCGTTCCAGAGATTCCGTCATTCGTGACTGTTGATAGTTTTTGTAACCTGACCCTGCGTCTTTGTCTAAGTGTCGTCTCAACTCCTGATTGGCGAAATTGAACTGTAACGAATATTTGTCGAATCGCTGCCGTTTCGCGTGCCGGTCTCAAGAGACCAGTGAGAGTCTAATCGCCGTATTGAAAGGTTACTGCTGTAAGAGAGCTCGTCAGGTTCTTATATAATAAAATCAAAGAGTATCCGTACACACGACCAGTTCTTAAAAACTCTCCAAACCACAGTCCTGCGAGCCAGTCCATAAATACTGTCGTTAACACTCCACTTGCTAAAACACATCTGTTATATCGTCATCATTTAATGTTCTGGCAACATCTTTTTCAATTGATATTATAGACATGTTTGTTCATCGCTCTTGTCCAGTAGAAGAACGAAGGTACGATTTCACAATTTTTAATTTGCTAAACAAACGTTTGCAGGAAGCTGTTGTTACAGGCGTTGTTATGAAAATCCTTAATACTATGTCGAGATTTGGATACGTGTTTTGTAATGAGAGTTCGCGTAATTTTTTTGCAAGATTTGAAAAGCGTCCAAGCGACCCTCAACCGGGTCGGTATTCTTTGTTTTGCGCCGCAAACCCAGTTGGGTTTCGCCACGCCCTCGTTACGGCACTGCCATATGATATCGGAAGAGTTAGAATCTTAGATTTGATCCGGATGTAATAGTGTGTCCTTTCGCGTGTTGTCGTGTGACTGTATGGGCCTCGAACTTACCAGTCGACCGGCTGAACCAGATTTATGAGCGGTGTTTCGCAACGAACGATTGACCTGACGGTCGCGCGGGAAATGTTACGGGGGTATTTACAATTTCCGACCCTTAAAAGCGCACCTGCTACACCGCCGTATTACGGTTAAAAGGACACGGCTCTTTATCTTCGCCGGCCGACAGCAGAGGTCACATTTATGGGCTCAGGTGGCGTCGATACAGTAGTCGATACCAACCATCTATCCACCGTGTCGTTTGCTCCTGTCTCTACAACACGTGTGCATCGCCAAGGCTATGCCGCAAACCGAGCTTGCCATTTTCGTAGACGGTGATGGACCGGTGCTCGCTATACCTAACACAGTATACCATACATACGGTCTAGCAGAATGAGAATAGGCCCCATGCCAATCTTCATTACCACGCTTATATTAGCTTGCCGAGTTGTCGATGTTGTCGTTGTATGCGTCAAATCTTGTAATCGAATTTTAAACCACTTCCCGATGAGCTAGAGACTTGAAACTTTAAACATAGCTCAGAACTGGGTGACAATGCAATATAAAAAAACCAATTTTTAAAAAAAACTATGCGTTTAGAAGATATAAACTATTAAAAATTTAACCATTACACCTCCCCACGCGACGCTCGGTAGTACGTCATCGCTGTCAGCGATCCCCACTTCGCGCGCAAGCGCTTACCTACTCCACTCAGTGTTCCGATTGAACCAACCAGCGGCTCGCGGGCGTCACTAGAAACCAATATGGCGGCGCCCTTACCTGTCAAACACACTGCAATAGCTCCTGAACGATTGATCCTACAGAATGGAAACTTCGATTTGCAGCCGACACATGACACAATATTTTTCCTTTTACAAAAGATGGTTGAATTTACAGGTTGAAGTGGTAATTAAAATCGATTACAAGATATGTAAAGACGAAAAAGTAGAAAATAAAAAAATATATAAAAAAACTTTTTAAAAACCACGCTTATATTAAAGTGCACTAAAAAGGAGAAAATAATTTTTTTAGACATCAGCGACGATAAATAAAAGCGCGGAGCGCCCACGAAGATTGCGTCAATATAGTTTAGCGTTCCACGCTTTTATTTATTGTCGCTAATGTCTAAAAAAATTATTGGTGGATAGTTCTCTGGAACAATCTTCGTTCCCACGAAGATTGCGTCAATATAGTTTAGCGCTCCACGCTTTTATTTATTGTCGCTGATGTCTAAAAAAATTATTTTCTCCTTTTTAGTGCACTTTAATATAAGCGTAGTTTTTAAAAAGTTTTTTTATATATTTTCTTTTTTATCTTATTTGCTAAACAATGCTCTTTGCCTTGGAACACTATTCTGTAAAATTTCGGTTGAGGAAAATCGGGTTGAACCATTTCCATTAATTAACACCGTCCGAATAAAGTTGACCGTTCCAAGACGCAACGGCGAATCTTATCTCCGCCCGTGCCGTTTAATCGTCGCACGCAAATTAGTCGATTGTTTCCCGTATGCAAACGACTCGGAGTCGAACGAGCGCTCGTGTAACTGTACCGGCGATCGTTATCGATCCAGACGATCGGTATAAACCAATAAATGGCGGGACGCGCGGTATAATTGGCCCGTAGCGAGCACAGTTTAATAAGCAAAACGTTTGTCATTAGCGCGAGCGTACGGGAAGAAACGATGATTTCGGTCGAAATTAAATGATACCGTTTAATTAGCTTATCAGTGGGGAATTGGACCGACGTTCGGCGAAACTGGATCACCGTTACCGACCCTAGTTTCGTTTCCTACGATGGCTGCGAGCGTTTTTAAGTTTCTCCAAGTGATTAGTATCGTTAGCGATACAGCTGGAATCGCTCGGAGAACTTTTGTTTCGCGATGGGAGAAGTTAGTTGTCGCAGGGGATCTCGGCGAATACAGTTTGCTTCGAAAAGTATCCGAACCAGTTTTCGATGTTCGAAATGTTTAACCATCGATTTATACATCAACCACATAATGTCAAGATTCCTGTGAATATTTTCAGCTCGAAAATATGATTACGTTTTCGGATTTATGGAGATATCTGCTCGAGTGGTCCTATCTGGTTAGGGGGAAGAATACATTCTCGCAGATTCGATTACAATCGCATTCCCAGAAATCTCTCCCGAATACTAATACGGAAAAGTTGACATTTCGAAATGTCGCGCAGTAATTCAACCACGCCGGAACCAATTCCATTAATGCAGAAATAATTTGCCACGCGCGGAAACTAGCTTCTTATGTCACCGCGCGCGTCCCAAAATTATCCTTTTGCTGCGCTCGCTCGGAAACGGCGTAATCCAAGTGTCATCGCAGTTTTAGCCATACAGCAAAGTCTTCTCCATTTTCGCGAATAGCCAGCACGTTACACGCTCGTACGTATCCGGGCAACGGCAGCATAAAAATACGAGAATGTAATTACGCCGAACTGGGTCAAACAGTAATCTTACTTTGCGGGTCCAACAACGGGTCGCGAGCCACTGTTTTCCATACGCGCGGGGAAAAATAGGGAAACTGGTGAAAAACAACTTGCATCACGGTATTAACATAAGTAACGTTCACTCTCGTTACCCATCCACGTGTTTAATCCCGCCTCGCATATATGTGTGCGGAACAATACTTTATCTAGACTTAAAAGTAAATTTCCACGCTCCGGTGGCGAGACAATCGCATATGTAGAAAATGCAGCTGGATTAAAATTAAAACAGTCGAAAGCTACGGTAAATCGTGATGTTCTCGGTGTATGGTTAAGGGTGCCGGCGCGCCCGTGCAAGAGTATGCTCACACACACGCACACATCGCTAGATTCGCATATACATACAGTAGCGGACAAAAGTTTAAGACCGCTCTAAAGAAGACGATAACTTTTTTAATATTGTACTATACGATTTGAACTTTTTTGGGAAGCTAGAGCAATTAGTTTACTAAAGGATGTGAAAAGAAATTTTTCAAAAATTGCAAGTGATCGGAATTGTTGAAAAAATACTAAAAGTTGAATTTTTAACTTTTTTATGTGGGCCTATATTGAAAATTTAAAAAATACGTTTTGTAGATCTGTGTCAATTAAACATATTCTGAAAATTTCGTCAATATCTAAGCGATAATCATAGTAAAAATCTTTTCATCTTTTTTTGTAATGGCTAAACGAGCTTAACTTTCTATTATTATAAGCTAATAGAGATTTTTCAGCAAAATGAAACTGTTTTACGAGTCATAAATCTTTTATTATAAAGTATATTCAGTGAATAACAATCGTAAGACAAATAGTACAGTCATTGGCACGTTTGCTAACAGTCATATGTGGAAGTCTATTATGAATACTTACAACGTTGCTTTGACATATAAATAAAAAGCACTAAAACAATGATCTTCTATACCAGGAATTTTTAATATTTTCCGTTTAAATCAAAAGTGCCAATAACTACTGCAGTGCCAGCAATAGTACAGTTTACCCTATATGAAATTACAAGGTTTACAAGAATACAAAATTCAACGCTTCAACATTGCAATGAAGAGTTCAGAACCGGTCAATTGTGATTCCTAAAAGTCAAATCTATGTCTGTCCGGAGCCCAAAATGCATATTTCTACGAGCATAACTGATTCAACGCACTTTAAATCAGAATAACTTTTTTATGAATGGACCAAACGACTTCAATTTCTCTGCAATGCTAGAAGGATTAGTTTAGTAAATGACGTCTAAAAAATATTTTGAAAAATTGCAATTTTTCAAGATTTTAGACCTTTTTACCACTTTTGATCGTTTATCGTAATCCAATTAACCAATACCAATGAAATTTTCATTATTGGCCCAGCTGAAAAAGTAGTAAAAATCAATTTTTACTATTTTTTTTTTTCGCAATTCCGAGCAAATGCATTTTTTCAAAATATTTTTTAGACCTCATTTACTAAACTAATTCTTCTAGCCTTACAGAGAAATTGAAGTCGCGTTTGGTGCATTTATAAAAAAGTTATTCTGATTTAAAGTGTGTTGAATCAGCTCGTCACAGTATACAACGGATCTAGCGATGTGTGCGTGTGCCGCACACTCTTGCACGAAGCGAAGTTTCTGAACATTTTCAATACACTTTCTAATTCGCCGAGGAAGACAATAGTCGGTGCGAGGTTTAAATATTCGATATTCGGCCGGTGTTGCATAGACTTTTACGATCGCCTGTAAATATCCGTGGTCGGAAGTGTCGCCGTAAACGGTGGAATGAATATCGATTCGGCAACTTCGAGATAGGTCGTTACGGTTCCGGTGGAAAGTATCCCGCGTTTGTATAAGTAAGGAACACAGGTTTTCCGCGTGATAACCAAGGCTGGCGGGATTAGCCGCATGATTTTTTAATACCTCGACCGTACGTTGCCTGGCGGAGCCCCGGCCGCTTGGTAATTCCGTGACGAGCTTCTACGATTGTTCGCTGTTGTCTGGCCGTGTCTTCATGAATATTAAAACAATCGGTAACTTCTGAAATGCTTACGCGCGGAGCGGCGCCAAGTACCGCAGGATTAAGCTCGCCGCGCCGCCATCGAATGAAACGCAGTGAACTTTTTTAATCATTCACAGCGGAAACTGCATTTTAAAGGCGCGCCTTCAACCGCGGGCGCGCCGTGCCGCTTCAAATAAAAATTAAAAATGGCCACCGCCCGCCGCCGCCGCCGCCGCCGCCCCCGAGCCGCGCGCTCTCATATCTTCCGAATGCAACATTTTTATTCCCCGGTGTAACGAGAAATTGTAAACGCCGGGACGAGTCGCGAATAACCGAGTCGTCGGGAAAGAGAAACGGGAGCAGAGAGAAAGAGAGAGCGAGGTAGCAATTAATCAATAATCCTGCGAGACGTGACAGAATTATTACGCTCGACGCTTTGTTGGTTTTACCGCGTTCCATGGTTGTCGGAATCCTCCAACGAAGTGCAAATGTATAATAAATAATAACGCTTATGGAACAACTCTTTCGCGAGTGGAGGATCCTTTCTCGCCGCAGAGAAGGAAAGGTTGCAGCCTCCATTACTTGACGATATAATCGCTTGGACACCGAGCGACGTCCGCACGCCAGAAAATGCCTGGCGGCAGAGCGAAAGCAAGCCACATTTTAATCTCGAATTATTATCTCCCACGTCAAAACAGGTGCGCACGTGTTCAGGGTTCGGTACTGCGGCACGCGTGTCCTGACTACGAACCTACCAGGTAACACGGTTGCCGAGGAGCGCGTGGATCGGGGAGGGGAGTTAATCGATCATCCTCGAAAAAGTTCGACAAGAAACCATTGTATTCGGAAGGTATTCGCGTTATTGCGTTAGGAGGCCGGCTATCGCGGAACGTCAGAAGTGGAGGACGTGACCCGGTTACGCAAACGTCGTCTGGCTTTCTTCGGACTGATGCGATCTAGCCCGGTCACGAAGGGTGCAACCCGGAAACGGGACTGGATCCTGGGTAATCCGCTGCGGGTTTACCCCTGTCCTCGCGTATGCCCCTAGGTTTAACCGGAACTACAACCGAGGAAAAAAAATCACCACTGCCCAGGGATGGCCGTTTTAAAACTCCGCCTCCGGATCCCCCCGGTAAGTGAAAAGTCGTGTAAAGAGCGAATAGGACCCGGCGTTAGAAATTACGCGGAAGCTGCCGCCGACTAGAATAGACAACTTGAACTTCTCCAACGGTGACGGTGCACAGTGGTCGGAAATCGCCAAATCGTGGCCAAAAGTCGAAAATTTTTTTCCGTTGTTTAAAAATCTATGTAATACTACTTTATTTATAAGGTTCCAGAGCACGTTTTTTTGTTACAACCAATATTTAATACGTACTTCTGTCGGAGATACGTAAGTTCAAAGTTAGTAGTTCTAGAATACCGGCATTTTCAACCATAATTGAAATTACCTCTGCGACTTATTATAGCGCTGTAACGCTGGTTTATCATTCTTGCTATTGTTGGGCACATGTCCTAATTTAATATAATATTCTGATTTTATTGCTTTATTTAATTTTTTAAAACTCTGGGAGATGAAAAAGAGAAATCTACCCATCTGGTACATTTCATTAACGAAAAAGTTGCTTATCAATCGTGATCAAGCAATCATTTTTTTTTGGAAAAGAAGCTGATAAGGCTATTAAACAAGTGTACGTCTCATTTTTCAGCGACCTATTGCGACCTTATGAATTATCGCCGTTTCCTTAGCGACCGGTAACGTTCCGAAATGGCGAATTTGCCCTAAATCGTAGATAAAACTAATTTTCGCAAATGCAAGGTACATATTTGTTATATATTACAATAAAATGCTTGAGATAGTCAACAGTGTAAGATTTTAATTTTTTTTTTTTATATATCTTTATTTTACTAGAGATGAGTGAAATATCGGAACGAAACAGAACTGAGAAACTTCTATTACATTTTAGTACTAAAGAATTACCTCGCAAGCAATATTTAACACTAAAATCTTACATTTTTTGCTATCTGAAGTCACCTAATAATAATTTAATATTTGTGGAAATATATAAATAATTTTTTACATAACCGGCCGCCATTTTGTTTTTTGTAATTTTGACCTCAGATTTATAATCAGCGACCCGAAAAACCTATGAGTATCAATTTTGAACTAAATTGGAGTACTCCTTCCTATTTTGACCACGTTTTGGCGATTTCCGACCACTGTGCGGTGGTCGCGTTTCTCTGTTAACTTCCTGCCGGACTTTGGGAGAGGGTGTTTTGCTTTCGTGAATTGCGGTGATCATTGGCGTCGTCAAAGTATTAATCGTAGTGACAGACAGAATAATAGGGGAACAGTAAATTATAGCGTACGGAATGAAAGGCGGAGAATAAACACACACACAGAGAGAGAGAGAGAGGGGAAAATGTAGGAGCTAAGACTGCTCATATAATTCTTTGACACACGAAGTAGCTAGCGGAATCACGCGATCGTTGTTCAATTCTTATTGGAACACGACGTGTACATTATTACACGAGTCTAGCGGAGACATAATAAAGGCTAGTTACGAGCAATCTAAAAGTTTTAGGTAAACTCGCCGAAGAATCCCGTCTTAATTCTGGTCCCAGAAACGAGAGAGGGTCAGCTGAAGGACGGGGATGCTGAAGAAGAAAACGGGGCAGGTGGTTCGGAGATAAACAAGGTAGAAAGGAAGCAAGCAACGAGAAAAAAGAGAACGCTATTCCTTGACGAAAGTTCAGCAGCGTGGCGGTTTGAGAAACGAAGGGAACTATAAACCGAACAGCCCGGTGCTTGCAACGTCGAGAAGAGAGAGAGAGAGAGAGAGAGAGAGAGAGAGAGAGAGAAGGGACGAAGGCAAATAAATTTATGGGAAAAGTTAAGAGCATTGCAAGCTCACCGGTGCAGCGTGTTGCCCTAGGCGCATTTATTTTTCATTTTTCCTTCTATCAAGGTTTCCTCCCGGTTCCATACCAGCTTCCAGTACTGGCATGGTCGTAGCTTGTCCCGAAGCGGTCTCTTTTCTATCTTTCGCCAGGTAAATTGGGTTACGCGGCGGCACATGACATCTGAAAGTAGCCTCCTCATCGCGTCTACGCTAATTAACCGCGTTTCCCCCGACCCACCCACACTTCCCCGCTGCTCGATTTGTTTGTGTAACGAGCTGCGCGCCCGGGTAGCTCAAGGGGCTATTCTAGTTTTAAACTTTCGAAAAATCGATGTGTGGCTGTCGCGTTCACTCTTTAACGTCGGTCGATCGATACAATTAAGAATGACACGCTCTTTAAAAACAGCTCGGTTAGCAACGTTTCGAATCGGAAAGATTTCGCGTTGGACTCTGGGACTGTCTACGAGAAAATGGTGACGCGTAGAGAGATTTGCGACTCCATAAATCCCGCAACTGGAGCACGTGTTCTCCATTGTGCTGAGAAAAGTGAGACGACTTTTAGAAATAAGGCTAAAATGAAGGAAATATTAAACGGGACACGTAGCAGCTTGATCCTTCCAGTGTATTCCCGAGGACGATTGTACCACTTGTCAGGATATAGACAGCGAGAAGCGACTCGTTTTAAATTACAAATGAATTTATAGTGGAAAGTGCACGGTCTCGCGCCCTCAAGACAGGTGAAAGCATAATTAAACAAGGGAAATCACATCAACGGATTCATTCGAGAGCGGGAACCCCTTTTTCGTTGTATTAAAGAAGACACTTTTGTTACTTTCCTCGTCCAATCTCTCTTTAGGAGATTCTACCGACTTCTTTGAAGCACCTTAAAGCCTATGTTCTCGTCTTTATTCGACTTAGTTCCTGAAATGAATCCATCTACCAGAATAAATGGGTCAGGCTATACATATGTTCCTATTCATTTAAATATCACCTGAAATACTCGCTGCCATTCCGGATAGACTGTGACCGGTTCGATCGGGGCAGAGGTGGGCATTATTTGGCGAAAAAAATATTTGAAATACTATTTAATATTTTAGATTTTATTCTGCTTAAAGAAAATAGTATTTTACTTGGACAATCTGAACCTCGAAATAAAATATTTCTATTTGAACAATCTGAACCTCGAAATAAAATATTTCTATTTTAACAATTTCATCCACAAAATAAAATATTTCTATTTTAATAATCTGAAACACAAAATAGAATATTTTATTTTTCCTGTCGTTATATACCTAATACTTTCAGAAATCGCGTTACTTATTTAATATTTCTCATTGTAGCAATAATTTAAAGAAGAAATGGTACTTAATATAAGAAACTATATCATTTGCCACATTTTCGTTTTATTTGTTTGTTTGACTGCTGCTATTCGCATACAACAAGGTGCAGCGTTCCAAATTGGAATCTGTTAGGGTGCTCCTTCGGGGACACAAAATCAGTCCAGCAAAGCTAAAGAGTCTCTCAACTGGGGCAGAGGATGGAATAGGTGTGTTGTATTTTAAAAATAATGTATTCATGTATTTGTACTTTGCAATACTTTCAATTCGTGTATCATTATCGGTCAAATATTGAAATAATTCTAATTCTGCAATGTTTGAATGACTGATATCATTTGTTTCTTTTTCCATAATGGAAAAAAAGTCATCTACTTCTCTGTTTTGTGAAAGTAATTGAGATCGTGACTCTGAATCTGGATTTGCTGTCTGTTTCAAAGCATTTAATACCGTTTCTTTGATAAAAGTACGTTTTTCTTCGTTTAAGTCTTTCGGAATCCATCGTAATTTCCATTTTGGATGGCTAACAGTAGCAATTATATCGAATAAATCAAGAAATCGAGATTTTAAACTCGATATTAAATGAAGTTTCAAAAGTTCGCAATATCTATTGAATGCGAACCATTATTTTGAGCAATAATATTTAAAATTGAAATTGAAAATAAAGGCAAAGTCCAAATATTTTCAATATTCTTAAAATAAAATACTATTTCCAAAAATTACTGCATCAAATAAAGTATTTTATTTTCATAGTTGTACAGATACTGTAAAATAAATGGGATTATTTACTATTTACTATCTAAAATACTATTTTCCCCAGCTCTGGATCGGGGATGAGAAAGCTCATTGCAAAGCTGGGGAAAATAGTATTTTAAATAATAAATAGTAAATAATCCTATTTACTTTTTTTTTAAAGTATGTGTACAACTTTTTAAAATAAAATATTTTATTTGATGCAGTAATTTTGTTGAAAATAGTATTTTAATTGAAGAATATTGGAAATATTTGTATTTTGTCTTTATTTTCAATTTCAATTTTAAGTATTATGGCTGAAAATAATGGTTCGAATTCAATACATTTATGGGTGTACTAAATCGTTTCTTAACGATCAGATAGACTGCATGGTTATGTTTATCTCAGAGTATTATCACAATGCAGAAAGTAAGATATTTTATTTCGTGTTCCTGATTGTCAAAATAGAAATATTTTATTTTGGGCATCAAATTGTTGAAATAGAAATATTTAATTTTGAGGTTCAGATCGTTCAAATAGAAATATTTTATTTTCGAAATTGTATATCTTATTTAAAATACTATTTTCTTTAAGCGAAATAAAATCTAAAATATGAAATAGTGTTTGAAATGTTTGTTTCGCCAAATAATGCCCAACTCATTGGCATTGCAATATTTTACTAGCTGCATTAACGCGTAATTCAACTCTGTTTTCTTTTTCGTTGAGTAAACTCGAGTTGAATCGAAAATGTCTTTTCATCCTTCTGACCGGAAACGGTAAAAAGATCTGAAGAGCAGGAACGAATTTAATCAACTGAGACTTCTGATTCAATGAAATTGGTTAACTCTCTTTCTCTCTCTCTCTGTCTCTCTTGCCAATGGCGCATAGGAGTCGCCGATTAAATCGCAACCGTACCGGTTAAAGAATTGATTTCCTGTTCTATAGAATTCCGTGTGCCATCCAGTGACGAAGCGGTGAAGCCAGCTGAAACAGAGCCCTTTGACCGTGTTGCGACGCGAACGTATGTAGGACGGTGCGCCCGGCTCGTAGTTCAGTCATAGTTCTATTAGTAATTAGCAATCCAACTAGAGTGATCCCCGTCGCGCTGTCATAAACCTATCTCGAACATGGCCGGCTCTCCGACTAAATTCCCCTAGTATCCCGGGTTCCGACGCCGAGGAACTAGATTATAATCGAGCAGCCCCGGAATATGGATAATCGACCGATTTCGATGGTAATCTACTGACGAAACAGATTTCAGAATGATTTACGGGATCACATGGGCCTCGTCCATATACGAATCGCCGTAAATCTTGTGTGCACTCATGTTACGCAAGATTCGCCGTTCGCGAACTCGTAAACCGTATGTACTGTATTGAATAACATCCCGATCGAGACCGTTTAGCCCTGAAATGGTATCTCGATCGATCGACTCATGTTTTTCAAAACACCTGCGAATAATCTCTAGACTACCGAGCAAATTAATAACCCGACATTTGCGGTTCCTTGCACACGTCTGGTGTTAACGCAGGTGGATCTGCCGGTAGCTTTCTCGTTTTCGGTTCGCGGAACGTTAGGTTTTCGCCGATCCTTTCCGATCGGGCACTCCGCCAAACGACTTCGCTAGCTTTTAGACGAGCATGCTTTCGAAGTTCACCGGCGGACTACTTTTTCTCTGTTCCGGTTTTACCAACTTGTGTACGGCGCGGCGGTCCGTTCCACGGGTCAACAGGGGTTTCGCGACACTCTGCGCTTCCCTGGATCACGAGAATTTATAACGATCGTTTGCGATTTCCTCTTCCCTCGGCAAGAAATATGCGGGTCCCGAAACTTTCGCGATCGAAGCTCGGTGTACCCCGCACCGTAGACATTGTTAGAGAAACATGATTCGACCGGTCGTCGAATCGTCAGGTGGACACGAAGAAAAGCTGGTCGACGTCGCACAGTGAGCAAGAAACCGATCTTTCTGGACAAAAATCTGCCGACAACACAGTTTTTCAGCGATTCAATTGGAATTTTTTTGAAAATGTTCGTGAAGGACTACTACAAAGCCCAATAACTCCGATACTTCATCCGCCCATACCATAAATTTGCATGTCCCAGCTGAGTTGCCGACACTTCTTAACCCTGAACCTTAAACCGCAAAATTTTCAACTGTAAATCTGGCCCTGAGAATTACCAATTGAATAGAATTACATTCGGCACACTTATGAGAGAAAATACCTCCTTTATTGATTCTTATCGATCAATTCTGTTATATTTCCATTTTTTCGTTAAGTGTGTGCTATCATTTTGTACCTCTGTATTTCGTTAATAATTCTACTTTATTCAATAAAAATAGATAAGTTAATGAAGCTTTGTTTCATTTCATTCATATATGTTGAGAAAGACACACTAAAAGTATGTGTATAAAAAAAATTGAATTTCTAATGCTTAATAAACAGAAATTACATTAATTTCACAGTGTGCTATCTTTCCGTCCCGGAGTGTACCAGCTCTTTCAAAGAATTTAGGGTTTAGGGTTAAGGAGTGTCGGCAACTCAGCTGGTACATGCAAATCTATGGTATGGGCGGATGAAAAAAAAAGTCCCATTGGATCGCTGAAAAACTGAGTTGTCGGCAGATTTTTGTCGAAAAAGATCGGTTTCTGGCCCAGTGTGCGTCGGTTCGACGGAATTACGAGGACTTCATGGAACAGGCCTCGACCTAAGTAGCAGGCGAAAGGCGTGCGCTACGAATTTGCATCCCGCGTGATACGGTCGCTCCCCTCTGCAGGAAATATGGCCCTCGCGCACGTTATTCATGCATTCGGGGGACGTTTTTTCAAGCGTGCTGTGCGACGAAAAATCGGTATTTATTGGCACGCGCGGACACTACTCACGTCACTCCTGATACGCCAGCACACGCCGCGCCGGCTCCAGCTAATTTCCATCATTGTTTCGGTGATGTCGGCCATTAGAGCTCGGTAAAATATTACAAGGCTTGCTCGATAAATAAGTCACTGCTCTCGAAATTCTGTTTTAACCATCTGTGATCTTCGACCTTTCCGATACACTCGTATCTCCATGTCTTTCAGCTACATAACTAGATTGCAGAATTTATACAACATATTTCTGTTTGGCGCACTCGAAGAAATTGAAATTAAACGAAATTCGATTGCCTACGTGGGCGGTCTCGCTGTGCAAATTGAAAATGAAATGAAGCAATATTCAATTCCATTAGATTTTCTCATTTTATGATTTCTGAAGACTTGTGCCCACTCTAAATGCAAAGGGCTCTCGCAATCTGCCGGTAACGAAGTCACGTTTTTAATTTTGCATTCGGTGAATACGATTAGCGTGTTGTTTATTTTCTGCGCTGTTCAGGCAACAACCGTCTGTCGTGTCAGGTGGAAACAATTTGGTACACTGAATATATTAGTATAAAATGGACAGCCTCGATCTACAAACCCTGGCCGAATATTTCGCAGAAATGTGTCTGTCGTGCAGCTTCGATACACAGATACAGCTAATGAACGAGCTACCACACGCACAGAATAATACGGTCCGGACAGTAACGAGCCGTGGCATTATCACGGCGCTATTAAAACGCCTTTCTGATTTGCATTCTATACAAAGAAGAGACAAATAGCGTGCTTGAACGCAAAACGATGCGATTTATCGTGCAGCGGATCGCGAACGTTGCTAGAAGAAACGAAACGGAGAAAGAAAGACGGAATTGTGCCAGTCGGAGCGAAGGTCCGGCTCGGTTTCTTTCGAACGTGGGGAGGTGCCATTTAGCTTGACTCCTCCAATTACAGAGCCAGCATCTGCTTTATAATGCAACGATATTCCTGAACACCGGCCGAACAGCAATCGCTTTCCAACCAGACAGACCGGTGCACTCGCAATTTCCTTCTGTGCACGATTATTGGGCATATACGTTCGCGATCGCAGGAGTGGCCGCCGCACCGCGCCGCCCCGGCTCTGCAAAACGATGTGAAAGCGGTTCTCGTGTCAGTAATGATTCGGACGGGGGTCACGCGATCGTCGATACTACTCGCGCCCCTAACAGCCCGCGCACGCGGCTTTAATTATTTTTACCTGGCCTCTCTGTCGGGGCCAATTCGCGTCGCGCGGAAACTTTCCCAGATAATTCGTCCCCTCGCGGAATTAGCTTGTTCGCGGCTCGTGCTACGCTGCCATCGACGTCGCGAAATGTTTCCGTGCCACCCCCCCACTCCGCGTCTTATCATGGCAATTCGCAGAATTATTAGCACGATAACTTTCCTTTGTTCATCCCTCGCTCCTCTCCTCCCGCCACCACAATCACTCGCGAAAAGAGTTTGGCGTAGTATATCCGGGATCAGTCAGTCCCAGTAAATCTGTGGCGCCTAACTTTCTACGCTCGCCACGAGAGGGACAGAGAGACAAGCACCTTTCTCGCTGGTACTCGATTCGTACACGATTTAGATCAGGCGTGGGCATTTTTGACTGAATTGAGGCAAGACAGAGTTGTGCTAATTCAATTACGTAATTGAACTACGTATTAATAGTAATGTATAATTAATAGTAATTCAATTATGTCGTAACTGAATTACTATATAATTGAAATACAATATAATAATTGAAATACAATGTGTAATTGAAATACAATATAATTGATGTAATCGAAATACAATATAATTGAAATACGATATAATTGAAATAGAATATAATTAAAATACAGCTCTCCAAATTATAGCCCAGAACTTGGAAGAACTTGCGATATATTTTTATGTTTTTCTTTCATATACTTGTTTAGTGTCTGCGCGGCGTAGTTTCTATTCCTCGTCCTCGTTCATAATACGTAACGTTATTTTATGTCATTTAATTCCGAAGTATTTTATAATTGTACTCCATTGCAATTACGTATTACATTGTAACTGAATTAAATGAAGATCTGAATTATAAATTACAATATAACTGAATTACAATGTAATTTAATTACTTTGTAATTATAATTCTGGAGTAATTCAATTGTAATTCTGCACAACGCTGAGGCAAGACCGTCCCCACCGTAGCGCCCACTGTCCCCCACCAGCATCCGCCGTTACAATGTAGGAAGGACGCGCTTCGTTCGTCGCAAGCAGTGCGCAGGCCTCGTGCTTTGGAGCCGCGAGGAGCGCCACCGGAAGGATGCTTGGTGGGGGAAGCTGGCGTTTGAGGGGCTCCACCCGTGCCCACGCCTGATTTAAGGTGAGCGCATACTAGAGGGTCGCGGGAAGGCCGCGGATAGTCTCGGGAAGGCCAAAGCCACCGATGGACGGCCATGCGGCAAGGGAGCAGGGCTACCTGTTGTGCGTGGCAAAAAAAAGGTCTCCGTGGGCTCCCCACCTCTTTTAGGGAAAGGGACCTTTCTTTCAGGGAGCCCTGCTCCCTGCTGTGGAGCCGTCGGCCCGCTAGAGATTTCTTCCCGCGTGGACGTCCATCGGCGGCTTTGGCCTTCCCGAGCCTATCCGCGGCCTTCCCGCGACCCTCTAGTATGCGCTCACCTTTAGATCGTCTACGTCAGGGCGTTACTGACGAGTCCTCTAGCGGGTCCAGGACGAAACGCTCCTTCCTTTTTCCTCCTCTCTTTCGTATTTATCAGAGCTCCTTTCACACCTTTTCCATTTATCTCGAGCTCCTATCGTAGCCAGAGAAAATAGCATTCAACAGTCACGTTCATTCGAAACAACGCAAATGATATTCGGCGAGGATAAATCTGGGTTGAAACTCCAGTGGTTCCAGGCCACGACAGAGAGACTGAGAGGAGGAGGAGGAGGAGGAGGAGCAGGAGGAGGAGGTAATAATAACAGGGAATTGTGTTTATTATATCCGAAACAGGGAGTAAATTCTGCCATGTGCAGTTCACTGGCCCCGATTATCTCTGCGCAACTCGGCCGCAGATGCTCAATAGCGACACGTATGTAAATATTCGTCGAAGTTGCTACAAATTCGGCCTCGGTTACCCGCCGCTCGAAATATATTCGCATGATACGCGGTTGAGTTTCGACGGTCCGGCTTCGTTATAATTTAAGTAGCCGGCGTTGCATTCGAATCGATATCGGTGCAACGCTCTCGGGAACTGGAGCGAGGTTTCCGCGTAAAGGCCCACCGATTCAGCCCTAAATTGTAGACCGCATCGAAGCTTCGTCGTGGCTGCCGCAGTATGATCGTTGCAGTCGATTCGACGCTATTTTCTTCAAATTTCCACAGAAAAGTTTCAGCATGCTTGGACGACGCGCACCGATCGAGGTGGAAAGATCGAGAGGAGACACACCAGATGCTTATTAGTGGGTATCCGCTGGCCCCGACACGCGCTAGAATCCACGCGAGCGTAATATCTCTTCTCTGAAAGGAGGAAACGCATGGAACGGCAAGCAGGGAAACGGGCTCTCTGGCGCACACAGGCCACGAAGACGGGTAAACTTACGAGTAGAGCGGGTCTAAGCAGGCGGGACGGTATCTGGCAGGTTGCCCCGCATTCACGCCGGCAAAGTCAGCTTTGCTAGCCGTGGAGCGATCTTCCTTCTCTCCTCGTCGCGTCGTGCTCGTTGGTCGCCACCGCATCCGCTCCGCTCCGCTCCGCTCCGCTCTGCTCTGCTCTGCTCTCCTCTGCTCCGCCCAGCTTCGTTTCGCGGCCCGTAGTTGGATTTAATAACGCAAGTTTCGCGACCCCGCGTCTCCTACATCTATAACAGAGTGCGGATACACACGCGTGTATATACAGAGGAACGTCTGCGCGAACACAACAACAGCCCAACTGGAGCATTCAACTATAACTCCGGTATTAATTATTACGGGTATCGTCCAGTAAGTACACTCCGCGACAAAACGATAAGAACACATCTAGATTTCGAATGTTTCTCAATACCAATGATGGGTACAAAGATTTTGTATACTGGGTGTCCCAAAATTCCTTCAACAGCCGGAAATGGGAGGTTCCTGAGATCATTTGAAGCAACATTTTCCGCCGGTTTTTGTCGCCCTTCACCCCGACCTGATCCTAACCAACTCGGTAAGTAAACTAAGGTCCTACGATGCGAAGTGGGCCAGTGGAGTGGGGATGAGTCGGAGTCGGAACACGTGGTGGAGTAGGTAAGCGCTGGCGTGCGGAGTGGGGATCGCTGTCCGCGATGACGTACTACCGAGCGTCGCGCGGGGAGGTGTAATGGTTAAATTTTTAATCGTTCATATCTCCTAAACGCATAGTTTTTTTTTTAAATTTGTTTTTTAATATTACATTGTCAGCCAGTTCTGAGCTATGTTTAAAGTTTCAAGTCTCTAGCTCATTGGGAAGTGGTTTAAAATTGGATTTCAAGATTTAACGCATACAACATCGACAACGACAACAATAACTCGGCAAGCTAATATAAGCGTGGTAACGTGGTAATAAAAATAATAAGGGTCCAGCGGAAAATCGAACTATATTACCCAATAGACCAGGCTGTTTTTGTTTTAAACATGTTGTTCAAACATGTTTAAACAATCTAGAAGGTGTCTTATCGTTCTGTCGCGGAGTGTAAATACGCGTTTTAAGATACCGATGATAGAAATGTATTCCGAAATTCTTTTCGGAAGGACTATTCGGTTCTATACTGTTTGAATCGCACTGTTCCTAACAATAACGTTAGTGCCAAGCGGAGAAGGTTGGTTCAACAAAGGTAGTATAAACAAACCGGCTGAATCGTTAGGAAGATACAAAGTAAACGGTGTTCGAGAGGCACATTCCCATGCGTGTGCGACGCCGGTGCCCAACTATGTGGTTAATTTAGTGGAAAGTTTTAACAAGATATTCTCGTGTAACGATCGCGCGCGCGCGCGCGCGGAGCTGATTATTTAGCGTGCGCAAATACCGTGCGCAAATCCTAACGAAGTTTCGCACGATGTTAAAAATCGTGAAACGCGCGGCACACATTCGCCGCCGATGCAAAAACGTTCTCGCGAAAAAAAAACCCGCGCACCGCCGCTCCACACGCAAAACAATTATTTCCGAATGGCCCTTCGATATAACGAAATTTGAAAACGCAATGCAAACGCGAGGCATTTCGAGCTGTTGCCCAACGTGCTGCGCCATCGATTGTTATACGGATTGGTCAATTCCTGAGCACTTGAAACATTCAGCTTTCTGGACATGTTGCCGACCGCTACGATTCAATAATCGCAATTCAATGAGTGGTGTAATGGAATATGTCGGTAGGGGCGTTTAGCCCATCGAAGTATGGTTACCAGAGAACGCATTAAAATTGAGCTTCTTCGGGCTTTATGCGAGCGTACGTGAACACCGTGCATGCGTCAGGATAGAGCGCGCGGCACAAAGCGGTTAATTATTCGGGTAATGAAACGTTTATTTGTAGGCTCGGGGCCACCGAGAGGCGACGTCCCCCGTAAATGAAAACAAATTGTTTTTTCATTGTGTGCCACCGCGGACCGACGCATAATTGTTAACAACGATCGCCCAGGGTTGCGTGGAAACTCGTAATACTTGCTGGCATGGTAGAAAAGGTCAGCCAGCGCACCGTCCATTACGTAATTGCGAAATAACTGAGCTCCGGCCATGTCTGAAATACTACGTTCGTCCAACGTTCCGTTAAAGAAGTACGCACTTTCGTGATTAGCCTCCTTCGGTGACTCCTGAATAATCACTCGTGAAGATCGACCATTCTCTCGAGGAAACTAACAATCACTTTATGCAAAATGAAAACGTTTTGCATATTGATTGCGGGAAACAAAACTTGATTGTCTTTTAAAGAAAGTGGTGAATACGTTGATGAAAATGCTAATGTTTGCTTATAAAGTTTAATTCTTGAATAGTTGTTGTAGAATACGCGGAAGGAATCGCGTATCCGTACTTGTTCGTTTGTGTAAACGTTTCCCATGGACCCGGAGTCTAGCACGGTGCACGAATAGACTGCTCCTGTTCCGTGGGAACGCTTATTCTCGTTACAACAATAAACAGCCGGGTCGAGAGAGGAGGGTGGAATAAATACTTTAGTACCCGGTCTATCTATACGGGGCCAGTAAACTGTTCGCAGAATCAGCAATTACGTGCTTTTGCATATGCAAAATCTGTTTGCAGTTTGCGCGGGAGTAGCGTTTCTGCGGGACCGGCGTCAACTTTGCAGAATATTGTAATTGTAGTCGGAGCCACCGCACCCCAAGTTATGTATATTTAATAACGCTCCCAAAGCGATTTTTTGCTGTCCGCTGGCACGGAACACAAAAGACTGGAACAACTGTTCCGATACGCCGAAAAGAAGTGCGCTCATCCACCGGACGAATCGAAGAGCAAACGGCCCGGAAATAATGATGCTGCTCACGATACTTATTTCTCAATATTGCCTTTATCTGCAGCGGCTACGAAATTTATTGGCTGACGGAATCTCGACGATCTTCTCGACAAATCGACCACACGTAAACTGTTCTAATTTCGTAAAAAAAAGTCTTACAACAATGATCCTCAAATTTGAGATTCACGGTGGAACACATTCTTGAAATTGAATTGAAATAAATCAGTGCAGCCGGCTGCGACGAGAAAAAGTCAACGTGTCGCAGGCCACCCGAGCGGGGATATTAGATTAAATAATTATAACGTGTAATATGATACTCGGCCACGTGAATTCCATGGGAATCCAAGCACAAGCGAGTGCACGCAACCGTACGGACGTAATTAAATAGTCGTCGCCCGGCGAGACCGGAGGGTATTTCGAAAAATTCTTCGGCTGACCGTCGAAACAATAAAACGCGGAGTTTAAGAGGAGCGATAACGTCGTCTAAATTGTTCCCACCTTATGGGAAAGTCTGCGAGCACGCTGGAGGTGTTCCCATAAAATAAGCTCTCCATTCCAGGAACTCTTCTTCAGCCGCGCACGCACCCTCGTGGATCTAACGAGCGGAGAATGTGAATACGAAATTTCAGATCTGAATTCAATATTTTTATAGAAATCAGGACGAAGAACAAGTTGATTATTCAACATCTTGTTAGCGAAAAAGGGATACCGTTGCGACGTTGAAGAGAATTGTAGAATCAGCTTCGGAAGCGAAGCGCGCTCGTCTAAATTTTGATTCCCGAAAAAATTGAATGGGAGTTTCCATCTGCGTTTCCACGGTACGTTCGCCGATAATAGGGCAGATGAAAAATGCTCGCGCGCCGAAGTATGATGGACGGCCAGCCTGAGCGTCTACTTTCGCAAGTGAAATAAACTTTCGTGCAGTTCCCTCGCGGGACACTGCAGCTTTTATTTCGCCGAAATACTCCGGCCGATAGAAACGGTCCGGGAGAATAAACGTAAAGTTTGTGGCTATCCAGAAACGATTCAACGGAACTCTTCTTGCGACGGTCGATACTTCCAGATCGCTCGGAAGAATTTTCGTGACGCTCGTAGAAGGCGTAAGGGAACGCTCTGTTGTGGTGTTATTCTTATATTGCCACGCTTATATTAGCTTGCCGAGTTGTCGTTGTCGTTGTTGTCGTTGTATGCGTCAAATCTTGTAATCGAATTTTAAACCACTTCCCGATGAGCCAGAGACTTGAAACTTTAAATATAGCTCAGAACTGGGTGACAATGCAATATTAAAAAACAAATTTTTAAAAAAAAACTGTGCCTCTAGGAGAAAAAGAAGATTTTAATATTAACCCTCACACCTGGCCCCGCAACGCTCGGTAGTATGTCATCGGCCATCGCGGCCAGCGATCTCCACTCCGCGCGCCCAGTGATGTGATCAGACCCACCGTAACTCGCGCATGCGCGGCCAAGACAGTAGCGTATCTACAATGACGCAGCCGAGCGGCCAGGGCCCTGACGCCTTGAGGCAGTTATTCTGGCGGGAATGTACCAGTGTTATTGGCGGGACGACTGATGGACGAGAGACGATTATGTATTCTTTTGCGTAGTTATTGCAGTGCTCTTTCCCTATCCCATCCTCAAAATAAAGAATAAGTTTCAATTATAAAAGTCTGCGGGGTGCTCAAGCTACACGATTTCATCGAAATAGTTACGCTACTGAGGCTGAAATTGCCGCGCATGCGCGAGTTACGGTGGGTCTGAACACATCACTGGGCCCACTTCGCATTTCGCACAGTGATGCCAGAGCCGTGGTACTGTGGTACTAAACCATACCCCCGCCATAGCCTACTATCGCCCCTACGTTCCTTTCCAACGCGCCCACGCGCTACACTCACCAGCGTACCTCTACGAATACAGTAGAGTGATACGCTGGCGAGTGAAGCGCGCGGGCGCGTAGGAACGGAACGTAGGGGCGATAGCAGGCTATGGTGGGGGTATGGTTTAGTACCACAGTACCACGGCTCTGGCATCACCGATTTCGCATCGTAGGAACTCAGTTTACTTACTGAGTTGGTCAGGATTAGGTCGGTGTGGAGGGCGACAAGGACCGGCGATTCTGCTCGGTAAGCGGCTCGCGGTCGTCACTACAAACCAATATGGCGGCGCCCTTATCTGTCAAAAACACTGCAATAGCTTCTGAACCACGGTGCATTATACAGGTGTGCCGACTTAGCATCTCTGTAACGTTGACGTTTTGTGATAGACGGGTAGTAATTCTCTGGCCGCCGCCAGACGGCGCATGGGTCGTAGGTACCGTACGTGTTCGAATGAGGTTGGTGTATTCAGAAGCGCGCCCGAATATACACAATCTCATTCACACACGTACGGAACCTACGGGCCATGCGGCATCTAGCGGCGGCCAGAGAATTACTACCCATCTATCACAGTTTTCTGAGGGAAGTCGGCACACCTGTATAATGCACCGTGTCCTGAACTATTGATCCTACAGAATGGAAACTTCGATTTGCTACCGTCATGACACAATATTTTTCCTTTTACAAAAGATGGTTTTAGTGGTAATTAAAATCGATTACAAGATACGTAAAGACTAAAAAGTAGAAAATAAAACAATATAAAAAATCTTTTTAAAAACCACGCTTATATTAACATGCACTAAAAAGGAGAAAATAATTTTTTTAGACATTAGCGACAATAAATAAAGGCGTGGTGCGCTAAACTATATTGACGCATTTTTCGTGGGCGCTCCACGCTTTTATTTATTGTCGCTAATGTCTAAAAAAATTATTTTCTCCTTTTTAGTGCATATTAATATAAGCGTGGTTTCGTAAAAAGATTTTTATATATTTTTTTGTTAAAGTAATTCAATTTGATGTGTGGGACTAAAAGTGGTCGGTTCCTCCACTACCCACTAAAAACTTCCACATAACAGCTGATGTCGGTTTGTTTCGCTGGGAGAGAGCTTTCGACCGTAAGGGTGGATTTATAGTGGAGCTGCGAGCATCGATGATAGCGGCGCGGTGAAAAGAAACCAACATTCGTGACGACATTTCGACACATACTAATGAAAAAGTACATATGTATTTTCTTTGTTTTCCTTTTTTTTTCACCGCACAGCTCACCTCGCTGCTCCACTATAAATCCACCCTAAGCCGTGTATGTTTTCGGCGAGGGCTTTATTAATATGATAGTAATTATTGATGAGCTGGAATTTCACGAGGTTGGTTCTCCAAGCGGCCCGCAGCGTGGAAAATTATGTTGACCACCCCGCGACCGGCGAAGGGGGAGGATAAATTATTCATACGGGTAAAAGTTGAATTTCACGCTCCGGGGATACAATTCCGGTACTGATTACATTGGTACCGTTAAAGCCCCCGTAAACTGTTTCTCGCAATTAGGAAGTAGATCGTATTTAATCAAGACCTATTACACCCGCCATCACAAGATTTATCATCATCCGAATATATCCATTGACCAATACCCAAACATCGCGCTAGATTTCGTGATATTGCTAGGATCAAATATACCGAGTGGTACGCCGAAATACAGGGTGGACGATTTATCTGAACCCTGTCCACCCCCACCTCCTGAGGGTCACGCGGAGAGGGAATTATTTCAAAATCTTCAATGGGAAACCCTTCTTTATAGCAAATCCTGGTTCTCCATTGATTTGATATTATTGGTGTAATTGGTTTGTTTACCAATGAAACTACTTTCAGTTTTCTCTCGGTCAATTATGGTGTTATCGAATAGCATTTTTGAAAATATCACATACGTCTACTTTTATTTTTGATCTGATGTGTATTTCTCGAGATATCTCTCCCCAATTTCCAACGATTTTTTACCCATTTTGATTTCTGTCCATTACAGCGCCATCTGTGAACCAAAATGCAAAAACTCCTAGGTCAAATTTGTGTATTTTTTTCTGGAGAATCGAAAACCCACTTGTTTTGATCCGATGCATAGTTCTCGAGATATTTCAATGTCTTCAGACAAATCGTCCACCCTGTATATGCTGGAATTATGACGACACTAAAATACATGATGAAAATGTGTTCTCTACAGCTCGCGTTTCCCTTGTAAGGGAATCGTTGGCCTGACCAGGGGCGACCGATAAATCAGCAGGGTCCCTGTAACGAAGGAGTTAAGCACCGTGGCCGAACCGACGCGACGGGTCGCGAAATAATCTCTCCGGCGCGGCGGCAGGTCGAAAACGATCATTGGGGCTCGTTGGGATCACGATGCATTCCCTCCCTTAGGTCTCCACTCCCTGTTTACAGGGATCCTGGCTCCCCAACAAGTAAGAACGGGTGTCGTGCCGGTAACGCGAGTCGGAACACGGTTGACCGAGTGGAAGGAGACAGGACTTAGCCAGACAATTTCTCATCGTGAGCTTCTTAGCGTCGAAGGTCCCTGAAAGCAGCGTGGCAAACGGGCTACAGTGGGCCGGGGGGTGTAAAGGGTGGAGAAAGACAAGATAGAACAGGGTTTAAAATGGGGTTGGAGGGTTTCCCAGCAAAGTAATAGCGCCCTCTCGGTCCGACGATGATAAAACACTTTAAACCAGCCTTTACGAGAGCTTCTAGGAGTAATATAAGGCGCGATTACCTATATTCCGTGCCAAAAAGATAAAACGCCACGAAAACGGAGGGCAAGTGTACACGTACGCTCTCTTCGTGCTCTTTCTCCCTCTTCAAGCTCGTCTTCGTCAGCTTGTGATCTCCTTCCTCTCTCTCTCTCTCTCTCCTTCCGACTCGTCTTCTCTCCATTTCTACGGTGTCTATCCTCGTTTCCAGGGGGCTGTGTGCGCGCGCGCTCGTTTCGTCGTTCATTCTATATTGCCCCGGCTCGAGAGCGTAGCGTTGCTCGCGAGCACACAACTCGTTCCCGAATATAGCAGCAACCCCGGGAAACTTCGCCGCTCACGGGCCTCGCGAGTTACGCGAACACACCGCCCATGGAATTTTGATTTTCATTTTGATTAATATGTGTAGCCGGAGAGAGCAGCCAGCTCCACACCGGCATGGCATCGCGAACGCGATTTCCCCTGTGCGCCGAATTTTTGGATGTCTCGTCACGTTTTCGGTGGGTGTTGCCGTTATTCAGGATGCTTATGAAGCCCCTCGTCCCGACCTCACTTCGCTCGGAGAATTATTGCCGATTCTGTGGATACATCATCGGGAGCATTGATGCGAACGAAACACGTAGGCTTGTCTACTCGATTTTGCTCGAGGGTTTTGCTTAAAGCGTGTTCGAAAATTTTGGACATCTTTAAAAATCCAGTAAAATTAATATCTCTTGTCTATCCATCTGTAGATCGTAAATGGGACATCCTACGCTCACCGACATCGCGGACGAAGCAAAGAAACACGTGCTACTGAAATATGTAGGTCGCACGGTTTATCCGACGCTGCGACGCGCTCCACTTTTCTGAACTTGCTTGACATCAGCGACGATGAAATACGCCATAGTAATATCCGTCGCTTTATCTCCTGGCGTGACGCCGTAGAACGTATTCGAAACATTCCCGGCTGCGTTATTAATCATGGCCAAATGCGTGCGTATTAAAATTATCTCGAGATCGGAGCGAACCTCGCGCAACAACACCGGAACCTCGACTATGCGAGCTGCTGTCTGAATTTTCGGATAATGAAAAGCTGATACCCTAACTTCCGGATAGCTTTGCAGTATACGCAAAAACCGGATCAACGCGGAGTTGTGGCAAAATTTATTATGCTTGGAGAATAATTAGACGAAAATATTCTTCTGGATACTGGTTTAAAATTCCTAGGCGAAATGCTTTATCGCGGGTTTGCGAATATATGCTGTGTACTTTACATTTTACGCTGCATTTATTATTGTTTACGACGCGAACGTTGTAATTATGATATATTATAATATGATTATGAGGTATAATACTTCGCCGCGCTTGTACGAGGCTCTTCAGCCGAGCTCTGTTCGAGTCTGACAATGAACCATCAAATTAGCGCTTATTGCAATGGGATAAAGCTTATCTGAAAGCGTTAAAGTGGAGAAGACGATTTATTGCGCAACGTCCAAGTGTGTTCCAAGTGTTCCAAGTGTTATTCGTTAACATTGCACCATCTCCCCTGAATCGATGAAGACGAACAAATCCATCGCTATTGTTTCTTTTATCTCGATCGGCGATTTGTTAATAAAGTATATTGATGTTTTCAGCGCACTGGTTCCATCTGATGTTACTAACTAAGCAATTTTGCAAATTACCACAAAATTTTCAAGGTTTCGGTCAATTTTTAAACCATCTTCAAGAAAAATTTGTATACAATTGCGTCTGTAAAAAATTATTTAATCAATGTATAATATGTAATTTATGTTGCATTCCGCACAAAAATACCAAATTTAGATTAGAAAATATTTTTCAGACACAGTTTTTTCTACTTTCTTGAAGAGGATCCAAATTAGGATCGAAACGTTGAAAGTTTAAGCTAACGTGCAAAATTTGTTTTTTCTTAAATAATTGATCGAACCGTTGCGCCGAGAACATCAACATAATATTCGTTTAATAAACATACGGTCGATAATTCAAACAATATTTAAAAATACCAAATGTTCTAAGAAACAAACCTACTTGCTAAGCGAACAAATTTTTTTAAATTCTTTACACCTTTATAACCACGTGTTGGTTCCATGTCTGCGATATACGAACTGAGGTAAACGTTAGACCTGACAATTTGTTATTGATTATAGATGTTTTGAAACGTAACGGTTATCCTGTCTTGCTTATATCCAAAGATCATCAAGGAACGGGTGTTTGAGATTTACCACCCTTGGTTCATTGAAAAACAAAGGGAAAAAAGATTTTTGAAAACAGGACCAATAAATTGGAACAGTACTGTCGTTATTGCTTACGTTCAAAAAATTTCTAACGATATTAAAAGAATATTCAGAAAGGTAGGCATACACACAATTTTCAAAATACCACATTATTTGAAGGAATTTTTCTCCGCGATCAAAGATAAAGTACCATTGTTAAAAAAAACTACAATTTAGTTTATTCAATACCTTGTAAGGGTTGTAGCCAGCTATAATATACAATTCACATGATATGAAATGTATGAAACACCTAAGATACATGAATATTGCGCGGCATTACTGAACCAGTAATGTTTTATGATGAATTATATATATATATATGAATTAGAAAATAGGTTTCGCATAGAATCCGAATCCGTAATAAAAATATCATGTTCCATTTGAAAAATGTAACTTCCGGTCTCAATCATCTATTTCCGGCCGAAACCGGAAGTTAAAAATATCACCATTTGATACAGCGCATCTGATTTATAAAAGAAACACTTTGAATTTTTGAAAATAACCTATTTTCTAGATTATAAATGGGTGGTATATGTATAATATAACCGCATATAAAAACTATACATATACTACTTATGTAATGTTATGCGTCGCGTTTAAAAAGAAATAATTGATCAAGAAAGGACTTAATATCCTGATAAGAAACACTGCACTGTACATTATACCATTATCATGACGTAATTTCATTTGTTTTTCAATATTTAACAATGTTCCACCATCCGACCATCTTGAAACTTTTTTATACGTTAGATAAGCAACGGAACATTGTTCTTGAATTTTTTGGAAGTGGTCACTCGAAGGGTTGCTTGCAATTACCACCCCTAAAAAATTAAATGATTTTTTTCTACCCTTAATAATTTGATCACGATGGTGAAAAAAATGTATGATATGAAGGAGGTAAGTTCGAGTATTTTCGTTTTGTTTTTATCCGAATATCTTAATTAACAACCGAGAAAAAAAATGATACAGTTAACGGTATTTACCCTCATATCATCCTTATACGAAGGGTTAGCGACTTAAAATTTTAGGGGGTTATCTTTCAACCTAAAACCATTGTTTTCCGCACAATATCAATAAAAATTGTGGGTGGGGCCGCTGAACCAATCTTAGTCTGCTAGGCCCTTTTGTGGTAATTTGCAAGATTGCTTAGTTAGTAACATCAGATCGAACCAGTGCGCTGAGAACATCAATATAATTTAAATCCATCGCTCCCGTTCGTAGATTCTCGAAGTCACGAGTGTTGCGAAGCTTGAAAAAGCTCGTAGGAGTAAAGAGCGTGGTCAGCTTGAACAATGAGTAAGAGGTCGTTCTCAAGGAGTGTTTGTGATTTCTTTTTTACGTCCGTGTCTTGGTTCTCTTGTATTTGTCCTTTCCTTCACCTCTATCCATCTCCTGTTTACGGTTCGTCCCGATCATATACCACGGCGAACGAGCGATCTAGCGAGGAGAAACAAACCGTGCAAAGGGCGTAAACGTTCGCGTGTGTGCCACGTCTTTGGTTTACGAGGGCCTTGTCCCGTTTACATCGCTGTCCATATGGTCGTAGGGAACTTACCGGATTGATCAAGCGTCTCGTTTGACGCCGGATTATTGCTCGTTACTCGCGCGATGAATTCGCATTCGGCACAGGACGAGAGTGCGAGGGGAGGGACCGTTTTGCGAGGCACCGGAACAGAAACGAAATTACGGAATCGGGGGATGTGTCTCGTCGTAAATGGGTCGACATAAATTTCCCCGGTATTTCTTTCGACCGCGGAAAACTCTCTCCGCGCGCGCGCGCGGCCGGCAAACTCTCTCTCCCGCTCGTTACTCGTTGAATCTGCCACTAAAATTATAATTAAATTCCCCGGGGGTGGGATTTAAGCGACTTTAAACGGAACGACGAGTGTGCGTTCCGCAGCGCGTCGGTAGTTATCAAATTTACACTGTGCGAGATGCCGCGACATTATCTCTTCAAACCCCCCCACCACTTCTTCCTGTCCAACCCCACCTCAGTCTCATCCACTTCCGGTTTCAACCCTCCAGCAACTCCGTTCGCGTAATAACAAGCGGGTTCATTACAACTTCCTTCGACAGTGATCAAATTAAACCGCGACGAGGACCGGCTGGCAATTTTTCGACAACGTGTGAGCGACGCTTGATGTGACGCATACGTCATCTCTCTGCTTGAATTTTTATTTGCAAACGCTACGAACTTTCGCTTCAACCCAATGGCACAGAGCCTCGTAACAGGACAACTTCAAATAACCCGTGAGTTATTTGTTGCACCGAACAAATTTTCAAACAAACGATGCACGGCTTCCAGAGAGACATATTCGGTGCTCTAATCTGTTTTTCTGTTGCGTCGCTTTTTTATCGAGATACGGGGTTCGCTAGCAGTTTTTCAAAATGAAATGTACAATATTTCGAAAAGCGTTAAGTATGAAATCATCCTGGAGAGAGTGCAGCATAAATTTCTCCGGTTTTGTTCATATAAGACTCATATGATTGGCGGAAAAGAGTTTTGCTATTGAAATTCAATAGTATTAAATATTGAAATAAGTTCATATGATATTGGCACTATTCAATAGTACATCTTATTGAATCAACATATATTTTTTTTGTTTCGACAGGATTTTTTTCTCAGTGTATATGCGGACCTAGCGATGTGTGCGTGTGCCGCCACACTTCACTTAATAATTTTCAAGAGTTTCGTTCGTTATTGCCATAAATGCATTTGAACATTCCGAGGGTTGAAGTACGTGCAGGTGCGCTAAGTGGAGGATTGTTTAAGGTCGTCTGTGTTTCGTAGAGTGAACAGGTGCTGCAAGACACAGACGGAACAGAAGACGTCGTTGCTCTCTTGGTACAGTTGTTCGGTTTAAAGCGAGGACTCTTTGAGCCCCGACGACACGTATAAGGACGCTCCTGTCGCAAAATCCCCGAAGGGCAGTTACGTGGGTGCATACCTAATCAGAGAGACGTCCTGCAGAATGCTTGAAAGCCTGGAATCTCGTGGTTCCGCCAGTCCCGTTGCCAAGACATTCGAGAACTTTTGTTAGACACGTTTCTAAAGGACAACGCAAACTGTCATTCCGCTGTGTGCCGCTCGCAGCAGCCCCCTGCAATTTACGATGAAGAAGCTTTTCCTTGCCCCCGGAAGTATTAATTTTCTAGACATGGACTTCGTGAACTCGTACGGCTTGGCATTCCTCGGAACCGCGGTTCCTCCGTTTTATGGGCATCGATGGGATTACTCGGTTACGTAACACGCTTCGTAAAACCATCACGAAGAGTGGTTTCTTGCGGACACGCAAGAACGAGATATCCGATTCGTTCTACATAATCGCTTATCAAGTGCGCCAACTTCAAGAGAGACTGATTCTACTTATCTTGTCTCCTCGACGTTCCCACACTACGAACAACTAGGTTATAAACTAAGTTCCGTGCGCATAGGTGGTAATCGTTTCCACGACTTCCTTGCTCCGAACTGTCCTTCAAAGAAGAACTTATCCAATTACCAAATCATGCGATCCTTCCGTTCAACGAGGGTGAACGAAACGACTGACATAATAAAATATACGCGCAACCAGCAATTACTTGTCCGTTTCGAGCCGGTACAGAGAGTTACAGGAAAGTTTGAGAAACTTGTTCCTCTCGACGAGTAGAACACGATGCAAAACATTCGATCTTGAAGAAGTAGGTCAAGGTCAATACTGCACCAAACTTTTTCTAAAAGCTCCTCACCGATCCTGATGATAATTTCTCGACACTCTGTACCGGCGATTAAACTTGTCGAATTTTTCGCCTGCTGTGTCACGTACAAATATCCTAGAAAAGAATCAGTGACGGTTCTTCGAGACCTGTTACGCTGGAACACTCCGCCGCACATAAGGCCAAATACTTAAATTATGACGACAAAAATAGAAATGAAAATTTTCTGTAAACTAGTGACAAATACCATCATAACGTACTCCAAGGAACAGCCCACAATGTAGCGTGAGAATTTTTTTTGTTTACGCAACACAGTAGTTGGTGCGCCTGTGCAAAGTGAAGTTATCTTTCGGACGGCCAATATCAGTTAGTTGCGCGTTATTCGTTAGTTATTTTCTTCGATTAAAATTCGCCAAGTCTTCTACATGGATATCGAAGCATCATGTGTGTACTTTCATCTGCAATTATCGTTAATGCAAAGGTAAGTTGTACATCAACAAAAATCGTGGTTTTTTCCCCCCTCCCCAAGTTAGCACAGGGTCCTCGAGGTCGAAAACTCAGATTCGACTCCCCAGAGTACCCCCAAATGACGTGCCAAAATTTCATTAAGTTCGGAACACTTTCCAGGTAAAAGTACCTGGCGACTGGACTATAAGCATTTCTAACCGAAATATCAAATAAAATCTCATGTCATATTCTTGTCGTCGTAAATTGTTAATTTGGCCTTCTGTGCGGCGATGCAAAACAGGAAGCGCGACTTCTCCCGCAGGAGAACAGAAATCCGCAATAACACCGATCTTCTATCATCGTTTCCCGAGGGATGCACGAAAGCTATCCTGCTTACACATTACGTCCATTTCGCGTGGTTCCTTCGCCGTTCTTTATAGTTCTCATATTAATTTTCGCCCGTCAAACTTTCCTCGTTTCCGCGAGCAAACTTGCCGTGACCGAGTACGAGCGTTCAGACACGGGATTTCTTTCGGCGACCTATATTTAGCCGGAAACGCGGCAACTTGATAGAACTCGCGTCCCGAGCACTCGCCGATGTATAAGAGGAATTAAATATTTGTCAATATCGCGAAGTTGACAGTTGGCTGATGGAGGTAGAGCAGCGGCTTGGCTGAGGGAAAGTTCGAGGCAGTTGTTTTGAACGTCGGAGGATTCTGTTTGAGGATCGTGGAAGACAAAGACCGCGAGCACTTTCGGGGAAACATCCTGGTGGAGAACATGGGAGACGTGTCTGGGAGAGAGAGAGAGAGAGAGAGGTGGTAAGTGGGAATCACAAATGACTGATAAAGCCTGGCTGGTTCATTCGGAGCACGCTAGAATTGTTCGCCCTTTCTCTTCAGCTTTGTTGCCAGCGTCTTTTAGTCGGCTGAGTTTGAAAAGGCTCGTCTTATCAGCGGACGTGCTCATCTTCTAGTCGTTAGGCATTCTTCTCCATCCCCTCTCCTTCCCTTCCCCTCGCTCTCCTTGGACGTCGGGCTCGTTACGGCGCGACTAGGCGATTCGAGATTTCGTCACACGCCTATGGCTACAGTGGAATATTATTCGCGATACAAAGACTCCTCGACGTTTAACTGTCTTCAGACGAGAGAGGATTTACTTGATGTACACGGAATTATTCATTTGAAGGATTTAATGGTTCATTCGAGTCCGAGACGAAAAATATTATTGTTATTATACATATACGGACCGAGGTCCTTTTATACAAATGTTTGCAGTTGTTTACAGTAGAACTCTGATAAAAACAAGAAGAAACATAACAAAAAGAAAAGTCTTAACCCAAAATTTACATAAGAAGCGACAAGCGCGAAACTAAACAAATGCAGGCACGATATTAACAAACAATCTTGCGTAATTTTCTTTCGAATGCCTGTAAAGTGCCATTAAAAAAAACAACAATATTATTATAAAGTATGTTTGAGCTTGCAATAATGCGATTTAAAGGATTTATTAGTTTGAAATCCTGCTCTCGTTCTCAAAACACGTTCAATTCACGACAATCCCTATATTATTATTTATCAAATTAGAAATAAAGCTCTGGTCGGATACTATTCTTCGATCAGATAATGTTTCCAGGTTGACTGTGTTTAATATTTTAGAGCTTAGAGTAATCATGATCAAAGATGGACACTGGGTTGTTCATCTTATACTGTATGATAATACATAATGTGGTCGCCCGAAGTTGTTGTGGATCAAATTCTTTGTCGCTCAAAATCGTTGTCGGCCAAAACTATTGTCGGTGAAATGTTGTCGGTGAAAACCGTGTCGGAGAAATCTGTGTCGGTGATTTCCATGGGACCCTCGACAGATATTGCCTGTCCAACACCACTGGTGTTGGCCTGTCACGAGGCAACCGAAGTAAGCAAGACGTCAGAAGATAGCCGCTACGCGTACCAGTGTTTTTGTTCATTAAATTTAGTGTTTGCATGGATGATGGACACTGTATTATCGATGGACAATATAATTATCGACCTGCATTATCAGCCATATTCTATTATAACATTTGTAACGTGCAGTTTAGGAAAGAGACAGTGGCGCTACTAGTGCAAAATTTCGAAACCTCGAGGTGCTGTATTATTTTCCAACCTATTTTTCGTGTTTAAATAATTAATTAATCAACTAAAAATGCACACCACCGCCTTTGTACATGTCCTGGCTATGTCGATGCAGAGCGATTTTTTCGATTCGAACGATAAATCTCTCAATATTTACGAAAATCTGTCAGTGGCGTCCATCTTCTGATATCATGCTTGCTTCGGATGCCTCGTGACAGGAGGTATCTGCCGAATATTACAAATTATTTCTCGATAACGTAAAAATATGCATTTTGGGCACCGGGCAGACATAGATTTGACTTTTAGGAATCACAATTGACCGTTTCTGAACTCCTCATTGCAATGTTGAGGCGTCATTTTGTGTTCTTGTAAACCTTGTAATTTCATATACGTATATGCGGATCTAGCGACGTGTGTCGCACCCTTAATGTCTTCACACCTTCTGCAGTAACCCGAATGATTTTCCTAACTCCAGCAGTTACCGTAATAATAATTCTACTAACGGCAAATAAAAAGTAATGGGAAACTTCGACGAGGATTTTGTCGAGAACGAAAAAATTCAACGAACCGGTCGAAAATATTTAATCTCGGAAGGCATAAAAGACATTTAGCCGGTCAATCGCAGTTCCTATAGAAAAAGAATTAATAAAACGGGAATTGTGGTCTATTAACAGTATTCGCTGGCCATTTCGGAGTTCGCAGACCTTCGAGCTGAAAGAGTTCTAAATCGATGCGGTCAACTGAATGCTCTCATTCGTATTTAGGCCACCAGGTGAATTTCCATCGGCGTGTTATTACGAAATAAAGGACATTTAGCCGCTGCACGAAATAACCCTGATACTCGTCGATCAAGATTGCGTATTACACTCGTTCGATATCGAGTCTGTGCATAATCTCTTAATTCGATAAAAGTAGCACGAATACATTTTTATTCCCCGGAATACGAACGACCCTTTTCTGCTAATATCCTCGTGTGCTGGTGGATATTTAAGGAAGGAACTTAAAGATCTTTAGAATATGAGTCTAGAAATGTTTCTTTTCTTTTCCGATCGCGTGAAAGAAAGGACAGTTAGATCGAAAGTTCGTATTAGAAAGGAAGTTTCAGCGAGGAGATAATGCTGATGAAGAAAGTTGAAATCGGTAGATAGAAGAGCGATTTTGAAGTTCGGGAGCACTTCCGAAATTATTCTCTTTAAGGAGCACCTTGTTCCCCTTGTCGGAGGATAAAAAGACTTTATTCCGAACCTCCGTGAAGCAAGCTGTTTAGAATACTGAAAAATATTCGTGGCAGCATATTAATTTCATAGTGGTCGTTCTAGGACGCGAAAATTCTGGCCAACCATGCGACAAACTGTCGGCCATGGGGATCAGCGTCCGCTGTGAACCCTAGCAACGGGAAGCAAATCGTTTTCCGAAACGTGAAACGACGGGATCGTGTGTCTAGTCTTTCACAAAGTGTCCGGAGAGATTCTACTCCTCTTTCAGGAATACGCCCGCCGAGAATTGTGCGCCGCGCCGGTATACAGCGGAACGTCGATTATCGGAAACCGGCGCGCGGCGGGGGCCTCTCGTATAAATAAGTGAATTTTCTGATAACCGATAACTTCGGGTAAATAGAGTGTGCGATACACGATGCCGATAGAATCGAGCGGACATTTATTGGTGCTTGCGCCCCGCACAAGACATTGATTGCCTCCGATGCGTTTCTAGTTGGCCAGGGCTAATTGGCTAATCTTCATAAACCACTTATTTTATCTTGGTACTTTGTTGGGATTGTCGCGTGCCGAAAAAATTCGCACGTCTGATTTTTCTACCTAACGAACAGGCAACTCTTCGATCTGAAGGCTGAGGGAGTAATAAGAAGTCGGATGAGAGATATGAACGGCGTCCCGGATAACGCGAATAAACCGTCCAGATAAAAACTGCATGGACTTGCACGACGAGTCCATTTGCCCCGTCCTATTGCCGCGAGGACCTATCTATCGCTCATCCTCGGCGGAACGACGATCTTCCATACTTTGGTGGTTGCTCGTTCGACGGAGTGACAGTAAAGACGATCACGGTCTTCGGAGGTTTACTGCGGACGATTTGATACGTGAACGGAACATTTAGTGGCTTCGGGAAGAGAACCGAGACGAGCTGACTCGATCGCACCGACGCGAAACATTTTTGTAAAGGAATAGCAGGATCGTGGAAGGATATGAAAATTAACGGCACTAGCACTGTTAGTTAAGTGTCTAAAGCACAAGTCAATGTCCAGTTTTATTAAAAGGAAACTTAAGAGTCTAACTTATTTACACTAAAGAAACCCGACACCACTTGACACTAATCAAACGCAAAGAAAAGAACTAGAATGAAGAGAAAACGAAAGATATATAACTATTTATATATCTATTTAAAAATCTTCTGCAGCATCTCGTCCTACGATGATGCTTCCAGATTGCAGGCAGACCTAGATCGTTTTAGTGAGTGGTGTTGCAAGAATGGTATGGAACTCAATATTGAAAAATGCCATGTTATGCGATCTTCCCGTCGCTCTGTACCATTCACATATCCTTACCGTCTCAATGACTATTCTCTCCTCAATAAGTGAGGTAAAGGACTTAGGTATTTATTTCTCCTCAACCTTGAACTCTTCCAAACATATTCATAACATTGTTAATTCCGCCTCAAGAACACTCGGGTTTATACTACGCTTTTCTACAGATTTTCACTCAATACACACAATTAGATTGCTATATATTACCCTTGTCCGTCCCCAGTTGGAATTTGCTTCAGTTATATGGTCTCCGAATAGCTTAAATTACGAAATCATGCCAGAGAGAGAGTGCAGCATAAATTTCTTAGGTTTTTGTTCTTATAAGATTAATAATTCTATGTCAATCTTTGATCACGATTACTCCACAATATTAAACATAGTCAACCTGGAAACATTGTCTACTCGCAGAAGAGTATCCGACCAGAGCTTTATTTTTAATTTAATTAATAACTGTATAGATTGTCCCTCTCTCCTTATGCAAATCAATTTTTACGCACCTGAACGTGCTTTGAGATCTCGAGCAGGTTTTCAAACACTTAAATGCAAATCCACATATGGATTAATAAATCCTATAAATCGAATTATTGCGAACTCTCCAACACTCTATATGTATAATAGTATTGATTATTTTAATGGGTCGTTACACACTTTCAAAAAAAATTACGCAGGATTAACTTATATAATATCGGTACCTTTATACCAACAGTTTTTTTTATGCATGTCCTTTCTTAGTAATTTATGTTAAGTCTTTGTTCTATTGTAAACATTTGTGTATAAATGGACCTCGGTCCGTTCATAATAAATAATAATAATAATAACTAGAATGAAGAACTCTCCCCTGTTCTATATGAAGTAAGTCGCGTGCCGCCGCGATCCGCAACAACTTTCCAAAGTCCTAAGCTGGATGTTTGAAAGATGAATAGTTTAATTTAAAGATTAGAATTGAGATGCAACGCAGTTTCGAACCTACCTGCATATTCACCTGCTTCGGTTCGGGTAATTGAGGATTAGGATTGGTGAAATCGAAGTTGGGTAAACTCTTTTTAAAAATGACTTGAAGTTTTGATTTAAATGAAAATGAACAAGAGTATATTCTAAGTATCAAATTTCGGATACGTAGAGTTATTACGATTGTATTATAAATTGTTAGTATTTACCGATACGCAGTTTTTGCTCTCACAATGTAGAAACACGACCGCTTCACACGCTTCGGTACGATGTTGTGGTGATTTTGTCGTTGATGATTGATTTTATCAATTATTATTAACGGCTGAACCACTAGACGTGACACATTAAAAGATACATAAAAAAGACACATAAAAAGATTGTATTGACAGTTCAAGCCACGATTGTGCCAGGCCATTAATGCCCGACTCGAAGGGGGACTTTCGATCGCTCGAAAATCCACGCGCCTCGCGTTATTATCCGTTCGCGAAGTTCTCGAGCAAGTCGGCATAAAATATCTCGAGCAAGTTGGGATAGAATTCGCTGGCACGGGAAGACAACGGGAAAAGGGTTCGCGAGGGAGAGAGGGAGAGAGGGAGAGAGGCAGAGGGAAAAAGCCAAGAGCTACACTGTGACGGTTCTCTCAAAGACCGGCGAAACTTTCGAAGACAATGATTGCTCTGTCTGCGGAAGTCCCTGGAAAGAGTGCGCACCACTTTAATTGGAGCTAAGCGTGATTCCTGCCGTGCTTTGGGGATGAGTTCGATTAATCGCGCGGAAACAGGAATGTTTTACAGCCGTTGATCTTCGAGCTCGCACGATTCTTTCTTCTCTGAAGTTGCTTCGCCAGACCTCTGCTCCATCTCGTGACAAAAATCAGATTATTTTCAGTTTAAATGTTCCCTTTTCTTTTATCGATCGTATAATTGCTGATAAAAGATGTAATGATGCTCCCGGCGCACTGGTTCGATCCAATTTTACCTCAAATCAATTTTGCAATTTCAATTAAATTCTCGACGTTTCGATCTGTGTTTAGGTCATTTTCAAGAAAAATAATAACTGCTTCTATGAATTACTAAACACAATAACTAGTATCGACGATTACCATCAGTAAATTGAACATTGAATGTCAAAATTGTGCAATTTTATTAATTTGGAACAACGGAACACGTGCTGTTCCCATGCCGTTACACGAGCTACTCAGACAAACGTGAAACCAATTGAAACGGACGAATCAGATCGTCGATCGACATATGAGCCAATCGATATTTGGCGGTTACTCCAAACCGTGAAAAGTTATAACCACACTTTTCACTGCTTGTTTAACAAGATGTCATGGTAATATTAAATTAACATCAATTTTGACCAATTTGTGAACATTTCTGTTTGCGAATGATTACATTTAGGTGTTATTGCATGTGGTGAAGCCACAGGATATTAAAGCTGTTTGGAAAAATTCATTATCAAACATTACTGCTAATAAATAAATTAACTTCTTAATCAATTGCTTAAGCATTTTCAAAATCAAATCTGTGGTCAAACTCTATCGAATGTCTTGCCAAAGCAGTGTGTTGTGTAGCAAGATGTTACGTTTATGTTCTCTGACACGTGTTTCTAAATGTCTGAACGTTTGTTCAATGTAAACTTGGATGCATCTAAAAGTGGTAACTTGTCTTTAATTGGTGGAAACCAATTTCTCAGATAGTATGGTATTTTGAAAATCGTGTGTATTCCTACTTTTCTGAAAATCCTTTTAATGCCGTTGGAACTACGGTGTTTTCCCAACTAATAGGTCCCGTTTTCTTGAATCTTTCCTCTTTTCGTTTTTCGACGACAAGACGGTGATAAATTTCAACAATACGTTCCTTAATGATGTTTCATGTAAAATTAACCAATTTTGAAGTAAATTGGATCGAGCCAGTGCGCCGAGAGCATCATTACATCTTTTATTTTCAGAAATTGTTCAAGGAAACAAGAAGTTTATATTTGGCTCCCGCGTAAACGAATTCCACGGTCGCTTCTCTCTCTCTCTCTCTCTCTCAGTCTGTCTAAATTACCGTAAGCAACGGACCAGCAGCACTAGAATTTTATCGAAACAACATTACAAAACAATTACACCGTCGTGTGAGTTAATCTGCGCGGAGATAGCCAGTCGCGCTTCTTGTACGGTGACACTTTCCACGTTTACGAACGGTCCTGCTATCTCTTATCGAACTAACTTCGAGCACCAGGGGACGCAATTACCGTGGACCGTACGTTTTCCACGAGTTGATAGTCGCCGATTAGACGAACCGTTGCGATAGTTTCCAACAATGCCATGCGCCGGACGTGTTCACCGTTCTGGCCAATATAGCCGCTTACGCGATCCCACTACACCGGACGAATTACCCGAAAGAATGTTACCGAGATAACAAATGAAATCTACGATACGGTTCGGCATTCAATTTAAGGATGTTCTGGAGGTATATAAAAACGCAACAAAATTTTTGAAAATTTCACAAGGTATAATTATTACTAAATTAATGCAATTACCAACGTTTGGGTTCGATTCACTGCACCGTTTAAGAATTATAGCAACTTAAAGTTTGCACATTTTAACACGTCTTCTTATGGAGAATTCATAAAATTCCACTTCAAACCCTATTTAAACCTTGAAAAAACGCAACTGGAAACTTCAGTTTTTTTTTGTATATGTAGTAAAAATTATGTAATTAATTATGTTCAAAATTTATTAGGATTCACTAAACAGTTACAGAGTAAAAAAGTTATGAACTGCTACAAAACGTCAAATTTATCGTGTCGTCTTTGACTAGCATGGAAACGCGACAAGCGTAGACCACTGAATATAGCTACAGAGGGTACAGTATTCGCAAAAGTTTCATGCAAAATATACTCATGAATAGCTTTCATTGCCATGTATTGATGGATTTCGAATTTCTTGTACTTTTGTCTCCCATTGTACCTCCAGAACATCCTTAACCGTGTCGAAACATTTAATTCTCGAGATCCATAAGCGAAATAGAATATTCGATTCCGTCGATTTAGCGCCGGCGAACTTTGACGTAGTTGGCGAAGACGCGTGACGCACCGCGCGTAATCAGTTCATAAACGAGAGAAACAAACCGTATTGTATCGCGTTCGTGGCACACTTAACGGTTAAACTGGTAATTAGCGCGCGAGCATGGAAATTCTGATCCCCGTTAATTCGAGCGGGAATTGTTTCAACCGTGTCGACGTTTCCACGCCGAATGAAACAGCGGAAAAGAGTGGAAAAAGAAAGAGCGAGAGAGAGAGAGAGAGAGCGCGCGCGGGAAATTTCATTTCGTCGGATGCTCGAAACCGACCGAATTTTTCTCTCAGCTTTTCCGAAATCGCTCGACGATGGGAGAAATCAAGGATCAATGATTCCTGCTGCTCCGTAGACAACATTCGAGATTTTCCTCGACAAAGAGCCTCGAATACCGGAAGAAAATGGAACGCGTTTTCTCGCTCAATCGGAGAGATCCTAGAACAACGGTTCGAATAATATTTTTCACGGCTTCCCGCGGAGCTCAGCGCGGGGAATCGAATTTCCGTCGAATTTTACAGCGAGGCGGATAAGGGGATCTCTAATAATATTGAAATATTTCACTTCAAAGCGTCCCGATATAATACAACGCCGTTTCACCTTCCGTTCTGCGTCATTTCCGATTCTTCTCTTTTTTCCAATTCCCCCACCACACCCGGCATCCACCACTGCGCGGGTAATATACATATGTATATCTATCGCAAAACACGTTCACCGAGATAACGATGACTGTTAATGAGCAAAAAAGTGGAAATAATAATCAAAATTCCGAGCACGGTGCAACAATGTTTGCAAAGAAAAACTGTCGAAATCATTGTTACGGTAGCCATGGGAATGCGATTTCCCCGTTATAGACAGTGGGAGTTGTCGAACGGGGAAATGAAAAAGCCAAACGGATTGGTGGCCGCGATATTAATTGAAATTCATCAGCGATGGACTGAAATATCAGGGAAATGCTCCTTGCCCGGGTAAACGCGTCGACGGTCAGTTTCAAAAATATCTTTCGTTGTATCAGAGTGGAAAAATGTCATAAACGTGGAAACCCTTAATCTACAGGGTTTCCCAGACCACCCGTACCAACCATTTATAATCTAGAAAATAGGTTATTTTCAAAAATTCAAAGTGTTTCTTTTATAAATCAGATAACTTCCGGTTTCGGCCGGAAATAGGTGATTGAGGCCGGAAGTTACATTTTTCAAACGGAACATGGTATTTTTTATTACGGATTCGGATTCCATGCGATAAAACAAGACACTTTTGTCTGAAACATTTTTTCAAAAAATGTCATTTTATGTCCTTTAAGTAACCTTCAAAATTAGTCTTGGCGAAATAATGTTTTCACTTTCTGCTCTTGGCATAACCCAGAAAGATGGCAAAAGATCATCGAACAAAGTGGAAAATATTTTATTGATTAAAGTTCATTACTTGAATAAAAACATTGGGCTATATTACACAGATAGCGAGAACATTAAAGTTAAAAATATCACCATTTGATACAGCGCATCTGATTTATAAAAGAAACACTTTGAATTTTTGAAAATAATAATTGAGTGTTCCTTTCTTTTTACGGAACAGGTAAAAAAAAATGCGTTTGTGCACACCCTAAACTGTAGTCGCGGCGCTCGTATTGGTTCGACTTCGTCCGCAGAATTGTTACGAGTTTCCGCCCGGTTCCGCTGTTTCGACTTTTCCGCGCGCGTCTGGTTTACTGTCAAACCGTATATACCGATTTCACAGTGGAAACTTGGAATTTCATTTGCCGAGTAGTACCCCGAAGTCAAAGACGTTTGACTCCGGCAAATATTATGATCGCAAACCGAGCAAACTTTTCGGCGTTCCGCCTCGGCTAAAATCTCTTAAACGAAGAATATCGTCCGGATAGAAGGTGGTTTTTCTGTTCGGTGTTCGCGCGAGCTGGATATGAAAATTGGGAACGGTGTCGTCTCTTTTTCCCTCGCGGCCCGATGATCGAGCAGTCATTCAGTCTACTTTCCGCGAGCTTTCCTCCATACTTTTCCCATCGCTCATCAGAAATCAGCTCTCTTCGCCAACTTCTGTCGAACGAAACCCGTGTGCAAGGTATTCCAAATAGGATACAGGCTGTCCGAAAAATCTACTTCCTCGCGAGGGCTGATCGGGAAGTAAGATGTGGGTCAAGATACACGAGGCCAGAATTAAATCCGCGACCGATCGCCGGCCGATTCTTGGCCCGACCGAATGCAAATTAGTTCTGAAAAGTTCGGCCGCACGTATTTACATTCCACTCGGTTTTATTTGCGAGATGCTGTCACGTTCCTACCGTGTCACACGAAGCGTTTGATGCAGTTCGGTGAACTGGGTCAGCAAAGCATTTCTTGCGAGATCGCGTAAATTGTAGTTTTAACGATTAGATCGTGATTTCGTAGCGGGGCGTGTGTGCACGCGCAATAGTACAGTAAATCGACGAGCTCGATGTCACGTCATCCGTGTATCGGTAACGCAATTATGCCTTTGGAATGGCGCTGAAGCATATTTCGCGGATGAAGAGGCTTCGGCTGCGCTGATGCTCGTGTGAGAAACCTGCTAAACCCGTATTATTTATTTGATACGTCCAATCATGAATGTAGCATCTGGAGTATATTGTTTCTGTAATACAATATTAATATGTTCTTTTAATGGTATAAATAGCGTGTCTCTGAATCTTCGGACTCGAGAGCCCTCTCCCAAGAATAGCCTCGGGGTCTGCAAGGTTCAAGACCCGGAAATCCTCACCTGGCTACTTCGGATTCTCCCTTTGACCTCCATTAAACGTACGATCCCCTCTGGCCACGTTAGACAGTATTGTGCCCCCACTTTGACTCTGTTTTTGGCTCTTGCTGCGAGGTCTCAGGTACCTAAATGACTTTATAGATTGCACGGTGGTGGTCGCAAAGGTGTCCGTGGAGTTACGCGAGCCACGGCAACTGTGACGATCCCTCGGCAGTCCTTCAACAATCTTCGAGATTCTCAGAGCCCACTGGAGGACCTTGAAAGTTCTTTGGTTGTCTTTTAGAAGTTTCTACGGTCCGCGAGGCCCACAGGTGAGGCTTCAAAGTTCCTCGGCAGTTCCTTCAGGGTCTCTCGAGTACTTCGGACTGACTGATGGACTGCGAACGTCTTTGAGTGGTCCGTCATGGATCGCTGGGTCCTTTAGAGACTCGGAGACCTTTGTACAGCGAAAATACCATCCCGAATAGCACAATACCATTCTTCGCTTCGAACACCTTTCGTAATTAGTTTAATTGACACGATACAGTAGTTCGCGTAGCGGTCGCATTATTCTATTAATTAATATTCCATAAATGTTACCTGCGATGCAGTTAATTATACTAATTAAAGTTGGAATGCTTTATACCGCTCGCCGCAGCCCTATTTAAAATATTTAATCGCATTATCATCGTCACTGTATTGATAACTTGTATCCCATTAATATTTTTACGTAACCACCTACGCGAATCATTAATTGTTGTTCCATTAAATGATGCTGCGACGAATGTTATTAAATATTCAGTTATCATACTAATTGATAATACGCTTTCGTGTATAGTCGCTGTTGAAACGTACATATTTTATGACAACGGCGTTTCGAGTCCAACAAATTTACAAAATCCCGATAACGCTTGACGGGTTTTGCGAACCTGTCGTTGAAGTAGCGGTACAACGGTGGGGAACGCGTTAAAGTGCTTCCGCTTGCCGAAAAAAAAGGCGAGAAAGTTCGGGGGCCGTGAAAAAGTTGCGAAAGTTCCCGGTTGCCCACTTTGTCGGGCTTTCGCCTCAGGGGCAAACAAAAGAAGCTGAGGGTGAGTCCGTCCATCCGGCCGTCCGTCCGATTTGGATTCCGCGCGCGGCAGGGCCGAGCCCCGCAGAGAGAGAGACAGAGTTCCGCTTCTTCTTTTTTTTCCGTTTCCGCGTACGAACGAGCGGAACGCACGCGGATGATGGAGCGATTACGATTCCTCGACGGTAAACTTGGTCCGCGAGAGGTTCGCGTTGTGCAAGGACCGATTCCGCCAGTTCTCGCGATGCCACTCGAGTCGACGACGCCGAAAGAAGAACAGCAATTTGCATTCGGTGTTTTTGCGACACGGCCGTCTCTCGGATGGTCGTCCGCGCTGCATCGAGAAAATCTCGGTGACCCAGTTTCATCGAACCGAATAGAGTCCTCGCGAGATATACCCCGAGATAAGATCCGTCGTCATGACCGGGATATACTACGGCTAATAAATTTTATTCAACCCGGCTGACCGCGAACGTTTCCGCGCTCGCGTATTCCGACCCGCGTGGCCGCTACTCGAACGGAATATTTTAAAGCGGCTTCGCCCGATACGGTTCTTGCGCGAACATAGAGTAAACTGTACAATGATTGGCACCCTAAGCCAAAATCGTAGTAAAAATCTTTTTATCTTTTTTTGAAATGTTTGAGCGAGCTTAACTTGCTATTGTTATAGGATAATAGAGATTTTTCAGCAAAATTGAACAGTTTTACGAGCCATAGATCTCTTATTATAAAATATATTCAGTGAATAACAATCGTAAGACAAATGGTACAGTCATTGGCACAGTGAGAAGTAAACGTTAAACAGACTATTTGTTTTATAATTAAACATGTTCGAAATTAAGTACTCGTAACGAAAATTATAATGAAACACTATTTACACTGCTATGAACTATGAACTCTGTTATGAAAACTTACAACGTTGCTTTGAAACATAAATAAGAAGCAATATAAAATGTGATTTTCTACACCACGGAATTCTTAATGTTTTAAATCAAAAGTGCCAATAACTACTGCAGTGCCGGCAATATGTATATATGTATATTACAGTTTACCCTACCTGTACTTCCCGACAACTACACTCCGCGACAAAACTACAAGACATGTGCGAAATTCGATGAAAATTCTATGTAAGTCTTGAGTTTTGTCTTCCTTCATTCGTAGTGTTATTGTTTACATTATTTAGAAGTATATCCTACAGTTCTACGAAATATCGAAGGCTACAATTCCAAGAATTTGGGGAATGTATGTAGACATGCTGTTCTCGTCGTGAGAAAACATAAGACAGTAGCTTTTTGTCAGTCGATCTTATACTATAATCGCAGTGACAGTGTTAGAAGTAATTGTGTACTTAAAATTAAACATTGTAATTTTGTTCTTACATAATATAACTACAATGTCGCGTGGGAAAAAGCTGACAGACAGTGAAATAAGAATGATCGTAAATTTAAAATAAAAGAATACTTCTATATCAGAAATTTCAAGAGTGGCTGGTCGAAGTCGATGTGCTGTACTCAATTATTTAAAAAGTAAGGAGAATTATGGAAAAAACATCCTGGTGGACGTGTAAAAGTGACAACCGAGCGACAACGACGAGCCATTCTGAGGGTAGCGTCGAATTCTAGCTTGACAGCACGGCAAATTGCAACGCAAGCTGGCGTTCACACCAATATTCGCAATGTGCAACGAATAATTAAACGGGCCAGGCATTTAAAAAGACGAAAATTGCAGAAAAAATTGCGTAGAGACATCTCCAGTGGAAAAAAAGTGGAGAAAAAATATTTTTTCAGATGAAAAACGTTTAAAGATACGTCAAATGTCTGATTTATTGCCGAAAATCGTGAAAATCTGCCATTTTTACCATCTTTAAACGTTTGTAGCTGATTGCAACGTCGACCAATTTTGACGAAATTTTCAGAATATGTTTAATTGACACAGATCTACAACGCGCATTTTTAAATTTTCAATATAACCACACATAAAAAAGTTAAAAATTCAACTTTTAGTATTTTTTCAACAATTCCGATCAATTGCAATTTTTGAAAAAATTTCTTTTCACATCCTGTAGTAAACTAATTGCTCTAGCTTCTCAAGAAAGTTCAAATTGTATAGTACAATATTAAAAAATGTATCGTCTTCTTTAGAACGGTCTTAAAGTTTTGTCCGCTACTGTACATTGTCTTAAAGCAAATGTTCTTTTAATATCGATCGTATAATTGTTAATAACAGATGTACTAATGCTCTCGGCGCACTGGTTCGATCTGATTTTACATCAAAAGCAATTCTGCTTTTAAAATAGATTAAATTTTCGACGTTTCGATCCCTATGTGGATCATTTTCAAGAAAACTATCAACTGCGTTTGGGCTTGAAACACGTGCTGTTCTCATGTCGTTACACAAGCTACTGAATTGTCTTATAGTTTTGTCGCGCCTCATTTTATCAAAAATTAGAAGTTTCAATGAAACTTTTATCAATCTAATTCAACAATATTGCCGCTATGGAAATGTATGTACTTTAGTTGATTCTTTGGATTAATAACGAAAGCCTTTACGAAAAAGTCTTATAGTTTTGTCGTGGAGTGTATACAGCGTGTTCGCGGGAGAGGAGTTGTATTTACAAATTATTTTCCGAGAAACGAAGTTGACTTCCAAGGTCGTACAAGGTCAGACATAAGGAAGGCATGCATTCTTCTTGAATTTTTCTAATAGGCCGCTGCTAAAAGGATATTATCGAGGATCGAGCCCACTTTGCTCTCGCGATTGGATCGAATAGTCCCCATCGAACGTTGCGTATCTCTCCGGGTTCTTTTCTTTTCTATGCCTCTAGTTTCTATTTCGATGTGGAATCAACCTTTGTTTCAGTCGAATGGCCGTATTCGAGACGCGACCATGTAGATGTGTACAGTAGGTATATGTATGTATACGTATGTACGTCCTCTCTCGCAGAATCCCCGTCGTCTAATGCAATTTACCGTCTAGTCCGGAGGACAATCATCAATCGGTACAATTCCCTGTCCTCTATCTTTGTCGCTTGCACTTGATATCCCAAGCCTTTTCCGCATGGCTATCAGAAACCGTGAACCGAAGGCACAGCCATCGGCATCGGTGGACTGGTGCTCTCTATTTGGGTCGAGAGTCAACAAACGAAGCGCGTAGTATGCTTTGTGGAACCCCGTAACAAATAGCTCCGGTAAGTACAAAAGCAACGTACCGTGCGAAACACTGGATCCCGGTGATACAAGCTTGGTGACAGATTGATCAAACTGTCTGCGGAATTTGCCCGGCCCGAGCCTCTTCTTTCTACTCGACGCTCTACTTGTTCTCGTTCAAACCCGCTTTCGCGTTGCCGTTCTTCCAAATGTCACCGTAATTCTGCCCTCTCATTCGTTCGCGCAATAGTTATACATGCACGGTGCGTAGCCGGAGTCAGACAATTAATACAGGCACGCTGCGTGGTCAGGCAAAGCAATAATTTCCACATTCTTATTCATATTAAAGACTCGTAAATGTCTGTTTCAATTAAACGTGTTTACAGAGCTACGCCGTTTGTAAGAATTCTACCGACGCGAACTAACATTCAGATTCATTTGAAACATTCCTGTTGATTCAAGATCCACGAAAGTAAAATTCGCAAGCTGCCCCTGTCGATGGAAGCCTTTAAAACCTCGTTTCTTACGAAGTTGATAGAATTTTCCATTACTTTTAGTATGCATAATTTCGCGTATAAACGTCTACCTTTATAAATGTAACTTTTTTACGAGCCAATTTGCCGAGCCTGAGATTAAACGAGAAATTTGTTCGCCAAAGACGAAACAGTCGAGCAAACAATTACGAAAAATGTTTAAATAGAGAGAAACAAAAAGGTTCGCCGACATACACCGATCGCCAGCAAACGTCGAAAAAATATCTGCCATAAGTCAAAGCCATTCCCGAAACGCGTTGTAATCGTGGACCTCCTCGAAAGGAACGAGCCCATATTTCGCTTATGCCAATATTGGCTGCCACCCCACTGTATTATACGAAATTATTCAATGCCATGGAGAGATTAATGCATTGCCGATATCTGTATCAATAAAGCTGCAAACAAAAGGTATTTGCGTCGAAACACCGTCGTTATTGTACGAATACATTGTTCGATAACAAAGAAATAATTAGAAACGTATGTCTCCAAATCTTCTATTTTAATGATTTCACATCAACATTTCACATTTCACATTTTAGTAATAAATATTAATGAGGAATTGTCTCTCCGCTCGACGTCTGAAACGCGGCTAAAGTTTGCGCCGCTGGTTCCATCCGGTAATCTAATAATAGTGGTAATAATTCATTCTTCCGCGCCGAATTCGCGAATATCAAAGATCCGCTTTACAAGTTTCTGGAGGGCAGACGCTTTGTGACAGGTTAAGGGACAGATGAATGCAGAGCCGTGCCCGTTTCTGCGTCACAGTTCGCTCTACTAAAAGCACTCTGGGCCACTAATTAGAATTTGAAGGGGATGGGTACACCTTTTCCGAAGGTAGGAGGCTGGAACCTCGTATCGAAGAGCCAATACGTGATTTCAGTCCGGACGGCCAGGGCCGGGGGTAGTCCAGCCAGTTCAGTTCGGTCCGGTCCGGCTTTCATCTGCGGTTAACCCACGTTAAAGCATTTCGCGTATATTCCTGATATCGATCGACACATGGCCGGTATTGCCCAGCTTTTGCTATAACCCCGGTCACCGATCTTTCGGCGAGAAAAAATTCAACAACAAAAAAACACCGGAAAGCAAAAAATCTGTAGACTGGAGAGGAGCGGTGCGGTGCGGTGCGCGCGAAGCACCCGCAGGAAAAATCGTTGAGAAATTTTTTTCTTTTTTCATTTATGAAATCTCTTATGAGATTTTTATTACAACGTAATGCTTAGTACAGAGCAGAGTTGTGCAGAATTACAATTGAATTACTCCAGAATTATAATTACAAAGTAATTGAATTAAATTGTAATTCAATTATGTTGTAATTTATAATTCAGATCTTCAGTCAATTAAATTACAATGCAATTCGTAATTGCAATGGAACCTATTTTCAAAATTTCATCAAATTCTGAGAATGGACGTAAACGGAAACACAGCCCATGTTCTCGAAATAATTGTGAATATTTCGAGATGAAATAATTGTTCTCGGCTCGGGTATATCGGTGTGAACACCACACATTGACTCGACAACCGCGTCTCTTTCTTTCCAATACGCTTTTCTTCGTTGCGTTCGAAACTTTCATCGTCGATTACACCACTAAATATGTACAGTTGAAATTATATCGTGTTTGGTACCATTTTGCATTAGAAAAATGCCACGAATATGTTGGCGAAAGTTCCATAAAATAATAATGAAAATTAAAGAAGATTAAATATTGGTGTTACATTTTGAAAAAAATGATGTCACTGCGGGAATACTGTCCGTGTAGAACACGGCTGTTCGACAGTAAACCCGCGGTTACTGTATATGAAAGAAAAATATAAAAATATGTTGCAAGTTCTTCCAAGTTCTGGGCTATAATTTGGAGAGCTGTATTTTTATTATTATTATATTGTATTTCAAGTATATTGTATTTCTCAATTATACTGTAATTCAATTATAAATTGCATTTCAATTATATTGCATTTCAATTATATTGTATTTCAATTACATTGTGTTTCAATTATATTGTATTTCAAGTATATTGTATTTCAATTATACTGTAATTCAATTATAAATTGCATTTCAATTATATTGTATTTCAAGTATATTGTATTTCAATTATACTGTAATTCAATTATAAATTGCATTTCAATTATATTGTATTTCAATTACATTGTGTTTCAATTATATTGTATTTCTGTATATATATTTTACCATTCAACTTTGTCCTGCAGACATTTCACGTATCTTTAGAAACAACAAAGATATTCAAGGTGGTCAAGTTAGCTGGGACACCCTGTATAATAAAAAATAATGCCTAGAGAACGAACAGTTTCACTGGATTCGACAGTGAAATTATCTATTTCAATCGAAACTGTACCAGGAGGAATTTTTTTATTATTAAAATGAAGAAGAAGAGTTATCGTTGAGAAATTGGTGGCAACAGGAGAGCCTAAATAGAGTTGAACAATTCTTTGCGCAGTATAATGGAGCTAAATATTAAAGTTCTGTATCACTGCGCGGCGTTAATTAAGTATTCTTTTACGCCGAAGGGAGTTTAAACAGTGTTCCGTGTGGTTTAATAGCGCTACCGAAATTAGCATACTTCAGTAAACTCTGCCTGATTTGTATGAAATTTCATTTATCTAGCCCATTACATTACCCAATTAATGTGCACGTATAAATTCTTTCTCTCTCTCTCTCTCTCTCTCTCTCTCTCTCTCTCTCTCTCTCTCTCTCTCTCTCTCTCTCTCTCTCTCTCTCTCTCTCTCTCTCTCTCTCCCGCTATCGTTAATGGAATCACCGTACCTTTTATTATTATCCCCGTTGTTTATTCCGTCGGCGAACGCGCGAAAGGTCGAAATAAACCCAGAAAGCCCGAAGTGAGTGCTAAAAATATTACAGCCTCCTCAGCGCGAAAACGAGGAGGCGTTGCTCGGGGAATAAGACGTGACCGGTCGCGTTAAAATTTCAGACGCGACTGCCGGAAGGCAAAACACACGGATTAAGTGTCGCGTTTCCCTCGAACTCCTCGGGAATCTTAAGCAGAACGAACGGCCAACACAACTGCGCGTCGAAATTTGCATCTCATTCAATGACCCAGAGCGGCGAAACAGCCTTGCCTCGCCGACAACTATCTGACCCAGCCTAACACGATTATCTCAAACAAGAACTGTAAAGAAAATATCCGTCTACGTCGACGAAGCTGAACAAATCGGTAAAAATTTGAACAGGCCGATAAAAAGAAAAAGGAATCAACCGAAACGGGCGAGCACTATAGCCGGCGGCTTTACGATCGCCAGCAACAGGATCTTTATCAATACAAGCACTTTTCGAGCGGCTCGATGTCGCGGCACAATGAACGTACGCGAATAAAATCAAACGGCCGAAAAACTATTCAAAAGTAACTCTACGGGCACGGGGGGAGGGCTAGAAGGGAAGAGAAGAAAGGAGAGAAGAGAGAACGAGACAGAGAGAAGGGTTGGGTGCGCATAACCGTCGTCTCTGGTATCATCTGCTGCACAAAGCCGTAAAGTACGCCGCCCGGTTATTTCGGTCAATTCTCGAAGAGGAGGCCGTCCGGAAAATATTCACATCGATCTGCGCCGAGTGACCTCTCCTCGCTTCCTATCTGCTCGTGGCGCGCGACATACGCCCCCGCGTGTACAGGGTGTAAGAAAACTAATGGTCATCCGTTGTGGCGAATTTGCACACTCCCAGTAAGCAAACATGCTCGATTTTGGACAGTAAACTGCGCCAGCGGAACAACGTACTTCTGCGTCCGAATAAGTTTCGTTTTAGGGTCTAGTTAGTTTGGGACAGGCCAGGTCCGGCACGGCCAGTGCACCAATGCTTAAGGATAGGGTGCCCGGCATCGGAAATTTCCGGAGATGCCGGGCGCCCTATCCTTAAGCATTGGTGCCGGACCTGGCCTGTCCCAAACTAACTAGACCTTTATGCTGGTGTGCCGGCACAAGCTGAGGGCAGAAGTAGAGCTGAACGAAGGCAGCTCGGTCCTTCGTTTAAGAGGGCAGCACGGTCGCAGTAACGTGGCGGACGTCGGATAATATCCCTTGTGTAGTTAACCTACATATACAGATTATTTAAAACCTTTCCATATTTGACATGTTTGCACAAATTCTCGTTCTAAGACTATAAATTAATATATAAGCGAGTAAAGAATGGGCATTCAGAGAAATTTTGTAATATATTTTAGAGGAACATTAACAAATTGTTGAAATACAAGAGATATACATGATCGACATCCGCCATATTAGTGCGACCGTGCTGCCCTCTTAAACGAAGGACTGAGCTGCCTCCATTCTGCCCTCACCTTGTGCCGGCACACCGGTCCAGCATAAAGCGATACTTCTGCGTCCGAATAAGTATCGCTTTATGCTGGCGGGGTGTGCTGTCCAAAATCGAGCAGATTCCGAACATCCTCAGCTTCGAGCGCGTTCTGACAGCTTAATGCTCGTCATCTGCTGGCATCAGGCAGTGCTCGATATCTGCTCGAGGCAGGCCTGGCTGACTGAGTTTCGTTCGGTGGATATTTGCGAGAGAAATTCTTTATGCCTGCTGGATGTGTAAATTATTTTGTGTAGCATCAACTTCTGTTTTTTACCGGGTCTGGTTCTCTCTCGTTCTCTCTTTATAGAAGCCTCTCTCCGCGCCCTTTTTCACCGATGGACCCCTCTTCCGCACCCCACTTCCGCCGCCGCGCACAGCCGTGCGGCCGCACGCTCCCACACCCTTTCCGCGTCTCTTTTTCTCTTTGATAATACACACGATAGCGGATATCCTCTGTATGAGCCGGCCTCAAAGCGCTTTCGAGCCGCGCAGAAGAGCCAGGTCAACCGCATTGCTCCTCGTCGTGGCACCGCGAAAGGACACAAAACGGATCGGCGAACCGAATCGACTATAAATACCGGCCACGTCGACGGGCCTGCCATTTTTCGGCGTGATGAATACAGTGACCAGCGATCCCTCGATGACCGTCACTATTCTCGCTGATTCATTCTTTGAGTGGCTCGTGAGTGCCAGGGGTCACATACATAGATTGAGGGGGGAAGTGTCGGTTCTACTTGACCGATCACGGTGTCTTCGTACACGTAGAATACAGTCTATAGTTTTTTTTTTTATTCAAGCTCTTTAGACCCTTAAATGGGTCCATTTCACTTTACAATGTGGTATTACAATTTTACAGATTGGTATTACAATGTTACAAGATGTAATTATGGTTCAAATAGATAATTTACAATCTTTGAGATACGACTGAATATATTAGGTCAATCGGAAAGTCCGTTTGTTTACAAAAAGTAGAGCTTTATTTAAGAAACAAAATGAAAAAGTACATTGATCAAAATATTGTCCATCGTTAGCGATGAGTTTTCCCCATCTTTCGGGCAGCAGGCGAATTCCGCGACGAAAGAATGAGTCATCTTTGGAGGTTATCCAGTCAGAGATCCATTTTTCTACTTAGTTTCAAGAAGGGAGCAAAAGTCACGTAGGCAAAGCCTGCGTACATAACACTGCTATGTGAGTTTCTAATAAAAAGGTTATATTTCCTTTTTATTTCAAAAATGTGTGAATTGGTCTTAATGTTAACTATGGGGGATTGTAAAGTCATCAGACAACTAAGAGAGTCAGTCGACAGTTTTCATGATTTAACATGATAATGATTACTCGAGAAATGAAATCTAAACGGTTACAATTGTTCTGTTGCAGAGCCACAAACGAAAATCCTCGGTGCACCGGACCTGTACATTAATCGAGGAAGCACCATAAACCTCACGTGCATAATTTGGCAGAGTCCAGAGGCCCCAGCTTATATATTCTGGAACCATAAGGACGCCGTAAGTATCCGTCTCCTTAATAAGAAGAAAACCTGAAACGAGTACGCTCGGGAAAGCGAGAGAAAAAAAATAGCTGAAATGAGTTTATCGTCCTGCTATGGAGTTTCCCACCGGAAAAACATCGAATGAAACTCGAGGCGTTTCGCGACACGTTGAAACAAGTGCAAATACGAGAACATCGCGCGAGAAGCGTTTATAAAGAAACTGCGACAACTTGCAACGGCGTCAACTCTGCCGCGGATAATTGATGATGATCGTAGGTTTTCGAAAGTCTCGATGCCTGACATGTACCGACGCTTACATCCGGCTCCCGCTCTCGAAAACTTCGGTTTTCTGCCTTAATGAAGTTAGTTCGAAATTTTCGACGTCACCCGCGGACCTATTCGTCGCTCCTGACGATTTTATTGCACTCGACTTTCAGTTTGATCGAAAGCCCGTCCGGAACTTTTATTAATCCGTCGATAAATAAAACTTTTAGGTCAGAGTCCTGCTCGAACTTATCGCAAATATTATATAATGTGCCTCCGTATTCATTGCTGTTTTCGACGGGAATGAAAATGTTGGAAACCGATATTATTTTATTGGCAGATAAATCTGGAGTGTTTTATCATTTTGTCTGGCACTGTACATCTGGACGTAAAACAGAGTGTTCGCGAGTAGAGGGCCAATAAATTTCGATACAGCTGACTGCGGGAAATGGTAAATTGTCAACGGCATCGCAACTGATAATGGCGCATAAGGGACACCATTAGGAGCATTAAGTCTGACCAAGAGCCTCGAGATTCCCCGCCGCAAATATACGAACAGGAACGGGCGAGCCTTAAGATGAATCTCGTCGCACGTGACTAACGTGTGGTGTCCCGAACATTCTGGAACTGTTAACGAGACAACGGGGACCGCAGTAATTCGCCAAAGGATAGCACTGACTCTACATTAATTGAAACGGGACTTGACCAAATTTCCAGAGACATTTAGACGAATATCCGGGACACTGCCGAGCACCGCAAGTTTAAATGTGCAACCAGCCCTAAATGAATACATTCCTGCTCTCTATACGTTCTAATTAGTTACACATTAAACGCGCGCCGAGCCAGCTTTCATTACGACCAAATAACTTGGACGATAACTCGCGATAGTTCATTTTTATGTAGTTGTCTCATTTCTCACCAAAATATTGGTTGGGAAAAGAGTAATCCATTATTTTTACCTTTATTTCAAGACTTTAGTTAACATGGTCCGGATTGTCCGACTTGGGTCAAATATGCGCCGTTCTGTTCGATAATTTGTTGCCGTTTGAAAGGTAACTTCATAACGCCTCCCTCATAGAAGCCCTGGTCCCTATTGGCTAAAAACTCGACCAAGCGATTTTCATAATCTTCTATTGATGCCAATTTCTTATCACTAAGGAAGTATTGCGAGGATAAGAAAGATGGTAATCGCTTGGTGCCAGGTCCGGACTATAAGGTGGATGCATCAAAACTTCCCAACCAAGCTCCCGGAGTTTCTGGCGAGTCACTATATGTAAACATGTGTGGCCTGGCGTTGTCCTGATGGAACCAACACCTCTCCTGTTGGCCAATTCTGGCCACTTCTGGTCAATCGCTACCTTCAACCGGTCGAATTGTTGACAGTAGAGGTCCGAATTTAGTGTTTGGCCATATGGAAGCAGCTCATAGTAGATGATTCCTTTCCAGTCCCACCATAAGCACAGCAGAACCTTCCTGGCAGTAAGTCCTGGTTTGCCCACTTGGTTTTCGCACAATATTGTCGTATGTGACCCATTTCTCATCCCTAGTCACCATCCGTTTAAGAAATGGATCGATCTCGTTCCGTTTGGCCAATGCTTCGCAGATGGAAATCCGATCCATCAGGTTTTTCTGCGCCAATTCGTGTGGCACCCAGACAACGAGCTTCTTTTTTAATCCAGCTTTATGCAGATGGTTTAAAACTGTTTTATGGTCGATCTTTAGCTACTGGGCGATGCTACGACCGCTAACATGCCGGTCTACTTCGATCATTTCCATGATTTTATCGACATTTTCGACGACGGGCCTACCTGTGCGAGGTGCATCTTTAACATCGAAATTCCCGTAACGAAATCGACGAAACCAAAATCGCGCGTGATTAGCTGTGACAGTATCCGGACCATAAACTCCATTCACAAATTCAGTCACCTGCCTTGCATGTTCACCTTTATCAAAGCAAAGTTGTAAAATGTACCGAATTTTTCCTCTTTGTTAACCTCCATCCTTTACACCCTACAACTCACAACTGAACCGACCAATCACAAAACTGTAGAAGAATTTTTTCTAGGACGGAATGTCACTTTTCCAACGAGCACAACTATCTATACTATCTAATACTATCTAACTACTACAGCTATCTAGCGGAGAAATAATGGATTACTTTTTCCCCAACCATATCATCTTGATACATTTTTCAAAGATCTCTTTCCATTTTATTTTGTCTATCTCATTCATGAACGGTCTCGGATTAGTTCCAGCCATAGTGTTGAAATGTCCACTGCGCGACTGTGTCGAGATTTCAGAAAAAGCGTCTCGCCGGCCTCCCTAAGGTCCCGCCTTTACGGGAACGAAATTATTCGTGAAAAGGCGTAGGGGGTCGATGCAGCTCGGTGAGGAGAGTTTCATGCGTCGTCTCGGGGCTCGATAACGATAAGGAGAACTGCCTCGAATCGTCCCGGGGGGAATGAGTCGAAATTGCAACCCTTCGACGATAAGGTCGCCGGGACTGATCGATCGCGAAACATTTTCCGGCCGCAAGAAACCCTCGCGGAGTTTCACCGGGGTATCCCCTTGCACCCTAATAAACCTGATCTCTCTGATTTCGATCGAATTTCGAAACCGCGTCTCTCTGTCGAACGCAATCGGCACGGCCGTGTGTTTTGCGAGTGGTTATACTTGTGGATGCAGGCAGATGAGAACCGGGCTGCCAGATGGCCACATCCTCTACCTCTCTGTGTCCGTGCGCGTTCGTGGCATTCACACCGTCCAGCAAATAGAGAAGACCAATCCGGTCACAATTAAATTGACTTAACAACTCGTCCGTTGCCTTTTCGCTCGACATCCGTCGACGGGACGTATTCCGCGTCCTCGATCCCCTTAATCTGATTCCCACCCCCTTTGACGACCGGCTGACACGGTGTTGACTCGATGTTTTCAGCCCTTTACCTTGCAATTTTCCTCGCGATTGGTTTGTTTGTGTAAACGCAACAGTGAATCCAGATCTGTGATACTATTATTATTATTATTATATACGGACTGAGGTCCTTCTATACAAATGTTTCCAGTTTCTAACAGTAACACTGATAAAAACAAAAAGGAACATAACAAAAAAGAAGTCTTAACTTACAATTTACATAAGAAGGGACAAGCGTGAAACTAAACAAATACAGGTACGATATTAACAAATAGTCTTGCGTAATTTTCGTTTGAATGCCTGTAACGTGCCATTCAAAAAATCAATATTATTATAATGTATGTTTGAGCTAGCAATAATGCGATTTAAAGGATTTATTACTCCACATGTGGATTTGAATTTCATTGTTTGAAATCCTGCTCTCGTTCTCAAAACACGTTCAGGTACGTAGAAATTGATTTGCCTCAGGAGTGCGGGACAATCTATATTATTATTTATCAAATTGAAAATAAAGCTCTGGTCGGATACTATTCTTCGATCAGATAATGTTTACAGGTTGACTGTGTTTAATATTTTAGAGTAATCATGATCAAAGATTGACATTGGGTTGTTCGTCTTATATGCACAAAACCTGAGAAATTTATGCTGCACTCTTTCGAGCGAAATTTCATATTTAACGTTTTTCGGAGACCATATAGTTGAAGCACATTCTAACTGGGGACGGACAATGGTAATATATGTATAGCAACCTAAGTGTATGGATTGAATGAAAATCAGTGGAAAAACTAATTATGAAACCAAGCATTCTTGAAGCGGAGTTGACAATGTGATAAAAATGGTTGGAAAAGTATAAGGTAGAGGAGAAGTGAATTCCTAAGTCCTTAAGTTCTGTTATTGAGGAGAGAATACAGTCATTAAGACGGTAAGGATATACAAAGAGGTACAGAACGACGGGAGGAGCGCATAATATGGCATTTTTGAATATTGAGATCCATACCGTTCCTGTGACACCAGTCGCAGAAACGATCCAGGTCTTGCCTGTAATCTGGAAGCATCATCCCGGGACGAGATGCTGAAGATTTTTAAATCATCTGCGAATAGGAGATACTTACAATGTAGAAAAATGGTGGTTAAATCATTAATGAACATTATAAATAGTAGAGGACCCAGGTGGGAGCCTTGAGGGTACTCCGGACAGAACATTTAATTGGGATGATAGGCAACCTACCTATACGTATAATTTGTAACCGGTTATTAAGGTAACTTTCTAGCCATGCCAATAGATTACTCTTGCAGCCCAAAGCAGAAAGCTTCTCAATTAGAAGGGAATGATTTACAGTGTCAAAAGCTTTATAGAAATCAGTAAATATTGTGTCAACTTGTAGATTGGCATCCAAAGAAGATGAGACATAGTTGCAGTGCATTTACGAAACCATGTTGCTGTACGCATATTGAGAGAGAAAGACAGAGCCGTATAACTTATTAGTGACAATTTCTTCAGACTTTGGACATGACAGTAATGATACTTATAGGTCTAAAGTTTTCAACATTTGATTTGTCACCGCTCTTGAAAACGGGTGCAAACAGACTGGTTTTCCAACGTGCGGGAATAGACAGAGATAAAATAAAGCTGCACATTTTGAAACATAAGGGAGGGATGCCATCCATTCCAGGCCCTTTATCGACATCGAGTTCATCTAACATGATATAAATTTCACTAATGTCTATACCAATGTCAGAAAAACAGGGGTTACAACCATTTTCTGTGGAATTGTAATTAGTAGTGTCGTTTCGGTAGACAGATCCAAGAACGTACCAAATAAATTCGCAATATTGTCATCACTAGTGGCCACATTTTCTTTGTAATACATGTTGCTTGGTAGGCTAGATGCTTTTCGCTTAGAAAAATCCCAAAACTCCAGAAGGATTTAATATTATTACGAGCCGATAGTTCAGTTTTGCGTACGTATAAAGAACAGCAATGTTTAGCAGTCCTCTTACATTCGGTTCGCAAGTTGACAAAAGTCAGACAGTCACACAGTTGAGAACACATTTTGAAGACTCTATAAGCCTGTTTCTTTTTACGAACTAAACTAATCAAGTTTTCAGAGAACCATTTCAGGATAAGTCGAACGGTTAAAGTGCATTTTAGGAACATAGTTCTCAATCGCAAAACAAAGATGGTCGTACAAAATATTCGTAGAATCATCGACGTTAGTATTAGCTAGCGAAACATCCCATTCAATATGATTTAAGCAGTCGATTATACTCTTGTGATCAGCATGTTATTGTCTTTCCGATAGAAACGAAAAGCTTGCGTTTGAAAGAAGACGATCACATACGTCGATCATGAACTGCGTTCAGATGCGATTCCGGGTCAGTAGATCGCGCGCTAATTACGTGAATTCGATTCGCTCTAAGAGGATCAACAAGTTACCGGATCCAACACGCGAAAATCGTCGACAAAAGTTACGTCGCTTCGGAATCGGAGGGGTTCGGTTCCGAAGTTTCGTTGCACTCATTTAAGTTCGTCGGGGCTGGCTCGACGGTAGCAATGGAACTTGGAGCGATTAACAAAAATCGATTACAACGCACTAGGAAGTTTGCAACGCCTGTGCAGGTGCAGGTTTGCTCGCCGGAACGCGATGCAAACGTTTCACGTTTATTAGCACGGTCTTTTCTGTAATTGCGGGTTCTACGGCGCGCATTCCTGCGTGTAACACGACACTATAATTTTCTTCGATTAGCACTCGACGGCCGAATCGAAGCGAAGAGTTTTATCGATCGTGAAGAACACGTCGTCCGTGGTAACCGTTGACCGAACCGAGGAAAATTACGAACACAAAAGGGTTAAGTCCCTATTGACCAGGATTGGTTTACCGTGGCCGTTATCCTGGACAAATGAGAGTTACAAATCCGCGGAATGCGCTTTTATTTCTGTCGTCGTAATACCGTGGAAACCGATTTGGCAGCGTCTTCGCTTTTCCCGTTTTGGCAATGGTCCACGACCACCACATAAATAAGACGCGATATTGTGTCTCGTTTAACAATTCTTTAATAGGATTTCCTCCAGGTAAACGACTTGATCCGATCGCGTCGATTCGACTCGCTACGTCTGTACGAGGAGGAAACACTGGAATAGCAATTTCTCGCGGCGCGGGCTTTCAAAATGTCTTAATCTCCGCCATGATGTAGCACTCGCCGACGTCAATGTTTGTCCGGCGAAGAAAAGAAATAGGGAAGCACAAGCAGCGCCTCGTAAAATGGCTCCGGGAACTTTGTCAGTCGTTAAATAAAAACCGGGGAAAGTTTAAACGGCGCGTAAAACGTTGCGACGAAACGCGGGGGAATTATTTATTTAACGCCCGACACATTTTCCGGGCGGAACGCTCGCCGTCGCCGTCGGAGGCACTGCGGGTCGGATTAAAGCTCCGGAACGCGTAAAAAGAGGAACGGAATGAGCGTGTGCGCGCAACGGCCGATACGTGTAACGAGACTTGTCATCTAGCTGACAGTTCCCTTAAAAAGGAAAACGGTTTATGAGCACGAAACCTTCGACCGCGGTTCGAATGAACGCTCATGCGAGGCGTTTAGTTACTTTCGCGCGTACCTGGCGTACTTAGCAGAACGCTGTGAGAAACTAAACGCACAAATGCCGATCCCGGACTTTGTTCACAACATTCAGCTTTGTATAAATGATCAACGGGTTTGTGTATAAATGAAGTTCGACTGTAAGTCTTAAAGTCGCGGAAGCTGGAGTTCTTAACTGCAGTTTTGTACAGCCATCATGGAAGTTCGTTTCAAGGATCGTAAAGCAGTTGATCAAGTAATTTACCGTGAACGGTAATCTCACGGAGTCATGAAGAGAGTCGATCTCATCTAAATACAAGGGCTCCCGGACTATCCTTAATGGAAGCCGACATTTCATCGCGGGGTTAATTGTCCGATGTTATTCAATGTCAGTCGGCAATCAACTGGTGTGGATGGACGCGAGCTTGAAGTTGAACAATCGAGAAACTCGCCGGAATACCATAGATGCCAACCTGGTGGTGAGAGCAGGCTGGATGAGAAACAATATCGTATACATCGCGCTTAATTGGCTTGGTTAGCGGGGCACTGCAATCTTTGCATAGCTTCGTTTCTGATTGAGATAGCTGTTCTCGAACAATTGAGAACAGTAGCGAGCAGCTGACAGCTGTTGCTAATCGCTGCCGCATCAAGTTAATTCGCGATGCTGATTGGAGCGAAGACGACAGTCGTCCGTACTTGACTCTGATCGGTCTCGAGCAGGATCAAGTACGATCGAGAAAAATTGCTGAGCCCAGGCTTGACAGTCCCGAAACAATTAAAAGTCTGCATTTACGCCAGACACTAAACTCTCCGGGCCACGGATATTTAGGTGTTCGACTTGCCGTAAGTTAGCTACCGAGAAAGCCGGTTTCATTAAAACAGCTCTCTGCGGCGACCTAGAAGTTATATCACCTAATAAAGACAGCCGGTATACGCGCGACGGAAAAAAAAACATTGCTTCCATAACAACGCGGTTGCAGAGCATTATGCGAGAGACCGTATCTTTGATATTCCTTATTAAACTAGACCGCGATCATTGACTTGCATGTGTATTAGCATGCGCCGACAGGAAAAATTTCGTCGGAGGAGCATCTGCACGGCTTGAAATTAAAAACTTCCAATGGGAACGCCTCGATATTGGAACACCGGCGAAATTGTTATTGTTAAGCCCTCGAACGAAAATGATAATGCAATCTACTTTCGTAAAAAGGCTTATGTTCGGTATGCATTATTAACAGACTGCGGATCTGTTATGAAAAATAAAAACTCGGCTCACAGATAGATTTCCGATCCAACATCGACTCCTCGAGTCGTTCTTCGCATCGCGAATCATCAGCGACGGCTGCTCTTTACTTTACCTTTATGTATTTGGTATGTAATCCAGTAGGTTTGTACCCGGCGCGGATGCAGATCGAAGTTTCGAACCTCTAGCATCAATAGTTGAGAAGCTATGGTCGCTTAAAGTTGAGCATATTTCCAGTTTCTTAAAGGCGGCGCCCTTACCTGTCAAAAATGCTAAACATTAAGCGACCATAGCTCGTCAACTATTGATCCCAGAGGATTGAAACTTCGATCTGCATCCGCGCCGGGTAAAAATCTACCGGATTACATACCAAATACATGATAATTCGTAGGAGAAAGGTACTAATTTTGAGTCCGGTAAAGTAAAGTTTACCCTCAGCGACAGCTCCCTCTTTCGCGAAGCCAGGAGACAAGGGCAAAAGGGTGGAAACAGGAAAGCTTTCGCGATAACGACGCTCCCCTTAATGCTTTAAAGAAATTTCCCGGAGATACGCGGAGCTTTTAGCGCTTCCCTCGAGGAAGACATCGTCTCGGATTTCATTTGGTTAAAAAGCAAAACGAGTATGCGTCCGAAAAGTGAGTTCGACCGGTTCCGTTCCGGGAGTCGGAGCGCGGAAAAACAAGATTCGACGAGCTAGAAATTAGGATTCCACTATTTCGGGATCGAGGACGGGCTCAGATTTTCGAGATCTTTGCGGGGATCGTGGAGTTCCAACCAGAGGGAACTAGATAATTTCGGTCGCGCTGTAGAGTCCGTAATTCGGGCAAGTTTTAAACGCGCGCGGGACTGAGAGTTTCCGTGTCCCCAAGCTGGGGAAATGGAAATGGTAGGAAGCTGAGAGGAGAGAAAGAGAGAGAAAGTCTCGTCAGCCTCATTACGCGTTCATAGGAGAAATCGGCATCCCACGGGATCCTCGACGGCTCGATGGAACATCTTGGGCTCAATGGTCCATTGGAATGGTTTCCAGCCAGCACGTTGCTACTTCTGTCTTATCAGCCTTTTTTCCACACCCCGATAACGACTCCGTAGTCCCCTCCCCTCCTCTCCACCCACCCTACGAGCCACCACCACATTTTTTCCCCTCGACTTACGACCCCGTCTCCCCGTGCCCTTCCAATCTTAATTTATCTACTTCATTTAAATCGATAGCCTTTTCAAGCTTTGATTGAATCCACCAGGATCGAGCGATTTGCTTCACCGCGCGAAATCGCCCTCCCGCACGGGAAACGCGATCGTGCTCCGCCCGCGATTTATCGCGGCGAATGTCGGAGCGAAATTAAACTTATCCATTGGGGATTCCTTTCGCGTCGGTCCGCGACATCCGGACATCGTTATTTTTTCCGTGTATCGTAAAAATGGACCGGGCGCGCGGGTCGATTCGAGCGAGGGCTATAAATATTTGAATTTTATCGGATTTGAATAGCATGCTTCCGGTTTCCATCTTTAACTCTGCAAAACTTCGATCGTCTTAAACTAAATGTTTCAAAAATATGATGCATTATTTTTACCTTCATTTCAAGACTTTATTTAACATGGTCCGGATTGTCTGATTTGGGTCAAATATGCGCTGTTTTGTTCAATAATTTGTTGCCATATTAAAGGTAACTTCATAATGCCTCTCTCATAGAAGCCCTGGTCCCTATTGGCGAAAAACTCGACCAAGCGATTTACTAAGGAAGTATTGCGAGGATAAGAAAGATGGTAATCGCTTGGTGCCAGGTCCGGACTATAAGGTGGATGCATCAAAACTTCCCAACCAAGCTCCCGGAGTTTCTGGCGAGTCACTATATGTAGACATGTGTGGCCTGGCGTTGTCCTGATGCAACCAACACCTCTCCTGTTGGCCAATTCTGGCCACTTCTGGTCAATCGCTACCTTCAACCGGTCGAATTGTTGACAGTAGAGGTCCGAATTTAGTGTTTGGCCATATGGAAGCAGCTCATAGTAGATGATTCCTTTCCAGTCCCACCATAAGCACAGCAGAACCTTCCTGGCAGTAAGTCCTGGTTTGGCCACCGTTCGAGACTCTTCACCACGCTTTGACCACGTTCGTTTTCGCACAATATTGTCGCATGTGACCCATTTCTCATCCCCAGTCACCATCCGTTTAAGAAATGGATCGATCTTGTTCCGTTTGGCCAATGCTTCGCAGATGGAAATCCGATCCATCAGGTTTTTCTGCGTCAATTCGTGTGGCACTGTGTGGCACCCAGACAACGAGCTTCTTTTTTAATCCAGCTTTATGCAGATGGTTTAAAACTGTTTTATGGTCGATCTTTAGCTGCTGGGCGATGCTACGACTGCTAACATGCCGGTCTACTTCGATCATTTCCATGATTTTATCGACATTTTCGACGACGGGCCTACCTGTGCGAGGTGCATCTTTAACATCGAAATTTTCGGAACGGAATCGACGAAACCAAAATCGCGCGTGATTAGCTGTGACTGTATCCGGACCATAAACTCCATTCACAATTTCAGCCGCCTGCCTTGCATTTTCACCTTTATCAAAGCAGAATTGTAAAATGTACCGAATTTTTTCTCTTTGTTAACCTGCATCTGTTACACCCTATAACTCACAACATGAATCGACCAATCACAAAACTGTAGAGGAATTTTTTCTAGAACGGAATGTCACTTTTCCAACGAGCCCAAGCCTGAAGCTGTCTAACCAATACTTTACGAGATATATATCACTACAGCTATCTAGCGGAGAAATAATGGATTACTTTTTCCCTACTCACTGTCTAATGATGAAAATCAAAAGGTTCGAGAAAACTTGTCCGCCGCTAAAATTGTATTTCGAATCTAAAGTAAAATCTCGCTTGTAATATAAATAATCTTAACCTGGCATAGCGACTTTGATGGATAGGCAGGCGGTGTTTACAGCTGTTGCAACACGACAGGCAAAATTCCGAATAAAGTAGAAGCGCGGTGAATTGCAATATAAACTAAGGTTTTTCGCGAGTAGCGCATCACGCAGCTATCGATTCGGCAGCCGTGTCGCCGGCCATTCAGTGCAATTTGATGTTTAAGGTGGCACACTTTGGCACCGACCCAGACAATTTTCGCGTACCCAGTGCAATCCTGTTATACAACTGTGCGAAACATCCGGGGGAATTCGGAGGAACCCGAAACTGGTTTCTTAAATCAAACTGCTCTAGGACTCGTGGAGCTGAATAAAACATGACAAAAATATCTTCGGACGGTTCCCTCGGAATTTCAATGAAATTAAGTAACGAGATCAAATTTATCGTTTGCTATACTCCCCACGATAAATAGAAGCAGCACAGGGAAACGGAAATGAATCTTTGAACCGGGCGGAATTTTCAGTTTATGCACATTTACGAATAATCACGGCTGTTCGGGACGGAAATAGCGACAAAATTGCGTGTTTCCTCGCGCTCTTCCGACACTTGTTTCATTTCCCTCGGAATATACTTTTCAATTTCGGTCTTCGGGATATTCTTCTTTCGTTGCGCAATTGTTTGCTCGTTTATCGGCAGCGAGGAGAGCCAGCCCGAGTGTTGTTGCGCCTTGAAATTGGCATTTATTTCGCGATTCCTCGACAGCCTCTGGCTATCGTTTCGAAACCGCGACGCGATCCAACGGAACGAAAACAACAAAATCTAAAGAAAAAAAGACGAAAAATACCGTGCTCCTGAAAACCAACGTCGTCCGGAGATGTTGTTATCGGTGCACGAACCTCTTACTACGGTTACGTAGCCTGGCAACGTTCCTCGATGCTGCTCGGAATATTGTGGAAACAACGCGAGCGTCGTTGATATAGGAACGTGATCAAGATCCTCCTATCGCGGGACACAGTCGCCGTATCTAATGAAATGAAACGTGGGATACGTGGATCTAAATTTCGAGATATATTATATTTTTCATCTGTTAAAATCGTTAAGGGCTAGAAACAGCCGCAGTCTATTAACAACTGAAAATACTCGCATTTACCACCATCAAAGGAAGCGAATAATTTAACGCTCGCCGATGTAAATTTCAAATAAGCATCCTCCACTTTTGAACGTCTCGACTGAATTTCGCGAGCAGCTGTAACAACCGTAATCTTGATCCCTCAGAAATGCTAATCTAATTAGCGCGTCAGCTTTTTTATTACCCTCGCAAAAGAAAAGTATCTCTCTTTATCCAACCGTCCGAGGAAAAGAATGAACGTTCTTCTCTCTCACTCTCTGGCTCTCTGGCTCTGTTTCCTTTCCTCCTTTTTCAGTTTCCTGGGCTAATGCGATGCACTTAGTCCGGAAGGCACGCGAGACAAGAGAAGCTCCGCTGCATTGTTTAATAAATTATTAAATTTTACGCGTGCGGAGTTTATGCGGGAGCGCGAAACATCGAGATCTTCATTCCCGAGTTTCCTGGATCACGGCGAATTACGACGGGAGGAAACTTCGTCGTGGAATAAAAAAAAACCGTACGCCGTCGGCGCGGTATAGTATGATACATCGAAATCCACCTTTTTCCCGCCTCATCGCACGGGGAAGTTCCACGGGATTTAGCGGGCATAGTTCCTCGTTTGCACAAAGGTGAAACGTACGCGTCGTTGTTATTACGCGTCGCGCGAGTGCGGAGCAGCCCGGATTAACTGTGCATTTTCGAATTAAAGTTCCGCATATTATTCCGGGCCGTTGTATCGCCAGCCAGATAACAGAACGGAAGGAGCCCGAGTCGCTTATCGGGCACACGAGAGCTCCAAAACTTTCTCGTTCGATTAATCATACTTTGAGCAGGTTCCCTCCGACAACGTGATGCGAAATTTTCGAGTGAATTATTTCACGCGTGAACGGACTAGATTTTCAGGTTTAAAATCAATACATTGGGTTGGCAAATAAGTTCGTTCGGTTTTTGTTCCAGTGTATGTTTCATTCGGATTTGCTTTTCTCTTGTCGGCGCTATCGTGCAAATCGAATACACATTTCAAAGGTTATGTTTCACTGTTTATGTTGTGCTGCGTTTGATTAGGTTAACCTCAGTATTGTGTGCGCTGCCCATAGACTTATGGAGATAGACTTGAAGCCTGTCATGGCGGCTGGTCGTATATCTATCTCACTCGCACACTCTCACTTCCTACGCACTCCCCACTTTCATTGGGCGAATCTCCCCATCAACTCGTCAATTAGAAAGAGAACGCCTTACGACCACAACAGGCTTTCTCTCTCACTCTTTATACCCCGACCGCAATGGCAGGCTTCAACGCTTCGTACAGGCCGCGCGGTCTATCTCTATAAGTCTATGGTGCTGCCTAGCTGTGAACATGGAAATAAATATCGTAACATTTTGCTCTATTATTTTAAAAAAGGCAAACAGGCTGCGGATGCTCGTAAAAAGATATGCCGTGTGTATGGAGATGATGCCTTAACAGAACGCGTATGCCAAAAGTGGTACGCCAAATTCCGTTCTGGAGATTTCGACGATGATGCGCCTCGCTCCGGTCGCCCGACCGAGATTAATTCAAGTGATGTTAAGGCTGTAATCCATCCCAATCGGTACGAGAGATTGCTACGACATTAAATATATCCCACACAAGCGTAGAAAACCATTTGCGCAAGCTGGGTTACGTTTCTCGGCTTAATGTTTGGGTGCCGCATCAATTAACCGAGGAACCTTGACCACACGCATATCTATTTGCGATTCGCTACGGAAACGCCAAGAAAACGAGCCATTTTTGAAACGAACGATGTCGGGTGACGAAAAATGGGTCGTCCACGATAATGTAACACGTACAGTGACTCCCATTAATATTCGGACGCTCTAAAAAAAGCGATAATCTTTTTAATATTGGACTATAAGATTAAAACTTTTTCCGGAAGCTAGAGCACTTAGTTCACTACAGGATGTGAAAAGAAATTTTTTCGAAAATGGCAATTGGTCGGAATTATAGAGAAAATACTAAAAGATGCATTTTATAACTCTTTTATGTGGGCCTATATTGAAAATTTAAAAAATACGTTTTGTAGATCTGTTTCAATTAAACATATCCTGAAAATTTCGTCAAAATCGGTCGACGTTGCAATGAGCTACAAACGTTTAAAGATGGTAAAAATTGCAGATTTTCACGGTTTTTGGCCTATAACGGCAGTAAATCTAAGAATTCTTACATCTTTCAATGACTGTCATTTTTCCCCGCATCATCCGATTTTGTATGAAACTTTCACAGTGCATATAATTGACACAGATATAAAAAACGTATTTTTTAAAATTTCAATATAGGCCCGCATAAAAAAGTTGTAAAATGCAACTTTTAGTATTTTCTTTACAATCCCGACCAAATGCAATTTTCGAAAAAGTTTCTTTTCACATCCTACAGTAAACTAATTGCTCTAGCTTCCCAAGAAAGTTCAAATCGCATAGTCCAATATTTAAAAAGTCATGGTGTTTTTAAGCGTGTCCGAATATTAGTGGGAGTCGCTGTAAAAGATTATGGGGGCAGCGAGCCACCACAAACAACGTCAAAGGCGGGATTACATCCAAAGAAAATAATGCTCTCTCCGTACGGTGGGATTTCAAGGGTGTCATCTATTACGAACTGTCACCGGCAGGCAAAATGATTGATTCAACTGTATACTGTTCGCAATTAACGAAATTGGACCAAGCAATCCGCACGAAACGTCCAGAATTTGCAAATCGCAAGGGTGTCGTCTTCCACCACGACAACGGCAAACCTCATACGTCATTGACCACTCGGAATAAACTGACTAGGCTTGGCTGGGATAAACTTTTGATTTTGACTCATCCTGCGTATTCGCCGGATCTAGCCCCTTCCGATTATCATTTGTTCCGGTCGCTACAGAACTCTTTTTTTTTTTTTTTTTTTTTTTTTTATTGTTTTAAGTGCAGGGAGTTTAATGCTTTATGCACATGCCCCGGGATCATCGCAACCCCGGGGTGTGTGGGACTCCTCCAGCTGTGACCCCGAAAATGTCGAGGAGCACGTGCATTGCTCAAGGTAAAACCTGTGCGTAGGGTGCAAGACACAGGATTTACGGGGGTTACCCACTAACACTCTCCCTACACTTTGCGTCCTGGGTCCCGGTGGTGGGGGGGGGGGGGCTGAGCGGGACTGTCCTCAGACTTTATTCACCTAGCCTCCTTGTTTCCCGTGTGTGTTGTTTTGCTTCTTCGTGTTGTCTCTCTCTCTCTTTATCCTCTTCTTTCTTCTCTCCTCTTGTTCTACGGTGTTTCCGTCTTAACTGGTTTGTTCCCTTGTTTCTTGATTCCACAGTTTTACGATTTCAATTTGTCATGCGACTAGGTGCAGGTGATGGTTCCTGGTTTCTGGTTGCGTGTGATTATGTCTTTATTTTTGTTTTACTTTACATTTTGTTCCTCGTTGTTCCCGTTGTTTCCGGTCCGACTGTACCCAATGCCAGCAACCTTTTTCTCCATTCCTCTTTTTGTTGCTCGTTTTCGGTTTTCTGTTTGTCTCTCATAATGTGTGTACACAAGTTTCGAAAATCCTTCCACGCTTCTTCTGATGTGTGAATAGCTTCTGAGAATTTTTCTATTTCATATGGATGTGTGTGATTTTATGTTTGTCGCAGAAGGTTTTCCTTTCGTCCTCCCACCTCGTGCAGTCCAGGAGAGTGTGGGCAGATGTGTGTTTTCTTTTTTTGCAGCCGAAGTTGCAGCTGAGTTGTTGCTTACTTGTGAGCAGTTGGACGGTATAGTAGTTTATGTTCTGTCGTGGGACAGCTAACCATCTGTCGCAACTAGGTATCCATTTATGTGATAATTTGTGGGATTGTTCTGCGTCCCACAATCCCTGTCGTACACTGCGTTTCTGATGGCGCTCCAAGATATCGAGTTAAAGGCATTTTTCACGTCGTGTGTGACTATGAGTACAAAGTGGCCCTTCCGTGTAGCTTCGTCTCTTATTTCGGTTGCGGTTGTAATTGCCTGTATGGTTCCGTAGTTCTTCCTGAAACCGTATTGGTTCCCGTGTAGCGGTCTGATCTATAGATGTTTGTCTATTTTGTTCTTGATCACTCTTTCCAACACTTTTGCCCAGTTGCTAAGCAAGGCCACTATCTATTGGGCAGGCCGTCTGGTTTATTAGGTTTCTTGATCAGGATCAGTTTCTGTATTTTCCATTGTGATGGGAAGTATCCGATTTTGAGGCATGTGTTTATTATATCGGTGATGAGAGATAGGTTTGCTTTTGCTATTGCTTTGCATATTGGTGCGTCTATTTTGTCTAGTCCCGGGGCTTTGTTGTTATTCATATCGTTGATGATTTTGTTAATTTCCGATTCGGTGATAGGCGTGAATTTATATATTTGTTGAGTATTCTTATCTAATGTGTCTCCGTTTCTTAGTGTAATATATTCTCGTTTGTGCTGGTCAGTGTTCTCTGGGTATTCAGGGTCCATGATTCTCCATTCATTTCATTTTTCCAGTTTTCTTCATCGTCGTCTGCTGGAAAGAGAACATTTATGATTTCAGTTGCGGTCGTTTCGGTTATGTTCGGGGCTTTCCTATTTCCCTTGATAATATTTCGGATCACTTGGTACGGCTTGCCCCATGGGTCGTTCTTTAGCTCATTGATGAAGATCTCCCACGCTTGGGCTTTAGCCTTTGCGATCATATGCTTCAGTTTCAGTCTGCTGTAATGCAGTGCTTTCCTGGCTTCATATATATCCGGATGTTCTTTGTTTCTTCTTTTCGTCATGAGTTTTTGAAGCTTACGTCTCAGGGTGTTTGTCCTTTTTCTTTGTTTTCTTATTTCGGCGCTCCACCAGTGGTTCTCCGGTTTATTTTCGAATTTCCTGGGTCTGCAGAGGGTCTTGGTGCATATCTTGTCGATGGTCGCTTGATATATTGTCGCTATACCGGTCGCTACAGAACTCTATGAACGGGAAAACCTTCAGGTTGGTGGAAAGATGGCGAGAGGTCATCGATAAAGATGGCCAATATATAATTGATTAAAACTTATGTACAAATTTTTGTACAATATATACAACGGAAAACAAGCCAACAACCGTAGTCCCGTTGAAAGCACCGGTTCTCGTTAGATCACCGAAGTTAAACAACGTGGAACGTGACCGGCGGCACTATGATGGGTGACCGTCTGGTCAAAAACCGGAAAGTGACCCACCCGGGGTGTTTTTCACGTGTTGTTGGCAAAAGGTGGTTCGGAACCCACCATAAACAGTAGGTCCCGCTGAAAAGGCGATGGTGAGAGTGGAAAGAGGAAGAGGGTTAGTAAATGAATTTGAAACCCTGAGGGGACCAAATATCATGTCCATACCATACAACGGGAAACATTTCTGGCGATATCTGGCGAGGAAATAAAAATTGCAACGCGAAGTGGTAGCGGAAAGAAATCTGGAACGAGTTTCCAGAAATCTTCGCAAAGGGCCGCAGCCCTTAAGAAGACTCCGGCGCACAAGACTGTCGCAGCATAGAGCAGCGCACCGAAGGCTGACGCTACGGATCATTTATTTAGAAATCCGTCTCAGTGCCGACGACAGCGACTCCGCTTTTACCGACCCTTATGAACCCTGTTAAAGAGACACTCGCGAGGAACGTCGAGTGGAACAGGTGCAGGATAAACAGAACGTTTGTGCTCGCTGAGTGTGTACCGTTGCACGTTCGGACGTTGCTCTCCGCAACACTCCACTTTGACCCGATATACCCGTCGCAGGTGTCCCGAGGAGCTGCCGTATACATGAATAAAAATCTGAAGTTTGTTGGCGCGTTGTCGGTTAAGAGACTACTCTTAAAAATTGGAAACACAACCGTGTGCCGTTCGACCTGATCCCGGGCACTTGGCATGCAACGCGATCCGTAATCCTCGGACCGTTGCGGCTCCATCGAATTATCGAAATATTCCTGCCCTGCTTTCTCGTGCAATCTCGAAAGTACTGTGCTGGACAAATTAATAAGACAAGACCCCGTCTATGTAATTGAATGATTTAATAAGAAGAGGAACACAAGTCCAGGACTCTGATTAGATTCGCACAGGCATTCCCTTACGAGAGGTTCTCGCCAGCCGCGTTTGAGCGGTTCCTTTCGATTAGCGGCTGGCCGGAGCACAAAGCGGGAAATCATGGGGGGGGGGCGAGAGTGAGAATATTTCTCTCCTGCCTCGCGTCGACGTCCATTCAATGGCAGTGGACGTCTAGGTGTAGTCCTATGTTAGATGGAGCTTATCTCCCTCGTTTGTCGGCCAGTCCCAGGTTCCAGCTGGCTAGTGAAAGGGAAGGTCCCCAGCGAATGTCGTTCGTGCGTCCTCGTCCGATTCGCGACCCGTTTCCCTTCGTGCTCCCTTCGACCGGGGAACAATTCCCGTTGCTCGACTCAAAGCGGCTTCGCGATCTTTGTTGCAGATAATTAACTACGAATCGACCAGAGGCGGCGTATCCGTAGTCACGGAGAAGGGTGACAGCACCACGAGCTTCCTGCTTGTACAGGACGCGAAACCATCGGACTCGGGGCAATACACTTGTAATCCGAGTAATGCCCCGGCTAAATCGATCACCGTGCACGTACTCAATGGTGAGTGGTTTCTACTTAATGGCCAGCAGAGAAAACACAGGGTTTGTCCAATAAGTATCGGGACTGAAGTCATTGCCAGCGCTTTTCCCATTGTTTATACGCCTCCTGGAAATCGGTACAAGGCTAACAGCCTGCAAGGCTGTTTAGGCATTCGGTCGAAGCCGCTTCGAACGCCTCCATCGTTCCGAAACGATGACCTTTCAGACTCCTTTTGATCCGAGGGAACAAAAAGAAGTCGGGGGAGGCAAATCTGGATTGAGGGTGGTTGGGACAACGTTGCTACGTTTGCAGATTTGTTAGGTTTAACGCAAAATTTGTCGCGATCTCCACACTCCGAAGGCTCGGAAACAAACGAACTTGTCATCCTAGCATACCCGACATCACCCCCCATCAATTTAGCCCCTTGAAACCGCCCTCCACCCTTCGCCGTAGGATGGAAAAAATCAGTCCCGATACTTATTGGACAAACACTGTATGTATGTCAAGCATTAGACTGTTGCGTACGAATTGTACGATGTCGACAGGCAGCACAGTCTTCGGAAAATTTAAGTGTTGCCCTCTGTTTCAGGAGAGTATCCCGCGGCAATGCAGCACGGTGGACAAGCCAAACAACCAAGGCTTTACTCCCTTCTCCTCTGCCTGTGTCTGCTGCTGTACTAAGTACATCATCCCCCGGATTGCTGATCGCCCAGCTCCTCGGCGACAGTAGGGAACAGCAGCCGTGTACAGCCGTTCGAGGTTGTACACCAGTAACAGGGTGCACCGAAGAAGAGGAAGACGATCCCCGCGGAGCTGAAATCGCGTCGAGGATGGTGCAGCAGGGACACACGGTAACGGCGCGGCGCGGCGGTGCACAAGTGTTCGGGTGATGACGAGTGAACGAAAATCAGCGACAAAGAGTGCATTGTTCCTCGAGGGTCGAAGCGACGTGATTGCGCGGAATTGACTTGTGGGGGTGGCTATCGAGCAGGGAATCGCCGAGGCCTCTTAAACGGGCGAAATTGACATTGATCGCGACCGCGGTTGCGAGGAGATAGATGGGAGGTTCGTGGACGCGGAGGTGGTCGAGCAGAGTCGCGAGAGATCTTCGCCTAAACGGGCCAGCGAAGTGACGCTGATCGTAATCGCGGTTGCGAGGAGATAGATAGAGGAGTGGCGTGGCAACGGTAACGCGGAAGTGTAATCCGACCCGTGTGGCAGTTCGTGCGGGGTCGCGAAAACGATTAAACCCGAGCCGGGACAAACGGAAATTGAGATGGCGAAAGACGGGGAACGAGGGGAACGACACGAGCCCTCCGAGGTACAGCCGGAACAAGCAACGAGACAAAGGCGAGGATCAGAGTACAAAGGATCGCCTTTCCTCCGCAATTATTCAACCGTGGCGACGCGACGCGACGAGTTGTGTGCGGAACGGGAGAGAGAGACCGAAAGCCGGAACACCGATCGACAGCCGGATCCGTTTTCCATAGCGGATCATACGTCATACGAAACGGTAGGATCGTTGCCGCGCAACCGTAATTTCGATCGTATCGCCCTCTCGATCCTTGCCCCCACTACCCCGACACCCCCATAGACAACCCCTCCCATAGAACCACCCCACACCCCGATAAAGACCAATAACCGAACGCGACCGTGGCTAAATTGCTAGCGAGCACCCCTCCCCGTGTCACCGACTTCCGGAAACTATAGTCCTCCGAACTATCGATATTTATACCGAACTGCTTTCGATGGAGCCACTGACCTATCCGTGATAAGGAATCTCTCTCTGTTTCCATCTCTCTCACTCTCTCTCATTCTCTATCGGTAATTATTCATTAGCAACGTAAGGACGGTCCTTGATCTAGTATACTCGCCACGGGCTATGGGTTGTTCTTTTATTTATTTTTAATAAATGTAATTATAAATGTGAAACGAGGAAATATTCGAACAAAAGTCTTTCTCATCTGTCTCGATGTAGGACCAGAGAGGGTTAACCATCCGATTTTGTTGACCGAAAGCTTCACTTTAACGTTTAATTCGACCTAGGAATATTCCATGAAAGTGTCATGTAAAATTGAATAACGTTTATCTGTATGTGTGGACACTGTTTTCACCCACTGTGTATGTTATCAACGTTAATGGTTGAGCAACCGATGCAATTGTGTTCAAAAAAATATTTCAATTAATTTCTGTACCGATGTACAGAAAAAATATATATATGTAAAAGAACAAAAGAAATAAAGTTTGTCGTTCAGAAAGTCTTGCGTTACTCTGCGAAAAACATCAAAAGAAGCTGCAAGAAGAAGAACAAGCTCTCCAATTCGTGTTCTACCAAAATGGAGTGCTTCGATTTTGCGAACATCCTATGGCTCCTCATTGGCAGTCAACGCTCACTTCCGCAAATCTCATGCATGAATAACAGCCTCCATATTTCGCATCGATTGCATCATAAATACATCTGAATATCGATCAAATAAACCACTCGAACAATCTTAGAACCTTCCGGTTAACGCGGTAAGTCTGAAATATACGTTCTAGCGTCGCCATTTTATCGCGTTACGAAGCTGCCACGCAATATGCAAGTTCCGCTACAGCTTGAAAATTCTCGAGAATGGATGAGAGAAGAGAGTACGTACCAGGTTCTTTCGTTGTATTATTAAACAATTAATCGTTGAGGAAAATCGACCCTGGCCATGGGTTGCAAAACTGTTAGCGGACGGTACTTCGCCCTCTTCCGTGTAAAATTACGCCGGTACACGATTAGTCTGAGCAAATTCCGATCCGTGTCGTATGAAACGCGCCAACAACGGAACAATTAATTTCTCCCAATCACGGACCCGATCATAATACGTTTATTTACTCGAACGAGCGATGCACCGCGCGGACCACGCTGCATTGATCGATTAATGCTTTTGCGCGATAGACGAGCCCCTGTTAAGAAGTTGAATGCTCGATAAAGTCTTTGTCGGCGACCGATAATTATAAGGTTGTCCGACGCGAACATTTTCCCACGAATTCCACGCTGCGCGCCGACAACTTGCTCGCCAAAGTTCATTTTTCCCTGGGGATTCCTTCGTTCAAATGACTCTGTTAGTTTCGTGCTAATTACTGTGGATCTCCGTGCAGAATAAAAATTGTCTCGATCAGGACCAACGGGAGGACAATAGAAAGTGATTGTCCATCTAGTCATTAGGATTTTATGCATTTATGAAACTAGAAAACACGATCGACAATTCCATCTGTAACCGAGTCGACAATGAATCCCGATCGCTGTTTCGCTTTTTCTACTCCGATACGTTTTATGCGAAGCTTTTTCAGCGGCCTTCTACCACAAAGGGATGCAAAATAAATTGGAAATAATGCTTCTGGAAGAAGTCCCCGGGAACCGTTCCGAACGCAATCCGCATAAATTGAATGTATTAAATTTAATGGTCGTTTAATGGACGGCCAAGCTCAGCGAAACAATCGACTCTTTTGACATTCGAAGCGAACGCAGGAAAAGAGAATCTGTATAATCGTTTTCTACTCGTGCACGCCGGTAACGCGGTAACGATCCGGACAGCCAATGAATTTTATTGCAAGCTTCGGTATGTATTATTCGCGGAATCAAGTTCTCGTAGAACGTTCAAACGGCACACGTTGGGGCCAGAGAGAAGACACGCTTCCATTCTTTTCTACAATCCCGGAAACTTGCGACGACACACAGTGAGCCAGAAACCGATTTTTTTTCAACAAAAGTCTGCCGACAACTCAGTTTTTCATCGATTCAATTGGAATCTTTTTTAAAATGTTCGTGAAGGACTATACTTTGACGAACAATCAAGAATCCTTATCTACAAAGCCCAATAACTCCGGTACTTCATCCGCCCATACCATAAATTTGCATGTCCCAGCTGAGTTGCCAACACTTCTTAACCCTAAACCACAAACCGCAAAATTTTAAACTGTAAATCTGGCCCCGAGAATTACCAATTGAATAGAACTACATTCGGCACTTAAGGGACTTGCCATTAATTTATTGATCCAACAGCAGCGTTTTCGCTTCTTGATAACGAAATTTCTTGTGCTTGCCATCCTTTATTCTTAGAGAGCTTATAACGGGTTCGGATGATAATAACGTATGCCGTATAATATCTATATTTGTCTTTTTACGGCAACACATTCGGGAGTTTTCAGCTCGTGACTTCCTGAAGACTTTATTATTTGCCTCTTGTGGCTCTTCTGAACACAAACCCATTGGCAGTTTAAATGTAGCAAGTATATTATGAACTGATGGAGGTAGTTTATACCATGGATAAATTTCAATGCACAATTTAGTCGTCTGCGAACAATATTCTTTGAATTTCACAGAATCAGCTTTCTTGTCACCTGAAGAATGTTGTGCAATCTTGTGATATTGTAAGTAAATTGAAATCGCAAAAAATTGTACTTACAATTTAGTTTACTCAATGATATATGCACCATTTTGTTCGATGACATTTTGCCATCTTTTGGTAAGTTTTATTATTCCCCTCTCGTAAAACGTTCTTGGTTTATCATCGAAGAACTTCTGCAGGTGCTTTTTGCAGTCCTCCAAAGAATTGAAATTTTTTCCGTCAAGCGAATTTTGCAAGGAGCGGAAAAGATGGTAGTCCGAAGGTGCTAAGTCAGGACTATATGGAGGGTGCGGTAAAACATCCCAGCCAAAGTCCAACAACTTTTGCCGGGTAGCCAAAGACACATGTGGTCTAGCGTTGTCTTGGTGAAAGACCACACCTTTACGATTCACTAGTTCTGGGCGCTTCTGATCAATTTCTTTCTTCAAATTCTCCAGCTGACTAGAATACTTATCGTAATTGATGGTTTGGTTATGCGGTAACAGCTCGTAGTACACAATTCCCTTCCAATCCCACCAGCAACAGAGCATCACTTTCTTGGCATTAAATTTTTGTCCGTCAATTTGTGCGGTACCCAAACATCGAGGCAGCTAACGAAGCCAAGCCGCACGAAATGCGCGTGAATGGTCGAATTCGATACTTTTAGACATTCTGCCATGTCACGAGTGGTAATTCGATGATTATTAGTGATTAGGACCTTGATTTGGTCGTCATCAACCGGAGCGTTGCCGGTCTTCGAGGTTAAAATCGCCATCTCTAAATTTGCCTTTTTTATCATAAAAATACATTAAATGTCGATAATGCACTTTTTTGTTTTCCATGTTTATATTGATGCCAAACAAAAACAATTGAAGCTATGATCATGGGTAATACATGAACATATTGGCGAAAGCGTCATCTATCAGAAAATGTATAATAGTAAAGGTTTACAAACATAGTTCAATGTTCCTAGAGTGTTCTTGCGCCATGTCTCGGATATCGGCGGGAACTTTCCGAACGGATAATAACCGCGTTTAATCCAGCCGCTGCAGCAACTGATTCGACTTTTCTAAAGAAAGTTCCGGCCACGTTTCCAGTATTCGATGTACCAGCCCCCTGTTTGGCAACATCAACTGTGACTGATAGCTCTTTCAAAGAATTTTGCACTTTAACTTAACGATTTTCGCGCAGCACGTCATCAAAGTATAGTCCTTCACGAACATTTTCAAAAAAATTCCAATTGAATCGATGAAAGACTGAATTGTCGGCAGATTTTTGTCCAAAGAGATCGGTTTCTGGCCCACTGTGCGACACCCGGATATTATCCACATCGAGGCAGGGTAACAGGCGAAGCGATTAATAACACGCGCAGCTCCCGTAGGAATTGCGTCGCGAAAAAAGGACAAAACACCCGTCGGAAAGCAGGAATAACGAATGAAAGCTCGGGGTAGACGCTTTAATCCGGGACTCTCTCTCTCTCTTTCTCTCGATGTCGGGACGGGTCCGAAAGTCGAAGTAATATCTAGTAGCGGGAGAGAGGAAAACGTGATTAAAAAAGTTTCGCGGTAATGCTATGACCCGATTACACGTAAGAACACTTCTCCGCGTGAATAATCGCGTCTCCGCGGCGCGGCGCGGTCCGAAAACCGCGAGAAATAATGATCACTTCTTCCGGGCTTGCTTTTCGGTGTGGTTCGCAACCCTTCGCGCGATTGCAGTAGATTTTTCTCACACACACACACGTACATACACGCGCACACCCCGAGAATCGGGTTGCTCAGTTGCGAAGAGGCTGGAGGAGGAGGTGAGTGAAAGAAACAGGGGAAAAAAGAGTGGCCCAGGGAAACAAACGAAAGCGGAAAGGGGGAAAGAGAAAAAAGGAGAAGGAAAGGGTAGAGGGGAGAAGGGGTTGGAAAACAAGGAAAGACGGCAACGGGTGCAACAACGCCAGCATTCACCGCCATCCACGCCGCCATTTATCAAGCTAAACGCGAGGTGCACCGCATAATGTTCAAGCCGAGTTTCTCTCCAGCCCCTGGAAGCGCCTACGTTGCATACTGGATCGCCACAGAAATTTACGTGTACACGCAGACACGGGACAGTTACGATCGGTTCGCTTCAGATAAAACCCGTGCAGTATTTATTAGCGATCCTTCTCGATTAGCAGCCGATTTTTCTCCAAAATAAACGTTGTCCGAATGCTTGAAATCCGCATAACTCCAGAATTCTTAAAATCACTCGCTTTTGCCGTCGCTAGAATTTCTCCAACCTTTGGGAACGCCTGCGTTGCATACTGGCGCCCACACGGTGGCTCCGTCGCCACAGAAATTCACGTGTACACGCAGACATGGGCCAGCGGCGCCAGGTTCTACGGAGATGCGTTCGGATTACGGCCGATCAAACACTGGCCGATGAGGATTGCTCCTCTGACAGCCGCGTTGTCCCTTCGAGATTGCTTGTCCGGTGTCGCATTAGAACCGGCCATTACTGTTTACGTCGCGTTCAATGGGATCAGACCTCGACTGCGAATTAATATTGATCGGCCAATAGGGGCAGTTCTCCTGCTGCAGGACACTTAAAGGGCTATTCATTCTAGCGTGACAGACATCCTTCAGAATTTTTCTTTTACAATTCAGCAGGTATTCACAACATATATATATATATTCTGAAATTCTTCAAAATTCGTACTCTACTTATAATTATACAGAGTCGAGTTGATCATCCATAATTGCAGAAGTTCAACTCTTCCAGAGCTGATTCGATCTTAATTAAATAGCTCGAAAGGGTGGTATTGTGGCGGGTAGTGAACCGATCGTAATCTCTGATTGGTAATTTAAAAATGGTAATTATTCGTCTTTTGAAACGCGGATTGGCCGTCGCTCGGGGGGGGGGGGCACGGCGCAGGTTAATTGATCGTAAAAAACTTGCTAGTGGCTGTTTAACTATCTAAAATCAGTAATTCGAGGCGTGATAAATGCGTCTCCGCCGAGTTCTATTAAAACTTCGCCGAACTTCTCGATTGTAGATATCGCGAGAGATGGACAAAACAAAATCTCCCTCTCGCGATTGCCACGGATTGAATGAGTCAGCGCAGCAGCAGCCCAATCGGCGAGAAACAAGATTAGCAGTAAAGAACAAAATAATCCATATTATTCAACGCGTACGCGCGCCTATCGATGCTTTTATCTGTCGTACGCCCCTCCTCCGCCTACCGAACTGTCGGGAACAGTTTCCATGAATATTGAACGAAACAATCTCTGGGGCTTGGACATGGTTTTCTCGCTCGTCCATCGCGGAACTCGCTTTAATTGAGAACCAGATATATTTTCCCAAAGTTACAATGAAAATATTTGCTCTTTGTCGCGGAACTTCCTAACGAACGTAACCCACTGTTTAACATATTCGCGCAGTTCAAATACATACACATATATCCGAATGGAACAAACAATCGCGTGCGTAAATAAAAATCCTCGAGCTATGCCGCACGAGCAAAGAACAATGACGGGAATAAGAAACGAAAAGGAAACGAGAGGGAACTTCATTTAGTTCCGCCGGTATTTATCTTGGTCTCCGCAATGAATATCCATCGGATTTTCTCCTGTTGAATGCTGAACACCGTTTTAATCATACCCGCGGAAACAGAGGGGAATTATAGTGGCCGCCGATTGTTATATCCATGTATACACTCCTTTGTATATTGCGCAAACTACACTTTAACTTAACCGTGCAATTTCAGCTGCTCGAGCTGGCTCGTGCCGGATCGTTTTATTACGAGCAAAATACTCCACAATGATTCCTTCGTTGTAAACGCAACCACGTTAAAATGAATTATGTTCAAGTAAATAAGTCTTATTTTACTTGTCAGACTTTTTCCCCCGAATTTCGCGATCTATGCCAGCGACGCGGATCATACCGAAAGCACCCCAGGGGAGAACATTGTTATCCCAGGGCGTTGTTAAAAATAATACTTCTCCCGTCGCACGATAAATACGGGGCGTCTCAAAGGTCGCAGCAGGAAAGAAAAGGGAAATAATGGGAAGGGTCCGGACAAACATGCTTGGACAAACAAAGATAACGCGGGGGACGCGGACGGCCCCTTTATCAATCGACTCCTGTTCGCGTGAACGCTGGCTATTTATTTTCACGGAACGATCGTAGAAACTTCTGTCAAACGAAATTCGAGGATCGCGAAGGACCGTGGAAGCAAAATTTAATTTATATGAATACACACGAACTTAAATACAATACACTCTTTTCGGAGAGGCGGCGCAAAAATTAAAAATTTTCCAAATGACAGATGTTGCTGATTTCGTAATTTCCAGTGTCGAAAATTTTCAATTTTGCGCTGCGCCGCCTCCGAAAAGATTGTATGTATTGTATTTAAGTTCGTGTGTATTCACATAAACTAAATGGAAATTATTTTATACATTTTAGTGCGTTTCTTCGAATTCGGCTTAATCTTTTTTTATAAAATTTTTTTTATTTCACACTTTTTATCTCTGTCAGCCGTCACATTCCAAATCGTAATTTATAAATATCTGAAAGCCGCAATCGATAACGGTAACGACGTCGCGTCGTTACTGTTCCTAATATCTAACATTCAGCGGAGTTCACAACGGTATCACCACCCTACATTTTCGCAAATAAAATCGTGATTAATAAAAAAATGTAAAATTTTTTTTGCACGGAGGGCCATCCCGGGAACATACTCTACAAGATGCAAAAGGTTTCGTTCCGATTGGTCCATCCATCTCTGCGTAATCGGTGAACATACATAGAAAAAAAAACGAAAAAAAGGCACATACAGATCGAATTGAGTAACCTCCTCCTTTTTCGAAGTCGGTTAAAAATAGCCAACGATGCGAAACGAAGTTTTTTACCGATCGGCCGGAACCTCTATTTCGATTGAATTCGATATCGAAGTACGATTTTTCTCTCCTCTCTCTCTTTCTATTTCTCTCTCTGTCGACTTTCCTCGTCAGCGAGTCAAAGCGACGAGTAAGCGACCCGGATTAAAAACGACTAGAAAATCGGATGAGGAAATTTCGCAAAGGGAACACACAGGTGAGGCCGGAGGACACCGGGAGCCTCGGTAAATGAGAAGACCAAGTCTGGCCAAAGAAAGGAGGATGACACTCGTACCTCGCCTAACGACCGTTCCTGCTGCGCCGCGGTTCGCGCATCATTTATTTTCGCCAGAAATTAAGATAACGGCAAAGAAATGTACTGGTCCTGTGTTACCGCCTGGATCGTAATTATGAATGGAACTGATGGACCACAAAGACGTCCAGGTGGGAGGGGAGAGTTCGTAATTATGCGCCAGGTCGATCCGGTGATCGTTATCTTTCTCCTTTTGCCGTGATTTCGCGAGTAGAGATGAAAGAATTTCTGAAGCTGCTGCTGGCACTCCGTTCCTATCATTTACATCTTAGAGTGTTTATAATATTATTGGCAGACCTCCAACTTTCGCGTATTTTATTTCTCCCGATATTTGAAAATGACTCGAGTAAATATCACAAAAAAAGAATGGCGCGTTACTGGGATAGTGATCGATATGAATATTTTGCGTAACGGGGATGAAACTCGATCCCCGTGTTTCGCCGGAATTATTTACAAACGCAATGAATTTCAGGCTGCAACATTGACAAGCGTATCGAAGCGGAGCACGAGGTCAACAGTCTACCAAAGAATGATATGTTACAAGCTTGAATAGCCGAGAGAGAGAAGCTAAATTGCCGAATTTCCCGATGCTGTCGGGACCGTGTACAAAATGTCCTTAACGCACCGCGCTAATTAATTAAATGATCCGGGCGTTTCGAAAATTTAAGAAACAGACACGCCCGAGCGAGCCGCGTAATCCGTTCATCGATAATTTTCATTACGATGGCATGAAGGTATTTAAAGTCACAAGGGAGGTGCGGCGCGGCGGGCCGGGGAACGGGATTTTGTTCGTTATATTTGTGCTCGATATACCTATAATACCATTCAGCGTGATACTTTTTAATGAACCCGGGAGAGAGCCTGATCAAACGGCCCGGAGAAATTTCAATTAAATGAATAGCCGAATGATAAAATACGGTGCGGTTCAATGTGCACGCGCAAACCGGCATTAAATGAATGCTAATTCGCTTTCGCGCCACCCCGCGTCCCGCGAGCGGTCCCCGGAACTTTCGTGTCGACGCTCCCGAGTCGCAGAAAGGTACACAAACTGGAAATAATCGAGTTCAGAAGTGTCTATTTTATTCTTTAATGAGATTGTGCTTAAAGCGGGAAGCGCTACTTCCCTCTCCCGTCGAGGAGAGGAAATGCCATTACGTCGAAAACAACATTGCTAATTAATATTAACTCATTTTATTCCGTTAGCCCGACGATCGCGCTTTAAGAGCTCTTTGTTTGACCTGCGAGAGCTCGGGACGATCGCATCCGTTTAAACCACCTCGTGAAAATGACATTTCCGAAATGTTACTCTGCCTCTCTGCATCGACTGCGAGATGCTACTTGTTTCTCCCATAAATGCATAAAATCCACAGGCTAGTAATTCTAAGTCATACGTGACTTCGAAAACAGATATTTTCGACTCGGTGTTTTTTCCCTTATAGATCGGTTTGCGCGCTCAATAGGTAAATCAGGAAGAGCGGGCGCGCGACAAATGCGTCTGCGGAGCAGCGTGGATTAGTATTCGCAGCGCGCGGTCTGCCCGTGCCACGAGAAATCTGCATGTCGTTTTATAAAGTTGTCGTGTGCCGTGCGTCGAATGGGAACGTCCGTCGAACGTCGCCCGGCGCGCGCTCCTATTCGAGCAATTAGCCGGTTTTATTGCGAATTTACAACGCGTGTCTCCCCGGTAAAGCGGCGCGAAGATATATGTATTAAAACAAAAAAAAAACAAAACAGCAACGCAGAGAAGAGAGGAAAAAATGACAGATTTTTTTTTATATCCAGTGATTTTCCGTTGAACCGTCCCCGAGAATCCAGCGACGCTGAAATTTCGCGCTGCCTCGGTAACCCCTCGTTATTTCTGTGAACGATCCGTATCGAAAATACATATTCAACGACGGTAATCGATCGAACGATCATGGTAACCGGAGAACGAAAGAAAGACGAGGACGCGTTTCCCGTGACAATGCGGTCGACAGCCGATCCCGAGGCGATTCGCCGTCGAATATGCTCTCGGAAATCGAATCCAGCCCGGTGTGATACTCGAATCGGTTACGCTCACAAATGCAAACGATCGAGCCGGCTCATTCGCTCTTCCTCCTAATTTCAGAAAATATCACCAGAACCGAACACACACACACACACGCCACGCGACGCGACACTCTCCCACACGACTGATTGGAGAACGTTTGTGCACACTGCTGGGACCCTTTCGCCTGCAAAACGAACGAAACTATTCAATCTGGGGAAAACTCGAATCGTGCGGCACACGGTTTTCAGAGGCTCGCTAGACTAGATCCGCGATTCTTTCATTGCATTCATTGACGCTAAATCTACCGAGCATTGACACTAAGCCTGCCCGGCTACACTCCGCGACAAAGCAATAAGACCTGCGATTTTAGCTAATATTTTATTAACCACTTCGTTCCCCCGGACGTGTTATGTCGTCGACATCGATACCGTTCGTATAGGGTCACAGACGTGTTATGACGCGACGCCGATACGGTATCGACATCGCGATATACAGTGGGTGTAGAAAGTATTCGTACACTGATAAATTTCAAACAAAACTGTGAAATTGTTGTTTATTAACTATTTTTTCTGTAAACAATGAATACGTACATATTCTAAGATGTCTATAGAATAGATACAATGCAAAAAAAAATTAATTTCTTGATTAACTTGCGAATGTAATAAGGAAAAACAAAAGATCGACTGAAATACACCAGCAAATAGTATTCGTACAGTCTCTAACTGTTTACAATTTGAGAAAAAAACGTAGTGTAAATTAATGTGACATTAAAAAATTGTTAACTAGTATTTGGTTGGATAGCCTTTGGCCTTTATAACCGCTGCAATTCTTCTCGGCATTGAATTTACTAAATTTGAGGTCACGTGTTGTGGAATCTTGTTCCACTCTTCCTTCAGTGCATTTTTTAAGCTCTCTTTTGAAGACATTTCATGTTTTCTGATATCTGTCGTTCTAAATAATCCCACAGGTGTTCTATAACATTGATATCGGGAGATTGTGGCAGAGTTTTCAGATACGCCGGTGTGTTATGTAGTATCCACATTCTGGTATTATACGCAGTATGCTTCGGATCATTATCGTGCATGAAAACGAAATCATCTTTAATATTCATTTTCTCTGCACTAGGATCAAGATTGCGTCTCAAAATGTCAATATAGACTCTGTGGTTCATTATTCCGTCAATAAATTCTAATGAGCCAACACCAGCTGCACTCATGCAGCCCAAACAAGTACTGAACCTCCACCGTGTTTGACTGTAGGTTTTAAGTTTTGTGATTTCAATTCTGTATTTTTTTTTCTCCAAACGGTACAGTGTCCATCAGACCCAAAAATGTTGAACTTACTTTCATCTGTGAAGATCACTTTATTCCAGTACTCCACTGGTGTTGTTACATTATTATTTGCGAATTCTAGTCTTCTCTTCTTATTCGTTTCACTTACGAAAACTTTTTTACGGGCCACCCGTCCGCGACATCCTGAATTTCGTATAAAACTGCGCACAGAACTAGCAGATACGTCAATGTTTAAATTATTTTTAATGTGTTCAACTATTTTTATTGCACTTATTCTTGGATTTGTCTTTACCATTCTAATAATAACTCTACCAGTGTATTGATTGATTTTTCGTGGACGTCCACTTCTTGATTTATTTTGTAGTCTTTTTCGTAGCCCATACCTGTCAATTAAACTTTGTATAGTAGATCGAGGTCTACTTACAATACGCGAAATTTCTGCTAAACTTTTACACTGATTGTGCAAGTTAATAATAATTTTTCTTTCTTCTATCGTTGTTTCCGCACGTTTCCGTCCCATTTTTCAACGATAACTTTGAATATTTCGGGATTTTGAAATGCTATTGATGCCAACAACGTTTCTAAATATACTGAGGAGATCAATCATACTTACACCGCAATTTGTTTATGTTTACATGGTATGTTTACGTTAAGAACTGTTCCCTACGCAGTTCGAATTAAGGACTGTACGAATACTATTTGCTGGTGTATTCCAGTCGATTTTTTGTTTTTCCTTATTACATTCGCAAGTTAATCAAGAAATTAATTTTTTTTTGCATTGTATCTATTCTATAGACATCTCAGAATATGTACGTATTCATTGTTTACAGAAAAAATAGTTAATAAACAACAATTTCACAGTTTTGTTTGAAATTTATCAGTGTACGAATACTTTCTACACCCACTGTAACTCGTCACTGAGAACCAAGCGGTTAATACTAAGTTTTTCGTAAAAGTTTTCGTTATTAACCCTTAGCACTCGAATGGCGATTCTGAGGCGCCACTAAAAATTGCTGTACCATTATTCAAAATGTTATTTACATTATGAAATATGACGGGATCTAATCCGTTCCTAAACATTTAGGTATTGTATGAGGCATTATACCAATTTCATATCCATAAAATTTCAAAAATTATAGAGAATGGAAATGCTCGAGATCGGAAGAAATGTTTAATTTTCCAGTTGAAATTGCTCCAAGTGCAAAGGGTTAATACAAAGAATCAACTAAAGTTCATAAAAAAAAGTTTCATTAAAATTTCGAATTTTTTATAAAATAAGCTGCGACGAAACTATAAGACAATGTATATTTTACATGTAAGAAAAAGTCGGTGGAAGTTAATGAAAAATATTTTTTCCTATTTAGTAGTAATGTGTTCGGGCCACCTTTATTTTTTACAGTTTCAATTAATCGTCGTGATATCGATTTATATAGATTTTTTATTTGATCTTGACTTGATTTGGCTCAATTTCTTCGATATGAGCTTCAGCTCTTTCACCGACGAAAACTGTTTCCGATTTCATAAAATTCCTTAGATGTTTTCTATTGTGCAGGGTATTTCACCTAACTTGACTTGTTGTTTTTAAAGATACGTCAAATGTCTGAAGGACAAAGTTGAATGGTAAAATGGGGCTCATACGATACCAAAACAATGTTTGTTTTTATGTAATTTCTTTTAGAGGTATGAAGGTCACATTCATCTTTTTAAATGGAATGAGGTACTTTTTTAAAAAGATATTGTCTTATAGTTTTGTCGCGACGAGAATATCATGTTTACATACATTTCCCAAATTCTTGGAATTGTAGCCTTCGATATTTCGTAGAACCTTAGAATATACTTCTGTATAATTTAAACAATAACACTATGAATGAAGGAAGACAGAACTCAAGACCAGGGTTGCCATATGCGAGTCTCGCCTTTGCTTCCCCCACTGTTCCCACTAACGCTAACGCGTACTTGGAGCAAGCTAAGTTAGCTTTAGTGGGAAGAGTGGGGAAAGCAAAGGCGGGCTTCGCTGCGCAGCTGGGCGAGGGACGGAAGGGTAAGGGGCCTGGCGAGACTAGAATATGGTAACCCTGCTCGACTTTCATAGAATTTCCATCGAATTTCGCACATATCTTATAGTATTGTCGCGGAGTGTATAACGGGGGGTTTATTGTTTGTAGAACTCTTTTTACCACCATTGAACTATTGGAATTGGAAGTTTGCACAGATATTTATGATTTCGTATTCGCACGCGAAAGGGTTGCGGGAAAGGGGATAGCTCACTTCCGGCTCCTTCGGGCAGCCTGTGCCGAGGAGATTTTAACTAGTCGAACGACGACGATTAACGATCGGTGTACCTTCCTCGGATTTGTAAATATGTATTTAAAATATCGTTTAGTTGTTTAGTTGGCTTGGACAATATTTAATGACGACGACATAACTGCATGGCCGTTACACAACACTACGATTCGTTTTGTATGATACGCTGTACACAATGTATACTTTGACCAACGGACGACAATTATTACTTGTAATCGTTGATAGCATAAGAATCAAGGGAAGAAGAATTTAAAAAAGAGAAGGGAACGAATTTTAGCACGTGGCAAAAGTTGAGAATGAGATACGAGCGAGAAACTAACTAATTATTAATGTCGATACGATACGTCGTCTTATAATAAATAATCACGATCACACGTGTAACATAAGAGCTCTAGTAGTTTGATAAATCGAGAGTGTAAAAGAAATTACGTCTAACAATTATATCGATATATGCGTAAATTATACACACCGTAATTACCGTAAAAACCGCAAGACATTACTGCCATTGTACTGTTATTGCCTAGTCAATGTAAAAACAACAACAACAACAAAAGAGGTCATTCAAACAAGATACACTTAATTGCTATACGCGTCTCGCGTTCCCCAGATGTTGGCGGAACGGAAGAACTGTGAATATATTATATACCTGTATATCAATTGGTTTGTTCGTGTGTGCACGAGTGTGAGTGCGCATTATTTGTGTGTGTGTGTGTCGTGTATGAAAGTGTATAGTCCAAGAGGAATTTCGCGTCGAAGTCGACGAAGGATGTGCGCGTGCGATTTCCAGCGAGACCTCTGAACATGTTCGTGTAAGCGGCCCCCTCGCGAGCAACTAGCGAGGTCCGCCTAAAGAAACATATATCCGTAGAGAAACATTGAGACTAATGAGACTGAGTCTTAGCGCGAGACCCGTCGTTCAATCCGCAGACTTCGGAATCAACTAAATTATCAATAGACCGCGAATGTTTATGCAATTTTCAACGTTTGTTGCAGATATAAAAATTGTACTAAACTCTATGGAATATTCCACCCTTTTTTTGAAAATTTTCGGAAGCCATAAACGCATAAAGATCCGCAGTCCAATTATAAATTAACTCCCATCGAAGGATTTTCTCGATCCATTGTTCGCGCACCAATCATCGTCATGCGAGGTCTCACGATTTTTACGCTTTTACAATTTTTATAGGGAATTACAGTGATTTGAACTGATTCAATGTCGGCGAGAAACGCACAGCGAGGAGCAAAATTGAACCAATGAAACGATTATTATTTAACGAATGGTTTCCTGAACAAACGGTTTGGTTCAATTTTCCTCTTGTATACCAATCGTATACGACCTCTCGTTTGAAATTAGTTACCTCAAGACTACTGGTTATTATAATCAACGACGACCATCGACACTCGCGGCTCAGGCTAATCGGAGAGATGAAAACTTGGTCCATCGACGACGGGGGACGGCTTTGCGAACCTTTTCAGAGGTCTTGCTCGAACCGAGCACGAAGGTCTTGGCAGTGTTTCGCGCGCAGAAGGCAGCGTCAACGAAATTCGAGAGTCTCGTTAATATTCTCGGAACAGGGTGCATGAAAATGTGCATTAGTGCACCGTTTTTCCCGGGGGCATTTCATTTGCCACTCCCCAGCCATGAAAAAGTCTTTATCGTTCTCTCTCGCTGAAGGCGAATTTACAGAAAATTTGTATTTCGATCATTTCGGAGGAAACGCGGATGAGAATAATCTTTACACTTTTAACATACGTGTGCGCGTATAGAGATGAAAAGTGCAATTTCGTATTTACGAGCCGGTTTGTCTCGCTCTCGTTCGTTTTTGTTTCTCGGGCGGCGATTCCGCCTGAATTATTTCGCTGTTGCCAATAGAGGAGAGGCGGAATCCCCGCAGCAAAAAGGGAAGAAAGCACGCGGACGAGGAGCTGAAGAAGCTTAGGAACGCCGAGGTGAGGAGGATATGCTTCACGGCAAGACAATTAACCCTCTTGCCGTTGGAGAACTCCGGACGCGAGGGATGCACGGCAGTCTTACGGGATACTTGTTCACGCGTGGCGCATATTTTCCCCCGTGCTAGACGGAGTGTTAAAGCGGAAGGGTGAAAGAGTTAATCAACGCGTGTCTGGGATCCCTTCAGCGCTGGAACACAGTTTACTTATCCAGTTTCTTCTGCCTTAAAGGGAAACTCCGCGTGCTTTCCACCACGAGCGATTCTACTATAATCTTCTTATTCTCTGCTACAGTTTGCTTTTCCAATCGATGCACAATTGGCCAGACTGCAACATTTTTGCCGAAATAAACGTAAACGCACTGTTGTGTCAATGTTATCGCGCACACGTTACTCTACTTATTTTTCCCACCGTTTATTGCATTCCGTGCAAACCACCGACGATTTCCGTGTACGCAACGATAACGTATTGCAATTAGCATGAACGCACGCAATATACTGCAGCAGAATAACAAGCTGGAATTCCTAATGGATTTCCTATTTAAATAATACAATCGACGAGGGCGATACCGACAACTTCATTAAGAGCGCTTGCCATGCCAAGTGAGATTCCTCGGAGCGATATAACGAATCCCTTCGTACTCTCTTTGTACTGTTTCATTTGGTCAACTATTTCACCCGGTACATTACGCGAACCAGCCGGAGACAATCAGTAAGCGTTTCCAAGATCAATTTTTCACGGTTTCGAACGAGTGCTCTCTTCCGACGCTTTCTTTCAGCACCGCTGTAGAACTTGTTGAATATTTGAGAAGTTCGCCTTGAGTTTAAAATCGAAGATACGCCCATGAGTTAGAGGGGTGGGGGATCCTGCGCGGCCAATGGCAGTTCATGAACAGTCCCGAAAGCCATTCGATATCGGTCTCTCGCGATTATCCCGACGTATCTTATTCCTTCGGTTCAAGTCACCTCCCCACTTAAGCGTCCGCGTTCGGTCCCGGCCGCGGACACTTAAGTGTGGCTCTACTCCGTCTAGAAAATTGTCTCGCGCGAAACTGATCGAAGAGCAAGACAAAAGGAACGTTCGGTGGGCGGGGACGTCCCCGAAGAAGCAAATCGTGTATACCGAAGTGGTACGGAGAAAAAGTTTCGCCGATTCCGCGGGGAATAATGGATCATCGAGCGTTGAAAAGGGAATTAAGCAGCGGCGCAAAGTTTTCTCCGGGATCCTCGAGTCCGCGACGCCCGTCCTCGAATAGAATTATAATTGCGAATACGTATAAGTAAATGGGAGACTTGCGCGCGCAAGAGCGAACCGATTAAGAAGCTTGATTGGCGAGATTGTGGAGGCAGGAAAACCGAGAAAAAGATGGAGAGAGCGAGCGAGAGAGAGAGAGAGAGGTGGCGCGCGGCTTAATTTGTTCAATCGCGCGCCCGTTCTTTTCCAACGAGGCGAAGGAAAAGAAAGTGAGCAGAACAGGGGCTGGGGAGGGGAGGGCGGTCAGAGTGGCCGATGAAAGGGTGCCGCGGAAAAGTGGAAAATAAAGAAAGGAGAGGCGAAACGCGGGAGCGGGACAGAGAGACTCCCCGAGAAATGAAAAAGCAGCGAAACTGCTCGTCGACGCGCCGAAATGGCCTTCCGCGCGCGAAACTTTCTAAACAAAGACCTTCCGCGCCCCTTGGTCTTCAAGTCGCCGAGACTCTATCCGAGAGCATTGAATTTCTCCCTGTCCCACAGTCCTCCCACCCCTTTTTTCCTGACAAAATCCTGATCGAACCAACGCCAAAGCGAATGGTGCGACGATTCGAGTGTGACTGCCGCAAGAGAACGATGTGTGTTCCGTTTGACTAGACGCGTAACGTCGATATCAATCTGTCCAACTCCTAGATGTAATTATTCACATATCGATCGAACCCCACTGCCCACGCCCCTGTGGTCTCTCCACCAACGAAACACGAGCATTGTTCCTCTGTCACCGCGAGGGAGCACGGTGTTTGCGTTCTTCGCTCGTTTTCACCCCGTCCCTCAACGTTATTGTTGTCGATTCGTAGTTCGCGCGGCTCTAATCGTCATTCCTGATCGCCGAGCCCAAGGGCACAACGCGGATTATGAAACTCGAATTCCTGTATTTCTTCGTTCCCGCGATTGTGTACAACCTTGACTAGCCAATAAATGGAGAAAGAGCGAGCGTGTTTGTGTACGTTGTGTATGAATTCGTCCGACTGCCAGTTTCGACGACCCGCATTCGTTGTTTTGTTCCGGATGAACGGGATCGTGAGAATGCGAAGGAACGACCTGTATCACTGCGCGCGTGTAAATACTGCCGAATTAATTAAATTAACCGAAACTCGATGAAGCATTCACTTAAATGTTACGGAACAGAGCGCAAAAAAAAAACACGCGATCGAACCCCCTCCCCCCGGCCGACCGACGCTTCGAGACGGCCGAGAGAATCGGATTCACCTGTAAACATCTTTCCCTCCCCTCTCTTTCTATCTATCTCTCTCTGTCCCTTTTTAAATTCCATCGTTCGACGACTGACAACTACTGTGAACACGGCGGCGGCCAACAACACCGGAACAACAATTTCATCCCGTTTCACTATCCGACCCCGTTCCGCGTTCCAGACGCGCCATACCACTCCATAGATAGGCTAAAATATACTTAATAAGTGTTTCGTCTAGCCTACGATGTATATTGTATCTATAATCAGAAATAAATTATCGACCGTATATCTGGCTCGGTATTCTCCCAGCACCCTGTTCCCCTCCCCGAACCGCGAACATCTGCGGCTGCAACGATATTGAAATTTTCGGCGTTCCACAGTGGAAACAGGTGAGTCAGACGGCAGCTAACAGCGCGGCAACGATGGAACAAAGGTAAGTGACAGTGTCCCCCCGGGACCGAAGAATATAGCATTTTAGCGCGATATTCAGAAAATCAGAGTCAGCACAAAAATCAGCTTATCACAATTAGAAAAAGAAGTAATCCAATGATATCGTGCCACTCTGTTAGCAGGATAATCCGAAGGTTTCGGAAAGGCGAGTTCACAATGACATAAAAACGCGGAAACAGTTGGACGAAGACGAAACTCGGTGTTGCGTGACCGCCCATTCTTCAAATTCCGTTCCGAAAGAATTAAATAACGGCGGACGTCGACACAAAGCCGCGGCGAAATGAATTTTTCCGACGGAAGACAGGCATAAGTTAGGAAACAATAGAGCCGCGTATGGGCACGGTCCAATTAAAGTTGACAGAGTTACAAAGCTTGATAGGTGGGGAGCCGACTCGCTCGAAACCGCGACTCGCGCGGCGCGGCTCGGCGGATCGGCCCGGTTGAAGGATAAACGTTAGACACGCGACATGCGAATTTGCATGGACGATGCATTATCTACACGTGTAATGTGACATTCCCACCCCTCGATTACCGAAGTCAAGCCCGCTCGCAATTAGACCGCCTGCGGTTCACCCTCGGCTGATCTTCGCGATTATCTATCCTACCCCGCCGGCCTCTCCTAAACCTTTCAATTTGTCTTGGAGTGGTGATTTGTTCTTCATTCGTACGATCTTATCCGCCCGCGGAACGGCCGCACTTTGTTACGGCTTCGTAAGCCGATCTTAATATCCTCCGATATACCAGAAAAGAAAAGGGGAGAAACATTGCGCCTTTAACTTTACACGAATGCCAGTTCGCTTTTATACTCGAAATTTCTTTTCCTCTTACCATCGTATCGTCGCTCGACGATTAGAAAAACAAGGAGCCGAAGCGTCCGACATTCATCCGCCTGGCAACAAGCGCGGCGTGACACGTTGAAATTCCAGCACGTGGTGGAGAAATTCGCGGGGCAGAAGGGGTTATCCCGACGTACTATACAACTGGGTCGCAATACGTATAAATGCCTGAGTGCATCGGGACCGACGAGACGCCCCGAACGACCCTCGCGTATACCAACAAATCCCTTCGAATCCTTGATCTCCGTTGCCGAGAGAACGCGGTGGATCTTGGCGTAAATAAAGCGGCGACGGTGAAATTCCACGCGAGCGTTAACGTCCTGAAGACCCTGACGAGTGATACAATTGTCGATGATTCCACCGTGTCGGTAGATAAACATTGAGCCCCCGGTAACGATGAAATCGCGTTGAAAGCATTGTCGGTGCCCGTCCCATATTGTACGACCGCGTCGCAGCGTCCGCGAGTAACGAGCAGCGTGGACCGGCCGAGTACTCTGCAAGAATTGATCAAGAACAGGCCGCGGCAGCACGATTCGCGAAGAAACTAAGGTGTCTCGGTGAAAGGTTTTCCTCTGGGGAGAAAGGTGAAAAGATTTCGAGAAAACCTGCACGGTTGTTGTTCAGGTATCGGTACGCGGATAAGGGGGTGAGCCTGCCGCAGCGCGCGCTTTCTGTGGTATTGATTACAGCCTCCTATCCAGGTGCACAAGCAGGGTCAAATCTGCCCCTCTCCCCGCAACCGGGTCTACTACTTCCTCCCTTTGCCATCTCCTCTTTCCCTCTCCGACCAGCGATCCCTCTCTCTCTCTCTCTCTCGCCTCTTCCCTCTTCCCTCTATCTCGTTTCTACCCTCTTTTCCTCTACCCCCTTTCCTCGCCACTCCCTGTACCACGGCTCTCGTCCCTTCCTCCTCTTCATCCCCCAACTTACCAACGTATCTCTTTTTTCCCCTGAACCCCGTCACGTCGGCTCACCTGCACGCTGCAACTGGAACAGAAGACTCACATTAGCGTCACCCGCAATAGCGCACCATCGAAACTTTCGTTTAATTCGACGGTGAACGGATTCGATTTAAAGCAAAACGGATAGTTGTCCTTGGGGCAAGATAATAATTCACTCCAGGAGAAATAATGCTCCCGAGCCTTCGATGCCGCCATGTTTTTCCGCTGAACGGGCTCGAGAGGCACTCGCGCAGATGGCAATAGATTTAATTCGACGGCGGGATCGTTTTCGGGACTCTCAGTCAAGTTGACGGACAGGTACGAGTCAATCGATTCGTCCTCGTTCCGAAATCAGGTGATTTCGTCGGGGATCGACCGATACCTGCGACACGACCACCCTCGTCAACCTGTCAGTGAGCCTAGTTAATATTCGGACAGTCTTAAAAAGCCGTAACTTTTTAAATGAAGTATTCAGGACATTTCCAACAAATCCGCACGGAAGCGTCAGGATCGAACGTTATGTGTAACGCGATAAGTTCGCTCGTAAGCTGCGGTATTCGATTGCAGATCCCTTTCCAGGGATCAAGCAGCTTAATAATGCGCATATTTATGATCGGACAATGTAATCCCACTCCCCAGCACGATAATACCTTCTACATCTATTCTTTTGTTCGCCGAGCGAGTTTCTCTAACAAAAAATGACACATTAATTAGTTGCACAACTCGGATCTTTATTATTGTTACTCTCCGATACGATATCGTAAAATATGTTGGTGTACTTATATAAATTGGGTTAAATTGACGCGAAGGGATATTTATGTTCCAACTTGCTTCGATCCCCATTTTGCATTACCGTCGACAACCGAAAATATCACAGCTACGAAGACAGCTACTGGGGCGAACGATAACAGGCGACGCGTTATTATTACGTTACAGTACATGTAATATTGTTAACCGAACCGTCACAATTTAACAACAGTATGCGCTCGATTTACCTAGAACTGTGCACGCAAAATCAATCAACGAGCCAATGACGGAGAATTCTCTGAACGCGGTCGCATGTACGGCGGTATAATAAACAAATGTGTATATTGCGTTTGATAGAGAGAAGCAAGGTCGGGCTTTGTGCCAGTCGAAATAAATTGTTCCCGGCGGTTTTCTAAAGTGATATATAAATAATATATGTACGTGTAAACTGTGCGCGCCGCTATATGAACACAGATGTCAATATAGTACGGTCACGTAGTTGATTAAATGTAACAATAGCGCGATAATGGTAAATTCATTTGCTCGTGCATCGACGAGAAACCGACATTACATTCCCATCAATCTAATAATAAACCGAAACGCGTGCGGTCGGCGCTGGTTGTTCTAAACAGCGGGGCGTAACAAATTTACTATTGTACTACAAAATCATGATAATTTCTCTACTTCGATCGTGCACGCGCAACGACTAGACTGCGGAACATGGCGGTCTCGATATCGGCGAACTTTCGCGACGCGCGGATTCTCGTTCTTTCATAGATCAACGGAATCACGGAGTTGGCATTTTTCTGCGATTAAACAGTATCGGTGCGGCCGCATCCGCACGGCAATTATTGCCTGCGATGGTGGAAATCGATTCTCGAGCGTATACGCTGCGCGCAATTTGACTGTCGAGCATAATACGCGCGTGGCTCGATGCGCGATCCACCGTGGCCTAAACGAGCGGTTTAAACGGCCAGAAAAACCGAACGGAACGAGCCGCAAACAATCGATAAAGTCTCCACTCGTATGTGGAGAAACGATGCGGCATCGCGCGGACTGCTACGGTGCCCGTGAGCCCTATTTTTCGCGTTGAAGAAATTCCCGGCGGACATAAGGCGAAACTAAGTTGCCCGTAAACGGAAACGTCAGCCCCGTTCCGACCGCGTTAATAATAGATAGCCGCCCCTAAGAACACGCCCGAAACCGATTACGCGTAACACAATGCTGCTGGTAGCCTTGCATGCGCGCGAGTATTAGCCCTCGCCCGTTCCTCGTATCAATTTGATACGTTTTTCATTGTTTCTGGAAAGGGTTCCGCGCGTGGCTTTATTATCCGCGAACATGCGACCGGTCTTGTCTCGAACCCCGCGGTAACTGAACGTGGACTGCCGGAATAATCATCATCAATGATCAATGATGTTTCAAATTTTGTGGCTGCTGGTTTTGTTCGGGGAGGTATATTGAAATACAATATTATATTTACTTATTTATTGGCATTATTATTATTACAACTCTGGCTAACGGTACTGAAACATTCGAGGCTCTTGTGTCTACGAACCTCGTAGCTTCAGCGTCTTTACGATTCCACATATACATATACATATGTCCTCTCCGCGTTCATACCGCGCAAGAAATACTCGGAGTACGTGGGAGTTTTTACAGATATAAAGATTTTGAAACCACGAGAAAGTGTCTTGAAACATTTTCAAAATTTCATAAAATTCCGTGCTTCAAAGTGAAATGATTTGACAACTCCAAGGATATCTAGGCAGAGTTGGGCAAAAATTTAATCGACGATTGACGACTTTCTACTTCAATCGTTAATCGCAATTAACAATTAATCTCCTCGTTTAGTCGTTAATTGCGGTTAACGATTAAATTTCTATTTTAGTCGTTAATTGCGGTTAACGATTAAATTTCTATTTTAGTTATTTTTTAGTTATTTAGTTATTTTACTAATCGTCAATCGGATAATTGATTAATGATTAACTGGTGAAATTTCGAAATGAAATACGTAATCAGAACTGTATGAATACTTAAAAAAATGTAAACTGAGTTTAGGTATGTAGACCAAGTAATACAAACTCTGTTTACATGCTTTTATGTTTGAAGTTATTATTCCTGGACAGCTACGACCATGTTTTTGTTGAAACATGTTTTTGTTGAAATATATTATTATTTCCGTCAATTCTCCATCCGCTCTCTGCTCCCTCTCTCTCTCTCCCTCCTTATTACAATTTATGGATAAACCGTGAGGCGATTAACTTCAACAATTGATTAAATCATCCGATTTTTCGATGATTCCTTTTTTTAATCAACGATTGACGATTAAATCAATCGATTGAATCAATCGTCGATTTTTCGACGATTTCTTTTTTGAATCGTACACATTAATCAATCAATCATGATTAAAATTTTAATCGATTAATGCCCAATTCTGGTGCACGGTAGTGCATCAGCCAAGTTCTCGCACTACCTCCTTTTACACTAAACAACTTAGCCGTTTGTTAGAGGTTTATAACTCGGCACTGGAGGCAGATGGAGAGATGTAATTTCGTACACTTGTTAAATGCTATCATGTCTCAATATTGGCAAAACATTTATCTTCCAACATTAGTAGGTGTAGAGAGCGATTGGTTTAATATTTTAATCTTGAAGCCCGATTGTGAAAAGAGATAGAGTGTAACATATAATTTAATGATGCTTTCGGCGCTACTGTTTCGATCAATTAATAAATCTAGCAATTTTGCAAAAAACTTATGTTCTTTCCTAACGTTTCGGTTCACTTTTGAACCTTTTTCAAAGGTCGAATTTGCGTCTACAAGAAAACATATATATATATATATAATGCATAAAAACCTTCGTTGTGTGTGTGTTTCGCCATCCATGATAAAATAATCCCAATTATCGATCGTAAATGTTTGTTTCCAATATGTTTCGACCTGAATGGTCTTGAGGATAGCCGGGACCATCCTGACGAGGGATCGACGAGTGAAGACGAAGGAATCAATTCACGTGAACGCACAACCGAGCGGTTTTCTTTATTTAATGTTTTTTCAACTAGTCGTTGAGCACTCCGGACACAATAATTTCACGCGATAGACGCGTACGCAACGACAAACGCTGAATACGGTAATTCGGCGATGCGAGACTGAACACGAGGTGATCGGCACGTGGATTCTGAACACGAGGTGATCGGCACGTGGATTGTACAAAAAGCGAGGAGCGCGTGTGTGTTGTGCGATGTCTCACGATCAAGTCTGTTCGTAGTCCTCTGTTGCGAAAACAATTAGCCAAATATTATTGAGATGCGCGGTCGACACGCAATTTTCGTTGCTGTCTCGTGTAGCGCTCCCGCGATGCCGTATAGCGTTACGACGTTCACGGAATTACAGTTCGCGGGAATTTTTTAAATCCAAAACAATGTTCAATATTTAATTCAATGATGCTTTCGACGCTACCGTTTCGATCAATTAATAAATCCAGCAATTTTGCAAAAAACTTTTGTTCTTTCCTAACGTTTCGGTTCAGTCTTGAACCTTTTTCAAAGGTAGAATTTGCGCGTCTACAAGAAAATATGTATATATAATGCATAAAAACCTTCGTTGTGTGCGAGTGTTTCGCCATCCACGATAAAATCGATCGTGAATGTTCAATATATTTAATTTGATGATACTTTCGGCGCTACCGTTTCGATCATTTAATAAATCTTGCAATTTTGCAAAAAACGTTTGTTCTTTCCTATATATAAAGTTTAACGTTAGTCTTTTACACAAGGTGGACAGACAAAGAAAAAGTACTGATCACTTTAGGACAGATCCGTTTATTTAGACGGTACGAACTATACTGCTTGACAGAGGACAATACAGAAAAAGAGAAGAAACATACAAGAAACAGAATGACATACAGTGGCTCACGAAAGTATTCGAACGCCCTTTAAAACAGAATAACTTTTTTATGATTGTAACAAACGACCTGATTTTTTATAATCAATTAGAAGCACTGGTTTATGATATGGTATGCAAAAAAGATTTTCCAAAAAATTATAATTTACAAAGTTACATGCAAAAATAAAAAAGGCATTTTTTTAACTTTCTTATTAGGGCCCTTAATGAAAATTTAAAATACATGTTTTGTAGATCTATGTTAGTTATGCACATGCTGAAAATTTCATCGAAACCGAACGTCGCGTCGCCGGCAGAATGTTAATCTTCGATACATTGAATTTGGATTTTGTCTTGCAGATTAGAAAAGGATTTTTTTTCTTTGATACCTCCTTGATAATTGATGAAATTTCAAGAAAAATTGATGAAATCCCAACAAAAACATCCTGTAAACACGAGCCAAGTTCCTATGGCTGTAAAAAGTTGTGAGAGCAAACAAAATACGGCCAAGTTCATTAACTTAGAAATACATCTTGCAATACTGAAAAAAGCGTTTGCAAAAATTAGTTTAAAAGAACGCTATTTAATTTTTGAAGAGTTACATGGAGGGCTAAATTATTTAAACTTTGCCGTTACTTCTTAAGCCAATGGCCACAAAAGGTGCTAGGTAGCGGCCAAGTTTGAATAATTTAGCCCTCCATGTAACTCTTTAAAAATTAAATAGCGTTCCTTTAAAATAATTTTTAGAAACGCTTTCTTGGCCGTATTTTGTTTGACCTCACAACTTTTTACGGCCATAGGAATTTGGCTCCTGTTTACAGGATTATTATAACTCTGGCTAACTGTACCGAAACATTCGAGATTCTTGTGTCTACGAACCTCGTAGCTTCAGCGTCTTTACGATTCCACATATGTCCTCTCCGCTTTCATACCGCGCAAGAAATACTCGGAATACGTGGGACTAATTACAGATATAAAGATTTCGAAACCGCGGAGAAAGTGTGTTGAAACATTTTCAAAGTTTCATAAAATTCCGTGCTTCAAAGTGAAATGATTCGACAACTCCAAGGATATTAGATATTCTCGAAGTGTTGAGAAGCGTAAGATCGCCACCAAAGAGATCGTCGAAAAATCAAAATCTCACGTCGCCAAGTGATACCGTTCGAAGCTCGAAATCTAAAGCTACCAGTGTGCATGCTTCCGAAAAGCTGAGGATCCGCGTAACATCGTCTCGGATCGCTTAGAAAACTTGTTGAAACCTCAAACACACCGGCCGAAACACCTTTAAAACCCAGAGATCTACGGAACCTCTTACAGTCCCCGAAAATCCTGCGGACCACCGAAATCTCTGAAACCATAGGAACCCTCTGCCAAATCCTTTGAAAACCTCGCGATCCCAAGGACCCCTCGAATTCTCCCGCATTTCTGGAACCTGGTGCATCGGTTTCAACCATCGTGTAACCGAAACTTTTCAATCGCATGAGTTCGGAACATTGAATTCCGCGGATCCGCAACCGCATCGTCAATTTCCTCGAAATAGACGCGTCGATAATAATTACGTTAATTATTTCGACGAAGATCGTACGTCTCACCCGTGCGCTATCCTACACAATTTAAGTTTAGGCAATTAATCCCGTGGTCTTTACCGCAGGATAAATCGCACCGTTCGGATCTCTCAAGACCGAACTTGGTCCTTATTTTTGTTCCATGAAACAGCGAAGGAATAAAGAATCTGAAATTCATTAATAAATTGGTCCGAGATCCGAGAATGAATTTCGAATTAATTTCTACAGTAACAAAGCGGTGCGTTCAGAAGGTTCTGGGTCGGCGTAGAACAAATGGAAATGATCAACGACCCATTCGTTACGCCGACGAAAATTTATTGTCTAGACAATGCGCCATTGCGCTCAGATTCGCGCGCCCTTTGATGCACGAGTGGGTGCGTCGCGCTCGAAGCCCTAGGCATTTTATCTTCGGTCGTCTCGGACGACCTACTTCCGAGAGAAAGAGGACCCGTGTAATCGTTTTCGAAAACATCCGTCCGACGAAAACATTATCGCGAACGATCGCAAGCAGCCCGGGGATTGCCAAACAGATCCAATTGATCGCGGCGTATCTCCATCGCGACGCGGCTTTGTGAAACAACGGATCCATGAAAGTTTGAAACGCTGCGCTGTTGGAGACGAGGTGGGAAGAGCGAAGCGGAGGAAATTAAAAAACAATAAAGAAAACGTAACGGTGGCCTGTTACATTACAAAAGAAAAATACCGGCCGAGGCTCGGAGATGAAATGGAACTCGCAGCCCGCTCGCCTTTTAAGCCAAGTTTCAGACAGTACGGACATAAGAGAGTTTAATTACACGCAGCGCACGTTATGAATTTTCTTCCGTGCAAACGAGTCCTTCGCGTTTTTCGCCCGTGGAAATTGTAAGGACCTCTGCGCAGGAAAGAAGAATACGGAGGATGCTAATAGGCACGCTTATTTTAGAGAAAAGAGAAATATGCAAACACGAACTGAATTACGCTATCTTGCGAATAGTGATTATCTCGTTCCTTCGTTTTTTTTTAACTATTTGTCCTTATAAAGACGTCGCGCGTCGTCCCCTGTAGGCAATCGACTACTGTAGCCTAATTGTTCATTTCTCCCGCCCTCGTCCGAGGTTCCACCCACGCCGAGACCTTTGTCCTTCGACGCCGCTCAAGAAATCAACGACAACGAGGTTGCTTGCTCGGGGCCGTGTATTCCGTGGATAATGCTGCGTGTTGAACGCCGCTTCCGCATCTCCGCGTCTCCGCAATTCCGCAGCTCGAGGCCCCTCAGGTAATAGCATCGCATCACGTTGAGTGATTTTACACTCTCCGGCTCCCACGCCAATGCCCCCCCCCCCCCGATAAATTAAGAGCTCACGGATAAAAAAGAAAGGACAGTGAAAAATAACGTTGCCGATGACGCAACGCAACGACGCGCCACGGCGGAATGAAAAACGCGTCGATCTCCGGGGCGAGGCTCGAGTTTCCGCGACGCGGAACGACGCGCTAGTGATCGCGGTGAAAAAAGATCTCGCCGAATACCTGAATCTTCAACGTTTATTCCTACGGTACACGTCTATATCATTTTCAGCCGTCGATACCTCGCACAGTGGGGTATTTGGCCTGAAAAAGTGGAAGAAAGTCGATTTCTAAATCTGTATGGGGCTAGAAAAAATTATTTTATCTTTTCAGTCCGTTTTCTAAACGTGGTGTTTTTTAAAAATTTATTTTATACTTTTTAATCCGTTTTGACAGCGTGGTGTTTTTTTAAAATTTATTTGTATTTAAATAATTTTATTGCATATTCTTGTTGCTTGTTCTCAGAGCTCTTTCCAAAAGACTATAATAAAACATTTTTTTCTTAAATATTTTGCAAGTTATAATATTGAAAATATTCCACTATCGCCTCGCTTTTTCAGGGGTTCTCGATAATCGGAGAAAAATATGTTTCGAACGAAAGAGGAACAGTTTTCAGACGTCTACAAATTTCGATATATAAAAGTTTTAAAAAAATTTTTTGTACAAAATATTGAGGTAAATTTGACGTTTTAAATACTAAAATGTATTTCGGATTTCATAATGTTGTAGCTGATCGAGCCTATAAATAACGCTAAAATAGTTTTTTCCACTTTTTCAGGCCAAATGCCCCACTGTGCCTTGGTTGAAAGTATATCAAAATGGAAACACAGGAAAATAAAATGAACCGGACTATAAAATTTGATAGGGAAATTGGTTTATCTCAGTATGAATGTATTTGAATACATTCCTTCTACTCCATACACCTCGCGGCTGGCTCTCGCTTTTAATCGAACCGAACTTTCGAAGAATACCTTCTAACCGCTCGCTCAGCTATTCCATAATGGATGCCAACTTTAAAACAGTCCCCTCAAAGTCGATTCCCTTTGACGCAGCGGTTAACAAGTTCTTTAGTTTAGTCGCACCACTTTCTCGCTAAGAGACCTCCTCGCCCTTTACCTTATTAATTATTCTAATACGTGTACAAATTGTACCTGTTCAAGGCTCTCAGCGATACCGACAAAGATAAAGCAGGTCTCGCGGAGGGATTACACGAAATTAGGCTAAGAGGATGATGAATATGCATCGCAAAGTCGCATAAATAATGTACACAATATGCTAAGGAACAATGTTTGATTACTACTTTAAAAGGAATGACATCACAATCTTCAAAATGATTTTGCAGAGAAATCTTTTTCCTCTTACGTAGACATAATCGCTAATTACGGATCGTATGCCAGGGCAGTGGCACGTGGGGCTGCCTCGGCGGGTGATGCTAACTCCTCGATGGACGCGGCGAGGAGGAAGAGAAGAGAAGAGAAAGCTCGCGGGGGTGGATTTCCTTGCATTGTATATTTTACGCGGTTAGTTTTAGCAGAGGCTGGCTAAGCTGAACCCTGACCTATACCCACCTAAGCTCTCTCGTTTCGTCGAGTATGCCGCTGCCTGAAATATTTACCGTCCGCCCGTTCCCATCCGCCACCCCTTCGAGCTCTCTCCGCGTGTGTGCACGTGGGTGTGTATCCCGTTCCTTCTCGTTCTCCCGTCCACATTTTCGTCTTCTCTTTCATTCATGCTCTCGCAACGGTGTCATCGATTCTCCGAACGCGCGATAGACATTTTTTTCGGGGGAACAGATAACGCGGCAGTGTCCGAGAAAATGAAAAAAAGTTATCGTAAATTTTCGAGGCCGATCAATATTTCCGTTTCCCGGCTTCATTTTCGCAACAGCGACGGACGAGGTCGTGAGCGCCTTTTTCTCATTTCCGAATGTATAATATATTCGGAAGTTCATCAAGTGTCGTACTCTGTACAAAAATCGGCAGTCTGTTAATCACGTCGAGAAATCGGTTTCCGCGAAACAACGAAGTCCCGTGAAGAATTAAGCGAAACACTTGGCGCGTACGAGTTTCGCCCGTTGAACGCGGTGTGAATGTCAGTCAAACGAGATCGGTCGAAGCCAAACACGGGATGAAAAGTTCGAAGCGATACGCAACCCAGCCGGTTTGATCGCAATTCGAGCGTAATTTCCACGGCGAAACGAATTAGTTCGGGGAAGCCAAGAGTTTCGAGCGTTTCGGGAAACTGGCGTTCGCGTTCGCCGATTGCTAGAGGTTGATGCTGCGGTCTTGTCTGTCAATCGTAACGGCACGTGATGACATATCGATCGCGACCGCAAAGACGCTGCCCCCGTTGCTGTACAATCCCTAAACTCGTGTCTGCCGTCGGTTTCGATACCCGATCCGAATTTCCCGGCGAATAATACGATTGGCTGTATTTAATGAAGTCGGAGCGACACGTCACGTGACCAGGGAGCAGGAGACTTTCCGGGAGAGGTAAAATTTCGAAGATACTCGAGGATGTTCGGTCTCGGTAGATCGAGAAGCCTGTCGCGGGGCTGGAACGACGCGAAGCAGCTGACGCGAAGGTTCTTCAGGGATGGAAGGAAACGAGCAGTCGGGAGATGAATCCAAAGTCGAGGCCGAAAAGGAACAGGCCTCATGGGTGCTGCCAGAATATTTGAAAACATGCTTCCCCAGACGATCGTCTTCCAGAAAAAGCCTACCGGAGTCGCGCGGCGTATACCCGTGCGTGTTCCTCGCACATTTTCCCACGCACACGAGCGAGCACACACACACCCGGTCGAGATTTGCCGAGACCTCTAGCAGGCATCACGGTATTATAAATATCAAAGTGGGACAGACTTCCGCCATTATCAACGTCATTTATCGTCCCGGGACAAGCGCCGCGGCGTGTAACAGATACAGGCTACGGATAATCCCTGTTACGGGCAAAAGCGATGCTGTTAAATCTCAGATTTTCGCCCTCCGACCGAGTACAACGCTTAAATAGTTAACAGTCCGACCAGTTTCTACGGAAAGCCTGCAGACACTGCCTCATATTAAAATGGAACACCGAGGCCTTGAATTATCGAGACGGCTGCTTTGCACGAACCGTAGTTCGTTTGCTGGACGACTGACCTTAACTGATGAAGAGGAACACGATTTTCATTGTGAGGAGAAAATAATGGTGATCGCGTTAAGGGAGATCGATCGCAATAAGGACCATAGTGTGCAATGCGTCAGAGAGAACCGTGCTCGCTCCTATAAATACCACACAACACCTAAGGCGAAATTAGTGAACTCGTCGGGACTATCGTAGCATGGAGTCAACTTGGATATCGACACGACTAACGTTCAGCCACGGTATTATCTCGACGATGACAATGGAGGCTCGCGCAGACTGGAATTAATCAGCGCGAGATTCGTTTCCTATAGAGATCCATTGGGAACCCTGTATGAACGTACAAGCCACAGTAATAGACAATACGAGGATTGTTGATGAAATTGTTTCTGCTTCAACAAACGAAGTCTCATTATGCTGCGAAAATACACAGCGCACGTCTGAAATGGTTACGGGATGTCTATAAACAATTACACGTACGTGAAATATAAGTACAACGTCTTTGGAACACCGATTGGCAATTTGCAATAATTCCGATACTTTAATCATTGAGAACCATAGCAACCCCCTTAATGAAGATCACCAGGGGGAAAAAGGCAGTTTCGCCTCGGTTAAAATATTCGAGCGGTAATCTCGCTGCGAATTTACTACGCCGCTACTATCACTAATGCCACCGACGCGACGTGCGATAAGGAAGTCCTAAGTACCAAGGTCGAAATAACTTGTTCCACTGTGGGACGTGCTCACTATCTAAAGTACGGGGTAAATTAAAATGTACTGCTGCTCCCGGAGTGTTTCTGTCCCGCGTGTCGCCCGCGAAATTTATTGGAAACTCTGTTCCCGCTTTGGATCTGCTTCTTTGTGATACCGTCGCGAAAATAACGACGAGAAATAACAAATATTTTTGACAATCGACGAAGAAAAATTTGCAGTTTACGAATCACGACTCGAGATTGTCAGATCAAGGTTCCCGCGATTAATTCGTTAACGGGGAGGTTTCGGTGTACGTAGACGGTACAGGGAATCCGGGATAACGAGCCGGAAGTACTACGGTTTTCAATTTGCCCGGAAACGACATGCGATAAACACGTATAATCGCTGAGCCACCATATTTGCTAATCTACATCGGGGAGGAGTCCGGGCTCCGCCGTTTAGAGGGCTAAACAACTTTCAGCATGGTCGAAGGGAAAGAGGTAACGAGAAGGAAACAGTGTGTGTGTGAGAGAGAGAGAAATAGGGGAGGGGGAACAGAAGAGAACTGTACGTGGTACATGGTAGACGGGTCTAAAGCGAAATTAGCCAACTTCCGGGGTGGATGACGCAACGGAGCCGGTAGCTAGATATCAGGACTACTATAAGCTGTTTTGTTCTCTCCACGCTCTGCGTTGCTGCGGTCTTGTAGGTTGCTATGTCCCGTGTACACCCGGTATACCAACTTCCAAACTGACTTACCCAAATTTACATTTGCCCCGTTGCCGTGAAGCTGGCGGAAGATCGAAGTGTCCTTATCTGCTCCAGCTCGCTGTCAAACGGAATGCGATATCTCGGACAATTCCTGTCAACCGGCGCGCAGCTGCATCCAGAGAGCAAACTTCCATGGGTGTCCGTTTTTCCGAACATACCACACCGCCACACCACCGTGCACGTTATCAATGCCATCGATCCTGCGACAGAAACGGGAACGTTTGTTAGCTCTTCCAGGCTGATTCTACTGACGAAGCATTCAGGAGCACCAGGTCACCATTCACCTTTCAACAGGCTTTGATATTACGTCGATGCTACAGTGATTTAGATCGTACTATTTTCACACTTCACATTCACCTTTGCAACAGCTGCACTATTTCTTAGACTTCATCAAATATTATTTCCTTAGCGCAAACAATAGATCAGAGAGTTTAATGGAAGCCGAAGGGAGAATTCAAAGTTGCCAGGCGTACTGAACCTTGCAGTCCCTGAGGCTACTTTTACAACTGTTAGTTACTACTGTTAGCAGGAATAATATCCAATATAGTCTTTCCACAATTCAATGTTTAAAATAATCTCGATTATCGATCGTAAATGTTAAATATTTAATTTGATGAGATGTTTTCGGCGCTACCGTTCCGATCACTTAGTAAATCTAGCAATTTTGCAATAGACTCTTCTTCTTTCCTAACGTTTCGGTTTAGTTTTGAACCTTTTTCAAAGGATAAATTTGCGTCTACAAGAATATATATATAATACAGTAAGTAGAATAGGTGAATTGAAATTAAGCAAAAAGGATATTAATACGTACTTGCTATAATAACTTTAGTAAATTGAGCATTGAAAAACTGATTTGTACACGCTGCTGGTTTAGAACGTACTGCGGTCAAAGCGACCGTTTGAACGGAGCACAAAAACTGAAAACATTGAAAACTGAAACATATAAACACACTAGTCTGAACATAAGGATCGACCGTTCTTAAATCGATATATGGCGGTAAATTTGAAAACGTCTAACGATATTCAACACATGTTATTATACTAACCACAGATGGTAGCTTTAAAAATCGACATTCATGATGTAAGACCAGCAGAAAGAATGTATTTTCTATTTATATACAAAAGAACAGGTTGTAATTTAAGTGGGTAGGACCCAATTATAAACCTTATAAAATTGGAAACTTCATCATAACACATTACTGGTTTACACATTACTAGATTTATATTATATTGCTAGATTTACTAAGTGATCAAAACGGTAGCGCTAAAAACATCATCAAATTAAATATTCAATGTTTAGTTCGAATTCGAAAATGTGACAGGCTCCATTCGAGCGAGACACTGATTCCTGGCCACCTTACCTCGATCAATTTGAAGATTGGCGGCCATTGGAATTGGAAATGAAATTTGGTAGACGTACAAATGGACACTAGCGCGGGCGCTAACACGTTACGCCGTTCAACCAGGGGTAATGTATTGCGCGCCGGCTAGGACAATCGATTCTGCAAGGATCGATTTATGTTTACGATCCACGGAAGACCTATGGACCCTGGGAAACTTAGTGTACGTAGTTTGCGTAAAAACTTGACCAGTTAAAATCATTAAAATACACTCCTCAGAAGAATTAAGGGATCACTAGTGCGAACCCGAAAAGTTGCTCCCACTTTACGCGATCATAACTCCGTCAAAAATTGCTGTATCGATATCGTTAAACAATGGTTTGAAAGCGTGAAACCTCTAGTTTCACATGCTCTGTTTCAAATTGTTGCTATATTGATTTTTTACAAAGTTATAGCGGATGAAGACAACATTGACGGTTAACAAAAATTTTGTGCAACTTTGGAACATCACACAAATTTTTTTGATGAATCGCGTTAATATCATTTGCAAGGGCTTACCTTCCTGTGTAAATTATGTGGTTGTTGAATATTGTGCGATTTTTTTTATTCGAGTTATTCAACATCGCGTAAAGTGGGAGCAATTTTTCGGGTTCGCACAAGTGATCCCTGAATTCTTTTGAGGAGTGTATATACATATCATAGACATATAGAGATAGACTGCGCGGCCTGTACGAAGCGCTGAAGCCCACAATGGCGGCAAAAAACAAAAATAAAACATCAATAAATACATCAATTGGAAAGAGAGCGCTATGGACCCCGGCTAATGCTCTCTCTCTCACTCTTTGTACCGCGCGCCGCCATTGTGGGCTTCAACTCGCCCATAAGACGGCGCAGTCTATCTCTATATGTCTATGATACATATCTAACTAGTGTGTCTGTCTTTTTCATTTAGATTCAAACGAAAGAGGTTCAATTCAAACGAACGTTCTTGCAGACGGCTGATTTGTCACACCTTGAAAAACTGTGTTCATAAATGCCGAAAGCAGCAGCAGATTCCCGTCCCGTTTGTACGTTCTAAAAAGAATTGCTTAAAATAACGATTTCACCGGCTCTCAGACCGGAATGTCCCCTTGAAGCTGGAATGCTCCGCCTCTGGGATGCACCGAAGTTTAATCAGAATAAAACGCGTGGCGGAGAATCGTCAAGTTCCAGTATTTCGCCGTGATTTATCTTTAGGGCAATAAAAAGCTTCGCTGCATCCCCGTCTGGGACCGGGTATATGATGCATAGTGTTAATAACGTCCGTCCTCTCCTTCACACTTGCGTGTGCAACACCCAATCTCACCCTCCGACTCTGTCGCAGTTTTTCTCTGTTCAGTTCGCGTTCCGCTACTGTTTCCTCCTGTCGTTCTCATCCCGTGTGTCTTCTCGCGCCCCCTTCCACAACCTTTTGTGCCAGTGGTTCTCAAAACGAACAGTCGGAACAGTTCTAACATCTGCACGGTCTTTTACTTTCTTGGCGTTCGATTCGACAGGTTGGACGTGCCAAAGAAGATCGTGCATTCTTGGACAGCTTTTTTCAGAATCTCAAGGAAGCTTTCAGATGTTTCACCGACATCTATCTATCGATAGATTCCAACCGAGCTTTGAATGGCCACTGCCAATAACATTATCAGATACTAATGGCTGTTCGCACGCTAACAATAGCAAAAGCGTCGAAACGGAATACTATTCAGCGAATGTAGGATCAAGTCGAGCCTATAGGTCATGCTGTTTCATACGCATCGAGTATATGTCTACACAAGTCAGATACAATACTCTGTTGATATGATGCATCAACGATACCTTTCCTTTGTTTCGCAACATCTTGCGGTGGTAAAGTTCGTAATTCTAAACAATGGATTCCGCTGTTGATTTTATCTCACGTGTATTGTACTATTTACTTTGCTAATGTATCTCGAAGGTCTTTATACGTATTTACTGTACTCTTCAATAGAAATAGATCCAATAATTACAGAGGGAATAACAAGGGCAAGCAAATTTCGAAAATTCTGTATAAATATTATATAGAGTATAGAGAGTGTCTTAAAAAAACTACTGGAACAATAGCCGTATCGAAACTGCGTGTCTCCAAAACGCCATGTTGTAAAACCGTTGATTGCAACAATTTCGAAGCCCCAGGGTAAGACATTCTGCAGTTTCGTACCTGTTCGTACCTCGACAATGAAAAGAGTAACGAAGAGCATCGTCTGACGTGGCGTGTATAGGGCGCAACAATGCTGCAAGGAGATCATAAAGATCGGTCCGAGGGTTTACGGCCAGTAGTAATAACACAAATAAATTACCGAGCGAAACATAACCTCAATGGTAGTACGGCCAGAGGCCTTTGTATCTGTTACGGATACAGGGTGAATTATGTTACAATCTAGCACCGTAACGTTGCATTGTCTCGAATACACGGTGCGCTCGGATCGTTCCACCTGAAGGGGTTATCACGAGGGGTAGACGTACAACTCGACACACTCCTCGATTAACTTGATGCCATTACTCTGTATCCTTGACTTAAAACATGCAATATATTTCGACGAGGCACGCACGGCAGAAATTGAGAATGTCTTTATACTGTGAGGAATTGCACCGTCGGTTCTTATTTCAATTAACCGTACGTGCATTTGTATGTTACTGTTACAATACTGTTAAACTGTTACAACAATGATGATTAGACAGCGGATGTTCACGCAATTTTCAATTTTTCTGTGGAATTTTATATTACACAGCATTTCTTGAATATTTTCAAAAGCCATGCATGCATAACAATCCGCAGTCTAATGATATCACAGACGAGATATAGGATAGACCAGGATAGACCTGACACTGCCTGACACCTTACGGGACTTGGTGTCCATAGCAATCTGTAGTACCGACACCTTAAAATGCCAGTGATTTTAGCGGCCTCTACGCTTTGAGAACGGTGAATTCGAAAACTAGAACCAATACGAATCGGGTTCGACTGGTAAAACTTCTACAGCCAATGCCGGATTAATCCAGCGCGGGGCCCGTAGCAAATGTAACCAGGAGGCCCTATGGTGTTTGCACGATAATATAATAAAACCCAATGAATGGCCTTTTTTGTAGCAAAAATATCTGCGAACGATATGTCTACAGCGTTGTCAAGTCTAAAGCACCGACGAGATACTATTAAAGACTGCCAGCCCCTGTGCACCGACGAGATACTATTAAAGACTGCCAGCCCCTGTGTTATTCCGCGGGACCAGTAAGTGGGCGCGAGTGGGCGCGGGGATAACGTGAAAGTTACAGTGATCTGATATACCACATCGCTAAAAGTTCTAAATAGTTCCAAAATAGTGTCAAAACATCGTCTGAAATATGGCGGAGAATGTAACATTTAATAATAATCGATATGGTTTCGTGATAATTCGCATTCTCGCCGATGCATCGCGACGAGAATCTCCTCAGTGGTCTTCTTCACCGACAAAATGCCGTCGTTGGCCTTCTGTTTCTCTGGATGGAGCCAGAATATATCCTAGAGGGCGTAAGAAACACCGAAAAATTCGGGCTCGCCAACTCCCATAAGACTGGCAGTCTTTAACAGTATCTCGTCGGTGGTTCTACCAACGACGAGATACTCGTCAAGTAGAAGAAGAATGATATAGTATTTACCCATTCTGTAATTGCCTTATAATACTATCACCGACGAAATACTATCCCGTCTCTTTACCTAAATAGAACCAGACGATATATGACATTGTTCACGCCCGGGGCAAATCAGCTTGGATAATACATATATTTTGATCTCAAGGAAGGTAAAATTGCAAAATGTTGTGAAAGACAATAGGTATAGGAATAGAATTTATTGAAAAATCAACATATTTATTAAATGTGCAGCTATTAGCTCGATATTATCCTTTATTCATAAGACACTAAAAGTTCTTACAAATAAAGGATAATACCGATTGCCCAGGTCTCACCACGAGGAGGTTGCTGCACAAGAGACCCGAAAGGGAGTCAGAACGAATGCAATATTCCTTCTGGCTCCCTTTCTTACAACGATGGACTTATACTAAATTACGCAAGTATGTCGAGTAATTATCGCGGAGCAAAAGGTGTGAATCGGAGAAGAAGTCTCCGATCCAGGGGGGATCGAAGGCGAATCAGGCAGAAGGCTCTGATTCTTTCAAAGTAAAAAATAAGAGCGAACCAGAGCAGAAGGCTCCGGTTCGAAGGTGACGCGGCGCGTACAATGTTTGCAGCCCATCTCCGGCCAGAGCCGATACCCGACGTGTCCTCACCCAGAGGAATGGACAGTGAGAAGTGTTCAAACGTAACACCATCTCTCTGCCAACTACCTGCCACCAGGCAATGCAATGCGTTGAGGTGAACCCGGGTAGGATGACGAACAGAGAGAATCTCTGCCAACTACCTGCCACCAGGCAACGCAAAGCATTGAGGTGAACCCGGGTAGGATTACGAACAGAGAGAATGGCAATACGAGTGAACAAGTCTCAATGAACCAACCCTCTCAATGTATCGACGCCGAATACCGGCTCCAACCGGTCTGGTACATACAAGCAAGGTCCGACACAGCAGAAGGCTGTGTCGGAATCAAGAAAACGAGTAACGTGAATTTAAGACAATAATTACTCGACATATTTATACGACGATATATAATCTTAATAACTAACGCACGCAAGTCGAGCAATTATTGTGGAGCAAAAGGTGTGAATCGGAGAAGAAGTCTCCGATCCACGGGGGATCAAAGGCGAATCAGGCAGAAGGCTCTGATTCTATCAAAGTGACAAACAAGATCGAACCAGAGCAGAAGGCTCCGGTTCGAAGGTGACGCGGCGCGTACAATGTTTACAGCCCATCTCCGTTCAGAGCCGATACCCGACGTGTCCTCACCCAGAGGAATGGACAGTGAGAAGTGTTCAAACGTAACACCATCTCTCTGCCAACTACCTGCCACCAGGCAATGCAATGCGTTGAGGTGAACCCGGGTAGGATTACGAACAGAGAGAATGGCAATACGAGTGAACAGGTCTCAATGAACCACCCCTCTCAATGTATCGACGCCGAATACCGGCTCCAACCGGTATTCGAATCAAGAAAACGAGTAACGTGAATTTAAGACAATAATTACTCGACTTGCTCGGGTGCGGCCTATAGGCGATTCGGGTAACCCCCGGGGACGCGACTCCCCGTACTCACTCACGGCCGCATCCGTGAGTGAGCCCCTGAGGGACCTCCCTCGGCAAATAAAACTAAAACTTCGTGGTATGTCCTCTTCTTGGTTTGCCCTCTTCTCGGGGTGTCCTCTTCTTGGTGTGTTCCCTTCGAAGTGTGTCCTCTTCTTGGTGTGTCCTCTTCTTGGTGTATTATAGCTAAAACAGACTAATAATAGTTAGACGTATCAATACGAAACCCAGCACACGAGTGCAAGCCTAATACCAGCTCACGAGAGCCAACCTAATACCAGCTCACGAGAGCCAAACTAACCCCGCACACGAGTGCGAGTCTAACCAGCTCACGAGAGCCAACCTAATACCAGCTCACGAGAGCCAAACAAACCCCGCACACGAGTGCGAATCTAACCAGCTCACGAGAGCCAACCTAACACCAGCTCACGAGAGCTAAACTAACCCCGCACACGGGTGCGGCCTATAGGCGATTCGGGTACCCCGGGGACGCGACACCCCGTACTCACTCACGGCACCATCCGTCAGTGAGCCCCTGGGGGACCTCCGATCGGAGGAATACCAATTTCAGACAAGATATGAAAATGTTTCGAAGCGGGACTTGTGAAACACGACATATTTACAACGATGATATACAATCTTAATATATAGATCGTATATAACTAACTTCAAAATACACTGTAGTCTTCTTCCTCTTCGTTTATGTGTCCTCTTCATTTGGTGTGTCGTCTTTGTTAGCAGCGGGCTGTTGTAATCTAGCTGAAACAGACTAATCATATTTAGAAACAATGCAGTTGAATACGGAATTAAATCACGCACACGAATGCGAATGTAACCAGCTCACGAGAGCAAATATAAACCCGCACATAAGCGCAAACCTAACCATGCACATGAGTGCGAATACAACTTGTTCACTAGGGCAATTATAATTTATAATCCTGTAAAGGAGTGCGAACACAACCAGGTCACAGGACCAATTATAATTCTGCACATGAGTGCGAATACAACCAGAAACCAACTCACAAGAGCAAATATAACCCCGCACGTAAGCGCAAACCTAACCATGCACATGAGCGCGAATACAACCAAAGAACCAGCTCATGAGAGCAGTTGTAACCCCGCACAGAAGTGCGAATACAACCAACGAAGCAGTTCACAAGAGCAATTATAATCCTGCATACGAGTGGGACGCTCAAAATGTAATTTTTATAAAGAATAAAATTAATAAATTTGAAGAAGACTCAATAGTCTTCATCGAAAGTCTCGATGAAAATTTCAAAAGTATGAAGGACAAGTTTGAAAAGACAAAGGAAGCTTTGAAAAATATTAGTAATCAAACTTACCGTTGTTCCTTGAATGAACAGTTGAAGGTAGACCAGGGTAACTGTAGATGACCTCTAGTCCACCTCTGGTCCACCTCTGGTCCCTCCGGTTCTCCTGGCGCTCCTGGTCCCGCAGCACGTCCGCTCACGCCGGTCCCCCCGCCAGTGATGCCAGAATCGGGGACGCGAGGACGCTTCCCCTCCAGCACAGGTTCCCCCTCTCTGACGGACCGTCCTCGCCGTAGCTTCTGCTGCGCACGCGCTACACACGAACGTACTTCTACTCTGCCCGTGTGAGTACATGCTCGATTGCACGCGCGCTACACACAAGCGTACCTCTACCATGTCCGTGTGACTACCTGCTCGATTGCACGCGTCGGCGACGCGTTCCTTCGATTTTCACCAATTTTCATGTTGCCGAAGTTTCGGAAGCACGAGTCGGAAAGTCGAGATCTGGAGACGGCGCGCATTTGATTCCCGGGACGGTGCGGCGCGGCGCGGTGCACATTTTGCTATAACTTTTGATCTAAAAAAGATATCGAAGCGAAATTTGGACTAAATTTTTTTTTAAAAAACCGGGTTTAATGGTTCATCCTAAAATATGTTTTGTATTTCTTAAAAAATTTTTCTCGTTGATCTTTAAAGTTAAGGTAGTCCAGAAGGCCCCCAACACAAATTGATTTTTAGTCGAACCATGCTCAATAAACAATTACGAAAAAATTTATAAATATTCCACTTAATAGCACACATGATTGAGATTTTTTTCAGATTTTTCAGATTATGCAGACATGTTTAAAAAAATTGAAAATCTCGAAACATTCGAAGAAAATGCATATTTCGTATTGAACTTTTCGAGATACCAGTTTTATAAAAATTCATTAGTCCGATATTATTGAAACAATTGTCCTTAATTTTTCTCAGAATTTTTTATAAATTGTATCGTTAAAAAATCAAAATCAATTTTTTCGATACTTCTTTGTTGATGTATTATGTAATACTGAATATTTTTATAATCAGAAAAATAATGTACAGACTTGATAATGCAATATAAAATATTTTATTTACGTTATATTTCAATATACATATGTGCATCACTCCTAACAATTTTGGTAATCACATAATTATTGTAACGACATTTTACATATATCAGGTCGTTAAGTATGAAACTAGACAAATAAAACACAAATTTCAAACACATTTGTCAAGTTTCATACATCTCCGGTTACGAAAATCGATTTTAAATGGTCCCTGCCTTTCTGTAACATAACAAAAAAAAAAAAATTAGTTAAAGTCATGATTGCAAAGTATAGAATAAAATATTAATGTATAACTTTATAGTATAGTTTATACTTATCTTTTCTTTGAAGTCATTCTCTTGAATCTGCTAATATTGATTTTACGTTGTCCAGAAAGTCCACTCCAGCTGACACACACGCGATTTTGAATGGGCCTCTGCCTTTCTATAGCATAAAAAACACATAGTTAAAGTTATAATTATACAAAGTACAGAATGAAATATTAATGTAATCATACACTTATCTTTTTTCTTTCAAGTCATTCTTGAATCTGCTAATATTGATTTTACGTTACCGCGATTTTAAATGGTCCTCTGCCTTTCCACAACATAAAAAAACACATAGTCAAAGGTATAATTACAAAGTACTTACAGAATGAAATATTAATGTAACGATACACTTCTCTTTTCTTTGAAGTCATTCTTGATTCTGCTAATATTGATTTTACGTTATCGCGATTTTAAATGGTCCTCTGCCTTTCTACAACATAAAAAAACACATAGTTAAAGTTATAATTACAAAGTACTTACAGAATGAAATATTAATGTAACGATACACTTCTCTTTTCTTTGAAGTCATTCTTGAATCTGCTAATATTGATTTTACGTTACCGCGATTTTAAATGGTCCTCTGTCTTTCTACAACATAAAAAAACACATAGTTAAAGTTATAAGTACAAAGTACTTACAGAATGAAATATTAATGTAACGATACACTTCGCTTTTCTTTGAAGTCATTCTTGAATCTGCTATTTCATTACCGCTGACACCCACGCGTTGCTATATTCAAAGAAAAAGTAGACATAATTAAAATCGTAATTCTAATTGCAATCTTGTAGGACTCAATATAAATAGTAACGTATACTTATCCTTTTTTATCGATGAATATGGTCACTCACTAAAATAAATTCCTAATAAGATAAAAAAATGTTAAAAACCCATTAAAAATTATTAAAAACGCGACAAAGAAACTGTGGGCTGTTTACTATAATAATAATAATAATAATAATAATAATAGTATTTTATTTCCCATTTCGGGGTACAAACACGGACCTCCGCTCGGCTTACAAACTTCACCTTCCTTATCGCTTCATTCTTAACTTAAATTTACACTTAAACACGAGAGAGAGAGAGAGCACATCGTTCACTCATTCCTCACACATTCTTCTTCACTCATTCACACACTCTGGACCCCCGGTTCCGCTGCTCATCCTTTCTCTCATCTCTTCCACTCTCTTCATCCATACTGTTGGCTGTTTACTATATGAACTAAGCTATCGAACGATTAACGAAGAAAACACGACCTCACTAGTTCGAAAACGAGTGCAAAGTTAATTGATTATAACTTTGCGAGGGCGATGAATTTTCATATAAATGCTTTCCCAACATAAGGGATAAATGTCTGTCATCGACAAATGTGTTTGAAATTTGTGTTTTATTTGTCTAGTTTCATACTTAACGACCTGATATATGTAAAATGTCGTTACAATAATTATGTGATTACCAAAATTGTTAGGAGTGATGCACATATGTATATTGAAATATAACGTAAATAAAATATTTTATATTGCATTATCAAGTCTGTACATTATTTTTCTGATTATAAAAATATTCAGTATTACATAATACATCAACAAAGAAGTATCGAAAAAATTGATTTTGATTTTTTAACGATACAATTTATAAAAAATTCTGAGAAAAATTAAGGACAATTGTTTCAATAATATCGGACTAATGAATTTTTATAAAACTGGTATCTCGAAAAGTTCAATACGAAATATGCATTTTCTTCGAATGTTTCGAGATTTTCAATTTTTTTAAACATGTCTGCATAATCTGAAAAATCTGAAAAAAATCTCAATCATGTGTGCTATTAAGTGGAATATTTATAAATTTTTTCGTAATTGTTTATTGAGCATGGTTCGACTAAAAATCAATTTGTGTTGGGGGCCTTCTGGACTACCTTAACTTTAAAGATCAACGAGAAAAATTTTTTAAGAAATACAAAACATATTTTAGGATGAACCATTAAACCCGGTTTTTTAAAAAAAAATTTAGTCCAAATTTCGCTTCGATATCTTTTTTAGATCAAAAGTTATAGCAAAATGTGCACCGCGCCGCGCCGCACCGTCCCGGGAATCAAATGCGCGCCGTCTCCAGATCTCGACTTTCCGACTCGTGCTTCCGAAACTTCGGCAACATGAAAATTGGTGAAAATCGAAGGAACGCGTCGCCGACGCGTGCAATCGAGCAGGTAGTCACACGGACGTGGTAGAGGTACGCTTGTGTGTAGCGCGCGTGCAATCGAGCATGTACTCACACGGGCAGAGTAGAAGTACGTTCGTGTGTAGCGCGTGCGCAGCAGAAGCTACGGCGAGGACGGTCCGTCAGAGAGGGGGAACCTGTGCTGGAGGGGAAGCGTCCTCGCGTCCCCGATTCTGGCATCACTGCCCCCCGCCCCGACTGACTGACTAACGGAGCAGTGCTGCCAGATGGTTGTGAGATCGCAACCAGGTACTCTCCTACTTTTCCCCTTCCACTATCCTATTCCATCGCTTTAGGATTGAGTGGGGCAAATGGGAGACACGTTGCGCGTGCGCGATGGGGACGCAACGATGACAGATGAGATGACATGACATTTCGCAGGTTTTAGGTTATTGCCGCGTATCGTATCGTACTCGTGTACATATACGTACTTAATGAAATAAATCATATGGTTCGTTCTAAATAGACATTCTTTATTATAAATAAAATTAATTGTAACATGTGAGAGTTTCAGTCGTGAAGCGAAGTATGAATGCTTTCTTTTATATGTACAATTGAAAAAATTTTGGAATCTGTATGTATGTAGTACTGAGTTACATTCCAGTAAAATCAATAAATCATAATATATTTTAACACTGTTAACCCTCATACGCTTCTCAAAAATAGTTGCATAAAAGAGACTGGGATAATAAATTCACTCATTTTTCTTCTACACGATAAATTGACAAATTATGTTTTATTTGTAACGTTATATTTTAAAGAAATACAATAATTACATAGTATGTGAAATAAGTAAATGGGTGAATTTTACGCGGCAATAACCTAAAACCTGCGAAATGTCATGCCATTGTTGCGTCTCCATCGCGCACGCGCAACATCTCCCATTTGCCTCACTCAATCCCTGTCGCACACGCGCAACGTGTCACATATTACTCTGGTCATCAGAGAGGGGGTACCTCATATCGGCGTGATTCCCCTCATCTGGCAGCACTGTAACGGAGAGCTCTCGCCGAGCCGCCGAGCTCGAGCGGCGCCCCCCACTCCGCCGAATATCGATCGATGTCGATCGCCGTGACAATTATTGATAAATTTATTGTTTCCAGCTGGTTAATGTTTATAACAATTCTATTTTACAGCGATGTCCACAAGCAATCCCTTGGCTATCTGACCACCTAATTTTTTAGTCAAAGTGGCTAATAGTTTTCGTGATACGTAATAACTTTTAAACCATAACATTCGCACGCATTAATTTATTCGATACAATTCACAGATAAATTTATTATATCTGGCTGTTTAATGTTTATAACAATTCCTTTTTCTAATGCTTCGTACAGACTAGAACATTTCGACGAACCGCGCCGCGAACAGCGCCTTGAACCTTGCTGCGAACCGCGCATTTCGACGAACATTTCGACGAACGACATTGGGCTGCGCGATGATGCTGCTACTGTCAAGAGACATACATTTTATTCAATATCGAGAGGAATAGAGTTCTTATAGAAAAAGTTTGAGGCAACCCCGCTAAAAACCCGGGAATTCCCGAATCCCGATGCCGGGAACGAGATGGGAAGCCTCGTATCATGTCGGAACGGGATCCCAAAAATCCTGAGTTTTTTCAGAGAATATTCGGGATTTCCGGTGGTGTTCGGGTTTCCCGTGAATTTTTTCGGGATTTCTGCAGGGGTGTGCAAGATTACCGAAAACGTTCAGAATTCACGTAAAATATCAGGGAAAAAAATGCAATGTTTTCATAGCAAGGGAGACAAATTATAATTTAATTTAATTTACTACAATATATAATTTAAATCACCGATGTCTTTGTTTATAAATTTATGTATATTTCTTGAGATTTATAAATTATATTATGAATATTTAGGATATGCTATCTGTCCTGCAAACAGATTTGCAAGTGCCAGCCCGTTCGCGTTCGTGCGCGCAAAAATCCGCGCGGCGGCGTTCATGGCACCGTTCGTGGCACCGTTCGTCGAAATGTTCGCCGAAATGTTCGTCGAAATGTCATAAAATATCCAAAAAATTCAAGTCATTTAATCTCGAATCTGATGCTTCATAGAGACCTGAACATTACATCTAAATAAAGTGCCAACATTTTCTGTATTTCTTTGTGTAGTATACACCGCTGCAGCTCCCATAGTTGTTCGCAAGAAAATCTGGAAATAACACAAATCCGTTCCGATCGCCATTCGTCGAAACGTTCGTCGAAATGTTTGTCGAAATGCGCGGTTTGCGGCGCGGTTCGCGGCGTGGTTCGCGGCGCAGTTCGTCGGAATGTTCTAGTCTGTACGAAGCATAATGATGTTAACGAGCACTCCCTTGACCACCTTGCCATCTAATTTTTTCGTAAAAATAGACAATAAAACTCGAAATATAGAATAACTTTTAAACCATGAACATTCGCACGCATTAATTTATTCAAAAAACTAAAGTCTTTTCAAAATATTTCTGACCAGATCGATTCTTGGAACATTTATTTATAAAAAAGTGAAAGGTAATAATTCTGGTTTATGAAATGTTTTGAAATTACAAACTGAGATGTCTCGTATAAAATTTGAAATAGGAATTGTTGATTTTCCTAAAAAATTATGCTTCAATAATATATTTCTAGGAATTCTTTGTCCTTGAGTTTTGCTTTTAATATTGAAACCAACATCGTCTGAAATATCTGCTCGGTACAGAATGTAACAATTCATGATGATCAATATGGTTCCGTGACGATTTGCCTTTTCACCGACGAGAATCTCCTCAGTAGCCTTCTGCACCGACGAGATCATGTCGATGGCCTTCTGTTTCTCACTCCAGTCAGAATATATCTTAGAGGGCGTAAGAGAACACCGAAATATTCGAGAGACTGGACACCAACTCCCATAAGGCTAGGTGTCTGTGCCAGTCTGTGCCGCTGATTTTCAGCGATGTCGATATTGTAGGTATTTCTATTCCGCAAGGGAGCAGCACTATACTCTTTCAGTTGCGGCATCAAAATCTCGGCTGTGAACACCCTCTCAATAATGTTTCCTCTCTGTTTTGTCCGGCGATTATAGATTATAGTACCTATATATACATCAATATACATATATATATATATATATGTAGATGGTACATATAATTTTATAGTAGAACTGCGTACATAATATTTGGTTTCAGTGGTAGAGTAAAATTATTATTAACTTCGATTGCAACTGCGATTGAAATTATTGAAATCTGTTGTTCGGAGATGAACCATTAATACATTAAGTGGGATTATTATCATTTCAAGATGACATCTCTTAAAATTATGCAACCTGGTAAATTAGATATTGATTTTCTTCTTGCTCTATAATAAGTTGTTGTTAATTGTTAATTTTTCCGGAAGGTGATTTTAGAAGTTCAGTTCGCTTAATTGTTAGAAACGCATAACAATTTGTAAAATAAATAAGTAAACTAGATTATTAGCTTTACTTTAACTTACTCATTTTTTATTCAACGATTTGCGACGATTTTCAGGTTTAAATTTATTTCGAACGTTACCGAAGGTCTTAAATGTACCTTCGAGTCGAAGCAAATATTATTCGGTTCATGTAGAAGAAAAGAAAGACAAGACATGGGGTGACGTTACTACCACTGCGATGAATAAAATTGTATTCGCAGAAATTATACGTGGAATGGGAATTACATTATCCTATATATTCAGAGAACCAGCAACGATAAATTATCCATTCGAAAAGGGTCCTTTGAGTCCACGATTTAGAGGAGAACACGCATTGCGAAGGTATTTTAGAATTTGTGCAGTTATTTTTTAAATATTATTGTAGTTATTTAAATTGGTTTTTTTTAAATTAAATGTTATAGTAAGTATAATAAGTAGGTCTTCAAATTTGAGGAATAACGTAGAAATCTTGTGGTAGAAATCATTTCAGTTCAAAATAAGTCTCAGACGTAAAACGATCAATTTTCTGTCTGAAGTTGTGTTGTAACACGTAATTAAATTTAAAAGTGCACTAATGACTAATTATATTATTTCTCTCCCAGATACCCTTCCGGAGAGGAGAGGTGTATTGCATGTAAATTATGCGAAGCAATTTGTCCAGCACAAGCTATTACCATTGAAGCTGAAGAAAGAGCCGATGGATCTCGACGAACGACAAGATATGATATTGACATGACTAAATGTATTTATTGTGGTTTCTGTCAAGAGGCTTGTCCAGTGGACGCAATCGTAGAAGTACGTATTACGATGAATATAATTAGATTTGAACGTTTAACATAGATATGATTATCTATGATATTGTTTTTCATTGAATTTTGTTTACGAAACATTTAACAGGATACAAATCTCTATTCGGTTCTTGTTTTTAGAGAAATTAAATACTGGTTTAGAATGTGTAAAGCTTATTTTTAGAAACTAGGCTTTGCGGAAAGGGTAGTACGTTAATATTTTTTTTTATGAAAATTGTTTCAGGGTCCAAATTTTGAATTCTCTACAGAAACACACGAAGAAATGTTATACAATAAAGAGAAGCTGTTGAACAATGGAGACAAATGGGAGTCAGAAATTGCTAGTAATATTCATGCTGATCATTTATATCGTTAGACAATTTCTAGAATGTAGTAATCAATTGTACGCAATAAATAACTAAAAATACTTAACAAACCCGGTTTATTGCCTTATACAACGTAATGTGCTAATATTAGTCTGCGATTTAAATTTGTCTTTATAGTTGTATGAATATTAACAAAGCTCTGTTTCATAAACAATTGAATCAATTAACAGGTGCGCAAGCACCACACGCGCGCCAATGGCTTTAGGCTTCAACAAACAATTACATGCATATTGTACATTGTACAGTTTCTTCGTATTTTTTATTTGCCATGCGAGTGTTTTGGCGCATACAATTGTAAATGTATCAATTACCTAAGTTGTGTTGTTAAAACTAACAAAAAACAAACTAAATTGCATAAGAATTCTATTATTATTCATGTATGATACAGTTCTAAGTATATCAACTGAAAAATTTAATAGAATTATATAGACCTATGAATTTTGTCCACCAATATTGGCGATTCATCATCTTGTGTCTGCGCCATCAAGGATTGATTTCGCTACCTTTGCGTGATCGGTGCTGTTCACGCGTAGACGACTGTAAATAGCATAAAAACGAAATAGCAAAAAATAGGAGTGTGTTTAGTTGTAGTAGTAGTTTTAGTTGTTGTTATAGTACAAATATTATTACAACTTCGTCGTTTCATTGTAACGTTCCCGCTTTTTTTTTTGTAATTACACACGATTATTTTCGTATTTCTATTATGTCTTACTCTGATATATCATTAGAGACTTTTACAGAGGCAAGAATAAAAGACCGTTTAGTGTTATCATAGAAGATTCGTTCTTTTATTTTTTACGAAAACGAATTGTAATATTCAATTGTGTGTACAATATTTTCCAGTATTCCACGTCTATGAAAATTTCATCGAATCTAGCGATTCAGACTGCACCTTCGAATTGTTTTATTAAAAATGTATTTACCTGAACTATCCCGGTCGAGACCGCATAAGCTGCCATTGCCAATGTAGCAAAAATTCCAGCGACAAATTGATTTCTCCTTTTATTAGGAAAATCCGAATCGCTTTCCGAATCTCTTCTTACTTTCTGCGCGTTCTCTTCAGCTTTGCGTTGCTCGTACTCTTGATACTCATTTTCGAAGTACTTTTGCGATATACGTGTTATATATTTCACTAAAGTTGTACAGGCCTTCAAATGGTTCTGTAAGGCCGGATTTGGTAAAGGAACCTTGAGCAGCGGTGCTAAATAAGAATATAAAATAGCATCTATTGCGGTCGGTTTTTCTCCAAAGAAGTACTTTGAATCTTCAAGTCTTGTAGATAGAAGCGTCAAACATTTTCGTGCTTCCGAGTATACCTGTTTTATACATTGACCATTGTTGAATTATTAAAGTCACTTTTTAGTCGCACAATATTTTATGTTATTATAGAAACGACAAAACTGTAAAATGTGTCTGTAAGATTATTCATGCTTGACTTTTTTCAATTAATTGAATTGCTACAGTGATTACTAGACTGCGGATTTTCTGCGTTTATGACAAAAGTAAGTAGCTGTAATTCTGAACAATAAAACGATTAAAAGAGTTTAACAGTGTCAATATACTATTATTACCATATCAAAATTGTTAATGAGTAAAATAAATGTTTAGCTAGCTCCTATAGATTGCAATTTATATATAAAAATTGTATTTTCCATAAAAATCCACAGTTTAGTGATTACCAGCGATCTACTTTCATTACAAAATGAAAATTAGTTGCACATTTATTTACCTTATTTTCTATATCGACAATATTATCTTCATTAGGATATAAACACTCGAATAAAGCTTGCGAACGTCGCTCAAATTTCCCAGGATAGTAATAATTTAGCGGGAAAGGCAGTGCTTTACCATACCATGGTCTTATTAATTCATCTACATTTTTTTTGTCGATCCACCTAAAAATGCGAACGATTCGCGCTATGTATTTTATTTGTATTGTGTGCTTTTTGAATTAAGTAAAAAATGTACTTACCAAATGAACTGTAAAGCGGGTAGTAATTTCTCCTTTAATAATTCGTCGTATGCCATAATAAGCGTGCATTCTTTCGGAGTCAATTCACTTTCTGAATTCCAGTTTCTTTTTTTAAAATAATGTATTATTTCTCGAACTGTATCAAGTTTGCTATCGTTGGTTCTCAATACAGGCAACCTACCGTGTGGTGTATTAAACGGATTATTGGAAGCGTTTACTTTCACGGGTATACCGTTAAATTTAGCGTAAACCTGAAACAGTAACGAAAATTGTACAATAATCTTATACACATATTCAATATTATACGTATACGCTTGAGAGAGCATAAATAAATACGGTATCGTTCTAAGAAGTAACCAAAAATTATCTTGTCAAAGAGTTATGAATGAAATTGTATTATTTTCAAGTTGTAAGAGTATCTATAGAATATAAAAAGAAACTTTTTATACAGAATGTACGTTAATTAATTGTTAATTTATCGTTCCGTAACAATAAAAACGTTTATGCGGTAAATTGTGACATAACCTGATGATAACTTGATTACATACCAAAACTTGTAAACATTCCACATCAACCGAAGGTAGACCATAATCGCTTTTCCATATGTCTAATTCCAATACTTCCATATCGCGAAACAGTATGATTAATCACTTATTTATTTCATTGGACAACTAAAAAATAATTGTATTACAACACCTTTCTTGTGGCTGCTTCTAATGCTTGTATACAAACAGCGATTTCGTCATATTAGAAAATTGTATCAGTCATTTGCTTAATGACAATGTTAAAACAAACCAATACGTCATTTCTATCTCATTTTTATACGTGAAATTTATAGAATCAAGTAAACAAAAACAAACAAAAATGGTAGAAATTTTCGATCTTGTTCGTCTGTTGTTAATTGGATGTGTTGTACATATTTAGACAGTTGTAGATCAACAGAAACAATTGAAAGTGCGATTGATTGCTTTGTTTGTTATTATTTATTTATTTATTTTAATGTGGTCGTCATTAGCGACCAGATGGTTTACAATTAATTATAAATTACAACATATCTTACATGTAGCTTGTACAATTTAAAAACTCAAGTAACAAAACCTGCAGCTTTACACTCAGTGAAAACAAAGGCTTTTAAAACAATTAATGAGAAGCTATGAAATGTTTTGATAGATATTCTATGATATTCTATCGCTATCAATTTCAACAAAATAAAATTTTATAAAGCGCAGGTATAAACCTTCAGAATCTGCCACCAGATGGCCAGCTTAAAACATATATTTTCATACCAGAGAGTATATCTCTGTTCATACTTTGTTTGTAATATTATGGGGCTAGTCTACCCTCGATTTGTAACTAGAAAGGAACTAGAATCTTACTAGATTTTGGGTCGAAAATATGGGTTTGCGGCCAGACGTTGATTGACCCTATTAGAACAAATTGTGGGCTGTGTGAGGGCTCATTCGAAAGAGGAAGGTTCAACGCAGCGCGCCTTTCTCATCTCATAAGCCAAAAAAGTCTATTAGAGACAGAAAATGCATTGAAATCTGCGGGATTTTTTCCTAGATTTTTTCTCGACTTTGGGCCATCATATTATTAGATATAAACATAATCTCGTTAACCTCGTGAGAAAAGCGCGCTGCGTCTAACCTTCCTCTTTCGAATGAGCCCTCACACAGCCCACAATTTGTTCTCATAAGGTCAATCTAGTGATGGGCATTATCGACTAAATTCAACTATCGACTAATTACTATTTACCCTGATAACCAGGCCTGCCGAGGGATAATCCTACCTAGAGCTAAGAATTGGCCCGTTCCGAGCTGCGCTATTGTTCGAGTTGCTCAAGGTGGGATTAACTCGATTTTTGCCTGGGATTCTCCGCGCGTATTAGTAGCTATTTTTGCCGTCTAATAGCGGAGGGCAATAGCAGAAGGCAAATTGAAGGCAAATTGAAGGCAAATTGAAGGCAGCCAGCCGGCCGAAGCTGAATTTGTTTAAGAGGGCAGTACCGTCGAGTCGTACTGATGTGATGATGTGATTGGCGAATATATAACAGATCTGGGCGACGCTGGCTCGAAAAACACATGTTGCTGCAAGTTGCAGCCATTTGCAGCCTGTTGCAGCCTGCAACTCCTTTGTCGGAGTGGATGACGTGGGGACTGGAACTGTCTTACTGAGTGTAATTGAGTGTTACTGAGCAAGAGAAGGTGAGAAGCAAAGAGGATTAGTCAGGATTAGTTGGGATTAGTCCTCTTCAGTCCTCTTTGGTGAGAAGCAGCAACAGCAACATGTATTTTTCGAGCCAGCGTCGCCCAGGTCTGTGCAGGTCTGTATAATAAGACAATCCTCTTTTCAACCATTTTCAACCAAGAAGAAATGCGGTGAGAGCAGCACTGTACTCGAGCGATTCACGGGAGGAGTTACGAAGAAAAGCTGATCATCCAGAACCTGTTTATCAGATTTGTCCTGCAAATCATCTTCTGTGTTCGCGCAAGTCAAGGTTTGTAAAAATTTGACTAATAGTTGACTAATAAAGAAAAATAATCAAACTAAATGAAAAAATATAATATTTATTATTTCCTACTTCATTCATTTATTATCCCTTCTGATATTGAGTAGTCTGAATTTAAAATTATTAATATTTAAACATTAAAATAAGTGTATAGTAGTCATAAAAAAAATATAAATTTTCTTTTCCGTCGAACGACACTTTTTTTCCATAAACACATTTCAATAAATTTCGAAATGTAATGAATTGAAATTGAACTGTAGAGAAAATGGTATGGCAATGCAATTTTTATAGTTTCCATCTCTTGCAATCTATGCAGACAATTTTTATTTCGCATAAAGATCCGCAGTCTAAGAAAAATAACATAAATATGAGAATAAGTAAAATTTGCATGTGCACAAAATGTGCATCTGTGCGTAGTGGGGAGCTGCCGCGCCTGCGCACGACCGTATGCGTTATTCCGAACGACACGCTGATCGTATCGATTGGTGTCGATCGATCTTCTTCCTCGTGCGCTCGATTACTTCGCTGCTGACATCTGCCACATCAGTGCGAACTACCCTCACCGACGATGCGGCCCTGTAAAACGATATTAGCCAATCAGATCAGTAGACGCGACGGTACTGCCCTCTTAAACAAATTCAGCTTCGGCCGGCTGGCTGCCTTCAATTTGCCTTCTGCTATTGCCCTCCGCTATTAGACGGCAAAAATAGCTACTAATACGCGCGGAGAATCCCAGGCAAAAATCGAGAATTTGGTTATCAGGGTAGCTACTACATACTATCGAATATTTAGTCGATAGTTTTTAGTCGACTGAAATTTCGTTTTAGTGGTTATACGTCTAGATTGCGGGCTATAGTCTATGCCTACGTATAGATCTCATTTCTCACTCACTCTTACAGCATTGTACTGCAGTGCTCACTTAGTATTATAGGCACAGTAAGAGTAAATTGGGGTAAATATACCAGACAATAATTAAATAATTAATAATAATAAAAATAAATTTTTAATAATTCGATATCGCTAATGAGTGAATGTATTTGATAGTAAATCTTATAAAATTTATTCAAAACATCCGCCGTTAAAATTCAACCAATAGCTCGATAGTTTTAAGCGACTGATTCAGTAACTGAATTTAGTCGATAGTTTTCAGTCGTTTACAGGTTATTCTCGTATTTACTCTTATTCTCGATGTTCGCTAGTTAAATGAATAGTAGGACAGTATGGGACAGTACAGAGATATTAAATTTCGTGATTGAATGATTTTGTCTTTATTTAATAATAAATTCATACGCTACGTTATAAATATAAATGTACACAATTTATTTATATCACATATATAGTTTATATTGCATAAATAGCAATAAGATTTTAACATCCAATATGAATGAAAGTATTGAAATATCTATTACATATTTCATTACTTGCATATTTGCACGTCCTGTCATAATTATGTATTTCTAACCTTTTCGTTTCATCGTCTGACACTGACATTTGAAATTTCAAGATGGCGACGTGTATACAGTCGACTGAAAATAGTAACCCCACCACTACTAAATTCAGTCGATAGTTTAAAAAATCAGTCGACTGAAAATAGTAGTTGAATACTATCGATTTAGTCGATAGTTTTTAGTCGATGGTGCCCATCACTAGGTCAATCAACGTCTGGCCGCAAACCCATATTTTCGACCCAAAATCTAGTAAGATTCTAGGTATTTTCTAGTTACAAATCGAGGGTAGACTAGCCCCTTATTACACAAGATATTCTTTTCATATGGAACGCGCGAAATTTTGTAAGCAATGGGAATAAATAATATTTCCCGACAGTATATATAGGTTCTGATCTTTTTTAAATTCGTCGTCAAACGTTTTTCGTATTTTATTACAAGCCAGTATATTGAATATATAATTTTATAAAATGCAAGTTACATATAGGCCGATTGTTTTTATTAATTGAATCTCATTGATTATCATTTACTAGACAGCGGATCTTTATGCAAAATAAAAATGTTTTCCATTGATTGTGAGAAATAGGAATAACATAAAAATGTTTTTATGAACATTCCGGTTATAATTCTACTCTCTTCATGATTAAAAATACAGGAATCCTGAAAGGCTTCACTGGGCTGCTGACTGGGCTTCATCGACACTTTTTGGGACACCCTGTATAACTGAGAGCATCCTCTCTGTATTCTATACAACCACTGACAACCACCTCATACGTCATACTTCATAGCAACGAGATCACTCATTTCCTATTTGTCTTCTCGCTGATCGGTGCCATTGTTTGACTGTTTCACGTTTCTCCTTCGCTAAAAAAATAAATGTAAGTGCTCATCCTTTGTTTCATGTGTCGTTGTCGTTCCTGATCAATTTCAAACATTTCTTATGATTACATAATTCTTATTTCGAATTTGTGGTTTACTTTTCATTATTTGCACCGCCGGTTGTACCTACCTGCCGGCAGGTACCTACTTTGCATAATTATGCAAATTGATTCCTCATTCGAACTAGCTATTCAAAAAGAACGGTTTATAGGAAGATCATTTCGGAAATTAGAATGTTTCGTACAAGATTTCTATTTGGAATGTTAAATGCAAGGATTTAATTATAGAAATCACCTAACGGAAGCCATAAATTTCTGCTGTTGAGACATTGTGCGCAATACCACCATATTACTGTACAGCTAGCGAAAAAAAAAGAAAGCAGGAAACGGATTCTTATATTTACGGTCGACTACAATAAACTGTTGGCAATCATTTAATGTTACTTCGAAGAAATATGTATTTTTAAATGTTTATTATAAACAGTAATATAAATTACATACAACTGCAATATTCCCAATGATAGGTACAGTAAACATTTTTAATTATACATTCAATTGTTTCATTACAGAAAGATGCCGACTTATAAACTCACCTACTTCCCGGTATCGGCTTTAGGCGAACCAATCCGATTTTTACTTAGCTATGGAGAAGCTGAATTCGAGGACTACCGTTTCGATAGGAAGGATTGGCCCAAACTTAAGCCTGGTAATACTAAGCCATAAGTGAAGGGGATAGATTGGTTTCCAGGATTGCAATGGTGCGGGATGTGCCTTTTCATTTCTCGATTATTGCAAAGATGGGCTTTTTCAGTAGTCAAAAGCGCTAGATAAAAGATCAATCTAGGCCGCAGTCGCTCTCAAAAGTCAGATTTTTACGTTTATGAGGCGTAAATTGCATTATTCGGCGCATGTAGCTATTTTCATAAAGCTGCGACAGCTACATGCTGCCGAATAATGCAAACGCCTCGAAAACGTAAAAATTGGACTTTTGAGGATGATTGCGGCCTGGACTGATCTTTTATCTAGCGCTTTTGTCTACTGAAAAACTTGTAATCCTGGAAACGAGAGTTTACCCCCTTGAATCTAATAAGATGAATACATTTGAAATCTTGTGTTTAACGTTTTACGAATAGTTCTGTATTAAATCTTTCCATTTTTCTATACTTTTAGAAATGCCATTCGGTCAAGTTCCTGTTCTCGAAGTCGACGGCAAGAAAGTTTGCCAATCCGTGGCTATTTCTCGATATCTGGCAAAGCAGTTTGGTCTTGCTGGAAAGAACGATTGGGAGGCTCTTGAAATCGACGTCACTGTTGACTGTATTCATGACCTTCGTGCAAGTAAGCGTCGATTTTCCATAACTGTTCCTTTAAAATTCTATTCGTCTCTTTTATTTGTCAATATTTTTCTGACCAATGATGTTCTTCTTCAGGAATTGGAGCGTTCGCTTACGAGACCAACGAAGATGTGAAAGCTGAAAAACTCAAGATTGCCAAAGAGCAGGTGCCATACTATTTGGAACGTTTGGACGCTCAGGTAAAGAAGAATGACGGCTACTTCGTCGGTGGTGCTCTGACCTGGGCTGACATAACATTTGTCAGTCTTCTCGACTATCTCGACTTCATGATGAAGTCCGACATTATTGAGAACTTCGAGAATTTGAAGCAACTGAAAGAAAAGGTCCTTAACGTGCCTAAAATTAAAAGTTGGGTCGAGAAACGCCCGAAATCCCAATGGAATGCGTAAACTGCGCACACCTTTACTCACATGTTGATCGCACCCTCCTCCTTCACCAAGCAAGATATCCAAAATATCGAAGATATTATAGAGATGCATACTTATAACTATACAAATAGAGATATTCGAAGTATTGAAACTATATTATACTTTTGTATTCAAATGAACAGATAAATATAAACCGTTTACATACGTATATATAAGTGAGAATCACTTCGTAAATGAACCAGATTGATAGTTGAAATGAAGAACGTTTCATGTACTAGGTGTATATGTCTATGGTATGGCCGAATAATATGTACAAGCGGGCAGATAGATGATTCTACATGTAAAAATAAATCGGAAAAAAAGGAATAACATTTTTTTGTTTGACATTTCGTATTACAGAAAATAGAGTTCGGGTTCGCGTGCTTTACAAGGACTTTTTTTGCATATTGATACTCCAAGACATATACGGAGTGTCTCGAAAATTAGTCTACGAAAATCCTCGGAACAAAGCCACGGAGAACATTTTCGCGAAGGCGAAAGTTACTTCAAATGACCTTAGCGGAGAATTATATCCTCTTTGACCTTAGCTCAATCCTTTAGGTTTGTCCGAGGTTTTTCAGTAGTCAAAAGCGCTAGATAAAAGATCAATCTAGGCCGCAGTCGCCCTCAAAAGTTCTATTTTTACGTTCACAAGGCGTAATTTCCGAATAATGCAAATTCTCTGCCTATATATATATTCTATATATTTAAATCCTCTCTGGTATTATCAGAGATTATATTTACCATGGACTAACTTGCGAGCGCATGCGCACTGAAAATCGGTTCTGAAGATTTCGCTTCTGGTATTCGGTGTGTATGGGTCGTTTGTTAATCTACGTATTGTTTCGTTCAAAGCATCGAAGCAAACGGATCCAATAGAATTCTTTCAACTGCCTGACGTTTCGGTGAGTAACGAGTTGAACTATTGGCTATTGGGGGCGTTCGGTGACCATTGCCGAGTACTGCACTTGACGGCTCTGGTGCACGTCCTGTGTTGCAAGAGGAAAAACATTGTTTTGGAAATACGTGTGGCCAGAGTGTCCACCCACTGCAACCCACTGTAAGAATGACGTCTCGCCTTGAAAAGGAACGTGCCAAACAGATCCAGGAAAAATGTCAAAATCTCTTGACGCAGATGCTGCGGGACGAAGACAACAAGTATTGTGTCGACTGCGATGCAAAAGGTTCGTCCATCAAATTCGAAATATTTCCATCGATATCTCCCTTGTCTACGATCGGTTTAGCCCATTGTTTCGTCCATCTTCTACGTGTACGAGAAAATTCTGCTTCTTTTCACCAACGATGATGCATGCGGGTCATCGATATCGATTTCAAAACGACCTAGTTTCGTCTAACGAAACATTATAGATTTTTAATTCCCACTCTGACAAACTACACATGACAGCGATCGCTGATGAACACTACCAATGTCCCGTACTTAGACGTCTTGCTTCTTCGTGTAAGCATATTCGATTAAGAATCATCTGCATCCCTGCTCTCTTATCGGATTTCGATAAATAATTTTTACGAAAATCCTACTTTTTTATTTACGTAAACAAACGTTCGTGCGTTTTATTTTTGTCCAATCATTTATTTATAATAATTCATTAGAACTTAATTTTCATCTGTTTATGTTCATAGATTCCATAGAAATTACATTGTTCACCGTTTTAGTGCCTAATTTCAAAAACCATGTCTGAAAACTGTTTTCGCGCTATCTATCTAAAACGGTTAACCCTGCTGTCTTCCTCGGGTTTGTATGACCCGAGATGAAGTTTACGTTATCATAAATACATATACATATGTTCTTCGTTTCTTATGCTTTGTAGGACCAAGATGGGCTAGTTGGAATCTAGGTATATTTTTATGCATTCGTTGCGCCGGCATACATAGAAATCTTGGAGTCCATATAAGCAAAGTTAAATCAGTTAACTTGGATACATGGACACCGGAACAAGTAGTGGTCTGTATATAGTAACTTCATCTTGTTAGATACAACTCGCAGTTGGTTCAACAACGATGCATTGTTCTTTTCAGAGTCTACAGCAGATGGGTAACTCCCGAGCAAGAGCTGTATACGAAGCAAACCTTCCAGACAGTTTTCGAAGACCGCAAACGGACTGTAGCCTCGAGAGTTTCATTCGTGCAAAGTACGAACATAAGAAGTACATAGCTAGAGAATGGGTACCACCACCTTTACCAAAGGTATAACTATATTTCCTTTTTAACGTGTTCCGTGCCAAGCTGTTTTCTGCTTGACTTTTCATTCAGAGGCCACTTGATGTAATTAGCTTGTATAGAGTAGTTATCACATTATTATTCATTACTCATTATTATAGAATATTCTTTTGGCGGAAAAGTATTCTACAGTCTTAAACTTGTTATAAAATACATGTTTTTATCGCATTAAATAAATATGTTGGCATGGTACACACACAGTCTGAATGGAAAGTTTAGCGTGTACCATCGTTGGTACACATGGCACGGAACGTGTTAAAACTATATTAACACAAGAAGTAATTTCTATACATGTTGCTTGTAGATAAATTGGGATAAGGAGCTCGATGAAGAAGCCGAAAGGCAACGTAGGCGAAAAAAGGAGACTTCAAAAACAACTAGTAACCAAACTATACTTCCACCCGTGAAGAAACCAGAAGTAGTGCCTCAGCTGCCGAAACCTAAGAGTTCTGTCAGCCCTAAACCCAATAGGGCTACCAATGCTGTTACTCTGGACTTACTGGGTTTAGGTAGCTTACTATATTATATGTTCGTTTGTCAGAAGGATTTATATAATCCTGTTCCGAATTTTTCTTAGATGCCCCAGCAGCGAATCAGTCGAACGTAAACGGTACTGGAGATGATATATTCTCTTCCTTCTTGTCCGCATCCCCGGCTTCGGTAGCTTCGACCAGTAGTAGTACCTCTAACTCGACTACCAGCACATCAATTACTGCGAGTAAAAGCGAAGAGGAAAGTTTCTTCGATCAGCCAGCACCGTCGCCTCAGGAAAAGAGTAAAATGTCCAAAGACAGTATTTTGGCCTTGTACGGTACACCGAGTCATCAGCAATCAGCGATCTATGGAGTTCCTGGTACGATGAATATTTGAAATGCACTTGTTTTTCCTCTGTAGCTTTAGGACGTTTAACGTTATCGTATTTTCAGGTGGAATGTATCCTCAACAACAGCCTGCCGTTCAATACAAACAAGTACCAAACATGGTAGCGTTCGGTCAGCAAAGTAATTTCCCAAACCAACAAAGTTCCTTGACTCAACTTAACCATCTACCTGCTCAAATGCCTGTTACGACTAATCAAATGACTGTCAACCAGACTCAAATGACAGTGAATCCGAATTCGCTGGGATCCGTTGCAGCGAACTCTTTAGGAAACTGCATACAAATAGGCCAGATGCATCAAATGAATGGTGCACCTAATCCTGCCATTGCGGTGATGCAGTCTCAAATGGTACATAGACTTTTACTTTATCTTTCTCTTCAATGAATTTTTCGTGACAATTATACGAACGGTGATTCAAAAACGCTAGACAAAAGATCAGTCTCCTACTCGACTACGAAGGCGCATCCCGCATCCTCTCAATCCCGGAAACGAGACTACCCCTTTAACCCTTCGACAGCAGAACCCATGTCTTTTTTGATCGAACTAATTACTCAATTTCTACCGAGTTGAGCGAATGAATAAAATGTTACATTAGGAATATCAGAAAGATTAATCTGTCTACAAGAAATATCTGAAACGCCTCGTAAACGTAAAAATAGGACTTTTGATCTTTTATCTAGCGCTTTTGACTACTGAAAAGCCCCATCTTTGCTTTATCAAGGAATGAGAAAGCAAAAGTAGACAAAGAATGAGTATTTTTAAATTCTTCTACAGTTTTTACTATTTCAAATTACACCTACTCATTTTTTGTCATAAATTCATAAAATCCGTTGTCTACTGATAAATTACTTGATTGTATGCTACTCTTGAACGTGAATTTGTAGATGATGCAACTAGGACAGTCTAATAGCAATAATGGATGGAGCGGAATGTTAACACAAAATCTTCAACCCGCGCCTGGCAGCAATCCTTTCTTCAACTTACCAACACCGCAGCGTCAACAATCCGTCAACTTTAGTGGTCAGGTGCGTCGTTTGTTTGGAAGCTTGTATTATTTTTATGTACTGACAATTGTAATTACTTCTTAATATTTCAGTTACCGCAACAAATGTCTCAACTATCTATGGGAGGTAATAGTTTCTCGAGCGCTCCGGGAAAGGCTACCACATCTACACTTTCCGGACAAACGCTTTCCACCAATCTGTGGCAGTAAATGTCTTAAAGGATATTGTTAGTTGATTGATTATGTCGTTCAGTGTTGTACACTAGTGTCGAACGTTCGTTTGCCCAACACATTCATATTTCCATATTAGTTTGGAAATTAATATGGGATAATAACACAACCGAGACACGAAACAAACAAAAAAAAAAATAAGAAAAGAATGAAGATACTCGAACGCTGCCATTTTCGAAAGGTAACGCGTAAAAATGTACACAGTACTTCGAGTCAGAAAATATTTTTCTTCTAAAGCTTCGCTAGCTTTCAACGTTACTGTTGGAAAAAAAAGAAACGGGAACTACGAATTATAATAAAAACGAATTTTTGACTGATTGTAAAGAGTTATTCGTGACGTACATATGTATATGTATGTACTTGAGAACGTAATTATATTATTTGCTAAAATGGGTGCTTTTGTAACTACGTGATTAGTGTATTGTCAGGGTCCACTTTCATTATGGCAAAAAATATTTCATTATACTTAAACAAGTACAAGTATTTTTAGTCGAGTAAGCGTGTTTTGCGAAATGATTCGTCCCCCTCCCCCCCCCGTTCCCCCCAGATACGAAGCACGTGTTTTAATGATTTCGTAAATTTTTCATAATTTATGCAACTCTTCTTTGAAATGTCACGTTTAAACGATTTTAGAGACTAGAAACGTTTTCTAACGAAACGTTACAATGTTTGTATACAATCAAAATGTATAAAGATACGATAAAACGATTTCGTTGCTGTTTCCACGTGTAATCGATTTTAATTATTCGAAGAGCGGGAGAAGACAACGATGTCTTGCTATTGTGTTTGTACTTGAGTAGCGTGTTACTTAGATTGCTGAATTCCGACGTTAATTAACATATTAAAGAAACATTTTAGAACTTAATAATTTCCAGCAAGTATTATATTGTTACTTCTTACGATACTCTGAAAATATTGTCATATTCTCTTTGACACTACCTAATGGCAGATGACTTAACGATCCGAAACACTCGACCAACACCCCCTATACTTTATAAATACTTTGCATTTAAAAAGAACAGCATTTTAGTTATAACAGTTCTAGATTAATTAAAGCTTTCTACGTTGGTGAACATTTCTGCAATTCGTTGCCATGTAACAGCGTAAATATTGAAACTTGACAATAAGTTTTGGACATATTCGACCCGTTCATTGCTTAATTCGATTTTTTCTCTTGGTAAGCGATACCGAATCATGTTGCCACTGAATATAGAATATATTGAGAACATTTTTCACCGTATTCTTATAAATAATTACCAACAATCATGTAATTTACGAGATAGCGGTTGAAAAAATGATTTGGCCCTGTAACTTGCCGTCGTATCGAGAAAATTGATATATGATATAAGTACAAAATTGTCAAGATGTGAAATACGAGAGATTTCTGAAATCAAAGAAATTCGACGATGAGATCCGAGTACGTTGTATTGATGTAAATTAAAACGACCATAAAAAAATATATAAAAGATATAAACGTGTATATTGAGGATTACATTTACAACAAATTTTAACATTCGCGGCTTTTTAACTTCGAGTGGACGTTTTGAATGTTCGCAAGGTGAATAGGAACTTGTAAAATCTTTAATAAGTCGACAGTGGATTTTATGCATTTATGACAAAAACGAGTAGGTGTAATTCGAGACAGTAAAAACATTCGACGAATTTAAAAACACTGTTATAAGAAGGAAAATATATTTTTATTTCGCTTCAGTTTGTTGTAATTCAAGTAGAAAATTTTTATTTCGCGTAAAGGTCCACTGTCTATTAATAAGCGTATACGTGATTGTTTAAAAAATCAATATTGAGGAAAAATTTCGCCCTCTGGGACCTGTTTTAACAGTGCAAAAATTGTTTTTTCGTAAACTACACGTGAGAATTAAAAATTGTTTATAAACATGTGTTCGATCCACGATCAAATATGAAACGCCTACTCGAAGTAAGAAGCTGAAATATATCGAACAGTGTTATTAATAACAGAACAAATTCTCAGGTGAAGGTAAAGTTATATGGCAAATATAAAAGAAAGCGCTATAAGAAATCGTAAAATTATATATATTATAGTTGAATTGGTTCTGAAGTTTAACAATCCGAATGACATTCCGTCGTTAATTTTAGATTTTAACAAACTGAACATAAGCATATTGTATTCCTCGACGAATCTATATATTACAATTAGAAATTAACAGTTCTCGAACTGTTATACATTATTCCTTACATTTCTTTCTATTATGTTTTTCGTACGTAACGTTTATTCGAATAAACAGTTTCCAGCATTAAGAAAGAAAACTGAGAAACGATTGCAAATTACAATGTTCATATCCTCAGTGTTGTGTGCAATTATAAATTTAAATATATATACATATAGTAAACGCCATCTACTATGCGCTGATAGATAACAAAATTATTATAATAAATTGCAGTATTTATGTTTCAAAAATAAACAGATGCTTCTCTTTTCTAAAATACACACTTTTCGTTGTCGATTATTCAAAATGTTATTGCAAGTCTATTTTGATCGAACTAATTACTCAATTTCTACCGATTTGATCGAATGAATAAAATGTTATAAAATGTTAGCAATATCAGAAAGATTAATCTGCCTACAAGAAATATCTGAAACGCTTTGTAAACGTAAAAATAGGACTTTTGCTGGGCGACTGCGGCCTAGATCTTTTATCCGGCGTTTTTCACTACTGAAAAACCCCATCTTTGTATTATCGAGAAATGAGAACGCGCATTCCGCATTCTTGCAATCCTGGAAAAACGAGTCTAGCCGTTCAAATGAAAATTGTACAAATCATCGTAGCCGCGCGTGTGCGCGCGCATGCAACTGGAGAAACTTACCGGAAACAGCCATTTTGATTAGTAAATTGCGGGACGAGGTAGACTCTTTCACTTCCTTGAAACGTCTTTTCCTTGACGCATCAAAGCCACGTGAAAACATCATGGACAAACCTGTAGTTTTGGCGAGAGTTATAAAAGTCCTAGGACGAACTGGCTCGCAGGGTCAGTGCACGCAAGTCAAAGTTGAATTCCTGGGCGAACAAAATCGACAGATTATCAGGAATGTAAAAGGACCGGTACGAGAAGGTGATCTCCTAACCTTACTGGAGTCGGAACGTGAAGCGAGAAGACTTCGATAGAAGTATATATTTACCATCGGCGTCCGAGAACCGTCAGGAGTATCCTGATCATGGCAATACAAACCATTCCATCGACCGATATATATGAAGCTCTCACAACTATTCCACTACAATAAGCAAACACGAAACCGAAACTCTATGTCCATGAAGATGTCTGCGACTTCTGTAATAAACACTGGCTAATATTCTCCGAAGTATATTCTTTCTTATTTTATCCTAATTGTATTTCACTTCGAATCGTACACTTTATTTCAATATTAGTCCGGATTTATTAATCGACCAATCGGTTTATTAGTTCAGAATACTAGTACGTACATGTCTAATACTTTTATTTACGTTCCGTTATACATTATTAGACCGCGGACCTTTGTGCGAAATAAAATTTCTTTTTCTATAAATGCATAAAGATCCGCAGTCTATACATTATATTTACAATAGAATATAAATGCAAAACTCCTTATAAAACACTCTTTTTCGCAGGCATAGTCTTTTTCGTATAAGTCTTTACGTAGCTCGTGCATATTATACACGAGCGTAGTCGTTCGAAGTTCAATATGCAATGTCTGCATATAATTGTTATATCCTTCTACGCTTGGGTGGCGGTGTATTGCGCGGACTCAGGGATGCTTTAGATATGCTATCGACGCTTTGCCTAGTTGGTCGTTTCGGTCCTCTCTTTAAGCTTTCACGGCCAGAGTCCGAGTCCTTACGTTCCTTCTTTACAGTAGACACTGGAAGAAAGGAATTATTAAATTCTACACGCATGTATTCCTCCTCCACGAGATGATGGCAATATTTATACTATCAAGTTTGACTGGAACCGCACTGTCACAATGTCCTGCTATCTCTCCAGAATGCGCCTTCTAATTTCTCGATAATGCAAAGATGAGGGGGTTTTTCCCTCCAAAGATAGGGTTTGGGATAATTCAAAGATTGGGATTTAGGATAAAAGATCGATCTATGCCGTAATCGCCCTCAAAAGTCCTGTTTTTACGTTTACGAGGCGTAATTTGCATTATTCTGCAGCATGTAGCTGTCGCAGCTTTATGAAAGTAGCCACATGTGTAGCTTTATGCTTCCGAATAATACAAATTACGCCTTATAAACGTAAAAATAGGACTTTTGACAAACCCCATCTTTGCATCCTCGAGAAATAAGAAAGCGCATCCTGTAAGAGTGGGCTTTAGAGATCCTATTGCCCCTCTGTCGAAATTTGTACCATCTTCTTGTAGATGAGGAATAGAGTTATATTAAAGATAGAAATACACACTTATTTCTTCAAGATCATCTTTTCCTTTGGACGATCTCCCTTTCGAAGATTTGTAATCTTTCCTGATATCTTTCACATCTCGAAGTTTGTCCTTCTTCATTTCTATATCCTTGACAAACTTCTTTAACTCTTCCTTCTTTTTCTCAACTTCTTTTGTTCCCTTAAGATCGCGCAGGATAGTATCTTTCTTCGTAGGATCCTTAACATCTTTCTCTTTTTTCATTTCCTTGTACTTATCCCTTTGTTCTTTCAACTTGAGTTCTGGTTCTTCTCGTTTCCTAGCTTTCAGCATTCCGAAGAATTCTTGTTCGGGTAAAGAGAAATCTATCTCTTGATTGGGGAATGGTAAATCTTCCATATCGTCCTAAAATGATACACTTTTAACTTTACTCGCAACATCGACGTACTACTTTATAATACATTAATAAGTACCAATGCTATGAGGTCATACATTGATTCCAAATGATCCCAAATCATTTTTAACGGTACATCTTTGTGGATGGCAGCTCGAAACTTCTCCCATATACAAACCATGTGGAAATATTTATTCACACCTGTGAAAGGAAATGTTTCGTGATGTTTTGTAAAATGAAAACAGAATCATTCTACAATGATATTATTTACAAGATTGATTTTATTTAGACTTTGTGCGGTTTCTATTGTAATACGTGCTGTACTAAAAATATCTATACAACCATTTCTTATGAAATCATTTTTATAATTTCAAATAATAATTAGGATAAAGGTACCGGTTATCGAACGCAAAACAAACTGTCTAGAAGTTAATAAAAATAACACGAAAAATACCTAGTATTACTTTATTTCTAAAAATAAAATTGATGTTTCCCCTTCGTACATAAATCAAAAGTTATTACAATAATTTCAGGTGAAACTACTGTAAACATAACCTACAAAGACTCCACTATGTATTACTTGAAATCTTACCGACAGGTTTATGTCCGTTCATAGCAAAGAATAATTGAATTTCGTTCTCGACGTTCCATTCGACTTCGTCGTTAGGATTCTCTAACTGTTTCTCTTTAACTGCCATCATTGCAACCTACTGTCAATGCTGACAAGTCAATATTATTGCATTTCCATTCTGGAGACAGTTAATAACATTATGATTTCCTCTGGTTAGCGTCGCATTCTTTTGGGAACATAACGATACGTTATGAAGCAGTAGACACTACTTTTTATCGAATAGCAACTCGATGAAATCACGTGTCTGAAATCGAAAAGGACTGTGATTGGCTGTGCCTTGAAATGGTGGGGATGAGAATGAGATACTAACAAAGGTGAAAACACATTCCGCAAATCTGACAAATGTGATAAATAGGTGTGCAGCATAAGAATAATCTTTCCAGCTGACAAACTTATATAAAAATGACAATTTCCAAGGGCAAGGATATTTGAGCACAATATTCAAATTCAGCTCTCTATAGACGAAATTAAAAAAGAAACGGTAACATACGGTATGTGTAGAACAATATTCATTGAAAAGATTACTGTAAAGGTATCGGTCAACAGTATAATAAGCTTGTACAATACATATTTACAGTTAGGAGGATAACTGATCATTAGACTGCGGATCTTTATGCATTTATGGCTTCTGAAAATTTTCAGAAAAGGGTAGAATATAGAATTTAACATAATTTAGCACAATTTTTATTCATTTCAGATCTGCAAAGGCTATTAACACTGGAAATAAATTCAAAATTGTTGGAAAATTTTAAAAACTGAAGATGTCAATATTTTATTTCTTCTTTATTATAATCACAATTTAGTTTCTATTTTTTGCAATTGATGCAGACAATTTTCATTTTGCATAAAGATCCGCAGTCTAGTGATCACTTAAGTTCCTGACTGTATGTACATTTCAGGTGAAACTTTACATTATTGTGTACAGCTTATTTTGCAGAAAATGCACGAAGGTAGAGATGAGATATGTAAAGCTATCGATGAGAATCTGCTGCGGAATCTCGAGCTAATGGAAGAGAAAATTAACGTGAACATGCAAATGGAAAATACACTGCGTAACGGCCACATAGAGCTAGCTAAAGCTAAGTATATCCGTGGGAAAGAGAGTATAAGCATTCTACAGATTCCCGACGACCAGGAGAAAGTAGTTACATTGTTCGAATTAGAAACCAAGCTGACAGATGCAACTGGCAAGATAATCCCAAGTTTTGACTTAAGTTTAAAGAAGCTAGACGAGGATGGAGATGAAATTCCGGATCCTATAAAATGGTTCGGCATTCTGGTCCCGCAAAGTTTACGGATCGCTCAGAAACGTTTTCAGGAGACTCTTTTCCTTGCTGTTAGATCGGCGAATATCGAAGCAGAAATTGGCATTGTATTAGAAAAGTTGAGGACTTCGTACTTTTTGAAAAATGCTTACGGTGCGGAACAAAAACCGCACCACACATAATAATACAAGTTTAAAAAGATAATTGCGAGTGTCTAGAATTCATTTGATCCTAATACCTTTCGTATTGTGATACCGTTGTGGTCCACGTGACATTTTCCGACATTATAAAGTTAATTATCGAGGTTGTAAAAATTATTTTAAAATAGCCGAATCCTTTCTGAATAAAACAAAAAGAGAGGCCCGAGAGAAAAATTCGTAAGCGAGGCCCCGCGCGTTTTCGTCAAAATCGGCAAAAATCGCAAACTTCGAAGGCTTGTAATTTTTAAACAAATTTTGAACCGGCAAAATGATGACTATATATATAGACTGCGGATTTTATGCATTTATGACAAAAATGAGCATGTACAATTTCAAATAGTGGACGTATTAAAAAGATTTAAGGCCACCAGTGTAAATTAAAAGTAAGAAAAGATATATTTTTATATTTGGCTCCTGCATGTACTTGCAATATATTTCATTCGGAACAAAATCGTCGATAGTGATGTGAAGAAATGATCGATTAACGTAATTGATATTTTAAATAACAAAGAATTTCGTGCAACCTGTTACTCTAGCCAATGGAATTCGACATTTTCGTTCTTCTCGTCCAAAGGGCTATCGTGATTGGTTAATCGAAATTGTGACGTTTCAGAATCGAGGTACGTACGAGTACGACGCGATTGGGTTAGGTTTGATCTAAAAGAAATTCCCGCCATTTGTTGCGTTTCAGTTCGAGTCGTTAGTTGCGAGTAAATATTTTCGGTGTTGTTTGTTGGTGTTTGTTATTGTAGTTTGTTTCATCTGTTGTAAATAAAATGGTAAGACATTTAGTTGACGTAAAAATCATAAATTTGCCTGCGTTAACGTAACTAATGCATTAATGTAAATTAATGTAACACAATCAAAGATATCTCACTGCGTTTAACAAACAGAATTTACGAGATATCTTCGAATTTCCCAAATTTCTGTATCACTTGTATTCTTTTAGGATACCAGTAGTTCTCCGGTCCGTTCCGATAGGCATGCAGAGGCAATGACATCCCCTGCGCCAGACATAGATGAACCTTTCGAGGATGAGTCTGATTTACTTGGCAATGACAACGACATTAATCTGGAAGAGCAGGAAGAGGATGGAGAAGAGTTGTTTGGGGATAATATGGAAGAGTAAAATCTTTTGTTGCATAGAAATTAGGATGTAGTCTCGTTTCCAGGATTGCAAGGGTACTGGATGCGCCTCCTCGTTTCTTGATAATCCATGCGATAGGGTTTTTCAGTAGTGAAAAACGTTGGATAAAAGATCTAGGCTGCAGCAGTCGCCCTCAAAAGTTCTATTTTTGCGTTTACAAGGTGTAATTAAAAATAGGACATCCCCTGAACTCTCGTAATCCTGGAAACGAGCCTATGAGATCCATGCGAAAAGTGTACCTAGCGCTGATACTTGTGCTTACTGGCATTAAAAGCGTTAAATAAGCTATCTTCTTATTGCTAACTTTGTTATAATATTTCAGTGATTATCGACCCATGCCAGCTTTAGACAGATACGATCCTAATCTAGTCGACGATGAAGCCTACTCGGAGATGTCGCAAGGCGAACGTGCAGCTGCCGAATCTGCGATGCATCAAAGAGATAGAGCAGCAGGCATTGTCAGAGACGATAGATACTTGCTTTACGGTACATGTTTTCTTTATCAAGAACTAGTAATAAAAATACCTGCGTTTTTAATAATACGTGTACTTATACATCTGTACATTGAAGATGAAAGCGATGAAGACGAAGTGCAAACACGCAAGCGACGTATGGCTGAGAAGGCTGCGACAGGTGAAATAGAAGATATAGAAGTAAGTGTATCGATTGCCTTTCTTACTGCTCGATGTAAAAATCATTTTTATCATTTCATTTCAGATGATCGAATCCATTGAGAACTTAGAAGATACGAAAGGTCACTCGGTTAAGGAATGGGTATCGATGCTGGGGCCCAGAACAGAAATATCAAATCGGTTCAAAAGTTTCTTACGCACGCATACTAATTCGAAAGGACAGTATATGTACAAGGAAAGAATTCGGCATATGTGCGAAAGTAATCAAGTAATGAATCTTCTCTTGCTAATTAGAATGACGAGAGATAATCTGTATATTTGTACGATAATTATTCTGATTTTTGTACAGTCCAGTTTCATTGTGGAGTTCCCTATTCTTGCCAGTAAGGAACACGTTCTGGCCTACTTTCTGCCAGAAGCACCGTTCCAAATGTTGGAAATATTCGATGAAGTAGCGAAGGAATTGGTGCTGACCATCTTCCCCAGTTACGAAAGAGTCACGACTGAAATTCACGTCAGGATATCAGAATTACCTTTAATAGAAGAGATTCGTACGTTTAGGTAAAAGATAATTGCACGCCGAGTACGATTTATATATGTAATTGCCAGTTCCTCTGTCCTCTCTAAGAAAATCTTGAAACACGGAAGACATGAACCTAGATTTAAATGTAATGATTGAAAGTTGAATTTGAATTTAGATTTAAATAGAAACACAGAAGACATAGAAAGCTGAAATTTAGTACATAGTTCGTACATAGTTCGTACATACTTTTACCCCGTAAATCCTACAAGATTAAGTTTAATATTTACGAGGTTACTAATTGATTATTAATATATCAGGAAGTTGCATTTAAATCAACTGGTACGTACCCTGGGCGTGGTAACCGCAACAACGGGAGTGATGCCACAATTATCAGTTGTAAAATACGATTGTACAAAGTGTGGGTATGTGCTTGGTCCGTTCGTACAAAACCAAAATGCTGAAGTTAAGCCTGGATCTTGTCCTGAGTGTCAAAGCATCGGACCGTTTATGGTAGAACTCTATCGTTATTAATAGTTTAAAGATTTCTGGAGCAGCAAAATTTCATTAACGATCTTTACACACAGATTAATATGGAGCAAACAATCTATAGAAATTACCAAAAAGTTACAATCCAAGAATCACCGGGTAAAATTCCCGCAGGTAGAATACCAAGGAGTAAAGAATGCATTCTTCTATCGGACCTCTGCGATCGCTGTAAGCCTGGCGACGAAGTAGACGTCACAGCGATTTACACGAACAATTACGATGGTTCATTGAACACAGAACAAGTAAGAGAATAATGTTAGGTCGGTGGAAAAGTTGTAGATAAATAATTTTAATTGCGTACGTGATAAAATATTAGTATATATGTCTTCCATTTTTCTCAGTATTCAAGACTTTGATACGTTTGATTTCTTTTGCACCGACCTAATATAGAATTTTAGGAATTTTACATTGAACACAATACTAAACGATGTTCTCGTTGGCGCCAGGGTTTCCCGGTGTTCGCGACGGTACTTCTAGCAAATCATCTACACGTGAAAGACTCGAAAGAAATCGTAGACTCTCTAACCGAGGAAGATATTTCTAGCATTATTTCCTTGAGCAAAGATCATCGAATCTTCGATCGCATTGTCGCGAGCATTGCACCATCGATTTACGGGCACGAGTATTCGAAGAGAGCTCTAGCGTTGGCAATATTTGGGGGTGAATCGAAGAATCCCGGTACTTCAATTTTCACCATTACATTCCCAACACACAGTTTCTCCACTGATAAGACTAATCGTTACTTTTATAAATCGCGTAGGTAACAAACACAAAGTAAGAGGAGACATTAACGTGTTGATGTGCGGTGATCCAGGAACAGCGAAATCTCAGTTTTTAAAATTCATCGAGAAAATTGCACCGAGAACAGTATTCACTACAGGTCAGGGTGCTTCGGCTGTTGGTTTAACTGCTTTCGTAAGGAAATCGCCAACAACTCGAGAATGGACTTTGGAAGCTGGTGCTCTGGTACTTGCTGATCACGGAATCTGTCTGATCGATGAGTTCGATAAGGTAGACAAATATTTCTGTGGTTGTCAGGAAGAACGCCGCATGTCACATACTTTCACTTTCGAGATATTGCCGTTTGAAGTTTTCTTTACTAATACTTTTACATAGGACGTCGGTTAAATTGCATTATTGTTGTAAACGTTCTTGGCAGCATTTAACGATTGCAATTCTTATAGATGAACGATCAAGATAGGACGTCTATACACGAAGCTATGGAACAACAAAGTATTTCTATTTCAAAAGTAGGAATCGTAACGTCTCTTCACGCCAGGTGCTCGGTTATAGCTGCATCGAATCCTATCGGAGGAAGATACGATGCTAGCATGACGTTCTCGGAAAATGTTGATTTATCGGAACCGATTCTGTCTCGTTTCGATATCCTCTGTGTGGTAAAGGATGAAATCGATCCTATGCAAGATAGACACCTGGCCAAGTTTGTTGTAAATTCTCACATCAAACATCATCCGACGAATGTGGAGAAAACATTCGCTCCAGAAGAGAATGCGCACGATATATCCATTCCGCAAGATCTTCTGAAGAAGTATATAGTTTATGCCAAACAGAATGTTCATCCTAAATTGACGAACATCGATCAAGACAAAGTGGCGAAGTTGTACAGTCAGTTGAGACAAGAAAGCTTGGTAAATGAAACAACTACGAATGCGATTCATTTAACCTTTTGCAGTCGGAGCTATTTCAACTGGAAAATTAAACATTTCTTCGGACCTAGAATAATTAATTTATGGACGCAATTATTGTTTCTATCGAAATGTTTTAGGCGACTGGAAGTTTACCAATTACTGTGAGACACATAGAAAGTATTATACGTATGTCCGAAGCGAGCGCAAAGATTCATTTGCGGGATCATGTTCAAGATACTGATATCAATGTCGCCATCAGGATGATGCTCGATAGTTTCGTTGATACACAGAAGTATTCAGTAATGAAAAGTATGCGACAGGTAGGTGTGCTTCGGCTCGAATGGTTAATAGTATAATTAGAGTGACTTTATTAAAATATAACAAATACGCTGTTGTTTCTTTACAGACATTCCAGAAATACTTATCGTATAAAAAAGATCACAGTGAACTTTTGTATTACATACTGAGACAAGTTACGTTGGACACATTAGCATTTCAGAAAGCGATACACGGAAGTCGCGTTACAGTAATCGAAATCTCGGAGAAAGATCTATTAGATAGGGTAATTCATTTTCTTCGACGCACTTTTATTATAGATTTACGTAATGAATATATATATATTGTGTACATGTATTGTTTCACTCACATTCTCTCGTTTTATTTTAGGCGAAACAAATTGACATACACAATCTTCATCCGTTCTATGAAAGTGACATTTTCAAATCGAACAACTTTTTATACGACTCAAAGAGAAAAGTGATTATACAAACACTTCCTGAGAGTATCGATGACTAACAAGCGTTAAATTATGTATATGAATATATTTCGATCTGATATAAAACTATTTTTTACATTAGACTATCATCTGATTGTATTTTACTCATTTTTATACGTTTCTATCCACATAATTGTTTCTGTCATTTCTAAATAAATGTATCCTATCGGCGGTGAAAAAACTTATTCCCGTTTTCTATCTAAACGTTTAATAAATTAGGTATAATCAACTGCAAGACACACCTTCTACAAATCATTATTTAAAATGTAATTCACACGTAAGTACCTTAGTGACTTTAATTTTGTACAGCGAAGCTTATCGTACGCGTATTTCTAGTGTACCGGTAAATTACCTATCGTAAGTGATCAAAAACACTTTTTCCTACACGATCAAAAAAATACTTAAAAAGGTATGTAGACAAAGTTGCTTTGTGTAAAATATTCGGTTGGCGAAAAAGTAATTTCGGTATTTTAAGGGTGAAATAAAACCCAATGTTTTTGTTCGATGTTCTTCTCTTCACAATTCCGCGCTTATAAAACTTCTGGTCGCGATTTCAGGTCATCCATCATTATTAAAGTTAATTGCTTGAATAAAAAAAATTGAGGTTTATTCACCTCAAAATACCGAAATTACTTTCATGCCTTTCTTGCTGTTTTACAAAGTAATTGAACAAGCGTTTTCATAGTCGTCATAACGTGATTGTTGTTTAAACTACCTTAAGTGCTATTTCCTTTTAGAATGGTTACTACTACTACTGCTACAACTACTGCTACCACTGCTGCTACTGGAAACACTGTCGGTAGAATCAGATTCACTGTCTGACGACGAGCTACTACTACTGCTATCGTTACTGCTGCTGGAACTGCTGCTTTCGGCACTAGAGTTCGTTTCACTCGAACTGCTAGATTCTTTCCTCATCTTTTTCTGTTGACGACTCTTCTTGATTTCTTTCTTCTGCTCTACACTGTAACATATTCGTTCGTGTTATTGTTTGTCATTTGTTTCCATTCAAGCAATGAACTTTAATCAACTAAATATTTTCCATTTTGTTCGATGATCTTCCGCCATCTTTCTGGTAGCTTCGTAATTCTGGTCCTTATCAGCAAAAGACTGATCTTTTTTACCGATAAGGACTAGAAGAATTATGAAGCTACCAGAGAGAGAGAGATGGCAAAAGATCATCGAACAAAATGGAAAATATTTTATTGATTAAGGGGGTAGACTCGTTTCCAGTCCTGTTTTTATGTTTACCTGGCAAAATTTGCATTATTCAGCAGCATGTAGCTGTCGCAGCTTTATGAAAGGAGCTACGTGCACAGAATGATGCAAATAACACCTCGTAAATGTAAAAACAGGACTTTTGAGGGCGATCGTGGCCTAGATCGATCTTTTATCTAGCACTTTTGACTACTGAAAAACCCCATTGCATGCATTATCTCTTAAAACGAGACATCTCGTGACCTATACGCAACATGTTAATGGACTTGACAATTTCCGAATGAATTACATGGTAGACTCTTCTCTTTGCTTCAAAGCCTTCTTCAATTGTGTTGTACGCGATGATCTGTGCAGATATTTCCTCTTCCCTTTACATTCGTAACTCCAATGTCCCATTTCCAAACATTTCTGACACCGCATTCCTTGAGGATACGGATTGCTGACGGAGAAATAGTAAAAGATACATACATCAATTATACATGCATTATTGTGTTTATAATATATAAATATATACATATCGGGTCGTTAAGTATGAAACTTGACAAATGTGTTTGAAACTTGTGTTTTATTTATCAAGTTTCGTGATACGCGTATAATATATAAATTTCATACTAACTTTTTTTTCAACATTTTCAAGCCGTTGGAACTCATCTTACACTGCTAATCATAAGTACTCCGAAATGTTTAATTCACCAGCTTCCGTTGTTGTCCGGAGATAATGTAAAGAACTGTTGAAGAAAGTTTGTTTACAGTGTTATAGGTTATATTGCGGCAACACAGATTAAATATAAAGCTCCGATACGCCATGCCACAATACCATAATACAATTGTTTATCAAGTATTTGTTATATGGAATATACACTATGCGATACTAAATAATTTTTAAAGTTTTCGTAAAACTATGTATAAAGCATATTATTATAAACTGAAAGAAACAATTTCTGATATATTTATTATTATAACATTATATTTGTACTATGTTATATAGTTATTCGCTTGATAAATAAGTAGCTGTATAAGTGGCTTTTTTACTAGAAAACGATTATTTACATACATATCTAACAGCCAATGACCGTTGCGAGCATATCAAGCATATACATATATATAGGGTGCACTGATAAATATGAAACGGCTATTTGACTTTTCGCTCGGAAACGTCTACTATTCGTAAAACGGCTATTTATCGTTTGATTATTGATTGAGAATTATGGAAATTAACAAAGAAAATGATTTACAGTTAACAGAAAACATTTGTAAGAACATAGAGTTGAAGGTTCATAAAAATCTTTTGAGTACATATCATGAACTATTGGAACAAAGGAAGACAGTATTAAAAGAAGAACAGACGAAAATGGTAAAAAGACAATAAGAATGATGAATTGTACAAGTTCGTGCCCGATTTGAAAATAAAATCGTAGTAATATTGTAATTAATCATTCTAATTGTAAAAAAGAATATGGTGACTAATACATAATTTTTTTTACTTCTATCAAATTTGTTATAGAATAATATAAATTGTACTGTATGGGCAGTGGAAGATCAATTTTGTAATGAAGTGTGGGACTTTTACTTGGAACATAATTTTAATGTTATCTTCAAACCGTATTCGAACACTAAAGAAATAATTGAATGTCATAATTGTAAATACAGTACTGTGCCGTACAATTATGTGAAATCGATTAACTCAATTGAGGAAGATAAAGTAACGGAATTGAAAAGTGAAATCGATAATATTAATAATGAAAGAACATCCATTCATAACGAAGATATCGAAGAAGACATAAAAAATGCTACGTACATCTTAGATAGTTTAAAATCATTTTCGGAAGAAATATTGAACCTTATAAGGTACTATGCGGTTTTAAAATTATTTGAAAAGACTGATCACTTCTATTTATAAAAATAATTTCTATTGTTTGGCCGTTTGTATGTTAACTTTTAGGATGGTAAACTTTTTAGGAAATTCGCCAAACATTTGCCACACAGTTACAAATAAAAAAGCAAAAGTAAATAAAGGATTTAAGAGAACAACAAATGGAGAGAATGCTATTGCAACATCTTCGAACAACTTTGCGAAAATTGATCCTCCTAAAAAGGTTGAAAATCCAAAATCGAAAACATATAAAGGATTTATGGGCGCCGAAAAGTATTTGAAGAATCGTCCTATCGGAAGAAATGGAGAGAATGCTATTGCAACATGTTCGAACAACTTTGCGAAAATTGATCCTCCTAAAAAGGTTGAAAATCAAAAATTAAAAGCATATAAAGGATTTAAGGGCGCCGAAAAATATTTGAAGAATCGCCCTAACGGAACAAATGAAGAGAATGTTGCAACATCTTCGAACAACTTTGCGAAAATGAATACTCCTAAAAAGGTTGAAAATAAATTTGATTAATTAATTATATTTATTTTGGTTAATGAATATTTTCGACGATTATTATATCTATTTTTCTAATTACAGCGTCCGCGTGTGATAAGCAATATACGACTCGGAAAATTTACTTTGAAAAAGCAAAGTATGGTTTCTTTGAAAGTGAAAAAGTAAGAAAATAAATTGAGGACACTGAATAAAGTACATATTGATAAAGCGGTAATACATGTTGTACATTAAGTTATAAATAGTTGTACGAAAGGTCAATTAAATCAAAGGTGAAAAAACGTTTATAGCGTATTTATTTATTTAGAAATATACAGCATTCTATATGATTAGTCATATACATGTTATTACAATAATATTATTATTCTGAAATTATATATATCATACTTAATAGACTATTCAACAAGATTATAATTTGAGAATAGCTATTTCTTTTTATTATACAAATTTTTAATCATTTCCCAATCATATAATAGTGTATTACTTATGTCTTTTTAAAACTGTTGAACAGTTTATCACAACAATTTGTATTGTAGCACTCCTTTTGGCAACATTTGCATGTATTCTGAAACTTATTTAACACCTTACGTATATAATAGAGACATACACAATTTAGTCTTAATAAAACGATTTAAATAATACCATATAGAACCAAAATTTTGTACATGTCTTTAACGATACGGATAAATGTTATAGAAACTCCATAAATTATATATACGACTACTAATACATACATACATATATATAACATACACTTATAGATATAAAGAAAAAGTAAACATCGAGTTGAACTTTACAAATTGACATTAATATTTCGGATCAGTAGTTAAATAATTATTTAATTATTGATACACATATACTGGGTGTTCATTTGAAAACTTTCCAGCCGAATATCTCGAAAAGTATGAAAGATATTAAAAAAGTGTAAAACACGTGTCCAAGGATTTCGAGGGGGAAAGGGCTTCCGCTCTACTTCTCTTTAAATATCTCCGAAACTAGTGCGCGGATCAAAAGAAGTATCCTACGAAAATTGCTGCTCTTTTTACGTACAATAAGATCCCATAATAAAAAATATAGGTTTCCATTTGAAAAAACAAAGTTGACCTTTAACTGACCTTGAAAACGCCACCCAAATAAAAACTGATACTGCCCCCCTCTTTCCCCCTCGAAATCCTTGGACACGTGTTTTACACTTTTTTAATATCTTTCATACTTTTCGAGATATTCGGCTGGAAAGTTTTCAAATGAACACCCTGTATATGTTAATTGTACACATATATATATATAAAATTCACTTGATTAAGAAAGAAAATTGAATACGAAATCTGGAAAAAATGTTCATTATGCGACGTTATTATCGACCTTTTATTATTTTATGGACAAATTGTAGAAGTTTGAAAGACAAAGTCTTATATAATGCGAATACATTTTACCATAATGATATATTCTAGAAACATAACTAGCATAGAAAAACTGTAAATAGACACATAATAAATTATACATTTACATATACATCGAATATGTAATTAGTAGAATAGACATATTATAACTTCTTAATTACAATGAAAATGTTTACTAAGTTCCATTTTACTTTTCAAATATTCCCGTGTACTTTCAATAGCATCGTTTTTCCGTTTGTTTTCTTTTTTCGCAGTTGAAATAGAATTTGGAGTAGCGCTAATTAAAAAGGTAAAATATATTTCTATATATATTTTTATATTTTATATATAATACATTTAATGTAATATCAATTAGAGTTACAATTATAATATAAGTAGAATTGTGTTAATTCTTTAACGTCTTATTGCACAGCCATTGCATAATAAAGAAATTATGAAAAAATATTTCTAATTCAGCTATTATGTTATAAATGGCAAAAATAGTATACTGGTACATTGTTTATCGAGTCGTACGTGTGCAAGAGCATGTTATACGTTCAAAAAAGAAATCAATATATCCTCACCTATAAATAAAATCCATTCATCGAAGTATTATAGGTGTGATACAGAGTATATATTATATAAACATGTATATGGTTGTAAAAAATAATAATTCAATTAAAATACACAAGCGCGCACACGCGTACACATAGATATAGATACACGATATGCACAGTTCAACGAAGTAAATAAAGTTAAACCATATATTATCTGAATCATTATGTATGGAACTTAGCAAAAAAAAAAGAAGAAAAATAGAGAAAACAATGTTACAAGAATACAATGCTAATACTATATAATTGTATGCTTAGTTTTGGCAGCTTTTTCAATGAATGAGAGCACATTAATAATTCAATTATAAATTTTCATTGCGTTAAACGTTAGAATGATAAACTTACTAATTCATTAAAAGAACACATATGCCATTTAATCTTTAACTACGTTATAGGAGTATACACTTAAATATATATAGTTTATAATTGCTACCGATTATTGCAACTTATGTAGCAAATGCAAAAGTAAAAATTACTGTTAAAATATAGTGTGCTGTTATCTTGTAATGTACTTTTTTTTTTCTTCGCGATACGTCAGCTTTTTTTTATAATTTTTTTTGTTTGAAGTGCTTTAATATAAAATCGTTTACGTTTAATCTTATAAATAACAAAAAATAATACATCATTCATTACAGTCTGCTAAATCATATAAGTAGCTATCTTTCGTATTTTGGAAGAGCAACATTCTCGAAAGTTTTCGCTATGCAAAAAATTTCCAACCAATAATAACATGTTGCACGGTGATTAACGACAAGCCCCGCAAAATTTGTTCACTCGTATGGCAATGAATATAGCAGTAACTAAATTCTAAATAGATCGATGCCGATTCTTAATTTTTACGCCTCCACGAACGAAACAAATTTTCTCTTACTTCTTCGCGATTTAATACAATTTTCAAGAATAATAATTACATGCCTAAGGATAGTATTTTCAGGTATCTGTGTATAATTGAAAACTTATGGGTTCCGCTACGAAATTTTATATGCTAGATTAATTTCAGAAATGATAAGATAATTGTTATGCAAAGTGTATATAACATATACTAATTGAAACGTATTACATCAACCATTATTACAGTTCATTGTATCATTAAATAACATACATACAAAGACCAAAAGAAACGAGTGGAGTATTTATATACTAATAAAAGTGTCGGTATATAATTTATATTATTACTGTATCTAAAATATCTTATTGTTAGAGGTGTGCGAGAACCCGTAAACGCGTCGGGTTCTCGCACATCTCTACTTATTATGATTTTATTCTTTTATAGTTTCTTTAGTTCATTGTGCAGATTTCCAAAGTCAGCACCAATTTCATAATATATCTGTACATATGTTTCTTGATTTTTATATTGAAAACGGTATATCTCTATTCATTTCATGAGAATACATATTTTCATATCGTTATATGTATATCGATAATATTCCATAGAATTTTTATTGATGTGAGATCATTACGGTGAGAATTTAAGTTAATAAATATTCGTATCAAATATCATCAGTTTCTGTATCACTCTTACTAAGAATCGACATCCAATTCATACAAAAGAGAGAGAACTTCCTAATTTTGTTACATAGATCGATAAGGACCTTGCATTTTCAGATACTGAATCACTATGGAAGGGCCGCCGACAACTATCTCAGCCGGGATTTGCGAGAGTGGACAATTTTCAATTGACATAATACTGAGATTTGTGCACAAAGCTAATTCGAACGGTAAGTTATGCAAGTTCGCGTTATCGTTTATGTACAGTGATTCTAAATTTTCCAACGTACCGATCTCCTCGGGTAAATAGTTCAGATTATTCTCACCTATGCTTAAGTATGTTAAATTTGTCAGATTACCGATCGCTCTTGGCAAAGTGGTCACCTGGTTACTTTGCAATACTAACGTCTGCAAGTCTCGTAGGAAACCGATCTCGTTCGGCAAAGAATCGATCCTATTCTCCTCGAGATCTAATACTCTGAGCTTGCGTAAGTTCGCTATGCTGGCAGGAATACGTTTCAACAAATTATTAGAAAGTATCAAGACTTCCAAACTCTGAAGGCATTGAATGTCGTCTGGAATCTTTGTTAGTTGATTCGTACCCAAGTTCAATTCGACCATTTTCACCCATGTACCGATATCTAAAGGCAGAGCGGTTAATTGGTTTTCCTTCATGTTCAACTTTGTCAAATTCTTCGCTCTCGAGAAGATTCCGTATGGTATTTTGTCGATCTTATTATGTTCCAGATTAATGGAATAAACGTTCGTAAATTGGGCTGGTCCTCCCGACGGATATGCGGTGAAGGCATTTCTGGACAGTGTGATCGACGTCAAATCGGAAAGACTGGACAGCAGCCCGTCGGGCAGTTGGCACACTTGGTTACCTTCGACGCTGAACTCGTCCATCAACTTACAGTTTGCCAACGATTTCGGTATGTTAGTTAATCTATTGTATCTAAGACCTAATCTCGTTAAAGAAACTAAATTCCCGATTGTATCCGGAATATCCAACAGCTCGTTGTGCTGCAGATCCAAAGTGGACAATTGGACGCAATTTCCGATCTCTTCGGGCAGGTGTTCCAAATGATTATGGGACACGTCAAATGTTATCAGATTAACCAACTTTCCAACACCTGCGGGAAGTTCTTTGATCTTGTTCTCCCTCAAGCTGAGCATCGTTAGATTCGTCAAGTTTCTAATATTGTTGCTGACATATTTGACACGATTAAAGCGCAAATACAGAGTGGTCAGGCTAGTCAATTTATAAACGACATCAGGTATTTCGTTCAGCTTGTTATGCCTGAGGTCTAGTACTCGCAACGACTTTAGATTTTCTAATGTACTCGGCAAACTGGTCAGCGAGTTCTCGCTCAAAGCCAGTGTCTCCAGATTTGCCAGGTAACCGATCTCCGGCGGTAATGTTGCCAGTTTGTTACCGTACAGATAGAATTCGACCAGCTGCGTCAGGTCTCGCACGGTGCTTGGTAGATGCGTGATGCTCGATTTACTCAAATCCAGCCGTTTCACGCACTCGTCCCTGCATCTAATGAATTCTTTCGCGACGTCTAAATCTGCTTGGATTGGTTTACCTTTTTTCGTGGTAGGTTTCGGTTTGTTGGACTCGGGGTGTTTGACAGTTACCGTTTTCTTGGTGTCGGGACCTGCTATGGACGCGGAGGACAGCTTTTTTTCTTTCATCTGCTCCTTGATATCCCGCAGAGCGGATACGTCCTCTGGCATGTCGGCTGTGCAGGTGGTTAAACCACAGCCTTCCAAATATTCAGGAATATCCTGTTCCTTCATGTAAAAGGTCGAAAGACCGTCCTCCAAATCCCTACGGTCCCTCTTCGCCTCGGACAAACACACCGTTGAAATGTTACCCACACCTGTCCAGTATTTGTTCGACTTTTTCATAACCTAACACCACTATCCAAGCTACGATTACTTCGCGAATATCTTCGCGTACTTATTCTACGACATCGTATACTGTTCTTTCTTTATTTTTTTTTATCAAATTTCGTACTTTACAAGTATTGACATATCGATGTTACACACTGCACGTAGCGCAAACGCGAATTAGTTGATGGGAGACTCGATGAACAATGATGAACAATGAACGTTCAACCACGGAATACGAAATTGGAAACTCTGCGATTTGATTCTCCCTGCAGAATATTGTATAACCAAGTATATACACGTTAATTATTGTATTACTATATATATTGACAGATTATTCAATCAATTATATTATGTATTATTATCTTATTCGTCAAATTACTGAATGACAACACAAATATCGGCTCGATTTTGGCCGGGCCCCTGTGCGCGCCAATGCGCGCATGCCACCTGCAGGGGCTCGAGCCCAGGGCCTGCAGGCCGGGCCGGTATTCGGTCCATTTGCAAAATTGCAAGGGTGCGGGATTCGCGTTCTCGTTTCGTGATAATACAAACACGGGGTTTTGTCAGTAGTCAAAAACGCCAGATAAAAGATCAATCTAGGCAAATCGCCCTCAAAAGTCTTATTTTTTTACTTTAACGACTTCTGCCACATTCATGCGACCCGCCTTGTATTCTGACACTGTCTGACACTGATGTCACTGATATAGCTCGAGCAAATGCTCGAATTTCGTATCTGGTCGAGTAACCATGTTTCATGACATAAACAGAGAAATGTCAATGAATGTCAACGTCAAGCACTATTTTGCTATTTACATAAAGAGTGTTGTAAGAGCGATCGTTGTAACAAAGATATAAATTGAATTATTTTCCAATTAATTATATGCAATGTCACTATGAAAGATTGTAAGCCTAACAAATTTCTTAGCGTATTTCTTTTTTACAATTAGTATAGTTGTGAAACACGACGTCGAGGTTAATGGAAGAAATAATTGGCACTCTTTGATAACAATTGAGTAAGTATTTACTTGTTATCATCTGTAACATAGCGCGAGAAGATTTCTTTATGCACAAATAAATAATTTTATGTTTTATAAAGAATGTATTTCTTCAGATTTTTATCAAATTTACAAACTGTCATCTCGTTTATACCATTTTTAAAAATATTGGTGTTTGTTATAGAGTTAGAAATGTGTCCAGCATTGTTAGAAAATGAGGAACGCTGTTTCGGTGGAATGACATTTTTTGCGCAAAGCCATCCGATCGAAGTATGCGGTAGCAACGGTTTACCTCTCACTCCAAATTCGATAACTATATATGGAAAATCACAGTTTTTGAAAACTATTCGCCATCCAAATTTATCAACTTACCTCGACATAATAAGGAGTAAACATGGTAATAATATTATATTTATTATTTCTACATTGTAATTAATCTTTTACAAAATCCTATGATTTATTTTATAGAAAGGATAGTTGTAGTGACAGAATACAACGGGGATCCGCTAAGCTGTAAGGAAAATTTAAATACAGACGATATTATGAGAATAGCGTTTCAATGCTTATCGGGCTTACAACATATGAATACATTAGGTTTAGTACATAGACATTTAAGTCCCGAGAATATACTTATTAATAAAAGTGGATACGTACAGTTGTATAATTATGGTTTATATTATATGACAGATTGTGGAAAACATGTTTCTTTTCCTTTAGGGTACATATGAATAATAGTTTTATCGGTTCAGATATACTTTATATTTAAATAGTATACGTCGAATGTAATTTTTCTTGTATATTTATAGTTACCCAAAGTACACGGCGCCCGAAGTATTTTTGAGTTCTGGCGTTAGTAGTTTGAAAGTGGATTCTTGGTCTTTGGGTATGATTATCGCAGAATTATTATTAAAGGGACCGATATGGCCAGGCGTGAAATTATCTCAATGTTTGAGGAAAGTTCTTAGTTTAATACACTGCGAAACTTCTGTATTCGAACGTCTGGCGAGAGAAAATAATTGCCACAACAATTATATGGTTGATATTTTTGTTAATACTTTATTACAATCTTTTACCAGCTTATAACATATTTCTCCTTTATTATCGCAGAAGGTACCCGACAAAGTGAAGGAGTTCATAGACTCTTGTCTTCAAATCCATCCCTCGAAACGTAAAATACCTGAGGAATTGTTAGAACTGCCAATATTTGAAGAGTTTTTAAGAAAAAACGAAAAAGAAACGCAAGACAATCTTTACAAGAATGTTATTGTACAAAAAATGGATGAATTGTATTATTTATGGCAATTGGCGGGTGGCGATATTACAGTGGAACTCAAAAAGCAAGGACTTATCAGATCGAGACCACCTATTTTATCTATTCCAAAGTACTTGCAAAACTTTTGCGAATATATGTATCTCGAATATTAGAAGAAAAACGAACGATGACTAATTAATTTTTGTTTCTAGTTTAGTTATACTTCTGGGTCAAATGTTTGGACACAGAGACACCGCTAGCTTACTCGATTTGCGCGTGGTCAAAGTTCCTCTTGATACGCTCAGACAACGCTTGTCTCATATTCCGTACATAGCAAATTATCCATGGTTAACGAACGAGTAAGTACAGTGAAATTAGTACTTGTCATTAGTTTTGATACAGTTGGTTTATTTTTTTACTTTGATCACAGAATGCGTGTTCAGTCTCAAGAAGATTTAACGGATGCTGCCTCTCAATTACCTTTAATTATAAGAGAGAGAGATACCGAATATCAATTCTATAGAATTATTTTGTATAACAGACTGCTTCAGGTATTTATGACATTTTTTGTATTTTAGAAAAACTTATTAGTAAAATCAATCTGTTATAGTAACAAATATTATGAGTCGTAATTTAGGTTTATCCAATTACTAGAGAAGCAATTATCGAGGAAGCGCATAAAGACATACCGCCGCCTGTTCGTGGAGCTGTTTGGGCAGCGTTGCTCGGTATCACCGGCGATATTCAGAAGCGTTACGATATGATTGATAAAGAAACGCCCACTCATACAGACAGACAGGTACTAATTTGCTTCGACATTATATTATGCTATTTACTACAACAGCGAAGGATATCGATATTCTCGTAGATAGAAGTAGACATACCACGATGTCATCAATACAGCGAATTGCTATCATCCGGGGCTGGTCACGAGAGATTGCAAAGATTATTAAAAGCATGGGTACGAAACAATCCCCATTATGTTTATTGGCAAGGATTAGACTCTTTAACAGCTCCGTTTCTATACCTTAATTTTAACAACGAAGGTAATAAATTTAATATACCATATTATACTCGATATATTACTTCTGTACTTAACACGTAACGCTTTTGTTATAGCTAGAGCATTCGAATGTCTATCCGCATTCATACCGAAATATCTTCATAAATTCTTTTTGAAAGATAATTCTGCCATCATACAAGAATACTTGGGAAAATTTTCGCAAATCATAGCTTTCCACGACCCTCAATTGGCTAATCATCTCAGATCGATTAACTTTGTACCAGAATTGTTTGCTATACCATGGTTTCTAACAATGTTTTCGCGTAAGTTATATACTATACTCGTGATTAGACAGAGGATTTTAAATACTTTCTTACAGACCAATTCGATCAAATATTTCTTTTAGATGTATTTCCGCTTCACAAAATACTACATTTGTGGGACAAACTTTTGTTAGGGGATTCTTCGTTCCCGCTCCTAGTCGGCCTGGCAATATTGAAACAGTTACGCGACTCCCTTTTAACTTCTGGCTTTAACGAATGCATTCTTTTATTTTCTGATCTCCCTGAAATAGACATAGAATTATGCGTTAAAGATTCTATGACAATGTATCAAAGCACACCAGCCAGCATCACTTACAGGAAACATCAGTTTAATCAACCTAAGGTATAAAGATTCATCTATTCACATAAAAATCCGCAGTTTCGTATTACTCGCTGTTTAAAGCTTAAATCATTGTATTACCTTCAAGGATGTGCATTGGTCAGAGCCTGAGCCAGGCACCGAAAGAATGCCAAGAATTTCTGTCGATGACTTGTTAAATTTGTTAGACAATAATCCCGAAAGGCTAATAATTGTTGATATACGCAATAATATACAGTAAGTGTAATGTTTGTTTAAAAAAAGTCTTGGTTAGAAAACGTTTTTGCGCATAGTCACTAGTCTATATTTTCGTAGATTCGAACGAGGTGCTGTGGCAGAGAGTATTAACATTCCATTTACAAGTGTACAACTCTCTCAAACTCAGATCGAGACTTTAGGACCGCAAGCTAAACCGATCGCAGAAAATAAGAACAGTATCGTTGTAATTATTGGACCCCTCGATCAAAATAATGCTTTGGTACATATCCGATCATAATATTATACAAGGCGTTTGCATTATTAATAGCCAGTGTTTTTACTGCTTCCTCTCGTTTTTTTTTTTCCTTACATTCATTATTTGTAAGAAAAACGCTGGCCAGTAATAGCGTGAACACGCTGTAGATTACATCGTAATTAATAAATTTCTTAAAGTTCGCAGATTTTCTCGTGAAGTGTGGAGTTATGGGGGTATGTTCCTTGCAAGGGGGAATTTATGCCTTGCGTACAAAGTCTCCAAACATTATAGTAGGTGCACGCTAAAAAACACATTACTTTGTAGAAGTTTAAGAAATTCTCACGACACCTAAAATTTATTGCAATTGTATACGACGCGTAAAATGTCCATAATTTGTACATAATCAAAATATTGATTTTCTATTCCGAAGAATTATCGGTTTTGATCTATTGTAAATAAGATATTCTAAGCACATGAAACATACTTTATCTTACAAAGAAATTGCAATTTTGTTATACTACGTAGTCGAAAAAGAGTTACGAGTGGCACGCTCCACATTGCCCCCAAGATTTGATAAACTTTGTGCCAATAAACAACAACACTCGCATTAAATTTTGATGCATTAGATGTGGTTTAATTAGTAATTTAATATAAAAATAAATATGCATGTTCCTATTGCTATAGCAAAACCTTGTTATTATTCTGTTAATTGTAGTTTTCAGTATTTTAAAACGTGTCTACATTATTATATCAATTACAAGATAGGGAGGCGCGGAAAAAAATTTGTTTAGGGAGGCATAGTAGCATAAAGGTTGGAAACCGCTGCTCTACAGTCTACAGTACCTGTATCTATCCTGACTGGTAGTCATAGAAACGAAATGAAAACATAAGAATGTATATATATACGCGTTCGGAGTTCGCACGACCATCGTCGTTGCAATTTTGTAAATATATCTTAATCGTTTCTTAAGTATGGAACATAATATTTCTCCGAATATCCAGAAGTGGATGAAAAAGTGTCTGAAAAAAGAGTTTGAAACGAAGATACAGAAAGGATTGGAAGAGGATATGGAATGTACCAATATTATCCAAGAAATCATACATTCGAGAGAAATGTCTGCTTTGCTAAGTTCCATGAGAGCTACGCTTGTCGAACAATCTGCTTCAAGATCATCGTCGACATTGTTTTCCGAATCACGGCCACAGTCATCTCTTTCTTATCTGAGCGATCAAACAAGCGAAGATTGGAATTCTCCACTGAACAACGATGAATACTATAATATTATTGTTGACAAAATCAGCAACGATAAGCCTACTCACGTCAGATTAGCCGCTTATGAAGTTTTATTAAAAAATTATCTGTCGAATGTAAATAACAATCCAGTATGGGGTTCGCTTAAAAAGGCACTGCTAGACAGCCTCGTGGATGAAAACAGACCGATTTTCGAAGCCAGTTTACAAGTCCATGCGAAACTGCTAACGTGTTTGCAATCGCACGATGTGTATAAAAATTTACTGGTTGCCTTTACCGCTCAATACGATTCTCAGAAAACATTCGAAGTATTACCTACTCTAGTTATTGGAATTAATTTTAAGTTCTTCCTGCACGAAAGAGTATTTCGTATAATACGCTTGATACTCCAATACCACGAAGAAAGACTGAAATCTGTACGAAATCCTGATAAATCGACGGAAGAGTTGGTGGAAGAATTTATGACGTTCCTTAGCACGCATGATTTCGGTAACGTAGTCCAATCTAAGACATTAAACATATTGAATATTATTTCTATATTGGACCCGTGCGCTAATTGGAGTAAAAAGTGGATTGTCAGTCTTGCTACCAGAAGATTGTTTCTAATGGCATTAGGCAAATCGCCGAGTATCATGCAAAATATAATGAGTCATGTGATGAAGGGATTGGAGGATCCTCCTCATTTTGTGTCGATTTCGATTTGCGACGAGCCAATGGAAGTAATCATTAATGGAAACACAATAGACACAGTAACTTATCTACATTGCCTATGCTTTGTGTCGCAACTTTGTACTTACGAGGGAGGCAGAAAACTTTTAGATGAAACTATTTTCGAAACGACATTTCGAATTACCGACTTTCTAACTGCTTCTCTGAAAGCTCTAAATAAATTATCTATCGATACATTAAATGGCGTGTACGACGTCTCTTGTTATGCTTTGCAAATTATTCTAGATCAGCCGACAATTTTGTACATTCACGAGTTTTATCATCTTGCGTTATGTCATTTGCCTTCGTTATCCGAAAATAATATAAAAATATGGCCGCATACGTTAAATATTATCTTACACATGCTGGACACAACAGATGGTTCGTTATTTCTTATCTCCGAATGCAAAGAGCACACGGTCAATTTTGAAAGTAATGTTTCCAAGTGTCCTGCTATGTATATCACGGTAATAGCATCGAATATGTTGAAACAACCTTTTTCTATAATGAACAATGAATATCTGCTCAAGTTGTTTAAAGTACTAGAAAAATTATTCGATGTATTCGACGCGTATGAAATTCTACAATATAAAATAGAAAAGGAGTTCTATCCTGCTGTGTCGCATTTTTACAGTAAGCTGGATACATCCTATTTCGAAAATGAAAATAAAGTTCAACAGATAAATAGGTATATAGCTGCTATTTTCTTTTTTAGATTTCAATTGTCAACGAGATACAATAGTATAAAACCATTTTATTTTTAGCGCTATCATATCATTATTACTGAAAATGGTATCTATACCGTTGGGATTGAAAGCGCTTATTCAAGAATCGTCAGTGTTCCACGAACTAATCGCAGGATGTATCGCACCCTTAAGAATGTCATGGACATCGATGGAAGTGGTCAATTTTGTGACGGTTGCTGCATTTTTCCATTTGGGATATAACACGCTTGCGAATCTTGCACCCCATATTTTGTCAACTTTACTTTCGGAAACTTGTCAAATATTGGAAGACATACATTATCTCGATGATCCGTGGGATCACAAAAGTATCCACACCTTTTTACATATACTCGCTTTCTTCTCTCTGAATTTCAAATGTAAGGATAATGGTGTAGGTGTGTCCGTTCATTTAGATTGAATATACACTCCTCAAAAGAATTCAGGGATCACTTGTGCGAATCCCAAAAATTGCTCCCATTTTACGTGATCATATCTCCGTCAATAATTGCCGTATCGATATCGTTAAACAATGGTTTGAAAGCCTGAAACCTCTAGTTTCAGATGCTCTGTTTCAAATTCTTGCTATTTTGGTTTTTTACAAAGTTATAGCGAGATGAGGACAACATTGACGGTTAACAAAAATTTTGTGCAACTTTTGAACATTACACGGGAGCAACAAATTTTTTTGATAAATCGCGTTAATATCATTTGGAAGGGCTATCTTTCCTGTGTAAATTGTGTGGTTGTTGAATATTGTGCGATTTTCTTTATTCGAGTTATTCAACATTGAAGTTAATACATATAGGCTTTTTAACTTTAACTGGCTCCAGAAAGCGAAAAAACTATCGTAGAAAGTTGTGCAAAAATGCAATAGAAAGAGCGTTTCTTTCTCTTCAAGCCACTCTTTTTGTTTTTTCAATTTCATGAACATTTCGATATACCAGGTGTTTCTGAAAATATGCTTAAAAAATGCACAATTTCCATTTTTCCTTTAACTCGCTATATCTCGGCGAGAAATGATCATAATACCATAATCCGAACGTCAGATTGAAGCAGAGATTCTGCCGATTTGATCGAGTACCCCCTGAACTCGCTGCGACAATTTTTTACCTACTGCAGCTGTATTTGAAGTTAGTGCTTCGCAGAAATTAGCGCGCCACGTACAGCGGCTGCCTGACATCTCTGAATACGCTGCGCCGGCTTACAGTGGACCAAACTCGATACAAAATTAAAGAACTTTCGATAGAAATGAGGTAGAGCGATGAATTTTTTTAAAAAATTAAAGCTGAAACTTTGCAGAATATGGGAAAAATAGAGAGATTATGGTACGAATGTTTTTTAACGTTGAGAAAATTCGTTAAACATGTAGAATTTCAAGAAAATGTGGTTTCTCCAGTACCACGCGCGGAAAAATATTTTTTTACATGCTATATATCATTTCCCGTAGATTTTTTCACGCTGATTTCAAGTTTTGAGACCAGATTTGAATTCAGCGTGAAAAAATCTACGGGAAATGATATATAGCATGTTAAAAAAAAAATTCATCGCTCTACCTCATTTTTATCGAAAGTTCTTTCATTTTTAATCGAGTTTGGTCCACATTTTCCACTGTGGGCCGGCACGGCGGTAGCGGATTCAGAGATGTCAGGCAGCCGTGTGCGTGGCGCGCTAATTTCTTAGAGTTTATGGGGTACTCAATCGAATCGGCAGAATCTCTGCTTCAATCTGACGTTCGGATTATGGTATTATGATCATTTCTCGCCGAGATATAGCGAGTTAAAGGAAAAATGGAAATTGTGCATTTTTTAAGCATATTTTCAGAAACACCTGGTATATCGAAATGTTCATGAAATTGAAAAAACAAAAAGAGTGGCTTGAAGAGAAAGAAACGCTCTTTCTATTGCATTTTTGCACAACTTTCTACGATAGTTTTTTCGCTTTCTGGAGCCAGTTAAAGTTAAAAAGCCTATATGTATTAACTTCAATGTTGAATAACTCGAATAAAGAAAATCGCACAATATTCAACAACCACACAATTTACACAGGAAAGATAGCCCTTCCAAATGATATTAACGCGATTTTTCAAAAAAATTTGTTGCTCCCCGTGTGATGTTCCAAAGTTGCACAAAATTTTTGTTAACCGTCAATGTTGTCCTCATCTCGCTATAACTTTGTAAAAAACCAAAATAGTAAGAATTTGAAACAGAGCATCTGAAACTAGAGGTTTCAGGCTTTCAAACCATTGTTTAACGATATCGATATGGCAATTTTTGACGGAGTTATGATCACGTAAAGTGGGACCAATTTTTCGGGTTCGCACAAGTGACCCCTGAATTCTTTTGAGTAGTGTATATTATAATAATGATTTAAATATTTAAATATGTGTGTATAGGTTTTTCAGCCTTTATGACCAATGTAAAAGATCTGTGCAGCAACGAAGAACAAAATTATCCGGTTAACTTGTTTGAACTTTTTAAAAATGCGATAAATCCGAGTTCTACTTATCATTATCTAGGACTGTTATCATTGTTGACTGTAATTTGGAATCTAAATATTCGGGTATATTTAATAGAGCTACTAAACTTTCAGGTATTAGTATGTAGAATGTATTTTGAAACAGAAAAAGATTATTCCTTTTACGTTCGTCAATAATATTAACGTTTTTAGAATATTTTATTAGAACTTCAAAACTCGAATTCAGAAGGACTTGAAAATACGGATACAGAAACAGGAATTGTCGATGAATATACTTTAATACGACACAAAATTATATCCAAAGCGAATTTTTTGAGACTCGAAGACGAGGAAGAACAAAGCAAATTGGAGGAATATGACGTATCGATATTACCAACTCCAAAATTGGATGTACACTATAGTTCCTCGGAATATGACGACAGTACAGAATTAGATTGTTTGCTTAAAGAAAATACACGTGGATTATTAGACAGTGATTGGATCGAAGAAGCTAGAGGTGCCTATAAATCGTCGTCGGACATGATAAAGGTGGTTCGATGGATTTCAAATTCGTATTCGAAATTTTATAACAAAAAATTAGAACTGAATGTGCTCCTCATTCTTGTAGAACACTACGTTAATACAATTGTTAGATCAGATGCACAAAGCGATTCCTACCGCGGAATGGGTAGAAAATTTCCAATGGCAAGAAAGCGACGCAGCGAATACTGATTTTTGGTTTGCAGAGGAGATACACGGGATCAACTTAGCTCTGTATTATGCAGAACAGAACGATATTTTAAAAAATACCGCCGAAATGAAAAAGAAATTACAAGAATTTATTAGCGAATGTTACGCATTTATACGGTACGAGAAACCAAAGAAATTTGATGGATTCGATTGGTTTCTAGCAACAGTATTTATTATTTGCGAAGGGGATGTAGAAAAGTATGTATTAATCATTTTACAAATCTGAATATTTTAATCAAGGTTGCTTACATGTTTCTGCACATCGTTCTGACCTAGTATAATTTTAAAAGAACGTCGAAAATCGATGATATTTGGACAGACGTTGATGGATAATTTTGTATCTGAGAAACCACCGTTTTTACAGTTGTTTCATACGAGACAGATCATACATTGACTTTATTTATTAATGATAATTAGTAAAAGAAGCTTGCGCGCTTTAAACGAATGCCTCAGCTGACCGCGAATATACCCCTTATTAACGAAATCCAGTAGCTCTATCGAAATACATTTGCGAGTAATCGCAAAAAATATTTCAAGAGCAATTTTGGAATTGCTAATATCAATAAAGAAAACAGGGAAACTCTAGCTAGTCGTGCATCATCATTGGCAGGTCTCAGATTGAAAACTTTGTCAGCATTATAATGACATTGCGCTTAGAACATTGTGAATCATCATCGACCTTTTCAGCTATTTTAAGATACTATATTTATGCGCGTGATAACTGATTGCAGATGTAAAGTGTTTGTCACGCAATTAATGAAATTCCCGGTAATTGTATTTTTGTGGCCAAATTTGGGAAAAGTCGTGGATAAAAATATTCAGGAGGAATGTACCACTCAATTCATATTTATGCAGCTTTTGGAATCTATCGTTAGTAATGAGCTTCCACACGTCAAGTTTGCGCTTAAGGTAATAATTAGACTTTTTATGCAAAATAAATCAATAAAATCCGCAGTCCAACGATACACAGAATTTCAGAATTTATGCTAGCATTGCTTGAACATGTAACCGACCATTTGATTAATTAATTTATTCTCTAAAGTAGAGTACCTCCGGTATTAGTTGGTCCTTGATGTGCAACTTAATGATTGCTCAGTGCTTTTGGGGTATAATTCCCTGGACTCAAATTCTACATTTTTTTGCTATTTGTATATTGCATTCACCCGATTATATGATATATTATTGTGCATCGCTCCTACATTATTGTCAAAACACGATAATGCAACACATGACAAGTGGAAAAATGTGGCCCGAACACATGGTACGTATAAACTCGTGCAACTATAAATATCGAAACGTGTATAAACAAATATAATTTCTTGTACCCAGGTTTTAGACGATTATCAATCTCATAATTACATCAGATTTATGGATACGTTAGATAAAAGATACGGAAACAAGATTTTACCGAAACTGTCAGTTAAAACTTTAATTCATTAGGTGAGACATGGATATGTAAATAGTTGACAGAACGAAATCAGTTCGCATTAGAAATTATTAAAAGTCTATTGTTACATATATCATTCGTATTACATATGTTTTCATGACATCGTTTTACAAAATACGCTCCGTTAAATGCTCTGTTTACATGTGCGTTATATGTACAATAACAATCAGCATTAAACTGTAATTCGGTAACTAATAAAAAATGGAAATGTCGCAATAAACGTATCCGAATGGCTATATAATTGCATTTTTCTATGGTTCCCTTTTGGAAATAGTTTGTACTTAATATGTGCAATATTTATACTGGTCGTACCTTTTAAATTCAGGAATAACATATCGGTTGTAGATCTTTTTATTCATAAAAATGATCCAAAATGAGTGGATAAATAACATTATATACATTAATGACACATTGTTGCCACGTACTCATCATCATTTTTGTGTCTACGGAATCAATTATCGTGTATAGCGAACAGTTTTGCTACTTCATTTAAATCATCGTATTTTGTACCCCTAGCAAGAACCTGTGCAACATACGTACAAAATTATATCTTGGTTCTTATAGTTTTTATATTCCGTAAAACTTATTTTTCTATTCACGCACCTGCCTAGCAACGGACATCCGGTTGAAAAGATTCCAAAGAACAATTCCGACCACAATGTCGTCCCTTAAATAAAAAATAACACCTTTCTCAAAATCATCGTGTTTCTTAGGTTTCTCCTCTGTCGTTAATTTGGAATCATCACATTCTGGTTTATCAACCTCGGTTGAACTCTCTTCTTGCTCGTTGGGTTTTTCCATTTGTGTCACTAATTCAGATTTTACAGAACTTTTTGCTGAATTCAATGTCTGAATGATAAAAATATAGACATAAAAATCTCGAGAACATAGAACAACTTCGAAATGAATGTTTCGCTTATTACTAAAGGTGTGCAAGAACCCGAAAAAATGTCGGTTACCCAATAGTCGGGAAGATATCGGGTCGGGAGTGTTGGGGTGAATCGAATTCCTGAAAATTTTCGGATTCTCGAAACCCATCCCGATAGCGAATCAATTTCTCGACTCGTCCCGACTTGACATTTTCGGGTTCTCGCACACGTCTGCTTGTTACCTTCTTCTGCAGAGACTGTACGGTTCCATTTGAATTCGAAACTGGTGTTGAGCTGTTCGAATCCGATGATTTTGCAAAAACTCCTACAGTTGGTAACGACGAATCTACAATGCCAACGGCCTCGTAACCAACTTCTGTTCCCAAGTCCGACCAAAACATTGACTGATGCAGATACGGCTTCCCTAGCGAAAAGAAAAATTGTCATATCTATATCCGTTTCTTCGAAAGAGTTTCTGCGATGCTGGAGACGTGATATATTTTACGAATTTCAACCTACTTGCACCAGTCATATTTTCTCCTGCTAATCTTCCCGAAACTACAGCGTGATCATGATGTTCCACTCTTCTTCGACCAAGTCTAATATCGTAGAAACAAGCAGCATCTCCGGCAACCCAAAGGTTGCTTCTTGCTTCCAACTCTGCGTTTACAAGAAATCCACCTATGTCAGGATCTGTTTCTAAATGCGAAACTTCTGCCAAACCAGTGTTTGGCTCAACACCTACCGCTACAATTACTTGATCGGCATCGATCTATCCGTTCAAATGAAAAAATACATAACATCAATGTTTGTCATGGTATACGTATACAGGGTGTTCACACCGTTACTAACATTCCCTTGCTTTCCATTGAAAAAATTGAAAAAAAGGTCATCTTCATTTCTAAAATAAATAGTGCAAACAAAAAGCAATTACATACGCCGTTACGTTGCTTGCAAAAACAGTATTACTTTTTCGCTAGCTAGTAACAGCGTGATCACCCTGCGCGTAATCGCAGTGCGATATTTAACAGCTTGAAAGCGAAACACATACAGTACGGTCTCCGGAAAGAATGAGCGACAATTTTCCATTCTTATAGGAATAATCTACAACTTCGGAACTAGAAATGCATCGAACACCTTCTACTATCGCTTTCTTTGTTGCCCATTCGCTTAAATATTGCGGTAATACTTGATCCATTATAAACTTCTCCTTATATATTTGATATACGGTTTTGTCTTGCGGCACTGTATAAAAACGTACAATCGTAAATATTCAATTATATTAAGCGATTATCCGATTAAAAGATCATAAACATACAATTACGAGCTAACGAGCAAGCGAGTTCTGACCCAAGAAATCCACCTCCAACTATTACTATATGTTTATGCTTAGCATTATGTACACTGTCTTCCAAGTCAAGAAAATCTTCTTTTGTTCTAAATGTTATAATTTTATCTTTAAGTTCATCCTCGATCGATTCAAAGACAGGAAGTTGCTTCGGTGTGGCACCTGAAAGAACATTGAAATTAAAAGTGTTCATCTGAAATGATTCTACCATCTCGCGCGACCAGACGAAGATAAAGACTGTTTCGTTGTTTTTAGTTTCAATCGCAGCAAAGTTACAGCTTGGCCAAGTCACTAAGACTTAGCATGTACTTTGTATGCGAAGGGAACGTATGCACATACTTACCAGTTGCGATAAGACATTTATCATATTTTACTTCGGAACCATCTTCGAGTGTCACGGTTTTATTTTGAACATCAATTTTTGTAACTTTCCAACCTGCGGCGACAGCTACACCGCCTTTATCAGATTGTACTAAATTGTTGACATTTGCGTAAAACTCGTTTGGTTCGTAAAATATACTGCAACGCAATAAATCAGCAGTAGAAGTCGGAAAATCGATGTTCAGATGCATAAATAATTATTGAGGAAATACCTTCGTTGCGTTCCGTTCCATTGGGTAAAAAGTAACTGCGAGCTCGCGTTCCTGTCCGTATTGTACCAAAGTTCTTTCGATAACGGCGGTCTCATGTAAGGAAAACCATTCTCTTCCATTACCACTAACACCTACAAAGCAATCGTTTAATTATTCAACTGTTCCGAAAGCATGAAATACCAGAGAAAGACCTCTATCGCGCACCTTAGCTTTAGGGTCTCTAGATTTAATTGATCTAAATGCAGAAAATGCAGCAGTTCCACCGCCTATTAAAAGGTAAGGTACTTCTTTGGGAATCGAAGAGGAATCGGGTGGTGATTTCACTTTTTCCAAGGATCTTCTATGTCTTCTTCCATCCTTCTTTTCTAAATATTTAGAATAACAAATGATTAATTACTATTCCCTGTGTTTCTTAATAGACGAAATAAACAAACTTAGCTCAACTTACTCGTACTTACATCCTTTCGAGATTCAGATTTCTTTGTGGAAGATAACGTAGAAGATATCTACAGAATAGAGACGTTGAAAGAAACGAAAAGAACAGAAATATGACTATAAAAACATTGTATCGTCCATGTCTAGAGAGAAAAGACTCCAGACGCGGATAATAGAAAGATGAATAAAATAAAATAATTATTAAATAACGCATAATGTTATACCGCGTATATTGTAACTCCTGCTATAAGTAAAGCTGCCAATATCTTCCAATAGGGTGGCGACGGTGGTTTATCTTGGCACTTCCCTGAATCCGGTGGTTTACCGCAAACTTCATAACAAGACGGTGGACAAGATGCATTAGGATAAGATTCGCAAGAAGGGACGTTTCTCTTTGGTTCTGAATACCTACTTTCGGGTACACATTCTTCAGGTTTTATAGTAGTGCCTGGAGACTTGTACGTTTTCTTATCACTAACATTGTTACTGTACCATAAATTATTATTGATAATTCCTAAAAAGTAATAAGACGTTTAAAATAACAATTATAACATTAAAACAGTATTATTAGAAATAGAATGATTATTAATTATATATACTTCCTTCGATGTACTACTACTTCAAAACTAACTGAATATAATCTTTGAATTAAATTATATAAATTTGTAATACAGATACATTTTAGATTCCCAGTACGTATTTAATATCGGTATAGAAATTTTGGGGTTACATCGCGTGGTGTACACTTCGAATCGGACACACCTCGCTGAACTTTCAAAAGATATTAATGAAAAATATCAGCTATACTTGTGTTCGCGTATATATTTGTAATAACATTCTGTCATTTAATAGAATCACGTTAGAGTAGTACAGGCAATTAATCGTAAATTGAGCGAACGATGTGTCTAAAGTTCCGAAAATTAAAGTATGGTTTTCGATTGAAGTACTAAAACGAAATACGTAGATATTTACCAAGATATTTGAAAGGGCCAAAATGACTAACGGGTGAATGTCTTGTAAGTTTTGGTAATCGTCCGACAATTCTGCCACAACTTAACATTTTTAACGAGCCAATTTTGGCCTTATGCAATATGGTGATGGCGCGTACGGCCGGCTCTGTTGACCATGCATACGACTGGAAGTCGCTGTACAGTTTTCTGGACACATACAATTGACACAAGACACTCCATTACCTAATTTCTTTTGTAATCGTGCTATAGTTTATCTACGAATCATTAATTTTCGACTACTTAATTAGAAATTTTTCGCACGACGTTAAAAAACGTAGAAATTTTTTAAAATCTGTACTAACAACACACATTGATAACGAATGACAGCTGCGCAAATTGGGCGCTAAAAATGGCGCAGATTCATTCCAATTCAAATTCTGGATACAATGATACACGTGCACGATCATCCAGTATATATATCAACAGAAATTTACCCTGCTTCAAATTATTCTAAAACGTGTTATTCAATTTTATAAATATAGGTTAGAGCACATTTAACAAACAGACAAATCAAAGAAAATATTTCTAAATAGAGTTTTCTATAAAATCTTGTTCGTAGAATGCATCAAAATAAAGAGGTACATCTATGGATATTTTGAAATAGAAAGCTCTAACAAGTTTTTAGTGCAGTAAACGAAAATGAATATTTTATCTTGAGTACGAGTGTTTAACATCGTGCACTTACTGAATATATATCTGTTATATCAAATCATATTTTTAAAGTTAACATAGTTGGACAATTTTGCTGGAATTTAAGAAATTGTAAACCTATATGTACGAGAGAGAGACTAATATGTAATCACATTATGTTAAATCTTCTACTTCGTATGTTTTTTGTTGAACAAAGAACATTCGAACATATATATGCGCGTATACACAACATCGAATATATGTATTGCGGTTCCTATATATTTATACATATAAGATTCGACAAGCCCGCCAAGGTGGACAACAATGAGTCACAACACAACACCTTTCATGGGAGACAATGTCACTCTGGTCACGTACAGTCACGTATGCCGTATTCCTTGAAATCTGTCTTTATTAGTTTAAAACATATTGCTATCGTCGCTTATAGAATTCTAGTATATTTCAAAATGAATCAACGGTATATTTTGTAATTTTACGGATTTTATTATAGAGGACACTACTGTTTCAGGGTACAGTGTAAATATATATATACAGGGTGTCCCAAAATTCGTGAAAATCCCGAAAGGGGGTGGTTCCTGAGACCATTCTAAGAGACATTTTCCTTTGCACCAATGTCAACTGCGGCTTTGTTTAGGAGTTATTAACGAAAAACACGGACCAATCAGAGCGCGCCCTGGCCCGGCGCGCCACGCCGCGCCGGCAAGCGAGTGTCGGTGGTACGCCGCGACATCGCAACGAACAAGAGTTTCTCGATAATGTGAACCCTCTCCGATTTCGATGCGCTTTGGATACGTTGTCAAGACCATGATTCTGAACAACATTTCTCTTTAGACTTTTTGGCAATCGGCTTTAGTTTACGAGATAATCGTAAAAAAAGAGAAGAAGCAGAAACTGATTGAATTAAAAACTCACGTATTCAGCCGTAAATCCATTTGCTGCTTCGAAATGTGTGTCACTGGGTCACTCGGTGACGAACTGCACAGATGTCTTCAGGTACACGGCAGTACCGAAAGCCAAGGGACGTACGGCCAGGTCGACGAGCTGCACAGCCGGTGGTAGAAGGCCTAAGGGATGCGCGGTCAAGTCGACGATCCAGAATTTAACTTTCACTTTCGAATCGATAAATAATTCGTATGTTTATTTTACACAGATGCCTTGAAATTTTTCCACACTCACAAGCACTGTTCACATTTGTCAACACATAGTTATGCACTAATAATAATTGCCATATCCCTTGTACTGCTGCACAAATCACAACAATCAGGTAATGCAATCGCTAGACTGCGGATTTCATACATTTGTAGCAAATATGAGTAGGTGCATTTTAATACAGTAGAGAGATTAAAATAATTTCAAAGCACCATAGTATTATTTTCAACTTCTTAAAATGATCACAGTAAGAATCAAATATCTGTCTGGCTCCCCTGTCCCTTGTAATAGCGGCAGCCAAAATTCATTTTGCATAAAGATTCGCAGTCTAGTGATTAGTTTAAATATCACTATCAAAAACACAGCTAATAGCAACCGTTAGCTTTGAATTGACAAGTCTTTGGAGATGTTCTCTCTACCGCGGCTCGAACGACACTGATTTTCCTCAAGATTTTTCTAAAGAATTTAGGAAGGGCATTTAGAGTGTCGAAATTCGAAATGCACGCTGTAGCACGAGAACGACGGGACGGTTAGACGAAAAACAGAATGCGAGAAGGACCGCTGTAAGCTTTGTGGCAAACACATGTTTAGTTTTTCCTGCAGGTTGGTACGTAGAGTCGATGGGTAACTGTTCGAAAACGTCATCCGTCCTTTTACCCAGCAAGGGGTAAAAATGTCAGGTCAGCGTAGCATCCCTATTGTCCTATACCTTCCTTAAGAAACTTTCTAAAAGAAGGACAGACGACGTTTTCGAACGGTTACCCATCGACTCTGCGTACCAATCTACAGGAAAACCTAAACATGTGATTGCCATAAGTCTTAAAGCGGTCCTTCTCGTATCCTGTTTTTCGTCCAACCGTCCCGTCGTTCTCGTGCTACAGCGTGCATTTCGAATTTCGACACTCTAAATGCCCTTCCTAAATTCTTTAGAAAAATCTTGCGGAAAATCAGTGTCGTTCGAGCCGCGGTAGAGAGAACATCTCCAAAGACTTGTAAATTCAAAGCTAACGGTTGCTATGTATTAGCTGTTTTTTTGACTGTGATATTTAAACTAATCACTAGACTGCGAATCTTTATGCAAAATGAATGTTGGCTGCCGCTATTACAAGGGACAGGAGCCAGACAGATATTTGATTCTTACTGTGATCATTTTAAGAAGTTGAAAATAATACTATGGTGCTTTGAAATTATTTTAATCTCTCTACTGTATTAAAATGCACCTACTCATGTTTGCTACAAATGCATGAAATCCGCAGTCTAGTGATTGCATTACTTGATTGTTGTGATTTGTGCAGCAGTACAAGGGATACGGCAATTATTATTAGTGCATAACTATGTGTTGACAAATGTGAACAGTGATTATGAGTGTGGAAAAATTTCAAGGCATCTGTGTAAAATAAACATACGAATTATTTATCGATTCGAAAGTGAAAGTTAAATTCTGGATCGTCGACTTGACCGCGCATCCCTTGGGCCTTCTACCACCGGCTGTGCAGCTCATCGACCTGGCCGTACGTCCCTTGGCTTTCGGTACTGCCGTGTACCTGAAGACATCTGTGCAGTTCATCACCGAGTGACCCAGTGACACACATTTCGAAGCAGCAAATGGATTAACGGCTGAATACGTGAGTTTTTAATTCAATCAGTTTCTGCTTCTTCTCTTTTTTTACGATTATCTCGTAAACTAAAGCCGATCGCCAAAAAGTCTAAAGAGAAATGTTGTTCAGAATCATGGTCTGGACAACGTACCCAAAGCTCATCGAAATCGGAGAGGATTCACATTATCGAGAAACTCTTGTTCGTTGCAATGTCACGGCGTACCACCGACACTCGCTTGCCGGCGCGGCGCGGCGCGGCGGGCCAGGACGCGCTCTGATTGGTCCGTGTTTTTCGTTAATAACTCCTAAACAAAGCCGCAGTTGACATTGGTGCAAAGGAAAATGTCTCTTAGAATGGTCTCAGGGACCACCCCCTTTCGGGATTTTCACGAATTTTGGGACACCCTGTATATATATATACTCTCTGTATATATATATATGTTTATGTGTTCGCCTAACTTCACTGTTGACCGTCAACCTAAAAAGTGTCACATATATTTATAAATATACAACACAATTCATCGATATTTGGGATACCTACCACTAATTTTTCGACAACATGTTTTAGATAGAAGTTCATAAATAAATTTACCGTATGAACATGAATCTCGTAAGGAGAGCTCAAATTTTTCAGTAAACCATTAGAATAGGTAAGATTTCGTTTTGTTCGTTTATAAAGTTTCTAATTAGTGAAAGTGTACTTAATCATTATAATCCCATTAAAAATTGAAAGTGGACACATCGAAACAAGAAGATTTGTAATAGGGTTATTAAATCATTTAATGAGAAAGTATGTCTTTGAGAAATTCTAAAACCAAACACGATCCTTTCGTTTGTAAACAAATTAATATTTGCATAATCGAATTATTTGGTCAAAAGTTGCGTAGGAAAGAAAATGCGATACAATCTATGAATATCAGCCAGTTCAATTTACATATAACGAAATGTTTCATCTGATAAGACAGTTGACGTTTTATTGTAACGTAAAGTTTTTATTCTACACAGCGATTACTGTTTTACTTATTTTTCATTTAATTGATACGTGAAATTCTGTTTCTTGTTCCTAATCTGTGCTATTGTCTGAAATATACACATATAAAACGAACATTGTCAATTGAAACATATTACTCATTAACATATATATCATGTAATATATATATAAAGAGAGAGAGAGAGAAAGACAGAGATACAAGACATGTTGTCCATGAAAATATTGTAGCAGTCCTTTAAAAACAAACAGGAAGTGTAATTCTTGTGTGTATCTTGTAGATGTTCTTTTTATAGACAAAGACTGACCTCTTTCTGTTCAGTAACCAGTGCATTCAACTGCCAGCTGCTTCCGAGTGCAGATAATGCTGCAACAAAACATTTAAATCTATCATTAACGATGCCAGACAGGTGAGTTTTTGTGCGTTAATATTTCAAAATACATATTAAAAATGACATAATTTATTTGCTCAGTTTACATTTATAAATATATACATATGCTCCTTTCATTAAAAAGAAGGTATGAAGTTTTCGAAGATAAATTTATATAGAATATTTGAAATTAAGGAATACATTTTCAGTTGTTTCTCTTTCTTTCATTTTTAATGTTGTAATTTTATATGAATCATTACATAGGCAAATATTGTTCCGTTAGGAATAAAGTTTTCGTTGGAGTTGGAGTAATCTGGGGTGTTACTCTTTGTTGTTTCTTCCTTACTCGCAAACTTCCCAGATCGATGGCATTATTAAATTTCATTCCAAGTATTTTATTTTGGTCAGTGTATATTCGTGTGCGGACATTTAATATTTATTATCTATAGCAATTGTATTTCTTGATCGTTATTTGTACAGCGTGGCTAATCGCTTTGCGAATTACATGGAAAGTTTTGAATGTACTTACATTTGTTACTAATTTATCCTGGTTTAATTATTGATTTGCTATATTAATTCGATAATCGATAACGCATTTCTTAACATGCCATCTAATGTTCTGCTAAATATCGATGTAACAATGAAATATCATTTATAGGAATAGCAACATGGAAAACAGCGAAGAAAAGAAATGCAATATTAGCGAAGCTAGCACATCGGCGTCTGTAGATTGTCCATCTAGTTCGAACGCTGGCACGGAAGATGACATTTCCAGGGGGTAAGTACTTTAATTGTTCCTTAAACTCGACATTTCATTAACCCTTCGAGACTGAAAAATTTCAACGTGCGTTATCCATGTTTACGCTGTTGTTAGACAAAAGATACAAAATTTTATGGGCGGCGGAATAGTAGGTGCTTCGCCGCCAAAATTTGTCACCCTCGAAGAAATAATGAAAGCTGCCAACGGTATGAAGAATATGGCTTTGGCACACGAGATCGCGGTGGATAAGAATTTCCAACTACAGAAACTTGATCCCGAAGATGGTACATTTCATAGAAGAGTGAAAGAAATCATGCATAAAGCATTTTGGAACTTATTAGCCGAACAGCTGGCTGAAGAAACTCCAAATTATACTCAAGCATTAGTGTTACTAAGAGAAATTAAAGAGGTAATGCGATCATATCAATTTTTATTCGGTTTGGACATTCGCTTGTAATTTTGTTTCTCTGCAGATATTAGATCAACTGGTACTACCGCATCATGCGAAAATTCGAGAAACTTTGGAAGAAGTGCTCGACGTAGATTTAATTAAACAGCAAGCGGAGAAAGGTGTTCTGGATTTCCATCATTACGCGCAATATGTTATTTCGATCATGAGTAAAGTGTGTGCACCAGTAAGAGATAGCAAGATTATGGAACTTAGTCAAAAAACAGATGTTATTGAAATATTTAAAGGTATAATGGAAGTGTTGCAACTGATGCGACTCGATCTGGCAAACTTCACTATCACAATGATAAGACCGAACATAGTTGCTCTGAGTATCGAGTATGAAAAAGCAAAGTTTTCCGAGTTCTTAAAAATCAATGGAAACGATTTAATACATACAGAGTCGTGGTTATTGAGACACTTTGATCCTGCAAAGATTACAGGTGATTCGTCGGATGTTAATTCTGCGCGTCAGATCACACATTGTCTTCTGACCGAAGCATATTTGGACCTTTTGGAATGGGATTTCAATCCAGATGCAGAAGTAGGTTTGAAAAGAAATATATGTGGATTAAGAAGAGAAAAGACATTTGGAAAAATGTTCTCTATCGGTAGACGGTTTTTACTACAATGTTTGTTTCAGACTTTGATGTTGGATCAAGGTAGACTGATAGAATTGCGTGATAGGACCAGTAGATTAAGTATTATGGGTGCCGTAATATTACTAGCAAACAACACGATTGGCCCACCGATTCATGGAGTATCGAGTTTCAAGAAGAGTATAAAACAACATCTCAACGTGCTATTGGAATCTGTACATTCAAACAAGTATGCATAATCTCCGTTTTCAATGACTCTGAAATATGTTATAACTTTTATATACAAATATATAATAGGTGGTCAAAATAAATTAATTAATTTCGTGCGTATTGTCGATAGGGATTTGGAAGGTTTAATGCCGAATATCATACTACAAGTTAAAACTGATGTAAAATCGACGTTAGAAGAGATCGGTGCTGGTTCGCTATCTCCAGAGTTAGAAACGTTATTGGAGGGACAAATATCCGAGCTCGTTAAACCGGATCATAAGATTAGACATCTTATAAGTAAGCGTTCCGTATAAATGTTAATAATTCTGTTTATATTATTTCATGATACTTAATAATTATTGTCTCCCAGGTTTAAGAATTCGACAGTTTTTGCAAAAGATAATACTGTCCCAATCGACAGCGCCGACGCAAGTCCCACCCGGGCTTTCCTCGCTTCAAGAAGAATTGACAGCTATAGTGGCTCAATTTTTAATTCTGATTTCTCACAATCGAAGTGTATTTGGAGAGTATTATCAAGAAATCGTGACTAATGCTCTGATAAGAAAGGAAGCTGATAACAATAAAGAGACAAGTGAAGTTCATTCCATGGAGTTGTAGAAAGAAACACTGCAATTTTAATCTTTGTGAAGGAAACGTTAATGTTACGTGTTCATTAAATAACACATTAATTGAAAATAAGCGATACCTATATCTCGAACTAATTTTCAATTCGTTTTCGTAAAGCAATTTTTTTATAACACGAGGACAGATATTTGTAGACACAGAAATATCAAGTAGCAGTCATTTAATCCTCGATGTAAGTTATAAATGATTTCAGTAATTCGGTATTCAAGCGATTAGCGTACACGAGGATGGACGGAATTCAATACCTAAATGCTAAATGCATGGATACTAATTGGTTTGTTTTTAATACAATGTACGTACTGTTTTTAATACAAGTTACTAAATATCATATAAACTAACGACATTTATCTTCGATAGTTGTGATACAATTATTTGCTACAGCTTACTTTCTGTACTTGTTGCTTTGAACATTTTACTTTAAAATGTTATATATGTACTGGAAAAAAAAAAAATATATATATATATACATATATATATATATACATATACATATATATACATGCATATTGTACATAGATGTGAATATTAAATCAATTTATAATCAAATCAAATTGGATTCTATTTTCGAAATAATTTGTACCTTCGTGTTAAATTTGCGAGTAAAATGAATATTAATAGACGAGAGCAAAACTAAATCCCGCTCACGAGAGCGAAGCTAACCACCTGACGAGAGCAAAACTAAATCCCACACACCAGTGCAAACCTAATGCCAGTTGATGCCAGTTCACGAGAGCCAAGCTAACCCCGCACACGAGTGCGACCTATTATAGTCAATTATATTTAAGATTATTGTTAAATGTGGACGCCGACGCAACAATCTATAGGCGCTTCGACCCCATCCGTGACTGAGCCCCGGGGGACCTCCGATCGGAGGAATACCAATTTCAAATCGGAAATACACATTTTTAGACGACTAAAGACTGAAAGTTCCGATGAAACTTTCAATTAGAATATCAGAAATAATATTTGACGGTGTTTGGCGAGTAAATAGGTGAGTGCGCAGTCCCCGTCGGCTCATCCCCAGCTTGTCTGACTAGTTTGACAATAAGTCTGACTCTGACTGACTGATGACTGATGACAATATTGACAGTGAGTGAGCTGAGCGCGTTCGCCTCGCCGAGCTCAGGTGGACACGTGCGCAGCAGTGATACCCAGCACCATTGTGTGGGGCCCTTAGACTTAGACGTTCAATAATATTGTCAATGTAGGTTGACAATAATATTGAAGCTCCCGTCAATACGCTTCAATAATCTCGTCAATCTAGCTATCAATACGGCGACTGCGCACTGTGACGCATTTGTGACAAGGTGGAAAACAAAGGTTATGACAACGTTCAATCCTATCACTCATTTTATTGGAAGAATGTAAAATGAACCCATTTAAGAATATCGCTCCCCACCATCGTCGTAAAACAATTATGGAACAATAATAACGATGTGAATAGAAAAGTCTAGTAGGAAATATGCTAACAATAAGACAATTTGTATCTGTCAAAGCAGTGACGAGTCCTTCGACGAACTATTAAATATATCATTTTATTAGTACTTTGAAGTAGTGCAAATTAAGTCAGAAATAATATATTATAACTAGTGAACCAAATGTGTAACAGAATTCAAACATTCATCGCTCCTTAAACTTAAATTCATATAAAATCCTGTGCTTCTCTCGAGGTCCTTCGTTATTCTGTCTTAATAATAAACATATAAATAAATCATCTCCCGAACAAAATGGTTTCGTTGATTCGCAATTTTGCTCCTCGCTGTATTTCTAAAGAAACACTTATTACTACTGTTTAACTATTCGGAATTCAAACTATACAGTGATCCGATGAGAAATATATATACATATACAGTGGTGCACACTTAAGTATAGGGTGGCGACTTCGATTGAGCGATGGAGGGGATGCGCGGGTGAACGATATATTGATACCTAGCACGTATTAAATTTCCATTTCCAGGAATCGAAAGGGAACAGCGGCGGACATTTAAGTGTGCACTACCGTAGCGCGCTTCTTCGCTATACGTGTTCAACGAAAGAATAAACATTAATCCCCAGCAGTCAATTATGTTATGCTCTCCATTTAATCTCAATATTGACAGGCAGACTTTTCGGTCAAGTTATACGTAATAATAACTAGTCATCTTCTACTTCGGGAAACTACAGCTCTGTAACACTTAACAATTTAACCCCTTAAGCAGTGTATTCGAGACTGGACGAAGTTGCAGTTTTACAAATGAAGGGAACAGCAACGAAAAGAACAGATCCGGTTAGGTAGGCGTTCCGAACGTTCCAAATAAATTGATCTCATTTCGTTCCGTTGGATTTTGCTTCCAGTAAATCGGCGTCGCTTAAAGGGTTAATGCATCAGTCAAAAATATAGCAACAATCGCGACGAGCGGCTTTAAAAAAAATAATTCTCTATTCACGTCGACTGTACGATTGTTGCGATCTCTCTGTTGGAGGACATTGATAGTTCAACGCAGGGATAAGGAACAACACACTGGACTATCTACAAAATTGCATCCGCGCGCATTCCTCGTCTCTTTCGTCTTCCTTCTTGCAAACAGTCGTGCAAAATTCCTCTCGCGAGTCCTTGTGTGAAGAAAATGCCACCGAAAGGGGGCGGGGGATGGGTGTGGTGACACGTTGCACGTGTGCGGATTTCATGCAACGAACGCTACAAATTTAGAAAACGATTCGTTCGACGTTCCGGCCGACCCGACATCCGCGAATCACGATCCTCGTCTTGCTGGAGAGCTTTCGGCACCTCCCACGATTTCCTCGATCGTTTCTCAACTGGGATACATCGGAAATGGCTGTCGTTCCGGGACGTCTAAACCGTTCGCTATACAATGCAATACGTTTTACCGTAGTTGAACCCCGAAGCCGATCAACCGGTCCGCGGTTTCTTCTAATCGACGTGTCCCCTGGCGCGCGTGGCGTTCAAACACTTATGTTCATTCCTGACGACTGTACGTAACAATCGAAAGCAGTGGAGTAGCGTAAATCTAATGCTGTTGCAATTTATGTTGCATTCGTCGCGCAGCAGCGTGTCACGGAGTGAGACCGCTTTTATACGGTCTGGTTTGTTCTTTTCGAACGAACACTATTATAGTTTCACGCTTACAAGTACCAGTAGCTAAATAAACTTTCTCTCTCTTTCTCTTTCTCTTTCTCTTTCTCTCTCCTCTCTCTATTACTTTCTTCGCTTCGTGGTAGTAAAGTTACAACATTTAATGGAATAACGTGGAGAAGTTTCTAAATTGTAACGGCGAGGGAAATGTGATTAAACACTTCCGCCTGTTTGCTCCTAATGAAACTGAAATTAATTTTCTCGCGAACGGGAGCCGGAGTGTTTTCCAGTTGCTTTCGAAGTAGCGATTCTAAACTTTAGTTTGAAACGTTCCATCGACAGGGACACACATGTATATGTATACACAAAAGAAGTTATTATTTTCTACGTAAGCTCCATGAAACCCTAGAAGGCTCGAATCGCTGTTTTAAAAGTAGATCTAGAAAACGCTCTCCGTTCCCGTTGCAAACCACCATTTTCATCGATCGATCGTCACCGGCTACACGGTGCTACAGGCAGCTACCCCGTCGATTAGCGCGTTGTGTTTTTGGCGATCGATTTCTCGGCAGGCTCGTCTTTCGTGGTGAAATGAACATCGTGTCAGACTTGTTGAGACGTGATCAGGTCGGTTTTACTGGAGTTCTTCAGGATCGACGGGCCCGGGAGCTTCTGAGCAGCACCGGAAGCGCTCGATGGCTGCAACATCATCGGCTGGCCGTTCACCAGAACTATCGTGTCCCGCACGGAATCGTAGCCTCCCGGTGCTCCTGCATTAAACAACGATCTCGTAAAAAACTAGCACAATAAAATCCGGAAAGAATAGTACATTATAGTAAGATACACGAGATGTTTTCTACAATATAACGTTCGTGCAGCCAATATAATAAAATTCAGTGTCCAGGGATTACTATAAGTCAATTTACTAAATTTGCTAATATCGAAATCCAGTGGTACATACGCAGCTTAGCCCGAATCTCGCGGATGATGCAAAGTAAACCAGATCGATGATTCGAACAGCTGGTGATTTGATTGATAAAAGAATAGCATGCTATCCCGATGCGATCAGTGTAGCATACGTCCTTATAATGCCTCCACAATATGCGTCGTATTATATCGAAATTAATTATCCGCGGACGCGGCACGAATCCGATTATAATGAGGGCGATGAGCCTGGTATCGCGGCCGTAATGTGTTCAATATCGAAATACGTTGGCCGCCAGATGATGACGCCCGGTCACAACTGGACGATGTTTAATTCTCTTGTTCTTAACCAACAATCTTTACACTTTTTCACGACTAGAGTACCGATACCGGGTTCCCACCCACCAATCACCGTTAATTAAAATCCTTTGCTTGATTTCAGCTGTTGCTTTCATGTGCAAGAGTGAACACATGAAATTACAAGGATTACAAGAACACAAAATGACCCTTCAACATTGCAATGAGGAATTCAGAAGCGGTCAATTGTGATTCCTAAAAGTCAAATCTATGTCTGCCCGGTGCCCAGAATGCATATTTTTACGTTATCGAGGAATGATTTGTAATATTCGGCAGGTACCGCCTGTCACGAGGCATCCGAAGCAAGCATGATATCACAAGATGGCCGCCACTGACAGATTTTCGTAAATATTGAGAGATTTATCGTTCGAATCGAAAAAATCGCTCTGCATCGACATAGCCAGGACATGTACAAAGGCGGTGATCTGTATTTTTAGTTGATTAATTAATTATTTAAACACGAAAAATGGGTTGGAAGAAAATACAGCACCTCGAGGTTCCGAAATTTTGCACTAGTAGCGCCATTGTCTCTTCCCTAAACTGCACAAAATGTGTTCTTGTAAACCTTGTAATTTCATATACGTATATATGCGGATCTAGCGATGCACAGTGGGCTGTATGCAGGATTTCAGCGGCCACAGCTAGTTCAAAATTCGCTGAATATTGAAACTGCTGTAACTTTGCTAAAATTTATCCAAATTTGATGAAAAAAACAACCATTTTAAAGCTTGAGATTTCGACTTTGTGTACTGTATACCGTTTTTGCTGAAACGGATGTTCTGAGTACAAAATTTGTCCATAAAGAGGATCAGTGCAATGTTGAAGCGTCATTTTGTATTCTTGTAAACCTTGTAATTTCATATACGTATATGCGGATCTAGCGATGTGTGCGTGTGCCACCACACTCTTGCACGGGCGCGTATGCTTGCCTGGCGATGGCGTGTGGGTGAGCGTTCTCGAAGGTGTGGAGGTATTCCTGGACGCTGGACCCCAATCCGGAGTTGGCTGCAGAAGCATCTTCGCCCGACACCATATCGTTTGACCCTTGTTCCTTTTTGTTCTACCTTTGCTGTCCCGTTGGTAGGATGGCTGGCTGTCCATGTCGTCGTCGTCGTCGTCGTAAGCGGGCCGTCGGCGCCGGTCTCTTAATTGATTCTGCGTGTAGACGTTAGAATAGATGTTAGTACTTGTAATGTAATTTCAGACGGTGTAGTATGTACATCACAGCAGTATAAACAAGCTTTTTGTTCTTCCACACAGAAAATGTCGAATTTCGTGCCGCGCGAAACAGCATTCGCGGGGGGTGCCGCTGTATTGTTTCGTTTGAAAGAAAAGCGCAGCAGAAACTCGGTCATTGTGTGCTCGTAGAAGTTTATCGTGAGAATACGAAATCCAAAAGAAGCTGTAGAGGATGGTTCGCTCGTGCGCCTTCGTCAGCTATGGAAGAGTCCACGATTGCTCCGATTCGCCGCCACCCCACCCTTGGCAACAGCGCTAGTATAAAAACCACCGCGCGACCATAAATTACAGATTGATTTCCGTCTCGTCGACTGTGGCGGCGAAATTCTAACATAAACACACGTGTCTGCGCCAGAGGCACAACTTTTGCTCGTACTCCCCGAGCCCCTGCATCCGGATCCCGGATGAACATCGTCTCTTCATCTGTGAAGCAGCGTGGACATAACGGTGCTACGGATTTTGGAAAATAGTCGAAACGCGAATCTGTGCAACTATCCACGCGGTTAGGACATCGTACTGAATAGACACGCGCGATCAATCGAATAGGGATGATCAGGTTTCGAACGCGGTCTCGAAGAACATGGCGAGTATTCCACTACATTAAAAATAGAACTGTTCGATCAGAGTTACTTTCACTGTACGAAGCGATTATTAATACCTGGGCGCAACCAGATCGATCGAATCGATACGAGGGGCAATCGATATCTGGGTGACCAGCGTGCGTTCCACCGTTGCAAGTCATGAAATTCTCATTAAATTTACACAACTCGAGGACAAGTTATTCGAACGGCCATGAATCTCTTTGAACATTCTGTGGATTATCCATGTTACGCAGATTAATGTGATCCGCGAAATGGATTATACGTACCACGGTGACGGTAAGGATCACCAGAACGGGTATCAACCCGATGGCCCAGCCAACGTTGTTCGCCCATGTCGGGTAAACATAACCGCCGTAGGTTAGCGGCTGGTATTCGACCCAATTGAAGAAGAGAATGAAGAAGAGCGTGGCCGGGGTAACAACCCTCCACATCCAAGTCCAGAAAAACCTCCAGAGCCGACTGCGAGGTCCTATCATCTGCTGAACGTTGTCAAGAAACCGATCGGCGCCGTAGACCCAACCGATCAGCAAGCATTCGCATATGGCGATCAACAGCACCGACCAATTCGCTGCGTATTTGTCCATTAACTGCAGCCAATACACTCCAGCCTAGGAACGCATTAACAAACTTCATTATTCGGGTGGTTCCTCGAGTAGGGTAGAGTGGGATACCGTTAGACCGGCGGGTAACGAGTTCCGACTCCGATATCTTTGTTTATTTATGGTCGGCTAATTTTGCCGTATACTGTAGGTAGTGTGGAGGATACTGAATGTTTCAGTCGCACAACATATTTGTGTTTCCTCGTACTAAGAATGTAGAAAGCATTGCTGGACTCGCAGGAATTGCTGAACACGCAGTGTCGCCACGACCGTATCGGTTAAGAAATAGTTTGTACCGTTTATAGCAGTGCTCGGATTTACTTACTCGTGGCGCCCGAGTTTCAAAGGTTACGCCCCCTCGAACCGGCCCGCGCGTCTCGCTCCCCGAGGCGGCCCTAGTTCTCCTAGGCGCCACGAATAGCGAGTATGGAACGCGCCTGAGGAGCTCCGAACTAGGACCGCCATGGGGAGTGAGACACGCGGCTGGGTCGAGGGGGCGTAGCCTTCGAAACTCGGCCGTCGCGAGTAAGTCAATCCGATCGCTGGTTTGTAGTATACGTTTGCGTGTAGCAGTGTGCGTATGTTAGTATGCGACCGGTTAATCGGAACGATTAACGGTCAGAATGGTCGAATTGTATGCGCTGGACCGGTGCGGTAGTCGCCGCGATAGCCTTATCGCTGTTTGTAGTGTTTATAGATTATGTGTATATTACAGATTATAGAGTAAGGCCCTGTGAAATCGACGTGAAGTCTCTTGATGACGGCTTGGGACCGGCCGAGACCAGTGTTGCCTCCCACTTTACGTTGCCCCTTCTACGACGCCATTCCCCCATTTCCCGGCGAACATCCCCGCGCTTCCTCCACAGCCCCGTCACGTGACGCGTTTTGTCTCTGTCGTGCATGTGTCACGATGTCACGTGACTAATCCGGTCATGGCGGAGAGAGGGTAACCGTATTCCCATCAATTCTCCTAGTTTGGTCTACACGTACTTCTTTTTGAAATGCTAACGGTAAGCACGCGAACATGACGGATTTTCAAAGACATTTCTCTCGAAAGTTTTATTCTACGTTTTCGACGTATTTTCCTATACGGAATCACCCCGTTTTCGGTTGCACCACCAATTACTGAAAACCCTGTATAAACCATGTTACATGTTACATGTTATATGTACTTTTGTAGCGAAATAAAAATAAACTTTAGCGTAATAAAAGAAACTTTTATTGTAGATAGAAAATATACATGGATTTCAAAATATACATGAGGCTATTTCGTTTAGCGCTATCCGAGAATATCGGTAGCGTTCGCATATATTCAAATAAAAAAAAGAAGAAAATGTTTCGACCGAATATTATCGTAAGGTGAACGTATTTTGTAAAGGTATTTTGGCGGTAAACTCACGTTAGTGGTGAAAACAATTCCTCCTGCGTATCCTGAAATAGCCGCGGCTAGCACCACCCACACTTTGTAGCTTCTCAGCGGCGGGAAAGCGTCCAATATTGCGGTAGTAACTGTCTCCATCAAGGCGAATTGGGAGTCGAGACCCAGGGTGAGAAGCATCACGAAGAAGAGCAACGACCAGACCGATGCAACCGGTAAACGAGCTACCACCTGCATTGTATTAACATTATATAGTGTTACGACTCACCAGTTAGAAAACACTTTAATTAAAGAAACATCGTTTTTAGATATTCGTAAAAAACCACAAGCACCCGCTACAACAGGCCTGGGCGACGCTGGGACAGAAGAAGAGAAGCAGCCACATCTGTTCTGCGAGCCAGCGTCGCCCAGGCCTTTTTTCGGAAAAATTTGCCTTTATTTAAAGCCTATGGCTTACCAAAATCGTACCTGGATATTTACAATCCTGACGATATCCAGAATTCTCTCTCTCTCACGTTTTTACATTTAACTAACTTAAATAATCTATTGTAATCTAAAAACGCTTCAAAATCGTTTTTCGTAGGCGGATGGCCTATCCGTCGCCTCTAGGCGCTTACGTTTTTGTAATAATCGCTTTTTTCGGTTCTTATGGGGAATTATCGCTTAAAAATCGTTGGTTCGTTTTAGTCAGAAGATTTCCTCATAGAACGAGTACCCACTCGACCCCCCTGGGACGAGGAAATTTTTTTTCGAAAATTCCCCCATCCCCTCACTAATATGTATTCTTCCAAAAATTGAATAAAAAAATCTTTTTAACCCTTTTTCGAGTTCTCTTAAAGGGTTAAGGCCATTCCAACCCTTCCCTCCCTACTGAAAAACTTCCCGACCTTTTTATTAGAATTACCTAAGTCGGTTAGACTTCTATCCGAGGTTGCCACTCTCTAGCACTCGGTACAAGTCCTATCTCTAAACGTCGCCCAGGCCTGCACCACAACAAACCTAATCCAGGCCCAACCAAAAATCAAAATTCAAAATAGGTACTCACGTCGGGATACACGATGAATGCCAATCCAGCGCCTTGGTCGACGACAGAGGCGACCGGTACATCGAGCTCGTAGGCCAGGAATCCTATCACGGAGAAGATGACGAAACCGGCGAAGAACGACGTGCCGATGTTACTCACGGCAACGATCAACGAGTCTTTGTAACAATTGTTGTGGAATTTGTTGTAGGAGCTGAGAGTGATGAGACCGCCCCAGGCAGGGCTAAGGGCGAAGAAGATCTGTACCGCTGCGTCGCTCCACACTTTCGCGTTCATTAGCCTTTTCCAATCGGGCGTCAGATAAAAAAGGATGCCCTCCTTGGCCCCGGGGAGCAGAATACCTCGAACGAAAAGAGCGATCTACGGGCAAAAACAATAGATACATCGGTCTACGATTGCGCTGTCATTTCTAAACTGTACATATACCTTATATTTATTGATTTCCTATAATACCGGAATGAAATTCTACTTTGCTGTTATCGATATGTAATCATTGGCCGTAGAAGAAATCGTAGCGCAAGGAGTTAAAAGGCGGATCGTTTCTGTACGATTCTCGTTCATGATTAGAAGGCAAATCAAAGTTCGGATAGAAAAAAAAACAATTGGGGTCTACTTAGTCAAAATCGCTAGATGAGAGATCAATCTAGGGCGCTGTTTGCCTCAAATTCCTTCTTTTACGTGTCTGAGCAATGGTTATGCAATATTTGACTGCATGTTGCCCGTCAGATGGCGCTGCAATCACAAACCATTGCTCGGAAACGTAAAAAAAGGACTTTTGAGGCAAACAGCGCCCTAGATTGATCTTTCATCTAGCGATTTTGACTACTAAAAAGCCCCGTCTTTGCATTATCGAGAAATCAGAAGTGGAATCCCGGACCCTTGCAATCCTCGCGTACGTATACGTAGTCTGGCGGTGTGTGAAGTGTGAGTGTATCCTAGAGGTGTTCCCGCGCGAGCGTCGTCTGTTGGAAAAGACTCCCCGTTCGGCATTTCCGATGTCGGACCAAACTAGCTAGACCCTTACTCCTTACTCGTTAGGAGAGCGCGCGTAACGGTACACAAATGTATTTACCAAAACGACGTATGGGAAGAGGGCTGTGAAGTACACAACCTTCCCCGAGCTTTGAACACCTTTGCTTAGACAGATGAAGACGATGATCCAAGCCAGCAAAAGGCTGATGGCCATCGAGAGCCGAATGGAGCCTGTCTCCTCGATTCCGCTGCTCATCCCCAAAACGAGGTTACTGCGACAAACGAAATTCTACTTGCTGTAGCCGCGATACGGTTCGAGTCGAGTCAGCGCAGAGTGGAACAAGCGAGGAAAATAATTGTGAGATTTCTGGGTGGAGAAAAACATCTTACGGTCTCCTGTGAAATTTAAAGCTTCGACGAGAAGCTTAGATATCTCGTTCCACTGTGCGGCGTTGACGTTGATCGATAATTCTATTCTCACTTGAAGTATTCCTCGGCTGGTGGTTTCCTCATCGCGCTAGTAATATTCTCCATAGTTATGTTCATGGAAGCCAGTTGGGTGGAATTGAAGCATCTACTTTTAAAGTAAGTCATGTTCTGAGAGACGCATTCTTCGGCGGCTTCCGGCGTATAGCAATCATCCGTGCTCCACGGTAGCTCGCACCTGGTCCACGGCAGTGTACCGCCTTCCATGAACGTCGCTGGAACAATATTTTCTCGGTCGGTACTCGACCTCCGTTCCCGCGAACAATCGGCAGGCGCGTTTCGGGATCGGCTGTAATCGATCGCAACGGTCGGAGGAACTCACCGACGATGGAAACGTAGATGTAGTAAAGCGTCCAGGCGATGATCAGGTTGTAATAAAGCATCACAACGGAGCTGACCAGCACCATTCCGTATCCGAGGCCGCGCAGCAGAGGGCAGAATCGTTTGTAAGCCGCTACCGGACCAAGGCTCGCGTACTGCCCTGCGGGGATGACATCGAAACAGAGTAAAATCAAAATATACGATCGATCGGCCATTATTTTGTTCACGGACGGTTCGCGGACGAACTCAAAATCAAGCGAATCACCCAAAATTTCTATCCGAATCGCCTATTTTTATCTTTAGTATAGCGAAGCGTTCGCCAACAGTCCAGAGTCTGATACAGGGAGTTCCAACTTGTAGCTCGCGAGTCATACAAGGCACATTCCCCGCTTAGGTTCTACCCCCACTCTTACGCTTCATCGCTGCCGTAGAACTTCGTCCCCGTTCCCCTCCACGGCTGTACGTAGCAGTGGGGAGAGGTTTGATTGGTGGTGGGGACCTCGCGGCTCTCGGAGGGGAACAAGTTGGAACTCCCTGGTCTGACACAAACCGAAGAAACGTTGTTTCGAAAACAATTGCTTTACGGGACTTTACGAGAACGGCCGAGCGTTGGCAATAATGAATTATATATCGATAGAACAGAGTAAAACATGTTTCCCGAGAGAAAATTGTACCTGAAGTCGCGATAGCTGTTACGACTTCGGGTATCTTCGTACGAGAAACAGAGAATAGTAATTAAACTGCGCGTCGAAGTTCGGCGTGTCTCGTGTCTCATTACCTAGGGAAAGTTCCATGAACATCAGAGGCAGTCCGGCGATGACGAGCATAATTGTAAACGGTATTAGAAATGCACCCCCGCCGTTCGCGTAGCACAGGTACGGGAACCGCCAGACATTGCCAAGCCCGACGCTGTACCCCAGAAGCGACAACAGAAAGTCAAACTTCCCCGTCCAGGTTCCTCGCTCGGGGTGTTCCTCCTCGCCGGCTTGCAACGGCGCTTGGCTGTTCGCCACCGAATACTTGTCATCGTTCGGCTGCAAGATACAACGCAAAGTCCTTTGAACCCTTCACGGTCCAAAGCGTTTCTCCCATTTTATCCGACAAAACTCGCTTCAACCTCATTTTATTATCCCACGTCCCGCGCACGGCGCTCGATTAACCGGTGCGCAGGACCAAGAGAAATAGATTTTTCAAAGGGATAAATAGAAATCAAATCTGTAGATCAGCGCTCGGATTTACTTACTCTCGACGGTCGAGTTTCGAAGGCTACGCCCCCTCGACCCGGCCGCGCGTCTCGCTCCCCGTGGCGGTCCTACTTCGGAGCTGCTCAGGCGCGTTCTATACTCGCTATTCGTGGCACCGAGGACAGGCGAGGGCAATTTTGCCTCAATTGAGGCAAAACTGTCCCCACCGTAGTGCCCACTGTCCCCCACCAGCATCCGTCGTTACTATGTAGGAAGGACGCGTTTCGCTTGTCGCAAGCAGTGCGCAGGCCTCGTGCACCGGAGCCACGAGGAGCGCCACCGAAAGGAAGCTTGGTGGGGGAAGCAGGCGTTTGAGGGGCTCCACCCGTGCCCACGCCTGACCTAGGAGAACGAGACGCGCGGTCGAGGGGGCGTGGCTTTCGAAACTCGGCCGTCGCGAGTAAGTAAATCCGAGCGCTGCTGTAGATTATGATACAGTATTTGTTGATTAAAACACTTTGTAAAACAACGACCCAGTGGCGCAACCAGGATGTAATCTTGGTGGAAGGGTGGTCGAGTTGAACCCAGCCCTAGATTTTGCGTGATGAACTTTCTTTTAGCCAAAATATCTGTCAACGGTACCCAGAGCTATTTTGATTTTGGAAGCTAAATATTTTTTTCTTGGGGAGGGACTTGGTCCCCTGGGTGCGCCACTGCAACGACCTAATAATAAATGGAGTTCTACACTATAATGGAGTCCAACTAGATTTACACTCGCCTATTCGTATACATGTATAGACAACAGAGTTTCCCTGTTTCTTATGCATTAATAGAAGACGCTTCGCGATTATTGTTACGAATGTTATCAGTTCGGAAAAAGGGCATGACGCCAGCGGTTAGCTCGTACAATAGAATCTCACAACAAGTTCGGTTAATTAAGCATTCTGACGACGATGGTCGGATAAATGGAGTTCCACTAATAAACCTATTTATATTAGAACAGTTGAGAAATGCTACAATTGTTCTCGTGTACCACGTAATTGTGGCATTATCGATGAATATAGCGCAAATCGGTAAAATATAAGTAGCTGTTCGTCGAGTCCGGTTCGACATAACGACAAGGAAGAGTTTACAGTTTTCTTTCGATATGAAACGACGATGTTTTCTGCGCAACAAGAAAATCTCTATCCCCTGTTCCTCTTTCGATGTGATCCGCTCGACACCGCTTAGCGCAAGAACAAAACATTTGGCAAGATCAAAAACGAGCGAGTTGGAAAACTTGTGAATGAGAGAAAAGCCTCGCGGTACTCGTCGTCGGTCGTTACGTTACAGATGAAAAGAAGAAACGTGAAAACGAAACGCGAGGTCCTCGAGCGAAGCGAGTGTAACGGCAGGTGGCTGTGAAATGATGCAGTATTCAACAAACGGAACGACGAACGAGAGAACAATGGGGTTCGTACAGCAGTTGTAAGCGGTGCGGAGTACGAAGCCTCGCCCTGTCCTGCAGTGGTTAGCACCCTTCCGAATGATCGCTCGAGCAAAAAGTACCGTGCAATTAACATAACTTAAGCAAAGTCGAAAGCTCTTTAAACTATCCCGCGGTTCGTTACGAGCTTTCGTTACCCCCACTTAAATCGCAAACGGAATAGCGTCGGACAATGAACCTTCCTTAATGAACCTGAATCTTTTCACACTATAATTACGATGAAACAATAGGATGACCGAGAGGATCGAGTGGAAAATGCATGTAATTTTAAAAACAGTTTACATTATATGTGACGCTGTTTACGATAGCTGTATCGCAAATTCCTTTTTGGTCCAGTTATTCCCGTGGCGTCTTATCGTTTTATCCACCGCACAGTGGTGTATATAGCTTGAAAATGTGGAAAAAAGTCTTTAAAATAAAATTTTTGTTGTCTGAAAATAAAGCTCTGAAGCTCTGAAGGTCTGGAGAATAAAGCTGCAATATTGTTTTTTCTATTTGTACACCCGTGAAGTAGTGAACTTCATCGAAAGTCAAGAGATTTTAAGGCGCGCTTTGCGTTCTTAAACAGTCTCTAAAACAGCATCCGTTCATTGGCGATTTTCATGTGTTTTAAGGAAAATTCTGTAAATTCTTGTATTACAAAAGTTGTTCAGGAAGATATACAGAGCAATTTTGCACAGCTTTCATTTTGTTATCATCTAAATTAGTATAGTTATTAATATTTGAACATTGCCAATAATTCGGCAAGTACTTTTACGATTACAAAACTTTATTGACGATTTTGTTATAATTCTGTGTGAGTCTGCGTGCTCTTTCTGGTCTCATTACATTCGGTAAAGATTTCTGATTATAAGCCAACAAAGTTTGATTCCGGATATGTCCGGAAAATTAATGGTAATAATTTTAAAATGTTCTTTAATATACACCGGGCGAGTCATTTAAAGTGAAACAGACGTGTATCTCGGAACTGAACCATTTTGGAGAAAAATGTTTTGGAGAAAAATTGATTTGACCTTGGATAGTCGTCTGAAAATCACGCGAAGGTCATCTTCAATTTCTTAAATAGAAACCCTTATTTTTTATTACATACTCTTGTAGCTTGTTTTCAGAGCTTTCCAAAACGCTATAATAAAATATCTTTTCCTAAACTATTTTTCAAGTTATAACAGTGCAAATATTTCACTATCGCCTCGCTTTTTCATGGGTTCTCGATAATCTGAGAAGAAAATGTTTCGAACAAAAGAGAACAGTATTCAGACGTCTACAAATTTCAATATATAAAAGTTAAAAAAAAATTTTTTTTTTCAAAAAATTGAGGTAAATTTGATTTTTGAAATACTAAAATGTATTTTGGATTTCATAATGTTATAGCTGATCTTAAGACGAATCCACAACGATATATAATATTATAACCTTGAGCCTGTAAATAACGCTAAAATAGTTTTTTCCACTTTTTCAGGCCAAATAGCCCACTGTGCACCGGTACATCAAGGATTATGAACGAGTTAAATACTTACATCCCAGCAATCTAGGTAGTGGCGAATCCTAGGCGGGGACTCCTCCATTCTTCGAGCTAGCAGGGAACGTATTCGCGAAGTCAGGCGAGTCTGCCTCTCTTCAGGCTCCGCCAACGTGCGGTAGATCGTACTGGCACATCGAGCGGCGAACCGTTCCCGCTAATTGTTCATTCGAAACCGCCGTCGAGCCGCGAGCTATGCTATCTTTCATGTATTCTATTTTTCTGCGCGATCACCTCCTCTCGACGATCACTCTTCGAGGTGTTTCACTCTCTCGTTTGTCTCTCTTCTAGAAAAACACACACGGGCAGGATAAAGATCGCTTTTTTCCCCGAGAGAAAGAAAGAGAGAGGAGGGGGAGAGCGTAAAAGTTGGTTTCGCGCGAAATGTTTCGCTGGAACTAACGTTCCGATCGAGGCCTACCAGCATTCGGCCGCTTACGAAACGGTCGCACCGCTCTAAACAATAACTATCCACGTCCTAATTGCTGTTATCAAGTTCACACCAGATACATGGCCACGCAATAACGTAGTTACTCCTTCCAATGTTCCCCGCTTTGTAGCTGACAGTCCAGGTCACGCCGTATTTCTCCCCGCCCCCTATTTCCATCATTCCCTTTTCTCCGTGTTAATTACGGAACACGACCGGCGATGGCTTCGATCGCATGGAAATATCCCTTATTCCAGGATAATTAAGTAAGTGCTCCAGGTACTAACACGTCCCCCTGGCCGCCCGCGACGCGCGAAACTCTGCAAACCGATTGTTAAACCGAATATCATTCGTGAATCGCTGAACCGTTGCAACGGAATGTACACAGTACAAAGTATTCGTACACCTTTAAAAACTAATAATTTTTTTATAATTGTACCGAACGACCTGATTTTTTATAATCAATCAGAAGCATTGGTTTACGAAATGATATGCGGAAAAGATTTTCCAAAAATTATAATTCACAAGGTTACGTGCGAAAATAAAAAAGGCGTTTTATTCAACTCTTTTATTGGGCCCCCAATGAAAATTTAAAATATATGTTTTGGAGATCTATGTTAGTTATACGCGTGATGAAATTTTCAGCATGTGTACAACTAACATAGATCTACAAAACATATATTTTAAATTTTCATTAAGGACCCAAATAAAACAGTTGAAACAAATTCCTTTTTTATTTCTGCACGTAACCTTGTAAATTAGAGTTTTTGGAAAATCTTTTGTGCATATCATTTCGCAAACCAATGCTTCTAATTGATTATAGAAAATCAAGTCGTTTGGTACAATTAGGAAAAAGTTATTAGTTTTTAAATGGTGTACGAAGTACGAATACTTTGTACACCCACTGTAGTAGCATTTTAAAGATTACACGTATCCTCTTGCGCGTAACACATCACTTCGGAAGACCGAAGAGACTGAGGTACGTATGTACAGTAAGGAGCATAACTGATTCCACACACTTTAAGTCAGAATAACTTTTATATGAATGGACCAAACGACGCTAGAAGAATTAGTTTAGTAAATGACGTCTAATAAATAAGTTGACAAAATGCATTTGGTCGGAATTGTGGAAAACAATAATAAAAATTGATTTTTACAACTTTTTAGCTGGGACAATAATGAAAATTTAAATGATGTGTTTGGTCAACTTGTATAAAGTATATACGCTCTGAAAATTTCATTGAAATTGGTTAATTGGTTTACGAATTATAAACGATCAAAAATGGTAAAACTTTGCCACTTTATGGTACACTACAAATTGCCACTTTTGATCGTTTATAACTTGTGAACCAATCAACCAATTTCAATGAAATTTTCAGAGCGTATATAATTTATGTGTAGAATTCGATCGAACCTGAGCGCCGAAAAACACTACTGAAATTTGTTTAAAACAAAAATTACAATCGATAAAAATCCCTCATTTATAATTTATACCAGTTGACCAGACACATCTTTTGAATTTTCGCTATTGGTCCAGCTAAAAAAGTTGTAAAAATCAATTTTTACTATTGTTTTTCACAATTCCGTCCAAATGCATTTTTTCAACACATTTTTTACACATCATTTACTAAACTAATTCTTCTAGCCTTACCGAGAAATTGAAGTTGTTTGGTCCATTCATAAAAAAGTTGTCCTGATTTGAAGTGTGTGGAATCAGTTATGCTCCTTACTGTACATACGACTCCTGCCTGTCCGACTTGTGAGGTCGTATTCTACTTGCGCGACTCTACTTGGGAACACTTCACGACAAAAATCATTATTGTGCATTGTCTCGACAAATACAGTTACTATTCACGATTAATAATTATAAATGCAGTTATTATAAAACCTCTACAGCTATGCTTTTTATAATAAGTACACTGCATAGTTGAAAGAGATACGAGGATTAATAAATTGTATGCATTTCAGATTTTTCTTTATTATTTATGATATGTCCTTAACCACCTAAAACATCAAATACACCGTAAACTCCGCGCGACTCGTCCTTGGTAGTTCTGGAAGTTCATATTTCAACTAGCGGCCAAGATTCTTTATTATTGCTTTTTGCACAAGATTCTACGATAATTTTTTCGCTTTCTGGAGCTAGTTAAAGTTAAAAAGAGCCCATATTTACTTCAATGTTGAATAAATCGAATAAAAAAAATCGCACGATAATCAACAACCACACATTTTACACAGGAAAGATAGCCCTTTCAAATGATATTAACGCGATTTATCAAAAAAATTTGTTTCTCCCCGTGTGATGTTACAAAGTTGCACCAAATTTTTGTTAACCGCCAATGTTGTCTTCATCTCGCTATAACTTTGTAAAAAACCAACATGGCAACAATTTGAAACAGAGCATCCGAAACTAGAGGTTTCACGCTTTCGAACCATTGTTTAACGATATCGATATAGCAATTTTGGCCGGAGTTATGATCGTGTAAACTAGTAGCAATTTTTCGGGTTCGCAGAGGTGATGCCTTAATTCTTTTGAGGAGTGTATGAATAATCCAAGAATTGTCAATTTTTTTTATTTTTACGTTGCTTCAACTGCTATGGTTATTAAGCGACGGAACCTACAGTTGTTAAGGTGGGTTCCGAACCATCTTGGGCACCACAGTTTTACGGTGCTGGCGGCGGGATTAGCACCCGAGGCCACGGAGAGTCCAAATACGCGCGCTGTTCCCACTGAGCCACTGCGCGGCACATCGTCATTAATTTTTAACGTCGTTAACTTTTAACAAAATTGAAAAGTGGACTTCAGTTCGCGTTCGGCTAGAGACTTAGAACTTCCACTCGCGAAGATCGTGTGTGCGAGGCGAGCGATAGAATTCGCGGACCGACGGAACACGCGGGAAACGGGAGGGGAAAAGAACGACGCGATTAAGATTCATCGAAGACCCGGGATAAAGATCGGCGGGCTGGTACTACACTCGAGCGAGGATGGGCACACTTGTCCGGGAGAGGGTGCCGACAAATTGAACGACGCGGCGCGGCTGCGGCGGGAGAAAGTAACGAGCGCATCGATCGCGATTAGAATCCGTCGGTGACGACGCCGGGGATGGTTAACGTTAACCGTCAGCTGTTGACCTTGTCCGGAGCAGGTTTTCATCTTTAACCTTTTCCGTGGCGGAGGGTCGAACCGCGCTCTCGCTCCGCGAACTTTTATATCTCATTATTTTTAATCGACTCCGCGGAAAGCAATTCGCAGACAACCCCCCTCCCCACCCTTTCCTTTGTTCACGAGACATTATTCACGCCCGAACGTCCGGTCGTATTTTTGCAAAAATTTCTACCCGACCTGAACGGATTTATTTATAATCCGAACTCGACTGCCTGCTTTATTTAAAGCGCGTATCAATTCCGACGATGAAGAGGGTTTCTTTTCGCTTCATCGTTTACGCGACTTCGCTGCAATGTCACCCGGCTGATCGTGGCAGCGGTTCACTGGTCGCTGTACGCACACAGGGTGTCCCGCTAACTCTGTAACCAGTCGTCATCTCCGCTATTCTTTAAGTTACCTTCAAGTCTAGAAAAATATAAATAATTTGCAGAATAATATGTGTCTCCTCGAACCAAATAGTTTACCCTTTTGGGATTTTGAGTAACATAACGGATAGGTATCGCCTTGTAACAGAGTTGGCGGGACACCCCTTACGCTCTTACGTAAACCCGAAATCAGTCGTGCGCGTCCCCACGAAATCCAATGTAAGTGTGTCATACACACATGCACGCACGTACACACGCGCGAAGCAATCCACGTGAAATATCCAGCCCCCGGTACGTCGCGTTTACGAGCATCCCCGCGGTTGCATCATGCGACATTGCGAATAAACAGAACAGCGATAACAACGGACAGGGGATAAATACAAATTCGGTGCGGCGCGGCAGCCCGGAGAAATCGGCCAGGGACAACAGCTCGACACTGAACAAACAATCGAACGAAAAAAGCCTCGTACACTCCAGCGGAAATTCATCCCCGCGGATGATTATAATTGGCGCCGAACGAATCGAAGCTTCACTGAACCGAGGCTAGCATCGTCGCGACCTACGCTGTTAAAAATATTACTTTTAAAATCGTGTCTCGTAAAATTCACTGTAAAATCCACTTTGCTGTTTTCGGTACTATAAAGATGATTGTTTTGTCGTCATCGACCGAATCGGAGGTTTCCTGAACCAAGGCTAGCATCGTAGAACCACGGTGTTAAAAATATTGCTTCTAAAATCGTATCTCGTAAAATTCACTGTAAAATCCAAGTTGCTGTTTTCGATACTCTAAAAGATGATTGTTTTGTCGTCATCGACTGAATCGGAGGTTTCCTGAACCAAGACTAACATCGTAAAACCACGGTGTTAAAAATATTGCTTCTAAAATTGTATCTCGTGAAATTCACTGTAAAATCCACTTTGCTGTTTTCGGTACTCTAAAAGATGATTGTTTTGTCGTCAGCGACCGAATCGGAGGTTTCCTGAACCAAAGCTAGCATCGTAGAACCACGGTGCCTAAACAATACCCTTGAAAATCATATCGATCCTCTCTCGTAAAGATCACATTAAAACACACTCGACTGTTTCCGGTAACGAGAGGATGCCCCAACACGTCGCAACATCTGTTCCCTACGAATTGAAAAGTCGAACGACAACTGTTCACTCCGAGCCGACCGTCGATTCGTTACGATAATCACCGGGAAATCGGAGACAACTGTTCGAATTCGCACAGACCGTGTAAACCATCGAACGAGTCGTACTTCCGAAGGACACTTGGAGCGTCCAGCCGTAAATTGCGACGGACCGATGACGATTAAAAGTCGAGACCTATCGCGGATCTTACCGACGCGGTTGAATAATCGTGTGCCCGCACGATCACCGAATTTCGGAGCTCGTTCGCCGACATAGCCGTTACGTAACCATGCGATAATGTCGTTCAACCGCGACGACGCCGCGCGAACGTCCCGGACGGCAGTCAGCCCCCGAAAGGATCTGGCAGCATGACCACGCACATGATTATGCCTGGTGATGCAATCGGGCAGCAGCAGCAGCAGCAGCACGTCGTCGTCGGGAACACGGCTCGGCCGGTGGTCGATCAGCTGTGGCTGGTACCGATGCTCGCGCTGCCATTGGAGAACTTGGTGAACATGGCGTGCCAAGGTCAGAGCACGCACTGTCACTGATTTTCAGGGTCACAGCCGCGGAGCGCTCGAAGGACGGACCCGGGGCACCGAGGATAGCGAAAGCACTGTTGGACACCCGGGATTTAACGTGTTCTGCCGTTGCACACAATCCGAAATCCCGCCGAGCTGTGACGATGGAGGAGCATATCGAGAGAAAGAGAGAGAGAGAGAGAAAGGATTTCAGGCTGGACTTGTGTGCGGCGTAAACGAGACGAGAAACTTGACGTGACGAAACGAGATAAGATGGACGGACGGACGGACGTACAGACAGTGGAAACGATCCGTGCCCGGCCAGCCAGTCTGCCTGCCTGCCTGCCTGCTTATGGAAGAGCTTTTCTACTTGCAACACCCCCAGTCGACCCTGTCAAGCCTCGAACTCAACGGATCGATCGATATTACTGCTCCTGCGAGCTGCGTCCTATCCTAAACCTTGTGTCTCTCTAGGATCACTTTCTCGGTGTACTCGTACCGACACTGTTTCCGGTTCTCGCACCGCCGGCCACACGCCACGGCCAGCCTAAACGCAACTCATAATTAATCCCTGGGTCATGCCGCCACCTGGGCACACGGCGTATATCGGCGCGAGCAAAAACCAGGCTTCGAAACCCTTCCGAGAATAACTCTTTGATACTGTGTTATACAGCCTGTGTGTTTTTTCACTCGAAATTAACTCTCGCGCAGATCAAATTCGCCTTTACTTTAATTGAAGCAAATTAATTTAGGGTTTTGTTGGAACTGTAGGCCAGCACGATTCCCTCGGAACGAGTTTCCGACGAATTCCACGAGAGTTTCGTGCAGGGAATTATAGTCGGCGGCGTTTCGGGGAATCGATCGAGGGGAGCGTGTTTCAAATTTTATTCGATGATTGATTCGGTCTTTGTATGGAAAACTATTCGATTACCGTGAAATTGGCAAAAGTAATTTCCATGGCCCAGATAACGTCGAATAGAAACAGTCACGCAAGTGTTATCGTAGGACGAGCAAGAATCCATGTTCTTGCTCCAGTATTGTTCAAGGGATCGCATTGTTTCGCAGTCGATGTCATCCAGTGTTGCACGTCAGAACCGCGTTCTTCTGTTTGACGCGCAACGACGATAGTTGCCATTTGATATCATCGGAATCATGCAGCCAAGTGGGCCATAACACGGTGGAATCTTGATCGTCCGAGCTAATTGCGGTTAGTCGAGAATTATGAGGAACACAAAATAGTAATATCATTAATATCCATTCGCATCAAAGATAATGTCAAAGCATACTTTCAATATGAATATATTCAACTAACCATGTTCTCGTTTAACGCTAAACGCGTCAAATTCTTCTTTGACCGCGCTGTGTTGCTATTTCACGGCGGTGTTCCTTTTGCGATTTCGTTCCACACGGCCGATCACCTATGAAAACCATTGTCGCTGCATGCCTACGCGTTCCGCTCGAAATAGACAAATCGGAAAATAGAAGAATTGATTGAATGTTCAATTTATAGCAGGGAGTTCTAACATGTAGCTCGCGAGCCACAAGCAGCTCCTTCCCCGCTTAGGTACTTCCCCCACTCTTTGACTTCCACGCTATGCCGCCCCACTAACTCTACGGCAGTACGTAGCAGTGGGAGGAGGTTTGACTAATGGTGGGGATTAGGGATGGGATCAAGTACCTCGCAAATAGGTTCGAACCTTGATTAATGGAATTCGAACTCTCTATAAGTACTTCGAAAAAAAAATAGTACTCCCAAGTATACTCGAATCTTTGCCAGACAGTTTCGAACCCTTTACAAGTACTGCGGTAAACGTAAATAATACTTGCAAGTATACTCGAATCTTGGTCGAACAGTTTCGAGACTTTCGAAATTTTTAAGAATATCGTTACGAATTTCCGTATTCTTGCACGCTCCGTGGCAACGTAAGGCTGTTCCGGCGCACAGTGGTCCGGATCGAAGAAGTTGGTGTCATTTAGCTAAAAAGTCAACTTTCTCATATCGATTTCTAACTTTGTATTGCTTCCTAAGTGTCAATCAACCTCGAAAATGAAAAAATTAATGCAGTTTACCAAGAATTGTAATTAGGACGAATACTTAAAGGTAGACATTTAGAGATATGTAACACGGTTTCCATTATTTTCGACATGTCTCTATTCAATTCTACAAGTCCTGGAATGCTCCCAACTAGCTTCCACAATTTAGTATTCATTGGTATCCCTCCTGAGACCATACATCTATCCCGTAATCTTCGTCGCAACAAGCCGATTAATATCGATTTCCTCGAACCATGACCCAGGATCATCGAGCTTCCTGTAACAGTAAAACCATGTTACTCGCAATTTCCAAAAATCAAGTCAACATTATCCCATAAAACGATAAGCCGATATTCATTTGTTTAGTCTCTTGTAACGAGTCTGGAGAGCATTGTTTCTAGTCCGTATATTGTCTCGCAGTATAAATTGACAGTCGAGAGAATATGGTCCATCGATTTTCTATAATTCCCATTTTATCACGGGACACTGTAAGTAATTTGTCAGGTTACGTCGAAGATTATGAACATCGTATTTATTGGAAGTGAAGAGGAGGCCAGAAATTGATTTAAGAGACCAGAAGATTGTTATTCGAACCAAATTAAAGGATTCGTTCTGTTGATTTTCCGGCGAGTAGTAGAATGACATTTCCGGGGCCATACATCAGAAAGGATTTTCCAGGATACTACTGTTATCGTGCACGGCATACCGGGAATTTACTGGCCATCCACTGAGATTTCATGACGGAACGTTGACGTCATAATCTCCATTATTGTACGTCGCTCTCGTATTTTGATTTCGGCACCGTTTTCAGCCAACTCGCCCCTAAATGTGAAATGTTGAACCACTCTGTAAGCTCTCAGCATCGCATGAATTTTCAAACTCTGTTGCAGACTCCCCTTCAACATCTTATCTAACGGACTGGCTGTATTTCATCGGGAAGCTTCATAATTTTTTAGTGGTTTTTTTTAGTCTATTTATTTAGTGGTTATAGCGACTTTAGAAGTTCTTCATCGTTCAGAATTTCGTAGAGATAAAAGTAACTTTACATTTACTGTACGCCTATGCTTTCCCAAAAGCTATATATTAATTAATATTACACGTAGTTAGAAGATGCTCTTCAAAATCTTCATCACGAGTCTGACTCAAGGGGTTAATTTATCGACACAAACTTCGAGCACCTACAACAGATCCAAACACTCTTCCTGCGCTGCCCTCAATCCCGCCGCGACCTTCGGGCGTTCTCGCGAACGAGTTCCTCTTAAAGTTGCCCGCTCGGAAGAACTCACCTGCGACGATGGATTCGCTAACGGAACTCAGCCCGGCGCGACCCGGCGTATCTATCGATCGCCGAACGGATCCGCGCCCGTAGAAAGAGAACAGATTCGAGAAGGTCAAATCGGCCCTTTCAAGCCAACAAGAGGACCGTTCTTTTCTCCCCGCGGGCTTGCTGTTCAAAGAAAGTGTCTCTTTCGCGAGACGAACTGCTGCGGAGATATGCTAATCGTTAGATCCGCGACAATACTATAAGACGAACTATAAGTGGATTCTAGTAAGAATTGTTTTGAAGTATAATTAATATGTAAGAATTGAAGACTTTTACTGTGATATTAACGTAACTCTTAACATTATTCTCCATTTTTCTCAGAATAAAATGTAACAAAATGGTAGAGTTCGAAACGGCTTCTAATTGGAACATCATCGATGTACATCGCTATGAAATGAAAAATTTGTTTATTCTCAAACTAGAACAAGGTGCAATATCGTCTAAGATGTAGAGTAGAATTTTCAATTTTCAATTTTTAATTACTTCTGTACAATGTTCAAGGTTTATCAGTGCCTGATAGACTTATAGAATAAATAGGACGTAACAATTTTAAAGTTAGCTTAGTTCTTCGCGGAAAAAACGCCGAAAAAATCGGTTTTTATTTTTTTTAACAACAGCGCACCAAACCAAAAAATCCGAAGAAATTCATGAACAATACCTATAACAATATATCGCTACTGTAAAAATATAAATATGGACACTCTGGTACTTCCATGTGAAATCTGCATTTTTTCGATTTTTCTGAGGTTTTTGATTTTTTACAAGCAGGATTTTCACTTTAAAAATCGGAAACCAATTGCAAAGTATGTATTTGGATTCTTGACATGTGTCAGATTTTTTTCAGAATTTCTAAACATCATTAACTAGGGAAAATAGGCCAGAAACTGATTTGTCGATTTTACCCCGTAACTATCCTCCGGATCGAGATATAGGGTTGAAACTTTGCACAGTATGTTTTTTCTTGGTGTCCTATCGACCCATCGTCGATATAATTCGGTTTAAGGGCATTTGGCAGCAGTTTGGCATCACATAAGTAAGGGCCTGTAAGTTCTACGTCGTATCAAGGTTCCAAGCCATTCGAAAACTGAATACGATAATGACCAACGGAACGGATGCACTCGACTGAGATCGCGAAAGGAAATCGTTAAACCCTCGCAAGGTCTCGTTCGATTCGCGAAACGCGATAAGGGGCGGGAGAGAAAAAACCCGATCCATTCGTCTCGGATTGAATCTAGCCAGCGAGACAATTCTTACTGTTATCGCGACGAAAAAGCAATTCGGACAGTCCCTTTTCTCCATGCCCCCGCCCTGGTCGAAAAACCGGAGAAAGCTCCACCGTTGGCGAGAGCGATAGAGATCGGGAAGCAGAAAAGTACATGGATTTACAGGAGCAGGGGTCGCTTGATAGGGGATGAAACTTCCGTTTGGATGTGGCCGAGTTTCGATCAAGGCCAACTTTGCCATTCGTTTACCACCCACCGCCCTTTGCACTCGCCTCCTCGTTTCTCCTCGTTTCTCTTTGATTCACGCTCTCTCCTCTTTCACCCCACTTGCATTTTCATCTTTTATTCGCTCACTCTTTTTCCCCTCTCTGACACTTCGCGCCTCTTTCTCTCGTCGCTCCAGACTCTAGCCTCTCGCCTCTCGCCGAGTTCACTTTTGTTCGTACTCGAGTTTCTGCCATCGGCGGAAGACACTTTGTTCGTCTTTGTGCTTTTTCTTCATTTTCATTTCTCTTCTCTTACTGTACACTTATATATTTCATATCGCACATGGATATAATCGCGTATCATCGAAAAATTTCAAGTAGTTGGCTTGGCACCAAATTACCGATCGGCACTTACCTTTCTTGTTCGAGTACCAATTTCTATCTAATCAGCGACTTTCGATCATTCGGCTAAACGGTCCGAGCTATCTCCATACCCGAGAACGGTCTTCTGAAAGTTTAAATTACATTGTCAAGTTTGTAAACGTGTAGTTCTGATCGCCTAACGACCAAGGGAAGATCATTTCTACCAAACAGATAATAGAAAAGTTCTCCTGAAACGATGAAAAGCCACGTCTTTTGAATAACGAAGTAACAAAAGTCAGCCTGAAACATTGAAAATGCAGATACAACGTCCCTTGAGAAATCATTAAGCAAACTTCTTCTTCACGTGTACGCTTCTTTCATTTCAGAAGTTTCTAACGATGTTTCAACACTAGACAATAGTGGAGCAACAAACAGAAAAGTCCACAAGATGCACTGTCTGTTGTAGGTTCTGATCCAGGCTAAAAATTAGACTAGGGGACAGCACTGTACAGAATGGTGTGAGCACCTCCATGGTGAGCACTCGCGTATACTCCAGTATTCTCTCTGCAATTAACATCACCACAGACTTAACCTAAAACGAAACTTGCATAGATTTTGATATAGAAAGTCATGAATTTCGCAGCGATCGTTGCTTTTGCGAAGTTACTTGCGAATTCTTCTAAAAGTTGTGAAAGTTCTTGTCCTGTTACTAAACTTATTGTTTTTTAAAATATCTGTCGATATGCGCGCGCGCGCATTGTACATAAATCGGTAGTATTTACATATTTCTGCTCCCGAGTGTGGCTTACCTAGAGTAAGACGTAAATATACTATTTACAGTGTTTATAGTGTTTCCAGTAAATTAGTAAATGGAATGAAACAACCGGAATAATTTCTAATTTCGAAATTCGCGCGCGTATACGATGTAAACAGATCGACGTTGAGCAATCGATATATCGAGAAAAATCGAGACGGCGCGGCGGCGATTAATCGAGCGTATCGATACTCGCAGCTGGTTGTGTCCGTGTTGGTCCGTGTTGAACAGTAGACAGCAGCTAAGGGGCCACGAACCGATTCGATTCATTTTTCCTGTTTTCACGGTGTTCTGACATTGACTTGAAAAATTCGCGTATCAACGGGATCAACGAGCCACGCGAATCACGGACATTTGAATTGGTGCAGCCGTCACACAGTGTAGACCTAACCTCGACGGGGACGTTCGGTTCGAGTTACGGACAAATATACATCGGACACAAGCCGAGCTGCGGTTCATTTTCCATCTCGCTCCTCCTCTCTGTCTATCTCTCTCTTATCCCCGTCTTTCTTTCCGTCTCACTCTCCCTCCGTTACTTTCCGTCTATTCACTCTGTCCCGTTCTACTATTCTATTTCGAAGTGTACACCGAGTAGTGCGTAGTAATACGTAGTAACAACGTAGTTTGAGTATCGTGGTAAAGTCTCTGATAAGAAAGCCCGCTGAGACCAAATTTAGTGGTAGTGTCTGTGTGCTCCCGAGGAAACACCGATCCGCTGGGAGGAAGCGGCCGTGGCGAGATTTTCTGTTACGACCGACGACAGAAGCAAAATTTCGTGGATTCACGGTCTATGAGCTCCAAGGGCCAAGGGGACCCTGGGGAAGATCACGCTTCCAGGTGACATCTCGAACGTCTTTCGATGCCCTCTGTCCGAAATCCAAAATCGAAAAAAAAACCTCCTCTTATTATTTCGATACCTTGCATTCCCGTTCTCCTCCTAGCTACCGCAATATTCTTTTCTTTGGTTTTTCGCGAAACGTAATATCGTTACGAATCCACGAGACCGCGGCTATTTTTACACGCGCTTTGTTTTGGTACAACGACTCGTCCCGCTGCTCGACACCTCGACCTCGAGAACCCAATCTCTTTCTGAACTGTCATTTTCCACTCGAACCGGCAACGTCGCGAATCACTGACCAGCATGTCACCACCATGTGTTCCTAATTGAATGAATTGCGATTATTGGGATACGTATTACTTGGATACATGTATCTCTTCGGTTCGGTCTGTTTACAATCACGGTTCATCCTCTAGTACATCTCGGATCCTGATGGATTAATACGGAGACCTACTTTTTCTTCTTTAGTTCTCTATAACACATTGAAACGTATGTTTTTATAATATCTTTGCAGACTTTTGGAAATTCCAAACTTTCTATAGAGAACGTGTGACTAATATTAACGCTTACAGTTGGTCCCTGCGCATGTTGTTTGCCAAACTACTTTGTCGTCACAGTTGAAATATGCTGTTATTAATAATTCTTGAAACTACGATTGTCAGAAATTTGAGTATAGGTTATGAAGCATGATATAAGATTCCGATATTCCATTCGCTGGTTCAATTAAGTCGTTTAATTTCAACATACTTCGACGACAAACAAATAATCGCTACTTGCGTTGCTGTTGTATCATTAGGGTAGATGCAGAGAGCCCTTGCAGCGACATGAAGCGTGCAGTTGCTAAGAAATTGATCGAACGATATTTTTATCAATTGACTGATGGATGCGGCAATCCTGATTGCGACAATCAAAATTGTGCATCGAGTGGCAAAGTATACATCCAAAATCACTCTGTTCTCTTTCGAGACGTCTTTACTACCAATATCATTTATTTTTTGGATAGGTAACGAATCTTACTCCGAATCAAGCTGCAGCTCAGGCCATTCAGTTGTTCTCGCAAGAAGCAAGGCTATGCGATGGCACTCAACCGAGCAAAGTCGCTCGAACAATGTTAGAACCAGGTCCTGCGTCGTTGGCAAAGAGTTTACCAGTTAAAAGTGTTAATCCGACATGCTCGGACGAAGGTATTGCATCAGACACTAGGAGAAATCACGCTCCTTTAGTTACCGGTCTGTTAGAACTTTCTATAGGCGACGGCAAAAAGATTAAAATTAATAAGGAATTAGATTCTATTTCTCAGTCTTTGTTCTGTCACTTTGTTCGAAGTTCTTCTAACAAAGCGCCAACGATTAACGCTGACAGTTTTACAGAAGCCGATTTCGGTAAAACGTTCAATTTAATTTCTGAAAACAAGTCGAGAGCAGCTTGTTCGGTATACGAAAAGTATCAACCGACTAACAAAATAACATCGGATGCAAATAGCTTTATGGAACTATTCGATAGATATAAGATTCGTATTCCAAATTACGATGATTCTGCTAAAAAGCAAAAGAAAAAGCGAAAAAGTCTAAAGAGATCGTCAAGAAAGCAGAAACCAAAGAAGAAGTTTTCGTGTGAAACGCATGTGCTCTCTATGAAACAACTTAAAAATACTTCCCGTTGTATTACTAAATTGTTGATACTCAACTTGTATCTAAGATATTTAGAAAAAGAAAAATACTCGCGTTACGCTACGGACATTGAATAATTTGCCTGGTCTCCTATCAAATTATTGTGTAAAAAGGTTGCATTGCAAGTATTCGTTAAATTCTTGTGCAGCTGCTGTATACATGTTAATAAATGTTATCTACCGTTCTCACTTCTTGTTTTTTCATTTAGTCGAAGTAGAATCATAATTTTTAACGAACATAGGTTTTATTAGCGATTACTTGACGTTGCGATTAAACCGTTTAGCGAGACGCTGGCTACGGAATAAGATGAATTTATTATCAACAGGAAAGCAGGATCCATATCTCACGGAAGCGAAGCTCCTAGACATAATAGAAAGATGTAAGACGGAGGGATCGTACGCGCTGTTAATTCGTACTTTGGGAGAAGTGTTTTCCTGCGCGAAGGCGCTCAGCCTTAGTTTCCAGAAAACAGTGAAAAATGACTCTCCGCTGGCGGCGCTTCTCGACAGAGCTTCGGATAGTTTGCTCAGGCCACCGGGCGACATGGATAAGGAAGCGATTCGATCCATTCAAGGAGAGGACAAAGAGGAAGACAGCAGCGAACTATCGCCCACAGTTCCTAACAATGATGACACTAGCGTTGACCTACCGTCTGTTAGGAGAGCTTTCAATGCTCTCTGGTCCGTGCCAGGTGGTAATGTTTCTTCTTTTTTTATATCGTCGAATCTCCGCATTGTGGCTCGTAAAGATACGATATTACTTTCTCGCCTTTTGTCGTAGGTGCCTTCGAGTCTGCCTTGGTCAATGCACTCGTCACATTGGCAGACAATATCGAATTAGACTTACGAGTGTTCCGCATCAAGCCATGGGAAAATATGGACAATCTGTTGCACGTGTTTCTCATCGTATTCGAAATCCCAATGCTAGGAAACTGTGAATACTTGGAGCTCGCACTTCACATGCTCTGTAAAGCGATCAGTTGTTTGCCTATCGTTGCACAGGCGAAACTAGCTCGCGTGTGGGCTAAACATTGTAAAACCCGACTTCCCAGTATTTTACAAGCCCTGCAAGAATTAATAACCGTGAAGGTGATAGGTGGATCTTTTACGCGGGATTATTGTGTACAAGATGCAGACACTATCACTGCTCCTACGAAAGTTATGAAAATTCTGTACTACGCGAGTATGCTCGCTGGTGAACTGGACGAACCGGAGTTACATCTAGACGAAGATGCAGAAACTGCCGGCATCGATAAATCTACAAGATCGTCACAAATTCCTCAGGTATTCATATGAAAAGCAAAATTAAAACTTTCGAGAACTCCTCCAGGTTCTCGTGAACCCCTATGTGTTTCATTACATTGACCTCACTCGGGATTTTCATTGTTTTAAGGACCCGCTAGCGAAAGAGCTTGGGATCACGGCGCTAGATGCTCGGAAGCCATTTATACCGTTTACAGACTTTTACAATGAACCTCTCAGTGACGCCATAGAAATGGACAAAGACTTTGCATACTACAAAAGCGAGGAGCCAATGAAATTTAGTTTTATGAATTACGCTTTTATCCTGACGCCAGCTACTAAAACATTAGGCTTGTATTACGATAACCGCATCAGAATGTACAGTGAACGTCGAATGAGCTTTATACAAACCGTGGTTGGTCAACCTACCAATCCATATTTAAAACTAAAGGTTTGTAGATCTTTCGTTATTTCGGACTCGATCCATTCACAAAACAGAAGGCAAGAATACATATGTTGCATTATATGGGATGAACAGTTTTGTTGATAAACTGACTTGTCGGTATAGGTGAGAAGAGATCGTCTTATAGATGACGCGTTAGTAGAATTGGAAATGATCGCGATGGAGAACCCGTCGGATCTTAAGAAACAGTTAGTCATTGAATTCGAGGGGGAACAAGGAGTCGACGAGGGTGGAGTTTCCAAAGAATTCTTTCAATTAATTGTAGAAGAAATTTTTAATCCCGATTATGGCATGTTCACGACTCAGGTAATTAGGAACAAGTTCAAAGTCATTTCGAATGGGCGCGGGCGTGTTTACGAAACGTTTCATTTATTTTTGTAGGAAGATACACAAATGACATGGTTCAATCCAACATCGTTTGAAAGTGGTGCACACTTTACGCTGATAGGCGTTGTCCTTGGCCTAGCGATATACAACAATGTGATCCTCGACGTACGTTTCTCTATGGTTGTCTACCGAAAGCTGCTCGGTAGGAAGGGAAGTTTTGCTGATTTAGAAGATTGGAGTCCCACGTTGTACAGGACATTGAAAGAATTAATGGAGTACACTGGAGACGACATGCCAGAGACATTCATGCAGACTTTCAGAGTGGCTTACAAGTAAATTTTAGTCGAATCGATAAACATTAGAATAGAGGTGTGCGAGAATTCTTGTCTCGTTTCGTCTCAGGTTCTCGCGCACCTCCACATCACAATAATTTATATTTAAGAAACTAATGATTCTCTGTGGGATCGTAGGGATGTGTTCGGCTCAATATCTTTCCACGATCTCAAAGAAAATGGCGACGAAATATTCGTCACACAAGAGAACAAGAAGGAATTCGTAGATCTCTATGCGGACTTCTTACTTAACAAATCGGTAGAGAGTCAATTCAAGGCGTTCAGGCGCGGATTCCAGATGGTCACAGACGAGAGTCCGCTCGCGTTACTTTTTAGACCTGAAGAAATTGAACAAGTACGGTGTTAGATGTTGTTTTCCGCCACATTCGTCGGTTTTCTCTTTAACCTCCTCTATACAAATTCAAGTATTTGATCGATCGACTCGATTTTATTGCAGCTCGTTTGCGGCAGCAAAATCTTCGATTTCGCGGAATTAGAGGCAGCAACGGAGTACGAGGGTGGTTACACGGTGGACAGCGAAGCAATACGCAATTTCTGGCGCGTTGCTCATTCATTGCCACCGGAAAGTCAACGACGACTGTTACAGTTCACCACCGGAAGCGACAGGGTGCCGGTTGGCGGTTTGTCGAGGCTTAAAATGGTCATTGCCAGACACGGTCCAGATTCCGATAGGTATGATATACATTTGGACGTATCTTCCGCTTCGTTTTCGAGGAAATCGTGTTTGAAATTGCAGCGGATACGCGTTCTATCGGATAGGAATCGTTCGACGCGTCTGATCACGACCAACCAATTCTACTTTTTCCTGCATACATATACTAATTACGATTCGATTTGCTTTTCAGACTACCGATAGCACACACGTGCTTCAACGTGCTTCTGTTGCCAGACTACAGCACAATAGAGAAATTGCAGGACCGTTTGTTGAAGGCAATCAACTATTCGAAAGGTTTCGGCATGTTGTAAACATGCACAAAGATCGGTATCTCCTCCAGTCTTACAAAATTATCGTCGAACTCTCTCGGAGCACGTGGGTTCGCGAGTCCCCTCTCCTTAGCCCCGCCACATGGACATATTTATTCGAAGCCCGTGCGAGCGCGTGAAAACAAACGCCAACATGCAAAGCCCAGTTTTGCAGGACGGTCGAAAGAGAAAACGATTATTCTATCAGCTGGTCCCGTTGATACCGAGTGTACCTCGCAGAACGATCGTTGTCCTCCAGAAACGTGTTTTTATCCCCGCGCTCTTGCGGCAGCGGCGACTGGAATTGCTGTACAAAAAGAAAACGAGGCACACGAAAACAAAAATTCTTTCCTAACGCTGTCACACACAGATGAATAACACACCAACCACACGTACACCACGAAAATTTCCTCGCACCACTGTTGTATTAACGATAAGGCGATCTCGAAACAGAGTAACGCAACCTAACCACCTCGACGAGTCAGGCTGCGGTGTCTTTTTGAGCGTAAACGACCCGTGCTTTCGCTGCTCTTCAAATTAACACGAACAATTACAGTGGAGAACGAGATATGTCGGTTTCCGTTCCGTTCCGTTCGGTTTCCTTTTGTATTGGCTTCAGAGCTGTTGTGACTCTTCGAATCGATGCTATATCTTCTCGGAACAGAAAAATGATAAAACGAAAACGAACGAAAAGCAACAATAATGCAGTGCACACAGCTTAAGATTAAATAGTGAGATGCGCGACTGTGATGAGTGAAAGTGTACCCGAAGACCGGGAATCCGGTCGGAATTTGTAGAAATATATATTTGTAGATTTAGCGAATCCTAGCTGATACGATGCTACGAATCAAGCCGAGAAATACCCCCTTGTACGACGCTCGGCGTTGTAACGCATGTACAAAATATTGAATTTGTAATGGCGACGAAGAATCCCCGATCTCCTTCCCTGTTGCTCCTCCTGATTCGTACGGATACCACCTTCTGTTCTACATATTGTTTCACGTTTATATACCACATTTTGTTCCCTCAATTCCTCTTTGCATCGTGCGGGTGTGGTAGCTTGGCTGTACAAGAGAACCGTCGATTTGTATAAAATGTTTACGAGCAGTGGTTTCCATCGAGAGACCGCTCGATGTTTTCCGCCTGTCTGATTGTTAGTCACGTGACAATAAAGTTCTACCGAATATCATAGATTAAGTGCGCATTTTATTCTCGGGCGAGTGGGACTCGAGAGACCGCGTTTATAAACGATCTCGCGTCTTCTCTATTTACGCTGAAATCACGCGTATTCGGAGGAACACAAATTGACGTAACGGAGAGAACGAATTCAACGAGCTCCTCGACCGACTAGAGATTTGCATTCGATGCTAAATTCACACGAGATTTGCGTGCATGCGTGTACTTCGTTGTCAGGTGACACAATGGTGGTGGTAGACAGTCCGACATGTTCTCGTCTTGATTTGAAATGATACCATTTCTTATTCTTCTCTTTCTTTTTCGTCGTATAACCGTAAATATGAAAATTAACTGACCGCTCTCGTCGTCGTTACGACAAGGAAAAATTGTAATCGGTGTTAAAAGTCGTGTGTCGTTTGGAGACTAGCATAATTATGCGTACCGAGGGAGGTCCAAGTGCGATCCGTGTATCCTGTTCGTTGAACATGAAAGATATGCAAAGACAGAACAGTTTCGCTTTTGTACCAAAGTCTGATTATAGCGAGAGGTGGCATCTGGAAAATAAATGTCTTTTTCATAATCAGCAAGTAAACGAGCGACTGAATTAACTCGATCTTTTTCTCAGTTCCTTCTTCCAACTTTTTCTACATGCATACTTTTCATGGACTCTCCCTTATACATTTCATTCTGTTTTCCCTTAACGACCCTAACAAACATTTCGGCTTTTTATTTCTAAATTGTACAATGCATCCATAAATATATATATGGCGTCGAAGTATCGAGGTTTGCCAGATTTTGCAGATCTTAATAATTTTGGCAGTTAGCGCAAGGCGAAAAATGCGAGATAGAAAGCAGCTACACGAAGAACCGGTTCACGTGCACTGCTTATCCACATTACAAGGACAGATATAAGCCGAACATAATCGAGAATATGACCGGGAGTATCTCGCATCATAAATCGGGCGATTGGAAGTACGACGAAGAGATCGTTGAGCACTGCGTGCCAAGAAAACTGGTCCACGAACCCGAGAGCTATACTTTGAAATTGAAGAGTCTTTACAGCATTTCGGATCTCGAGAAATCGCATCAGAGGCATCGGTTCGCTTCTGGTAATTTGCCAACTGAAGAAACAGCCTTATGAAATAATCGCATAGCAATAAATAATCAATTTTCCATAGAAAATAACCTTTCCACGAGTTCGCTGCAAGATGCCTGGAAGGAAATCGTCAGTCCGAAGACTTCTGGAGAAATTGCTCAAGGAAATTATTTGCAGCGTGTTCGGGAGTGTTTGGCTAATTACCAACAGTCCAACGGCATTCCGAGAACAGAGTATTCTTTCTCGGCGCTTATCAAGAGAATGGGTCAAGCTACCGGTCAATCTCTCCTCGCTCTGTTATACGTGATATTAAACATTATACCTGTCGCAGAGGTACTAATTTTTTGCATAAAGATCCACGGTCTAGTAATTGTACTAGTAATCGATCGATTTTAGGTGTTCCTTTACGTGTTACGGTTCATTCTGGACAAAATGATTAGTATAAAGGATAGCGAAGACTTCTGGCAGATGCTAGTCCGAATCTTCGTATTTTTAACAGAACTGTCCAGCGTATACATTTGTCTATTGTTTTTATTTGGATTTATCATCGTACCAATCGTGAAGATGGTGATTGGCATAACTGCAGAGATTCTGCTTTGAGATTAATTCGAATTGTGCCGAAGCCAAATTCTGAGGAGTCATTGTTGTTACGCGGAACCTCTGTGTAATCGTGGAGAACCCCTCCAAACGAGTTTTCGTATTTTTCATTGGAACAGTATAAAAACTCCGAGATTTTATTTGTAAAATCGATTTATTTTGTTTAAATCGTTTTATGGAGCTTTTCGATTGTATATGTATATTTTTTCTCTGCGAAATGACCTATTTAGTCAGTCAGACCTGCCTCGAGCAGATGACGAGCATTATCCTGTCAGAACAACGTTCAAAACTGCTCGAATTTTTCATCGATAAATGTAAATATAATGTGTCAGGGAATAAATAATAGCCAATTAATTTCTAGCAGGATTTAGTGAAAATTGTTACGGTTAGAAATTATTTACAGATATTTATGCAAGTTCCACGAATGTTAATTCTGCCAGCAGCAAGCGATTCTGCTGACGCAGCTGTCCGGACAAAGCCGAGCATTTTGCTTACTGGAAATATGCTAAACGAGGCAAGGGATTGTAAATAACAAGAGCAGCATTTCTCGTGTATATTTGGTGCAATTTTATTAAAAAATGCCGACATCGCGTACTCGCAAGCGAAAATTCTTTTGTTTTCGTAGACAGGTATAAAATCCGTTCACTGTTGAATTTCGTAGAAGTTGAATTGAGACGCGCACGTTCAACTAAGATTTCGCGAGCGAACAGACAAGAAATAAGGGTATATCTTTTTACAAGAAACAGGCGAGACGCGTATAAAAATCTTGTTTACCTCTAAACTCGTTGAGAAGCGAAATTCAATTTCCTTTTTTTCTGTCGCCGGGATCAATTGAATACAATATATTATCTGCAACCTCCGTTGCTCAATGCGGCGCGGCGTTTAATTGGTTTACCTGCGAAAGTTCGAAGCGGGTCCTGTTCGACTCGCGAGCTCTTATGTTGCGCGTCGCGATGACACGAAGAAGACAATAATAGAGAAGGCGGAAAAAGTTATTAGTACGTCGCTGTGTGTGGGGTGTTCGTTTTATACAATGATCGTAAAGAAGAGTCGCTATTAAGTTCCTACGAAGAGTGTAAAACCTCAATTCCTGTTGACTGCGACGATTTACACTTTGTACGAGTATATATCTGAACGTGAATGTGACAGTCTCATTGATTCGAAGCGTGCTGTTCAACGCGAAGTGACGAGGGGATGTGCAAGAAGTTCGTTTCCTCGGTGTCGTGTAGCGTAGTGGATTGAAATGCAAACGAGAGCGTTTACGGAACGGTGATCGCGCGATTCGAAGGACACGAAATGTTAATGGACAAGGCTTAGTAGATCGCTGCTGCGAGAACGACGGATAGAAGAAGAGCGACGAGACGGGGTGCTCGGACGTAGCTCGCCGCACCCCAACCACATTCCAGATCAGTTTTCAACGCCTCCAGCACCGAAACATTGTTCTTGTTCAAACAAAACGATTCCCGGAGATCGTCGTCCCACTCGTTGTTCCAGCAGTCGAACACGTCGTCCTCTTCGTTCCGCTCGAAGTTCTTGAACTCGCTGAAGGTGCTGCAACGATCCTCCTGGTACTGTCTGTGCTTCCTTTGCCATGTCTCCATCCATCTTCGTTCGTAGCAACGCGAGTTGATAAGTGGAACACGTTAAATTAGAATTTAATTGGAAGATAAATAGACCAGCGCAACAGCTCGTTTCGCAACCTAACCTAACTCACCCGATGTCGCAATCGCAAGTGAAGTAGTTTCCCCGGACCGTGAGTCTTAGCAGAAACCGTTTCCCTGGGACTCCTGGCTTGTATCCGTTCGATGGATTGTGAAGCGTTCTGACGTCGCTATGGTGAACATGAATCGTCACGTTTCTCACCCATTCCGCGTTGTCGAACATCTTCTTTGGCACGGTGCTCACGCTGGTGTTGAACATTCCGAAATGAAGATGGGGACTTCTTATTCCCTGGAGTATTAATCATTGCGAGAAAACCATAGAAACGCTCGTCTCGAGTATTAATTTTCGTCCAAGTAAATACATACATGAAGAATTTCCGTGTTTATGTTCTTCAGAGCCTGGCCAGTCAATGTTATATTGAATAGCTTGTAAGGAAACCTTCCTTTCATCTCTTTTTCCAAGTCAGTGTCATTTTGGACCTGCAGCCGGAGAATTTACAAGGAACAATTCAAGGAAAAATAATTAAAATTAAATAACTCTAAACTCACGTCGATGACTAAATGCCGCAGTCCGTGATTGTACTCGAGAATGTTGGGGAAATTGAAGTTCTTCACGCCGTTGTAGGCAGTTATATGCAGCTTGCGAAGTTTGGTCGCTTTGCAGAGAGCTCCCGACTGTGAACGAACAAGTTGTTTGTCTTCAAATTAGTTGCTGTCATTCTTCCAATTCTATTCTATGCGTGCTGCGCTAGTCTCAAATGAAAACTTGTAGACAATTTGTTGTTAAAAAATCACTGAATCGTAGTCTACGAACGAGGCCTTACTTCGAAAGTAGACAACGCCAATCGTCGTATGTCTAATTCCTCGAGGCTATCCGCGATCCCAAGGAAGCTGGTGTTGGTGACAGCGGTGATGGGATTATCTGCCAGACTGAAGGTTTTCAGTTCCGGTAGAGTGTGCGTGATCAATGGCACCACCGTTAGATCATTGGCGCTCAGATCCAAGTAGTGCAGGGACGTCAAATTCGACGCCATTTCCGGCGGTATCGATGCCAACTCGTTGTGCGCTAAGTACAACGTTTGCAACCGTCGCAGCGGTAAATCTGGCACCTGTACGCGATATTAGCAAAGACAAAAAAGTTTTGTAATCTTCGAAACAATAAGCTAACTCGAATAGAAATTTATAGATGTGGTAGACATTTGCACATACACTCAAGAGCGAAATGTTGCTCAAATCGAGATACAAAAGAGAGTCCTCCAAACCGTGGAAAGTCCTCCCTCGTGATTCCAAAAGCAGCTGTTTATTATGACTCAAGTCGAGGTGAGATAGATGGTGCATATCAGAGAACACGCCATCGTCGAGTCTGACTAATCGATTGTAGGACAGGTCCAACCACGTTAAACTCTGAAACGAAAAGTAAAAGTAAAAGTGGCCGAATATTTTACTATGAGTAATATGTATAGTAGCCAGTAGCGCGCTATAACTACACTCCTAAAGAGAAAAATTGGTGTCACTTTACGTGATCATAGCTCCGTCAAAAATTGTCGTATCGATGTTTTTATTCGAGTTATTCAACATTGAAGTAAATATGGGCTTTTTAACTTTAACTGGCTCCAGAAAGCGAAAAAATTATCGTAGAATCTTGGACAGAAAAGCAATAGAAAGAGCGTTTCTTTCTCTTCAAGGCACTCCTTTTATTTTTTCAATTCCATTAACATTTCGATATACCAGGTGTTTCTGAAAATATGCTTAAAAAATGCACAATTTCCATTTTTCCTTTAACTCGCTGTATCTTGGCGAGAAATGATCGTAATACTATGATTCGAACGTCAGATTGAAGCAGAGAAGAATTATTATGACCACGTAAGAGTGGGGCCAATTTTTCGGGTTCGCACAAGTGATCCTTTAATTCTTTTGAGGAGTGTAGTTGGGGCCTTGGGCAAAGTAGAATTTCGGGGCCCCCAGGGGAAGAACGTAGAATTTGGATCTCTCTTGGTTTGTGTTTGAGGCCCACTTTTGCTTTGGGGCCCCGGGCATTTGCCCAAGTTGCCGATAGGCTAAGTGTGGATTTATAGTGGAGCTGCGAGCATCGATGAAAAGATGGCGCGGTGAAAAGAAACCAACATTCGTGACAACCATGTGACAATATATCGACACATACTAATGAAAAGTACATATGTATTTTCTTTGCTTTTCTTTTTTTTTCACCGCACAGCTCACCACGCTGCTCCACTATAAATCCACCCTAACACGCCACTGATAGCAGCGAAACAATGGTGTGGAAGACCTACTCGCAATCTGAATATAGCGTCGGTAGTATGAATGCCCGACAAAGTGTTCCAGGACATGTCCAGCATCGACAGGCTGGAAGTAGAAGATAGAGACATGGACTTGATCGGCAGCCTCATAAACTGATTGTGTGAGAGATCCAGACTTTCAATATTCGCGTCGGCGAATATATTATCCGGAAGTGCCTTCAGTCTGTTATGAGACAGATCGACGATCCTCAGCTTCTTCAAAGGCTTCAGCGCTTCCGAAGGGATCTCCAAGATATTGTTCCACGCCAGGCTCAACACCTGAATGTTTTTCGTGTTTCTGAACGAGTCGAAATCGATCTCCGTCAGCTCGTTGTGGCTCAGATCGAGCCACTGCAGGTGCGGCATGTTCCCGAAGATGCCTTGCGTCACGTTCATCAATTGGTTGTGGGACAGGTAGAGGTGCGTCAACGAATATTCCACAGGCTTGAAGTAGTACTTCATTATGTCCGAGATGTTGTTGTAGCTGAAGTCGATTACCTTGATGTTTGATTGTATCGAGCCGCCGACTGTAATCGGACAAAGTTAAATCGTTAAGGGCCTATTCTCCTAGCAGACGACACTCGCGCGTGAATGTGTGGTACACTCACACACCGCTAGACCACGTATACGTACGCGAGGATTGCAAGGGTCCGGGATTCCACTTTTGATTTCTCGATAATGCAAAGACGGGGTTTTGTAGTAGTCAAAATCGCTAGACGAAAGATCAATCTAGTGCGCTGTTTGCCTCAAAAGTCCTTCTTTTACGTTTCCGAGCAATGGTTTTGCAATATTTGTCTGCACGTTGCCCGGCGGAGAGGCTAGTACGCCGGCGTGACTGCAGCGCCATCTGACGGGCAACATGCAGCCGAATATTGCAACACCATTGCTCGGAAACGTAAAAGAAGTACTTTTGAGGCAAACAGTACCCTAGATTGATCTTTCATCTAGCGATTTTGACTTTAAAACACCCCGTCTTTGCATTATCGAGAAATCAGAAGTGGAATCCCGGTCCCTTGCAATCCTCGCGTACGTATACGTGGTCTAGCGGTGTGTGAGTGTTCACGCGCGAGCGTCGTCTGCTGGACCCCCTTGATGTTACCTCGCGTCAAGTATCCGCGGTAATGCCGAGTCGCGACGTCAGACTCATCTAACAACGTTATACAAGCAGGATGCCATACCGAAATTACTCCTAAATCTCCGGACACGTGAATATCGGGGACGATATTACGCATGGATGGTCTCCGCGCGAAGGAGGATTTAGGAAGAGTTTACAATCGCGTGACACATTGCGTCAGTGAAGCACGGAAAGATCGGATCGGATCGGCAGACGCGTCCATTCCGATTTGTAACAGGCAAGGGGTTTCATCGACTTTTCGTTTAGCAGGCTTAAGAGAATCTGTTTACGGACGTTAAGCGGGGTTTGCCCAAAGTATTTAACAAGAGACTTACTCGTGGTCGGTGGTGTGAACGTCGTACTATTGATCCAGAGTTTCGGGATCTCGTTGTGGCTGGCGTTCACTTTGAACGTCGACAGCGTCCCAACCTGATCGAACGAGGCGAAATCGAACTCGGTCAGATCGTTGTACGCGAGATCCAGGAACTTCAGATCCGGCAGATTCTTCGACACGATTAATACAGACGGTGTGAAACACCATTATCTCTAAACGGGATTATTGAACCGAGCACGGCTAGAATATTACCTGGAAAGCTTCGTCGGTGATGTCCTTTATCTTGTTTCCCCGCAAATTAATATACTTGAGCAGCTTCATGTTCATGAACCCTCGCCTCTCTATTCTCTCTATGGCGTTGTCCTCTAAATTGATCGTTGTCAGTCGCGGCAGGTCGACGAACGTGTGAGTTTGGATCGTCTTGATCATGTTGTACGCGAAGTTCACGTCTTCGAGACTGGAGTGTATGTCACCCTGAACACGCAAGCACCATTTATTATCCGGCAGTCGAACAAATTGAACAGGCCGAACAAACGATCGCTTAAGAACACCCACTTGGAACGTTCCTTTTCGGATGTTGTCGATTTCGTTGTCTTGCAACTCGATTCGCTTGATCCTCTTCATGAAGTGAAACGACGTGTCCGGCATGGATTTAATTTTGTTGTTGCTGAAGTCCAGGTGTTGCAAACTCGTCAGGAACTTGAAGGGTGCGTTCGGTAGCTCGGAGAACGACGACGACAGGCCGTGCGACATCCTCAGCGTCAGCAGCGAATGACCGACCTAGGAGAAATAATGCGAAATCCGAATTTTTTCCATAGCGGAGAGGAAAAATCACATTCGGAAATTCTCAACTCAGTTGACGTTTGGGTTTTAGATTATAAGTCAAATACAGATCTTCGGATTCAGTCGAATCGGCAAAGCATAGTTTATCGTTACGACTTTATCGTTATCGTCGACCAACGATCAGGAAACAAGATTGTTCCGGATTCGGAAAGTGTTCCGACCTATTAATCGGGAACTTTTTTCCGTGTAACATTCTGTTTATTTTCTCGTTTCTTTGATATAATAAATGGAAGCTTATGTTATTTTGTTTATCTTCATTCTTCAATAAGTCCCTTTTAATTTCCCATCAGTTGTAACTCCATAAAGTAATATTTTATACTTCTAAATTGTGAATGTTTTCTCTAAAATCCGTATCAATGCCTCCGCTCGGAAACATTCTGCCAGGGGTTGTAGTTAGTTGACAACCGCAAGGGATCTTGTTGAACATCGAAGGTCGAAAATAAACACAAGTTAAACGAACCGTGCTCTCTTTTCTGCCTCACAGGCCCTACGCGAGTGTCTAATTCCTCCCTTTCCACCCACTCCCTTTTACAAGTTACTAGGCAATTTGTCAAATTTGCGACAAAGATAACGAAGGACGAAGCGGGTGGGTTCACGGTACGCCCTGTTTTCAAACAGGTCAGGTATCCATTACACAGGAGATTTCTAGAAGCCCGTTTTATTCAAGTTGTACGCGGCCCTCAAGGCCTCTATACATACGTATACCTATGCGACTCGAATCTAGTTTAATTAAATATTAGGCCAAATTACTAATTCTTATCGATCGCGGATATCGTGGTCTTGTAGGGTTGCCCGTTCGAAACGATACAAATTTTGTGGCATTGATTCGGGATCATCCCCTAACGAACGCTAATCCCGCAAACAATTGGAACAGCTTCGGTGCACACATTTGTCCATGGATTTCTACCATTCTGCGCAAACCACAAACATAGAATAAAATGATTTCGCAGCAATTCTGATTCTATCTCGATGAAATATATTTCACCTTTAAAATCCAATGTATAATAAATGATAGCTACTTCAGATATAATTCGATGTGTATATATGTATAATTACCTCTGAAAACGCTTCGTTCTCGATCGAGGAAATAGCATTTTCCGAGAAGTCGATGTACTTGATCCCTCGAACGTGCATGAAGGCGTGACTCTTGATGGTGTTTAGATTGCTCTTCATGATACGTAGCTCCTTGACGTCCATTCCGTACTCCATGAAATCCTCGGGGGACAAAGTCGACTGCGGCATCCGCGAGAGCGACAGGAGCCGCATGTTTCGCATTTGCCGCAGATCCTGAAGAGACACCACGCTGTTCTCCTTGCCGCTCAGATCCAGATTGTACAGGGAATATTGGAAACCGTTGAAGACTTCGGCTATCAACAAAAATCGTGTTTCGCATATAAAGAAATACAGGTTAAAATGTTTGCCGAATTAATGACAAAGCAGGTTACACCGATTTTCGAGAAGATTAAAATTATAAAGTGTACAGAAAACGTAGGGTTTGCGTTAAAAGAACAGAGCATGCGAACACACGTGAAAATTTGTTATTTTACCCGGCTGAATGGTTTGGATCTTGTTCTCGCGGAAGATCAGAGTCCGAAGAAAATCGTATTCCTGAAATATGGGACTCGGGAGGGTGGTAATGTTGTTTCCAGACAGATCGAGCAACTCCAGGGACGATTCCAGGCCGACAAAATTCGCCGAGCTTACGTCCATGAGGTCACAGTCGCTGAAGTAAAGTTCCCGTATCTTCGAATCTCGGAATGTTCCCTCCTGGAAGGCAAAGGTACCAATTCAAGGTTTCGCTGGACATGTGGATAATGTTATACCGCTCCACGATTTTGTAATGTCACGAAAGCAAAGCGAGGGAAAGGTTGCTTAACGTTCCCTAAGACAACCTTGCGCTGGCTCTAAAAACACATGTTGCTGCTTCTCTCCTTCTCCTGCTCGGTAAGCTCTCCTTCGAGTAGCAGCAATATCTGTTTTTTCGAGCCAGGTTTACAGAATTGTAAGATTAACTCGATTTTATTAGGTTTACAGGGTTGCGCACCCCCTCGAGCGTGCATTCATTAAACAGATGATCATTTCCCCTGTGGAACAGCTACTTTAACGAAACGATCCGGAGAGCCTACCTCTATCATGCTCAAAGGATTGCCGTCGAGGTAAGTTCTATTGACTTTGTAGAAGTGTTGAAAGTCTCCAGGCATCAGCATCTCGAGCTGATTGTAGTCGAGACGCAGCGTATCGAGGGACATCTGCAGCCCCCTGATTTCCGGCTCCTGTTGCGTGTTCAGCATCCTCGATATCCTGTTGAAGCTCAGATCCAGGACCTTCATCTGTTTCAGCGCCGACAACTGGGCGTACGGGATGTGAGTTAGTTGGTTACCGTTCAGGTAAAGGTGGACCAGGTGGGCCATCCCGTCCCTGAACACCGACGGGTCGATCTCCTTCAGATTATTATCCCGGAGATCCAGCATGTCCAGGTATGTGAGTCCGGCGAATGCGTCCGCCGGAAGTCGATCGATCGCATTACGTCCCAGACGCAACTTCTGCAGAGAATTCTCCAGGCCACGCCAATTGTCCGCGGCTATTTTCGATATTTTATTGCCTGTTGAGAAATCGACCGCGTGAAAGGAAAATATCTTCATTCGAGGGAGAGTTCCCCTAACCCAGTGGTCCCCAACCCCCGGTCCGCGGACCAGTACCGGTCCGTGGATCAAATGGTACCGGTCCGCCCAAGGAACATTAAATACAATTAAATTAAAATTATTAAATCAGAACAATCTGAAATATAAACAATCAACGTCCCTCTCCCCCCCCTTCAGCGGGCCGCGGTAAAATTATCAAACATTGATCGGTCCGCGACGATAAAAAGGTTGGGGAGCACTGCCCTAACCGACCCAATCTGTGTGTCGCCCGATTCGTCCCCCACTCTACCGTTCCCCCATTCTACGCTATTCCCCGATTTTCCGGGGGCGAGCATCCCCACGCGCCACACGCTTACACCGCTAATCCGGTAACGGCGCACAGTGGTCCGAGAACGCGATTTTACTGGCCAAAAGTCAATTTTCGAAGTTCAACATTTTGAAAAAACTTTTTCGGCTATGAAGTAACAATACTTCAAACCATTACAATCCAAAATATTATCCATTTCAGATAATTGTGTAACCGAGGGTAACGTTCTAAAGACAAAATTCTGAAATTCAAAGTGAAACTAATTATTCTAAGAACTCATTGTAGAGCATTATACAGGTGTCCCAAAATTTGTGAAAATCCCGAAAGGGGGTGGTTCCTGAGACCATTTTAAGCGACATTTTCCTTTGCAAAAATGTTATCCGCGGCTTTGTTTAGGTGTTATTAACGAAAAACACTGACCAATCAGAGCGCGACCTAGACGCGAGTTGCCACAGTCGGCCTGGCGCACCAATTGTCGATTGTCGATTGTAATCTTTTTAATGCATGGTATAATGAAGATGATTCGTGCAGGAAAATAATTGCTGTGTCTGATGTTATTTTTGATAAAATCAACGAAGTCACTTGTGACGAAACTAGAAAGTCCATTAAAGAAAAAGTACGTCTTTTTTGCAATAATTTATCCCAGAAATGGAAAAATTGTCATCGATCACTAAAGCGCTTTAAAGCGAATTACGATAAATGGTTAGAGCAACATCTAATCTTTGATCGAAACGTAAGTGAAGATCAATTGATGATGCAGAAGATTTAGATGAAGAGGAATCCGAATTAGCCATGTTGGAATATTTGAATAATTTAGAATTAACATCGGAAATATAATCGTATACAAATTTATTGCGTTGAAGAATGTCGATATTTGTGTCTCTTTAATTTTGACTACGAAAACCGAATTTCCAGACTATATGTGCATAGTATTGAATCCACCATTTTGAATTTTTCGAGAAGAAGAAGTACCTGTCAGATCCAGGAGTTGTAACTTCTGCAGATGCCTGAACGACCTGCTGGGTACCCTCTCGAGGCGATTGTAGGGTAATTCGAGCTCCCATAACGATCTCTCAAGCCCTAGGAAAGCTTCGTCCGGGATGTCGGCCAGGGGATTATGCTTGATCCGTAGGTTGTACAGGCCTGAGAGATAGAAGAATGGCAAGTAGTATGAAAACGGAACTGGCGTCTACCGTGTTTGTCAATATCCTAGCTGATGACGCAATTGCTCGCGACGGCCGTTCGATGACCCTTAACCCTTGCGCCATTCCTGTTATCGTCGCATCGAAGGACAAACTAAACTCGGAGGGTAGGCGAGTTGATTCGAGGGTGTAATTATTATTTTTCGAGTCTACGTTCGTCTCGGGAGAAGAAATTGGATGGTCGGCTGCAGGTGTAAGTCCGCGTACCTGTGTTCATGAGAAACTGCTGCTGCAGGAACATCAGGCCGTTGTTCTCCAGCTGAAGCATGAACACCTTCGAGGAGTTAATCGGTTGAGGTATCCGAGGCATTGGCACGTCGTAACAGGTGACTATGCCGAGATCGGGTATCGCTTTCGAACAGGTGCAAAGGGGATTGAAGAAACACGGCGGATACTGCACGGGCAGCTCGTGCATCCGGACCACGGACGCCCACATCATCAACAACAGGGTGACGAAGACGAGAACGTAGCCCACTTTCACCATTGTTAATAAATTCTGTGGATCAGTCGCTGTTCGTTAATAGACTGGCCGAGTTGTTGCGTTCGTTACAAAACTGTTAAACTGTTCAAAAAATTAATTCTTCTACGCGATACTGCGTACTCGTATGTCGTATATATACGTAAGAATTATTTTCTAAAGAAAAATAGTGAAAACATTCGCAAACTAGGCAACTAACACGGTCGGTTGTGCAAAGATATAATTAAAGGTAGAACAATACGTAATATCGAGGAATTTTCGGCACCATATCGATTTGTGAACGTTTTCCTTGAACACGTCGCAGAACTAACATTAAAGAACGAACGTTCAGCGTTCGAAAACTTCAAACATCACACATTTGATTATTTTCTCGGAAAGTCCGCGGCGTCTTCGCTATCCTTTGCACATCCACAATGTCGACGATCGAGCATCTAGTTTACCATTTTTTTTTTGTTGACGGAGCGAAAGAGCACGTATCAATTGGAGCTAGCGATCATGGGGTTCGTCGCGGTTCGATCGCGATGATCGCACTGAGGGATCTTCGAACCAAGCGGTCGCTGGTACCCCGTATAATAGGGCTTCCGGAGTGCCGGGCAGTTTCGGTGCTTCTCTTTACCCAATTATAAGGACGATATTCCATTAGGCAACGAATGAAAATAGACGCGAGAATCATTAGCGAATGCTTATTTCGCCAATTTCGTTTTCTCGAAGGTGCGAGATACGACGAAGCCGACAAATTCAACAAATTTCCTTCTCGCGTCTCTTGTAATCTAAACTAGTTGTCCCAACATGAAATAATCAAATCCGAGCAAGTCTTTTCAGGTTTCGACGAGCAGAGCAGGTTGGCGAGTTGGTGATCCTGCAAACTGTGAATAAATACTCGGGCTCGTTTAAAATGATTAGCAGTATTATTGCGTTTATTAAAAGTATAAAACTAAAATCGTAAGTGAAACTCTTCGACTCGAAACTGCGTAATGCGTCCTACGTGAATGTTACAATCTATTACACTGTTCTCTTAATTTAACATTTGCAAAGAGGGAAGAAGAAACGAAGAAAAAGGAACCCGACGAATGTTAAAGAACGTCTCATTCGCTTCGCGCGCGAATTAAGAACGAATTCGCAACACCGCGTCGGTGTCTTCGACATTCGAACGACGAAAAATCTCGGTGTTTTCTCGACATACACGCAAGGCACTCATAAATATATAAAATACTCACTCGTATTATATAAAACAATTAGACTTTTTACACTCTCGACATAGACTTTGTACCGGTAACACGTCGTAACAGTAAATATATATTGTACGTATATGCATGTATATGTATAATATGTATATGTACATGCCCACGTATATACACGTCCGGATGTATATGCATGCGCATGTGTGCGTCAAAACATTCATAAAATATATGTTTCTCTCGTAACCGATGATTTTCGATCGCAGCGAAAACTCGGTTTACATAGTTTTCCGCGTAGTCCCGTTAATTAACTTCTGATTGGCGTTGTTCTCCGTGTCGGCATTCTTCGCGTCGTTGCGCGATGGAATTTTTGGAAGACGAGGTGCAACGACCATTATAACGAGACCCACTATGTGCGGGATGAGGTATAAATACCTGGAAAAATGATACAACAGATATTTTTTATTCATACCTTGGATACCTTAGCACGCTACGATGCTCAGCCCAAGATTAACATTAAGACTGTGTTCTTCGTGCTACTTACAGGTACATTCGGATACTTGGTGCGAACTCCAAGAGTATAAAGCTCAATGTGATGTAGGACATTAAGATTCGCGTCGCAGTGAACGTAAGCGCATCGTAGAGGAACTTTCTCATTTTGAACCCCAAGAAGTACGGTCGAATATTGCGGCGAGCCTGTTCCAACAGAAATGACTCGGTTCTTAGTGTCTAGTAGCCGTGTTAACTTCGTTTCGAATTCAATAAGGCCCAAGGCCCAAGTAGCACCGTACGTCCATAGAACGTACGTTTAAGTCCAGTTCATGTCCAAACGTCCTACGTTCATTCTGTACATTCGAAGAATGTCCCAGGACGTGAATTTTGGACGTTCTAAGAACGCCCGTTTTCTTAGGTTTCCGCGAATGTTCCTAGGACGTGAATTTTGGACGTTCTAGGAATGTCCATCCCCTGGACGTTCTCCGAATGTCCTGAATGTCCGAAACGGACGTTCTCTGAACGTACATAGGACATACCTGTGCTAGTTGGGGGTGATCTTAAGAAAATAGTGAACACGCAAGGCGACTTTCGCGACCTACCGTGCGCGATACCACAGTGAAGAAAGCGCCGTTGGCAAATGTCAAGTAGTAGCCGGGGTAGAACCCGTGCCACAGCGCGGAAAGGGCGTACGTGTATACGAGCTTATTACGTTTGACTCTCTCGTATACAAGAGATCTGAGCCACCTGTTAGTCCCTTTGTTCCAGTGTTCGATGCTGTCTCTCAAACTCAAGGACATCTGAAAATCGAAATATCAAAAATGAAACCATGGTAACCAAATGATAGAACAACTGTTTGTACCTCGAAACCGTAAACATCCACGTTGGAGAACAGGTCCCATTTGGCCTGTCCCTTCTCGTCCAGGCCGGCGTAGCCGATGCCTGAATTGTTGCAAATGGCGTCCGCGAAGAGCCACGCATGGTAATACTTGAACCGGACCAGCAGGGTCGCGATCAGCAGATACCACATCTTTTGGACTACGGTCGTGTTCTTCAGGAAGTCATCCTCTGCGAGGAAAATGCGATGCTTCGTTAGAAATTCAGCCGAACCGCTGTGCAAGGACAAACATCGGTAACACGAACCTTTTAGCTTCTCGATCGGGTAGCTCGGAATGAAAGTGACGAATATAGCGGCGAACAGCAAGCTCGCGATCACCTTCTTTACTACGACCAAAACCGGCGACGGTTCCAGAACAATTTCGCTGTAGTGACCGGAATTCTTGTCGCAGCCCTGAGGAGAACATACATACATACAAGACGCTTCGGTATCTACATGTTCTTACGCTTCGGGAGAAAAGCAAACTATGTAAATCGAATGGTGTTTACCGTCAAGGGTTTCGGTGCGGTAAGCTTGTGTCCCTGAATGAAGTCTATGTAGTCGTGGTACAATATCACCGGGCCAGCCAACAGAGCTTGAAAATGGAAGACGTAGCTAAAGTACTCCAAAGTGGTGGGCATCTTTCTAAAATGAATCATGCGTAATAGCGTTTATCGTAGCTTACAATGGACGCGAGGCGATAAGCGTGAGTCACTGGTTGGGACGAGCGATGCGATTCTTGAATATGAATGAAAGTCGCACGATTACACGGCCAGCCGCCGCTGTGCCGCGCCGGTCTAACGACGAGGCGCGACTACCGGCATATGACCGTTTACACGATTGTTGCATTGACCGTGGAACAAGATGCGAAACTCACTTCACGGCTTGGTGACGCTGCGTCGGCGTAAGATCCTCCTCGCTTTGCGTTAATCCGTCGTGTATACTGTACGCGAGGCTGGTTACCTTTTGCGTTATCACCATCAGCGGCCCTGTAACGCGCATACCATTTACCGTGTGAACCTGCAAACCTGCCTCGTTAACTCCGTTCGCGCCCGAGCAACCATAACCACGCGTAAACGCGCAACAGGGCTCGCAAAACCTTGGGAAATAACCGAGGCTCTCGGCTTGCATAATTTCTAGGGATGGGATCAAGTACCTCGCAAACAGGTTCGAACCTTGATTGATGGAATTCGAACTCTCTATATAAGTACTTCGAAAAATAAAAATAGTACTCCCAAGTTTACTCGAACCCCTTTGCCAGACTGTTTCGAATCCTTTACAAGTGAAATTATTATAACATATTTACTTTACAGACGCGATTCAAATAAATCTTGAACGCAAAGAAGACCCGTTATTATTTCGGCGTGAAAATTCAATCAAGTACTCCATTTTATCAAAAATTGCACGTGACCATCTTTGTATAATGGCCACTTCTGTACCTTCAGAAAGAGTTTTTTCAAAAGCAGGAAATATCATGGATAAAAAAAGAAATAGGATAAAACCAAGTATTGTAAATGAAATATTATTCTTAAATAATTACGAATTTAATAAAGAAAGTGCTTAAAACCTACTATGCAGTTCTGATTTCCAAGATTCGAGTACTGCTTGTGAAAGTTTCGATTACTTTCAACATCGAAGTACTTATAAGTATCTTTTCGAAACTTGTAAGTACTCATTCCGAGGTTCGATAACTACTTGTATACAATGAATACTTGTCAAGTATAATCATTGAAACTTTTATTGCTTTTAAGCAGTAATCGAAACCCATGAAATGAAACTTGGTTATTGATCTTGACTCGGATTCGTGAGTACATATTGAACTCGAGCCCATCCCTAATAATTTCCACTACAATTCTAAAACGTATTCAGACACTGAATTTCAGATGTTTCACAAATTCACAACGAAATAAAAATCATAGACACTTCTATTGCCCTTGCCCTCTGTCCTAATATTGTTTACATATCCCATTGTAATATCATTAAATCGGCGGTCTAGATGAAATGTCCGACCGCCGCGTCGATACTTGATATACTTGGCGCAGTAAATGAAATTGAATTCTCGCGTGACGATCATTCGGACGGAGTGCACGCGTACTTACCAGTGATATCAAGAGTGTACGAGCCGTAATTGTACATCTGTCGATGGTAATGCACGCACGATAAATAGAACAGCGCAGTCGTCAGTACAACCCTGAAACGTGTTATCGGAATGAGAGTTAATTTCGAGTAAGTTCAAGGGACGATGGTTGCTCGTCGTGTACCCGAGAATAAATACTAGTGACGGCAACAATCCTCCCCAATTAGTTCAACTCCTAATAGCAACGTACGATTGCGTTCGAGCAATGTCTACGAGCCAGGCGCGATATAATAATAATTAAGAGATTGCGTGTCACTTGCCTTTGTATAATGTGAGGACTTAGCGTGCGCATCGCTATGTAACATAATGCGGGAAGGCCTGCAAGATGTATCGTCTGCCTGCAAAAATATGTATACGACTTCTTTTAGAGCAAACGACTCCGGTAGCTGTTAATTAGAAATCGATCGACTCACCTGCCGAAGCAGAAGTAGCCGAGCGCGAAACCGATGATAAGACCGAAAACATGCCTGGTGGCTGTTGTCACTTTCAGCGGGCTGAGGCATGTTCGTAAAACACCGGCCAAAAACAGCGCCGTGAACTGTGTCAGCACGAAGTTCACCTGAAACAGAAATCGAGCTCGCTAACTGACTACGTCGATATTCCAATCCCAATGAAAACGACCCCAGTATTTAAAAAAGAAACATTGGTGACCTTCTGACCTTGACGTTCAAGGTCAAGGTTAATTTTGCGAATTTTTCTTGACAATAGACGTTTCTTGAAATAGAATTTCTTTGTGCTCGAATCGTACAACCAAATCGTAGGGAGCTCTTTTTCGCGTATTTACAAAGAACAGTTTAATTCTTCCGGAGAAACCGCGCGTCTCGACGGGGAAGAACAAAAATAGTCTACACGCCGCATGTGTAAAATGTGCGTACGACAGCGCGTTTCGCAGTGACGTAGATACATATGATTAATCGTTATCTGCTTGTCTGGCCGCATAATGACTGTCAAACGGTCCGTGACGTTTCCCGAGCAAATGGAATGCGCGAACACGGTCACCGATAGACAAAGAACTATTCCGGGGAACCGGGAATCCAAGTTCCCCGGAGATCCCCATCGACCCTCAAGAATGAAAGCAATCACGCGTGTGCGTAGAATCGAGCGATGATCTCGGATGACCCGGAACGGGGAGTTCCCTGGGGATCGAGCGCAGAGGAAAAACGATAAGGAGCCGTCGGTGATCCCCCGACAAGAATGTCACAAAAGGAAACAAACAATGAACTCCTCGATGAAAATCCGTATATGTATATAAGGCCGGGTTGTGCAGAGTCTGGCATCAAACAGTTCACCCAGCTCGACTCGAGTGCATTGCGAATCGTTTCCTCGACTATTCAAGGGAAATCAACAAACGCGTTGTCAACAATGAAGTTCATCAACCTTGCACTGGCCCTTTTCTGTGCAGTCGCGTACGCCGCTGCTCAAGCTGAACTTGAAGAACCACAGGAATCTTACGTGAGTTTTAAATTTTTCATCCACAGCGTGTTTACAAAAAAAATGTGAACAGACGCCGCGATCGAAGAAGTTGGTGTCATTTTGTTATAACTTTTGAACTATTAGAGATATCGTAATTAAATTTTCCCCAAAAATATTTAAAAAATAGTAATTCAACTTTTTTATCTGGGCCTGTAACGACAATTTAAAAAATGCGTTGTATAGATTTCTCGTTTTCTCTGTCATCTCCACAGCTTGTTTAAAAAAAAAAAGTAAACAGACGCCGCGCTGGAACAGCCTTACGTTGCCATGGAGCGTGCAAGAATACGGAAATTCGTAAAGATATTCATAAAAATTTCGAAAGTCTCGAAACTATTCAACCAAGATTAGAGTATACTTGCAAGTATTATTTACGTTTCCCACAGTACTTGTAAAGGGTTCGAAACTGCTTCTTTAGCTACTTTTGTTTGCTACTACTTCTTTTTTTCGAAGTACTTATAGAGAGTTCGAATTCCATCAATCAAAGTCATCAATTCAGTGTAGAATTTGATCGAACCGTAGCGCCGCGAAAAATATTACTATTATTAATCCATCAATCAAAGTTCGAACCTGTTTGCCAGGTACTTGATCCCATTCCTAGTCGGTGGTACACGTGGCGTGAAATTCACTTCTTGCGGAAGTGAATGTACTGCTATTTTGGTATGCAAATCATTGAATTACACATTCTAAACAGCAGAAATAGATGCACACTCACGATTAGACTACAGATTTCTAATGCAAAGTCAATATTGTCTTGAAACTATTTGAGTACTCGAAACAGACAAGCAGAGGTGTCGAACATTTTATGAACGCTACCGAACTTCGTAGCAACGAACGAGCTCCCGACTAGGAGCGCAAGCTTGCGCTATCATTAATCATAAAATTCTGTTTTAGATCCCGGCCCGTTTTAGACGGCAAACCGAACCCCGAGGATCAGTCTCCGTCCAAGCAACGAAACCGATGAGCGGGCCAGATCGTCGGCCATCTGTGGACGTGGACTACCATCAGCGAATCTTCGAAAGAAACGGCGCGAACGCCAACGCCTATGGAGGACTGAACATTCGACCTGGACAATCACCGCAACCACACATCGGGATCCAGGCAGAGCGTAATTATAGGAATGGTTTTGTCAGAGGATTCGGCCAAGTTGAACGTGGCCATGGAGGTCGACCATCGCCCACTTTCGGGGTCAGCGGTGGATTCAGATTCAGGCGAGACGTTGATTTCGAGCTGGGGGACCAGGAACTATATTAGAGCCGTAGATCATCATCTACTATACTTGAGCCAACGAGGCGAGTCGGTGTAGCTAACTTTGCTAACTATTATACACATAATATTTGAGAAATGTACAGTAACACTCTCGTATAACGATTTCAAAACACTGTCAAGTTGTTTTGTATGAAAATAAGCCACTAGTAAACTAATTCTAACTTGTAAAAAAAAATCCAAGCCGTTTTATTCACTTTTAGAAAAGTTGTTCTCTTTGAATGTGTTTTCGTCGAATTCGTTTGTCGCGAGCATTTCCTTTCGAATGTTGTGTCGTTCAAATATAAGCGCAATTGGATAAAAAAGGGAACATAGTTCTCTCGGCGAAGTATTATAATGTTCTTTGACTTGTCAATGAATTATTATCGTCGCATTTACTCGAATAAAACGCACAGTTTTTGAATACGTGGAGCACTTATCTTTTCCTTGAGCCTTAAGTCTTAAGAATATTCGTTGAAAACGGCAAATGTGCTGAAAATGTGAGTAGAAATAGTAGTTACTGTAATTTGTTGCAGTCATTCAGTATACATACGTGTGTGTACGTAGTATGTACATTGTCGAAGACCTTTGGTCGTGCAAATTTCCACCCATTATCGCATTAAACACGTTCTCGGCTTGCAATTATCAAAATGAATATGTGCATTCCGAACGAACCTTGAGACATCTGCTTTCGGAAAGTATACAATATCAGGCATTATCAAAAATATGTATCTCTGGCGCCCAAGGTGGTTCGGAACCCACCTTATCAAAAACTGTAGGTCCAGTCGCGATATAACATATCCAGTCGCAATATAATATTGCATTGTTTAATCCTTACGATCTTATTTGCGAAAAATGAATTATTTCATATATGTTCACCGATTATTTAATCAACGATTGACGATTAAATTCATCAATCAATTGAATCAATCGTCCATTTTTCAATGATTAACTTTTTTTAATCGTACACATTAAGCTTGGTTAAAATTTTAACCGATTAATGCCCAACTCTGGTATAGCCCTTGTATTTACTTCTGACAAGGAGAAGGCACAGTCATGGGGTCTCAGATTTTCTCGAAACATTACATACTGGTAGATTTCGTTCTCCTGTTTATAAAAACATAGCATTATTGGGTCAGATACTCAATAACTTTTGAGATATTTACAATTGAAATTTCATTACAGTCTCGTATAGTTAAGTACAGTTTTAGTTGAAAATATTTTTGAGTCCTAAACAACATGGTGGTAACGTACTAGGTTGGTACTAGGAAGGCCAGGGTTCAAATTAGTGTTGTATCAAGCTCGAGTCTTCGAAGCTCCAGAGCTCAGTCTTCTTTTAAATCTTCTTCTATAGAAACTTAGTCTTAAAGACTGAGCTCTGGAGCTTCGAAGACTCGAGCTTTATACAACACTAGTTCAAATCCTTGTCCTCTTTTTCCTTTTTCTTTCTTTTCAGTTTATCTATTTATTACTCTTCATTTCTATGTTTATTGTATTTTGTATGTAATGCATGGTTTTTTTGTTATTCTTCTTTCCTTTTCAGGCACGGTTGATGAAGTTAACCCTTTGCACTCGAAGCAATTTTAATTCGAAACCCAAAATCATTTCTTTCGACCCAGAACATTTTTATTCTATGTCATCTTTTTTACATTGTGCACATGAAAAACCAGTTTTTCTCATGTAACTATTGAGCTTTTCACAATTTATAGAAAACAGACGAATTTAATAATATTGAAACTGTTTTGAATAATGATGTGGCCATTCTTACTGGCGCCTTACAGTCGCCAGTCGAGTGCAACGGGTTAATGTTTATTTACATATTATATTGCTTTTCAATAAAATTTTAATATTATGTTTCCTATAGATATTATGAGTGCATTTCTCATGTGTAAAACCCAATCAATTAAAATAGATAAACTGAAAAGAAAAAAAGGAAAAAGAGGACAAGGGGATTTGAACCCTGGCCTTCGTACATAGTACCAATCTAGTACATTAAATTACCACCACGCCGTTTAGGACTTAAAAATATCTTCAACTGAAACTGTGCTTAACTATACGAAACTGTAATGAAATTTCAATTGTAAATAACTCACAAGTTATTGAGTATCTGACCTTACAATGCTATATTTTCATAATCAGGAGAACGAAATCTACCAGTATGTAAAATTTCGAGAAAATCTGAGACCCCATGACCGTGCCTTCTCCTTGTGAGTAAGATTATGACTTCACTTGTGAGTAGGGAACCATTCATTTCGATAGCTAATGCACTAATATTTTCTGGGGAGTACAATTTAATCGCGTAGACCTTCGTGCGGAGGAAAAACGATGATTGTCGATTAACAGTAGCTGCACACTTAACACGCATCGTCCCCTAAATAATCTCGTATCAATATCGATGTGTTTCGCAACGCGGGATCAGGATGAGCCAACCAGTCATTTGACACGACATATAGGTAGTCGGCCCACAGAGGCCAACGATCTCTGCGCATTTGCTCGCAACTACACGCACACCGTGAACTGTGACCGATACCCGTCGCGTACACTTTTTTACCAAATCAAGTTTGTTTACAAAACAAATCGCGCTTCGACTAATTGCTGCATCATCGCGATTGCCTCTTTCAGCGTAAATCGTTGAAACTACTATCGTACAATGAAATACTATTCGAGCACTAATTCTGATTAGTTTATAAACTATATGGAAAAACTTCTTAAAAACCACGCTTATATTAAAATGAACTAGAAAGGAGAAAATAATTTTTTTCCTGGTACTTCATAAAATACCGAATCCAGTTAAATGATTAATAATCTTATTAATAATCTTGCGTTCCATTAAAAAAAGTCTAAAAAGTAGAAAATAAAAAAATATATAAAAAAAAACTTTTTAAAAACCACGCTTATATTAAAATGCACTAAAAAGGAGAAAATAATTTTTTTCCTGTTTCTCATCTAATTTACATTAAATTTTTGTATCTATTCCGACACATATTTTACAACAGAAGAAATCTTGAACCAATTGCTTAAAATTTTGGGAAAAAATACTATTAATCATTTCACTGGATTCGGTATTTTATGGAGAACCAGGAAAAAAATTATTTTCTCCTTTCTAGTGCATTTTAATATAAGCGTGGTTTTTAAAAAGTGTTTTTTGTCTATTTTATTTTCTACTTTTATTGCCATCAAATGTGTATACAAAATTTCAGCAAGATTGGATTATGAGAAGAGGTTTAAAATTCGATTACAAGATTTTACGCATACACAACAACAACACTATAATTCGCGCCAGCGAACAAGAAAGATTATTCGAATCTTTAAATTTCAAAGCGGTATTTTCGATTTAAAGTTTGTAACCGTCTCTTTCCAGAATATTTTCGAACTTTCGGTTTTCGAATGACCACTGCACGAAAGCAAGCGACGACGGCTTGACTCAAGTATGCGAGCAATTGACTATACCGAGAGTGTATTACGTAGAATACTTTCTCTGCGACGACGGAGCTTCCTATCAGCTCCGATGATCTTATTGTACATCAACCATTTTTTCTTCGCATGATTACCACTGGTGGGGTAACACCACCATATATAGAATATCGGTCTGCCTTTTTTTCGCAAAAGCCGTTGGGAAAAACAACGGTGTTTTTACAGAATAGCTATCTACACAGATATTGCTACTATTTTAAGGCTACTATTTGTCCGTGGTGACCAATCACCGCGCGAAAGAGCAATACCTGGTCAACGTATTGCTGGTACACACATATGCATGTAGATGACTATGCTGGTTATAACTGGACGACTGGCCGGAGCGGCGAGAATATTCGCGCAGATATTTGCTACCCGGAGGTTCAAATGAAGGGGAAAGCGCGATCGGTACTGCGCTGCGAGCGAAAGTTGATTCAATCGTCTCTCACCACGCGTCGTTAACAAAGTATTCGGGTTTATTTTCAAGAAATCTATTTTTTCTGCAGCTGCTTAAGTGGTCCAGCATACGCGCCCAAGAGGATTCGGATGAATATTGAAACAATTTCTAAAAAATTATAAACCGACTTCGAAAAAACACAATAAAAAGTATAAAATAATTTCCATTTAATTTATGTGAATACACACGAACTTAAATACAATACAATCTTTTGTATTGTAAAAATTTTCCACACTGGAAATTACGAAAATCCTGAAATTCTTCTACATGCTTTCACATATTAATGTATCTTCTCTTCCCACCTACTGATTTCCAAGTCCATCATATTCCAATGAAATCATAATCAGCAACATCTGTAATTTGGAAAATTTTTAATTTTGTGCGCCGCCTCCGAAAAGATTGTATTGTATTTAAGTTCGTGTGTATTCACATAAATTAAATGGAAATTATTTTATATTTTTTAGTGCGTTTTTTCGAAGTCGGTTTAATTTTTTTTATAAAATTTTTTTATTTCACACTTTTTATCTCTGTCAGCCGTCACATTCCAAATCGTAACTTATAAATATCTGAAAGTCGCAATCGATAACGGTAACGACATCGCGTCGTTACTGTTCCTAATATCTAACATTCAGCGGAGTTCACAACGGCATCATCACCCTACATTTTCGCAAATAAAATCGTCATTAATAAGAAAATGTACAATTTTTTTTTGCACGGGACCATCCCGGGAACATAGTCTACAAGATGCAAAAGGTTTCGTTCCGATTGGTCCATCCATCTCATATAAGAACCAGTCAACAGTAATTGTGGAACAAATTTGGTATTGGACAGTGTAATTAAATCACTATTCTTCTTCATCATGTCTTATCGTTTCGACGCACCGGTTTTTCATGCAAACTGATATAAGTCCTAAGACACAAATAAGGTAAATAGTAACATTTACTTCGTATGTTACTAAACAGAGGATACTCTATACAGATCTATATACAAAAATCTTTGTACACATCATTGGTATTGAGAAACATTAGAAATCTGGAGGTGTCTTATCGTTTTGTCGCGGAGTGTATACCCGTCGAACAAGTAAAAATCCGTAAACGAAAAGTCAACTTGTTCCGTTGCACACACGGCTGATTCTTCCGAAGGATGAGAAGAAATAAAAACGGAAGTAGTTTGTAGGCATCACCCGTTAGATCAAGGCGTACCGGAGGCCGAGCTTAAGTGCACGTACACCGAACAGACAAAGCGATCTTCTTTCGAGGACGGTGCGCGAAGCAAAAAGGGCTTTACTATATTCGCGACTCGACTTGTCCGTTAGCAACACTCTGCACGGTAGAAGAATAACGTTAGATGGTTGGAAAGGTATACGACAATGGGAAACAGTATAGCACTGTTTCAGAAATAAAAAATGGGATTAGAGAGGAGTGGTCTGAAATTAAATTAGAAACATTACAAAAATTAATTTAATCAATTACCACGCAGAATATTTGAAGTTATAAAACACAAAGGAGGTTCAACTAAGTAGTGAATTATTTTTATTTTTTCTTTTTTTAAATATTTTATGTGAAAATACACAATGAACCTATGTTTATTTCGGAACTAAAATTCAAGTGTTGTAGTAGAAAATTTGTAATTGACATTAATTAACATTGCGTTAATCGATTGAGCTGTGTATTTTGTTAATTTTATTAGAATGAATAAATAATAAGAAGTAAAATCAAAAATACTGCATTAAACACAACATTATGTCAACAAATCGAAGTGAACCTATCATTATTTCGGCTACTGTTACATAGATATAGGTAAAACCATTCGGAGCATAAATAACTGTGAAATGATTTTGATAGTTTCCTAAAGCTGAGGCTAAAGTTCAGACACGCTCTCGGCGAGTTTGTTTTTTCACCTGCCTATTACGATTCCAGTGGCTCGAGTAACGGTTTGCGTGTGCCGCGTGGCCTCCTTATCGATAGCTAAAAAGTCCACTGAAACGAAACGGAATCCTAGCCGCGCACCGGTTCTCGAAAATAGAGGGCTCCGGGGTTTTTGTTACGCGTTCTTCGAATTACAATACAAGTTTAGCACCTGATACATTCCTTCCCGAGCGATGCACCTTGCATTTACGCGTCTCGATTACAACGACAGGAACAGATCCTTCTGTTTCGACGAATAAACGGCAACCTGTTGAAATCAGCGATCTGGAAGCGAGGTCAGACCGTGACGTTCACGCAACACCGAATGAACCGTGAAACCTTTTTATCTTCCCCGCGAACGATAACGCCGAATACATGTTTTCGGCGGGTCACTATTTCTTTTTGTTGAGAAACTTTGCCGAAGATTCGTTATCCCCGAGTCAACAACAATCCCAAGAAAGACATCCTGTAAACAGGAGCCAAGTTCCTATGGCCGTAAAAAGTTGTGAGATCAAACAAAATACGGCCAAGTTCGTTAGCTTAGAAATACCTCTTGCAATACTGAAAAAAGCGTTTGTAAAAATTAGTTTAAAAGAACGCTATTTAATTTTTAAACAGTTACATGGAGAGCTAAATTATTCAAACTTGGCCGCTACCTAACACCTTTTATTGCCATTAGTTTAAAAAGTAACGGCCAAGTTTGGATAATTTAGCCCTCCATGTAACTCTTTAAAAATTAAATAGCGTTCTTTTAAACGGGTATTTCTAAGCTAACGAATTTGGTCGTATTTTGTTTGTTCTCATAACTTTTTACGGCCATATGAACTTGGCTCCTGTTTACAGGATATTTTCTGTTGGGATTTCATCAATTTTTGTTGAAATTTCATCCATTATCAAGTAGGTGTTACTCTTATCCCTGATTCATTAAATCCTAAACATTTTTTATCTTTAAGGTGGACATTAAGTAAATTAATAAATGCATCGTTCGTTTTACTACCTATTTATACCTATTTCGTAATGTTTTCTTTTCAATACAACCCCTTTAAGGTGTAAAATTTCAAACTTTGATAATTATTCCTTCGAGTGTTTGTTATGGTGGAGCTATGTACCAATTTCAAGCTTGTAGGTCAATGGGAAGTACCCAAAAGGTTTTGATGATGTCAGTCAGTCAGTCAGTGACAAATTTAGCGATTTTTGAGGTCCTATATCTCGGAACCTATTAATGTTTTGTCAATATTGAGACATGATAGCATTTAACAAGTCTACGAAATTAAATCTCTCAATCTGCCTCCAGTGCCAAGTTATAAGCCTCTAAAAAACGGCGAGAACTTGGCTGGTGCACTGCCGTGCACCTAAATATTGCTGGTTTTATAACTAGATTCGATGAGGTATTATTTAATCGCGAATAATTGGCAGTCGTTCCTTTTTTCTTGTTGCTTCTTTTCAAGGATCCGTTTAACGAGTGGTATACGAGCAAAAAGCACATCTAGTTAAACCGTTCTCAGATGAACGATCATAAGAAGAACTTGCTTATTTTTTCCAACTGATCGAACCAGAGCGCCAATAACATTAATTGTAGATCATAAGAAGCTTTGGAAATGCCAAGTTTTAAAAAAAGCTGACAATTATATCGTCTTTGGCAGTAACATGAAACCAATATCCTTTTGTAGTGACTCTGGAAGCAGAAAGGGACTAATTTTGGCACGTGTCAAGATTCAAGATACATACTTAGATTCAAAACAATCTGAAACATCGGAGATTAATGTTTGATACATCGAAGAACAGATGAAAGGTTAAACCACATGCGCGGCTTATAAATTGCACGGGTATTGACTATCAAAGGATCAATAGGAGGTACAACCGATAGTTCGAACGACAGAAATGCAAGCACGTGAACAATATACATATACATATTACGTATATTACGTATGTATGCGTATACATACAGAGTGGGTAACGAAAGTATTCGAACGCCCTTTAATACAGAATAACTTTTTTATAATTGTACCAAACGACCTGATTTTTTCTAATCCATTAGAAGCATTGGTTTATGAAAAGCTATACAAAAAAGATGTTCCGAGAAATTATAATTTACAAGGTTACATGCAAAAATAAAAAAGGCCTTTTTTTAGCTTTTTTATTAGGTTCCTTAAAGAAAATTTAAAATATATGTTTTGTAGATCTATGTTATACACATGCTGAAAATTTCGTCATATCGATTAACATACACGCGAGCTACAAGCGATTAAAAATGTTGAAAATCGTAGTTTTACACGATTTTTGATCAGTTTCTGCGTAAAATCCACAAAACCGTACATCTTTCGATGCGTGTCTTTTTCCCGATTTCGATTAAATTTTCATCATAGATCTACAAAACATATATTTTAAATTTTCATTAAGGGCCCTAATAAAAAAGTTAAAAAAATGCCTTTTTTATTTTTGCATGTAACCTTGTAAATTATAATTTTTTGACAATCTTTTTTGCATATCATTTCATAAAGCAATGCTTCTAATTGATTATAAAAAATCAGGTCGTTTGGTACAATTATAAAAAAGTTATTTTGTTTTAAAGGGCGTTCGAATACTTTCGTTACCCACTGTATACGTACGTACGTACGTATGTATACCCCTTCCCAGCATTTTTCTGCATCGAATTGCACATTCGCTGCAATTAATAACGTTCGAATAACTACGGACGTTCCGATAGCAAGAACACTCCAGAGAGAAATAATCTGCAACATTACTTCCGGCACTTTACAATTGCTGTCGCTTTAAAACAATTTATTGAGAAAATCCCAACTGTTGATCTATTAGAAAATGAGCACAGCCGTGAGAAAAAGGCTGTCGTAGCAAAAAAGGCTTTGCAGGAAAAGGATGATGTTGCAAAAGATAAGATGATTGCTTTTACTCGTAATTTGCGACTAGCAGCACGACAAAACAGAAAATAATTATAAACGAAAGGAAGGTCAAGACGTGAAAAGAAGTCTGGCGAATTTTTTAACATTTAGATTAACGAATGGTGTCTTCGGAAAAATATTGCTTACGTTAAAAGGTTTAGGCCAAACTGAGTACATTAATTACTGTTGTACGGATAACGATTATCACTCGTAGATAAGAACTATCGCTGAAGCATAATCGATTTCATCATCATCAAAACGGCGTAATCACGGCTTTTATTCGTGACGCTGTTTGAACTATTCTCCTTGCAAATTGAAAGAACGGAACCAAGGGGTGAGCGAGAGATAAAATCCTGACAAGAAATGCTTCGAGCAGCACCTGTTGAAAAGTGGACCGTTTAACAGGTGCAAAATCATGCCCGTTACTCGTACATAACTGCTAGCCAATTTTCTGGGGGCAATTATGGTCTTGTAACCGGTTGAAAGAATTTCCACTGTGCCACTGGTAGAACGTAAACATGATTTACTGCGCTTGTCCTTGGCGAACTGGAAAACTACTCTTTGAATATATCTATATATTCTAATTGTTCCTTGTTAATAGCTATTTTGAACAAATTCTTAACAATCACCTGTTTTCACTGCCGTTGCACGAGAAACCCCCCTTAATGCCAAAAGGTTAATAGTAGATCTTCTGCTATCCGCGCAACCAGCATTCATCGTAAACGCCGCGCTGCGCCGCGCCGGTTACTCACGCGGAACCAATCCACGTTGTGCTCGCGTTTTCCCAACTGTTGCATCCGATGCGTCCTATACACATACATATGCGCACATGTATGCATAACTGAAATGGTCGCCCAATGCGCTCACCGGTCATTCTATTTCCAGCGAACTCCTATCCATTTGCGCAGATACGATTACCGGTTTTGACGAATTTCTTATGCGTACGTAAAGCTGTAAATAAAGTTCGATCGCTTGTTCTGTTTCTTCAGAAAAGCTACACTGTTTTTAATGCTAAATAAAAAGTGTTCGATTATACTCGTGTCTCTAATTGGCATCGTTATTTCCACGCATCATAGATTAGTTATCCAGGGGTAAGAACGTTGGCTATAGCTGAAGCTGTATTTTGAACGTTTTCATACTGGCGATATCACTTGACACAATCCAACCTTCACAGGTACTCTAGTATTAACTATGGATTGCGATTAGTCGATAAGATTTCCCAACACATCTTTACTGCTCCAGTAAAGCAGATTTTCACTAATCTAAGCAAGAATCTTAAACTGATAAGTTGGCAACAGCCGACTCGATGATTCTCGATAAGATTAATAATGGCGCAATAGTAACTCCCAGAATTCGAATTCGTACACCATCCGAAGATCACGAAAAACAATCTCGTGTGTATTACGTAAATGGTCGATCCTGGAAATCAAGTTCCATTAAGCTATCGGCCTTTAATTATCACGGCGCCTACGAAGCACCTATTATAGTAGATACGATGATGCATGGTGATCCCGTTTATGATCTAACCTAACGCGACTAGTAGGAGGTACAATATAGAGAGACTACGCGAAAGAGATTTCAATGACGATGTTTATATCCGTCCCACGCGCGTACACCGTGCATATGTTGCAACGCACACACAAGCAATGATCGTTTTAACGTGCGGGTTAACTGTTCGAATTTCCGAAATCTCCGGGTAACACCAACTGTCACATCTTTGCCACCGAATACACCGTAACATCCAATCATTTTCATGGGAGAAACGAGTCGGCAAGTTCACGATCGTGGCGAAAGAACGTGCAAAGCGGTAAAGCCATAACTTATGCGGTGAACCGTAACCTTGACTGCTGTCACGAGGAAATAAAAGGCAGCATCGCCACAGTGTTCGATTCACAGCGGACAAAAAATTCAAACTCTAAGATCTAAAAAGTCTTATTATGTATTAGGTTGTCCCAAAAGTTTCTTCCGGAATGTGATCCTTTAATATTGCTAAATAAATATTAGGTTGTCCCAAAAGTTGGTTTTCGATGCATGCACATAATGCAAATTCATATTAAGAAGTACTAAAAAATATTAACATAAACATTATCGTATTGTTTGTATTTATTTAGCGACATTAAAGGAACACATTCCGGAAGGAACTTTTGGGACAACCTAATATATCACGAAATGTGTAGTTTTTCAACTAGCCAAAATTTCAGTTTAAATTTCCAGTCTTAATACAGGAAATCACAGCACTTTTACGATCACGTTCTTCTTCTTCACTGATTTTTACAAGTTCGATTCAGTAATATAGAACCTTTGTAGCGAATAAATCATTTTCTGAGGATAACATATTTTTATGTATATCAGCAGCTTTTTAAATAAAATTCCAAATATATTTTTTTCCATCAATTGATAGATCTTCTTGTACTCTTTAAGAAACTGTTAGGGGTGTCGGATCGAAAATGAAGTAGTTATTAATTTTGTCGGGAAATCTCGCGTAGCATCGAACACTAAGCATTGCTCCGAATCGGCAGTCAGCAGGCAGGATACTTTAATAGGAGCGGTAAAAATTTTCGATCGGCGCGCCCTCGTTTTCGGCGGTCACCGGACAAAAGTAGGAGACGAAAGTAACCACTCGGAGAGACAGGAGACAGGAGACAGGAGAAGCCGAAACGTCAAAAAATTCTCACCTGGTCGATCGGTATATTGATGAGGTTCGCCAACCAGGAAAATGTGCGGGAACCGTCGTAGTAATCTTCCACCGACACGGTCATTGTCAACGATCAAAGAATCGGATAAATTGGACAGGCGGGCGCGCGCGCGCAGCACACCACCGTAACCGTTTCTCGTTTCTCTCGGGCGTACAGCATTAACGCACGCGGCCGTTTGAAGAGAGCACGAGTCCGCTACGCTCCGCTCGATTTCACTCCCTCGAGGGAGAATGATCGTTAGAAACGCGTCGAATTCGCACAACCTACGACAGCGATGACGCCGTCGACGACGGATCCTGAAATGCAGCGCCGCTACGTTCCGCGCCGGCTAACAAACCTGCCGGCACTCAGGGCCGTATCCACAAGTGGCATGATCAATCGCACACGTGACGAAGACTGTTGATCTCTCTAACGGCTACACGTTTCCTTTGGCCCTCTCCCCATCCGTGTATGGAACATATATACTGGTATGTATGAATGGTGCCCTGTGCAGAAGTGGCGTGATTCTATCGCGATGACTGTGTTAATATTCATGAACATGACGAAACCGAAATTGGACGTTGTACACACCTTTCACACTGGCGCACTTCCCGAGAATGTGTCCTAATCTAATTCGCGGAAGTGTCGATTGTTATTGTTATTCATATTTATTTCGATACGTTGATTAGCAGAAATTAAAAGTGACAGTATAGTTTCTTGCTAGTAATCGAATGTTTACCGACATTCGGATAATCTGGATTACGGGGGATCGGAAAACGTTGGGAATGCTATGCCGGGAAATCTGTGCCAAAATACGTTACTAATTTCTCATAAATATATCTCTAATCATGATTGAAATTCGTGGTATACTTTATTAGGAAGCCGGGTATTTTCATGTATTTAAATATATTGAATATTTTTTTGCTCGTATGTGCAACGACTTTATAGATACGATGCACCAAAAGAAAAATTATAAATGTATTTACAACACTGGAAAAGGAAGCTGAAGATAGCTCCCATAGTCGAAAGAAACATAAGAGAAATGGCAATAGACAATGATAAACGTAATTATGAAAAATAAATTGTAGTACATACATATTTATAGTATTATTTATAGTAAGAAAAGGGTAGGATTGTTAGTGTTTAACAAATGTCGATTTTTTTCAGTGCCGCACACACACATTTAACGCAAACCTATAACTAAAATATTATCAATTTTAATAGATGAATTACAATTTTTAGTATATTTCCCACATATTCTTCCAACTACATATGCATATATTTTTTTTAACAGATACGAAATAATTGACCATTATTTATGTTCCATTTTACATTTTTTCAGTACATCTTTATCATATTTAAGCAATTACAATGTAAATATTATGTATGTATTATACGTATTTATAATAGGCTCATTAAAAATTTCCGATACTGGTACACGGCGTATAGTAGAAGCACATATAAATAGTACCCCTTTTCTGAACTTTGAAACGACCTCTAAATATATCATTATATAAATCATAATTATGAAACGCCGACATTTCAAGTAACATTTCAGCAATTACAGTAGCGGACAAAAGTTTAAGACCACTCTAAAGCAGACGACAATTTTTTTAATATTGTACTATACGATTTCAACTTTTTTGGGAAAGCTAGAACAATTAGTTTACTAAAGGATGTGAAAAGAAATATTTTCAAAAATTGCAATTGATCGGAAGTGTTGAAAAAATACTAAAAGTTGAATTTTTAACTTTTTTATGTGGGACTATATTGAAAATTTTAAAAATATGTTTTAAAAAATTTCATCAAAATCGGTCGACGTTGCAATGAGCTACAAACGCTTAAAAATGGTAAAAAATGCAGATTTTCAAGATTTTCGGCAATAAATTGTGAAAATCTGCAATTTTTACCATCTTTAAACGTTTGTAGCTCATTGCAATGTCAACCGATTTTGACGAAATTTTCAGAATATGTTTAATTGACACAGATCTACCCAAAACATATTTTTAAATTTTCAATATAGGCCCACATAAAAAAGTTAAAAATTCAACTTTTAGTATTTATTCAACAATTCCGATCAATTGCAATTTTTGAAAAAATATCTTTTCACATCCTTTAGTAAACTAATAATTGCTCTAGCTTCCCAAAAAACTTCAAATCGTATAGTACAATATTTAAAAAAGTTGTCGTTTTCTTTAGAGCGGTCTTAAAGTTTTCTGCGCTACTGTATATTTATAACTTTTACGACTTTAAAATATGATTTCCAGTTCAACATGTATATGTGTGAGTCGTTCGGTTTTAGTTTCCGAGACATTAGAAAAATATGGGGGTGGAGAGATTTTTATTTATGAAATTCTGGTTCGTGTCATGACGAATATGACTATACATATAATCCTGTTTTAGTCTTGGCCGCGGTGTAAGAAAAATAGGTCGTTCACGGAACCGTCTGCAAACCCTGAAAAATCTTTCGAGACCGTCCCTCGACTCGGAAGTCCGCCCCGATGCGCGAGGTCGTGCTTTTTCGAGTAACGGAGGAGGGGAAAGGAGCTTTCCAGGAAAGGTCAGAATTTATTAAATATAGCTTCTAATACCTCGCACGATCTGTTTACCATTATCAGCCACTTTCGCTTTTTCCGGCTTGTTTGTTTATCGAAGTCGTTACCGCTAACACATGTGCGGTTCACTTTGACGGTCGTGATAATATAATTATAATTGAATATATAATGTTGCCGCCGCGGTCGCAGTGGCCGGACGGCCGGATCCGTAGGAATCGTAGTCGTAGGACGACGAGTGTCATCTACATTTCCGATGGCGGATTTGTGAACTTATTTTTTCCCCCTACACTCTATACTCTATATTCTATACTTTACACTTTACAGCTTACAGTTTACAGTCAGCTATATATACATACAGTATAGGAATATGTAGACTAATGTAGAGTATAGAGTCTATACCATGTACCCAGACGGCACACCGGCTCGATTTCAGCCGGGCACCTGTGCACAAAATGGCGCGATTTTCACCTGCCGGGGGCTCGAGCCCAGGGCCTGCCGGCCGAGCTAGGATTCAGCCGATTTGCAAGATTGCAAGGATGCGGGATTCGCGTTCTCATTGCGTGATAATACAAACACGGGTTTTTTCAGTAGTCGAAAACGCCAGATAAAGGTCAATCTAGGCAGCAATCGCCCTCAAAGGTCTTATTTATTAACTTATTATACTTTTGTCGGTAACAAGGGAGACTGCTACGCATTTGCAAAGTACTGCCACATTGATGCGACCCGCCCTGTGTCGCGCATGCGCGAGAAAAGTTAGGCTCAATCGAAGCACTGATTGGCCACATTAGTGTGATACCGTGCTGCCCTCTCAAAAACAGGCTGAATCCCAACCCGGCCGGCAGGCCCTGGGCTCGAGCCCCCGGCAGGTGAAAATCGCGCCATTTTGTGCACAGGGGCCCGGCTAAATCGGCCTGTCTTGGTCTCAACGCTGCTCCAAGCATTGTGTTTGCCCGTAACCTGTCGGGCAGGGGCTCTGCTAGCTGGGTCCGGCGGTAGGCTCGGTCAGACTGTGCTGTCTGGGTATATATATAAGCAAGTACGTACGCGTGAAACGTGACTAGCAAGAAAAAATCATACCCGATAAAGACTGGCCCGGGGGCCGCCATGCCAGTTCGTCGCCTCTGCTGTAAAGCGTAAGGTGATTGGTCGGTCTCTACTTGTGTATCTCGTCTACGAAGGAAGTAAGAATATACAACTATACTCTCTGATGGTGTTTAGTACTCTGTGGTTATACATTATAGCTCAGAGCATCACAGAGCATCGATCGAGTGCACCACCATATATACTGTATACATTTTGTTCAATCGTGCGTCATTTGAAACAAAATTTAACCGCTTCGCTATCGATTATATTAGCAACACAACACACCTGTTTTCTCTTTCTGTCGCTGTGATTATAGTTGAGAGTTTCAGCCGCGTATTTAAATTTCAAACGAGATACAGAAGTACAAGGTTATTGTAAAATTTATAATTTCCGTATGTATACACCACCGAAAAAGCATCAACGAATCGTTTGTTTCCAGGAATTTAAGATATTTAACACAAATTAAAACAATGTCACCGATTAACAAGAGAAAATTGCGTTTTCAAAAGCGAACTGGTTCCGATATATCAAAAAGAAGAAAACCAAACATGAATAACACAGACATAGCTGCTTTCATAAGAAAGAACACTATAAAGGATAGCTTACTGTTAAAAAATCCAGTGGTAATACTGCAAAGACTTCCGAACATTCCTCCCTGCGGATCACAGAAAATGTCCGATACGATCGTTGATAAGTCGAGGAAGATATTGGAATCTACCCGTACAAGAATCAGCTTAAATAATCAAAACAATGATAAAAGAAACACTAATAGGTTGTCGACCAACTTATCTTTAAAGTTTTCAACACCCAGAACTAAGCAGCAACACTGGAAAGGAAATAGTACTCCCATCAGTGATAGCATATCTCGTCGATCAAAGAAAAGTTTCGATAGAAACAATTGTAACTGGCTAGATGTTCAAGAACAAACTGCTATAGCAATACATAGCGAACAGGGTTCAGCCAGAAAGAAGAATGAAACTTACGAACTTATGGAGCCAGAGACGCCGAATTTACAAAGAAAACTACGCGAAAGACAAAACATAACGGATAGGAGAGCCAATTCAAATGTGAAAGAAACAAAAAAAACCTTGAATGCACATTTGAAGAGGCTTTCCTTGGATAAGAAGCGTACACGTATACCTGTATTACAAACTTCACGACAGAAAAAAATACAGGCCGAGAAATCCATCAATCGAACGGTTGCGATACATGAGAATAAAAGTATTAAGGGTGCTATGTTGACTGCATCTCGAAGAAAGTCTAAGAGTCCTATGAACATGAAATCTTTTACTCTGCTAGCTGGATTACGTGGCAAATCAAAAGTTAATATTACATCAAATCCCACCATTAAGAAACTGGGTAATCTCCGTTGAATTCTAGAAATATATAAAAATATTAGGTGGCACTTTGTAGAATATGGAATGCGTTTTATCTCGTGTTTGATCATTGTATGAAACTGAATAGATTTATATAAAAAGCAAATACTGTGTTCATTTTCAGATTTGAAAAATGTTACACCGAAAAAAGTTCCAAATTTTGCTGAAATTCATGAAAAATTGTTTGCCAAATCAGAATCTGTTGTAGATGCACGAAAACGATTGAGAGAAAGACATGAAGCATTGAGTAAGTATATCATAGTTGTTATCACGGGGTGTACTTTGCTGTATTACAACAAATGTTTAATCGATATTTCAATCATACTTTTAGGGACATTGAAGGTCGACAAATTACGAATACCCAATCTTACTCCCAAAAACAAATCAATACCACATAAGACAAACGAAAACCAATTTCGATTTAAGTTGAGGCTAAATGATGCTACAAACTGTATACTAAAAAAACAACCGACTGCGAATCCGATAAGGTAATAATCTAGAAACAATCGAAATTCTAAAGCTATAAAAATCCAGGCATACGCTAATATTTCTTGTTTGTTGTTCCAGTAACAGAAGCAAAACTCAACAACAAACCAGAGAATTTCTGAAAGGTGTAAGAACAAATCGACGTTTTGAACTACAAATGAAAACTAGAAATATGATTCGTCAATAGAGAGAGCGTGAGTGTGATGAGAGTCTGTGTGGCGTGTGCCACGGCTATTATGAATAAAACAATTTTTCTATCACAGCTGTTTTTCAATTGTGTACATACATATGTACATATACTTACGCACGTATAGAACTAGATTATCTTGAAGGACGTTGATTCCGTAGCTATTATATTACAAAGCAAGAGAGTAAAAGGTTTTGTTTTGTCTAAATTTACAAAGCGTTCGAAAACGTTGAATTCGGTATATTACCTGAATGAAGATAGTCGTTGCTCTCCAGTTTGTTCAATTTAATCGATTCGTGTAAATACATTGACGTAGTTGCCTTTATTTCTTCATCTTCTGTTCGATCCAGCCAATTCACGTTCCCATATTTGCGGAGGAGTAAATTCGTCCTCCGTTTGCTTAACGATTCAATTGACTAGGTCTATTCTATCAATGATGGATCAATTGAGAAATTATAAGACCTCTGTGGGGTAATAAAGTAATCGATATAGCAAGAAGACTGAACGAAAGCTATGATATCATATCTATTTAGAAATCAATTCTAGCAATGTTCGATTGTAATTGATATTTCTTTTATTTTTTCTTCGAATTTTACACTTTTTCACTGGTAAAGTTTCATGAAGATCAATTGATCAGGTATCCTTGCAAGTGGCAATGTTCAATTTACCGTGTTTCTAGGGAGTAAAGGAATTTATGGATGACAATTAGGAAGCAATAAAAGTAATTTAGAAATGGATCGATACCTGTTTGGTTATTTCAAAGACGGACTCGAGTTTTGTTACTCCGCCGCGCACGATGGAACTAGACGGCCAAAACCTAGCTACAACATGGCCAAAAAAGAATTTTTCTATGGGGGGAAGGAAAAGCTGCCTTATTGATTGGGGACTTGGGTAATGACTCTATACTTAACTCTGCCGGATAAGCATGGGCCAGCGGCCCCCGCTTCGATTTTCCTGATTCCTGTCTTAAAACATCGTTTTATGTCTAAAAAAAACATTGTGTAAAATTTCAAATGTCTACCCCCACTGATAGGGGTGATATTGAGGTAAATTCCCCCCAACTTAAATGCAATTTGCTCTAAAACGAGAAAAGATATCGATATGGGATAAACGGCAAACAAAAGATATAGATACACTCCATATTTCAGATTTTTTCAGAATTTTTTGCTAATTATTTATAGTTGAAAATAATTAATTAATTTTTTGGGAATTTTTTTTAACTATCTTCCCCTGGGTTGACACCTACCAAAAAATTCTAAAATATTGCTATGATGCTAACTTATTTTGTATAAAAATCTCAAAAATGTCCGTGACTTCCCATTTGCTCCCATCACTGGCCACCGCAAGGGGTCTCGGTCGCTGCGCCGTTACTGATCAAACCGAGCGTTCGCCGGCATACTTTATTTTTTTTGACCCTGTTCCACCAAACAGACACTTCTGAGATTTTTATACAAAATAGGTTAGCATCATAGCAATATTTTAGAATTTTTTGGTAGGCGTCAACCCAGAGGAAGATAGTTAAAAAATTTCCAAAAAATTAATTAATTATTTTATAGAAATATAGAGTGTATCTATATCTTTTGTTTGCCGTTTATCTTATGTCGCGATATCTTTTCTCGTTTTAGAACGAATTGCATTTAAGTGCGAGGGAATTTACCACAATATCACCCTTATCGGTGGGGGTAGACATTTGAAATTTTACACGATGTTTTTTTAGACATAAAACGATGTTTTAAGACAGGAATCAGGAAAATCGGAGCGGGGGCCGCTGGCTTATCCGGCTATACCCAATTTATCTTACATTTTCAGGTGTATCTATCGCACGAAGCGAAATGCCGTAAAAAAAAAACGTCACGTCGCGCGTCGTTTTGTTTTCAGTTTCAGGAGAGCCTAAGGGTGGATTTATAGTGGAGGTGCGAGCATCGATGATAGCGGCGCGGTGAAAACAAACCAACATTCGTGACAACATTTCGACACATACTAATGAAAAAGTACGTATGTATTTTCTTTGTTTTTCTTTTTTTTTCACAGCACAGCTCACCTCGCTGCTCCACTATAAATCCACCCTAACGCGGCGACGCTTCTTTCAAATTTGCGGCGTTGCGCGTCGCATCGCCGCGCTCACACAACGCGTTCGGTTCTCGTGGGCTTCAGACGTTCCCGAAAGCCGCCCGGATCATCCATCCGAGATATTGGAGGGGTGAAGGGCGGAAACTGGCGCTTCGGTTGCAATGACCTGCTTTCACGATCGAACCACAGATCGCAGCCGATTGTTAACGCGGCTGGCTGGATGAACGTGACAGTGATACGGCGGTCTACACCGTTGTTTACGGGTTTTATAACAATATTATCTTACTTGGAGTAGAGGAAGGTTCGGTAAGAATTTGTTTATCGGTCAAACACCGAACCGCGTTGGAAATACTCCTAGCTCGGTAGTTTTGTAGTACGCATTAACCGTAGTGCGGATAGGACAGGATTGGATCGGATAGGATAGGATAGGAGCTGATCGGAGCGGCGCGGCGACGCGCGAGAATCAATCCGCTTTGGTGACGATTAAACGCGCTCTCCTACAGGCGGATACGTTCCCAGTAAGCGAGCCGCAGATAATCGAAAGGATTCAGTCGCAGAGGAGCCGCGGGATGATCGAGTCGGGTGGTTGTAGTTGGAACGAACCGGGAGGCTTTCATCGGGAAAGGATCATTTCGGGAATCAAACGGCTCCTTATCCATAACCATGACGGACGGCGCGGTATTACGCGTAATTAATCAAGTTTAAGCCTGTCGGTGGCTCCAATGTGAGCTCTATATGAAAATTCGTTAAATTAATGTACATATAAAGAGACGGTAAATCGGTGGAGTTGAAAGTTTAAAGTTCAACGTGACGATTTTGCGAGTCAACTGTTGGATCGACCGATGAATTTGTGTACGGTGCCAGGTGTCCGGAAAGATGACGAAACCAATTTCAGCTAATGGTTGAACGACTCGAAGAATATTCGCACAGTGTCAGGTGGTTTTGAAGAAAGGTAAAAATAACTTGAAGGTTGACACGGTACTCTTCACACGCTACCTTTTGACGGATAAAAAGGATCAGAATAATTCAAGAAAAATTGAATGAAACGTGTGCCGGCGAAACGAATCGATCTATCACCGAGCGTGTCTCAACGCCGAGTTTCCCGTTGAAAAGCAGATTGATCGCGAGGAAGATTGTTTACAGGCTGCTTGTCTAATGAAACGAAGAGTCCCATTTGTTCGATCAAGTTTGCCACGAAGAGAATACAGCTGGCTGAGACTGAAACCATCGAATGAAAGAACGCGATTGAAATGTTGGAAAGATTCGTGGAATTTTGATTGGAACGACGAATGCGAAAGTTGAATGAAACAGCTATCGATATCGATGGCTATGGTCGCGTACACGCGTTAATAGCTTGCTGAAAAATGACTATAATTCAGTAACAACCGGTTCCACCGATCACAAAGAAATCGAGATTCGTCGCGCGACGAGAATCTCATCGACTCGCGGGAGACCTTTACGATTCGTCGGTTGGACCTTCGTTACTATAATGTGTGAAGCGACTATTAATCAACGCAATTAGTGTCGCAAGAGAAGGTATTCACGGTCCTTGCGATTCCTGTGATCCTTGTGAAACTGCTGTATGTTCTGTCCTGGACATATCCCGGTGCCTATTAATCTTGTCAAAGGAATCGTTGATGTCTGTGCTTTGAGACACGGTAGTTTAATTCAATCACACGCGAAGCGATAAATAAACCGATCGATGCGATCTAGAAATATTACAGACGCCGACTAGAAACATTTGGATATTTCAGAGATTGAAATAAACGATTCGACCAATACAGAAATATCAAAATTTAAACGCGCAGACATGTTTGCATCGAAAACATTCAACTAATTCGATTTCCGAATTTGCAGAGCGAAGATTGCGATCGGGACGAGCATCGGTTACCCGTAAGCGTGACGGGTCACGGGTCACGAGACGTGGCGTCGGTTCCCGCAGGCTGACACGTGGATCCGACGTTGCAGAGTCGGATCCATAATAAACTCATATCGGCTCAGAAATCTTCTATTAATATGTTCCCGAGGAGAACAACTTCTTTTCGTCGACTGGAGCAGACGATTTTTCGTGGAGGCGTTCCGGTCGATGCGATCTATTTTCGAGGCTTCGTATCGATCCCGCAGCTTCCTCGGCCTGGTCAGATTGTTTAGCAACACTTAACGAGCCTTTTTGTGTTTCGACGTTCGTCCGGTTGGTCCGGATTCGGGAGCTATCGTCGAGTCGCGGATGGACCACGAGTCTTCCGATCGGATCGGTTAAATGAGAGCATTGTCTTAATCACACCGGTGCGCGGAACGGTTTCGAACGCTACGAGCGCTTTCGTGCGAACCTAGATCCCGAAAATGAAGTTCGCCGAAAGGAGCAACCATCGCGACCAGACGTCGGCCAATAAAATCCCCGGTAAGCGTGTCCGTTAGGTAAGAGAACGCGTCTAGAGCGCGTAAAACCGTCTATAAACGGGGGTGCATCGAATCCCCCGAAATACGTGGAAGTTGAATCTTATTGTCAGCTAGCGTCGGTCGTTTGCTCGAAGCTAGTCGACGAGCGAGAGCGGCCGTCTCGCCTAATCCTCGAGGAAGTTTCTCTGTTAACGAGTATCCGGAGAAGCGGAGTAAGATGATCTCGGGAGGTCTGAACGCGTCCGGGGATCTCGAGGGAGCGATTCGCTCGTCCGTGCAATACGATCCAACGAGGGAAGACCTGCTGATCCCTGGCGCGAGATTCGAGAATCACACGAGCCCGATCGTCGAGTTCCTGCAACAGGAGGACTCGTCGACGAGACGCGATCCGCTCTACATAGTGTTGCCGATCACGGTGATATACGCGGTGATTTTCTTCACCGGGCTGATCGGGAACGTGTCGACGTGCGTCGTGATCGCGCGTAACAAGTCGATGCACACCGCCACCAATTATTATTTATTCAGCCTGGCCGTCTCTGATTTACTGCTGCTGCTGTCGGGCCTGCCGCAGGAAATGTACTACATATGGTCCCGTTTCCCGTACGTGTTCGGCGAAGCCTTCTGCATTATTCAGGGATTCGCCGCGGAGACGTCCGCGAACGCCACCGTGCTGACCATCACCGCGTTCACCGTCGAAAGGTTCGTAAACGACTTTGAATTACTGGCCGGAACGGGAGCGCGCGTTTCAACCCTCCAGCCCTCCAATCCTTGTGCGACCAAGACTAATAGCATTCGGTGACGGGGACCTCGAGAACCGCTTGCGCCCGCACCCGTCGTTCTCGCCACCGCGAGGGAGGCTACACATAAAGAATATGTTCTTGCCGGAGGTCCCTTTTAACCTTTACCTTCCTGCCCAAACTCTACAGGACATTGTCACCAGCGCCCGCTCTGCGTCGCCCCGGACAAAAAGACAAATTGCCGCCCCTTAAGAATATATATATATATATAATATATATTTTAAATAAAGGTACATATATTTTATCTTCAATAAAAATCAAATCATTTTATTTAAATTTTAATAAAAGCAAATTTTCTATTAATTGGGTATTAACACATCAATATTTTTCTCACAGTTACAGCCAAAATGGCGTCCCCAAATTTTCGCGCCCCGGACAAATGTCCATTAGAGCGGGCCCTGGTTGTCACAACCCAAATATTCGATGGGAATGATGGACAGCATTGTCCAACAAAACCTTGTTATTTTTTAATTTTTTTTGAGAGGTTGTACGTCGACTATAACGTGCACGAGCTATCCCAAGCTATTCTAAACGTAACAGTATTATCCAGTCACAATATTATCGGCCAGCAAGACGTTGTTTCGGCATTTAGCTGCTAAGTATAGACCGAAACGTTCTCGTCTAAAAGCATCGAGCTTTCCGGTTACGTGGTTACGGTTACGCGTCGTCCCCTTGTCACGCGTGGGTCCCCGTCCCCGCCCTCAGAACTGTCGGAAGTAACCCTTCTCGAACGACCTGAATCAAATGCGCGCGAAATTTTTTTTTTCGGACGTGAGAGAATATTCGGATGCCTACGTATAATATTTCCAATCCTGTCCCCAAATAGATCGATGCGAAGCGACGGAATAATTAACAGCTGGAATCCGTAATATGTGGGCAGAATTTACGACGCTGTCTCCGGTTCACAGACTTACGACTAATATTTTTTTAAACGGAGTCCTAATTCTTCGTTAGTATCAGAGGTTTTTTTTACAGCTTTAGAGCGGCGTGGCTATTAGTCGCTTTCAAGCCTCCATAGATCATCCTTGGCTGGACGTAAGACATCATCTGAGACTCCCGAATTTTTCTTGTAGCAGTATTTCATTCTTTTTCCGCGAATAGTAATTCAATCGCGATACTCTCCCGAGTCTATTAATACGATTATTAATACCATCAATAAGACATCTTTTTATTATTACATCGTAGGATGTATGCTGTGACGCGTAAAATGTAAAACAACATTCGCTGTAAAATCTCGAATTTACAATTGCTAAATTTTCAGAACGAAAGGTAAGGTGGAAAAGAGATGTACACTCCGCGACAAAACTACAAGACACCTGCGATTTTAGCTAATATTTTATTAATACGAATTTTTTCGTAAAAGTTTTCGTTATTGATCCAAAGAATCAACTAAAGTACATACATTTCCATAGCGGCATTGTTGTTGTATTAGATTGAAAAAAGTTTCATTAAAATATTTCGAATTTTTGATAAAACAAGGTGCGACGAAACTATAGGACAATGTATATTTTATGTAAGAAAAAGTCGGTGGAAGTTAATGAAAAATATTTTTTTCTATTTGGTAGTAATGTGTTGTGCTACCTTTATTTTTTATAGTTTCAATTAATCGTCGTGGTATCGATTTATATAAATTTTTTATTTGATCTTGACTTAATTTGGCACATTTTCTTCGATACGAGCTTTCAACTCTTTCACCGACGAAAACTGTTTCCGGTTTCCATATACAGCACGTGCTAAAATTCCTTAGATGTTTTTTATTATACAGGGTGTTTCACCTAACTTAACCACCTTGAATATCTTTGTTGTTTTTAAAGATACGTCAAATGTCTGAAGGGCAAAGTTGAGTGGTTTGCTTTCTGGTTCGGGAAAAAACGTCGACGTTGCAAACTTCAAAGGGTGATTTCTCAAAGATATAAGTCTGCTCTATCGCGTGGTATAGTTCGATTTTCCGCTGAACCCTTATTTTTTCAGATAAATTCAAAAATATCCTGAAAAGTTGCTGCAAAAGTGGTATCTCTCCGTCTTTATAATGATTGTTTAAACATGTTTAAACATTCATAATGTATTAGTATTAGATATCACTGTATTCGGGAAAGTCTACAAAATCTTTTTCTGCAAAGAACAATTCCATATCTTTTATAATACCATCACAATATTTGTTTAAAGTTGAAAAATATATTTTTTTCAAAATCACGTTTCTCAAGAACCGTTCGTCTAGGAGAAAAATTAAGGGCAGATTCAGAATCAGCACATAAAACTCTAAGTACCACCATCACAATGTAATTGTGAAACAGATTTGGTGTTGGACAGTGTTATTAAAACGATACTTTAACTTACTTTTGTCACACCAAATTTTGTATATTTAGTATAGAAAGATCAATATCTTGATAAATCTTCAGATCACTGTGATTATCGTGATAAATTTTGTTTTCAACATTACCATTAAATATGTACTCAACTTGTTTAGTTTTATAATTGAATAAATATTACTGTTATCGTGATTTCATTATTGAAAATATGAGTGTTAACTTACTTTTGTTATCCACTGTATATTATGTAAGAACAAAATTACAAATGTTTCATTTTAAGTACACAATTACGATTAGAGTATAAGATCGACTGACGAAAAGCTACTGTCTTACAGTTTTGTCGCGGCGAGAATAGCATGTTTACATACATTTCCCAAATTCTTGCAATTGTAGAATATACTTCTATATAATGTAAACAATGACATTATGAATAAAGGAAGACAAAACTCGAGACTTGCATAGAATTTTCATCGAATTTCGCACATGTCTTATATAGTTTTGCCGTGGAGTATATGTTTGTTTTGTATGTACATGTGTATCAATATACATTATTGATATTATATCTGAAACACGAGTTCTTTTCTTTCAGGTATGTCGCGATCTGTCATCCTATCATCTCCCACACGATGTCAAAGTTGTCCCGGGCGGTGAAATTTGTCATCGTGATTTGGGTGCTGGCGCTCTGCCTGGCCGTGCCGCAAGCGATCCAGTTCGGGATCGTTTACGAGTACAGCAACGGATCGGCTATCTTGGACACCGCTAGATGCTCCGTCAAGTCGATCCTGATCGAGCACGCATTCCAAATATCGACCATGCTCTTTTTCGTCGTCCCTATGACTATCATCACGGTTCTATACATCTTGATCGGTATCCAATTGAGAAGATCGAGACGGCTGACTGCAACCGTCAAGAGGAACCATTTGTCGACGGGATTGACGCACTGTGACAGCGGCAGAGGGAAAAGCGCCGCGCAAAGGAACGTGATTCATATGTTGGGTAAGTAGAAAATCGTTTTACTTGTCGGGATGATAGAAGAAACTAATCGAACGAAATCAACCAGAAAATTTATCCAAGTAATCTTTCGATCTTCGCCAAGTTGTAGCCCAAAGGGACCGTGTCCTGTGAATATGGCGCAATTTATCAATTCCGCAGATTTTGCAACATTATTTAGCACTCGAGAGGGAAATAAAATGCAATGCTTCGATCGACGTTTGTCGAAATTCATTTGGAAAAGCGCGAATGCTCGTAAACGATTGAATTATTTACGGCGTACGTGTCAATGCCGGAAGCACTTACGTATGCGCCGCACGTCGAGAAAAAAGAATTCTTCCGCGCGAGTAATTCTCTGTTGAAGAAAAAGGATTTTTCCAAAAAAAATTCGGCACGATAAACTGTGACTTTCGATTCCGATTCTTCGAATCACCTTGAGCATCGTTCGTTAAACCGGTTCGTTGACGCCCACAATTAACGACCGCGGAATCGGCCAACACACCTAGAAAAACGGAAAGCGGAGACAACGCCTGTGCGACATTCCTCGAGATAATCGGGCCGAGATGTTTGACTTATTGTTTGGCCAACTGGGAATATATCGACGACGATGGGCGCGACGAAAGAGGCGGAGAGGTGAAATCCATCCGACACGAAGGCGTCTTTTTATTTCACGACGCCATAGAAATAGCTTGCTACGACGATAAAGTCGGCGGTACTACATTGTTTTGTGAACTCGGGTCGCTTTTTGGTGTAGGACAGAAAACTCATTGCTCCAACTGATACTGTTACGGCGCACAGTGGGTCCAAACGCCAATCTAGCTGATAAAAAGTCGTATTTCCAATCACATACTATTACTTACTTTTTTATTTGTTTCCATTCTTAAATCCCTGTAGATCTTTAAATTATATTCTGTTTTGCTCTGAAGATTTTTTATATAGGGTAATATTTACGCAAAAGTCTATAGTCGCTGCGGCCTTTAAGAGTCCCCCAGAATGGTCAGTGCTTTTGCTACTGGTAAACGTTAATATTAAATGCGAATATTTTGCCTTTCATGGGGTTTGTAGAAGAAAGTACGTACTTTCATTCTGTAATTACAGAATTTGCAAAAGTTAATGAATTTTCCAAATACCTGCGTTCAAAGGTAGACAATTTTTTACTTCATGCATTTCAGTTTTTCGAATGTAAGTAACCAAATTGACGCGTATTGATCGAATTTCCTGTTTGATTTCGTAATGTAGACTCTGTTCTTTAATTCTTGTAAAAATCAGCTGCCAGAACTTGCCAGAAATTGTTTAATGTAACTTTAAAGTTTGTGAATAGCTTGCGATCACCCATAAAGAGGGTTTAAGATTTTTGTAGTTCATAGTACTGACTGAGAGGAGTAAAAAATGTAGGTTTAATCAATGTAGGTCATAAAATTAAAAAATAATAATAAAAATAATTAAAAAATAAAAAAAATTTTTTGTGGTCCAAATTACCATAAATTTAAAGAATGAAGTCTCCCGGTTACAACGACTCCATACAAGTTGCAATAGGACGCTGCGTTTGATCACTATGATTTTTTATCAGCTAGATTGGCGTTTGGGCCCACTGTGCGGCGCGGCGCGGCGTGGGTCAAATATCGACGTTCTAGAGCTGTTCACGGGCTAAAACATTAAAGTTCTCATATCGATTTTTAACGAATGTATGATATTTCTGAAATGTTCATTACAATCGAAAATGACAATATCAATTAAAGTTATTAAAAACTCTTGTTACAATAAGCGTTCAAATATCAAACTTTCTCAGACTCGATTTATCACCAAAAAAATTCTTTTTTTTCATACGGATGTCCTGGAGAACCTACTGAAGATTAAGTGCCAAATTTTTTTTTTATATGAAGAATGTATATCTATGTTGAGGACGCACCAGGAACTAAACATCATTGTTCATAATTTATTATAAAAAAAAATGTTTAGTCAACTAAGGAAAATCGTTAAAGTTTTTCACCTTTGACAAGGGATAAAGTTGTCATTCGTATCGATTCGTGTGTTCTAACGAAGTGGAACATTTTCGGCAAGTTCTCTAAAAGATCGTGCAAAATTCAGATCCCAATAAATCCCAACTCCGAAGTTATGATAGTTTAAAGCGTCGCGTGACGCGCAATTCCGCGGCGAGTCGCGTTGCACGAGTCGCATTGACGACCACTCAGCGACTCTTAAGAGTGTAAAGACCTAACCCAGACCTATCTTATGAATTTTTTAGATTATGACCATTGATAAACATTCGAACTTCTTGCTAGCTTAGTTGAATCATTTGTATTTGAGGGATCATAGTTAATAGCATCGTAGTATAGCATCACACCTACCGTGGGGCACACCATGGAGCCTGAAAGAAATAAGTTGAAAAGTGGCGGTGTGCCCCACGCCAAAAAAAACCATGATCCGAAGGTCATACGAAAAAGTTTATTCAATAAAAAAGATGCCCCTACTTATTTTAAACTAAACAAAGGAAAAACCATCAAGATTCATCATTGGAGTCCTGAGATATTTAATTTTATGTAAACTCAAAAAATGATGACTTTTTGCAATTATCTGGAAATCAAGGTCGAAACAAAAAAAAGTGATAGGGGTAAAAGTTGTTCCATTTGGGGTCCTCTACAGCTGGTTAACGTTTGGCCGTTTAAAAACGGATGACCCTGTACACCGTTCCACTTAGCGTTAACCGAACGATGCGGTAATCATTTCGGAGAGGTATTGTTAGATTTGTATTTTTGTATGGACTCTAGAACGTAATTTCCCAAAGTAGGCGATGCCGCCCATCGCGCCGCCTGGTAACCTCCCGTAGGCAGTGTAAATAGGCATCGATAGGCGCCGAGGAGATTCCGACAGCACAGAGAATACTATGTTTCGCCCAAGGGCAGAAATAAAAAATTCCAAATATGCATTGTGCAATATATGTATATGTATAGACGTGTGGCATCGCGCCGCGCCGCGCCGCCTCCGTCTTGAAAACAGGTTTAGTTTGGCGTTGATGCCTCGTCTCGTGGCGCTCCAGGTCTTCAACCTTTTCTTCTTTTTTTTCTTTAAAGACGTGGGAGAAGATACATTTACGTACACCCGGAAAGGTTAGTGTGGGACTCGGAGGACACAGGTGGTCGGTGTCCCCAAGACCCATTCAGAAAACCACACGTCCAATGCTGAGAGCCCTTTTCTTGATCTCTAATGTCCTTGAGGACAGTCAGGGCCCCGCTATTTGCGTTTCTCCTGACCAGTGTTGCCATAATGAGCTCCAAACGGAGCTCCCGTACTCTCCTACATACCCCTTCCACTATTCCATTCCAGCACCGTGTGCAGACGCACACTCCACGGTCCCCATCGCGCACGTGCAACGTGTCTCCCATTCGTCCCACTCATTCCCCGTCATCAAAGAAGGGGTACATCATTTCACCGTGACTCCCCTCATATGACATCACTGCTCCTGACTGCCTCTTTTCCCGGGACTTCCTTCCACTCCTGTTCTTTTCTAAAATCCAACTCCTCAACCCGAACATCGAATCGCCAACATCGAATCGTTCTTTTCGCGGTTCATTTCCCTCGGCGGGGTCGCGATCAGCATCCAGATGGAAATGCCGTTTCTTAACGACATCGTCAACGCTTCCGGTTAAATCGGCCGAAACAGTCTCTTTTGATAGTATTGTCTGTCTAACTGACAGTATTCCGCGTTGCCCCTCCCAGCTAATACTTGAAAGTGGAAAGTGTTTTCATTCTATTATTTCTATGTTGATAAAATACAACGTTTTTCTTCAAGCTATTATTGGTAACTGCAGTGATATTAATTTAAGTTGACATTCATGATAAAACACTCTCTTGTGTTAATGTTCATCTATTGTTTCCCCGACGTGATCGACGTAGACCGGAGAGACTCGGGCAATTCGAATCGGAAGCGTCCCTTCTGCGAACCATCTGCAAAGCGAAGAACATCTCGTTTATAGTTCTGAATTAACGAGGCGGGACACGTGCAGTCGATAAACATCGAACTGGAAACGCTTGCTGTGCTGCGTAAAAATCAGATCTGGGAATTGTGCAACTTACTAACAACTTCGGAAGTCCTACGAATCACAAAGTGCGAAACTTCGAGGACTAAAATATGCGGAAGTATAAAGACTCGGAGATAGGAGTCTGTATCCGGGTGTATTAAGAGTATAAATAACTACGAAAATCCATCAAGATTCATTGTTATCCACAAAATACAAACAAAACGTTGAAATCCTACTGGAAAGATACACAAGATGCACCAAGGATACACATAGATTGTAAGTAGATCGATGATCAACGGCGCGCTGATAGTTTGCATAAGCGGATCGATCAGGAAATAGATCGCATTCGCGTGCGCGGCTCCGTGGAAAGTTATACAAACCGTGGTTGCCAAAATGCAGCCGTAAATAGATACCAAGTTAGAATGGATGGTTATCCAGGACCAGGCAGAATGTAAAGGATCGAGCAAGATCGTCGGATCGAACGCGACTCGAAGCTTCATCGATGCACGTACGCCGCACTATGGGCCAAACCGACGAAATCTGTGTCAAAATCAAAGAACTTTCGATAGAAATGAGATAGAGCGATGAAATTTTTTTTTAATTAAAGCTGAAACTTGGCAGAATATGGGAAAAATAGGAAGATTATGGTACGAACGTTTTTTAACCTTGAGAAAATTCGTTGAACTTTCACAATTTCAAGAAAATTGTGGTTTTTCCAATACCACGCGCGGAAAAATTTTTTTTTTAACGTGTTACACATCATTTCCCGTAGATTTTTTCACGCTGATTTCAAATCTGGTTTCAGAATTTGTCTACGACCTCAGGATTTTGCAAGAAATCGATTTTTGTGAACACAACTTATGAAATCATTTGGTAACCCACTAGTTTGAAGGAATATTGTATTCTCATATATATAAAACACATTAAAAATAATCATAATGAAGGATTTGAACGTTCACTTAAAATCAGCGTGAAAAAATGTACGGGAAATGATGTGTCGCATGTTGAAAAAAAATTTTTTCCGCGCGTGGTATTGGAAAAACCACGATTTTCTTGAAATTGTGCAAGTTTAACGAATTTTTTCAAGGTTAAAAAACATTCGTACCACAACTCTCGTAATTATCCCATATTCTGCAAAGTTTCAGTTTTCATTTTAAAAAAATTTCATCGCTCTACCTCATTTCTATCGAAAGTTCTTTGATTTTGACACAGATTTCGTCGGTTTGGCCCATAGTGCGGCGTACGGCTAACGAGGATAACTGATTCAACACATTTTAAACCAGAATAACTTTTTTATGAATGGACCAAACGACTTCAATTTCTCGGTGAGGTTAGAAGAATTAGTTTAGCAAATGACGTTTAAAAAATATTTTGAAAAAATGCATTTGATCGGAATTGCGAAACAAGATAGTAAAAAGTTAATTTTTACTACTATTTTAGCTGGGCCAATAACTGTAATATAATATAATATATACAATAAGTATAAATTATATACGCTCCGAAAATTTCATTGAAATTGGCTAATTGGTTCACGAGTTATAAACGATGGAAAGTGGTAAATCTCGAAAACCTGGCATAATTGCAATTTTTACCACTTTCGATCGTTTATAACTCGTGAACCAATTAACCAATTTCAATGAAATTTTCGGAGCGTATATAATTTATATGAGTTGACCAAACACATCTTTGAAATTTTTGTTATTGGCCCAGCTAAAAAAGTAGTAAAAATCAATTTTTTAGACGACATTTGCTAAACTAATCCTTCCAGCCTTACAGAGAAAATGAAGTCGTTTGGTCCATTCATAAAAAAGTTATTCTGATTTAAAGTGTGTCGAATCAGTTATGCTCGTTAGTGTACATACATACTGTGTTGAATTACACGGACACGGTTTCTCTTATTTTTTTATGGAATCATCGACCCCAGAAATTGTAGAAACCACGCGGACAAAGATAATTGCGCGGTGGTCATAAATAAAAGAATGAAGGGCCAAAATGCATCGGGATTTCTCCGATAGCATTCGGCCTTGAATTGACGAGTGCATTGGGGCCACTTATCTCCATCCCTGATAGCTGTTTCCCCATTCAACAGAGATTATCGCCGGAAAAATTGATCGCGTCATACCGAGCACATAGGTACATATGTACATAGATGCCTCGCCGGATAGATTTTCACGTGTCGTATGTTGTCCAGAATAAAACATAAAATACTACTACAAAATGGAATCTGCGTGACGATATTGCCAGCCACCGCGCACCGGTTTTATCGACTATTTTCACGAACGATAGCGGGCGTAGGCGTAATGACGCACTCTGTTTTCTATCTGTTATCGCGGAATTTTTCAAAATAGTTTGCAACGAATTCATTTCTACCGGCTGAAGTGGGGTATATTCCTATCGAAAGTGAAACAAATAGAAACGTAAATCAACGCCACTCAACTATATTTAATGGCAGCTTTACTGCCTGCGCGTCTGTATGCAAACGTGAACTTTTGCGTATCAATTTAGTCTCGAGATCGAACGTGTACTTTTGAAAATCTGTAAGAAATAGCACTACGAGCCTTTTTACCACGCTTATATTAGCTTGCCGAGTTGTCGTTGTATGCGTCAAATCTTGTAATCGAATTTTAACCCACTTCCCGATGAGCTAGACACTTGAATCTTTAAACATAGCTTAGAACTGGATGACAATGCAATATTCAAAAACAAATTTGAAAAGAAACCGTGCGTCTAGGAAAAAAAGAATGTTTATATTAACCGTCACCTCGCCGCGCGACGCTCGGTAGTACGTGATCACGTTCAGCGATCCCCACTCCGTGCGCCAGCGCTCCCTACTCCACTACGTGTTCCCACTCCACTGACCCATTTCGCACCGAAGGAGCTCAGTCAGTGTGGTGTTCCGTTCATTCAGTTCCATTTCGGACTCCATCAAGAGACATCGTCTCTCTTGCGTTCCATTTAAAGAAGACTAAAATGTAGAAAATAAAAAATATATTAAAAAACTTTTTAAAAACCACGCTTATATTAAAATGCACTAAAAAGGAGAAAAGAGAAAATAATTTTTTTCGACATTAGTGACTATAAATAAAAGCGTGTAGCGCCCACGAAGATTACGTATAAATATAGTTTAGCGCATCGCGCTTTTATTTATAGTCACTAATGTCTAAAAAAATTATTTTCTCCTTTTTAGTGCATTTTAATATAAGCGTGGTTTTTAAAAAGTTTCTTTATATATTTTTAATTAAAGTTTCATGGTAATAATTGTTTAAAATAGCAGCTGAAATATTTCTTATTGTTCGTACAAATATAATATCTCGACCAAAGTCGCCATTGAGTATCGTCCTCGATGCAATGAATGAAAGCTCGATGAAGTTCTGTATGTTTTCCTAATAATCTCTTGTCTAGGATAGAAGAGCAGATTCCGTGATTGTACGATGCCGTCAGTCTGATCGATGCCGTTTCCTTGCAGTGAGCAACGTGCAATGCGCAATGTGCGCCAGAATCCAGTTCGTTCAACGTGTTCCGCCTGCACGCGACTGTATAAATCGCTGTCTGTCAAATATTTACCAAGAAAATAAACGAAATCGTGTGCGCGTTCCTGATTTTCGTCTTATATTGCCACGAAGAATCGTCGATTTTCTTCCACTTGTTGCCAAATACTTTCTCTCGTTCTCTTCTCTCTGTATACTACCTACACTCCGGGACAAAAAGATAGCACATCGTCTATTTTTCCTCATTTAGTACATTAAACTGAAGAAAATGAATATTTTAATATGCCAACATATTTTGACATGGCTGTACATACAATGTACTGTGAATATCATCCACAATATTTACTTCAATAGAATTTTCGAAATGAAAACGTAAATATTGGGGCCCACAAGCAGGATAAAATGACAGCACAAATACCAGTTTTACATTTGCCAGTTGTACAGAAATTACTGAAGAGCAAACATTCATTGCAAAACGTAATTGATAAAGTGGGTACTAGCTTCTTTCGTGCTTATTTAATAAAACAACATACTAAATCGTTAAGATTGGATCGTGGAAAAGAACTAACTTAAGGAAAGGAAAAAAACTTGAACGAAGAACAGGATTGAATTACACAAATATCAAAAACTGTAAACAGATGCCGAAAAGTTATGATGAGCTTGTTAAAAAATCCTGAAAATTACGGGAAAAAGAAGAGTTCCGGGCGTCCACAAAGTTTAACTGCCCGTGAAAAACGTGCAACATTGAGAACAGCATCAAATTCGAGGATGACTGCGAGACAAATCGCGGAAAGTGTTTGCGTAAACACTAACGGAAAGAACGCACGTTGTGTTTTACAAAAATGCAAGCACTTAGTGCGAAGAGAATTGCAAAAGAAACCTTGGTTAAAGATGGAGCATAAGCGTTCCGCTTACAATTTGCCGAAAAGCATATAAATATGAGGACAAAGCGGCAAAGAGTCATATTTACTGACGAAAAGAGATTTAATTTGGTCCAGACGGCGTAGGCTATTACTATCATGATTTGAATGAAGAACAGCAATTTTGAAGTCGTCGCCAAATGAGAGACGGCTGTGTGATAATTTGGGCCGATATTGGATATCGTGGTAAAACAGAAATCAAATTTATAAAAGGACAAATGAATAGTGAACGGTAGATTGAAATGATAAATGAACAACTAAACACTTATGCTGTAAGAATTGCTGCAAATAAACACATTTTACAACAATGTCGCAGTCCACGCGGCGAAAGCGGTCAGGAAATACTTTTCTTCAAAAATTATTCGTGTTTTGGAGTGGTCAGCAAGATCTCCAACCTCAATATTATTGAAAATTGTTGGGGACATCTTGCCAGAGCTGTGTACGAAAATAGCAGGCAATTCCAAGATATTAACGATTTAAAATAGTGCATTTTGGACGAATGGAAGGATATTAGCCAAAACAGTATTAAAAAATTGTATAAATATTTACCAAACCGTATGATTAAAGTCGTTAGCTGTAAAGGAGGTCCTACAAAATATTGAGCATTGATTCTTATCGATTAATTCTGTTATATTTCCATTTTTTCGTTAAGTGTGTGCTATCATTTTGTACCTCTGTATTTCGTTAATAATTCTACATTATTCAATAAAGATAGATAAGTTAATGAAGCTTTGTTTCATTTCATTCATATATGTTGAGAAAGACACACTAAAAATATGTGTATAAAAAAAATTGAATTTCTAATGCTTAATAAACAGAAATTACATTAATTTCAAAGTGTGCTATCTTTTCGTCCCGGAGTGTACGTGTTTCGATTTGTTTTCTTTCGGATCTCGCGCCCCATCTCTCGAATGCATGATGCATAGGAATAGATTATCGAAGAATTTTTATACACCTCACCGTCGCGTCCGTCCGAGGCGATCTTCCAACAACTCTGTACTCTATAAAGTGTATGTGGCAACATTTTATATATCATCTTGAATCGAATGTTGGAGGCAGTTCGTAATAAACGATTACCTTAGCGTAACAATATTTATTCAGCAACGCGACTCGCATGAATATCTTCTGGTCGATTGATATTCAGATATTCGCGTTATACACGATACAGGATACGAAGGAGAAAGATCTTCGGTACGCTTACTAGTCCGTTGCCGGCTGAATAGTTGGAGGCAAACGATGAATGGTTCGTAGAGAACGATTCTTTTAAAAATTTTATTGTTCGATGTTGCAGTTGCGGTAGTTGTGGCGTTTTTCATATGCTGGGCGCCATTCCATGCCCAGAGACTGTTGGCCGTCTACGCGCAAAGCACCAACGCTGAGCCGGAAGACGCGTTAGTAATAGTTTACACCATTCTCACGTACGTCTCGGGGATATTTTACTACCTCTCCACCACGGTGAATCCAGTTCTGTACAACATCATGTCCAACAAATTCAGGGAAGCTTTCAAGGTAAGTTTCGATGACGATATTTCTACTCGAAGAAACGTTCTACATACTGGGCAAGTTTGAACTCACCGAAGGTTACTTTCAGTCGATGCTGTCTAACCATTGCGGCCGTAAGTCGGTGCCTAGACAGCCGACGTACAGCAGTCTCTCGAGGTATCCGAGATCCATCATCAGACAGACGGTGGATCGTCAGAATTCGCAGTCGATATCGGTCAGCGAGGATAACCAAAAGATGACGAGCATCGGATGGTCAACGATCTGCACCGAACTGAACGACTTGCAGCCAGCGAAGGAATAAGAAAAATCAACCCGCTTTTTCATCGTCTCTAGTCTCGATCGGCAAGAGCGACAACGAGGCTAACAACATCTCGTCGACGAGCGAACAACATTTCAACAATCGGTCCACAACGGAAAACAATTCAGAGACACGTGTCGGCGCGTGAATATTTTTCATCCTTTATAAACGTAAAGAAAACATATCTTGCTAAACATCCTGTTACTGCGAGCGACGTACGATCCACGATCTATCGCTGACAAAGAGGAAATCATTCAGAGAACATTATTTCGCGGACATGTACTCGTATTTATTTTTGTACTTGCATCATACAACTCCACTTTCCCTGTTCGTTTATCCAGTCGAACAAATCCGGCGTAAAATTTGTATCGTTATGATCTATGGTATTGTGTAGAAGACGCGTGCGAGTGTCGTGTGAAAAAAAGTAATTAAAAAACAACGATGATACGTTGGAGTTGGAGTAATCTGTGTGTCGAGTGCTATAATAAAGCCTTTTCTCCCTTTCGTTCTCACAGTTGAGTTTTCGGACGCTTAGCAAGGTAAGCCTTAATGTTGGGCAGTGCGTTAACTTTCTCCACCAGCTTTTGCAGTTCGGGATGGTTCTTGTTCAATTCTGTTTCTGTTGTAGCAGACAGTATATGCGTCTTAGCAGCCCACTCCAAGTCTGCCCAGGTCAACTGAAATGGAAACGGTCGTTGAACGTAGCGATTTTGAACATTTATTCCAGCCAGGAAAATCTAGTCGATTGCGTACTCGCGCGAACCAGTCAATTTTACCTTTCCACCAACGAAGTATCCACCATTCTTCTTAACCTGTTCGTTGAGCTTGTCGAGGTAGACGGGAAGTTTTTCGAAGGCGACTTCTTTGAGCTTCGCTTTGAAATCCGCATTTTCTTGCCAGTAATATTGCGTGATTGCTACGACAATTAATTGACATTAATTAATTAACTGAAAGATAGGCTGCTCTTTACTTTGCCGGACTCAAAATTTGTGCCTTTCTCCTATAAATTATGATTTATTTGGTATGTAATCCAGTGGAATTAAACGAGGAGAACCTAGGAATCGAAGTTTCGATCCTGTAGGACTGTAGGATCAATGGTTCAAGAGTTATGCTTGCTTAAAGTTGAGCAATCTGCAGTGTTTTTGACAGGTAACCTCAGGTTACAGATGCTCTGTTTCAAATTGTTGCTATGTTGGTTTTTTACAAAGTTATAGCGAGATGAAGACAACATTGACGGGTAACAAAAATTTGGTGTAACTTTGAAACATCACACGGGGAGCAAAAAATTTTTTTGATAAATCGCGTTAATATCATTTGGAAGGGCCATCTTTCCTGTGTAAATTGTGTGGTTGTTGAATATTGTGCGATTTTTCTTATTCGAGTTATTCAACATTTAAGTAAAATACCATGTTCCATTTGAAAAATGTAACTTCCGGTCTCAATCACCTATTTCCGGCCGAAACCGGAAGTTAAAAATATCACCATTTGATAGAGCGCGTATGATTTATAAAAGAAACACTTTGAATTTTTGAAAATAACCTATTTTATAGATTATAAATGGGTGGTACAGGTGGTCTGGGACACCCTGTATATGTATACATACTATTACATACCCATTCTAAGATCGTCGATGGTCTCGATAGTGGCGTCGATTTCGTAAGCCTCGTACTCATTCGCACCATAGAGATTGTTTTGCTTGGCGATGAGACGGCAAATGGCCTTCGTCTGATGGAGAAGCTTTCCGTCAATTTCCAAGACGGGCACCTGCCCCATTGGCATTTCTGCAAAATTTTGTCATAACAAACTTATCCCCTAGCTTTTTCCGTATTCATATTCTATCACCGCTTTGATCAGGTGTTGAAATTAGAAATTAATTATTATTCCGATATATATTGTATGTATAGTCGAATAACTACTTACGGGATTTTAGTTTTGGCCATTCCTCAAACTCGACTCTGTTGTCTTCGAACTGAATACCGCTTTGGTGTAATAAATATCTGATCGGCTCCCCAAGGCCGGTAACGTTGAAGTATGTAAGCTTGTAGGTCGGCATTATCTATATTGAAACATAATGAAATGAACACCTCTATTTTTCCTATTCCCTCGTTAATTGGACGAGTAATTGCGGTTCTATCGAAGCTATGAAAAAGATTGTTTCGATTCCCCTGCATATGTCAAGAAATATCGATGATCATGGGACAAACTCTCTGTGCGAATCAACATGGAATGTTTCGTATGTAGGCGTAAGTACATACAATAGATACGACTTAGGAAGGCTGCGACAGATTATTACCGACTGCCGAGTACATCAGCAATGATTCAATGATTGTTGCACGTGCAACGAGAGGACGAGAACCACGCCTGTTGCTATACGACTGACACGACTTTAATCAGTTACGTAACTGGTAATAACGGGATATTCTGGAATAGTCTGGAATATTTTGGAAAATACGTGTGTGTGCGTATTGTTCATCAATAAAAATTTCGTTTATTAATCAGTTGTAGGTATTCATCGCTAGAAGCAAGAGTGTTCGAATTATAATTATATGTATACCGTATTACACATATTTTGCAAACATTGATGATGCTTTTTTCTGATTTTTGAAACATTGATTGTAGGTACATGTGTTTGCTTAGGTTCATGTTCAGTTACATTTAGGATCTATAATTGTAAGCAAAAAAAAGAAAAATTGTAAGTATACTTACGTCGATTTCAGATTTCACCGAAGAATTGTGACGGAGATTGTTCTTGATTCAACGACTTCTCGCGTGTTACTGGATCTGTGTTCCCCAGCTCCCCATATATTCTTGCCCCACTCTCAATCCCCACCGTACGTATATTGTATCACGACAATGACGAGCGTTTATCGTCCGACTAGATTCATTTCGAGATATTTGAGATCCCATTTCTTTTCTTTTTTCTTTTTTTAATATGACGATATACATATTATTTTAAATGATATGATGCAATGTCCTAGAAATGTCACTTTGATCGAATGATAATGAAATTGTAAAGAAAAGGAGCCTCACATAAAATTCTATTTAATTCTTCCGTCTTCTAACCCAGACCTTCCGAACAACAAAATCGACAATCTACCGGTCATTTTTTTTCTTTTTTTTTTAATTCAGATACATGTACGAAAAAAAGGCTGCGACGCACAGATGCAAGATGCACATGTACACATAAGTATATATTTATACAGGGTGGGGCGCCACATTTTGCCAGCTCAAATATCTTTGTTGTTTTTAAATATACGTCAAATGTCTGAAGGACAAAGTTGAATGATAAAACGGGGCTTATACGATACCAAAAAAATTGTTGTTTTTATGTAATTTTTTCTAGAGATATGAAGGTGACCTTCATTTTTTTAAATGGAATGAGGTATTTTTTAATACATCAATCGATGCAGCTGGACATTCGTTATAAAAAAGTACTAACCTATGTATGTCGAAAAGTTATTAGTTCAGGAGATATTTCAATTTAAATAACTCTAAAATACCATTACTGTCGTACTACGACGTCAGTGTTTACTTACTTATGTAACGTCTTATCACGACAGTAATGGTATTTTAGAGTTATTTAAATTGAAATATCTCCTGAACTACTAACTTTTCGACATACATAGGTTAGTACTTTTTTATAACGAATGTCCAGCTGCATCGATTGATGTATTAAAAAATACCTCATTCCATTTAAAAAAATGAAGGTCACCTTCATATCTCTAGAAAAAATTACATAAAAACAACAATTTTTTGGGTATCGTATAAGCCCCGTTTTATCATTCAACTTTGTCCTTCAGACATTTGACGTATCTTTAAAAACAACAAAGATATTTGAGCTGGCAAAATGTGGCGCCCCACCCTGTATATATATACAAGGTAAGATTTATACAAACATTCGCAAGGGATGGAAGATTCAGAATATAATATGTCACAATAAAGCATCATGAGAGAATTATACTTTCTACAATCGCTGAAAATAAGCCACACGGAATGTGTGCAAAATGTTGTGAGAAATAAGAACTTTTTTTTACCCAACTGCAAACTAGAAAGCATAACAAAAATATATATATATAATAAAAGAATTAAATACATGAATACAACATAGATCTTATTGAGAATAACTGATGTAGTAATTGTAAGAGGTTCCTTTTTATGTATAAGTCGCATGGCATGACTTGCTATCTTGTAAGGTACGCCGTTATGAAATTCGCGAAAAATCTGTCTATTTTGAAACGTATTGCACCATTGTATTGACACTAAATATATTATTAGCGCCATATTATGATTATCAATATAAAACGATAAAAAAAACATTCACTCGCTAGAAAGAAAAATATGTATCTACAAACGAATAGCCTGTATCGTGTTTACATAGTCGATAAGCAAGACCATAAAACTGTACAGTCATTCGTGATTATGTGGTCTCTGCGTATTACGTGTTTTTGTGCAAAAATGTCTGCTGAAATTCGTTTCGTATCAATTACCGCCGAATATCGAAAGTAAATTCCTTTGTAATCGTGATTCTTCAACGATTCTTATTTAACAATTGCGTGTAATTAACTTTTCTTTTATTCTTATTACTATTTATTGATTTATTTTTTAATGTCACCTATAGAAAAGAACAGACATTTGGCATTCAAAGCAGTTCTTATAGCTCGCGAAATTTATGACAGTTTGGCGATGTCCCATTCTGGGTAACGATAGGGGAGGGAGGTTCACTATGATAATTAGCATTAATGTCAGTTTTGCATCTTTATTCCATTGTCAGTACAGATGTCAAAGACATCGGAAAGAACCGAGTACATAATTACATTGAAGATGTGTGGAACGCAACGATAAAAATGTGGCACTGCCAGAGCATACAGGCTTCACTGCTTTTTTTAACCGACTTCGAAAAAGGAGGAGGTTACTCAATTCGATCTGTATGTGCCTTTTTTCGCTTTTTTTCTATGTATGTTCACCGATTACGCAGAGATGGATGGACCAATCGGAACGAAACCTTTTGCATCTTGTAGAGTATGTTCCCGGGATGGTCCCGTGCAAAAAAATTTTACATTTTTTTTATTAATTACGATTTTATTTGCGAAAATGTAGGGTGGTGATACCGTTGTGAACTCCGCTGAATGTTAGATATTAGGAACAGTGAGTGTGTCCGGACCAGGCTTGCCATATTCCGCGCGTGCCAGGCCCCTTACCGCTGCGCCTCTCGCCGGGCTACTACGCTGAGCCCGCCCCACTCTTCCCACTGACGCTGACGCGTACCGTTAACTTAGCTTGCTCCACGCGGTACGCGTCAGTGTAGTGGGAAGAGTGGGGCGAGCTCAGCGTAGTAGCTCGGCGAGGGGCGCAGCGGTAAGGGGCCTGGCACGCGCGGAATATGGCAAGCCTGGTCCGGACAGGGGTAATCGAAAAGGAATCGGGGGGAATACAAGTACCCCCTCTCTGATGACCAGAGTAATATGTGACACGTTGCGCGTGCGCGATAGGGACTGAACGGTGGAATAGGATAGTGGAAGGGGTAAGGTGGAGGGCCTGGAGGGGGAAATGAGGTTGGTCGCAACCTCATCTGTGGCCACACTGCTGTCTGCTCCAGTCTGCTCGAGGCAGGCTTGACCAGGCTTGGCTGACGGGGCATATGTATACCGTAATTATAAAAGGAATTGTTTTCGTTAATTAAGTAATGCAGACATTTTTCTACTTGCTCTTCCGAAGCACTTAAAAACTTTTTCTATATCGTTTAAAAACATTATTTCATCTATTAAAAATAAATGATTTGAAAGTTTTTTAGAGGTATATTAATAATAAAATGTACTTGCATATTAAGTTGAATCATAAACAATTTCCTTTCGCATCCGACAAAGTTGTTTCTAACATGCTTAAATTTATTCAAAATAAATATGTACATTATACTTAGAATATTTTATGACTAACTTTTATCGATTTTGTCTAGCCTACCAAATTATAATTCCATCATCTTAATCATATTAAATCAGTAGCAGATTATATATTTATACTATTTACTTTTTTTCGAATCTCGAGACCCAATCAGGATCAATACTATATAAAAGTATTTTTTAATACAACTGTTATATTAGCTTACAAAAGTAGGATAATATATTATTGAATATAAAGAATTATATAAATGGAAATATAATGTATATTATTCTACCTCGACTGGAATTTTTTTATGGTTATTCGCTTAAACTGATTATTAGCCAAAACTATTATTGTTTTATGTAATCTGATATTTTCAATATCTTGGAACACATCATTATTATATGTATATAAACAATATAATACAAATTTTTGTTGTATTATATTTACCTGATCCGCTTGTAAACAATAAGTTAAATGCCTAAAAGTAAAAGAGGAATTTTGGCAAACCGAAATTTACTTGTCAGTGAATGTTGATTAAAAAACTACGTCGTAATTGAAATTTTTATTCTTTGATTTCTGTTATATATTTTATCTAAATAATTTATATATTAAATATATTTCGAATGAATATAATACTATAATACGTACATGTGTGTATAAGCGCGTGCGCGCACAATATGCACACGCGCATGTGTGCGTATGGAAAGTATATTTACATACCGAAAGTTTTCTTAATCTGTTATTCATTCACATTTATACGTACTTTTTTATTTGACCAAATTTCTTAAATTAATATTTTATATATATTATATTATATGTATGTGTTTTTCCTAACACAAGACACAATTGATTTGTAAATCCAAACAAAAACGATTACACACAATTTTTCAAATTAAAATTGTAAAAAATCATATTTCGGATTTCATGTTAATGAAACGTCATGGTCGACATTTCTATTCCTTCGGACACTATATGTTCACAGCCTACATATATACAATCCTTATAGCTTTCTATATACAATCTTGTTTCCACTCATCAATTGTTTGGAATGACCATACAATAAGTTATATGACCACAGTTTTTAGATTATATTACTTTGATACCTAAAAATACTGTAGATTATAACTTTGAGAACCGTTTTGCAACTCGTTTGATTTAGTTCTTGTTTTAGTCTCACTGTACATTTTGCAAGTTTTGTTAGTCGTTTATCCAAGAAATTTATTCTTTTCCATTTTGAAAATCATTGAAGAGGTTCAGGATTAGTGAGATGGGTATAGCCCTGTAAAGAAATAGAAAAAAGATTTCAGTGATTCACTTTTTTAAAAGAGTATTATGTACTAGAAAACAAATGATACGTAGTTCATACATGCATAGAATAGACCATTGTGATAGGATAGACTGGACGACTTATGCACCACCATCACATATTAGAAGTATTAGAACAGAGCTATAGGCTGGGTAACCAGAAATTTTTGCCTTTTTTCCTACGTTATCCAGTAAATTTGGAAGAGAAGATGTGAGAAACCCAAGTTTCGATCCTGGAGGATCAATGGTTCGAAAGTTATGGATGTTTAAAGTTGAGCTATTTCCAGTGTTTTTGACAGGAAATCAAATAATGATTGTTTTAACATGTTTAAACATTCATGATGTATTGATATTGGACGTCACTGTATTCGGGAAAGTCTACAGAATCTTTTGCTGTGAAGAACAATTCGAAACCTTTTATAATAAAATCGCAATATTTGTTTAAAGTTGAAAAATATGTCGTTTTCTCAAAATAAAATTTCTAGAGGAAAAATTAAAGGCAGATGCAGAATCAGCGCAAAGAAACCCTATAAGAATCGCATAGTGAAATTAGTTGGTTGATGGTGGAAATCGCTCAACTTCAAACACTTATAATTGTTGAACCATTGATCCTCCAGGATCGAGACCTGGATTTCTCACATCTCCTCGTTCAAATCTGCTGGATAACATAGGAAAAAGGTAAAAGTTTATAGGAGAAAGACAAAAATTTCTGGTTACGCAAGGACAAATTTACTACATGCTGCCGAATGATGCAAATCACGCCTCGTAAACGTAAAAATAAGCTTTTATTTAGAGCATTTATTTGACTACTGAAAAAGCTCATCTTTGCATTATTGAGAAATGAGAAGGCGCATCCCGCACTGTTGCAATCCTGGAAACGAGTCTACCCCCTTTAAAGGAAGAAGTAACATTCAAATTAGTTTCTATTACTTGCAATCGATGTAGAATGTAGATAATTTTTATTTTCTATAAAGATCCGCAGTCTAATAATTACATGTACATATACATAACAATACTATTGATTCTCTCTTTCTTGGTCGAAAAACTCCATTAAACCATTTGCATGCGATTGCACTAACAAGTCGAATTGTTTTGACCATTCCACAATAGTGTCCAGGGCTTCCACTACATCTTCATCCTGACACTGACATGAATTTTCTTCTTCTTTTCCTTTCGCATCATCATCCTTGGATTTTCCGCCTATAAGACCATGGCGTTTTTTAAATCGCCATACCCACATCCGATTGCAACGAAACGTCTTTGGTCCACGGATCTTTGCATTAAATTCCTCAGCTTTTTGTTGCAAAAGTTTGTCGCTCATAATGTTGCCTATCGCACTTTGCTCGATGAACCACGTATACAATTTACTGTACAGCCTTTGCAATTTAGGACTCTGTATTTTCTTCGTTTCTTCATCGATATGATCCATTTTGTCCACTTTTTCCACGAAATTCGCAGCATTCCTCCTAATAGTATAAATTGTTTGAGTGGTCACTCCGTATTGCTCGGCTAAATCCTTGGCAGAAACTTTCTTTCCAAGTTTTTTCAGGATATCCAATCGTTGCAACACAGTCAAGTACTTGTGCTTCTTTCGGTACCTCCAACTATCTGACAATTCCTCCCTCGGTCCCGGAAAATTTTCCAGAACCTCCCTTTCTTGCAAAAATGATTCCATGTCCTAAGAGCGTAGGTGCGATTTTTCCCAGATTTGTCGTTTTATTGGATAGTCTGTAATTCCTCTTGTTTTTCGATGCTCCACAATTATGTTTTCTCTTTACTTTCTGATTGTTCGTACTGTTTATAGCTTACAGAAATGTGTCGATATCTTCTTACATTAATTTAATTAAAAAATAGGTAGTACGTAAGAGCGTATATATTTAGGTGCGATTTTTCTCAGATTTCTCGTTTTATTGGATAATCTGTAATTCCTCTTGTTTTTCGATGCTCCGCGATTATGTTTTCTCTTTACTTTCTGATTGTTCGTACTGTTTATAGTTTAGAGAAATGTGTCTGTATCTTCGGATGTTATTTTAATTTCAAAATGGTTAGTACGCAATTGAGCGCGCCCCGTGCCTCTGCGCGCGCACGTGTGTGTGTGTGTGTGTGTACCTAACCCCAGCGCGCAGAACAGTCCCATTGGACATCTTGTGCGAAGCACACGAACGAGACTACCACTGATTTTACGAATAACTGATGAACAATCGAACCATTTTGGCTAATGAAGTATCAAATTGTACGTGGACCGATTATCAAAACGACGACGATGTTCTTTCTCACTCACAGTAATCGCAGAGTAAGAGAGGACGCCACGTGAGAACCATAGACTAACAATAAGTCTATTGGTGAGAACGGCTAGTTCTCTCTCACTCTCGTACACAATAGCTGCAGTATACAGGGTGAGTCAGAAGAAACGGAACACCTTGGCGACATGGGAATTTGAATGGCTTCGAAGTACGCACATCGGTATTATTATTCTTTTCTGTGCCTTTTGTCGGTAGTTTGAACGTCACCAAATAAATTGGTGAAAGGCACATTAAAAAATAATGAAAAATAAAGAATTTTTGTAATTGGATAAGTATGGTTCACACCGATATACACAACCCGAGGTCAGATTACGCGGCATATTTACACTGCTCGGCGACTGAGGCAGCTCGAGCTTCGCGGCCAAAAAGTTTAAAAACTTTATGTAAAGTGTGGAAACGAGAATAAATTATTATTACTATTATTATACTGTAAAATCTCCAATCGATAATGGCAGAAAAATGCAATGTACAGTCCATCCTTCACCTTACCTGTGCTATATATGAAATAATGTACTCAGAATTATGCATGCTCTACACTCTATAACAATATTATGAAGAAGAGGATAACATATATGGTTAGAAGAAAAGTGTGGGCATGCGTTCATGGAAGCAATTAAGATTACGCAATTCAAGATTACGATGCAAAGCGAAATACACAGCGTGAAATATTTCAATGGATATAAGTAAATATTCCCCCAGAACAAAGTTACGCGATTTTATATGTACGACCATTCTGATTTTTGCTGCTTTAAAAAATAAACAAACCAACTTTTCTATGCTACAAACAAAATATTGATGCCAAGCACTTCTGTGAGTGCGATATAGCAACTATAACTATCACCTGTTATATTTGTATCATTTCTGAGCAACCACAGTCGGAACTAGAAAACACCATTCAATCAGAATACAGACATATACAGTGATTCTCACTAATATTCGCACGCTCTTAAAAAGACGATAACTCGCGATTTGAACTTTTCTGAGAAGTTAGAACAATTGGTTTGCTACACAATGTGAAACAAATTTTTGACAAAAATTTCAAGTTGTCGGAATTGCAGAGAAAATACTAAGAAAGAAAATTTAGAAAAAACGCTTCGTAGATCTGTATCAATTAAACATATTCTGAAAATTGCAATTCCTCACGATTTTCAGCCTATAACTGAAATAAATCTAAGGATTTTTGTTTCTTTCAATGCCTGTTGCTTTTTTCAAAATATGATTGACACAGATCTACAACGTATTTTTAAAATTTTCAATATAAGCCCACATAAAAAAGTTGTAAACTGCAGCTTTTAGTATTTTCTCTACAGTTCCGAGAGACCAATAGCAATTTTTGCAAAAATTTCTTTTCACATCCTGTAGTAAACAAATTGCTCTAAATTCTAAAAAAAATTTAAATCGCATAGTCTAATATTTAAAAAGTTATCGTGTTATTTAGAGCATCCGAATATTAATGGGAGTCACTATAACTTCCTTTAATTAGTTTGTATCAAATATTTAAAAAAGAAACTGATGATACAAGTGTCTCGACATTAGACATAATTGGATTCCACCTTGAGATATACCTGAAAGATAATCTTTTTTCCATCATCGAACGTACCCCTTGAAATAGTGTAACTTTGACCTGAGTACGTTTCCATAAAATCGAAAATAACTAAGATTTCAATTAATTGCGGCATGGTACTGGAGAATTGCGAATACTATCATAGTTTGCACAATCTGTACTTGTTAGTGATTCATGCTGCCATAATAGGGGCGGCGTACACTTATCCGTTTGTTTCCTGGTCTTATGGTGTTATTGAACGAATCTCGTAACCGTTCTCTGAACGTTTTATATTCCATCTCTGGATTACTTTGACCGAAATCAAAATCTGCCACTTCCACTGTGAATCTTGCTCTGCTTTGTATATAATATGCAATGCCGAAAACAATCAGCACTACAGCCGCAAGTGAACAAGAAACTGGCACAGCAATTACTGACAATTGCGGTTTTGTTGTCACTGTAAAGTAAAGCGCACACATGTAAAACTATTTTAAACTCATTACCATGTGAAAGCAAATATTAAAATTAGACTGCGGATCTTTACGCATAAAATAAGATTTTATCTCATTCCACTTTCTTCAAATTTGTCTACAAAAATTGAAAATTGCATAAACGTCCGCAGTCTAATTATAATAATTAGACAGAGGGATCTCATGCATTTATGACAAAAATTGGTAGGCGTAATTTAAAACATTAGAGACATTAAACGAATTTAAAAATACTTCTGTATTATTTTCAACCAATTGAACATATTCAGAGAGATAATTAATTTTTCTGTCGCTCCGATTTGTTGCAATTTAGGTGGAAAATCTTGATTTTGCATAGAGATCCGCGGTCTAATAATAATACTGATATTTATAATAAAATACCTTTATAAATATTTATTGTCATAGGATATATTTCTTTGCTGACATCGTTGTTCATTATAATTAGTATCGTATATACACTGGGCTCCAAAAAATAATGGATAATGGAGAAATTACAAGAACGAAGGTGATCACCGCTATTGCATGTTTCGTTTCCAGTAATATTGTATTTTCCACGATGAAAGTCAAGGCACTTATAAAAAGGTCCTGAACCTTTACATGTTACATTCAAAGATAACATGTCCCACGGTTGAATCCAATTCGTACCTTCCACTGTTATGTTCATTATAGGCGCTGGAATTGTTTAAAATGTAAAATATAACTTACACGGAATACTCGTAGCGAATTATTATACAGTAATGTCCCATTCTAAGTCAATTCTCGGTTCTGTGTCGTGACATAGATCGGAACAGACTTAAATTGGGACATTACTGTGATATGATTGATATTTTACTTACCACGAACATTAACTTTTTTGCTGAAGTGTCCATAAGTTTTCTCAGGATCTGAAGCAATGATGGAGGAATTCAAACAGATGTTAGGTATGGGAATATTTACATTGGAAATACTGGCGTTTGGTACAAGTGCTGTAGTAGGTATTGTAATAGGCAAAGATATTGGACTTGTCGTCGATAATGGTTTCTCTGTTGCAACAGTATCATTAGTTATAGTAGTTACTGCCCGTTCTGTAGTAGTATTTGATATTATCACGTTTGGTTCTGTTGTAGGACTCGGAACAGTTGTTGTGGTTGTAGGCAATACAGTTGGCGGTGGCTCGAACGATGCGACTACTAATGCTTCAATAACATGTGACGTATCAGGATTTGTGAAATTATAAAGAAACTTGAAATCAGTTGTCTGATCATAATACACGCAGTCTATAAACCAGTAAGTAGATACCGACGTCGCATTCTTCAAATAATCTACATCCCCTTTGCGCATATTTATCGTTACATTAGCTTCTGTCGCAGAAGAGACATATTCATCTCCTACTGTTTTATTCGGCTGTATAACTTCAATATTGCCATTAATAAATTCTACAAAAATATAACACATTAGAAACCAGGTAATATATCAAACTGAATACAGATGTATCTAACAATTTTGTTAACATACGTGTTACGTGAAACCTGGTGCGTACACTGGTACGTTCCCGCCACCAAAAAGTAATTCGTTCGCTAACTATCACTTCCACTTCGAATATTCCAACGCTATAATTGTCATGCGCATAATTCACGCTCCAATACACTGTAGTATTTGATGTTTCTTCTGTCTATGAAGTGACAAAAATATGAAAAATTAAATTTTAAAAACGTCAAATACCCTTTGAAAGCTGGCATTAAACAAGGAGTCCCCTGATACACTTTCGAAGAGATCTGTTAGTATGTTCAAGAGTGAAACAGTTTTTCGTTACATAAAGAAACCTTTGCTCTCTTCGAAACACATCGAAAAACGTCTGACGTGGGCTCGCGGAAATGTCTCTTAGTCTCCAAACGCCAATCCAATTGAAAACGTGTGGGTATACATGAAGCAAAAGCTTAGAGGAAAACATACTCACAGCGTGAAAAGTCTAAGTTACCAAATAAGAAAAATATGGAGGTCACTGCCAGTATCATATGCCGAAACATTGCGAAGCAATAATCGCTAACGCAGGAAATTGGACCCACTATTAAGTAACAGCGTAATAGTACTTTAAATATAGATTCTAATTATCTATAAATTTTCTACATAAAGATGGTTTCTTAAAATTGAGAACCCTAGTTCGTCGAATTCGAGAAATATGGAAGTCCCTCCCCGTCTCATATGCCAAAAAGTTGGTTGAAAGTATGCCTAGACGTTGTCAAACAATAATCAAGTATCAGTTTTTTAGATGTACTTCCGATCTATATGACATTTTTTACAAAAAAGTTTTTACTCTTGTGATACAGACTATATCAGTCTGAATAGGCTTACTTGGTCTTTTCTCTTGCTTGGTAGCTCAAGGAGAAGATTAGTGATTTTGTGGAGTTTATGGTTGTCCATTGGTCTTGCCACTTTTGGGCTAGCTTTCGCCAGACGTAGTTTTATATGTCTTAAGATGTAGAATTGGGTTTTATTTCGCCTTAACACTAAACCTACCATCACCAGTCAAAATGAGCAATTTCAGATATCTTTAGTGGAGCACATATTACAATAGGAGCTGCGCAAAGTCTAAATAAAATCAATCTTGTCATTTTTATAAGCGAACATGTACCAGTTACTTTAAAGGCTCGGTAGGTTTATTGTTAAAATACCGAAATTACTTTCTTGCCAACCCAATATAATAGTACTAACCTCATATTCATGGGGCGGTATCGCATCGTCTCTCCATTGATACTTAAAAGTACCCGATGGTCGCATACCATTATCTTTAAAAAAGTCAGCTTTGAATGTAATAGTCCCACCTAATACTACAGGACCATCATGAGACAATATAATGTTATAATCGACAGCATTGACTGTAACAGAAAGAGTCTTATAAAATGAAGCGAAGTTGTTTATAACGATATGCAGAATTAGAAAATAAATGTAAATAAGTTTTGACAATTATGCAATTTAAAAAATTGGCTAACTTACCTGGAAGTGTAGATAACAGATAGAAAAAGAGACCCCAGGAGAAATGCACTACCTGCATTTTGCACGCTGATAAGTCGTTACATTTATTTTAGAGAATATTTTACAACACTCCGTGATTTTTATTTTCAATCGATCTCGAATTAAACGCATATCATAATGTTTCTAACTGTAACATGTTAGCATTAATGATTGCCAACTGTATCATTTTATATACGCATTGTATATAATAACTGATAATAACTCAGTAATAACTGCTTATTGATACATGAAGCCACATCAAGCGTAGGAAGTATTTACATATATAAGAATGTCAAAAATAATCGTCAGAAACCTTTCTCAATTGTTTCCGTTATTTCAAAAGTTATTTTCGAATTGTGTGTCATTCATGAAAGATAAATTCTCTAGTATTTAGAAAACAATACAATGCAATTACACATATATGTAAAATGAAATGAATCATCTTCACCTATGACAAAATATTTTATGTGATGGGAAAAACCGTATGACATCGTTTGTAAACTTTATATATATATCACGGTGTCGGAAGAATACGTGGTTCAAGGGACTGTCTCTAAGCCCTGAAACAGTGAATATTACGTCTTATTGTTCTGATCAGCCGCTAGACGGACTCCTGTTCAGAAGGAAAAGTTGCGATGTCACGGCAACTAATAAATATAAAATTACCACGGCATTACCACGGTCCGTGACCCAGTGTAACCCAGTGTAACCAGACAGGGGTAATCTGGGGTAATCGAAAAGGAATCGGGGGGAATACAAGTACCCCCGTACCCCCTCTCTGATGACCAGAGTAATATGTGACACGTTGCGCGTGCGCGATAGGGACTGAACGGTGGAATAGGATAGTGGAAGGGGATAAAGGTGGAGAGCCTGGAGGGGGAAATGAAGTTGAAACCAACTTCATTCTGGCATGTTCTGGCATCACTGCCGTGACCAGTGATGAGATATTGTCCAGATATTGTCAGATATTGTGGATATTGTGCCAATTGTGTGCTTTTTTCGCGCATGTGCTAGTTTCACCAGGAACGTATCTACGTCCGACGCCGACGCTGACGTCCTAAGTTTGTGGAGAAAGTAGTTGGAACTATTACCTGCTATTACCACAGACGAGATATCTTATATCTCGTCTGTGCTATTACTATTTATTACTGATAAGAAAGTACCAGAAGAGTTGCGAAGTTTATATGTATATTATACAGGGTGAACCACGAATCGTGACCAGTAATCACCAGTAGAGATTATTCATTACTCTGTTATTAGCAGTCCGATCGAAAATGTTTGTATCACATACCACCAGACCTCCCCTCACCCCCTTTGAGAATCCAAGGATAATAAGGAAAGAGTAACACGTATTACACATGTAATAATTATATTTTAATTGTACTTTATTATATATATATATGTACAAAATATAGCTCAAGCTATATAAGAGAACGATAGGACAATACTGATCGTTATAAATACACTGCGGATTTTATACATTTATGACGAAAATGCGTAGGAGGAACACAATATAAATACTAAAACCATTGAAAGAATTGAAAAATATTATCGTATTATTTTCAATCTGTCGGACTTAGTAAGAAAGAAAATCAATTTCTATTTCACTTCGGCTCGTTGCAACAGAGGTCCGCAATTTTGATTTTGCATAAATATTCGCAATGTAGTTATAGTAATTACCGTACAAAATCATAAAGATACTACCGCATATATATATATATAAATTAGTTACACCTCTTTAGAATATATATATTCATACAAAAGATTTGTTGTATTACCAAGAGTAACAAAGTCTACATTTTACAATCTGTATACATTAGAATCTACGTCACATAAGTTGTGCAAGTTTGAGGTATAAGCTGAATGTCATGTTCATCAATTTCACGAAACAAATTGCCTTTTATGTATAAATTCTTCAAATCGACAAGAGACGTCAATGACATGTCTGCAATCCTTGCAAACATATTAAACCTTAAATTTAATTGCTTAAGGTCCTTTAATCCATGTGCCCAGCCAGAAGGCAGATACTTTAATTTATTATAAGACAAATCCAATTCTTGGAGAACAGGAACATTTTCGAAACTTGAATCCACGATCTCACTAATATTGTTACTTTGTAGATTTAATACAGTCAAAGTATCTGATATTAGGTTATTGACGATTTCTATATGGTTAAAACTTAACGACAACTTATTTAATCGCTGCAATTTGTTTATACGTGGTATTTCCGTAAGTAAATTATTGCTTAAAAGTAAATTTTGTAAATGTTTCGCATTATCGAACAAATATTCTGGCACGTATCCAAGACGATTTTCCGACAAATCTAGCACTTCTAACTCGTTTAGAGCGAAAATGAAGTTCTTTTCTAATGTTCCGGCATTTAAGCTACATTTTCGTAAGGATAATACTTGTAGGTCAGTATGATCCGAATTGGATCCAATCCTGTCTATAGGATTTCCATCCAGGTACAACGATATTAAGTTACCTACAGTATACATGTTAAAGTTATGTATACCGTTTCTTTCAAGATGTAAATGTTGTACAGAGGTTGGTAATTTAGAGAGAAAGTCCCCGTCTATATATCGTAATTCGTTCTCCGTTAAATATAACGTAGTTAGTTCAGGAAATATATTTTTTGGAAACATATCAAGCACGAATGAGCTGATCCCATTTACATGCAGCATTTCCAATTTTGGGAAGTGCGCCTTTGGATAGTATAACTCTCTTGACTCTAGCATGTTGAAGTGGTCAACGTCACTTTGATAATCCACAATTAAAGTTTTCAAATTAGAATGGCCAAAATTGAATATTTCATTATATGGAATTTTATTCATAGCGACATTGAGACATTCCAATAACGGAACATTATCGAATAGTTCACTTGGTATTCTTTCCAGTAAATTTTCTTTTAAATTAATGTTTTTTATCGTTTTGCTTTTTATAGCAGTCGCTGGAACTTTCGTTATATGAAATCCTGTGAAGGAGACGCTATCTTCCCCCTCGCAAGACTCACTTGCGAAACGTTTTATAACTAAATCGTCAGTATTCTGATCATTCTCGGAGCCATAGTTGATAATCCTTATTGTATGATATTCGGGAATTAATAATGTTAACATGAAAATAAATAGTAATGGCATCCATCTTGCAAACATCTTAGAAGACCTGGAACAAAAGAAAGCTACCATTAAAAACGTGGAATAAGGCTATTGTATAAGAATCAGAAAATTATCAATTTTGTTATTAATCCTTTCACGACGATGCAAAACTGTAAAAAAAACGATGCAAACATAACAATCATTTTTATGTATATCACGTCTGCACAACTCGAAAACAGGAAATCTATTTGTAAATAAAAGATTTGAACGAAAGTTCAGGGATGCTTTCATTTCGCTGACCGATGCTATGTTTCACGCGTTGCTCTGATTAATAGATAAACCTAGAATGAACTTCAACTTTTGCAATGGAATATATAATATAATTACGAATTGGTACTGTTTATACAGGGTGTCCCGCGACTCATGGTCAACCGAGGTACAACGGTACAAAATGTATCGGAATATACAGTGACTCACGAAAGTATTCGAACGCCCTTTAAAACAGAATAACTTTTTTATATAATTTTATATAATTGTAACAAATGACCTGATTTTTTATAATCAATTAGAAGCACTGGTTTATGAAATGATATGCAAAAAAGATTTTCCAAAAAATTATAATTTACAAAGTTACATGCAAAAATAAAAAAGGCATTTTTTTAACTTTTTTATTAGGGCCCTTAATGAAAATTTAAAATATATGTTTTGTAGGTCTATGTTAGTTATACACATGCTGAAAATTTCATCGAAATCGGTTGACGCAGGAAAAAACGACACGCATCGAAAGATGTACGATTTTGTGGATTTTAAGCAGAAACTGATCAAAAATCGTGTAAAACTACGATTTTCAACATTTTTAATCGCTTGTAGCTCGTGTGTATGTTAATCGACATACAAATACAAATAAAGTATTTTTAAGTAAGTTTTTGTAGAAAAAATCAAATGTAAATTAATTGTTAAGAAATTCAACACTTTTTACTTATTGCAAAGATGTACATCAGATACTTATTTAAAAGTAATTATCAATTCATTAACTTTGTAATATATGAAAAAACTGTGTGTAATGTATATTCATTAATTAATATTGTAGCCGTTTTCTGATTAATAAATTTTACAGTCTTATGTTTCCCTCGCAGTAAATTGATTTGCAAAAGGGTGAAATTGATTTATAAAAGGGTGAAATTGATTTGCAAAAGGTTGAATTTGACTTGCAAATGAACATGTTAAAAACAAAACAATTAATACCGGATATGAATTGCTTAAAATTCGATACATACCTTGTTTCAATACACAAGTAGCAGTATAGTAGTGAGTGTGCGAGTTAGCGTAACTTGAATGTCGATCTACCCGACGGCTGACGGGCTTTTATACGTTTCCGCCGAATGTGACGGAGTTCCACAGCCATAAGGGATGTCTTTCACGATTCTGAAGACGGAAGTGTTATCAGGTCGATAAATTTTTGTTGCCAGCGTGAACGATAACCTGCAGAGACCGCTAAGAAAAATTGCACACATTGCAGCACTGTACCGCTTTTATTTGCGATCAGCTATTAAACTTGATGATATTATATTATGCGATATTTCCACGAAACATTCAACGAGATGGATTTCGTACAAGAAGTTAATTTTATAAAATACAAGTGATTCACCGAGGAATCGTCAACGAGTTCGCCTGACTGATACAATTACCGTTTCTTCGGTAATTGCTTCATCGAAATCCTTGTCCACGAACCGGCTAATAAGCAGAGTTGTGAATTACATTGTATTTTATAGTATTTGAATTACATTGCAATCGCATTACATAATTTACTATGGAAAATAGAACTTCTTTATTTTCCATTATTTTTTTATGGGACTTTTGCCAGCATATTCGTGGCATTTTTCTAATGAAAATGATACCAAACATGATATAATTCTAATTAGATTTACTCGCGTAATGAACGATGAAAGCTTTTGACGCCGGAAAGGACAGCGTATGGGAAAGAAAGAGACGCGGAGAGTCGCGGCGCCCCGGCATAGTTCAAAGCACTTCCCATACGCTGTTTTTTTTTTTAGTTTTATTTATTTTACGTCGCTTGTTTTACTGCTGTGATTATTTCGCGACGGGACCCACAGTTTTTTTATAAGGTGGGTTCCGAACCACCTTGGGCACCACAGTTTAACCCTTAAATGCACGATATTTTGTTTGCAGTTTCTATTTATCAAACATTACTAAAAAAAGAGTATATTAAGGGAAAAATAAGGAAACAAATCACATCTTTGTGAAAATATTTTTTATTACAAAATTATCATATGTCGCCATATTTGAGGGTAGAAAATCTAAGACGCATGAATGGCGCGCACTGTATACAAATACATGTGAGCGGTTTATTGCCTTGTGGCTACAATATGCGTAAAAAGCATCCGAACGTTCCTGCAGTGAATGTAGCAAGAATGTAGAGCCAGAACAGAATGTGTAGCCAAACGGCAACACAATGCATTTAAGGGTTAAAATAAAATAAAATCCATACGCTGCTCTTCCTTGCGTTCGAAATTTTCATCGTTCATTACACAAGTAAATATCATCGGAATTGTATCGTATTTAGTATAATTTTCATTAGAAAAATGCCACGAACATATTGATCAAAGTCCCACAAAAAAATAATGAAAAATAAAGGAGTTTAGTCATTGGATTAGTGGCGTCTCACGGATATACCCGAGCCGTATGAGTCATATGTACTTGTCGGCGACCAAGACCTCTCAAGCTTCTTGGCCTCTCAAGGGGTACACCCAGGTACACCCCGCAGGAGCACTGATGCCAAGGCTGTGGTACTGTGGTACTAAACCATACCCCCACCATAGCCTACTATTGCCCCTACGTATCCTTTCCAACACGCCCGCGCGGGCGCGTTGGAAAACAACGTAGGGGCAATAGTAGGCTATGGTGGGGGTATGGTTTAGTACCACAGTACCACAGCCTTGGCATCAGTGCGCAGGAGTGAGGATAGTTCTGGGACAATTATCGGCCAGACATCTGGGACATTTATCGATAAAATACTGTAATGCAAAGATGGGGTTTTTCAGTAATCAAAAGTGCTAGATAAAAGATCAATCTTCACGAGGTGTAAATTGCATTATTCGGCAGCATATAGCTGCATGCTACCGAGTACATAATGCAAATTACGCCTCGTATACGTAAAAATGGGACTTTTAGACGATCGCGGCCTAGATTGATATTTTATCTAGCGACTTTGACTATTGCAAACCCCGGTCCCAAGTAGCCACGTACGTCCCTAAAACGTACGTTTCAGGTCCAGTTCACGTCCAAACGTCCTACGTCAATTCTGCGTACGTTTTAGGGACGTACGTGGCTACACGTGGCTACTTGGGATTATCGAGAAATGAAATTTAAAAGTTGGAGTGGGGTTAAGGATTTGGACGTCGCGTTGGACTGTAAGCTATTTTTAAGTTGCCTAGATATACACAAGACGTTAACAGAGTGGCTTGCAAGCAAATGCGGTAAAAATCTTATCTAGAGTTCCGTGGGAAATGTCGTGAGGTTCGATACAGATACGGATGACGGATATACATTTCCAAATATATCTGTCTATAGACGCAGACATGGTATAATGTTTGCTATGTCCGTATGATGAATATATAGTCGAAAGGTTGTTCGGCAAATAAACAGGATAATAACTAGACTGCGGATCTTTATGCAAAATAAAAATTTTCTCCATCAATTACAAGATGCGGGCACCATATAAAAATTTCTTCCTATCTTTAACAATTGTAATAAATTGAAAGTAATATATGGACGTTCTTAAATCGTCCTAATGTTTTTACTGTTTTAAATTATTACATCCACCCATTTTTGTCATAAATGCATAAAATCCGCAGTCTAAAATAATAACGTACTAAATATATACATATATAAGTACTTCCGACAGTCTGACAAAAAAATGTTTCCAAAATTGACCATAATCAAACTGTGTGTCGAAAACATGACGAAGAAAAAAGCAACCACGCGAAAAGAGCAAGATCGTTTTCCTTAAAGAAAAAATAGAGATGAGGAAAACTCCCACAAACAAAATAACAAACAAAGAGATCTGTATGAGTAACACTGTACACTACCTCGGCATATATATATATATATGTATGTAGATCAGGAATTGAACACTCACACACACAGAAGATTAAAGTAAAATACCTTAAAAAGTTCAATGTATTCCACAATATGTATTCCAAAATATGGATGTCTCCACATCCTTTACAAAAGACTATTCATTCCCATCGTAACATATGCTGTGCCGTAAAATTTAAAAAAGTTATTATTCATTCTTCGAACAAATGTGTTCAGAAATCAATTGTACATGCCGTTTTGAATGGAATCTGTTACATTCTTGAGAGATATTTCGTTTTTCTGGAAATATCAGCACTGAACATGAAACAATGTTTATGTTATTATAATGAATTTTATAACTTAGCCTAAAAAACGAATACTTTATTTATTCAAGATATTTGAATTTTGATATAAATTTCACAAAATACACACTTTAATCTGCCCCCTCTCTTGATTACGGGGCGCATTCGAAAAGTGATTGCATTAAATAAATCGATATCAAAGCCATATAGTACACAATCTGAAAAGGTTGGTTGGATAGTTTAGTATTTGCATATGGTCCTTTCGTAACAATAATTACTCAATTTTTCCTACGAAAAATTTTTCTGTGAAAGTCGAAGCAACTCTTTATTTTACAAAGGCAGCAACTATGCAACAATTTTAGTTTTTATTTTGTAATAATTACAAGAAATAGCTTTCACTGATAGTAGAACTTAAGTTTGCAAGTCCCTCTCGTGTAAGTAACATTCAATAATGTTTCGAATTTTTATACACTTTCTTCCCAATATTTTATTTCTCACAAATAAAGCAACGAAACGACATCGATTATGTTTAAGCAAATTTGTAAATGCTTAAAAATTTGTTAAATAATTTTTAAATCATGGCTATGTGAAATTAAAAATTACGCGCAGTAATTACAACTGCAATGTAAATATGTAATATACTTTTATAATCGTAAACGAGTAGATCAGAAGTTCTTTGTTGATACACTAAATATTAGATATCACTAATTTTAACAAATAGCTTTTTTTAGTGTTTTCGAAAGACATGGCGCTATATACATATGTCTGAATAACCTTATTATATCTGAAATGTGTTTATCAGAAAATTTTACTAATACTTACTCTTGTTTCTAAATATTTCAAGACTTCCGATTATGGATATTAAAAAAATAATAATAAATAGGAACATAATTAAATAAACCATACGTCCATTTAAAACAATATCATAAACTATAATCACAAATCGTTAAATTTGTTTTCACAGTATAGTGACTTTACACCAATGTCAATAAAAGTTACAGCATATACTTTAATCTGACAAAATGTAGATAGTCAGATAAATTTCTGAAGAATTTCTATATAATATGAGATCTATTTTTTACATTTGTTCTTTTTTTACATTTGTTCTTCTTCTTCTTTTTTTTTTCAACAGTAGTTTCAAAAAGTATAAGAAATATGAATGTATCAGGAATCGCGTACATTCACATATACTGTATCATAAAATTTAGATTATAGAAATTCTGCTTTCTAATTTATCTCCTAAGTACACCAACATTTTTCATTTGCATCGTTGCAAATGAAATCTTTTAAATAAAATTATATTCCGTACCTTTGATTTCAAAAATTCATTATTGAATCGTTTCCACTGAGTTTCGTATCTTTTAATGCCAAAATTAAGGTACCAACTTATGGACAAACGATTATCTCATTTAATTGTCAGAAACGTTTAAACGATTTCGTTCGAAACTTAAATGAAAGCTAATCACAATGAATAACCTTATCACAATGAAAATTGGAAACATCAATATTAAGCTTTATCAATAGAAACATTTTTTATATCATCTTTACTGATATTTTGATTCATTTGATCATTTTCATATTCCACAAAATCATCAAATAAACTTGGCCATGCTTCCGCGTCATCGTAGGCACCAAGATCATCACCAATGCTTTCAGCAAAATTCAAAAACATGTTCCATGTATCTCTGGGTATGCCTCTAACGTGATGGCACTCGAGAAATTTTAACCATCTAGATAAGAGAGGCGGTTCGCGCAATGTAAAAACAAGCTTCCACAGAACGATCGCCATGTCAGCTGGTAATATTCTTTGACCGGAATTAACATCTAAACCAAACCGAAACGTAAATCGATAGAGATCTTTGAATAAATCACTATTTACTGACAAGTCTTGAACAATTTCTGGTAGTCTTGCTTGTATACCACGTATACTGTCTACTTTCATTGCTTTTAAACCTGTCACAAATTCTTGACGTGTAAATTGGCACATTTGTTCAGCATTTAGTTTCCATGCAAGTACGAGTACTTGAAACTCATCCGGCGATAGTTGTAAATCATTGCAAAGTCTTTCTATGCCGTCTGCTAGGATTACATCTTCGTGCAGTTCCTATCAATCAGATTTGTATAATATTTTTAATTGTCTAATACTAAATATGTAATTAACACATTGGCTGCCACACAATGATCACATAAAGTTTCAGAGACACTCCGCTATTATTTGATATGTAGGCTTTCATTGCTCTTTCGTTGTAAAGAAAGAGCAACGAAAGTCAAGTCTGACAGCCAACATGATAGAATGAAAACTAACGAAAAAGAAACTAAAAATGTAGACTTAAAGTTTACCTTATATTGATCAAATAAAGCATTTAATTTATTCTCCGATTCCCTTTGCTGCTTCGATTCGCTTGTCACATTTTGTCCAGACGGTTGTCCAGATTTACTCAACGGCGGTAAACGTGTATAAAATCCTCTCGACAAACGTAAATTATTTTGTACGCTAGGCACAGACCCACAATTATCAGACCCTACATTATTGAATGTTGATAACGTAGTTATTGATTTTCTGTTTCCATTTATATGCGGCTCAGGCATCAAAGGCCCAATTTGTTGGCAAGAATTTGGGAACAAGCCCCTAAGTTCCATTGTTTCTACAACCATTATCGACTATTATTAAATCTATGTAAAAATATCGTTATTAACTAGTTTTTATGTAATTTTTATTAGTATGGCAGAAGATGAAATTAATAATACGATTAACCTTCCGTCGGGCGCAACCGATCTGAGAGGCACAGCGCGATCATTTAGGTACAGCTTGTTAAATCTAGCTGTGCGGTTGACCAAAACTTAGGAATGCGCAGACAAAAACAAAGACCGCACTCGATGAAAGAAGGATGCAACGTATGAACGGTAAGGTACTGTCCATTATTTCTTACAGCAGTAAACATACAAAACAACTGTTTATATGTTTGTGTAAATACACTTGTGTCACTTTACTTTTTAACTGAACTGTCGCCACGTGCATTGTTTGACAGGTGACGTTCAGTTCTCTATCGTTGCGAAGTTCCGCCTATTTACCATTGCGCAGCAGGGTCATTTCCCCTTGCGGGGGACATTCAGCCGCACAGCTAGATTTGACAAGCTGTACCTCTTAGGTACCTCGAAAACAGTCACCCCCACCCTTGGGGAGGGCCCAAAAGGGTGGCCCTACGAGTATAGACCTCACCAAGTGTACTATTTCCCTAACAGCAGTTGTATAAATGAACTTAATTAGGTGTTTATCATGTTTTTTGAATGTGGACCTGTCAAGCACATTGCACCCGAACTCGGCAGTCCAGATATTGCGCCCGACGGATGGTTAAACAAAAATTGACATCTGCCTTAAAACTGTAAAATATAACAAATTTCAATAGTATGCTAGACATAGATAGTATTACGGTGAAAACTCTGTTGTGCAATAATTTTCTCGTTGCCAAAGAATAGAACTTTTTAACAAATTATAACGAAACATGACGAATAGCAAAATCATAGGAAACACAAAAGATCCATAAATACCGTCTTTTTGTTCCAATGACAAAGATTGATTGGTGGTGGCTGGTGGAAAAGGCACCTTAAAGCATGAAAAACAGTTTCCCATTGATGCTGTCCGTACTTAACATCAAAGGCAAGTATCTTATGCATCAGTAGTTCAGTCTTACATTGGCAGTCTTGATCAAAATCTGAACAAACAAATATTATAATGTAATAACACAATTAATAACATTACTGTTAACAAATGTTTACATTAAAACCGTGCTTTAAAACTACTGTTTACAGAACGACTTGTTCTACCGAACATGATCATAAACACCTGTTGAGAAAAACATTGATAAATATGTAATTAAAAATATTCCTTATTAATAACTAATATCTTACATATACGTGTACATATTTATACACATGTATATATACATAAACATATACATACGTGTGTATGTATACATATGTAATAGATAAAAAAAAAACATGAAGAGTTTGGAAAGTATGATATATTGTTCGATATGCGATTTAAAATGATGGACATGCGATAGATAAAAGAATATACATATATTAAATAAATAGTTTACCTTACTGTTATGGAGGATTTTTGGTCTACCTGGGTCACGATAACCCCAGTAAAGACCCCCCGCAAAATATCTCGCTGTGACCACATTCATAAATTCTCATTTATCGTAGATATTGAAACTTGAACTCGCTCTGCGGTCGAAGTTACTAAGCTGCGCTAATCTCAGCCACTTCTAGCATCTTTTTCACATAGGTTTCAAATCTGAATTGTATTCGACCGAATACTATTTTAAATACTGTCATTTGTCTCGACGTAACCTCACAAAGTGGTAGAACGATACAATCGTTCCATGGACAAAGGATTGAATCGTTTCAATTCATGTATTCGGCGGATCTGTATTTAAAATATAATTCGAAACGATCGTATTCAAACACGGTAAGAAATATATTAATTCTTCTATCAATACATAATAAAAAAGGTCCCTTCGCAACGAAGTAACAACGTTACCTTTTTCGTAAATTCAGTATTGATACACCATAAAAATAATAATCATTAGTCACGACACATGTGATATAAAAATAATATATATATACATATATATTGTATATATGTGTATATTTGAAGTGAAGAAAATACGATTAATAATATCTGATCACATATTTGTTTTATTCAAAATATTACAAACATTTCATATTTGTTTCTTCGATGTTGGAAGATTTTATCACTTCGAAAACGAACGTCATCTCTGAACGTCCAATTTTACACGCAGCCAGATATGTTTCTACATAAATATGTAGATACACATTATTATAAACTATTATTACGAACTTACGCATGCAGATGTTTTTATTCCATGAAAATATGATGTATACGTCGAATTTCAATTGTTTGCATAGTATATCGGACGAACCTTAGCTATAACTATACTGAACTTTTTTTGCGAGATTTTTTTCACGCTGTCACCTAAAATTGTGTCATTTGGTAAGAAAATAATTGTTGCAGAAGATCAAGTTAATCGGATAAGGGGAAGACGTGACGCGTTCACGATAAATATGAAATTTTATATGAAGGAAAGACTTTTGATTATGACTGAACGTTCTTCTTCTGCGAAAATGTTTATGATAATAGTACCACAATGTAATTTTTTCGATATGACAATTAACTAATGCCCATATTTTTATAAATATACATGTTGAATTTTACATTTACGTTTTGTTGTGATCTTATACTAACTAAAGAAATTAACATTTGACAGTATTAATTGTTAGACCAATCGATCCCTTTTATTATTGTACGTCGTACGTATAAAAGTACTAACCCAAGGTTTTAATTTAACGCAATATTTTTGAACGTGTTTATAATTAGAATTAATTGATTTTCATCTCTTTGATGAAATTTTGCGATATTTTGTACGTCTATTTTTACGAGTTTTTTAAAAAAAATGTATTTATAAATACAGTATGCTTTTAACGATAAATTACAATTACTAAAAATATGTTGAAAAGTTGAAAATACACCCTGTAAAAGTTTAATTGCTTCATACGTAAAAGATAAACAGGTCTCCTGGAACACCATGATGTATATCATTGACAATAAAAACCCAATGCAAGAAAAGTGTACATTATATAGAAATATTTGAAAAGTAATGTCACAATATATACATTAAATTCTATGATGTTGAAATGTATATATCTTTTTGTTTTTGTTAATAGAATCAACGTATAAAATTAGTTTTGTTAACAACTGTATGAACACAATAAAATAGTATGTTGCTGTAATATAATATAATAACTGGATGTTAATCTGTTTCAGTTAATGTATGATACAATTAAGTAAAAATGCCTGAATTACCGCGTATTACAAGATCATTACGAACGTTCACAAATCTTGGACGTATTAAAAGTACAACAAGTTTAGAACCAAATGATTTACATAAAAAGCTGAAGGAGCAAAATGATGAACTAAAAAGGTATTTCTTTTATTTAATATTATAGTCAACTAAATAGTAAAATAACCTATTGTTTTAGTTAACATTTTATCCATTATATCATGTATTTTTTTCTCGCTCTGAGATTAAATCTGTATTCGCTAATCCCAGTCAACCAGGTCTGTCGAGGCACATCTCGAGCCCAGCGTGTGGAGGCCACCTAACGGGCATTATACTGGCCGAACGTCGCTCGAAGCTGCTCAAAGCACACGATGACTCGATTCTGTCCATGCCACAAAAGATCGCGTAGGCTCGTATTCTTGCCTCGGCACCATCCTGGCACAAGCTGCCCTCGGCACTGCTGCCCTCTTAAAATGGACCGAGCAGCCAGGATTGTGCCGAGGGCAGCTTGTGCCGGGATGGTGCCAAGGCAAGAATACGAGCCCACGAGAGCTTATGTACCATGGGCCGAATCTAGCATTTTTGCTGACTGGGATATTTAAGAAAATATTGTCTTCGTGTTTTTAAATTTGGTGTTATAAAGTTTTGCATTTATAATTTATAATTGAATTTGGCTGCAAAAAATCCTAGTGTAACTCGCTGTAATACAAAATAAGTTTTAAATTTACATATTCTGAAGTACTAAACAAAACTTTATTATGATGTACTTGATTTTTTCATTATGTAATATATACTTTACAAATTTATATAATTACATAATATATTAATAGATGATTCTTTTACGTGTGTAATCTAGCGAACTCAGTTGGCAAGATTTAAACAACATTTTACCTAAAAATGTTTTACATCATATGAAAGAGTTACGTCAGATTGTTGCAAAAATATTCGGTACGTATTAATTTGTAACGATATAAAATAAAAGATTGCTAATCATTCGTTTATTATTCCAGATGAATGTACCACAGAACTCATACATGATTATTTAATATTTATTTTACATGTCTTAATTGATGAAAGACTCTTAACAACAAACAAATTTGAAATTTTGAAGGAAAGAGCAAGAAACTTAACAATTCAGGATGCTCAAAAAATGATGAATGTAAGTTTATGTAATCATAACTTTATAACAAATGTTTTAACATGATTTTATATAGTCACAGAGTTATATTAAGTTCGAAGAAAGTATCGTATCTGTTAACTTAAATATTATAATATTTTTGTAGATAATTAGAACGATTCGGGTAAACTTAGACGAAGGCGTTCTGATCCAATTAAGGAATGGAACAAAAAATGGCGATAGTACCGAGACGTCTAACAATATAATATTTAATCCAAAATTTGACTATAAACCTGCAAAAGTATTATGGCCGAATACAGAAGCGCTTCGTAGTATGTTCTCAGGAAATATAAGTCAGAGCACAAATAACTTTACAATGAAATATAACAACGAAACTATGCAATTATACAAAATTCAGGTACATTTCGAATTGTTTTCATGAAATATTAATATTCTAAAAGTTTCAATATCTAAAATAGGTCGTGTATTTATGTTCTAGTTTGATGAAGTGGTGTACAAGCAAAATTTGAAGATGTGTTATGCACAGTATGCCGAAGATATGCCTTTCGAACAGTTTGCTGTTATGATAAGTTCGAAATTAAAAAGTTCCGAAACTATGCAAGACGAATTGTTCGATATCCTAGGTTACGAACAATTCGAATTTATACAGTATATAATACTTCATCGAAAAAGTATTATGGCTTTGACTTTTGTTCCTAGTTCGGATTTATATTTCGTTCCTAAAACACAGAAACAATGTGATTTACGAAGACCAGTGATTAGCGGTCAAGTAACTGTACAATCGGAAAAAGAGAAACATTTATTAAAACAGATTAGGAAAGAGGAAAAGAAATTGAATAAAATATCGAGCAAACGCGAGGGGAACGAAGCTGAATTACATAATCTATATATTAAAAAGAAAGAAGCGTTAATAGAATCGCGTACACCCATATTCAAAAAAGAGACAGTGTCCAGAGAGAACATGCGAGAAAAATATCCGTACGTGTTTAACTCTGATGTAAAAACTAGGAGTACAGTCGGTTACGTGACAGGTAAAAAGATAATGCTGCCAGAGAATGTTGAGAAAAAGGACACAAAAATGAGCGAGGAAATTCATATACCTATTCCAGAATCGCAATTAAATTTCCAGGACAAGTTTATCTACGAGCCTGTGATGATATCTTCATTAGATGAATTAGGGCAATCTGCTTTCAGTGGAATTGAGAGTTTGAATCGAATACAAAGTATAGTGTTCAATGCAGCTTATCACACTAATGAAAATCTATTAATTTGCGCACCGACAGGAGCTGGGAAGACTAATGTTGCTATGTTAACTGTCGTACATCAATTGAAACAACATATCGAGAACGGCGAGATAATGAAAAATCAGTTCAAAATAATTTATGTGACACCTATGAAAGCTTTGGCAGCGGAAATGACTGCGAATTTTGGCAAAAGACTCGGAGGTCTTGGTATATCGGTTCGAGAGCTAACTGGAGATATGCAATTAACAAAACCAGAAATTCAACAAACGCAAATGATCGTGACCACTCCGGAAAAATGGGATGTTTTAACCAGAAAGGGTAGCGGAGATATTTCTCTGACGAGCATAGTGAAATTGTTAATTATTGACGAGGTACATTTATTACACGGCGACAGAGGTCCTGTGGTCGAAGCATTGGTTGCTCGAACTCTGCGGCAAGTGTTGTCCTCGCAAAGCATGATTAGAATTGTTGGACTCTCGGCGACTCTACCAAATTATTTGGACGTTGCACAATTTTTAAGAGTATCTCCGCACGCGGGACTCTTTTACTTTGATCATCGATTCCGCCCAGTACCACTTAGTCAGACATTTATCGGTGTAAAAGCAACCGCACCTTCACAGCAGATAAACGACATGGATCTTATATGTTACGAAAAAGTTGTGGACATGGTGCGTCAAGGGTACCAAGTTATGGTCTTCGTACACTCGCGTAATGCTACGGTTAAGGTGGCGAACGCGTTGAGAGAATTAGCTATACAAAACGAAACGTTAAGTCTGTTTCTACCGAAGAGTCACGAAAAGTTTGCGAGCAAAGCTTTCACCAATTCGCGTAGCAAGCACTTGCTAGAATTATTTAACAACGGATTATCGGTGCATCATGCTGGTTTATTACGTTCCGAGCGAAATCTAGTTGAAAAGTATTTTTCCAAAGGATTGATTAAAGTCTTAGTTTGCACGTCGACATTGGCGTGGGGTGTGAATTTGCCCGCGCATGCAGTCATCATAAGAGGAACAGAAATATACGATGCCACGCGAGGTTCCTTTATAGATTTAGATATATTGGACGTTCTACAAATTTTTGGACGTGCTGGTAGACCACAGTTCGACGTTGAAGGACACGCTACCATTATTACCACCCATAATAAATTATACCATTACTTATCGTTGCTAACAAATCAAATACCTATCGAGAGCAATTTCATTAAGTATTTAGCGGACAATTTAAACGCTGAGATCGTGTTAGGCACGATATCGAACGTGGAAGAAGCCATAATATGGCTCAGTTATACTTATTTATTTGTCCGAATGAAATTAAATTTTCACGTTTACGGGATCCCTATTCAAGTGATACAAGAAGATCCTAATCTGGAGCGAAAGAGGAAGGAGTTAATTAATACAGCTGCTCAATCGCTAGATAAAGCTAAAATGATTCGGTATAATGTGAATACTGGAGACTTTAATGCGACAGATCTGGGACGTATAGCGAGTCACTATTATCTTAAGTATGATACGATTGAAATTTTCAATGCACTGATGAAACCGATTATGGACGATGCAGAGACACTTGCGATGATATCAAAGTCGGAAGAATTTAAGCAACTGAAGGTCCGAGATGATGAGATCAATGAATTGCAAAGAATGTCCGAAAATTATTGCGAGCTTCAACCGCAAGGCGGTGTAGAGAATATTTACGGTAAAGTGAATATTCTATTGCAAACATACCTGTCCCGTGGTCGAATCGATTCGTTTTCATTGATGTCAGATCAAGCATACATCACACAAAATGCAGTACGTATATGTAGAGCATTATTTGAAATTATGCTCAGACAAAATAACGCATTAATGTCTGGACGTTTACTAGAAATGGCAAAGATGCTTGAACTTCGACAATGGAGTCACACAAACCCTCTGTGCCAGTTTACTTGTTTACCTTTCGAAGTTATGGATAAAATAGAACAATGCCAGTTATCGATCGAAGCATTGAATGATATGAGCGTTAAAGAGATCGGAGATATTCTGCGCAGTCCAAAATCAGCAACATTAGTGAAGCAATGCTGCGAAGAATTACCCACGTTAGAAATGGAGTCCACCGTACAGCCAATCACTGGTAGGATTTTAAGGATACGTCTGAAAATATATCCTCAGTTTCGATGGAACGATAAAGTGCATGGCAAAACCTCGGAACCTTTTTGGATATGGATCGAAGACCCGGATAATAATTTTCTTTATCATCACGAATACTTTGTCTTGACGAAGAAGATGGTTTGCTGTAATCTGGAACAAGAACTTGTCATGACTATACCACTGTACGAGCCACGACCTGCACAGTATATAGTGAAAGCAACGAGTGATCGCTGGTTAAATTGTGAAAGTGTGACACCCCTTACTTTTCATAATTTAATCCTACCCGATGTATTTCCTCCGCATACAGATTTGTTGGAACTGCAACCTTTACCGGTAAAAGCACTAAAAGAACCAGCTTTCGTAAAACTCTACAAATTCACTCATTTCAATCCTATACAAACACAAATCTTTCATTGTTTGTATCACACTGACAATAACGTGCTTCTGGGTGCTCCAACTGGCTCAGGAAAAACGATTGTAGCCGAAATAGCTATGTTTCGAGTGTTCAAGCAGTATCCTACACAGAAAGTTGTGTATATAGCACCGCTGAAAGCTTTAGTTCGAGAGCGAATAAAGGATTGGAAAGTTCGGTTGGAAGAACAGCTTGGGAAGAAAGTGGTGGAATTAACCGGGGACGTAACACCGGATATTAAAGTCATAGCTAATGCAAATGTTATTGTGACTACCCCAGAAAAGTGGGATGGCATCAGCAGAAGTTGGCAGACGAGATCTTATGTGAAGAATGTTGCGCTTATAATCATTGATGAGATCCACCTTTTAGGAGAAGATCGAGGTCCTGTGTTAGAAGTTATTGTCTCGAGGATTAACTTTATTTCTTCTCACACTATGCGAAAACTGAGAATCGTTGGATTATCTACAGCGTTAGCTAATGCTGTGGATCTAGCTAATTGGCTCGGTATTCGAGAAATGGGACTGTATAATTTCCGTCCATCTGTACGACCTGTGCCATTAGAGATTCATATAAATGGATTCCCTGGAAAGTATTATTGTCCGCGAATGGCAACAATGAACAGACCAACATTCCAAGCGATCAGACAACATTCGTCGTCGAGTCCAGCTCTTATATTTGTTTCGTCGCGCAGACAAACGCGATTAACCGCGATGGATTTAATCGCTTATCTTTCGGCAGAAGATAACTCGAAGCGATGGCTGCACATGCTCGATGAAGAAATAGATAATATAACACATCATGTACGAGATTCAAATTTGAAGCTTACGCTTGCTTTCGGAATCGGACTTCATCATGCTGGTCTTCAGGATAATGATAGAAAGATTGTAGAAGAACTATTTTGCAATAATAAAATTCAGGTAATTGCTTGTCTGCTGTTATCTAATAATATCGTATTAAGGGGGTAGATTCGTTTAAACATTCTTTACTATGAACAGTGATAATGACGAAAATCGAGTTGGAAATGTGTGGTGAACCACCCTGTATAATACAGGTTTTGCATTTTGCACTCCAAATTCACCTTTTGCAAATCAATTTCAACCTTTCGCAAATAAAGCATTTTCAAGTAAGTTTTTGTAAAAAAATCAAATCAAGAAATTCGAAATTTGATTTATCTTATAAATATTCTTAATGGGTGAAATTGATTTGGAAAAGGTCGAGTTTGATTTGCAACAGGGTGAAACTGATTTGCAAAAAGGTGAAATTGATTTGCATAAGGTTGAACTTGGAGTGCAAAACCTATACATAATTTTTTCCTTTGTCTTTCTCATTTAATTTGGATAATTGAAAGTATTTAGATTCTGTATACATTACACATTGTAAAAATGTTGTTTAGGTGTTAATTACTACAGCTACTTTGGCTTGGGGAGTCAATTTTCCTGCTCACTTGGTAGTAATAAAAGGAACAGAATACTACGATGGTAAAGCGAAACGCTACGTGGATATGCCAATTACAGATGTGCTTCAGATGATGGGTCGTGCAGGACGACCTCAGTTTGATGATTCGGGGGTTGCAGTTGTTCTAGTACACGATTTGAAGAAAAACTTTTATAAAAATTTCTTGCACGAACCGTTTCCGGTTGAATCGAGTTTATTGGCAGTACTGGCAGATCATATTAATGCAGAAATCGTGGCTGGCACAATTAAGAATAAACAAGAATTTTTAGATTATCTAACATGGACCTACTTTTTTAGAAGATTAATGAAAAATCCTGCATATTATCATTTGAGTACTTTAGAGCCACACGCGATTAACGAGTACTTATCTTCTTTGGTCGATAGCACAACAAATGTGTTGATGGATTCACATTGCATCGATTTCGACGAGGTTCGTATTGTATTTCATTAATTCGTGATTACGAAGTACTATGATTATGAACTGTTTTTTAATTATAGGACGGACAGACTATATTCCCACTTTCAATGGGTAAAATAGCATCGTTCTATTATTTATCGCATCATACGATGTTAATGTTTAAACAATCGCTCAAGAGTTCTCTAACGTTGGAAGAGTGTCTACATATTTTATCCAATTCTTACGAGTACAATGAATTACCTGTCAGACACAACGAAGAATTATTAAACGAGTAAGTTATTAGTCGGCTGCGGATCTTTAATGCATTTATGAAGAAATTGTTGTTTCTTTTTTAATGTAACGAATTCATTAAGCGATGAAATCAATTTTTATTTTGTTCCTGCTCCCCACAATAAATGCAGGACAATGCATTATTTATTTATTTATTGATGCCGTAAACCATATTTGGTTTATATAGCATACATTAGTATAACACTTTACAAATATTAATGAAGTATACATATATCGTTACATAAAGTTAAGTTAATATGAACGGTAGACGCTAAATCCTAATCTTACATTTTTCGAGGATGTTAGAAATAAATATTAGTGCTGTAATGTCTCGCACGCTTAGAAAAAACATTAATAATGTAGGGATGGTATTTACTATTGAGGAGCAGTTATAACAAGTGTCCTCGTTCTAAATTGAGTTTATTTTGCAGAAAAATCCGCAGTCTAATTAATAATAAATGTAATTAACGACCGATCTTGTTATTTAATAGGGACCTGAGCAAAATGTGTCGTTACACAATAAACGACTACTCGTACGATTCTCCGAATACTAAAGCCTTCATATTACTTCAAGCACATTTCTCAAGACTTCCAGTACCATGCGCAGATTATACAACTGATTTAAAATCAGTTCTTGACCAAGCAATTCGAATTATTCAGGTATATGTATATACAATATATACATAATACGTATACAACCGCTTTATAAAATATAAAGAATTGATATAATGATGTATAATTACTTTCAGGCTATGATAGATACTGTCGCGGAATATGGTTGGCTTACATCTACGCTCATGATAATATACTTACTTCAAATGATTATTCAAGCTCGGTGGATAGATGAACCAGCAATAGTTACGTTACCTTATATAAATTCAGAACATCTACAATTATTTTCATCTTTACCCGCAGTTTTTCCTATGTTGTGCAACGTTGTATGCGACAAACAGAATAGTCTTGTTGAGGCACTAGGTGAAGTGTTCCCAAAAAATCAGATACACGAGGTGAATTTGAAATATTTAAATAGCTACAATGGATGTGCAAAGTATTCGTACACCTTTCAAAAAAGAATAACCTTTTCAAAATTGGACCCGGTAACTTGAGTTTCTTTTCAGTCGTTAAATGGATTGTTTTGCCAGCTATCGTGTAAATAACTTTTTTTAAAAATTGTTATTGGTCACGATTTTTAAATTTTTGATCTGTGCCTGTAATGAAAATGTAGAAGGTGCCTTTGGTATGTCTAAGTAAGCAATATATATACATATATACATGTACAAAGTTTCATCGAAATCGATCAAGGTTTTTATGAAATATAATTGATTGAAAGAATAGCGAAAATTGTAAAAATCTGCGATTTAAATAAATCGCGAACTCTAAATTCAAAGATTTTTACATCTTCCATTGTCCATAGCTTTTTTATGCGTCAACCGATTTCACACAATAAAACTTTGTACATGCATATAACTGACTTAGATTTAGAAAATACATGTTCTAAATTTTCATGTACAGGTACAGACAAAAAATTTACAAATCGTGACCTCTTCTCCGCAATTGCGACTAATAACGATTTTTAAAAAGAATTATTTACACATTAGCTAGTAAACTAATCCTTCTAACGTCTGAAAAAAGCTCAAGCTGTTGCACGAATACTTTGTACACCCATTGTATAATAGTTAGTGAACTGAAAATTAAAAATGATCAATCATGTTTGATATATTGCCGTGATTTGAATACTTTTTATAGATATGTCAAGTGATGAAAGATATGCCGATACTTTGTGTTGATATGCACTTGGAGGGTGAGTGGTCTGATGGCGCCAAACGAAAACCTGTCATATTGAAAATGGCAACTTCTACTGTTATCGATCTACATAAGAATCAAGACTATATATTGAATATTGGAATGAGACGAAAAAATAAATCCAACAATTTACGAGTGCATTGTCCGATGTACCAGAAAGGGAAGGATGAGGGCTGGTTTCTGGTGTTAGGCAGTACTTCCGATCAAGAATTATGGGCACTGAAACGAGCAAGTGGAATAAATGACCAACGGAGATGCCATCAGTTACAGTTTACAACACCATCGAAATTAGGTATTTATAAGAATAGTAATACAGTCAAGTCCCGATCTAACAATAAGTCAATTCTCGGCAGTGATGCCAGAATGAGCGCCGAACGGCGCTCATGTACTCTCCTCCTACCCCTTCCACTATTCCATTCCAGCACCGTGCGCAAGCGCACAATCCACGGTCCCCATCGCGCACGTGCAACGTGTCTCCCATTCGCCCCGCTCATTCCCCGTCATCAGAGAGGGAGTACATCATTTCACCGTGACTCCCCTCATCTGGCATCACAGATTCTCGGTTCCGTGTTGTGATATACATATAGTTCGGGCCTTAGAATGGTCTCCTCAGTCTCCGTCGGACTTAGAATGGGACTTGACTGTATCGTATTACATTAAATATATGTATAGTGTGATATTAGGTATTACAAAGAAAAACTGAAATTGTTTTCATTAAAGGTCGTACAACACTTACATTTTATTTGATGTCCGATTCTTACATGGGACTGGATCAGCAGTATGACATACAAGTAAACGTTATATCTTAGTTCAACAATAGTAAATATACGCTGAAAAGACTAAGATTAAATGTAAGTATGTACATTTCTAATTTGTTAGTTTATAGTTTAATCTATGTTATAGTTATTAAATGCAAATGAAAGACTTCAATAAAACATATTATTTATCAATTATTTTTAATAAAAATCTGAAATTCTTTTACCATTTGAAGATGACATTACAAACGAAACTACAATAATTTTAAATATGAGTTTTTATTTTTTTAAATTTGTATATAAATTTACATATATCTTCTTACATAGTACACGACTATGAAACAATATAAGTATTATGTATATATATAATAATAATATAAGTATTATATATATAATAATATATATAGGTTACTCTATTTATTTCATATAAATAGAAACCTTACCGACTTAGTATACAATGATAGAAAAAACAACATCTTGAGGATCAGTTTTACAATTTCACAGTGCCCAAATGAAACATCGTAATGGAAAGATTAAAAAGAACAGTAGTTTATTATATAAAAAAGGTTCAATAGAATACATGTAAGAGTTACTATATAAAAGTTTTATATTATAACATAAACATTGACAATTTATAAGAAATGAAAGCATTAAAAGTGGATGTCCTAACTAAAATATCTCATATACTTTCTTACGTACTGATCCTCCTTTACACTTATACAACATTACATTACGACAGCACAATATCTGTATTGTTATCTTCAATACGTTCGCTCTCATCGTAAAGTTAGAAAACTAGTCGCTGTGTATCACATATCTACACGTATGTGACGTCTGACAGCAAATGTGTTTAATTTCCTATGCTAACAAAATAACAAGAGATTGTATAGTAGGAAGGATTTGAGATTATTTCATTGCTTTGTTTCAAAGAGAACGTAATTAAGTTGCCCCTATAGCTTTTCTAATAAATGTTCCATTCGTTATCGATCGATGCAGTCTGTTCATGCTAACGACGCAGAAGAGATATGTTTCGAACCTGGTTCTTCAGTTTTAAGCGTGCACATCCCTGAGATACACAATATGTAAAAATGCACGAGTATATAAAATAATAAAAAATAGTTTTATCATTTATATTCCTCTATGCATCAGACGAGACGTTGTTAAACTAACAAAATTGAGAAATCGTATGCAATAAATAATTTTACATTAGCAGCACAGTTTTAAATAACAAGAGATCTACACAGCGCGTACATTTTACACTACCGTACTTACATTACACCTAAACTATAATCTATAAATGTGTTGTAACATTTTATCAAAAAAATATTATTCTCCCTCGTATATTTATTTCCTTCCCTTATACCTTCTCTTATACTCCTTTTTTTTTGTAATTACTGAAAATAGAAGTGTTATTAATATCGTGAAGTGTTAATTTTATTGGTAATCTCTTCTTCATCAGTAGATTGAACCCTGCCTACTACTTTGAGGTCTGTACTCTTTTACAATACGCACTTTATATTATTATTATTATTTGCACAATTATAATAATAATCAAAGCAAAGAAATACTTAAGCTCCTTCCACAATTAAAGTCGAAGCTGGAAGTACTGATTATTTCTTGTAAGTAATATACCGAGAGATGCCTTTACAAAAAACAACTTTGTAATAATAGATTTCTATTTATAATAATAGTATCTTTACAAAAATTCATGTATTCTTTTACGAATAACCGAGGAGAATTAATATATAATAAATTGTCGCTCATTGTTTCGGTGTTGTTATTTTCTGTATGTATAAAAAAAAATGCTTAACAAAATCTCGATTAATGCAGGTAATGCTTAGTTTAATAGTTTATTACTGTCGTTTTTTGTTTTTAGTACTTTCTTTTCCTGTGTAAATTTCCTGACTGGCAATAGCAACCTCGAAGATCAAAATCTTATCACTCGAGAACTAAGGAAGCGCTAGCATAACTAACAGAACTGTCATTCATATTATTGCATTGACTGCTTTGAGCATATTTCAAAAACTTCAGGTTCATTCTTTGGCCATTAGTATTTCCTTTTAAATTGTGAATAGCCTGTTAAAACATAGGGCGTCACAATTTTATTAGAAATTTCGGAGATTAAATATTAGGCAGAGTCATAAATAACTTCCATTTTTACGATAGAAGTTATTTATGACTCGACCTAATAGAATATATGCAAAATAACCCAGATTACAGATTTTAACAGATCAAAATGATTACCTGTAATAAGACACTAATAGGATGACGGCCACATATAGTATTACCATATTTTTTAAGATAATCGGTAAATACTGTAGGGTTTAAGCTTTCTATGATATCCATTCCCTACAATGTAGATTTATGAGAATGTGATATGGAACACGACAATAAAAATAGTATTTTACAGAAATATTAAGTGATCTTTATAAAGTAACCAATCGAGTCTAGGTGATTTCGAGGTCACCCCATTCTTTTTAAATGACAGTTTAATATTACATTGGAAGCAGTTTTTATTTATATCCTCTCAATATAATAATATCCCAATAATTCAGTTCATAAGATGATATCAAATAGAATATTTTCTCTTTTTAATTAACCGAAAGCAAGTGGAAATTTCTTTTCGATGAATTGCATTTTTCTTCTCACCCGAAATGAAGTTATTGCTAACATATTATGTACTTATTGTTATACATATATGTAAGGCCTCGTACAGACTAGAACATTTCGACGAACAGCGCCGCGAACCGCGCATTTCGACGAACATTTCGACAAACATTTCAACGAACGGCGATCGGAACGGATTTGTGCTATTTCCAGATTTTCTTGCGAACAACTATGGGAGCTGCAGCAGCGTATACTACACAAAGAAATACAGAAAATGTTGGCAGTTTATTGAGTTGAAATGTTCAGGTCTGTACGAAGCATTTTAGGGACATCAGATTCGAGATTAAATGACTTGAATTTTTGGAGATGTTACGACATTTCGGCGAACGGTGCCACGAACGCCGCCGCGCGCATTTCGACGCGCACGAACGCGAACGGGTGGCACTTACAAATCTGTTTGTTTTGGTTAGCCCGAGATTATAATGAAGACTCTTGTAGCACAGATAAAGACTAAAAAACAATATTAAAAGATTCCGTAGAGTATCAGAAATCCAGGGGTGTGCGAGATTCCAGTCGGGACGGGAATTTTTCTTGGGATCGGAGACGGAATCCCAAGAATTTCGGAATCCTGGATATTTTACGGGAATTCCGAACATTTTCGGGACTCTCGCACACCCCTGCAGAAATTCCGAAAAAATTCACGGGAAACCCGAACACCACCGGGAATCCCGAATATTCTCGGGAAAAACTCTGGATTTTTGGGATCCCGTCCCGACATGATACGAGGCTTTCCATCCCGTTCCCGGCGTCGGAATTCGGGAATTCCCGGGTTCCCGCACACCTCTAGTGTTTACATATCAAGGCGTGCGCGATTTTTACAACTTAGAACGCTCAGTCAAACCGAAAAGGACTCGATGTGTGACCAACCTTGTTGTTTACGGAACGCGCTCTCGGAACTTAACCCTTCCGTTTTTATTCAGAATATGTATCGTAGAATCATATAAAGACGAAAATTCATCATGCTGCAACATCTCCAAAAATTCAAGTCATTTAATCTCGAATCTGATGTCTTTAATGCTTCGTACAGACCTGAACGTTTCACTTTGAAACTTTCATTCACTCAATAAACTGCCAACATTTTCTGTATGTCTTTGTGCAGTATACGTCGCTGCAGCTCCCATAGTTGTTCGCAAGAAAATCTGGAAATAGCACAAATCCGTTCCGATCGCCGTTCGTCAAAATGTTTTAGTCTGTACGAGGCCTAAGATGATACTTATACGATCTACAGTACATACCATTTTATCAAGATTCTGAATAGATCTATGAATTGGACCACACGATCTATCGTAATAAGTGTAACGGAAACGTTGTCCCCAATGGCAGAAATCTGAAGAAATAACAAATAACGTCTGTGGATCAGCCATATACGGCGCTAACAATCTTCCATATAGTGCCTCCCTTTCTGGACTTAATGATCCAACAAGTATAGGAATTATAGTAAAAGAATCTTTGAACCTGCATTAATGAAATAAACTTGAAAATTAAAATTGTACACAATACACAATTGAAATATTGTTAATATAATTAGCATACCCTTCCATAACTTTTGCTATGAATGGTAATTGCATTTCAATGCTGTGTTCTTCTTCATCTGTATTTAAATCCATCCATTCGAAATGTCTAGTTTCTTCAAGTTCTCTGCATACTATCACACGAACAGAAACCCATATTTGAACTAATCTTTGATAATTCATACTTATTTTTGTTTTTCACATAATATTTCACAATATTAATACCATTCCACTGAAAAATCTATTTTAATATTCTATGATACGCAATTTATACCTTGTTGATCGATGTGCAGATCATACAGCGGTGTTTGGTAAATTGAAGCAGAAGAAAGAGCACAGCCAGCTAGTCTCACGTGATGCGATGGGCCCAGAATAAATATCCTACGACTATACAATGACATGTTACACATTTAACACTTTAGTTAAATATTATTTTTCTTGTCAACTTTAGTTTTAACATTGTAGTTAGAATAGTACAGCCTGTCAAATCTAGCTGTGCGGTTGACCAAAACTTAGAAATGTGTAGACAAAAACAAAGACCGCACTTGACGAGAGATGAATGCAATGTATGAACGGTAAGGTACACACCTCGTCAAAAGTGCGTACTGTCCATTATTTCTTACAGCAGTAAACATACAAAACAACTGTTTATATGTTTGTGTGAATACACTTGTGTCACTTTACTTTTTAACTGAACTGTCGCCACGTGCATCGTTTGACAGGTGACGATCAGTTCACCATTGTTGCAAGGTTCCGCCTATTTACCATTGCGCAACGGGGACATTTCCCCTTGCGGAGGACATTCAGCCGCACAGCTAGATTTGACAAGCTGTACATTATTTCCTATCGAATAATAACTTAAAGTAATAGTATTGTATATAAATCTTAAGTGAATTGATTATTGATAATTGAATTGAGATGTAAATAATTTCGACTTCTTAAATATAATTATTGATAAGTTGAAACAGTAGATTGAATCCTTTAAAATTCGAACATACTCAATGGAGGAGTATTCGATTAGTCTATAATACAAAATATGGTAATAAAAATTACTATATGCATTATCTTAATCACGTATTTCATTATTGGAAGAGAAAAGTCTTTATTACTGCTGCTTATGTCTCTAAATATAATTTTGTTATTATATTTCCCGACTTTTTTTATATAAAATAAGCATAAGTATAACAAAAATGTAAGAATAATAGCACAATTTAAATGAAAGAGTGACTAAATTTAGAATTAACCCTGTCTGGTTGAAACGTGTCTCTAACGATAAAAGTGCTTTGACGGAAGATTCCCAAACTTCAGCCAGAGAGAGTTAAACAAAACTACAACATATAAAAATGAAAAATAATCATCGGTTCATCCAATATAAATTGCAGATGTAATTAGTAAATTACATTCCAACGAAAAACTTACACAACAACAGGACTAATCTGGCGATATGCAAAACCAGCACATGCTCCGCAATAGCTGTAACCTGCATGTCTGTGAAATTTTGTTTGTATTTCAATAAAGATTTGTTAATTTAAGAAATTATTTAATGTGCTATAATTACTGACGGGGCAATAATTGCCCTAGCAGGTCCATGTGATAAGTCTGCTGCACCCAACCAACCTTCTAATTGCTTATTCAACTCCGTACCTGTACAAAATATTCATCTTAAGACATATGATAATAATTCATACCGAAAAACTACTGGTAGAATGTTAAAATTATGTGAATAAATAAAAGGAACACAATAGAATATAATTTCTGCAGAAATACAGAACTATACGCAAATGTTTTTCATAGAATCTGTGGAAAAATTCGAAAATTATTTCCACAGAGTTGCTCAGAAATTTTAAGCAAATTTTGAATATTAAATAAATAAATAATTAACAAGTTTCTATAAGTACGGTTGGGTGCAATACATATGTGAAATGTATATTACCTTGCCGAATACTCAAAATATAACATCGATATAACAAATAATATCGCAGGGATTATTAATACTAAATATTAATTTATAGAAATATAGATTATTGCATTATAGAAAGATACTGTGTGTAGGTGTAACGTCTGTTGTAATTATTCGTTTATATGTGCGAACACAAGAAACTGATGACTTAACATAAATGATAATAAATAATCACGATCGTAATATAATTAACAGACGTAAAAATATGAAAACATTTTAAATAACGCTTACCAGAGCCTGCGTACCAACTACCAGCATGAGTTGCTCTTCTAATTAATGCCATTTTTCGCCTTGTTCCACCAATCCTTATTTATATCGATAACTTCTTAAAGTAAACAAGATTTGTTTCTGAATGGTTTTATATACAATCTATATATAGAGCATATCTTAGTTGTTAAATCCTAATGTTTATAAAATTCTATCACAAAACTTTTTATTTAACCACGAACCATGTACTCCTAATAACGTCGAATGACATGTTGAGTTGATTATAACCATGTCGAAAATTTCAGCATGTATATACCTTTTGTATACAAACAAAATACGTCGAAAACTGGTGTTTTACAAGTTTTCATCTTCCGATCATATAAATTTAGTTAATGATTTGTTATTCTACGTAATAATTCGTACGTTCACTGAAGTTTTCAAGTGTACGCATTTGTAGTAAACCAAAACGTAAATACACTGTCACTGTCTTTAGTAGAAAAGGAGATGATATACATTATACATATATATACCCAGCCAACCAAAAATCTAAATTTGGTCGACCTCCTGTGCGCGCATATGCCGAGCTAGTGTCGACCGTAGGACCAGAGTTTGGACATGGGCATGAGGTCGGCATCAGGTCGGCACGAATCGGCCGAATGTGCCTTTGTGGCAGCACTGTCGCACTGATGTACCGCATGCCGAATATCGTTTTACAGGTGAAACAAACAATTCCAATGTCGCTTTTGCAAAATTCACATGTTTTTCTATAAGCGAGGGTGAAACTAATATCCTAATCGCGATATGGAGCAACAAAAAATGAGTATACACATTCGGAGCTAATATCCCGTACATTACTACCGGGCCGGTATATAAGAGAAATTGGCGAAACTCGGTCGCTTTAAAAGTTGAATATTCTTCTATTGGCCTCGGGCGTCTAGAAAAATCAGATGGACAGTACTTATCGAGTACTGCCATTCGCGCGGAGATGATAAAATCATTTTTATTTATCATCTTTAAAATATAAGTGTATTCAATTAGTTGAAATTGAACTGTAAAGAAAATTGTACGGCAATGCAAATTTTAGATTATGTCTCTTGCAATCGATGCAGACAATTTTTATTTCGCATAAAGATCCGCAGTCTAGGAAAAATAACAAATGTGAGAAATAAATAAAATTTGTATTTTTTTTTTCGCCAATTTCTCTTATATACCGGCCCGGTAGTAATGTACGGGATATTAGCTCCGAATGTGTATACTCATTTTTTGTTGCTCCATATCGCGATTAGGATATTAGTTTCACCCTCGCTTATAGAAAAACATGTGAATTTTGCAAAAGCGGCATTGGAATTGTTTGTTTCACCTGTAAAACGATATTCGGCATGCGGTACATCAGTGCGACAGTGCTGCCACAAAGGCACATTCGGTCGATTCGTGCCGACCTGATGCCGACCTCATGCCCATGTCCAAACCCTGGTCCTACGGTCGTCCAAAATTAAGCCAATCGGGACTTGAGCACCTCCGAGCGTAGATTGGACAATGATTTGCCGATCTGTGCCCTAGGCACGGCTTGCCCAAGGCACGCCTGGTTAGCTGGGTATTTATATATGTATGCATATCTAATTGTAGAATATTGTAGATTGTACACAATATAAATATTATGTTTTCTACAAATTGGGAAAGAGAAAGAGAGAAGGAGAGTAACGAAAATTGAATACAGTCGAAATTCAAATTATAGATAATAATAATAATTATCCATGTATCTTCTTACAGCATATATTATTGGCATAGGTGTATGTTGGTGTATGTACATGCAAAATTGACTGAAAATTGACGTATACCCAGACAGCACAGTCTGACCGAGCCTACCGCCGGACCCAGCTACCAGAGCCCCTGCCCGACAGGTTACGGGCAGTTACGGGCAAACACAATGCTTGGAGCAGCGTTGAGAGTGTTGAGACCAAGACAGGCCGATTTAGCCGGGCCCCTGTGCACAAAATGGCGCGATTTTCACCTGCCGGGGGCTCGAGCCCAGGGCCTGCCGGCCGGGCTGGGATTCAGCCTGTTTTTGAGAGGGCAGCACGGTATCACACTAATGTGCATAGCAATACTGCCCACACTACCGGCCTCTCAATTTCCCGCGTATTTTTCAAATGTTTAATGTGTACTTATTGATGAAAGTGCAATAATGCAGGTACGTTTTATTTATTACCTACGTGTCTCTTTTATCTTTGTGTGCTCTTTTATCTTTGATGCTATTTTAATAGCATCATAAAAATTACATTTATCATACACGTACAGATGAGCTTTGGACAATTTGTTTTACATATAGTCTTTTCACTAGTTTCATACTATATTTATTAGTTGATAATGCCACGATGTTGTTGTGTTCACAATTGTAAGGGAGTACTTAGAAAATATAATAGATATTAGTTTTAGAAAACAAGAAACTAAACAATAACAAGTAATTTTGAATAATATGAGTAACATATGATAAAAAAAAGATAACGCGCTACAGTAATGACCCGAGGGTGGTAAGGAAAGTAACAATTACACGATTTTATTATTGCTTGCCTAACTCTTCTCTTCAATAACTATTAATTATCCAACCTCTAACCAACACCTCGTTGACTTCGTAACAATAATTTAGGTTTCCATGAACTTATATATCCCATCATTAATTTTCAAATGATGCACTTTAATTTAAAGAAAATCTTATTTTGCTTTATACTTATAAATCACGGTAAATATTTCAAATATTATATGTACCACAACACCAACCCAGACAACCAGGGCTGCACCGGGCAGCAATGTCGCGTTTTGGATCCCTGCTGCCGCGAGGCTGCACGGAAAACGGTGGGGGATTTTTCCTCACCGTAAGAGGGCAACACAGTCGCGCCAATGTTTCGAATGCCGTACGCAGCGCCATACAGGCACGTACAGGCCTTGTACTAGGGAGCAGGGGGTCTCTCGCCCCGGTAAGGTGATACAGAGCTGGTCGCGCTGATGTGGATCTTCCACATTAAGATGTCGGTAAAGTAAATGTCTATTGTACAAATGTGTAGCAGCAGCAGCAACAGTCTTTCTTTTTACTGACAAAAATTAATATTATTATTTAAATTACATACTACATACTATCAGGTCGTTCGGAAAGTAATTTTGTTTATCGTGTAGGGATGGCAATGCTTCCGTTTGTCATTACTAGACTGCAGATCTTTCTGCAAAATAAAAAATGTCAGCGTCGATTACAGGAAATAGAAACTAAATTGAATTGAATTATTTCTTCAGCAAAGGAGAAAACGAAATGACTTTCCGAACGAGCTAATACATTAACATATTACAATAGGAGAGCTGCATAAAGTCTAAATAAAATCAATCTCATCATTTTCATACAAAGAAACATTTACCAGTTACTTTTAAGGTTCGGTAGGTGTAGAGGGTTGAAACGTCTTCGTGCAAAAAAAAAATGTGTCGTAGAAGGGAAAAGAAACTTAATTTATAACTTTCGGCTCGAGCGCGTTTCCAGCTACCCGAGTGCATCGGGCTGCCCGGGAGTGTCTCGATCTCGTCGGGCGGGTTCGGAAAGAATCGGACAAGTTCGGGCGAGCGAGTTTTCGCGCTACTCGAGATTCAATTCTGCGTTCGCACCAGTTCGCACGAATTTGTCCGCTTCTATCTGACGTCTGAACGCGCTCGACGAAGTCGAGCCACTCTCGGGCCACCAGGCCACCCGATGGTGTGTCACGGATAGTCTGCGGATCTTTCTGCAAAATAAAAATTTACTATATCGATTGCAAGAAATAGAAATCAAATTGAATTGAATTGTTTCTTCAGCAAAGGAGAAAACGAAATGACTTTCCGAACGAACCAATACATTATAACATATTACAAGGAGAGCTGCATAAAGTCTAAATAAAATCAATCTCATCACTTTCATACAAAGAAACATTTACCAGTTACTTTTAAGGTTCGGTAGGTGTAGAGTGTTGAAATTTATAATTTTCGGCTCGAGCGCGTTTCAAGCTACCCGAGTGCATCGGGCTGCCAAGGGGTTTCGAGCTGCCCGGGAGTGTCTCGATCTCGTCGGGCGGGTTCGGAAAGAATCGGACAAGTTCGGGCGAGCGAGTTTTCGCGCTACTCGAGATTCAATTCTGCGTTCGCACGAACTTGTCCGCTTCTGTCTGACGTCTGAACGCGCTCGACGAAGTCGAGCCACTCTCGGGCCACCGGGCCACCCGATGGTGTGTCACGGATAGACTGCGGATCTTTCTGCAAAATAAAAATTTACTATATCGATTGCAAGAAATAGAAATCAAATTGAATTGAATTGTTTCTTCAGCAAAGGAGAAAACGAAATGACTTTCCGAACGAGCTAATACATTAACATATTACAAGGAGAGCTGCATAAAGTCTAAATAAAATCAATCTCATCACTTTCATACAAAGAAACATTTACCAGTTACTTTTAAGGTTCGGTAGGTGTAGAGTGTTGAAATTTATAATTTTCGGCTCGAGCGCGTTTCAAGCTACCCGAGTGCATCGGGCTGCCAAGGGGTTTCGAGCTGCCCGGGAGTGTCTCGATCTCGTCGGGCGGATTCGGAAAGAATCGGACAAGATCGGGCGAGCGAGTTTTCGCGCTACTCGAGATTCAATTCTGCGTTCGCACGAACTTGTCCGCTTCTGTCTGACGTCTGAACGCGCTCGACGAAGTCGAGCCACTCTCGGGCCACCGGGCCACCTGATAGTGTGTCACGGATAGACTGCGTATCTTTATGCAAAATAAAAAATGTCAGCGTCGATTACAGGAAATAGAAACTAAATTGAATGTCATCTCTTCCCTTAATGATTTTAATAGAGGAGAAATCATATATTGACATCTTCAATTTAAAAAATTTTCCAACAACTATCAATTTCATCTACTCAAGTTTGCTATAAATGCATAAAGATCCGCAGTCTATTCGTGACATATCAAGCGGCCCGAGAGTGGCTCGACTTCGTCGAGTGATTTGAAAATTACAGTCAAAACGTGTTGGTCGAGGAAGTGTCGACTTCCAGCTCAATAGTAATGACCTGTCATAAATCTCCCTGTAGAGAACAGCCCCGGGAACGGCACTGAAAGAAATCGAGTCTACCGGGTTGGGTCTGCCTGGGTCTGCCAAGCCCGACCCCAGCCGCGCGCCCGTGGTCTGCCTAGCCCGACCCCAGCCGCGCGCCCGTAGTCTCAATGTGTTGATTTCGATGGCGCACGCTGCGTAGTATGTGTGACCGCTGTAATAAGTATTTCAATACAGCCGAAAATGCATGTGAAACGAGTCCTGCCTCCTCCACTCTGATCCAATCGTCCGCGCATTCGCACCTAGACACGTCACCGTAATCCTGCCTGGGAACCTTCTTCTCAGGCTTACACCAAGTACAATGTCACCAGTTCGAATCCATGCGTGTTGGCGTCTTGCCGCCATCCCCTACAATTGCGTAGTATGTAGTGGGCGGTAACGGTATCGTATCCTAACCCACTGCTGTTCCGCTATCGCTCGTACTTACGAGGCAGTGTATTGGATCACTTGTTGGACATAGACAAATCTAAAATGTTTTTTCACTACGTGAATGAAATATGTAATTTCAGGACCGACGCTGTCGATCCTTACGTCAGAAAATGTCTGTTCCAGGGTTGTTACCTTTCACTTAAAAAGGCATCGTTGGTCAAGACTGGTTGCTAATATTATTCTCGAGGTGTAAATGAGGTTATTTAGTCGTATACAGCGTCCGTTGCCAGCTCCTTGTGACGCCAATTTTTATATCTCCATTTCTTTTGAAGGGCTCATTTTACAGTGGAAACTCCAAGGAATATAAACATATTTTGTTCAAAATTTAAATCACTGACGCACAGTGGTCTGGATTGGAAAATCGTGTGCCATTTTGTTATAACTTTTGAACCAGTAGAGATACTGCAATGAAATTTTCACTAAAAATATTTAAAAAATAGTCATTTTTAACTATAGGTAATTAAATATTTTTTGCATTTGTTAAACAATAATTTTTTATAAATTTTCATTGATATTTTTGATTTAAAAAAAAATTTTTGGAATATAATCGTACATACTATTTTTTACTTTCTAAATATGTATTTTTTATATTTATGTTTCACACATGTGTAACGTTTTATGGAATACGTAAAATATAAATTTGAGAAGTCTTGTTGCAATCAACATACACAAAAAAAATTACCGTAAAGGTAAAAACGCATTACAAGCGTGTCAAAGATATTTTTTATAATAATTTATAATGATTAAAAAACGAAACGAGCCTACTACCTTATATCTTTATTTTACTAGAGGTGAGCGAAATATCAGAACGAAACAGGATTGAAAAACTTCTATTATATTTTAATACTAAAGAATTACCTCGGATGCAATATTTAACACTAAAATCTTACATTTTTCGCTATGTGAAGTCATCTGATAATAATTTGTACCAACAATATACCTCGCAAACATTCTATTACCAACTTTAATGGCTTTAAACAATAATAATTTGAGCGGGCGGAGAGGGGCGGAATTAATTTTTTCATGATTATTTAGAAGGAAGGTGTACTAAAAATATTCCAATTAATTAGAAAGCTAAACTCGGCTAAACTTTAAAGATATACCATCTTAAATGGAAAGGACTTCACAAATTTTTCTTACGGCATTGAGCATTATTATATAAATAGAGTATTTACGTTAATAAATAATAGAAAGATATGATTTTTATCACAAAAGTCTGCTCTTCAATATAAAAAAAAAAGCGAGAGATAATATTAAATAGGAACGTCAGGGCACCGCATCACAGAGAAGCAATTTTTCTCGTGAAAAATCCTCCTCTTAAAATGTCCTATTTTCAATGTTTATTGCAACTATTATATTTATTAAATTGTACTATTTTCTTCATTTCCGAGGTCTGTGAACATTTGGGAAGCAATGTTTATAGATATCGATACGAGAAAGTTCGTTTTTGGGCAGAAAGGCACACGATTTTCCAATCCAGACCACTGTGTGACGGCTCATCGAAAAAGACGTAAAAAACGAATTAGTTTAAATTTTTCGACTCCATACAGTTGATGGTCGAGGTTAAAAAAATAATTTTGCAATAGCCCAATCCTTTCCTAATAAAACCACCAAAAAAAAAGTGTAGCTCAATCGGATTTCAACGAAAATATGATTTCATGATGTTTCGTTGACAAAAAATTCGATTTTTTGGAAAATCCTGAGGTGGTAGACAAATTCTGAGACCAGATTTGAAATAAGCGTGGAAGAATGTACGGGAAATGATGTACAGCATGTTGCAAAAAAGTTTTATTGAAATTGTGCAGGTTTAACGAATTTTGTCAAGGTTAAAAAACGTTCGTACCATCATTTCCCTACTTTCCGCATATTCTGCAAAGTTAGAGCTTTAATTTAAAAAAAAATTCATCGTTCTATCTCTTTTCTATCGAAAGTTATTCGACTTTAACACAGAAACTTGCGGCGACCCGTGCAGCGACCCTTGCAGCGACCCTTGCAGCGACCCAATAGCTGCACGGGTCGCTGCAAGGGTCGCCGCCTGGATCGCGACGGAATGGCCAAAAAAGGTGTGTCACAGCTCTGACCGACCAGTCCTGAACCGCTAGAGGACTCATCAGTAAGGCGGGCCCTGCCCGAGACGCTGCGATATCGGAAGGTGGTTTAAGACTGTATATATAGAGATCGGTGACGGATCAGGTAGCAGCGAGAAAGGTCTTTCTTTGACTATCTGTCCATCTTGTGGCAAATGTAGGAAATTAGCTGCCACAAAAGAGAGCGAGTTATTATTGTCCGCTTCTGTCCGAACGCGCCCGACGAGGTCGACCACGTTCGGGCCACCCGCCCGATGTGTTACGGATAGACAGCGGGTCTTTATGCAAAATAAAAAACGTCAGCGTTGATTACAAGAAATAGAAACTCAAAAGAATGTCATCCCTTTCCTTAATGATTTTAATAAAGGAGAAATCATATATTGACATTTTCAATTTTAAAAATTTTCCAACAACTATCAATTTCATCTGCTCAATTTTGCTATAAATGCATACAGATCCCAAGTCTATCCGTTACACATCGGGCGGCTCGAGAGCGGCTCGACATCGGCGAGTGATTTGAGGAGTTGGTGACAGATGGATAGACCGTATGGCGATTAACTTCATCAATCGATTGAATCAATTCGATCAAATTTGTTGCCGGTCAAATCTGGAGTCGGTGAAATGTCGGCGAAAACCGTGTGCGCCGTCCGGCGCAATGTTCGTCGAAATGTCATAACATCTCCAAAAATTCAAGTCTTTTAGTCTCGAATCTAATGTCGTTAATGCTTCGTACGGAGCTGAACATTTCGCTTTGAAACTTTAATTCACTGTGTGAAATCAGGGACTTAATCTCGGTAAAATATATATACATACCGAACAATACCGGTAACGGTACTATGCCAAGTGGCTGAAATAACACCGAAACCGTTAATATACTTTTTCGAGCAAAAGCTCCTGAAAAACGAAGTTTGGGCTTTTGTTGTGCCATGGCCGAACTGCAATGTGCCGTACCCTTAGGAGTTAATAGCCGTAATAACCATAAAGACATTAAAGACCAAATCGGTCTAACCAGATTCCTTGGGGTTACCGTGCGCTCGCTACCCCCGCCATATAAAAGATTCTGTAGACTTTTTCAAATACAGTGATATCCAATATTAATACAGTATGATTGTTTAAACATGTTTAAACAACGGTTTTGGAAACAGCGGGACAAACGATTTTTTCGAATCCATATTTATTAAGCTTAAGATTTTTAAAACTAAGAAAATGAAAAAACACTATCCGATTACCCGAAATGTCATCGAAAACGGTCAACACATAAACCAGATATACATAGTAGGCATTGAAAGATGTAAAGAAAAGTATCTTTGAATTTTTCTGCTCACGATTGATCTAAATCGCAGTTTCTTATAATTGTTTTAATTTTTAATTGTTTTCGAGTATCCATATTTCCATGCGAAATAGAACTACTGTTTCGGATTTTGTTCAAATTTGGATATGTTGCAGTCTTTAGTGAAATATGAGAAAACGTATCTCAAACAATTCCTTGAAGTCTTGAAAATTGTTGGTTTTACGGACGTGTAATATGAGGTGTCACAAGTTTTTCCTTAAATTATAACAGCCAAACTAACTGTTTACCCCGACACGAGCACTTCGTTTAAAATCAGGTATGAAGGGTTGGATCAGTCCGGTAGTGGAGAAAGTGTAAGTGGGTGAATTAAAACCACTGGTTTAAACAGGGAAGCCGGGTTTCTGCGACTTCAAGATCACTTTTAATAATAATTTTAAACACGCGGTACAAATAACTGACAATTGAGATGTCGTTTCGGAGGAACGACTCACGGTTCTCGTTTCGGAGGAACAGAGATCTCTCTCAGTCATCAATCTCGACTGTTGCGGATCGGGGTCCTCGCGTAATACGCGGGCATCCCCACCATACTCTCATACTGGGGAGCTCGTTAGAAATCGTTCAAATTGAACGCGAACGGTAAAGACAATAACACGGGACGAGACGGTAGCACAATGCTTTGAACGTATTTACAATCGCGTGTCAAACACTAACAAAACGATGAAAATTAGTTTTTGGTGCTCATATACAGGGTGCTCGACATAATAAAAAGAGACACCTAGCACATATTTTTAAATTTCTTATATTTAAAGGTGGAAAGTGTACACTCCGTTATGAATAAAACCACTAGAAACGATCCTAATTCCGTCGAGTTTAGGCTTTTCTTAATCGGCAGAACGCCACGAATTGGCTCGTGTGACTTTCGTGAGGGCAGCACGGAAAATAATTAAGTTCAGCATTCGCTCCTTAGCGGTTTCATGCCGAGCTACCTGGCTGGCCGGGGGATTGTCGGGCCGTGTTTATTGCACTACTATTGTGTTCTGGGCTCAGGCCTCAGGGCTCGACCCTCGGGCGTCGGTCGTGTTCATTGTAGCCTCGAGTTGGCCGAAAGTATTCATGGATTTATTCATTTTCGAGAAAATAGAATAAAAATAAAATCACTAACCAGTGTTGGGCAAAAATTCAATCGACGATTGACGACTAAATTTCTACTTCAATCGTTAATCGCGATTAACAATTAATATCCTCGTTTAGTCGTTAATTGTGGTTAACGAATAAATACCGATTGATCGTTATATTTGCGGATAAGATTAAATACTTATTAATCGTTAATTGCGGATAACGATTAAATTTCTACTTTAGTCGTTAATCGCGACTAACGATTATCAATCGTCAATCGGATGACCGATTAAATGCCCAACTCATCTGTCACCAACTCCTCAAATCACTCGCCGATGTCGAGCCGCTCTCGAGCCGCCCGATGTGTAACGGATAGACTTGGGATCTGTATGCATTTATAGCAAAATTGAGCAGATGAAATTGATAGTTGTTGGAAAATTTTTAAAATTGAAAATGTCAATATATGATTTCTCCTTTATTAAAATCATTAAGGAAAGGGATGACATTCTTTTGAGTTTCTATTTCTTGTAATCAACGCTGACGTTTTTTATTTTGCATAAAGACCCGCTGTCTATCCGTAACACATCGGGCGGGTGGCCCGAACGTGGTCGACCTCGTCGGGCGCGTTCGGACAGAAGCGGACAATAATAACTCGCTCTCTTTTGTGGCAGCTAATTTCCTACATTTGCCACAAGATGGACAGATAGTCAAAGAAAGACCTTTCTCGCTGCTACCTGATCCGTCACCGATCTCTATATATACAGTCTTAAACCACCTTCCGATATCGCAGCGTCTCGGGCAGGGCCCGCCTTACTGATGAGTCCTCTAGCGGTTCAGGACTGGTCGGTCAGAGCTGTGACACACCTTTTTTGGCCATTCCGTCGCGATCCAGGCGGCGACCCTTGCAGCGACCCGTGCAGCTATTGGGTCGCTGCAAGGGTCGCTGCAAGGGTCGCTGCACGGGTCGCCGCAAGTTTCTGTGTTAAAGTCGAATAACTTTCGATAGAAAAGAGATAGAACGATGAATTTTTTTTTAAATTAAAGCTCTAACTTTGCAGAATATGCGGAAAGTAGGGAAATGATGGTACGAACGTTTTTTAACCTTGACAAAATTCGTTAAACCTGCACAATTTCAATAAAACTTTTTTGCAACATGCTGTACATCATTTCCCGTACATTCTTCCACGCTTATTTCAAATCTGGTCTCAGAATTTGTCTACCACCTCAGGATTTTCCAAAAAATCGAATTTTTTGTCAACGAAACATCATGAAATCATATTTTCGTTGAAATCCGATTGAGCTACACTTTTTTTTTGGTGGTTTTATTAGGAAAGGATTGGGCTATTGCAAAATTATTTTTTTAACCTCGACCATCAACTGTATGGAGTCGAAAAATTTAAACTAATTCGTTTTTTACGTCTTTTTCGATGAGCCGTCACACAGTGGTCTGGATTGGAAAATCGTGTGCCTTTCTGCCCAAAAACGAACTTTCTCGTATCGATATCTATAAACATTGCTTCCCAAATGTTCACAGACCTCGGAAATGAAGAAAATAGTACAATTTAATAAATATAATAGTTGCAATAAACATTGAAAATAGGACATTTTAAGAGGAGGATTTTTCACGAGAAAAATTGCTTCTCTGTGATGCGGTGCCCTGACGTTCCTATTTAATATTATCTCTCGCTTTTTTTTTTATATTGAAGAGCAGACTTTTGTGATAAAAATCATATCTTTCTATTATTTATTAACGTAAATACTCTATTTATATAATAATGCTCAATGCCGTAAGAAAAATTTGTGAAGTCCTTTCCATTTAAGATGGTATATCTTTAAAGTTTAGCCGAGTTTAGCTTTCTAATTAATTGGAATATTTTTAGTACACCTTCCTTCTAAATAATCATGAAAAAATTAATTCCGCCCCTCTCCGCCCGCTCAAATTATTATTGTTTAAAGCCATTAAAGTTGGTAATAGAATGTTTGCGAGGTATATTGTTGGTACAAATTATTATCAGATGACTTCACATAGCGAAAAATGTAAGATTTTAGTGTTAAATATTGCATCCGAGGTAATTCTTTAGTATTAAAATATAATAGAAGTTTTTCAATCCTGTTTCGTTCTGATATTTCGCTCACCTCTAGTAAAATAAAGATATAAGGTAGTAGGCTCGTTTCGTTTTTTAATCATTATAAATTATTATAAAAAATATCTTTGACACGCTTGTAATGCGTTTTTACCTTTACGGTAATTTTTTTTGTGTATGTTGATTGCAACAAGACTTCTCAAATTTATATTTTACGTATTCCATAAAACGTTACACATGTGTGAAACATAAATATAAAAAATACATATTTAGAAAGTAAAAAATAGTATGTACGATTATATTCCAAAAATTTTTTTTTAAATCAAAAATATCAATGAAAATTTATAAAAAATTATTGTTTAACAAATGCAAAAAATATTTAATTACCTATAGTTAAAAATGACTATTTTTTAAATATTTTTAGTGAAAATTTCATTGCAGTATCTCTACTGGTTCAAAAGTTATAACAAAATGGCACACGATTTTCCAATCCAGACCACTGTGCGTCAGTGATTTAAATTTTGAACAAAATATGTTTATATTCCTTGGAGTTTCCACTGTAAAATGAGCCCTTCAAAAGAAATGGAGATATAAAAATTGGCGTCACAAGGAGCTGGCAACGGACGCTGTATACGACTAAATAACCTCATTTACACCTCGAGAATAATATTAGCAACCAGTCTTGACCAACGATGCCTTTTTAAGTGAAAGGTAACAACCCTGGAACAGACATTTTCTGACGTAAGGATCGACAGCGTCGGTCCTGAAATTACATATTTCATTCACGTAGTGAAAAAACATTTTAGATTTGTCTATGTCCAACAAGTGATCCAATACACTGCCTCGTAAGTACGAGCGATAGCGGAACAGCAGTGGGTTAGGATACGATACCGTTACCGCCCACTACATACTACGCAATTGTAGGGGATGGCGGCAAGACGCCAACACGCATGGATTCGAACTGGTGACATTGTACTTGGTGTAAGCCTGAGAAGAAGGTTCCCAGGCAGGATTACGGTGACGTGTCTAGGTGCGAATGCGCGGACGATTGGATCAGAGTGGAGGAGGCAGGACTCGTTTCACATGCATTTTCGGCTGTATTGAAATACTTATTACAGCGGTCACACATACTACGCAGCGTGCGCCATCGAAATCAACACATTGAGACTACGGGCGCGCGGCTGGGGTCGGGCTAGGCAGACCACGGGCGCGCGGCTGGGGTCGGGCTTGGCAGACCCAGGCAGACCCAACCCGGTAGACTCGATTTCTTTCAGTGCCGTTCCCGGGGCTGTTCTCTACAGGGAGATTTATGACAGGTCATTACTATTGAGCTGGAAGTCGACACTTCCTCGACCAACACGTTTTGACTGTAATTTTCAAATCACTCGACGAAGTCGAGCCACTCTCGGGCCGCTTGATATGTCACGAATAGACTGCGGATCTTTATGCATTTATAGCAAACTTGAGTAGATGAAATTGATAGTTGTTGGAAAATTTTTTAAATTGAAGATGTCAATATATGATTTCTCCTCTATTAAAATCATTAAGGGAAGAGATGACATTCAATTTAGTTTCTATTTCCTGTAATCGACGCTGACATTTTTTATTTTGCATAAAGATACGCAGTCTATCCGTGACACACTATCAGGTGGCCCGGTGGCCCGAGAGTGGCTCGACTTCGTCGAGCGCGTTCAGACGTCAGACAGAAGCGGACAAGTTCGTGCGAACGCAGAATTGAATCTCGAGTAGCGCGAAAACTCGCTCGCCCGATCTTGTCCGATTCTTTCCGAATCCGCCCGACGAGATCGAGACACTCCCGGGCAGCTCGAAACCCCTTGGCAGCCCGATGCACTCGGGTAGCTGGAAACGCGCTCGAGCCGAAAATTATAAATTAAGTTTCTTTTCCCTTCTACGACACATTTTTTTTGCACGAAGACGTTTCAACCCTCTACACCTACCGAACCTTAAAAGTAACTGGTAAATGTTTCTTTGTATGAAAATGATGAGATTGATTTTATTTAGACTTTATGCAGCTCTCCTATTGTAATATGTTAATGTATTAGCTCGTTCGGAAAGTCATTTCGTTTTCTCCTTTGCTGAAGAAATAACATTCAATTTGATTTCTATTTCTTGCAATCGATGTAGTCAATTTCTACTTTGCAGAAAGATTCGCAGTCTAGTAATGACAAACGGAAGCATTGCCATCCCTACACGATAAACGAAATTACTTTGCGAACGACCTGATAGTATGTAGTATGTAATTTAAATAAAAATATTAATTTTGTCAGTAAAAAGAAAGACTGCTGCTGCTACACATTTGTATAATAGACATTTACTTTAGCGACATCTACCACATAGCACGTTCTACATTAATGCGACCTGGCGCGACCGTGTTGCCCTCTTACGGCGAGGCAAAATCGAGCCCCGTTCTCCGTGCAGTGGCGCGGCAGCAGGGATCCAAAACGCGACATAGCTGCGGCGCAGTACAGCTGCAGAACGGAGCAGTTGGTTGTCTGGGCAAACTATTCCGAGAGTCCCCAAGATGTATACCGCATTTATAAATATTAGTATACTTTAATATCACTTCTACTTGCCAGAGTTATAATACTTATATATTGCTTATACATAATTAATGAAGGATTGTGTATTTTAACATAATTTTCTCTGAAGAAAACGTTAATTATACTCCGAAATACAAGACTCCCATTATTGAAAAGCGGTGTTGCCACGTTGTTCGGTACTGGAACATACTGGAACTAGAAACTAATAGAGTAGGCTGTGGTAATGTTCTAGATTCTAGAGAAAACAATTAACAATACACTGGTCAAATTCAAAATTAACAACCGTTTACTTCTCGAATAATATTAAAACATATTAGCCAAATTTGAGTTAAATAATTTATCAAATAATCGTTATTATTGTTACTCAGTAGGTCGTAATTTGTTCCGTGAAAATTTTGAATGTCTCGGTACTTAATTTGATTTCGCCGTAGAAATGGTTAATATGGCAGAAATTCGTGTCTCTAGTGTTGTTTAAGTTTGTGAAACTGATTGACAAAACAGAAGTTTATTTGTTAAGAATATTATAATGTGCATAAAAGTTGATTTTTCGGGACGTGTCAGCGTGGAAATCCTCTCTAATAGAAACCATTAATTATCCGACAGAACTTTTACCTTATCAGATTTCATTCGAAGTCAACATCGACGTTTTTGTGTTTTTTTTTACACTCATTTACTTTGTTTATTATGAATTTAATGGATTCTTTTATGCAGTAACTTAACAACGGATTCGATAATATAGGTAATCAAATTTTAGGCCATCATACCCTTTAATATTTTGATTATGTAGAACGTTATAACCTTTGCTTTCTTTGTGCTTGTTACTGATTTCTATCGTTACAATGTCAAAACCACCAACTTTCAGTTCGATATAGTTTCTTGAAATTTCTCTCTATCCTGTATAATTCGAAAATTTCATTGGACTTTCGAAAGTACTAATACAAATAATAGAAGAACTTTTCAATTAATCATTTCCACTCCATTACCATATTATCTCATATATATACACATATATATATACAATAATCAGTGATCACAATAACAAGTCGTTCTTGTCGAAATTAGTATCATTATCATATTGATTTTATGATTATGGATTTATGTAGAAATATGAAAACATTCCAGAATAATGTTCAGGTTAGTTTACGAGTATTTAGAAAGTATGTACCTATGTTTTGTATAACAAGTGTATATAGAACGTTAGCCTTTAAGAAGATCTTGTTATTTAATATTATCCTACACATGCTATTTTTTACTTGCTATTGAACAAGTAAACAAAATGTTATTTATATCATTTTATAGAATTGTTTCCTCTTATACGAACGCTATAGTTTGTAAAGCATAATTAGTTTAAATTAGATATTTTTTTGTTTTCGTTAGGATAAATATATTCTATTGTATAGATTTATTTACTCGCGTATAATAGAATAAATGAGAAATAAACTGCTTTATTATGTATTACCAGGCATTAGATGTAATCACCCATTTTATTAAACCAATTGTATCAAACTACGTAGCACTTTTATGGAAACGATATCTTTCCTTGCCAATAGGTCCATTCTCATTTCCTGTCTATGATTTTGATATGACCAAAGCATTGGCGCTACGATAAAGAGGTAAACATTTCAATGTATGCATTCTTAAAATCTAGACAATAAGATAGTAAGGTTTCTATGTAATAATCAGACTGCGGATCTTTATGCATTTATAGCAGTGGTGAGCAACCCGTGGCGTATTGTGGGTCAAAAGTGGGAACATAAGACTACATACTAAATACTTCGTTGAGTCGCGCTGTGCCGGATTCCGGCGGGCCGCAGGCAGTTTGCTAGCAGGCCAAATGCGGCCTGCAGGCCAGCGAGTTGCTCATCCCTGATTTATAGCAAAACTAAGTAGATGAAATTCAAAATTGTTGAAACGTTTCAGTTTCTATTTCTTGCAATCGATGCAGACAATTGTTATTCCGCATAAAGATCCGTAGTCTACCAATAATATAGTTTTCCCATTGATATGTTAATAACATTTTTATTCTTTTTGTTTGGTCGTGTTGCAGGTTGCTACTAGGAGTAATTGTCATGGATTTTCCTCAGTTCCATGAAATTGAACGGCTTACAAGTGATGCGATAAAATAGAAGTGATCGTGCGGTAATTGACAGAAAAGTGTGTTGGTGTGCCTCAGCAGGTACTTTGTAGTGGAGCCACCAGGCTATGGCCAACCTGAACTTTGAGCAACCGCCACGCAGTACTGCGAATACAAGCCTTACATCGCGTACGGGTGGTGGGGGGGGCTTAAATTCGTCGACCCTGACGGGTCATGTCACACCTACCTCGGGCATGTTCTCAGGCTCGTCTACAAGCACTTCAAGTTCAATCGCTTCTGCGGTAGTAGTTACTAGCGTGTACATTGGAGCCTCAGGAGCAGCAGGTGGACAAAATAATCACCAACCACAACAACAACAGCTCTCTCCTATGGGCAGTAGGGGACTGTTTGGGCAGAGAGCTTTTACAGACAGACGTACAATGCCTGCTCTTGGGTTAGTTCCTTTTTACAATCTGTAAAATAACTTGTCGGTTGTATCAGGTTGTCCGAAAAGTTGGTACTCGATTCATGCACATTATGCAAATTCACATTAGCAAGTACTAAAACATTAACATAAAGATTATCGCATTGTTTGTACTTATTTAGCGACATTAGAGGAACACATTCAGAAAGAAACTTTTGGGACAACCTGATATTATATTATCCCTTAACACTCAAAATTGCTCTGTACCGTTATTCAAAATATTACTTACATTATTAACACTTTACCTACCGGAAGCCAATTAACACGTTCCATGCCAAGCCCTTTTTGCCTGACTTGTCGTTCAGACCATTTGATATTTTGACCAAAGATTGTGTACACATGGCCTGAAGATCAAGTTTAACGTTTATCACCAGTGGTACACATGGCATGGAACGTGTTAACAGGATTTTCAAGAATTCTGCAGTACCAAAAGAAAGCATAGAAATTTTCTTTTACATTGTAATCTTAAATGAAACTATTAGATGACGTTATTGAGGGTGAGTTGTTAGTGCACAATGAAAATCGCTGTTGCTATTGAAGGTTCCGTTAAAAAGTGTTTAGCCATGTACCATAGATTTTTCAAAATTATGCAATAATCACAGGTCGGTAATGTGTTATGGAGGTAGACTCGTCTTTCCAGGGTTGCAAGGGTGCGGGATGCGTCTTCTCAGTTCTCGATAATGCATGCAATGGGGTTCTTCAGTAATCAAAAGCGCTAGATAAAAGATCAATCTAGGCCGTGATCGCCCTAAAAAGTCCTATTTCTACGTTTACGTGGCGTAATTTGCATTATTCTGCATTACAGGGGGTTTGTACAAGAGTTAATAATGTACTGATTGTAATATTCATAAAATGAATAAACTCGTATAGAAAGGAATTATTCTAGATTGGAAGAAATGTTTAATTTTCTAGTTTAAATAGCTCAGAGTGCGAAGGGTTAAATGATTTATCTTGTAATGTATTTACAGTGATATTTCATATGAAACGAATGATAAGTCTATACAAATTTACAGAACCTCAAATCCAATGGGTAGCATGGGCACTTTCGGAATACCACAAAGTCGTAATTACGGATCTCAAGGACAAATTAATAATTTTCACTCTGTTTTTGGCAGTGGAGGAGGTGGAGATACGAGTACTCCTCCATTGTTGGATCTGTCTGAGTTTCCTTCATTAACAAACAGAGGACAGGGTGATTCTATGCCGCAACCTAGTCCCATGCCTGGGAAACAACCTTATGGTATGTATCAATAATTCTACAGACTTCAAAATACATGACGTATTGTGTCATAATATTTTAAGGCCAACGAAGTTATATGTATAGAGAGCAAGCCACTATACAGGGTGGTTCATCAGATATTACCACGCCGATTATTCGTAGTATTATTCATTCTCCAAACGAGAGTATTAGCTTTTTGAAATTTCACTAGTTTATCAAAATATGAAGGTTTGATGTGTAATATTTTGTCTTGCCATTCGACAGAATATTTAATCTGGAGTAACAAGCTATTAAGATATGTATTGTCAGAAACTAACAATTGCTAAGATGTTCAGTAATTAATAGACAGCGGATTTAATGCATTTATGACAAAAATGAATAGGTGTAATTTCAAACAGCGAAAACATTAGAAGAATTTAAAAGTACTGTTATATTATTTTCAATCTATTAAACATGTTAAGAAAGAAAATCAATTTCTATTTCACTCCAGGTCGTTCCAAGTCAGGTAGAAAATGTTTATTTTGCATAAAGATCTGCTCTTTATTAAGTAATTCAAGTTCAATGTAAGTAATGCTGAAAACTCCTGTTTCAAATAGACAATTGCTGTGTAGACTTGTCGTGTACAGAAGTTCTATCATTAATGGACTTTTTACTCGACATTCAATATCCTTGCAACGTCCTTTGTTTACCTTTCCGTTTACGCTGTTTGATACAGTTGAGTGGTAAGCAAAACGCAAGGTCACAGTTTCTCAATTTTTAGTATACATACCTGTATTAAATTCGGTGTCGACGGTTACCAGAGAGCGACGCGACACAGCCTGAACGGAAAGATTACTGTCGATCATCAACACGGCAATTAACATGTCGAATAGTACATATAATAATTATAGAGAAGCTCAAGGTAGTCACTTTCATATCTCGATAAGGTAGCCAAAAGGTATACCAAACTATTCTCGTTTGGAACATTTTTTTAAAAAACAATTTGTGAGCGAATGTAGGTGGTACAGTTCAGTTAACTCACCCTGTATATTGTATACGATAGACACATGCCCTCAAGACGAAATTTTGACGAGGAAACTAAATTTTAATCAGTTAGAAACTCTGTTTTCATTGATTCCATTCAAAGTTTTTCTAAAGTAAACACGATTATGTGGAAGTTGTCTCAATTGTTTTGTTTTCGTTTCATTCATTTTATTCGTGAGAAATAATTTCAATTCTTCATAAATCTGTAATATATATTTTATTTCAATGCGACTATGTGATTTAATGATAATTTTTATGCATTTTGTGAATAAAAAATAATAAGGTTTTAGGAATTTAACGGAAATCCTGTAACAAATGAAAGAAATTATTGTTTGATCGATTGTATTTTCGAGATGAAGTTTCTTTTTACTAAAGTGTATTTTACATTTCTGTTTATGTACTGCAGTAACCATCATGTGTGATGAAAGAAAAGTAGAATTTTGATCGTTTCTTAGTTTCAATAATTAATTGGCAGTGATTTATCTAAATAGAATACAAATTTAAAACATGGAGGTATTAAGCAAGTATAAGTATTATATATCTGTTCAATTATTTTGATGATGGTACTTACTCGTTATTATAATGTTGACTTCGAATAAAAATTTAATAAATCGTACGTGGTTAAGGGCAATGAGTACTGAGAATAAGTGTAATAAATTCGAAAGACATTTTGAAACTAGTTACAATCCTTAAAGAGTTAAAAGAGAAGAAGTTATAGCTTTTTTCCAGAGTTCTATACAACAAAGGAGAACATTTATATTTGTTTTTTTAAATGTAACTCATTTGATCTTTGAACGAAGAGTTTATAAAAAGAATCTTGTAATACGGGTAGCTTGAATAATTTGTATCTAATTCGCTTTACTTGGTAATTTTTGCTTTTATTATTGATAATTTTTAATTGATTATGCAATTATGGCTTTTGAAAATGTTAAAAAAATGCTAGGATATGACAGAACTGAGGTGGTGTAATTTAAAACAGTAAAAACATTAGAAAAAAGAGAGTGAATTTTGATTTCACTCCAACAAACGTTGTAATTCAGGTAGAAAATGTTTATTTCGCATAAAGCTCCGCGCGGTCTAATAATAATATACTATCATAAAAGAAGAAACTAAACAATACTTGCTTTTGCTTAATACCTTCTCAAGTGCTACAGAGATTTTATGTCTTCAGATACCATTTTCGATTTTCCGAGCTTGTAAACTTTTGAAAGAACATTCAATTTCTCTATTATTTGAAAATTTTGATAAATATAACAACAATTATGATTATGCAATAAATACTTATTGTTATATAAGTATTTATATGAATTGTAGTTGGAATGGTAAAACAACCAACATCTGAATCGAGTGAATTTACTATGAGTTCTGAAGATTTCCCAGCATTACCAGGGACACAAAATAGAGAAGGACCATCACCAGGTGGGAGCGTGTCTGGAGACAAAAATGTACCTGTTGGACTTGGTCCTGAAATTGGACAAGATGTATTGCAAGCAAATAGAGCGCATGGATCTGATATGTCTCAATCATCTAAAAGAGGCATACAAACGTCTCCCGATGGTACTAAAGCTATTTACACAAAAACAAAACAAACAAACAAACAAAATTAAGCATACCATTTATCGTTTGCTGTTATTCTTTTACAATACTCTATTTTTTTCTTTATTTAAAACAAACATTTGCTATATCTTTGTATACGTTACATCAATATTTATTGTTATATTTTATAGGGAAAGTAACCAATATACCAGCTAGTATGGTAAAAGATCAGTTTGGAATGATTGGGCTTTTAACATTTATTAGGGCAGCTGAAACAGATCCGAATTTAGTATCTTTGGCACTAGGCCAAGACCTAACCGCGTTAGGATTAAATCTTAATTCACCAGAGAACCTTTACCAAAACTTTGGTGGTCCTTGGGCTGAAACACCATGCCGACCTCAGGATATTGATTTTCACGTGCCGCCGGAATATCTTATTAACGCTACAATCAGGTATCTTTCTTTCTCCTACATATTCATCTTCTTATCCATATCACTAGACTGCGGATGTTTAAGCAATTTGAACGAATTTTAAGAAAGCGGAATATCAAATGAAATCTTGTTTTCAGTGGTGGTAGCTTTTGTAGATCTGGAATTGATCAAGATCGTACTAAACTCTGTCGAATTTCATATTCTACCGTTTTTTGACCATTTTTAGAAGCCATAAATGCATAAAGATCCGCAGTTTACATATCACGTAGTACAGTATTCCTTCGGATGATGTGACTTTCGTTTGTGCGGATGATGTTACTTTTTTAAAGAAACACTACCCGAGCCCGAATATCGGCGAGGCAATACTAACGCAATTGTGAAACTTTCTTAACTTTAGGTATTTCGTTACGAAACTTTGATTTGTGAAATTTCTCTGGTTAGAAAAGACTAAACTCGACTGTCTAGAATTGTCTAGACATTGTGTCTGGGCCTGTGCTACGATCGAGTGGAACATTGTCAGTTTCGAGTTATTTATTGGCGTGTTTAGCTCTTAGAATTAGTTACGGACTTGGGTATGGTTGAAAGTTAAGTGTCTTCTTTCGTTTCGGGAAAGCAAATCAGCCGTACCCCAGTCAATGACAATTAACGCATCGCAGGCCCACACCCAGCGAAAAGGCGACACCAGTTTGGGGACAGATACCTGTACAAGGGATCCTTGTGCATAGGCTTGTCTTATTTATGAGGCTTGCGTGAGAAACAAAATCACGGATTTAGTAGGCGTACCACATAATTTGGATTACGTCCCGAACTGGTGATTGGTCCCTTGGTTATCCTTACCAAAGAAACTATCTCTTCCCGAGCTTTGGTAGGGAATTGCGGTCAGAATTTTTAGATCTTTCGAGAGAACCGGACGAATTTTGTACCTATTATACTGAATCGTAGAACGTTACGAAGCTTCTCTTTTTGAACAGTATTAATCTTTAATTGCGAGCGTGAATTCTGAAGTGAAACTGAGAACTGAACTGTGAACTTTTCTATGAACTTTTGAACGTTTTTTTATGAACTTTTTCTTGCGAACTTATGAACTTTTTGTGAACTTTTTCTTATGAATTCATGCACCTTTCTTATGAACTTGTGTAATGAACTTTACCTTGAACTGTTACTTTGAATTCTGAACTTTGAACTGTTGAACCTTGGACGTTCCAAGAGTTTATGACAAGTGTGTGATTCGTGTACGCATTCTTGTGCAACCCAGAGCGTTTGATTGTTCTTGAACCAGCAGCAATCTTGGACTGAACAACGCTCTAAACATCGACAGAGTTTGAATCATATTTACCGACATCATAGCGAGTTATGATCACACTTTAAATCAGTAAATATGGTCCGAATTATGCCGTATTAAGACCCATTTTAATTAGAGAAATCTCACAAATACGTTGGTAAAAGTTCTGTAAAAGAAGAATGAAAAATGAAAAACTATTTGCATTGACATTGTAATCGATACGCAGCCTTTTGAATTATGCCGGCTGCCACGACGCTCAGTCCCTCTTTGTCGTTTACGCGCTGTCCTTCTCTATGTTCGGCACGCGACAAAGAAAGTAGTACCTCTACGCATTCTGAGACCCCGCCGAGGCTATCACATCATCCGAAGGAATACTGTACAGGGGTGACAAACCTTTTCCTCTTCAACTAGGGACCTAGCAACTAGCCTATTCCCCCACTATCAGACATGTGAGTGCAAACCGAAGCGTGAGTAACGGAGATAAAACAAAAGTGAATTGCAAGAAAGAAACTGTTAGGCCGGCCAGTTCGTCGCCCCTGATGTAGTAGAACTATATACAACGACAATTAAAATCATTTACTTTTATACATGGTCTTTCATTTCAGAGATAAACTAGCACCAGTTAAATTAAATCGATATAAGGAAGATCTACTATTTTATATGTTTTATACAAATGTTGGGGATGTTCTGCAATTAGCAGCAGCAGCGGAATTGTATGTACATATAATTGTGATTGTATGTTATGGTTTGGTGTTTTAAATTTGATAAGAATATTGTTATTGCTGCGATTCATTTAGGTATAGTAGAGACTGGCGATATCATATGGAAGAGAAGGTGTGGATAACGCAAGCACCAGGATTGGGACATGTAGAAAAGACATCAACATACGAACGTGGTACTTATTATTATTTTGATGCGCAAAGTTGGAGAAAACTAGCAAAGGAATTTCGTTTGGATTATACAAAACTAGAAAGTAGACCTCATCTTCCCACAAACTTTCACCAAACCCAGCCTTGACTACAGGTACCTAGAAAATACAATTTCTCTTGATATACAGTGATTCCCAATGTTCGGACACTCTTAAAAAGAATATATCAACATTATTTATCGTTTTATATTTTTAAAAAACTATGAGAAGGCAAAAATTAGAAATTAATGCTAGAAATTATATTGAATTCAGTCCTGCACACATGGATCACCTTTTATGGGAATGAAATATATTTGTATAATAATACGACACGATTTATTTCAGATCTGCTTGCAGACTATTGTGCTGTCTTTAAGCTGGACAGGAAACAGCTATTGTATAAATGAACAAATGTAATAATCTTTAATAAAAACATAAAATTTGAAGAGTAATAGAAAAGAATTTTGAATTAACTGCTTGTAACTAGAAATGGAAATAGGCCTGGTGTATGTATGTGTATGTGGTAGTACTATAAAATAGGATCTTTGTACATAACTTTTATATAAGATAACGTGCATCTGAGATATTCAGATTTTTATCGAAGAAGCCTAGTACCTAACTTTGTAATGTACATGAAAACTAGTAAAGACTAAACCAAATTTTATGAATTCATAACTGAAGACTTAATATTTCTGCAAGTGCTGTATTTATGTAATTTTCATTTGGTATTTCGAAATATTTTCTGATTTTCAATTGATATATCAATATTACGAATATTTTTTTTTTCAATCTTACCGTATAAATATTTATTCATCCAAAAATTACTCTTTCTTTCTGTAATTTTACAATTTACTCCACAATTTTTCGTGCTCTTTCGTGAAATTAATTACACTTTCGGATGCATTTATGGAATAATTTTCGATGTAATTTTGACTATGTTTCTCAGTATCATTTAAATAATACCTGCAGGTAAAATATAAATCTTGGATTAACGTGTTTAGAATATTATTTGAAATTCAAGATTTTGTTACCTATAGTTCACCATAATACCACAGCTATTCGCCACCCCACGCGGTGAAGGATCGGCTAACCAGTTTATTCTCCACATAACTGCTCCATTGCGCAAATGGAAATTGGCTATATAGTAAAAATGCAATATTAATCTCATGTCCCTGTGTTTAAATGTTAATTAACATCAACCTACCAACGTTATTTAAGGCATAATTTCGTCGTTTTTCTTTGTACAAGTACCAAGCACATGCACGAACTAATGGTGTTTTTAAAACATCGCATAATTCTTCGTTACTGGTCCACAGCGAATTATTGAACAGTTTCTTCAATCCAACTGCTAAGTTTTCTTCTTTTAGAACATTTCGTATGGATCTAGTTTCTTCGTCCGTAAAAATACAATCTACATCTAGAAAATAACAGCCGATATAAAAAAGGTACTTTTGGTTTTTTACAAAGAGAAGTAAATAATGTACAGCATGAGTTTTACCCAGCTTTAATTTTTCCAGTAACCAACTCTTAAAATTGGGTATTGGCGATAAAGTAGATAATTCACGTATCATAGGAAATTCAGATATTATTTCGCTCGCTACTTCCTTTATTAGATAATTACCCAGTTCAATACCCTACAAAAGAAACAAATATTTTCTTGTATAATGTTATACTTCAAATTTTTCGATGTTGATACGAGATATGACTGATTAACTTGTAGTCCTTTTTGCGTTGAAGCAATTGAATAAAATATTGCAGACTGTATTTTACATTTGTCTTCTTCTAGGAATGTGACATCCTTTTTTGTACTACCAATGATTCTAGCTTTTGCTTCTTCGATACCTTTTACGGAATCTATAATTTGATGTCATAGTAGTATAAATAATAATATAGTACTTATATATGAAACATCAGATTAAAAATGATTAAATCATGCTCCGATTGTTCAAGTAGTCACTGTTCTAAGGCCTAATAGCATTGTTTTCGAAATCAATCAAAAATAGAGAGTAAGAATAATATGATTATATCATTTCATACCAGGTATTACATCGCATAATGCTGTATGTAACACAACGAGAGGTTCTCTTGGCATAGATGGATGTGTAAATATATAACACCTTCTATATGGTCCAACTCTTTGTTTTAAATCTACCCAATTCTTTATAGGATGTATTGCTTCATAATCTGAAACCTTAATAAAAATCAAGATTAGATTAAATAGTTACTAACATTAATTGTTAATTAATTATCCAAATTGCTTACCTTTTGTAATATGTCACACGAACTTTGCCAAGTTATTCTCTCCAAGTGTAGAAATCCAACTGAAAACCAGAGTAGCAACAAATCTCGTAGCGAAATATTTAATTGTTGTATTACGAGATTTTCATCAATTTCTTTAGTTTCCGACATCAACTCCTATCAAAAATATACATACAAAACAAGTAATGCGATAACTATATATAACTAAATATACAATAACGCTTGAATTTATCATTTGAAATTTTTTAACAATTTATATTGTCATAATTTGCTTACTAAAATATCTGTCCTTAAATCGACAAGAAATTTTACACCATTTTCAAGTCTCCCAATAATAAGAAAGAGCCATTGGTAATCTGGTATCAGAATATTCTTTAAGTTTCTCTCATGTGAAAATATTCGTCTTTCATTGTCAGGCTGAAATAAAAATGTCTTATTTCGATTTATTAAGGGATCAATTGATTTAACAAGAAGATAAGGTCATAGGAAGTTAGGGCATACTATGATATATAATTTCTTCCTCTATCATTTTTTTATATTTTTATTTAATAAAGAGCAGTGACTTGTCCCAGTTCCCAGAATCACCCTATAGAAAACATAAACATAAATACAAACCTCTTCGGAAACCAATTTCTTTGCCAAGTTATGTACATCATTATGTTGAACAGCATACTTAAATGCCAATGTGCACAAAAGTTTTTGTCTATCTTCTTTTTCACTCTTACAGTATCCTATACATAATGTACGGGCTTTATTCTAAAAGAACTTCAATCTTATTATATTGAACAAGTAATTCCTTATTTACTCATAGAATAAATGAAACTAAAATAATAATTTCAATATATAAAATGTCTCCGAAATGCAGGTGCAAGTTGCAATCATGTTTTTTCAGAGAAAATTTTGTTTTTAGATAAATCATTGTTGAGAATTCAAATAATTATGGATTACATCACAATATCATTTTACGAATCTTTTAATAAAATATTAAAAAGATTTAAGGCAACCATATAGTGTATTGTATAATTGAAAGAAGAAAAAAAATGTATATTTGGCTTTGGCTTCTGTGTCTTGCAATCAATGCATATATTTTTTATTTTGCATAAAGATCCTCAGTCTAGTAATAACATTTGTAAATAGATCCATAATAAATAAAAATCGTACTATTTATATTCTGTTGTATTCAATACTCCAGCATTTTAAAAAAATTTTTATAAGCCTCAAATGCATAAAGATCTGGAGTCTAAATAATAATAATATTATTAAAACAATACATATATACTAAAACCTAAAGAGTATTATGTTTAAAAACGAAAATGTAAAGTTACCGTATAAATACAATAGACTTTTGCAGAGCGTTGTATTTACAATACTTAATAACAGTCGAATAACCTAAATTGGTTAAAACTAACCTCGATAATCCAGTTACTGACACTGCTATTTTTAAATTTGAACACTTCCTTTAATTGTTCCTTCAAAACGGTAATATTTTCACAAGATACTCCTTGACTAGAAGAACATCTAAAAATTTTTATATCGCATCTTGAAGCGAATTTGGTATTAGGAATAACACCTAAAATTTTGAAGTAAACGTTCCTGATTAACATTTTTTTATTGAATCTATTATTAATATTGTCCACACGATACTCTAAAATTATGTACATAAATTTTAATAAGAAAGCAAGATTGTAAGTAACACTTATAACTTATCATTATCTTTCAATATTAAATCCCATGTAGTGATTTATATATATTTATCTAAATACTGAAAATCTATTTCCACTTTATCTATTGAAGCATTTATCAATTAGTATATTTGAGTGTTATCATCGTAGTTATCTACATACTTCAACTACAATGATAACTTAATTTATTCTTAATTCATCATCTAATTATATATTTACTAAATTTTTATTCATTTGTCAAATTGATTGTGAATAACAAAACGCAAATCAAGTCGACCAGTTGAATCGTTCCTGTATTTTTTTGTGTATTGTAAATATTAATATGCTGATTGCATGGCTCTTTTGTGACGTAGACAGATGTAGACTTGTAGGCAGTTCAGAACAGTTCAGAGTTCAATGACAATAAAATTTAGCATATATATAGGGTGTCCTAAGACCATCCGTCCACCCCTTATTAAAATAGTGGAGAGTGATTTTTATTGAAAACTAAAAAAATTTTAGTAACCAATCCGAGTACGCTCTATCGACTGGTGGTATTGTTGCAATTTCCGGTACTAACCGGAAATAGGATTTTCAGACCAAAAATCGTTTTTTTTTAAATAATGGGACTTGCGGTATCTTTTATAATAAAAAGTTTTGTCTTATCTGCTGCTTTTCTAGCAGCGAAAGCGATATGGTTTAGACTAGAATATTTGGTGTAATTTGTACCTTTGTTTTGTGATTGACACATATATATATATATATATATATATATATATATATATACCCAGCTAACCAGGCGTGCCTTGGGCAAGCCGTGCCTAGGGCACAGATCGGCAAATCATTGTCCAATCTACGCTCGGAGGTGCTCAAGTCCCGATTGGCTTAATTTTGGACGACCGTAGGACCAGGGTTTGGACATGGGCATGAGGTCGGCATCAGGTCGGCACGAATCGGCCGAATGTGCCTTTGTGGCAGCACTGTCGCACTGATGTACCGCATGCCGAATATCGTTTTACAGGTGAAACAAACAATTCCAATGCCGCTTTTGCAAAATTCACATGTTTTTCTATAAGCGAGGGTGAAACTAATATCCTAATCGCGATATGGAGCAACAAAAAATGAGTATACACATTCGGAGCTAATATCCCGTACATTACTACCGGGCCGGTATATAAGAGAAATTGGCGAAAAAAAAAATACAAATTTTATTTATTTCTCACATTTGTTATTTTTCCTAGACTGCGGATCTTTATGCGAAATAAAAATTGTCTGCATCGATTGCAAGAGACATAATCTAAAATTTGCATTGCCGTACAATTTTCTTTACAGTTCAATTTCAACTAATTGAATACACTTATATTTTAAAGATGATAAATAAAAATGATTTTATCATCTCCGCGCGAATGGCAGTACTCGATAAGTACTGTCCATCTGATTTTTCTAGACGCCCGAGGCCAATAGAAGAATATTCAACTTTTAAAGCGACCGAGTTTCGCCAATTTCTCTTATATACCGGCCCGGTAGTAATGTACGGGATATTAGCTCCGAATGTGTATACTCATTTTTTGTTGCTCCATATCGCGATTAGGATATTAGTTTCACCCTCGCTTATAGAAAAACATGTGAATTTTGCAAAAGCGGCATTGGAATTGTTTGTTTCACCTGTAAAACGATATTCGGCATGCGGTACATCAGTGCGACAGTGCTGCCACAAAGGCACATTCGGCCGATTCGTGCCGACCTGATGCCGACCTCATGCCCATGTCCAAACTCTGGTCCTACGGTCGACACTAGCTCGGCATATGCGCGCACAGGAGGTCGACCAAATTTAGATTTTTGGTTGGCTGGGTATATATATATATTTTCGAGAAAAATGTCTGAAACGAAACTTAAGTGCAATAAAAATGCAATAAAAATACCAGGTCCCATTAAAAAAAGCGACTCCCGGTCTGAAAAACCTATTTCCGATTAAAAATCAAGTTCAAGAAATCGTTTTCACCATTATTTCTTGAACAGGTGTTGTAGTAAATCACTATAACTATATCGACGAATAAGATAATCATGCATGTTCGACCTTTCATACTCTGCGAAGTACAATCCGCTGTTACCAAATTTAATTTAATTTGTTTATAACTTTGTAACGAAGCGTTTCTATAACCGAACATCAAATAACATTTTTTTCTTATTTCTACTTGTAGAATATGCTCCCGTATATGTATAGTTTGGCCGGAAAAACCCGGGACACCCTGTATATATGTGTGCGTAAACTGCAGTACTACAGATGTCGTCATATGTAAATATTATTTAAATATATACTTGATATATACTGCATATTCTTTCAGGTTAACTTCCTGTTAGGATATTTAGCTGTTTCATTTTCGGAAACGTATTTTCTAAACAAATAAAAATAATTGTATTAAAAGGAAAATAAAACAGTAACATAATGTTATATAAAAGTATAAAAGGTATTTAAATATACTCCTGTGTGACATAACATATCTTGAGTTTTAGAATCTAGAAACGCCTGTAAGCAGATCCGACTCGAATTACACGCGTAACCGGAAAACGATGCGGTTTCAATCTTCAATTGCGTATACATAGTTCAAATGACGTCCTGTTTATATAGACTTGTATACATTCAATAAACGAATCTCAAGGAATTTTTCGGATTTTACAGACGTGTAAAAAGTCTAACGAACCAATGAAAATGAGAATCAGAAAGAAAAGATTTGTAATCTATTATTTATTATTACGCACTATGAATCGCGCATGCAATATAATGAGTATGAATAATGAATATGAAATGAGTATGGTATTTAGTATGTATATATACATATTCTATATTATATACAATATGATATAAATACTATATAATGTAGACTGCTTATAGCGTATAGCAATATTTTTATGAATTTATAACATTCTTACACTGTACACATAAGAAAATCATATTTACTCAGAATATTATTATACCTAATATAGTATAAAGGAAATAAGGAGATATTAGTATTTTGCACATCGTCTTTATAATAATTATGATACAATTATTATACTATTACATTTTATTATATGTATGTGTCAAAAATAAGTAGCTGCAGTTAAATAGTCCTCTTATGAAATTAAAAACATGTATTACTATAAAAACGTTTATTCTCTTCTCTCTGCAATATAGAAACTGTATAATCTCCATCTAAATACAAAATTTGGCACAGTATACTTGCAAGTACAAGAATAATATAAACTTTGTTCAAAGTCCAATGTGATCAGTCAATTTAGCTTGCTACTTACTTTTTGTTGCACAGATATTGAACATTTACTAGTTTACAATACTTTACATATATATAGTTACATACAAAAAGTCATAGAGTATAAGAAAACTTATTTGAGATTCTCTATAAAATTAATTGTTATACAGTGGTACATAAAACATACTTGTATCAGTACACATATACATGACATATATATGATATACATGTTTTTCATAGTTGAGCACTACTGGAAAGTACTGCTTTGTCATTCTAGTTTTAATACATGCTGTCAATTGTTTTTTATATAAATATATATATACTCGTTCAAATTTTCTAACACCTTTTGTAACATTTTAATAAACACATACATCCACAATTCGTAGATGTAATTTTCATTCTAATTCAGGTACTTATCACAATTACTTTCCGAGTATATTTACATATTGCACAAAAGCTACAGTATTTCTTACATAGCGTGGCTTTTTTCAATTCCGTCTACACATCTTGCGGTGCAGTCACTGCTAGGACTGTTACTTTCCTTCGAAGATCAAAGATTTTGAAGCTTTGAAGCTTCGACTTCGGAAACTTCGAATTTCAAAATTTCGCTGCTAACAATAAGTTATATTTGATGACAATTACAGTGAGTGTAAAAAGAATACGCCACCACAGCTAAAAAATTGAAGTTGGTCATTTTAAACAAATATCCGAATATTTTATGACAGTACAACTTCATATGATTCGAAGACTTTGAAGCTTCGAAGCTTTTGTAAAAGTAACAGCCCTCACAGTCACTGCGAGTCACGAAATAACAACGAAACACCAGCCAATTAGAGTAAAGAGAAAACAACTTACGCTATTCCTAGACGTCTTGTTATTTCTCGAGTCGTACAATGTTACAGAAGAAATATAGAACAATTTTATCGCTACTATCTCGCATCCAACGCTACTCCTTTTAGTTACTGACCTTGCGATATCTAAGAGTCGTGAATCAATGGAAATTAGAGTTTATCATTTGCTGTGTCTTCTACGATGCCAGCAAGGGAAAACTGTACATACTTGTTCCTAATGCATATGCACATTTGCACAAATGAATATTTAGAAAAGTACCTACTAATTGAATCTAATCCTTATAAAGAAACCTTTGCACACAGCAACGAAATACAGTCTTCAATAAGATTTATATCCTAGAGATCCTAATTTGTCAGACTTTCTTTTTTTCTTTCAAAAGAACAATATTTAGGCTTGTATTTTCATAATTCGTCGATTTGAGAATTCATTAATGCAGGTAAAGATGGCACACCTGCTGCTACATAAATATCTGGAGAACCAGTTGCAGGGAAAACATGAGACAATATTGCATAATAATGGAATCCAGCTGCCGCAGCAACGAAAAGGTGCCAAATAGCATGCGCACAGGGTACGAGACCATCAGATTTAAAGAATATCAAACCAGCAACATAAACAAGTCCTCCCAGCTTTAGCTCAGTAATGTTGTAATAATTATACTGGAACCACAAAATATAAACTCTCAATAATTTGTAACTATTTCATTTTGCAAATACAGTCAAACCTCGATATCTCGAACCTCTTTAACTCAAACACCTCTGTAAGACGAAAATTTTGTTCATTCCCTTTCGCTGCACTTTAAAAGCCTCTATAAATCAAAGATATCTATTACAATCAGCAAGTTATTAACTCTTGTAAAAACACCCTGTAAGTCGAATTTTTAAAGGGTAAACCTCTGTCGAAACCTCTGTAACTCAAAGATTTTAGTTCTTCCCTTGAGACTCGGGTCATCGAGGTTCGACTGTATATCCTTCGATATACTTACCACATTAATAATTGCAATGCTAGGGCCGATTCCTATAATTAAATAAAAAATTGTTTCTAACATTTTGTATCGTTCGTGGAAGATTTGTTGATAAAGTATGCCTATTATCGCCATAATCCAAATAGCGTAACGCATTATAAACAGCAGTTCATCGTGAGGGAAATGGTCAACGTTTAACCAAGGAAAATAACTAGCGGCAATAAAAATATAAATCATAGCACGATCGCAACGGTGTAGAGCATCTTTAAGTTGCCTGCAATGTAACTTATTGTAACGCTTCGTTTTAAATAATAACTACGCTGTATGATTTTGTTGTACCTGTTATAATTGCAGTAATGCACACTATGAAAGAAAGTGGATACTGCGAAAACAAGAATTAAAGATGTACCATAAACATAAGCCGACACCAATTGTGTCCATGTTACAGACCGACGAATTAGTTCTAAACATCCTACAACGGATGGTACAACCCAAATTCCATGAGTAGCCATGTTTGCTACGTGTTCTATGGTAGTAGGATTGTACGCTTCGTTTGTACATGCTCGAGGGTTCATCCATTCTATCCTGTAAAGACATATGAACATTATTCTGTACAACTTCACTCTAATATTTCTTTCTATTTAACAGATATTGAACAAATCACTATTTTAAACACATCTGAACTAATATAACATAGTTTGCTTAACATTATTAAACATATTCTGACATTATAAATAAACCACTATTCGGTTAACTACAACTATGTGAATTTAAAGTGATATACTGGAGTTACAATCCCGAGACGAGCACCTCAACTTTAAATATGTGCATTTTCAGTACATGTTCAATATGTATTTGATAACGTTAACACCACAATATGCTCATTTATTTTTTGTAATATGTATCAACAAGAAATACTAGATATTCTCTACATATTCTTTACAAACGAGAAATTTAATATTAACCATGATCTTCTGTGAAAGAGCTTTAATGTTTTAATAAAAATCATAGAAGTTCAATATGTCATAAATTAGAGCAGGGGTCGGCAAACTTCTTTTGAAAAGGGCCAGAACGTACAATTTTTATGCTAGGGGGTCGGGTAGCAAGCTCGAAGATATTTAGGTAATTCTACTCATAGAGCAACGAAAAAAAAACCGGTTCAAAATGTTTTTTATTTTACGTAATTTTATTTATTTTTTTCGTGTTCATTAATCTCACGGGCTTGATTAAAAAGAGGCGGCGGGCCGTAGTTTGCCGACCCCTGAATTAGAGCATACAAACAATATAAAATAAGAAAATATTCAATTGTTGATCTATTTATCTATCTTTTTTTTAAAGAGTTACACTAAAAAAATCAAGACTTGTTTACCAAATACTCTGTCTACCATATCTTGCATTTATATAGTTATTAGGAAATATAAAAATTGTTATAAAAAATAATTGTAAATTTATATAAAAAAATGGACATATTCTTAAACCTTTATAATGTTGCAGAATATTAAAGTTACATATTAAATAAAAGAAAAAGGAGTAATGTAAATCAATCACAAAAAATATTGTAATATACATATATATAAGACATTTATAGGATGTTGAGTCATATCATTCCCCATTCAAATAACTAATACCACTTCAAGATCTAAATTGAAAAAGTGTTTTTCAATGAGTGACATTTACAGACATCTTTTTACAGTTAATTGTATTGAATATATGTATTTCCTTCTATTTTGAAGTCACTCATTTTTCAATTAAATAAAATCGAACTACAAACTAATGTTTTTTAATTAATCTACTCGTACTCGTAAGCTATTAGAAACTAAATTGCAAATCGAGTGTTAAGTACATGATACACTGAATGTAAAAGATAGGGTCCATTCTTTCTAGATAAGCCATGAAAATGATGAGATATGTAGAAAACGGCTGTTTCCTAATAACACTTGGTCTGGTTTTTGCAATAGCTTTACAAACTTCTATAAATTACGTAAATCTTAATAAACATGGAATAATATATTAATCAAGTAAACTGAATTTAGACAGATGATATAAAATATGGATATAGACAATCCTGGTTCAACAAAATATATTTACGATTTATTATAATTTTACCATATAATATTGAAACTGCTTTTATAATTTTACCAATTTATAAAACAATCTCTCTCTCTCTCTCTCTCTTTTTTTTTAAAGACATTACATATCACTCATCCTTAATATATCTGTATATATATATGTTACATATGTAGCTTTATTTGTGAGCGTATAACAAAATAATAATATATGTAAAATTGAGTTATACTTCCTAAATTACATACACATACACGTTAAATCTTAGATTAAACTTTACATAAATTTTATATGCACATGCGTACAATACCTACTTGTTAATTTACATTCGTTGATAACATTCCTTATGTTCCAAAATAGTATAAAGATTGAATAGTTCAATGTCCATATAACTTGAATGTTCCATGGATAATATTACATGATGAGATTATACCCACTTCTCCATAGTTATAAGTATAACACCAATGCATTCCATTTATAAATACATACACCCAATTAAAATACCCAATACATGCAAAGTTATAATGCTACTAATAAATAAGATAAAATTGAAAGATATACATACGCAAGAAATTCGTATAAATATGATTAAAATGAAAATAGATGTACAACAAGTAATGCATACTATTGTAAGTTTATTGCATAAGAAGTATTTTTAACAGGTATTTAGCTTGTTAAATCGGATAAGGGAATGAACTTTTAAGGTTTCGTACAGAGATAGGTATACAAAAGTAATAAAATGAAAGATAACATGCCGTGTTGAAAGTTCAATGTTATTTTTTATAGCAGTTTACAATGTTGAAAGTGAAATACAGATTATAGTTCACAGCTACAAATGTAAATACCATGCAAAGATTAAATGTTATCGAACGATAATTCCAGGAATTTATATATATATATATGTTCATTTAGACAGCCATTGTTATTATAAACTAAATCAGTCAAGCAAGTTAATATACAATCAAAAATGAACGAAATGAATAATCTGTTATTTACTATTTGTTATTATATCTTACTCTTTAATGCGTTGAACTTGTAAAAAATTTTTTATTGCCGCAAAAAGATGATGAAAGCTAGATGTATCCATGTCGATTTTCGGGAGGATCAACAAATTTGACTACACAAGATGTCAATGTCACCCATCAAATTAAATATTTAGTGTAACAACTATTCCGGTGGTATTTTCGTTTTACGTCAGGACTTATACAAGTAACTTATAACCATAAAGTTTTAAATGAACAACAATGGTTTTCTTTGTTTCATTTTAAATGATTTACTCGTTCATGTTTAGCACTCGCGGTACGGGTGTCGCGGAGCTACTGACAGCTACTGATTGCTACTGATACTGACTGATACCGAGCGTACAGCAGCTACAGTTACAGTGAACGAGCGACGAGCGAATACTGGCGAATACTGAAAGCTCTCACTCTCATATCACATATCACATCACATCACATTCCACAATCCACGAGGCACGGCACAAGGCCGACGGCGACGGACCGACGGACCGACGGACCGACGGACCGCGAGCCGCGAGACCAGTATCCACCAGTATCACAGTATCAGTAGACCAGTGACCATAGTGTCGCCAGATTAGGGGGAAGAAGTTACCCCCTCTCTGCCAGTGCTGGACCAAAGAGGATTAGATTAGAATCCTCTTTGTGCTGGACATATACACTTGCACGATAAAGACAAAACGCGTCACGTGACAGGGCCGCGACGGAAATGTGGGGAAAAGCGACGTAGAAGGAGAAGGTAGAGTGGGGACCAGTGGGGACACAAGTCTAGATTGATAACACTGCGCGAAATCATATGCATAAGTATATGTACACATCCAAGTTATTTATGTTTATTAGATTTTATATATTTCATACTCATGGTTAGACTATATAGATTATATTCAGTAAATTTGAATCACTAGAACAGTTCCGCGGAACAATATGCGGTTCCGCCATAATTTGAAAAAAATCGGTGAAAAATTAAAACGGTTAAAATTTTATTACAATTTTCAATATTGTACTTATGCGAGCTTGGTTTTTCAACATTAACGAATATTAAAACAAAGAAATGTGAAAGACTGACAAATATAGAAGGGGAAATGAGAGTAGCTATTTCACAGATACGACCAGATGATATATATTGAAAACATTTGTAAAGGCCCAAATATCCTATGAAGAAAATTATAACAATTTCCTTTTTTTTAAATTTCATTTATATATTCGCTATATATATATTGACCGATCTGTAAACGCTGCGTTGTATGTGATTTTTATTTATTATGCAATATAAAAAATATATATGCAGATATATGTACTGTTTTATTTTACGACTGCGTGCTCCGCAAAAATCTGGTAAAATTGTAATGAAAGTGTTCTGCGATGAAGAAATGAGTTAAATATTCCCTATGTGCACTTATAAGATTGTAACAGATTGTAATGGGAGAAAACCTAATGACAATAAATATAATAATAATTTTTGAAGTTTTATGCGATCAAATATTTTATTTGAAAACCTGGAATATATACATCGTATATGTGTATGTTAAAAATTCATGATATATATCACAGCTGACGCTAGGATGTAGCAGAACCAGCGGAACGATGGAACATGGATGGAACTTGGAACGAGCAACTGAATTTTCTTTCCGCTATTCTGTTTTCGAACAAATAAACTTGAAATTTTTACATTTTATTCTTGATTTTCATTACTGAATAACATTTTGTTATTCCATACTGTATACATACATATATGTATGTTCATATACACGCGCTTATATATGTAAAATGTTGTACTTCCTTGAAAGGGGAAGTTCCTGGGATTATTTGAAATAACTTTTTCCTTTGAGAAAATCTTCTCTGCAGCTTTGTTACGGAAAAACGCGAACCAATCAGAGCGCTTCTATTGGCTGCTCGCGCTGGCATTGGCTGGGCTGGAATCCGTCAGCCATAGCCGCGCTCTGATTGGACCGTGTTTTTCGTTAGTAACTTCTTGACAAAGCCGCTGAGAACATTTCTGCAAAGGAAAAAGTTACTATATACAAATGATCTCAGGAACAATCATCCCCTCGAGGAAGCACATTTTTTGGACAACCTGTATATATACATACAGAGACACATATATATACAAATGATATGTATTTATTGATATATATATATATATATATATATATATATAGAAGATATGTACAGATGTTGAAATTTTAAATTGGGTAGCATTTTGATTTATTTGTTTCAATTATTCTGCCTTTGGTATTTTTCAAAAAATTTGCCGCCCTTGGATATTTCCGCCCTGGGCTACAGCCCCTACAGCCCCTCCCCTTTAAATCCGCCACTGTGTATATACGCGAATACACAAAAATAAATATATATTTTTTATGTAAAAAGATGTGTAAAAATTTGAATTTTATTTTTGGCTATTATAACTTCGAAGAGCTAGAATAAACATGGTAAATGTATATGTAAAAATGTACATATCTATGTATATATGTATATAGTATATATAGATATATATGTATGTACACAGTAATACTTCACACACACACACACACACACAGTTTAATAAAATAATAGAATATTATTCAGTAATACAAATCAAGAAGAAATTGTAAAGAAGCCTATATAGCGACGACAACAAAATATCGGAAAGTAAATCTGATTCAGTGTTTGCGCGTTCCAAGTTCCGTCGTTCCGCTGGTTCAGATACATACTACTGTCAGCTGTTCAATATATGAAATAATGGTGTAGTATACAGCTGTACATACATACCTAGTAACTCGTAGGCATCATTCGACATCTGTTCCGAAATATTGTATAAGCGTGCGCGTGCGTATATTTGTATTTGCGTACGTGCAAGAAAGAACTAAGTGACAAAGGAAGGCAATAAAACTGAACAGGAAAAGAGATATAGAAAGAAATTAAGAAGGAAGTGCAGAAAGAGTGTTCTTACGCGCACCAACTGTGCGATTTATGCAAAATCTCGCGCGTAACGTGGATGTATTGACGCAAGGATTTAAATACAGTATATCAGGACTAATGAACCTCGCAAATCAAACTACTGATCCTCAAAGTGGTGTTTTCTTTGTTAACTTCAATCAGGATTGTACGTAAGTGTCGCGCCCACAACAACTATTTAGACAATTGGGGACATCGTCCTTTGTTCCCTAACCTCGTTCCCCTTATGCGAAACTGTTCCCTCCGTAAACTCGTATACGAGCTTTTGTTTACAAAAGTTTTATTTCCTCGCCCAGCGAAAACATTCTATCATTTCCTTTTCATATCGCGTCTTCTGACATGTACGTTTCGTATGTTACAATGTTTTCGATGCTTGTGCATCAGTAGTCGCGTTTTACCAAGTAATTGCGTTTTAATCATCTGTCTATGTTATTTAACTGATCGTATCGTAAATGGAGATGCTTCTCGCACGCGAGAACCATTTAACAAATCTTATTTTATTGCACTTTCGATATTAGCTTTTTTTTTACTGTTGTTAACGTTCTAAATTATTAAGAAATAAAGAACTATCATGTCGGTAATTATCTGAATTACCATCTGGTAATTTTGTAAAATTTATATTATTGGTATACATCGTTTGTATGTATACGTCTGATTCCAATGTATTTATACGATATTATAATGTAGATATATATATATATTGATAGAAGTATGAAGTAATAAATTCGATTAACTATACGCAAGAAGTATAAAAAAAGAACTATATATAATTGGCAATATGAAATTCTAATGAAATTTGTTACAGATCTTTGGCTGTAGGATCAAAAGCAGGTTATAAACTTTTCTCTTTGAACTCTGTCGACCATCTGGAAAAAATATATGAAAATGGTAATAATATCTCTATTATGTAAAAAGTAAATATTCAGATATATATGTATTCTAAGGTAAAATAATTAAATTGTTCAAAATTCCGTGCATAACAGATACCGTGGACATATGTATCGTTGAGCGATTGTTCAGCAGTAGCCTTGTGGCGATGGTCAGTTTATCATCACCTCGTAAACTCAAAGTTTGTCACTTCAGGAAGGGAACCGAAATTTGCTACTATAGTTACTCAAACACCATCTTGGCTGTGAAGCTCAATAGACTAGTAAGTGATTTTTATGTAATAATAACATTTAGGAGGATGTATTTGCTACTAATGTTTACTACTGAACTAAATTAAAGTAAAGTAAAGCACGAGTTATATGAACTTCTGTTCTTTTATAAACGTTTAATAACTTCAGTTACTTTTGGAAAAACATATCTCAATTGCTTTGTAGCTAGAGAAAAAGATAGAATCAGTTTCTATCTTCATAGATCAAGAAAAAGAATTATAAAATATACGAATGTTGAAGTACTTTCTTTATGGATTATGTGATCCATGATTAGTTTTTATATTTCATTAAATTCAATGAATCGTTGTGTTTAATAAATTTGTTCCAGTATTCAGAGCTTGACTTGCTTATATTTTCAGAAGGAAGTAACTAAGTATTATGTATGAGAATTTGATTTCTACATTATTTTATGTTTGCAGGATACTTTTTTTCATACACATTTAATGGGAATATTACCTTTATTACTTCGTATATACAGTGATTCCGATTAATATTCGGACACTATAAAAAAAACGATAACTTTTATAATGTACGATTTGAACTTTTGAAGAGAATACGATTTGAAGCCCACATAAAAAAGTTGCAAAACACAACTTGTAGTGTTTACTCCGCAATTCCGGCAACTTGGAATTTTCTTCAAAAATTTTTGTCCTGTTGTGCAGCAAACTAATTGTTCTAACTTCTCAAAAAAAGTTAAAATCGTATGGTAGAATAGTAAAATATTATCGTCTTTTAAGAGCATCCGAATATTAATGGGAGTCACTGTACATTATTGGATAATAGAAAACGTGAGAAGACTTGCAACTTAGTTTACATATTATACTTTCACGTATTGCAACAAATATCATAACATGCACATGATATTCAATTAGTGTTCGCGTAATTAGGAGAACTCTATTAGTAGAACATAAGGGAGCTACTACCCTTGAAAATAATAAGATTCATTCTTTTTTCTTCCATATATGAGTCTTCATATGTCCGAGTGGACAAAATGGCCATTCACGTATGGATCAGAGTATTACATATACAGGGTGTCCCACACAACTGGAACAGGCTGTACCTCCTAAACGGTCGGGAATACAGGAAAATGTTATAAGAAGTTGAATGGCATCAGATGGTGCATACTACGCAACTAATTTTATGCACTTTTGTGCATCGCTGCATCAGAAAAATGCAACTGCACTTTTTTTAAAAATAAAAACCTACATTTTTGACTGCACCAATCGATGCAGTTTGTTGTGCTCTACATAAAAGTACTAACATACTTATGCTCTAAACTTATTCGTTAGGAAGTTATCGAAGCTAAAAACATAACGTAGGTACTCCGCAACACTTGCCAAGACCGAAATAATTCAGTGAACTTTTAGCTTCGATAACTTCTTAACGAATAAGTTTAGGGCATAAGTATGTTAGTACTTTTATGTAGAGCACAACAAACTGCATCGATTGGTGCAGTCAAAAATGTAGGTTTACATTTTAAAAGATAGTGCAGTTGCATTTTTCTGATGCACCGATGCACAAAAGTGCATAAAATTAGTTGCGTAGTATGCACCGTCTGACGCCATTCAACTTTTTCTTATAACATTTTCCTCTATTCCTGACCGTTTAGGAGGTACAGCCTGTTCCAGTTGCGTGGGACGCCCTGTATAGAAAGCAATATTCCAATGTTTAGGATTGTCTCTATCTTTATTCCTAATTCTAGTACTGCTCTCTAAAAAATGAAACTAACTTACACAAACTAAGATTACACGACTACCAATAACTTTAAACATATTGGTATTTGCAAAACTGATAAAAAAATATGTAGTTTAAAGTACACTTCTCGTGGTTACATAATTTTTGTACGTTTATAATCGTTACGAGTAAACAATTGAATATAAATCCTCCAGAGATCGAACAAATATTACATCTTGTTTGACAAAAAAGATTCTTAATAAAAATTATCAATTCCATTTATTGCCACTTGACAAATAATGATTTTTTTAAAGACTGTGTAGAAAAGTTAATAAACACACAGATTAATAACTATTGTTCTAATATTACAATGTGTCACGCTGCGCTTGGGCAATTATGTTGAGACTGCAAAATAATAAAAAGTACAGCTTGTCAAATCTATTATAGCTGTGCGGTTGAATGTCCCCCGCAAGGGGAAATCTCCCTGCTGCGCAATGGTAGGTAGGCGGAACCTCGCAACTAGTGTTCCTGATTTCTCAACATTTTTCATTTCTGGAGAAATGAGAAATATGACCATATTTCTCGAGAATTCTTCTCTTGTCAAGTGCGGTCTTTGTTTTTGTCTGCGCATTCCTAAGTTTTGGTCAACCGCACAGCTAGATTTGACAAGCTGTAAATTTTGAAAATTCTTACACTATTCTGCAAGATATTCTCGGAAGAATATTTTGAGAATCGGTGTATACAATATTTGTTTGATCAGGGATCAATTCGGCAATTATGAAATTTCAATATAAGTTTGATCGTCTGCAATTTTGTCAGTCTTGTATACTTTCTGTTTTTTAAATTACTGATTAGACAATGGGTTAGTAACGCTTTATAAAGTATCTCCATCAGAATCATATCAAGACTTCTCTCTGAAATTAATCGTTCCATTAGAAGAAAGTTAGTTGTACAACTTTTTATATTTTTCATGCTCGAAAAATAATCGATTTCTTAGTGTAAATTATAGATATACGAATCAAGTGCAGTTGTGTCAATATCAGTATAAACAATGATCTGTTCTAATATTACAATTTCGTTGAACTGTGTAATGAATCTGTATAAACGAAGAATGTGTATTTGCAGAGATTAGTAGTATGTTTGGAAGAGTCATTATATATTCATAATATAAAGGATATGAAGGTGCTACATACAATTCGAGACACTCCACGCAATTTAGCAGGTCTGTGCACACTATCGATAAACAGTGACAATTGTTATTTAGCCTATCCTGGCTCGAATACAATTGGAGAAGTTCAAATATTTGACACGATTAATCTTGTAAGTATTAATCAATATTTTCACATTACACCCTATATACTTTATATATTTAAACATAAATTTCTTTCTCTTGCAGCAAGCTAAAAACATGATTCCTGCACATGACAGTCCATTAGCGGCACTTGTATTTTGCCCTAATGGTACCAAAGTAGCTACCGCTTCCGAGAAGGGTACTGTAATTAGAGTTTTTCAAGTAAGTATAATCATTCGTATAGTACTGATTTTTTATTCAGTTCTAAAATTTAGATGCATTGCTTAAGGTTCTTTATATCTCTGAAGGTTCATGATGGTACAAAACTGTTTGAGTTTCGTCGCGGAGTTAAAAGATGCGTGTCTATAAGCAGTCTTGCTTTTAGTATGGATTCTATGTTTCTTTGTTGCTCAAGTAATACGGAAACAGTGCATATTTTCAAGTTGGAAATACCAAATGAAGCGTACGTAAATGGTTCCTTTTAATTTTGATAGAAGTATCGCCATTGTTGTATTTAAATTTTGTATATTTCTTATGATACAGACTGAAACAAGCTACGGAAGAGTCACAAACTTGGATGGGGTATTTATCGAAGGCTGTATCAGCATCAGCTAATTATTTACCTTCACAAGTTACTGACGTTTTTAATCAGGGACGTGCCTTTGCCAGTGTCCATTTGCCATTTCAAGGGTTAAAGAATGTATGTGCCATCACAGAGTAAGTACAATTCAATTGAATGTATAAATTTCATAGAAGTACCTCGCGTACATGATACATTTTAACAGAAACATTTCTATTGTTGTACAGAGTACACGAAGTGCTTAGGTTGTTGGTGGCTAGCGCAGATGGCTATTTGTACGTTTATAATTTGGATACAACAGAAGGTGGAGATTGTACGCTGCTAAAACAGCATAGGTTTGTAACTTCAGAAAATACCTAAAACACTCTGAGACAGTCTTTGTCTGAGGATCTTTCGATCGATATTTGAAATCATTTATTATTACTATTTTACATACGTATTGTCGATGTCTCGTAACGTGTGGTACTCGGAAGGAATGCAGAAGGAATTCGCAAAGAAACAGTCGGATCGTGTCGTCCCGTGTCTCGTGTCATTGGTAGACTCCGGATCTTGATGCAAAGTAAAAAGTTTGAGCATCAATTGCAAGACACGGAAGCTAAATATAAATTTATATTTTTTTACTAATAATTTTAATGTAGTAATAATAGTATATTAATACTTTTAACGTCTTTTAATCTGTTCACTGTTTCAAATTGCTTCAAAATGCATAAAATCCGGAGTATTGTTATGAGACACCGACAATATATTATTTGGATAAATATCTGGCGTCTTTCTATGAATTGAATTGATTAAATTTAAACACTACTAAAATACATAATGAAGTGTGGCCAAATATGTAATCGATTTGTGTGATTATATCGATGTTATTTTTCGCTGATGAAATTGATAATACGATTGAGAAATATAACTGTAATAAATTGCAGCTATTCTCCCCTACAACGCGGTAGCTATGTTCCTAAATTTTACTGTATCATGTAAGATAGAATTAAGAACTACAATAGTACAAAGTGCAATGTCAGATTCCACTAGTTAACAGAACTACAATTACCTCGATCTCGGAAATGTAAGAAACATGTTTGTTAAGAGAGGAAATATGAATGTGCAACACAATAAACAAATACATTTGATATTGGGGTGATTCCATGCGAAATCGGACACTTGAATGAATCGTGACATATGAATGAATCTCAGAAGATTTTTCCAATATCTTCAAAATTGTTCGTTTTACAAACATGTAAGAAAGAGCGTCAACCTATTTTCATTAAATTATAACAGCTGAACTAACGAACTTATAGCGAAACATAAGAATATCTAATAAAAATGATGTCAGTCGAGGAAAATGATTTCTCTACCATTTGTTTCGCAATTGTTCGAAACAAATGCAACGATTTTATAGCGGGGGAAAATTTATAAAATTGAAAAATTAAAATGTAGCCCCAATTTAACCCCTTGCTCTACGATTTATTTTACTACTTAAAACTTAAAACAGTAAAAACATTGAAAAAATATGGAGACGTTATTTTCAATTAATTAAAATTATTGCATAAAAATTCGCTGTCCAGTAATTATATTATTGTAAATCTGGGTTATCTAGTTATTAATCATAAAACATTATACAACAAAATGTTAAGTCCTTGTTCTACACTTCCTTCACACTCTGTCCCATCATTTTCCAATGGACGTATTTGCCATTTTCTCGCGATGTCCATTGGACAGTGATAGTAAACGTTTCCAAAAATAAATATTATCGACGCAGAGTGAGTTTTCCTAGTAATTTATAACTGCATTAAATACTATGGCGGTCGCATTATGGTAGGTATGAGGACGGCAGGTATAAATGCTGTACGTCGGCGGCCATCCGAGCCGTTTTATTGCGGTGCAGCGTCCATTTCAAATAATTTTCATTTCGTCAATTTTAAAGTATCCGCATTTCTAAACACGCGTTCGTGAAGGGTACACTTTGGGGCTACATCCCCATTTCTTTCCAATTTAAACATTTTCCCCTGCTACAGAAACATTGCATTTGTTTAAAACAATCTCAATACATATGGTGGAAAATCATTTTTCTCAACTGACATCATTTTTATTAGATACTCTTATGTTTTCGCTATAAGTTCCTAAAACCTCATTTTCGTCGGTTTGTTAATTCAGCTGTTATAATTTAATGAAGATAGGTGGACGCTCTTTCTTACATGTTTGTAAAATGAACAAAAATCCTTCGAGATTCTTTCATATGTCACGGAAAGCTACAACATATTCAAATGTGAAGAAAATTTGGAACACTTGAATATGAGCAATTGCTAATTTGCTATTTATTTCAATATTGGCGGGTTAGCTCGTAAATCTTTCTAAATTATACCAAGAAAGTTTTATTTTGCATAAACTTATTATCATAGTTTACATTTCCTTGAGGAATTTTAACAAAATTTTGTCTATGAATCAAATTTATTACACAACGAAGTTCCCTTTGCAGAGGCTTGTGCCTCTTCTAGTAAAAATGTAGACTTACTCCGAAGTCAAGTTAGTCTTGTCATTAGACAGCGGATCTTTATGCAAAATAAAAATTTTCTACCTGATTTGCAACAAACTGGAGTGAAACAGAAATTGGTTTTCTTTCTTAACATGCTTAATATAGGTTGAGAATAATATAACAGTATTTAGAAATTCTTCTATTGTTATAATAAATGCATAAAATCCGTTGTCTATTCATCATATTAGTCTGTATTTCAGAATAGACTGATTCAGAAAAATGTTTCTTTTTGTTTTCTTGTAGGAACTTTACATTGAAAAACATATGATAAACGTAATTAATATTTTATAGATTAGATGGCAAACGAGATGAAGTAGATTGTGCCAGCGTATCTACAGCAGGATCAGGATCGGGAGAAACTCCTGCAGCGAATACTACACGAATAGTACAAAATGCAGGTATGACAATATCATAAACATTTCTTTGTATAAAGTAACAATGTAGGTTTTCAAATTGAGCGAGTTGACGATAAAGATATATTGTTCGCAGATAGTAACAACACAGTAAAACTTATATTGATATGAAATATATTTGAGTATATATATATATATATTTAAATTACGATTCTTTGAAATAACATTTTTCGATGTTGATATATAGTTTATCAGATGGAAATAATTGAACGTAATCGAGTATTGTTTTATACTGAAACGTTGATATACAGAAAATTAATTTTCGTGTTTCTTATGCAAGACAAATAAAGCATACACACAAGCAAATTATTTTGGTGTAAATCGGTGAGCAACTGAATGAGCGAGCGAGTGAAAGATAGGGATAATTTGTGCTTGAATGCACAAATTGGTAATTACATACATATATCGCGACTAATATATATATATATAAATACAGTAATGCTTTATCGATGCATATATATATATGCGTTTTCTTGTAAATAATGTATTTGGACTCGATCTGTTTAAGAAATTGTAAATTTACAAAGCGAAATGAATGTTACATTTCATTTTTAAGAAAACCAATTTCTGGAGATTGTGGTACTTCCCTCTTATACACAGTTTTTGTATTTTCAATTATATATATAATACAAACATTAAATGTAGCATTAATTTTATACATTAAATACGACAACTGTTATATAATATTTCAAATTAATTTATATCATCTTGTACACGTAGACATGAATATAAATGGATATTGAGTAAAATGATAAATGGTTTTTTTCTTATGCTGTGAATAATGAAAAATTATCTTTTTTTACAACATATAATGCCTGTCATAATTATTTTACATAATATATATATATGTGTACATACATAACGTGGAATGAAAAAGTGGAATGAACACAAAGAACTGTTGCTCGTTTATTGGCTATGTGTTCGTAATATAAAATTCAATGGATCACGTTTACAATCAAATATATACATTCTAATAAATTTCAATAAAGTCCAATGAGCTTATATATGTATATGTATCATTCAGTTTTTTGTAAGTACTATATTGATACATATTTTTAATAATTTTGTCAAATGATATTTATTTCAAGTTTTAATCGAAATAAGCGAAGCTAAAATTCTTTAAATAACAGAAGTTTAACTTGGAAATACATCTAAATCGACCAACTATGTTTGTGCGTGACGTCAACAACATCGCTGCTTGATTAAAATATAAATACTATTTTTATACGTTTCATTTCCAACATATACTCCATACGTATGCTTCTTTCCATGCGTATGGTAAAATAGAAGATAACGAAATGAAATATAACTACATACTATTAAGCTTGTACCCACAGTATACAAGAACAATGTTTTAACGTTTTAAATAATTGTTTCACTCGCAAATAATAATAGAAAAATTTTAATATTTCACATGCGTGCTTTACATTAAAAAAAAGATATTTTCAAATTTTTAGTAATCTATACTAATATAAATATGTACGTGAATAATTAGTACAATATAGACACTGAAGTAAAAAGTGTTGATCTTGTAATCAGCAACAAAAATGTAATTTTTCGTTCTAAAAATATTAAATAATAAGTTATTAAACATTTGGTAATAGCTGTTAAAATGTTGTTAGTTTTAGTTTCATTAGACCATGATCATCGTGTATCTTTATATTTTTCTCTAACTTCTTTTACCTTGACAGTAGTTCTTTTTATCTTTTCAAGGCTTTTTAATGTGATGTATACTTGCTTCTTCGTATTCTTGTGATAAGTTGAGATAAATCTGTTTCTATACTTGTAGATGCTGCTTTATTAATTTTAACATGTACGTTTACTTTTTTATACATTTATATATATTATACCATTTTTATTTTGCAATTATCCTGCTATCTACAAAAATATATTTCCTTTCCATACAATGGATGGTAGAAGATTAATGAACTTGCAGATAATATTCCTGAACAATTGCATATGTTGATAATTAGACTGCGAATCTTTATGCATTTATGGCTTATCAAAATTTCCGAAAAATGCTGAAGTATTAAATTCAACAGAATTTAGTACGATTTTTATTTATTTTGGATCTACAAATGTCATTACCAATGAAAATAGAATTTTATTTGGTACCACTTTCTCAAGATTTGTCTACAAAAATTGAAAATCGCATAAACATCCGCAGTCTATTGATAATTTATTAACATATTGTCGTTTTTTCAAAGATGTAATCTTATAATAAAAACAGACAATAAGAAAATAATCCAAATGTTTGTAGACACTTGTAACAAATTGAATAAAATGTATACCATCTATTTAAGATGTTAAACAGTTGTTATTATATACTGTGATTAATAGCAAGTTGATTATGTTTAATTCTGTCGTGACATGTGAGAAAGACATTGTATTACATGTAGATGGATTAATGTTTCCAATCTTATGAAACTTACCACACCTAATTTCAAATATCGTGTTCAACATGATTCATCAAGTTCTCTGTACAAATATTAATTACTGATTCAGTATGTGTGTATGCGTGTATGTATGTCAGTGTAAGGAGGCCTTGATTGATTATGCATTGGAATTTTCTTTTTTTTCTCGCTTCTAACCCCTCGCAATTGAATATAGGCAATTTCTTCAGGGGCTGAAGGGGGGCCCCAAAACACAACTGACCTTACTTGATGTAATTTTTTTCTTTTTATCGTCCATTGAAGCCTGCATAAATAGCTACGCGGGTGTGGTACGCGGACGTTCGCCAGACTCCATGTCAGGTACTGGTATATCCTCTTTTCTGTCCCTTGTTTATTTTTTGCACAAGCTTAACGAAGATTAATATAAATATATACAGTAACAGTCAGCAAATTCTTATATGGTTCGGATGATCAGTTTTTTATTCTATGGTAATATATGATTTAGATTTAATCAACTAATCTATTTTAGATGTATGCAATTGTCTCACACACGCTTTTAGATCTATATATATGCATTTAGACTGCGGTTATAAAAATTAATGTAACTTTTAAAACTATATTTAATATATATGTATAATATGCACATTCATGCAAGGCACTAAACATAATATAATTTTTAATATAACAAAACTGAAGGTCTCTGTTCAGTTTTTACACTTACTAATTCATGGAAAATTATAATACAACGTTCAAACATTATTATATATGAAAATACAATATATATATATACAAGATATTCCAAACTTTCTGATCTACAAGAATGAAAAATATACAGTAGCGGACAGAAGTTTAAGACCGCTCTAAAAAAGACGATAACTTTTTTAATATTGTACTATACGATTTGAGCTTTTTTGGGAAGCTAGAGCAATTAGTTTACTAAAGGATGTGAAAAGAAATTTTTTCAAAAATTGAAATTCATCGGAATTGTTGAAAAAAATACTAAAAGTTGGATTTTTAACTTTTTCATGTGGGCCTATATTGAAAATTTAAAAAATACGTTTCGTAGATCTGTGTCAATTAAACATATTCTGAAAATTTCGTCAAAATCGGTCGACGTTGCAATGAGCTAGAAACGTTTAAAGATGGTAAAAATTGCAGATTTTCACGATTTATTGCCGTAAATCATGAAAACGTATTTTTTAAAAAAGTTAAAAATTCAACTTCTAGTATTTTTTCAACAATTCCGATCAATTACAATTTTTGACAAAATTTCTTTTCACATCCTTTAGTAAACTAATTGCTCTAGCTTCCCAAAAAAGTTCAAATCGTATAGTACAATATTAAAAAAGTAATCGTCTTCTTTAGAGCGGTCTTAAACTTTTATCCGCTACTGTATATTTATCGAACCAGACGAATGGAGTTAATAAACAAGACACTGCATTTTTTCTATCAAATGAATCATATATAAACTCGTGACTACATTTCCATTTAATGTGGAATGTAACTTTAAAAACAATAATTATTAATGATTTCTCATGATTAAATCTACAAGATCTACTATTATAAGTTATGATTTTCCTATATGTGTCAACACAGAACCGAGAATTGACTTAGAATGGGAAATATTACTGTAATATTATTTATTCTTCAAATGCATTTTTAGCCATGGCTTCTTAACAATAATACTCTTGAAGAAAATCACTTTATTTATGAATATTAAAAATAAACAATGTTTTCTGTTAGTTCAATCAATTGTATTAAGTATATTATTGGAAAAATCAACCGTATAGTTTTTCTCAACAAAGAAATTCCTCCATTATTTCAACCTTAATTCTGAACAGAGTCCAATTTTGTTTGTTTTCAAACTTATGCAATTTGGAAGTAAATATATATTTATAACTACCGGTTATTTACTAAAAATGTACGATTGCTAAATAATGAATCACTTGCGTATTCATATCATCAATTTTGTATTCATTGAAATGATTAGTAATAATTACTAATGAATGTTTTCACTGCGTTGTAAAGAAAGCAATGGTAATTGAAATATTTTTCACACGTGTTTCGTGTAAAGAGTTCCTCCGAAACGTTCCTTGACAATCAAAGTTGAAGAGAAGTATGCGAATATATACGTACTAATCAATCGTGAAGGATATTATCTATTACCATTGATATTCAGTTTCATACATCTTTATCGTTATATCCGCTTAAAATAATTCGCAAACTTGAAACGATCATACTGGACGTACATAAATGAATTTATAGATTCAGAGAAGTATCATGAGATGATAGCAGCAACCGAGAGTCCGCCAGGATATTCGGGTTCGTTTCGTTTGAAAGATGACGCGGAATTTCCACCTGTTACGCAAAGGACGGACATCTACTAATTCCAGCATATCAAACATTTCTGACGAAGACGAATCAATTACGTTTACGATCGAAATTAAACGTGCACTCCCGCTCATAAGTCAGTTAGGACAGTGATCATAATTTGTATTCAACTCTGCAAAAATGAAATAATCGTTGGAGGATACGAATAAATGTTTCCTCATTTAAAAGTTTACGTATCAAGGAAAGGATGCTGTACTTATATATCAGAAATCTTACCAATTAGTAAAAAAATATTTATAATTTTCTTTTCATTGAAGAATCAATTTTTTCTTACTTTCTGTTGCTGTATTATTCCATTCCATTCTCCAAAATATTCCGCAAATGTGTTTTCAAAGTAGGGCAAAAGTTTCGTACCTCTCATTCCAGTTCATCGTATAATTTTTCTATAAAGTTAAAGGTTCATAATCTATGCGAAACACCAGAGTTTTACTAAAAACTAGAGGTGTCCTAAGGACTTATGAGCGGGAGTGTATATGTACAGACCAGCGTTATGTGCTTATGGTCGTGACTAAGGTTGTACATTTAAAAAAAGAAGAAAAACTCCAAACACATAGTGTTCGATAGTGTTCGGCATGAATGATTGTAAGAGAAGAAATTATCGAGCGTATATCAGTTATGTAATTGACTCCAAAATGATCCTGTAATAAGATACAATTTTTATTGTGGTATTTGGGAATTGATATTCCAAAAGGATTAGTTGAACTTCCTTCATCGGATTGTGATTGTTTGTGAAAAGTATCTTTGTATCGATACGTTGTCATCATTCATCGATATAAATGCAATTAATCGAAGCAGCTGTAAAGTGCTTTAAAAACAATGAGAAAATTTCGATATTGTGCTAAAAAGTATTTAACATATAAATATGCTTAACATAAAATGACATATAGACAGTTAAGTATTTTTACCATGATAACGATCATAAAATATAGTACATATGTTATACGTGTTCTGGAAAATAAAGCGTTTATAGGAAAAGAACCGGAACAGTTTTACTAAATATCTTTATGTTATGTTCTCAATATATATATATTTGTATCTGGAAAATAAATTGTTTGTTCCTCTTACAGGAATGATAATCGAGAAGGAAGGAAATTGCTGTTTATAGAAAATATATATATATATATAAGTAACGCTCCGGAATAATTTAACATTGCGAACCATTTTGAAAAGCATATCTTATTACCGTTTTGTAAGAATTTAATACTCTGAACATTTAGAAAACTGTATGGGTTGTCATGTTGTCTTTATAAAAATGTGTTCTTTCAACTTGATCACTTCGGTGATCGTTTACAGTTTAAAACTAATATAATAATAGTTCATGAATACAACATTTCAATTGTATTTATGGTTTATGTAAGCTTAGAAAAATGTCTCGTTAAGCACATTCAGTAAAATACGGTAAATATTCTTACTGTATCAAGAGTTTCATTGGTTCGAAAGTAAAATAAAATTGATATTCAACCTGTTCAATATAATGTTCACTTTATCATGGGCATGTGTGGTAAATTACATTTTGCAGTATATCTCTGATGTTTTAAGGGGAATCACAATTTAGTCTTTTAGCAAAAAATCATCTCTTAAAGAACAAAAAGTAAGTACATAATAGAAATCAACGTAAAGAACCAATTTATATGAACAGACGAAATTAGGAAAATTCAGAGAATAACTAATAAAGAGATATTACACAGAAACCCACATATCTAATATATACTTCTATCGGTACTAATATTATTTGTGGTACACTTCGAGAATGTATAATTTTGTAATTATTATTTTGTATGCACAATGTTCGTTTTTATGTATTTTCTGCTGTTGACAATGGACCTAAATTCTATCAAACTTTTCTCCTGTAAAAAGAGTTTACCAATAAGAAACTTACCATTACTTATATTTGTATGATAAGCATATTAAACGATTTAATATCTGAACTGCAAACATATGAAATTATGGGGTTACCCTTGGCTCACCGACACTGTTTTCATCGACACGGTCAAATCGTCGACAAATGTCTTCATCGACACGGTCAAATCATAGACGTATGTTTTCATCGACGGTCCGTGTTTAACGACAGGTTTGAGTTCATTATTCATATCGCTTTAATTTCATTACTTAATATTTGTGTAATTATTGTACAATTTTTTTTATGTTTTGTAGTCTATACCAATATGTACATTCGTAGCATTCGTTCTTCATTTTTGTATACCTATTAATAAAGTTTGTTTATTTGAAGAAACTCTGATTAATAAAGTAGCAATGAAAACTATGATCTAAATAACAAAATGCTTTGTAATTCTCTCTTTATTATTTATTATACAAGCAACTAAATGCGTCGATACTAAATACGCGATTTGGTGTCGGTGGAAATGAATGAACTCAAACTTGTCTCTAAAGACGGACTGTTGATGAAAACATATGTCTACGATTTGACCGTGTCGATGAAAACATAGTGTCGACGTAAGTTACTGTCGGTCAAATCGTGTCGATGAAAACAGTGTCGGCGAAATGGGTTGTCGACGAACCAAGGGTAACCCGAAATAATGTTATTCCAATGAATATTTCGATTTCATTTATTCCTCTCTTTTGTTTACCACGCAACTGTAAATACTTTCTTAGACGAATATTTATAAGATAAAAGAAATGGAATTATTCCGTTTTGCTTAAACAAATTCAATATCTTTCGCAACCGTTTACTGCCAATAGTATGGTAATTATAATTTGTATAATACAAAATTATTTTATGCCATATTCATTACTCATTTGTACACTGTTTGTGTTCAGCTCGATATTTCTATACTTTTTTTGTTACAATGGCAATGAATTTTACGGTTCAGCAACGCCAAACGTAACGCGTAACAGGGAAGGAAATGAAAAATATGTAATAAGTATATTAAACGATTTAATATCTGAACTGCAAACATATAAAATAATGTTATATCCAATGAATATTTGGATTTCATTTATTCCTCTCTTTTGTTTACCACACAATTGTAAATATTTTTCTTAGACGAATATTTATAAAAGTGTATGTAATATAAACTAAAAATTCAGATTTTTACAATTAATAATATTGATCACTACTCTTAGTAAAATTTGTAAATGTCGTATAAATAAGTCCATAATACACATGTCACCACCTATTAATTAGTTTGTTAATCATCAATATGTATTTCACCGTTTCTAATCGTTATGATGAACGATAACATTCGATGTAAAATTATTGAAAACTTATGCCAGAAATATATAGAAACTGCATAACTCTTTTTATTGTATTGTACACCGATATAATTTTATTTACTGTTATTACCCTCTGAAAAAGAAAACGTCCGACATCTTCACGACGATTCTGAATAATGCGAAAGAATGTGTGATTTTAACAGTTTATTTCTAAAATGAAAGGTTTCAAAAGATTCTTTGGTAATTTGTAAGTAAATTTACTACTACAAGCAGACTGCAAATTCATCAATACACATCACCAGTTCCAACAATTTCACTGACATTGCATAAACTCCCACGTTACTGTAATCTCAGAGTGTGAACAATAAAATGTAATTATAGAATCCAGAGGCAACGTAACAAAAGGGTCTATCTCTACATTGAATTTTATATGACACTGTTAAGAGATGATCTGGAATTACACTTTGCTTGTGTGGATGAGAAAGCGAATAGAAACGATTCTAAATTTCTATATGATTCTATGCAGCATGTAGAACGAGATGATGTATCTTATCAGGGCAGTTCGTATTACAACCGTTGATCAATTGTACATGCAAATAAATCACAAACCGTATCTTCACTGAGAGAATTATTATTCGACTTCCAAACGCTATATGTATCTTTTATTACATTTAAAATATCAAACATATATAAATAACAGTGGAATGTATTTAAATAATTTTAATATTTTTAAAAAATGCTTTATTCCGTATTTTATTCGTTCAATATCAGTCTCGGACGTAGCCGAACTCGGAAAATTGCTTATGAAAATTTTTATTTTTATCTTACCTCGTTTAAAATCTGCCCCAATCTTATTGAATCGTATAAAAAATGCATGCGAGTACATAGAATGTCAATTCGAGATAGAGAATTCCGTTCTCACAGTTTTCGGTTTCTTAAAATTCGTTTCTGCGAAATTTCTGTTCGTAAACGCAAAGTGTTTTTCTATAAAACAGAAACAGGCCCTTTTGTCGTATGCTCGCTGTAATGAGGTACAAAGAGACACGAAGACTTAGCTATAAAGATCATCGTCACCGTCATCTTGGAAGGTAGGATCACCTTGCGTTGTATCTTGAGTACCGCTTGCTCCGCTTTGTGGAAATCTGATAAAATATAAACACCATATGAGTTTCCGAAGAAATAGTAAAAAGAACTACAAAATAGAGATGACAATCTCGTAAATGAAACATGTGAGTGACCAAAAAATTCATTGTCTACCATAATACGATCAAGAAACGTGTGATTCCTTGTTCAATAAGAAATAGTTGCGATTGTTTAACGTTACTGTTCGAAATCGAATATTTCATATGCAATGATCTAACATTACCTGCGTTTACATAGAAATCTTTGTCGTACCTGAAATTAGTTCCGAATCCACGCGACTGCTGAAGCGTTTGTGCAAACATTTCATATTTTCGAATATCGTTATCGGACACTGAACGTCGAGCAAACCTCATCGCTTCCTCAAAGTGTGCTCTGGTTATTTCTGGCACAGGATCATCTTCGTCCATCTAATATAACACATGAAATTATCTAAATAGGTATTTACGGTAGGCATAGCACCGCAAAAGAATTAATAAACATTTTTCGATTCCGCGAGCTCCTACGTCATAGTTCATTTATCGTCTGTATTGTAGGTTTTACTAATATTCGACTGTAACACGTTTAAAATTGTTGGTCTTAAATATATACAGTGACTCCCACTAATATTCGGACACTCTTAGAAAGATGATAACTTTTTCAGAACAATTGGTTTGCTACATAAAGAGAAAACAATTTTTTGGAAAGAAATTGCAAGTTGTCGGGATTGCAGAGAAAATTCTAAAAGCGTTGAATTTTCTATATGAGATTGTAAACACGGAAAATGCGAAAATATCCCAAAAACTAGTAGTGTGATAGTGTAATTCTAGGATAATGTCTACTACAAAACATTTAGATCAACGACAGATACATTCTCTAGTCGCGCATACATTTAATGTGATTTGCATAAAGCGTATGATATTAGATAGTCTATACTTACATCCATAGATGCGGATGGATTGTTGGCACGTTCCTTTTCCCTTCGAATTTCAGTTTCAATACTTTGCCTTATAGCGAGCTTACAAGCACGTTGACAAATTTCTGTTATATCAGCACCCGAAAAACCATGTGTTACCTTAGCTATATAGCTTAGCTCTACATCCTGTAACATGATTATTAATATTTAAGCTATTCTTTAAAAAAAAAAACAGCAAGTAATTGATCAAATTAGCGGATCTAGTATAATATACAGGATGTTTCGTTTATCTAATATCTCGTGACGCACTGAAGTTACGAAAAAAGATTTAAGTAAGCTCAATAAACTAGTTGCTTTGTGAATGAAGTTGATAATCATATGTATATTAATCAATATTCCTTACCTTAGCTACGGGCGATTTTCGGAGATTAGCTCTGAAAATGGCTTCACGCGATTTCTCATCTGGTAATGGTATATAAATCAACTGGTCTAATCTACCAGGTCGTAAAATAGCAGGATCAATAATATCAGGTCGATTAGTAGCTCCTATGATGAATACATTCTTTTTCGCTCCCATTCCATCCATCTCAGTTAAGATTTGATTTATCACGCGGTCTGCTGCACCACCGGCATCTCCTACTGTGCCACCTCGAGATTTTGCGATAGAATCAAGTTCATCGAAGAATAATACGCAAGGAGCTGCTGATCTCGCCTAGAAAATTTCAATCCGATCATGCCAGATTCTTGCGATTTATATACGCATGTTGTACAATGTATGGAAATGACTTACTTTATCGAAAACATCCCTGACATTGGCTTCAGATTCGCCGAACCACATAGTTAACAATTCTGGTCCTTTTACAGAAATAAAATTTGCTTGACATTCATTGGCTATGGCTTTAGCCAATAAAGTTTTACCACAACCAGGGGGTCCATAAAACAACACCCCTCGCGATGGCTGCATGCCAAACTTGAGGAATTTTTCAGGATGTTCAACTGGATACTGTAAGATGTAAAATTTAATTAATAATGACACACTTCAATGTATGAATATAGTAATAAGTGATTTCTTACCTGTACCAATTCCTGTAATTCCATTTTAACGTTTTTCAAACCACCAATATCGTCCCAAGTAACATTTGGAACCTCCACGATGGTTTCTCGTAAAGCACTTGGACTGCTCTTAGTCATCGCGTACTGAATTATACGTAAAACAGGTATAACAAACAATAGCCATTACTTATGGAAATGAATGTGCCTTATCTTACAACTAGACTGCGGATCTTTATGCAAAATAAAACTGTTCTGCATCGATTGTGGGAAGCAGGAATAAAATGAAAATCGATTTCATTACTTAATGGCTTTGTTTTGTTAAAAACAACATCACAATATTCTGAAATGTTTCTAATCCTTTACTGTTTTATATTTCACCCAGCCAATTTCTTCATAAATGCATAAAGATCCACAGTCTAGTTATAACATTCGAGTATATGGCACTGACCTTGAAATTATCCATAGTAACGGCAAGAGAAGACAAAACTTCAGCATCTATATGATCATCTTCTAAATCAATAAGGTCCATTTTTTCACGAATTTGTTGCAATGCTGCTTCGGAGCATAATGAAGCTAAATCAGCTCCGACATGACCATGAGTTTCTGATGCGATCTATAAGGAAATATTAATTGATCGAATAAGACTAACTAATTCGTTAAGACGAACGGTTTTAATAGTTTCGAAAATTCTGTAAACCTCTTCTAATTCGACGTCATCAGCAAGCTTCATGTTTTTCGTATGAATTCTTAAAATCTCTAAGCGACCAGTAGCATCGGGTATTCCAATATCAATTTCTTTATCGAAACGCCCGAAACGACGTAATGCTGCGTCAATGCTGTTAGGACGATTGGTGGCAGCCATTACAATGACATGAGAACTTTGTTTCATGCCGTCCATTAAAGTGAGCAGTTGTGACACTATACGTCTCTCTACCTCTCCGTGTGTCTAAAAGTGAATAGAACGACAAATATATGCTTAGTTTCGAATTCAACTTTATTAACGCTAGATTAACGGGACCCGTCAAAATGACGGATTCTAATATTCTTAATTTGCGATTACTAAGATTGTAAAGATGCTTCCCAGAGGAATTATTTACCAAATTTATTTATTATTGGAAAAATGGCCAAAAATTTGAACAGACACACATTCTCGTTATGTTTATAAAATAATGCGAAATAGTTATTCCTAGAGCTCCGTAAACCTATTGTTAAGTTCAATTTTATTAAGCTTCATACCTTTTCTCGTTTCGGGGCGATCGCATCGAGTTCATCGATGAAAATAATAGCTGGTGAATTTTTCTCAGCTTCCTCGAACGCTTTCCTTAAATTACTTTCAGATTCTCCGGCAAGTTTGCTCATTATTTCAGGACCTTTTGATATAATATATAATATAATACAATAAATACATTTTCCAACCAACATGTTCTTCTCGAAATGAACGTACCATTAATAAGGAAAAAGAATGCGCCTGTTTCATTTGCCACAGCACGTGCGATGAGCGTTTTTCCTGTACCAGGTGGCCCATATAAGAGAATACCGCGGGGTGGTTTAACACCGATAGCTTTGAACAAAGACGGATGTCGCAATGGTAACTCTACCATTTCCTTAATTTGAGCTAACTGTTTGCGAACTCCACCGATATCATCGTAACCCACTGCATTCAATGCTTCTTCTTCTTCCTACAAAGTACAAGGCCATACATTATTATAAAAATCTGAGGGTAATTAATTGGCTCTTAAAAAGTAATGTTTACCAACCTCTCTTTTTATCGGATCACCTTCGCAATGAATAACTGTGTCCGGAGCAACAATACAGAATGGCCCAGGATCTGTTTCTACAACTTTAAATTCTATGGCTCGCATGCCACCACGTACAATGAAATTGTCATCTTTATTAATAGGACGATATGCTTCCAAAAAGTATGGCTTCAAATATATTTCGAACAAATTTCTACAACAGAACAGACGTTTCTATATGAATTATATCTCTATTTAATTCATCATTTAAACTTGAATTAATGAAACGAATAATAATATTTAACGCAAACATCTGTCTACTCTGCGTAATTAAGAAATAACAGGATAATTATCTTTATTAATAGGGCGATATGCTTTCAAAAATAAAATCAATCTTGTCATTTCTTTAGAAGGGAACATGTACCAGTTACAGCTTGTCAAATCTAGCTGTGCGGCTGAATGTCCCCCGCAATGGTAAATAGGCAAAACCACGCAATGATGGTGAACTGATCGTCACCTGTCAAACGATGCACGTGGCGACAGTTCAGTTAAAAAGTAAAGTGACACAAGTGTATTCACACAAACATATAAACAGTTGTTTTGTATGTTTACTGCTGTAAGAAATAATGGACAGTACGCACTTTTGACGAGGTGTGTACCTTACCGTTCATACATTGCATTCATCTCTCGTCAAGTGCGGTCTTTGTTTTTGTCTGCACATTTCTAAGTTTTGGTCAACCGCGCAGCTAGATTTGACAAGCTGTACTTAAGGCTCAGTAGGTTTAGTGTTAAAATAGTTCCGACCGCAAAGAGTTAAGATAAAACCGCGAAATGTTAATGTAAGAATTTATTATATTAAGAGCATCTCTCATTTACCCTGTAAGACCAGTAATGGTATCATCTAATGGCAGTACGTGAATACGTTTCCCGTATTTCACTTCTGGACACGCATGTACGGAAACAACATCGCTTAAGCGTACTCGTAAGTTGTTTCTAATCACACGATTCATACGAATCTTTTCATCAGGACAAGTATCGTCAGAAAGTACAATGCATACGGTTTCTTTACGCCGTTTGCCTTTCAGTAGCACTGTATCTCCTCTGAACAATTGCAGTTCATCCATCTTTGCTTGAGATAGAGCCACAACAGAATTATCATCTGCGATCGCTTCATCGACTAATAATCTGTTCGGCTTATCCTTCTTTCGAAGGATTGCTGTTGCCAAATCCTCACCGCTGTAACAATGAAACGTTTATCATTCTAATGAAAACAAGCAACGACTGTACAGAGATATGAAAAGAAGTCGTAGAAAATTGTAAATGGCATTGTGCGAATACTCCAGATTTTATGCATTTATAACAAAAATGAGCAAATGCAATTTAAAATAGTGAAAATATTAAAAGACTTTAAAAGAGTATTGATATATTATTTTCACCGCATTAAAATTATTAATGGAGAATGTAAATTTATATTCAGCTCCTGCGTCACGAAATCGATGCACAAACTTTTTATTTTGCATAAACATCCGGAGTCTAGTAATCATGCTTGTCGAACTATTACTATGAATAATAATATTGAGAAAATTATATTTTTTTATACGTCCGTTGAAAAGTATGATAAAATAATAGTGAAAAATTAAGTTCGTACACTAATCGAAAAGTGTATGGAATTATATTTCGTTTACGTTTCTTATAAAATTCAATAATTTATTGAATAATGTTGTTTTCTTCTTACTGTTTCATTATGATCTACAACTGTATATTTTTCAAAACCACAGTATTAAACATAAATAAATAAATACTTTTTTTCTATTCATTTCAGTTGCATAATTTTTACAACCTACTTAGAGGCGAATGAATATATTTATTTACATGTACACAATTGTTAAGACAAATGGTATAGTATGGTACAATGCTCCTTAAGTTTAAACATGTTCTTTGTTTAGTTAATGTTTACCATCGGACCATGAAACATTGAATTATTTTTTGATATTTTACATGATCAAATTGCACTATAAAATAAATCCAGTATTTGTGCAAATATAATGTATAAATTAATTTTCATCAACATAAGATATTTGATACCGGCTAAAAGTTTGGAATCACTGTGTAAATTCAGAGAAACAGAAGAAAACTGAATGCCTTTAGAACAACCAAGGAAGATGTTCTTTTTACCAATAAATGCGTATTTTTCTTCAAATTGCTCTTTCATTGAAAAAACCGCCTTTATTTTTAATAACAGCCTGACATATTCAGGGCATCCTGGCAATTAGTTTTTCAAATGTTTCTAATTTGATTATTTTTCCATGCTTCTTGTAGAAGTTGCCAAAGATGTCCCTGGATGTATAAACTTTATACAAGAGCATTATGAACATAAGAAAATGCTGAAATCTGATTGAAAATATTATTCAACTAGTTAATATTTGATATTATAACGATAGATCATTTGAAAATTTATCGATATATTCGATTTTTACAAAAATCAGCAAGTGATTCCAAACTTTTGGCCAGCAGTGAATGTTCGCTGTGCTTACAAGCTGCAAAAATGTTTTCTAACAGTTAGCCATTCCTAAAATTAATCCATCGCGAATAATCGGAACAGTTTTAATCGGCGATCCGGTTTGATTAGTACAATAAAACGTAAATGCATACACAGTTTACGATCCAGTACATGGAATATCTGCGTCGCATAGATTTTATGTTCGTTTAAGTACGTTCTAAGATGAAAAATAATCATAATCTAAAGAGTACATCGTTAAGATCCTTCTAAAATTTCCTTGTCATGTCTAACGTAGTGTTCGGCCATGATCAGTCGGCTCGCGAAAATGATAAGCGAGATTCGTGTCATTGTACCGTGCAGATTCGTTAAACATCTGCCCGATAGAATAGGATGGATTTTATAGAATAAAATTCCGATGACAGTAGATATTTTTCAGAAGAATCTACGAAAGGACGCGTTGCGTCGACATGATGACATCGTACAATTGGAAGCCAGCATGGATGCATTGTATTTGCATACTTCGATTTTCACAGTTTTAAGTAATAGAATGAACTGTTCTAACTACTCTGAAGCTCGGAATTGAATTTTTTTCGTTTACTTACCTCTTCTGTTCACCCATATTATTTATTTGACTTGAATGCAAAAGAAAGTGTACACGCAATGATCACAACTCAATATCGCACCACGTACGAGTCAGCGACACTCAACACTTACAGTCGACCCAATGAACATCCCTCATTTAAACTTTCATGGCTCGCATTGGACTCTCCGTTGTCGAATCAGAACCTCAAGGCGAGCTCGCAACGATATTTTTCATTTTTATTTCTTGCAAGCCTTATAATTTAGACAGTATTTTAAAATTCTTCTATTAATGTAGTTACTGTTTTAAACTGCACAAATCCGCTGTCTATCTCATAATGGTATTTTTCAGAATCTATTTGATAATTTGATTATTTATCTACAAAATTTTGAATCGGGTTTATTCTTTTTTTTATGAAACGTTTTATACGTTTGTATACATAATATCATAAATACATACCATACCTGTATACATAATATCATAAATATAAGTATAATACCATAAATTATTGTAAATTATTATTGTATGAATAACTTTAATTTGTTCACCTTTCTTACATGACGAAAACACTTTGTTCGTGGTTGTGATTGTTCATCTTTTAGTATAATTTTACGTTCCATGATGATATATCGTTTTAATAATTAATGCTGCGTTCATAATTAGTTAATGCTGCGTTCATTAGAAAACGCTTTTACGTTTTCAAGTGTACGAGGCTTTAGATGCTTACGTCATAAACGTTCTGAAAGTGTAAATTCGATATCACGAACTTCGATATTCGTACTTGTCAAATTGGTCTATGATGGCTGGGATTAAAGGTCATAAGTTTGATCATTTAAATTCACAAATATTAGTTTTATACCGTGTAAATAAATGATTCTGTTAGTAGAGCTCATTGCAGCTCATTGTAACAATACAATTAGGTTAATACGTTGAAACATAACCTTGCGGTTTTTGTTGTTATTGATGAAAACGTTCTGTATATAAACAATGCGTACTTATCATTTGTTTTAGAGCATTGTTATCCAATTATTTATTTTTAGAACCCATTCTTTTATTCTCAAAATCGTTCGAAGAAAATTATACCGTAAAGCTTTTTCAGTTGTCAAAAATAAGTAGTTGTTTGTGCATAAAATGCAATCAGTGTTTTCGAAATCGTGTGTATTTTAACAATTCTTCAAACGCTATATGACGAATTTAAGGTTGTGTGATAAAACATGAATTTATTATAAAATTTCATAGAATACAAATTATTCGTAATTCTAAATTGATTTACACGTATAAGTATATATGTGTATTGTGTATGTGTATATATATATATATAAAATTTTTTTTTCATGTCTTTAACGATTTTCATTTATAAACAGCGTAAGTACTTTAAAACAATTTCTGTAATTTATTATATCGTTTATGTATACATGTAAGTTATAGAGAAAAAGTTTTTTATAGATTAGTACTTTTGGCATTCACTGGATCTATTGGTATGACATTTGTCATACTGGGCTGTGCACTACCGCAATATAAGTAAGTAGTATAGTCATCGTGCAAAATATTTTTTTATAATAATATTTCTGTCTATGGTCAATGAATTTTCACGATATGTTATCTCTAGCGTCTGGTGGCCATTTTTTGTTGTATTATTCTATGTGTTGGCACCAATACCGACTATAGTGGTACGTCGACGTGAAGAATACGATAATGGAATGACTAATAATTCAGGTTTGGAACTGGCTATATTCATCACTATGGGATTTTTTATATCATCCTTTGCTCTTCCTATTGTATTGGCAAGATCTCCAGCTAGTGGTCCAGTGGTACATTTAAATTATGTATTTTTTTTTATTCAATCACATTGTGTTATGATATTACATTACTTTACAAGAATTTCAATTTAATGAGATTACAGTCGAACCTCGATAACTCGAGTTTCAATGGACGAACTGAAATCTTCGAGTTATCTAAAATTCGACTTACAGGGAATTTGTAGAAGAGTTCATAATTTGCTGATTGTAATAGTCAGGAATTTGAATAATAAGAAATTTTCGACTTAAAGAGGTTCGAGTTATCGAGGTTCGACTGTATATGTATAATATTTAATAACGAGAGTTAGTAAAACTGTGTACTTTCAGATTCAATGGGGTGCTTGTTACTTGACTTTAGCAGCTAATATTGTTGTGTATTTAACTCTATTCGGATTTTTCTCAATCTTCGAACAGGAAGATACATGGTGAAAAGTTGTACTCGATTGTACTTATTTATTAATTTTACACGGTAATATTTTCAATAATTTTGTTAACGAGATCGATCACTTTTCTGTTGTACATATATGTCGTTTAAACACTTCCAGATTTTTTACGAGGCGAAAGGAAGGACATGAAGCATATACTGTAACAACTAACAGTGATGCATTAATTCTAAGACTATCCAAAATTTATAATATACTATTTATATGAGATAAATATTAGTATAAGCTGTTTATATTATAGTCAATATGCTACTATGCGGTGATTAAAGTTACAATTTTTAATTGCATAGAGTTTCCTATAAACTCCTTTAATAAAATTCGAAGCACAAAATACATATAGTATATAAAAGATAAATGATAATAAAATTATAATCAATTATTTTAAAATATAAAACAATGGTTCTAGCACAATATGCTAGAATGTTCATTCAAAACCATGGAAAATTATTTCGATGATATCTCGTTAACTATTAGATTTATAATATACGAAGGTCAATACTTTTTTACGCGGAATTTTCTGTTTCATCATAAATAATTATAATGGTAAAGATTGTGAGAAATTGCGATTTAGATCAATCGTAAGCTCAAGATTCAAGGATTCTTATGTTTTCCAATGCCTATACCTTTTTTATCCATCAACTGATGCATGTACATAACTTTACTTTTTTGATATTTTTGTTAGATCTGCAAACGGCATGTTTTTAATTTTCATTATAGGCGCAGATAAAAAAGTTAAAAATCATGATGTCCCTTACTTTTTTCTTTGCAACAAAAAAAATTTTAACGCGCCAATTGCGCGCCAACTGTCTATTGGCCGACTGTGCCAACTCGCGTCTATTTAGGTCAATAACTCCTAAACAAAGCCGCGGATAACATTTTTGCAAAGGAAAATGTCGCTTCAAATGGTCTCAGGAACCTCTGGGAGCCTCCCATTTCCGGGATGTGCAGGAATTTTGGGACACCTTGTATATGTATTTACCTGCACTGCAAATAAGATTACAGAAGCTAATACAAATATGGCGTCTATCGTCAGCTGTTTGCTGGCCAAATAGATACATGTCACCCACAATTGAAAATAAACAGTTCGGATAAGAACTGATAAGAACATACGTACAAATTTAAGAGATAACATTGTGTAACTTAGTATAATTATATTTTACGTAGAAATAATGTAAAAATTCTAAATGACGAGTGTTTCGAAATATATTTCAAGTGTCATTGCATTCGAGGTTATTGTTCTGCAAGTGTATAATAAAAAGGTGGAAAATGGATATGATACGAAAGGATTTGCTTGTGCCAGCAAAGTATATGAAAGCAACGGACGAAAGAATTTGTTTAACTGTTCATAAAAACTGGTTAACTAGTTTACATACTGTAGGTCCAATTTCATTTATTAATCATGACAGATTAACTGAAGATGAAATTGCAGCACATCCGACGCTCGAGGAATTAGGTCCTAATTGGATTAGAGTGTATATCAAAGTACGTTGATATATATATATTTTTTTATCTACTCAATTATATACCAGACCATATTAAAGTATATTACTTGCGGTTTCATTGCATTTGCTTTATTAGTAGACTGCGGATCTTTATGCAAAATAAAAAATGTTTGCGTTGTTTACAAGACACAGGTGCCAAATAAAACATTTTTTTCATCATTTAATTATCTTATTAAACTGAAACTAATATATTAAATCTTTGCTTTAAATTGTGCGTCGCCATTTGGATCATAAATGCATAAAATCCGCAGTCCATTTATTAGTATTTCCCACTGTCGATGATTTATTTGGGACCCATGGAAATCACCGACACAAATTTCCCCGACACAGTTTTCTCCGACTCCAGATTTGGCCGACAACGAATTTGATCGACAACGATTTTGACCGATAACGAATTTGATCCACAATAACTTAAGACGACTGTATTATCATACAGTATTATTATCATATGTATTATCATACAGTATTATTGTACAATATTATCATACTGTGTCTCAAGTCGTTGTGGATCAAATTCGTTGTTGGCCAAAATCGTTGTCGGTCAAATTTGGAGTTGCTGAAATGTTGTCGGTGAAAACCGTGTCGGTGACTTCCATGTGACCCGATTTATTTATGTATTATGTAATTTCTTTTTGGTTTGGATAAGGACACTTAACAATTCGAGTAATAGAAAAATTCAAAATAATAATTATGTTTTACGAATTGCAACGGTGTAAATATGTATATGATTATCAGGTTTACGAGAAAGAGCAGAAATGTGCAATTCCACTTCTACGAGGAAGGCTTTCAACAAACAGAAATACTCAATCTGATTTAACATTCTCACAATTATTACATTACGTTGTAGAAACAAATTATAGGAATTTATGGAAAGAATGCTACAAGAAATATTATAGTATGTACCTTGAATTTATACAACTAATTGATTAATAATTAGACAGCTGATTGATGCATTTACAACAAAAATGAGTAGAGGTAATTTGAAACAGTAAAACCATTAGAAAAATTTAAAAATACATTATTTTCAATCTATTAAACATATTAAGAAGGAAAATAAATATTTATTTCATTCCAGTTTGTTGCAATTTAGGTAGACAATTTTTATTTTGCATAAAGATCTGCTGTCTATTAATAATATATTGAAATATCTGTGACGAATAGACTGCGGATCTTTATGCAAAATAAAAAACATCTGCATTGATTGCAAGATACAGGAGCCATATATAAATTGCTCTCTTCTTTTAATTATCTTGTTAAGGTGAAACTAATACACTGGTGGTCTTAGATCTGTTTAATATGTCCACTGTTTTAAATTGTATGTACCCATTTTTGTCATAAATGCATAAAATCCGCGGTCTGTAATGATGAATCTATTAATATATACCTACACGTGTAAACAGATCCATGGAACTGCGTAGAACACAAGGACCAGTGTAATATAACAGCTAATGTAAGCGATACATCAATCATGCAAGAGGTACTACAAAGAATGTATGGCTGTAGTTTAATACAAATTCAAAATGGATTAGTTTTATCTGTGTTACCTGGCGTGACAACCGAAGCACATTGTAATCTTCTTCCAACACTATTCGCTGTTGAAACTGCAACTGCTTTTATAATATTACATGAGCACACTGCAGAATATTCTCTTCGTGAGTAAGTGAGATAATATATTTCAATTCATTGTGGACCACATACTAATGTTATAATTAGACTGCGGATGTGTTTATGCAATTTGCAATTTTTGTATACGAATTTTTAGAGAGTGGAATAAAATAGAATCTTATTTCCGGTGGTGGTAGCCTTTGCAGAACTGAAATAAATAAAAATTCTACTAAACTCCGTCGAATTTTGTATTCTATGCTGTTTTGAAAATTTTCAGAAGCCATAAACGCATAAAGATCCGCAGTCTAGGTATAATTGAATAACTAATATTATATTTTAATGTTCGCAAGGTGTGTGATGTATAGTCCTGCTGCTTTAAGTACAAGTCATGGAAAATCATTGTTTCTAATATATCAACTTTTACAATTGTACAAAGATTTACATGATCGTGGGCTAGTTTTAGGTGAAGTTACTCTTAGTGACATATTACTTATGGATAATTTCACCATTCAGGTGAGTATTTAAATGCTCTTTTCCAAACATTGTTCGTCAGTTTGGTCTTCTTTGAAATTGTAACAGCTCCCTTAGATTTTATTCACAGGTGTTGCCAAAATTAAGTGATAATATTTATATAAAACCGGAAAATCAACTTAACAAAGTTTCCACCAGTCATGAAACGAAATGGAAAAATTTCAGTGGATACAAAAGAAATGTCGACGTGATTTCGTCGAATACTATGCTACAGGGAAATCCAAAATTTGGAACGAATGAAAGCATAGAAAGATTATGTGAAATGTGGATCTACAATGGCATTAGTAATTACGATTATTTAACTGCATTGAATAATATGGCTGGCAGAAGGTATGGCGATCCGAGTTGCCATCATGTTATGCCTTGGGTCACAGATTTTACATCGAGATGTGGTGGTAATTGGAGAGATTTAACCAAATCGAAGTTTCGATTAAACAAAGGTGATAGGCAGTTGGATTTAACGTTTGACTCGCAATCTGTGGAAGTATGTATTTTCATGAGTAAAGATTATTTCCAAATCGGGCACGGACTTATGCAATCATCTAATACAATTATTCCATTCTTAACAATTTTATGTTAATACTCTTAGGTAGGTCATCATGTTTCAGACGTGTTATCTGAAATAACATATTACGTCTATCTCTCACGTCGTTACAATAAATCTGTTTTATGTAAAAATGTACGACCGCAATGGGTTCCAGGAGAATACCCTGCATCTATACAAAGACTGCATGATTGGAGTCCAGACGAATGTATACCACAATTTTTTTCTGACCCCAGTGTTTTTAAGGTAAGATGAAGAGTATTCAAATAAATCGATACGAAATATTCTTACCTTGTTTCTTTTTCAACATTTTTTCGTTTACAGTCTATTCATGAAGATTTGCCTGACTTGGAAATTCCTGCTTGGGCAACATCGCCAGAAGATTTTATAGAAAAGCATAGAGAAGCTTTGGAAAGTTTTTACGTATCTGAAAGATTACATCATTGGATAGATTTAACATTCGGTTATAAGTATGTATAGATTATTTTTTGAAACAGATCATTTTTTTTGCACTATGTCTCAGACTTTTAATTTTTTCACACTTGAACCGGGGGTCAAAGCAGTACGAAAATGTTTTTGCATTAAAAATTACATTTGCGTATACAATGACGAATTATTTAAATAGATAATGTTGATAGAAAATGTTTGTATCTTGAATAATAACCGCGAAATAAATTACTTTGTGTAGGTAGTTTTTGTAAAATTCGGCCAAAATGGTAAACTTTTATGGCCTGTACCTTTTATACAATTTCGAAGATAATTAATGTATGAACTACAGCATATTTCAATTGCTGGAAAAACCGTGACATAGTGCAAAGAAATTACATCGTTTGATAAGGATCGAATTAATAATATTTGTTTCCCCAATTGACAGATTATCTGGTTCGGCTGCAGTCAAATCAAAAAACGTTTGCTTACAGCTCGTTGACAATCATACAGGTTTAACCAATTCTGGAATCGTTCAACTTTTTACACAACCACATCCCCAAAAAATTATCCCATCGCCTTACTGGTGTAAAATTCCACCTCGCTTACGATCATCTTTCGTAATCAATAAACACAGTACGTTTGTAAATTTGGATAATATCGATTTCAGTATCTTTATTTCCATTTTCACTAATTATACAATATTTACTAGGAAATGATCAGTATGGGAATAGGGGTAGCGACGACGAAGGTCATAGCTCTGGGTTTGAAGAAGAAGAATTACCTATTTCGATATTAAATACGTCTAAATCATCACCTTTGGTTTTAAGTCGATTGTTAAGCCGTTCTCGAGGTTCTTTACTTTCTACCGAAGATGTTATCAAACAAGATAAATCCACGAATCAAACAATTGTCTTCCCCAAAGACTACAATCCGGTTGCAGCCATTACTCAAGTGGAAACCATGCATACATTTATGAATAAAGTGAGCTCTCAAGTTTATAAGCCAGAAATTGAGTTGCATGAATCGTGCATTAATTATAAACAAATCGTGGCTAGTGGACGCATTAAAGAACAACAAATACTTGGTTGCTTAATCGTGGAGATATTTTTATCCAACAAATTTCGAGCAACATGGAACGTGGAGAAAGTATCATTTTTAAAAAGACTCAACGTGTGTTTGAATACTTTAAGAACGTCGGCTGACAGTTTACCGAAATGCGTAAGAAATGCAGTGGCTTTATTGCTGCAAGTTGATATTATACCAAAAACTTACAATGCTGATAGTACAGACGTAAGTACTAATTTAAATTACAATTCAAATTTATTATGATGAATCTCACATTAATTGCTTAAAATATACGTATTTGATCCCCCCCCAACATAATTTCAAATGAATACTTATTTATTGAATTTAATGTTTAAGGTAAATGTCAATTCATTACTTAGAAAAACGTATTATTGTTATTGTTATTACTATTTCTTAAAATTATACAACAATACATCTTTGTTTTTAACAGCACGAAAACAAGTACGACTTATTAGATAAAACTTTCCAGGTAACGGATATACCTTTTCGTTATCCAACGATTACTAACATGGGCCTACCACCACCATCTGCTCACCAATTTTTGCAACCACTGCTTTTCGGGAGTTTGTTACCATTTTCAAAATATTACAAATATTTATTCAATATTGTAGAAATGTTACAAGAATATAACAGTCTAGTACGCGAGTTAAATTTTATAATAAAGTCCGAGGATGATGTGGATTTCACCATTAAAACAAGGACGAGATTTCTCTGTAAAATTAGCGAATGTAAAGTGAAAGCAATCGCGAGAGAATTAGAACACCTATTGTCTCATATTGGAATTGCAAGAGAAGCTTTAGAACTAATAATGCCACATATACAGCAAGTAATGGAAGAATCTTACAGTGCTGTTTTAGCTGCTTGGTATTTGTTTGATCCTATTGCTAGGTATGCACATGCTATTATACTTCATCATTAGACAGTGGATCTTTATGCAAAATCAAAATTTTTTACCTAAATTGCAACAACCTGCAGTGAAATAGAAATTTGTTTTTTCTCGTAATATATTTAATAGGTTTATAAATGCCAATTTATAAATAATAATAAATCAAATAAAATCCGCTGTCTATTCAATTTTCGATATTCTATATTCGTTTTCCTTTCATAATTATAATTTTCTAGGGCATTAGGTCCCAAAGATACCGCAGAGACATTCCTCGCCTCGATTATGAAGTTATACGAAAATGGTTCTTTCATGGATAATTCGTTATACGCTGATGTACTACCTTCTGGATTGGTTGCAAAATTTAGAACTACACGTTTATATCATAGAAATTTTTTGTTGAAGCTCATTGTAAGAATGGGACTACGACGGTATCTAGACAATTTTATTACGCCTCTTGTGGAAGCCGTTGGAGGATACAGAGATTATGTACAGGGATCTTTGACACACACTCACAAGACTGGCAATCTTAAGTAAGCTATATACACTCCTCAAAAGAATTAAGGGATCACACAGAGGTTTCAGGCTTTCAAACCATTGTTTAACGATATCGATACAGCAATTTTTGACGGAGTTATGATCGCGTAAACTGAGAGCAATTTTTCGGGTTCGCACAAGTGATCCCTTAATTCTTTTGAGGAGTGTATTATAAAATGAGTATAAATGAAATGTTCTAACGTTATTGGTTTTCCACTTTTTACAGAAGCTGTGATTTAAATGAAATTTCTAACGACGGGGAAGGAATCTTATCACCTTTAGACGAAGACTCGTCTGCAGGTTCAGAACATATTTCTTTATCACCTGGACCTGTAACAACAGATTATACTCACAATGCGAATGCAACTGATAATGATGTTCAAGGTAATTAACATGAAATATGTTTTTGAACATTAAGTGCAATATTAGCTGTTTTAGTTTTTAAATAATGGACTGCACAATCTGTAACTTATTTATAGAATAACTATCATAGTTTCTAATTTCACGTTTCAGAAGTATTTACTATGGACACGGAAGATCAATCTTGGGTTCCCATAAACTCTGGCGGAACATATGATATTGACTTACATATAGACTTGAATTTGAATCTCAATGATGATGCGAACGAAGATGGAAATAAAGTTTCACCTCTCGTATCAATTAAATCACCGACAATTCCCATACCGAAACCATCTAATTCTCGAAATAAATTAGCGATAGAATTTAATAATATCGGATGCAACGTAGGAAGTAAAACTTCTAACGAAGATTATATATACAATGATTCTTACGGTGGATTCGTTGACTCTGTGAATAATTTCGATGAGATTTATAACGTGGAAGTACAAAATCCTGTTGTATTACAAGATGATATTAAATCTGATACATCGATGCATAAAGATGTCCACATAGATAACATTTACCAAAAATCTACATCGAACGAATGTACAACTTCAGAGATGAGCGCAGGATCTATTATCTGGTTATCGCATCGACTCGGTCCTGTTCTTACCGCTAGATATTTATCGCGAAATTTATTAAGGATGCTTGCGTTATGTTACACAGGAGAGGAAAATTTAACGGTGATCGATGACAATGTATTAACTACGCAAGGTATAACTTGGAGCAAGAAAGTTTTAGTTGGCGATCGAAATGCTGTAAAGGTTTTGGAGTGTCTTACAGCCATTGCAGGTAAAGCTACTTGTGTTCGTATGTCACATAAATGTTTTGTATTCACAAAGTATATCGTAACAACAACTTACCATGTTCATAGGTTTACATGGGGAACAAATTATAGTACTACAGTATTTTGCGCATATGGTCGAGTTGATAGCCCTCTGTAAAAGGAAACTAACGCAAAACTTAGAAGGAGGACTTATTTCATGCTTAACTCTTCTAAATCATATTACGTCGTACCTTAACGATGCAACTTTAATGGATTGCCTTCACGTAAGATTATTTAATGTAGCCGCTACACCTATAACTGTGCAAGTTTAGTAAAAAATTCATGTTTGTTTATAGGAACCAATAGTTAAAGCAATACTATACCCTACAGTTCGTATATTGTCGTCTACAAAGTTTACATTCCCTAACGGTGTAGTTGCACGCTCCGTACTGGCAGAAAAGTGTCTAGAGATTATATTTATGTTTAGCTTGCGATTAGGTAGTGTTGTTATAAAAAATCATCTAGCTGTTCCTATTCAACGATTTTTCTTAGCTTTCGAAAAATCATTTAATCCGAATGTTGTGGCAAATTTTAAAAGTGAAATTAATCAGAAAACGATAAACGAGTTCTTTAGGTAACTTTATATTATCTATATTTTATTACGTTCTCAATAATATTATATATAAAAATGTAATACAAATAATATTATATTTATCAGGGCAAAAGGCGTGAACGATGAGAATAAAGACACTCGTGGATTTCAGTCGAACTTCAACTCGGACGTTGCTGATTCTTATTCTCCACCGGTCATAGAAAACATCGATATATCAGATTATCAGAAAAATAAAGTACATTCAAATTTAAATCAAACTTGATTTACTAATTATTTCATTATATGAACGAAGGTTTATAGTTTGTAATGAACGTTGCATGAATTTTAGGCATTCGAAGAATTAAAAGCTGTATTTACAATAGAATTTGCCCATAAAACTTATATGCTGTTTTACAAATGTATCGATAGCGAGATAATGGAACAAATACTCAAAAACTACGGATATATACATCACTTATGCCAGAAATACGAACAAGACATCAAACTAACTACATCAAATGTTGGTATGTAATACGTACCAACTTTCATTTGAACCATTTTTGCATATAACAAATAATTTACAAGTAGTTCAAGTGGTAAACTGAATCAACTGTATGCCATTAGTTTCTTCTTTTTTTTTTGAAGATGATACCAAATTCAACACCTCATGCAATACTGATTATAACGCGACAGAAACTACAGGAGGGGTCCACAAAGAAATCTCAAATTTTGGAAATATATCAGTAGTAGGTAATAGATTCGCAATACAGAAGAACAACGTTGGAGATTTTGCAACAACCGAAAACACGGGTAATCGAGAAGCTACCTCCTCATATAATGGAAGACAATTACGAGGGAATTGGTTAGCATACTGGGAACATGAAATCGGAAGATCGGACAAAGACGTGACGTTTAATATAAAGCAAATAAAGCTTCAAACGTTTAGTGGACACACTAACAGTATCCGATGTTTATATGTGTTGGATAACGAGAACAGTTTTATAAGCGGTGGAAGAGATAAAACTGTGAAATTATGGAGTTTAAGAAGTCAGGTGATGTACTTATGACTTACAATCGATGGTAATCTATCCTAATATGTACCTTACATCAAATATTGCCAGTCTACTATTTCTCCCACTCTTTTATCTTGTACTATCTTTTCGATACTTATATATTTATTCTATCTACACCTTCACATTCCTCTGCCAGATGTTTTAGTTTCCCCAGTTGTCTCTTGCATGTCATGCACATTCTTTCTTCCTCTTTTTTCCAATATTTATTCTACTATTTGATTGGTTTACCAAAAACTTTGATGTTCTGTTACTCCGCGATATCCGGTACCATCCCAAATCATAATACTTGTACCTCCTATCTGATTGTGGCTTAAACAGCCACTTGATTTGACGTCTAAACTAACAAATAATAGATTTTTAACGGACATATTATATTTATAGGGTGATGGAAATACAGTTTCGCCCTGCCAATACACTTATACAGGACATAAGAAATCTATTCTTGCTCTTACGTTCTTAGAATCGTTGAGATACGTTGTCACTTGCGATGGCACAATACATTGTTGGGATCCTTTTATGGGATCTCTCCTTGGATGTCCAGAAAACTCTCGACCAGTACCTGTAAATACATTAGTAGCAAGTCCTTCTCCATGTACAACTTTGCTCGTGGGAACAACTGATATTACACTCAGAGTAATCGATTGTAGAACGTTTCAATATGTCAACGAAATGAAGGTACGATCAATCAAAGGTGTTAAAAACAATTACGTTAGATGTGTATGCTTTCTAAATTGTGAGTGATTGTTCTTTTAGGTATCTGTGAATCCAACAGGTCTAATTCGATGCATTGCAGTAGCACCGAGCGGTTACTGGGTAGCTTTAGGTCAAGCATCAGGATTTCTAACAATTTTGGACACTCGAACCGGTCTTATTATTGCATCTTGGAAGGGACACGAGTGTGAAGTAAGTTGAGCTAAGTGAGTTTGGTGAAACTTTATTCATTTGACCTTGAGCTGACCTCGAAAATGGTCATTTTTAATGAGCGACTTAATCCCCTAAAATGAGTTTCCACAACTACAAGATATACTTGTCCATTATTCGATACAATTCTATACAATTTCATCAAAACCACATCGTAAAATAAAACTGGTATTAACATTTATTTAGATATTGCAACTAGAGACGATAAATGAAACCACTATAGTTAGTTCCTCGCTAGATGAGACTATTGCAGTATGGAGTGCAATCGATGGAAAATTGAAATTTCATATGAAGTGAGTATAATTATAATCTGTAATGTTCCATATACCTTAGGCAGAGTCACCAACTTTTAGAAACTTTTCGCTATTGTATTTTATGACGTGTTTTTTCGTTCTCTGTAAGATGCATAACTGCGTGCAGCTATTTGTGTATCTTAATAAACACTTTTTATTTTTTAGGGGAGCCACCGAACCGGTTCATTGTATGTCCACTTACGAGCAAGAACTTGTTATAGGAACAACAGCGAATCGTGTCGGAGTTTTTACATCTATCGAAACAACAGCTGCTTTTTCGTCGTCAAAATTAAAGTCCGACACTTTCAAAGGACTTCTTACTACAATGGCGATTCTTCCTCTTAATCGATTACTCTTATTAGGTGCAGATAATGGCGGTATCACATTAATCTGTTGAATCCTTACGTATAAATCATGTGAACAGTAAAGAAACCCAAGTAAGAATTGTAAATTTTTATTTACAAATGAATTCGCATTCATTAATTACTGTTTACATATACGTGTAATATTTTTATAATATTAAAAGAGAAAGTCACCTTATAGATAAGCAATATCAGTTCTTGTTCCGAGCACTTTTAAAGCTAGTTTAGGAGATATTTTGTGAACACCAATATCCGCCAATATCTCTCTTTGCGAAGTTTCATTATTGCTATTGAGAGCCTCCAATAGTAACATCGCTGAGCCCAATAGAATATTTAATAAAATACATGCCTCTTTGATCCTGGAATACAATTTACACGATTTAGAATACATTAGATATAGTGTGCAATAATAGATGATCAATAAACGTATTCTCAATCGACCATGTTACAACAGAGTTAGAAAATTTCTAAGTTTTATTTCGGCTCGAAATGTTTGAACATATTTTCAATCTTGACAAAATCTAATTTTACTGGTTTGACGTCCGAACCAATTCTATCTTCTACATATGCAATCGCAAGGATTGTGAAAAGAAAGTGGTGTAAGTTAATATTTGTCTGTTTGGTTAAATTAAACAATTGTAATATCCTTCGATATTATTGTGTTTTCTAGAACTTGTATGTAATTTCTCATTATCCAATGATTTATTGTTTTGACTTGCACCATTTTTGCATTAAACGGCTCATATAGGTGAGCTGGAAGAAATGATAACAGCGAAGAAGCTCAAGTAATCGTAGTCTAAAATTAAGACAAATAAATGATAGTACACCGAGTAGAGTGTCCCACGCAACTGGAATAGGTTGCATCTCTTAAACTTTGGAAATAGGAGAAACATAGAAGGTTATAGACATATTTTAAAATCATTAGAAACAGGTTTCTGCGCCCTACATAAAAGTTTTATCATACTTATGCCCTAACCTTATTTGTTGGCAAGTTATTGTAGTAATACCATTGTTTGTTTGTTCTATTTCCAATCGTTTAGGAGATACAGCCTGTTCCAGTTGCGTGGGAAACCCTGCATAGCAAATCGTCAGACACCTAGGCATTTCTGTACAAAACTTTATAATTTTGTTATACTAAACAATAGAGCAAAATGATATATGTAAATTAAAAAATGAATGCCTACTTATAAGCAATATTTATGTAGGAAATTAGTACTTAACGATGTAGCAATTAAAAATAATAATTATCTCGGATAGATACGGCAATAATCGTTACAGTAAATCAATCTTTTTTATAATTTATTCTATGTGCTGTTAAAAAAAAGCGTTTAGTATGAAACAGATGTAAAATAACGCAACGCCCCTTCGAAAAATAAGTAAATAAAATCCACTGAATCATTACCTTCGCACAACGGTACTTTTGAAAGCATATTTATTATTTTAAGTAGTAAAATCTCACGTAAAGAGGGACTTGATAAAGATAACATAAGTTACAATATAATAGTACAAAAAAATGTATTTTCCTATAGCTTCACCGTTTTAAAAAATACAACATGAAAAATGCAAAAATATTTTACTATGTAGTAGATAATTATTTTTTTTTATGTAGTAATTGTTCGAAACATTCCGTGAATAAAAGTATTATGATTTTATATATAAAAAAAAATGTTTCACGAGACATTTTACACCTGATTATTTACTTTAGACCTATTATATTTGATATACGTATAACAAATCCTCTCATACCTAATAATAAAAATGTATTAACTACTGTTAGAGTCTAAGATCTAAATTTGTTATGTTTTTGGCGATTCCAAAATTTTCTTTAGCTTTGGTCGATTTATAAAAAAGTTATTACGATTTAAAATGTGTGTGATCAATTCTGCAAGTGACTGTATTAATTGGTTAATGAATTAATCTAATGTACGAAAATAGATATATTTATTACTTACAATGGGAAATATGATTCTGGCTTATTGATATATAAGCCAAATAATGGGAACAAATTCCTAGTAATATCATATTCTACTTGTTCAGCTCCTCCTGTGTTGAAATGATTTACCAAAACCACTTCTTCTAAAAGAAACTATAAAAATACAATTACCTTAGATTAAATACCATATCTAATATTAGCTTTGAGTTAAGATTCTTACTTGATCAAATTGTAAGGCTAAGTTTTTCCAAGCCTGATTAAATAGTGGCAATGCGAGTGTATTATACAACTGATTAAGTTGTGTAGCTAATTCTTGGAACATGGAATAGCCACTCGGAGTAACTGACAAAGAAACAACTTCTTTGGTAGACTGCATGGCAAACCACCTATATATTTATTCATAATTATTTTATTTGCTGGCAAATTCATAGAGAATTGCTTACTGGGATGCATAGTTGCCATGAAAATTTGAAATAGTTGCTATTGCAATTTTTATTAAAATATATAATACTTGCTTGTCTGTCCTATAAGGTCTGCTTTTGGCTTTCACATCTAAAGCTACAGCATCGCTAATTTCATTAATTAATTCCTTTTCTAATCTTTTTAAAAGAGCAATGGCTTCATCAAACACAGAACCTTCCACATCACCTATAGTTTTGTCAAAATCACCTCCTTCTAACGTAGCAGATTCAACTGCTTCAAATTGTTTCTTAAAAAAATACAGTTGCAGGAAATGCTGCAAACAATGAAATTATTAATATGTAATATAAAAATATTCGATCGTTTCTAAGACACTTACCACTGTAACACCCCATTCTTCTAGAACGGTTGCAACATAGTGTAAAGTATTAAGAATACACGGCATGAGGGATATTAAAGGATCTTCGTTAGTTTCATGTAATAATTGAAGTAGTCGTATTCTCCAGTCATCAATTAATTCAAGTTGTAGCTCCAAAAACTGTAATCTGCAAGTTACACGCTTAATAAGAATATTGTTATGCAAAACATTCGGCTACTTGATATATAACACTACAATATTTTATATAATAATCTCTAATTTCTAATTAATACAATCAATAACATATTACACACTTCAGACAATATATAATTGCAAAATGATGAAGTACATAATCAAAGCAGGATAAGGAGTGTTTGAAACTGAATCGAATGTTATTTCTTCCCTTAATGATTTCAATAAACGAACCGTTAAAATTTTTCAACAATTTCGAATTTTATCTTCTCAATTTTGCTATAAACTTTTTTCTTGTGCGTACCTGTGACCTGGTTGAGGTAAATGTTTGTATCTATCGGAAATTGTTGTAAGAAGAGTGAGGAAAGCATCTGCACATTCGGTTACTTTCATATCGTCTGTGTCAGAATTTGATAATTTATCCCAAGCTGTACTTGAACTTAAAATTGCATCCATTTTCTCAGTGGCATCTAATATTTTGTTAATATAGTTACACACAGTACATTACATATAATATTTAAACATAAACATTAAAGGATATTTCACGTTCTTACATTTTTTCTCCATATTAATCCACTTTACGAAAACATGAGCTTGGGTAAGAACAAAAACAGTGGCTGGTTGTGTTGGCGGATAAAATAATGTTTCTCTCAATTCTCTTTCGAAACCTAAAGCCTCATCCACCAAGTGTGCAAACAGAACGTCATCATACTGTACTATTGCTAATTCCGAATGAAGTTTTTCAACAGCTAATTGAACCAACGTCTGCATAAATTCTACCTATTGCAATTACATCGTTTACATATGTACACAGTTTTCATTATATTTCAGTACTTATCTATTATTTTTGTATACCTTCACATCTACATGACTAAAACCTATCGAATTGGCTACTGGTTGAACATGTTTCTGGACCCATTGAATGTGATTTTTAATCCACGTTAATATTTGAGTAAAAAACCATTCAGGCTTGTCTTGACGGTTCGTCAATTTAGCACCTGTGAAGTGATATATAAATCTTTGTCTCAGAGGCCGTACTAACAGTGAAATTGGCAAACTCACTGGTACAAAATCTGTTAGCAACACTGAAGTTACAACTGGCTTAACAGATTCTTCTCTGCAATATTATATTAAGGACTTATATATGTATCTTTTGAAAATATAACATCTTTAAAACGATACATAAATACTATATAACTCAATTGCTGTTGGTGATAGAAGAAAATTTGTCAGACAAAACTTATGTAGTTCCGAGGGTGGCATAATTCCATGTTAACAGTGTTTTTGTAGAGGACATATGAAGGTCAACTCCGATTTTTAAATTAAAATGATATACTTTTCTATGTAGTATCTAATAGGACGTTTTGAGACGCGTACAGTGGCCAACGATTCAAGGTCATTCAAGATCGTTGAAGGCCAACTGCAAAGGAAAATGTTTTACTTTGAAACCGTGCAAAGTTTTGTCTTTCCGTGACCAACAGCAACCAAGTTATTCAGGTGGCCTGTTTTCGATGGCTCTCCCTATATGTTTAATAGAAGGATACGGTAATTGTAAATGCAATAAATATTCCGTAAGTATTTTAAACTTGGTTAAAGTCTCTGCCATGGGTGGGATCAATGAGTTTGTATTGTTGCTACAAAACGGCCACTTTAATGCTTTCAATATGTCATTGTATTCCCTGAAAATTTCACATGTTAATATCATTCAATTATAGTATTAAAGTATTATATGTTTAACATAGATAATACATAAATTTAAAAATATATGTAGTATAAGAAAATGTACTTAGACAGTTTATCCTTTATGAGGTTGTGCCAAAAGTGAAGTGTTTCTCTTACATAATTCACAAGATGATGACAGGATGATAATTGCAATTGGCAACTAATATCTGTAAGATTTGTATACAATGAAATAGTTGATTCGTCATCGCCAGCTGCTAATGATATTTGAATTTTGTCACTAAAAGAAAATCTCTTGGAATTATATGAAATTATGAAGTATAAAAAATGTCTTGTAACGTATGATTCAATCTATGTATCCCCTATTTTGATCCTTAAATTACATACACGAGTTCTCATAAAAATGGATGAACAATTCATGAGAAAAATAGCTAAACAGATCAAACTTGTGCAATATTATTTTCAGAAATGACTTGTCCTGTAATTTTCTTACATCACTAAATTCCGTAATTGAAAACATAATTTAACACGTTGGTCGCCACGTCACCCATATCTGGGTGACGGGTATGTTTCCGTGGGAGCCCCGTCACCCAAGTATGGGTGACGCTCTTCTTGTTCGAGTTAATTAAAAATAGGATATTAAATGTAGGATATACAACATGAATTCCCGCTTATCGCTCTACTTTCGTTCTGCGTACCGACGGTTGGATTTGGGCCCCGCTGGAAACTTAGCTGAATTACACTGGGCGATCAATGTGTTAAATTAAAAATAAGAAACACGAACCTTAGTCGTGGTACTCTGGAACAAAGGTAAACAATGCGAGTCAGAGCTCGTATTTCAACTGTAGTTGCGTTGATTATGGTTATTTGTCATTATTTGTGTGTTATTTATCTATATATGTAAAACTAACGTTTACTCGAAAAATAAAAAATAGAATTGATTGAATCATTCATTGTAAGGTACTTTGCACTGAATGAAAGTTTACCTGATATTTTCAACGTGTTTTATGAAACTCAAGTATGCTAGAGACTTATCCAAGTGACTTATTGTATTAATAATTCTTTGCATGTCTATACTTTTGTCAGTTTCCTGCATTGCTTTTTGTATGTCATTTCTGAATTCTACAGAAGATTTTTCTAATTGTTCAAATTCAACGCCTATTCTCTCAACAGTTTCTATTACTACTTTCACTTTTGAGGGAGCTTCAGACGATGCCATCGATAACTAAAAAATAATTCGATCCTGTCAAGAATTCTTAAACTTAAATGAATATAAAATTCGTAAAATTAGAAAAACACTTATCCATATTTACCGATTTTTCGATTTCATTTTTCTGTACATTAAGACTTTGATGAAACTCGTATATTCTTTCGAATCCTTTCAGATCGGAGCCCAATTCGGTATTGAATTGTTGTATTATTTTCTTCTTAGCATCTATCATAATGCTGCACTATAAATATGTGACGTCTATTTACATAAAATATATTTGGTAGAGATTTTTAGGTTATGTTACGTTCTGTCAATTATTGAATTACAATTTAAATAGTTATTCTAGATAAGACAATGCATTTTGAAACACAAGAAAGGTCGGCACATTCTGAAAGCATGTATGTTCTCAGTATTATCAAATATTCTGCCACAAAATAATACACCATGAACTGCCACGAACTAAATAACATTACAAATATACGTCATATACCAGTCATATACGTATACGTTACTGTACTGTACTGTTTTGAATTTTGAAGGCGCTGTTACTGTTTTGAAAATTTGAACGCGCAAGCGAGAGAAATCTTGCACAATATCTCACCACTTGTTCCGTACTTCCGTTTCCGTGTCCTTTTCTATTTACGTTCGGCGCGGTCACCATAACTCTGCAACACTCTGCAACTATGTTATAATTGTGTAATAATAAAAAATGGTTCAATCAAATACTATTCAGTTTAGTGAGAGTTATCACAATAACAAGAAATCAGTACATACTATAGAGTAAGTATATATACTTTCTATTTAAAAATGTTGAGGGCCTAAATATATTTTCCCTCCAAAAAAATTGTCCCAACAAAATGTAATACATATACCCCGACGGCACACCGGCTCGGTTTCAGCCTGGCCCCTGTGCACAAAAGGGCGCGTTTTCCGCCTGCCGAGGGCTCGAGCCCAGGGCCTGCCGGCCGGGCTAGGATTCAGCCGATTTGCAAGATTGCAAGGGTGCGGGATTCGCGTTCTCATTGCGTGATAATACAAACACGGGTTTTTTCAGTAGTCAAAAACGCCAGATAAAGGTCAATCTAGGCAGCAATCGCCCTCAAAGGTCTTATTTATTAACTTATTATACTTTTGTCGGTAACAAGGGAGACTGCTACGCATTTGCAAAGTACTGCCACATTGATGCGACCCGCCCTGTGTCGCGCATGCGCGAGAAAAGTTGGGCCCAATCGAAGCACTGATTGGCCACATTAGTGTGATACCATGCTGCCCTCTCAAAAACAGGCTGAATCCCAGCCCGGCCGTCAGGCTCTGGGCTCGAGCCCCCGGCAGGTGAAAATCGCGCCCTTTTGTGCACAGGGGCCAGGCTAAATCGTCCTGATTTGGTCTCAACGCTGAGCCAAGCATTGCGTTAGCCCGTAACGTGTCGGGCTGGGGCTCGGCTAGCTGGGTCCGGCGGTGGGCTCGGGCAGACTGTGCTGTCGGGGTATATATTTAACTTAGATTTTCATTTCATTCTAACATTTTCATTTCATACTATGTAATATTTTTATTAGCCCCTCTTAATCATTTAATTTACAAGAAAAGTGAAGTCGATATATGTGTCTTCATTAGATTCTGATATTGTTTGTAACACTTTACATATATTTATACATTGTATGAAGAAAATATGGAGTATGCAATTTAATTATTTCACGTTCTCATCGGTTCTTTTATTTCGAGGAAAAACCTACATGATTTCATTTGATGTGATTTTGTTGTTGATAAGAATAGATTTCTCAGTTCAATTCTGTATTTATATGTTACTCTTTATTTTTGAGAATAATGTAGTAGTTTCGATTTACATGATATTGACTTACACAGCACCGCATATCCTCAAAACAGTTCCGATTATACAGAATGTATTTATAGAAAATTAACCACAGAAAATCAGACTACTAAAGTGAATTCTGTATAATATGTACGAGTATATTATATTTTATCGAAGTCCAGTCTTCCGTGAAGAAAAGTAAAATTTCTATTTAAATTCAATTCACATAAATTCAATAATACAGGGAATTCTGCATAATACAATACAATACTACCAGTGGTTCTATATGTGCGAAAATAAGTAGAAAATGTAGAATCAAATATTTTTGCCCAATTTTTTGTTGGTTTACTCTACGTTTTCGACTTATGTTTGTATTATGTTTTTTGACCCAGACTTTTCACCGAACAATATGGTTAGAAGAATTTTTCGCGTTGAAAAATATTGCATCGTGTAAATTTGACACACATATACAATTGTAATATATATTTGTAATTCAAAATCTATTTAGTCAGGCACCTGTATATATATGTACACGTGAATACATTTTGTTCGTGAATTAGATAAGGTCAAATACTATTTAAATACTATCGGTTTTACTCTCAATTATCGGAAGGTTAATGAAGACTGATTAACTTTACACTTACAATTTCAAAACTATCTCATCTGTTTGTATATTAATTATTACTACATGTCAATCGTTTTGATCCACGTATATATTAATTGTTCATACAAAGGATGAGTTTGACTTTGAAGTAAAACAATTTATTTTCCAATAATACTCATAAGGCACTTTGTGTCTACATGATTTCCAAGCAGAAATACAAAACGTACTTTATACGAATTAATCGACTTGGCAAATTTATGCTATATCATACTGCAAAATGCAAACATTTCATTACTTATTCAAAGGCACTATACATATTTAATGCATTGCAAAAATTTCAATCGTTTCCCTTATATGATATTATATACCAACTATGAGTTTATAGTAAGATTTTTCTTGCTTATTTAGTCAAATCATAGGTGCGAATATGATGTATTAAAACTTATTTTAACAATAGTAAATATATTGCCAGATAATTAAATGTGTATTGCTTATAAATTAATTACGAAGGATTAAAATATTGCTGTAGGTACACTGTTTGCTCTAAAAATCCACTTAACTATAACAGAAATTTCTACATATATAATATATACAATACAATGTATTTCGATAACTTATATTATGAATTATTCAAAAAATATACTGCACATGATGATTATACACACACTAGGAACAACCTTTGACTTATGACAACTGCACCTAATATGGGACACTTGATTTTAAAAGTTTGCCAAAAATAGAGGCATGCTTTTTCAATGAAACCTGCGTCAAACATGCCAAAATTAATATATTTGATTTAAGTACAATGAATGAAGAAACAAATATCTTCTATTTCTTCAACTAATATATTACATTCACTTAATTTTTATATTTCGTACAACTCAGGCATGTGAATGATACACCTGAAGTGAATACCACATTCTTCGACACTCTAATGAAAACGGAAAAATAATGAAAAGGAAATGCATTGGACCCATTTTTCACCATTATTGTCATTTTTGTAATTGCCCTTATAAAAGAAACATTCTGAGTCATTGTCTGATAAATACAAAGTGTTCCATATTGGGTACATATGCATTTCAATAGAAAGATAATAATTAGAAAAGATAAAGTGAAAATATTTCTTAACTTGCATTCGTTAAAAAATTTCACATTGTTCAACTCTTATAGCTTAAAATAAAATTTCAATTTGCAACAATTGCGGTATTTATTGTATACATTACTAATTAAACTTTCTTTTGTCTGCCACTGTGCAGTAAATTGATCTTAGAGGGTATAGTAGAGCTTTTCTGCTACACCCATTGCATGAAAATTATAAAACAAGAGTTTGACGTACATTATCTCTGCCAGTCTAGTAAGGGAGTGATTTCTACATGTATTTAATCAATATACGCATATAGTGTATTCTTCAGAAGCAAATAATTTGGAATTGTTCGTAACGAAATACATAAATATTCTATAACAGGGATCGGCAAACTAAATACAGTCTGCCGCCTGTTTTTAATCAGGCCCACGAGGTTAATGGACACGAAAAAATAAATCAAATTACGTAAAATAAAAAACATTATGTAAAAATATCACTTCCTAATAAAGAAATTTTGAACTTGGTTGTTTTCGTTGCTCTATGAGTAGAATTAGCTACCCATGTAAATATCTTCGAGCTTGCTACCCAGCCTCCTAGCTTAAAAATTTTACGTTCTGGCCCTTTCCAAAAGAAGTTTGCCAACCCCTGTTCTATAATAAGACAAAATCTTAATTTTAGCTGGGATACTTTTAGAGCAAACTGAGTACATACATTTTTTCACATATACCCAAGATACGACATTTTAATAACTCTTACCATTTTCGAGGTAAGGAAAAATGTTTGAAACTGTTAAAAAAATTGTTTAGTTCTAAAGGGGTGCATCACATAGCGAATTAAATTTTTCCATTTCTCTTTAATGAAATTATACATATACATGTGTATGTATAATATTTGAAAACGGTTCTATTTAAAACAGAATATTTTGGGCATCATTAACGAAATCAAATTAGAACGATTAAAAATGGAAGCTTTTAAGGACTTTTAGTCCAAGGCAAAATTTGTCAACGTTTTAACGACTTGGTCAATCAACATTTTTATTTACCAAAGTAAAAGGTGTACTATTAAACAGCGAATAATGGTTTTCAATCATTTTGATCTCTGTTACGAATAAAATAAATGATGTGTGTAATACTGCTGTTTTCTGTGTCACGACCCTTAGGTACCCTGAATGATCATGGTCATTGAAATTACTTTAATTGCATGGTTCGAGTGAGGAAAATTTTGTTCACCATGTAGCGAGGCCTCTGGAACCAAAAATGTCTTGCTTGTACAAAAGATTGTAAGTATTCTCGAGTTGATTTGTCATGTAGATAACTTTTAATTTGTTGCCATTAAATAGATTATTGCCTGTGCATACAAAATATACAAGTTACCGAGTAATATTCATTAAAAATGTGAAACGTAGAATGAAATTCAGATTTTTTAAAAATAAATCTACACATAATGCGAAATTAAATAAAAGGTCGAACGCATAAAAAATGTTCACGCTATTAGTAACTCTCCATTACACTAAATAAAGGTATATCCCAGTATATCCTCTTCGCATGCTTCTAATCTAATGTAAAATTACAATATGTCTATCAAAATAGATTGCGTATTTCGAATGTTTTCATAATTTCAAGATTGAAATTTCAGACTGTGTTAATTCGAAAACATTGTCGAATGTATTATCGTCAGGATGTCCACGGGTTTCGCAGGTTTCATGGAAAGTTCCGTTTCCCTTATAACCATAGTACTTAAGATAATATTTTACATGAATTTATCCCGGACAATAAATAAATAATAAATATCAAATATAGTACAAAACAAATTAGATACGGCGTACACGACAGAAACAATTGACTATTTATGCATTTTCCACGTGATGCGTCCGAACTCGTTTGAAAAATAATACAGATATGCTGAAGGTTTAAATCCTTATATTTACGAAAAAAATTAACGACAAAGACTGGTTAAATATTTGAAACGTATTTGACCAACCGTTATACGAATAAAACAATGTATTTATGTCGACGATAAAAGATGCGTACTATATGACTAATTTTTCGAGGTTAACTCTCGGACGGCGGACCACTCTTTACTGTATTTCTTTGAAAGGGGTGATTCAGGTGATTCCTGATATCCTATGCCAAAATATTCTCCGCGGCTTTGTTAAGGTGCTTTTCATTAATAGCTCGTTAACAATGCCGCAAATAACATTTAAACAAATGATATGATGGTTAGGACAATAGTACCCCTGCTTCATTTATCAATTTTTTGAAATATATTTTAGATGGTACTTGTTTTTATTTAATCGTCAACAGGAGAGTATATAATTAAATGACGATTTGATACTTCGGGTCAAAATGGACCCAGACCCTGCCGTCGCGTCGGAAAGAGGTCTATACCGAATTGAATGGAAAGTACTTTGACATCTGCTACTCTTTGTCGCAAAACATTGGAACATTCCGCGAGGTCTACAATAATTACATTGATCGCAAATACATGTACATATGTATTTAAATAAATTAGAAATGGACGGAATATTATAGAGACGAAGTACAGTATTCTCTCCGTAACTGTCGGAAAGGTCTCTACTGTAGCTGTAAGTAAAGCAAGGGGTCGAATATCGGCGAATTAAGTGAAACTTCTTTGCTATTCTAATTTTTAATTGTTTTTTATGAAACTTCTACCACTATACTCGTCTCGTTTTTCTCATTGAAAAGACACCAAAGACGATACAGTTACGATCATAATTACTTGTGTAACATGCAGATTTTATGCACTTGCAACAAAAATGAGCAGGTGTAATTTAAAACAGTAAACGCATTAGCAGAATTTAAAAATACTGTTATATTGTTTTCAACCTATTAAACATGTTAAGAAAGAAAATCAATTTCTATTTCACTCTAGTAACAAGCAATTAAGGTTTCGAACTTTGCAGTTACGGTGGAGGTGCGCGGATTGTGTAACTGTCATAAGTCCGAGACTTATGATCGTAATTATACCTTGTTTGGTGTCATTTTAATCAGAGAAACGAGACGAACACGATGGTAAAAGATTGATCGACGAAAATCAAAAATAAGGAATTTTGATTACCGAATTTAAATGGCCGAGCTGCTCTCTTTTTCTTTTTCAATCGCTGTCCTTTTCTCTACGTCTCGACACACTACAAAGAATGTAGTATGTACCTCTCCTAGAACCGTTGCTCGTATTTCAGTTACGGACAAAATACTGTATCAGTATCGGTAACAAAAAGTAAACTGTTTTTGAGCATATCTAAATTAAGATCAACCAGTTGATTCTATAGCGTGTCCAGAAGAGAATCTAAGAGATCCAACTGATTCTCGTCCCAACCCGCGGTAGCAATTAATAAACCGGTAAGGTCGTCTTCGCTTAAACTAACTTGCGTCGAATCGGGCATCTCCGAGAGACAGTCTGGGATTGGAGGAGATACGCTACTAGGAGGAGTCTCGTACAATGTCGAGAGAGAGCTGTTCGATGGTACACAATTGTTCTGCGCATTGTTTACTAGGATCTTCGTCACCGGCTGCTGCTTCTTTGTTCCACGGCTACGTTGAGACATTGTTGCGCGCCGTTTCGACTTCTTCCCTTCGTCCATTCGTTCTAGATCCAATTTCCAGAAACCACCTTTGCCCGGCTCACCCTTCGACCGGGGTAACTTAACGAAACACTTGTTCAACGACAAGTTATGTCGAATCGAATTCTGTTCGAAACATTATTATATTAATCAGGTACTCTATGTGTAGTTGTGTTCCCCTTCCCTTCTCCTCAATTCCTTACCTGCCAGGCTGGATCAGCGTATTTATAAAATAAGAAGTTCTCCCGAATCCATGCGTAGATATTTGAGAGAGACACTTTATTGTTGTTCGCTCGCATCGCCAAGCATATGATTGTGGCATATGAAAATGGCGGTTTTGCATCCGGATCGGTTCGATACTTTTCAGCATTTTCCGCTAGGTCTACGCAAATAAGAAAATATATCGATTATTGTGAAATATCAAGTCGTGAGGCTGTTCATTAAACTCTTTTATTTTTAGTCATGTGCGGAAAAATGGCCAGTGTTTGTAATCGTACTTTGCCAGCAAAAGACGTTCGCGTAATACACTCCTCAAAAGAATTAAGGGATCACTTGTGCGAACTCGAAAAATTGCTCCCACTTTACGCGATCATAACTCCGTCAAAAATTGCTGTACCGATATCGTTAAACAATGGTTCGAAAGCCTGAAAACTCTAGTTTCAGATGCTCTGTTTCAAATTGTTGCTATGTTGGTTTTTTACAAAGTTATAGCGAGATGAAGACAACATTGACGGTTAACAAAAATTTTGTTTGAAGTTTGAAGTTAGCGCTTCGCAGAAATTAGCGCAGTAAACACAGCTGCCATAGGTAAAAGATGGTCGCAGCGAGTTCATGGGGTACTCGATTGAATCGGCAGAATCTCTCCTTCAATCTGACGTTCGGATCATGGTATTACGATCATTTCTCGCCGAGATACAGCGAGTTAAAGGAAAAATGGAAATTGTGCACTTTTTAAGCATATTTTCAGAAATACCTGGCATATCGAAATGTTAATGAAATTGAAAAAACAAAAGGAGTGCCTTGAAGAGAAAGAAACGCTCTTTCTATTGCTTTTTTTGCACAAGATTCTACGATAATTTTTTCGCTTTCTGAAGCCAGTTAAAGTTAAAAAGCACATATTTACTTCAATGTTGAATAATTCGAATAAGAAAAATCGCACAATATTCAACAACCACACAATTTACACAGGAAAGATAGCCCTTCTAAACGATATTAACGCGATTTATCAAAAAAATTGGTTGCTCCTCGTGTGATGTTCCAAAGTTGTACAAAATTTTTGTTAACCGTCAATATTGTCTTCATCTCGCTATAACTTTGTAAAAAACCAACATAGCAACAATTTGAAACAGAGCATCTGAAACTAGAGGTTTCAGGCTTTGAAACCATTGTTTAACGGTTAACGATATCGATACAGCAATTTTTGACGGAGTTATGATCGCGTAAAGTGGGAGCAATTTTTCGGGTTCGCACAAGTGATCCCTTAATTCTTTTGGGGAGTGTAGTTAGACGATATTATTATTCTCGTTAATTAAACACGGGTTCTGGTTCGAGATTTTTGGTCGACAGTTTATTCGGAATTGCCTCTCTAAGAGAGACTATTTTACAATTTCAAACCCTTTACGTATTCTTGCATACTACATGTACATATACATATGTATATGTATGTGTACTCAGAACGACCAAATGGTAGCATGTTACTAGCACATGCACCGCCGGTCAATAGTATACGACCAGGGTTCATGATTAATGAAAGGAGATAATGCTACATTATGACGATATAATAAAACTTGCGGAGTCAAGTTATTCGTGCTCCGTTTTCATATACGAGCACATCAGGCATTAACAAAAATGTTGTATTTCCTTGAAAAAGGGTAACTTCCGCGGTCATTTGAAATAACTTTTTTCTTTACGAAAAACGCGGATCAATCAGAACGCGGCTACAGCAGACGGATTCCGGTTTGGCCAATGCCAACGCCACGCTAAAAATAAATAAAAATAAAATATGGGGTACTTTGAACACCCCGTAAAATATCGGTACTTTCCCGCCAATACACGCTATTACTCAAAAGTTTCTGGACACTTGCGAAATGTGTAATAGCAACGCATAAGCATCTAAAATAGTGACTAAAATCGATCTTTTGTACTTTCTTATGGAATATCTAAGGCTTTAAGTTAGAAACTACCTATATGTGGAAACTTATCAATATTAGACTAAGATTAAATACGAAATTACTGTTTATACTAATCGCGGCAATGAATAAATGACCAATATAATATATGACCAATTATAAACAAATGCAAGCCGTAATAATCAAATTTCGAGACTGCAAACCCCCCAAAATTGTCGGGGAATGATTTTTGCACGTGACCATAGTTATCTTTAAGAAGAGTTAATATAACAATCGTATTGTACAGCGAATTCTTCTGCTTGGCAACTGAAGGCTGCGAAATGTGTGTAGCAAATGTTTCGAAACGTTCGCAACGAGAATCTTACTTACCCAATTCGGCCTTGATCAAAGGCGAAAGCTTTTTTTTCGCTTGTCTATTTACAGGTGGAGGGGATGGCGAACAGGGTGGTGTTGGTAAATTACTAGCACTTGTAATATCGAGCGATTGTAACCACGAAAGGCTCGTCAACTCTGCTTCAACGCCGTACTCGTCATCGTGTATATTTTCCTTCATAACTGATGATCCACGATCCATTGGTGTCTCAATAGCGATCACCCCCGCCTTCATTTTGGTTATCTTTCATTGCACAAGTATAACACAAATGACGAAGATCTGCATCAAATGGTTGCACAATCAACTAATGGATTTAGTCGGCAGCGCGGTATTTACCACGCAAAATTTATGAGCTGAGATTTTGAGAGAGGGAGAGAACCGCGAATATAAAATTTCTATGGCGGGTCTCCATTAGTTTTCGAGATGTTAATGTGTAACTGTCAAAGAGATGTTTCTGAGTTCAGTCGTCATATTTAAATTTTTGTTACGTGTACGTAAATAGATGCAGTGCACCAAATATCACCAGAACAATCTTTAGCTGCAATTTATCAAGTCAGTGCTAGATGTAATGCTTGCATTGCTGCAAGAGGGCAACAGCTTGAACAATATTTACATTAAATAGATGATAACGCAAATAAAATGTAAATAAATAAGTACAAAAATGAAAATTTGTTTTGTTTCTTGTTTTGCGATTTTCTCCAAAACGAAGCAAAAACGAGCAAATCTCTAAAAGACTTTTTGTCTTAGTTTTTCGGTTCCCTACACGCGCTACTGAAGATTTGCCATTTAAATTCGGGACACCCTGTATAATTAGACTGCGGATCTGTATGCAAAATAAGAAATGTTCGCATTGATTGCAGGATACAGGAGCCAAATAAAAATTGTATTCCTCTTTTAATTATCTGATCCAGCTGAAACAAATGCATTGATATCCTTAAATATTTTTAACATGTACACTGCTTTAAATTATACGTGCTCATTGCATAAAATCCACAGTCTATTCATCAATTACAAGGTTCTGGAGCCAAATAAAAATTGATCGCTTCCCCTAATACCGTTAACAGGGCTAAAGTAACGTGTCGATACTCTTACAAGGGAAAGATCCCAGTGTCCGACTACGATTTTGATAATTCTTTGTGAAATGATGGTATATGGATCCCTAATTATGTATGCAAAATATTAGGTGTAGTTACTCAATACTTTCAAAGATATAATCGATTAAAGTTTGATACTATTCGCATCGAACAAGGTATGAAACTTTAATTGTTCATATCTTTAAAACCATTGAGTAACTTCTCCTAATATTTTGCATACATAATTAGGGATCCATGTACCATCGTCTCACAAAGAATTATCAAAATCGAAGTCGGACACTTGGGGTCCTTCCCTTGTTAGACTCTTTTAATGTTTTCACCGTTTAAAATTGCGGCTGTTCGTTTCCGTCATAAATGCATCAAATCCGCAGTCTATATATAATATATAGATTATGTTGATCATGTTATCTACACGCCTGTATAAGCGGGATCGATTGAACCATACAGATACTTTTCAACCCTTTGCACTCGGAGCTGTTTTAACTCAAAAATTAAACATTTCTTCCGACCTAGAATATTTCCATTCGCTATGATTTTTTTAATTTTATGGATATGAAGTCGGTGTAATACCTAAACGTTTAGTAATTGATTAGATACCGACATATTTAGCAATGTGAACAGTATTTTGAATAGTGTTTAATGTTCAATGTTAATGAATTTTGTGCTAAGGGTTAATATTAAGGGAAATTTTATATTCAGGAGTATCTACCCTCTCTTCCCTACTCCTTACAATCTGGGCTCATAATTTTGCGTGAATCACACCGCATCTACAGTGGGTAACGAAAGTATTCGAACGCCCTTTAAAACAAAATAACTTTCTTATAATTGTATCAAACGACCTGATTTTTTATATTCAATTAGAAGTATTGATTTACGAAATGATGTGCAAAAAAATGTTCCAAAAATTATAATTTACAAGGTTACATGCAGAAATGAAAATGGCATTTTTTAAACCTTTTTTATTTGGGCTCTTAATGAAAATTTAAAATATATGTTTTGTAGATCGAAAGATGTACGATTTTGTGGATTTTAGAAACTGAACAAAAGTCGTGTAAAACCACGATTTTCAACATTTTTAATCGCCTGTAACTCTGAAAATTTCAGCATGTGTATAAGTAACCTAGATCTACAAAACATATGGTTTAAATTTTCTTTAAAGGCCCTACTAAAAAAGTTTTAAAAAATGCCTTTTTTATTTTTGCATGTAACCTTGTAAAGTATAATTTTTTGGTAGATCTTTTTTGCATATTAATTAATAAACCAATGCTTCTAATCGATTATAAAAAATCAGGTCGTTTGACACAATCATAACAAAGTTATTCTGTTTTAAAGAGCGTTCGAATACTTGCGTTGCCCACTGTATATCCCGAATTTCGTACAGAAACGACTAATCTATTCGAAAAATGACTGAACATAAAGTCACATTGACGATATGCAACGTATCGTGTGTGTACGTGTGTGAGAAAAGAATTTCTTTTTCGAATTGATTTCATCGATCGACCAAGAAATTGCTAGAGTCAGTTCGACCGTTCCACGTACATGCATATTCGAACTCACCGGTGCGGTGTATAATATTGCGCTTCACGCGAAAGTATCCTTTCGGGAGGCGACGCCAGAAGAAGCTTCCGATCGTTTTTTCGTTGCAAAACAATTCGATAGGTAGCACTTTCGAGTAACAGCACTGAACGGCGAAAATGAGCACACCAGAACTCGAAACGGAATTGTCGCACGAGCTCGGACGTCTTCTGGACGTGTCGTTATTTGAAAACTGCAGGCCGGAGTTTTCTTCGAGCCCGACGCATTCGAGGAATAATCGAAGCAGCTGACTTTCCGTGGACGGTCTACACGGAAATATGAAGAAACTCGAGAGCTTCTATGTCACCACGTTTTGTTATTCTATTGTGTGTACATCTATACACATGACTACTGACGTGCACGGTAAAATGACTAAACCGCATGATCGTTCGAATGAAACTACTACTACGGGTTAGCGAAAGCCCAGATAATCCCCCACTTTGAATCTAGTTTCTTGCCGTAGAGCATGGATCGTGGTTGGCGCTTGGTGCTTGGCGCTTGGCACGCGGGACAGGTGTTGGCTCCCTTTTGCAGGTGGACCATATGTACGTACACGTTTTTCTACCCTCCCTTAATTTCTCGGACAGTAAACTGGGGAACTCACCCACGCGTGCTTTATTCATGACACTTTTGCCGCCAAGCTTTCGGTTCTCGTTCTTTCATTCCCCTCACCCGAGACGGGCGAGACCGGGGCTAAAAGTTCCGATTTTGAAGAAACATATAAAAAAGAATTAAACCGACTTCGAAAAAATGCACTGAAACGTATGAAATCATTTCCATTGAATTTATGTGAATACGCACGAACTTTTAAATACAACACAATCTTTTCGGAGGCGGCGCAAAAAATTGGAAATTTTCCGAATGACAGATGTTGCTGATTATGATTTCATTGGAATATGGTGGACTTGGATATCAGTAGGTGGGAAGAGAAGATACATTATGTGAAAGCATGTGGTAGAATTTCAGGATTTTCGTAATTTCCAGTCTCGAAAATGTTCAATTTTGCACCGCCTGCGAAAAGATTGTATTGTATTTAAGTTCGTGTATATTCACATCAATTAAATGGAAATTATTCCATACTTTTTAGTGCGTTTTTTCGAATTCGGTTTAATTTTTTTATTTCACACTTTTTAGTGGAACGAGCAGAATTTGTAGAACACTGTAGGATGGTTTTTCGGTCTTATTGGTTATTTGGAATAAAAACCGTAAAAAATGAAAAAATGTAAAATTTGTTTTCAAGGGACCAATCGGGAGACATACCCTACAAAATGTAGAAGGTTTCGTCCTGATTGGTCCATCCATCTCGGAGTAATCGGTGAAATAATTCATTTTTCAAATGCAGAAGATTTTGTTCCGATTGGTCCACCCATCTCGGCGTAATCGGTGAACATACATAGAAAAAGAAAGCGAAAAAAGGCACATACAGATCGAATTGAGTAACCTCCTCCTTTTCCGAAGTCGATTATACTTGAATTATCAATCGTATGATTGTTAAATGAATAATATGTTAGTGGTCTCGGCGCAACGGTTCGATCAACTAATTACGAAAAAGCAAATTTTGCACGTTAACTTAAACTTTCGACGTTTCGATCCATGTGTGGATCCTTTTCATAAAATCTTTTTCAGACGCAGTTTTTCTTCTTTCTTGAAAAGGATCCACACACATGGATCGAAACGTCGAAAGTTTAAGTTAACGTGCAAAATTTGCTTTTTCGTAATTAGTTAATCGAACCGTTGCGCCGAGAACACTAACATATTATTCGGTTAAAAATGACGTAGAAATCGTATATAGATACTCTCATCTTTAACGAGTAATTTATTGCGAAATTTATTACATTTTAAAATTTCAACCTTAACCCTTTGCACTCCTTTGTCGAGTGTGTTTATATCTATTGGGTTCTTCCTTTGTTTATTTAATTGTCTTACTTTGTAGTTGGAAACAAATATAAATTCCACAATTAGAAATTACAACAAAGTTTGAGAGATATATTTAATATAATTAGTAAACAAGATTGTTTAAAATAAGTAGCAGTACAGGAACTGTCCTTTGAAGTGAATTTTCAAATAAAACGCTTAAAATAGTAGAAACGCGAAAAATAATTCGGAGTGCAAAGGGTTAACGAGTAATTTATTGTGAAATTTGGTATATTCTCAAATCTCAACCTTAAAATTAAAATATTGTGATAGGTTTTTTATATTTTTTAATTTATTTGTCGTTGAGCGAAGTGAAACATTTTTCCCAGAGAATTCCAATGAAAGTTTTTAATGAAAGTTAAATGCTTTCGGCGCAACGCAACGGTTCGATCGTTTATTACTAGTTATGAAGCAATTTTGCTAATTATCAAACCTAAATCAACGTTTCGATCCTAGTTTGGATCCTTTTCAAGATTTCTTTGAATCGCGTCTGTAAAGTAAATATGTTATAATAATTTCAAAAACTATTAAATGATTGGCTTTGCAGAGAAATTGAAGTCGTTTGGTCCATTGATATAAAAATTATTCTGATTTAAAGTGTGTGGAATCAGTTATGCTCCTTACTGTATAATATAGTTTCTTGAAAACCTCGCACTAAAACGAAGGAGCGATAGCCATGAAAATGCAAATTGTGTGTGTGTGTGCCGTATCTGTTTTTCGTTTCTGCGGGGACACACCTGACTGCATCGGCTACCCCCATGGTGTACACAGTAGGTGCACATGCCCCCATGGCTTTAAAAGCCCTGCTGCATCGTTCTCGACCTCTTCACTTCCGCTACTAAAGAAAACTGTTATGTTGTAGAGTATCTTTATTAAACTTATTCATTTTTGGGCATACACTGTAAATATTTTCGTAATCAAAATAGTATCTTCTAAAGAAAACTCGCACATTGCTGAATTAACATTTGATCAACCGGGATAAGATCATTTTTAATAACGGTAATATAGTACATATAACGATAATATTTATTATTTGCGAGATTTGTTTCTTTATGTACGTTGGGCCTCAGATAATTTGCCTATTTGCATAGTTTCTGTGCCATTAGCTTCTTAACACATCACCGATCGGTGATTATTGCTTAATTTTGAAAAATCTATGGTTCTTGGCTAAACACTTTTTAATGGAACCTTCAATAGTAACAGCAATTTTCATTATGAACTAACAAGACACCCTCAATAACGTCATCTAATAGTTTCGTTTAAGATTGCAATGTAAATGAAAATTTCTATACTTTCTTTTGGTACAGCAAAATTATTGAAAATAGGCTTCCGGTAGGTAAAGTGTTAAGTTCCGGTAAATTGATTGGTTGACGCTGACAGGAGTTGCTAACGCAAATGAAAAAACGCGTGTAGAAAATACTATAAACTGTAGGACGCTGTACTATTTAATTAATACGAATATTATACATTTGACCGATGCTATTTGTAGCAAAAGATCATGAAACACTAGATGTACGAGAAAACCATGTAAAATGTATATGTACATTCTAGTACGCGCTAACAGTTGGCTCTCTCTCTCTCTCTCTCTCTCTCTCTCTCTCTCTCTCTCTCTCTCTCTCTCTCTCTCTCTCTCTCTCTCTGTTCGAAATAAGTTCCAAAATATTTCCAAGTTCAAATATTAAATCAAAATGAACGTCTATTACTTGTAAACTTCCCGACAAGTTCTGGTCAGCAAATTCCTAGCAAATAGGGCTCAAATTCTGCTTCAGGCGTGGTCTTGGCACCAAAATGGCACCAAGAACGGACGTATCCTTGCTGTAAGGGTAAATATTGGGCAAAAATCGGGGTAAACCTCACTGTAGGATGGACAAAGGGTTTAAATTATTGAAAACTAGGGGGCTCTACCCCCAGTTCGCTTCGCTCACCAACCGCCGCGGCGCGGCGCCTTGCAACTTCGCCACTCGGAGTTTTTGGGTGACAGAACTATTTTATATGTGTAATAATAGATAAATACATGGAACTTAAAATTATATGATTTAGAAATTGAAATAAAATTCTGTTGTTCCTCCTACAGCAAGGTTTACTCGGGCTTAGTGCCACCGACCTGCCCTCTTCACGAGGGCTTCAAGGTTTGGCATGAAATTGCGTCTGGAAACTTCGCACTCAAATTTCAACCCATTTGTAGCTCCATAGGCTTGTAATTTATCGACAAGTTTTGGTCAGCAAATTCCTAGCAAATGGGGATCAAATTCTGCTTCAGGCGTGGTCTTGGCACCAAAATGGCCGCCGTTTGAAGCAGGTTTGACTGACTAGGTATGTGGCATTTGAAAGAGTACAAAGATCGAAAGAATTTGAGAGTATCACTGTATGGTTCTCAATTTTTTGAAGTTGTTATTGAGGGCAATAAATAAATATAGACAAGTTATATTTAGCATAAAGATAATGACTCGTCTCTGAAGTTATTTCTGCACAATTTTCGAACGGGGGAAAAACCCTAATTTTCCCAGCAAGACATCGAGTAAAGTTTTCTTCGAAGAAATACGAAATTCGTAAAGGCAACGATTTCGAACTGATCGCGTAGTCGCCATTGTGTAAATAATAGGCTAGCACAGCAAAGCCTGTTGAACTGCGCAATATTTGTTCGAATATCTGGAAAGAACATTAACGGAATAGTTGTTTAAATAATTTCTGTTGATAGCAGTGACAGTAGCGAATAAATGAATAAATTACTCTGCTATGAATGGTTGGCATGCATCAATATACGTGTATGTAGAAAGGGCAGGTAAAAATCAGTTGGTTAGATCTAAACTAGGGGTGGACGCATAACCTAGTCGGTCCGCGAAAGGTAGTTTCATTGATCGAATCAGGAAGGCAGTGACCGTCACTCGCGATATCCTACTGCGAAAGAGAGGGGAAAGAAGCGCAGCTATTCGACGACGCCGAGAATGGCGTGTTAAATTTCAGTGGCCTGTTTATTATTGGCCGACGTCTGTCGGGATCGTTAGGGCAAAAATTTCCCTGACAGAGTCGCACGAAGACGCAGACGCAATTTCACCGTGTATCTACGCCGCGTCGCAACCTTCGCGGGGGGCGTTAGCCGAATGTTCGGCCAACCCTCCGAAACCATGTTAGAAGATTTAAATATTAAAGCGACGACGTGTTTACCACGTAATCAATTTCATCGAATAATCAATACCAATCCAAATGTGATGTCCTCTTTCGAGAACCAGGGGCGCAGAGAAATTCGTCGATCAGAGACGAAATTATATCGGAAACTACCCCAGTAGTAGACTGCGGATCTTTATGCAAAATAAAAATATTCGGAATTGAATAATAATCCCGATTATCGATCGTAAATGTTAAATATTTAATTTAATGAGATGCTTTCAGCGCTATCGTTTCGATCACTTGGTAAATCTAGCAATTTTGCAATAAACTTTACTTCTTTGCTAACGTTTCGGTTCGGTTTTGAACCTTTTTCAAAGGAAAAATTTGCAAAATTTATTTTATTGCAAAATTTTATTGCAAAATTGCTAGATTTACCAAGTGATCGAAACGGTAGCGCCGAAAGCATCATTAAATTAAATATCGATATTGATCGTGGAAAGCAGGAATAAAATAAAAATTGATTTCATCCCTTAATGACTTTGTTACGTTAGAAACAACACTACAATATTCTTGAATTTTACTATTCCATTACTGTTTTATATTTCACCCATTTAATTTCTTCATAAATTCATAAAGATCCGCGGTCTAGCCATCAGAAATAATTATAGTTCTGCGTATGTCGCGAAAGCTCGCAGCTAGGATAGTGTCCATCTTTTTTAGTTAAAGTTAGGGGTGTATACTAATGATTTCTGTATGTCCGTCGCTCCGTTCAGCTTTTACATCGGTAGAAATGCAGAAGGAATGATTGTTTCCATGGGGTACCGCCAGACTTCTTCAGCAATGAAGAATACAATAAATTCAGTCATAGGTTCTGGCAAAGTTTCGCGTCGCTTATATAGTCGCAAGTGGAAGTATCTATCTATGTGCACGATCAATAATCTCCTGGGAACATCCGTTCTCCTACTGGCTTACCCAGCTGGCTACCCCTGCAGTAATGGTAGCACCAGCAGCACCACCAGTACCACCAGCACCAACAATAGTTGCACCTGCCACCCTCCCCTGACCGTACAGCCGCGTCAGGTTGTGACTCATAATCACTTTCCGCTCTATCACTATCTGCCATTACCGACTGCTGTCAGGAAAATACTTTACCACAGTGCATGCGTCATTTTTTTCTTCTTACCCCTTTACTCATTTAGAAGATTTTTCGAGGAAGCTTATTTGCGTTCGCCATTCTAAATCTGTTTGTTATTTCTTTCTACAGTGGCAGGCAAAAGAAGAATACTTTATTTGTTACCCCTTTACATATTTAGAAGATTTTTCAAGGAAACTTTGCATTCGCCATTTTAAATTTCTTTGTTATCTCTTTCTACAGTGCCAGACAAAAGAAGAATACTTTAATACAGTGCATGAATAATTTATTTGTTACCCCTTTACATATTTAGAAGATATTTCGAGGAAGCTTTGCATTCGCCATTCCAAATCTGTTCGTTATCTCTTTCTATATCATATTTACTAATATAGCTTACTATTCAGAAGATGCAAATGAATCGTGTCATAAACTTTACAGCAAAAATATCATATTTTTATTTTTATTGTATTATATATGAAAGAATACAATATGTAAAAAATCTATCCGTACATGGTATTAAATATGAACCACAATTTTCTTGAAATTCTGCAAGTTTAACACAGATTTTCAAGGTTAAAGAACGTTCGTACCACAATCGCTCTATTTTTCCCATATTTTGGAATATTTCAGCTTTAATTAGAAAAAAATCATCGCTCTATCTCATTTCTGTCAAAAGTTCTTCGATTTTTATGCGCCGCGCGACGTACACCTCTGTTGGTCGGGTTGCTGCTTTTTAGGAGGATTTTTAATTGTTAACGCTTAGACTACCGAGCACTGAAAGCGATTAAAATGTGTGTGTGTGTTTTAGCTGATAAAAATGACACAAGACTCTATTTATTTAGATTTCGTGCAATTTTTATTGCAATATGTGCTTGGATAAAGAAATTTATCGAATCATTTTCCATGTAAGCAACGTCATAATTTCAATAATTATAAAATAAGAGATGTATATATATATATATATATAATATATATATATACATCTATATATATGTATATATATATATAATAATTCTTTTATTCTTCATTTTCGACTTACATTGTCATAGAGGATCACCCCTTAAATTTTCTCCTACCTGTAGTCGAACACCCTGTATATTTGCCTAGAGATAGCAAAATATCGTAAATTCGCTCATGTCTCCGAGGTATGTAAGGATACTTGACCTGCAAACGTGTTTCTAATACTTTTTTAATACTTTTGGCAAACAATGAAGTGTAGCGAAAATTTCTGACAATTTTTAAGTATAACGATGCACTGAAATATTCTATTATTTCCTTGGAGAATGTAGATCGACCCGAGGTCGTTCAGTTTCGCTGCATGCTCTTAGGATATGTTTATAGGTCATGGTATGAAATGATGTGGACGCATATCAATGGATAACTTAAAAAGCTAGCTACTACCCTGGCGAGTTACAAATATAGCCATGAATGCGAGTATAGATTTCACGAGAATGATGGTACTCCCATCAAATATTCAATAAAATTGATTCCGGTAACTACATCAGCAGTACCAACACTGGCGATAACATCCTAGTTAAATGGAAGATGATATTGCAAGGTAGAAGATGCAAAGTAATTTTTCGATGAAATGTATTTCAACGATTAGTACAGTATACAATGCATTCAATAAGTGTAGTCTGTCTTGAAAAAGTTCACCCCCCTCTTACCACCACATAATTGCCCAAAGGTCCTTTTGTCTTGAATCTCTAATCTTCCATATGCTTTGCAATTACAAAAAATCCTTATCTAAATAGGATAAAGGTACCAGTTACCGGATATTTTAGTGACGACTTGGAAGTTTTTTATTAATTTAAAGGCATTCTGTAATTTATTTTGCATTATTTCTCATAAACGATTATCAACCTTTTTCCATTATTTTCATAATTTCCAGGGCCCTCACGGAAACATACCCGTCATCCAAATATGGGTGGCGTGGCGACGAAGGTTTGTCATGTGACGTAGCCCTGCAGTGGGATTTAGATAAACTTTCAACGAAGGTATATCTTGAAAATGGATGTAGACTTTATTGAGTGATAGATAGTACTCCAAAATAAAATCTGACTCATCGTGGAGTTTCCTTCTTCCTTTCCTCTCAGCTGAGCGTTGATTCGTAGGGGGACGCCTCTTCCGGTTGCAGCTTGATGGCGATTAGTGGTGGAGGCGCTTCGAAAGCGCGCGCGCCGCGCGCAAGGGTAAAGGCCCGCCAAAACGAGAGATGTCAGACCGAACGCGACAGAGATCTGAGGGAGATCCAGGGAGATCCAAGAGGTCCTTGAGGGGTTTAGCGGGTATTCCCCCGACCTTTTTCCAGCCGGGGATTGTTTCCCCGTCTCCGTCCTAACAAAATAAAAACAGAAAAGCCCACAAGATACAATGTCCCTCGGTTGTTGATGCATTAAATTTCCAATGCAAGGAAAGAATCGAGAAATCTTAGAAGCATATGAAATTTGTTTATTACGTACACGTGCGGGAAAAATCATACAAATCGTTGAACTAACAAATTTGTAAAAATGACCACCAATCTACAATATAGACGGACATTGCCAATGATTCGCAAGAATACAGCTAACAAATAACAAGATATTTCCGAGCAGACATGACGCATTCAATGTCTGCTGCAACAATAGAAAAAAAATTTAGATTTCATTGCACGTGTCAATTGTCTTTTATCAATTCCGCTCTACTGAATTATGCATTTCAATTTTAATAAAAAAGAAAAGAAGTTGATACAAGTAAACATTAAGTCTGATGACTTATGCGTATATACAGTTTATATAATCGCGCAAGTGTATTTTATTTTATCATATGTACACAGAGTGGTTTACTTGTTTTTACAATATATAATCATTGTGAATGTGTTTTCCAAGTCTGAGATTAAGACGATAGAGTCACCAAGAATAGTAACACTATTTAAGAAAATATTAAGACTTGAACGTACCCTTTTTGAAATTATCTATAAGTAATCTCTATCAAAAAACGCTCTATTACGACTAAACAAAAGACTATTAGTTACAATAATATCGTTGAATGCTGAATCTGGTTATGTAAATTATATTCTAGATCCTAATAATAAGTTTTAAAAAGTACAATCGAACTCTGATTTGGCACAGTATGTCTAATATTTTTGTGATGTTCATGGCGACACAATAATAATATTAATCTTGTAAACTGCAAAAAGAAGAACTGATCAATGTCTTTACCTTGCTTTGCCAGAAAGACTGGATGTTTACGCAATTTTTAACTTTTACAGTTAATCTTTAAGAAAGTGGAATCGAATAGAATGTTACTGTCAGTGACAATGGCCTTTGTAGATACAAAATTAATAAAAATCATACCAAATTCGATTAAATGTTGTACTCTAATATTTCTTGAGCATTTTCATACGCTATAAATGCATGAAGATCCGCTAAAATTTTCATAATTGTATATTTCTAACGTGGACCTTCAATTATGACACTTTCGTCTTATTCGTAATCACAGACTGTATATGCATAGAGAAAATTTTTCGGCCGAACTGTTGGACACTCTGTGCACACATGTTCATACGTATATGAGACGTATAATAATACTTATTTATACATATCATTTATCAGTACGTATATATACATACGCATATACAATTTAACGAAGGAACTGCGCTATTTTGCATACTCAAAGATTTTTTTTACCGGATATTTTAATTCTTAATTTGAACAAGAACATATAAAATAAGGAAAAAAGTTAGAAACGGCTATGAATCGCGGTTTCGGATAAAAATGACGTTTATAATAACAGTTATGGGTAAAAAAGTTTCTAGTCATTTTATATGCATATCAATAAATTCTGTACTGTTCCTCGCAATATACCAATATTGTATTTACATTAATTTATTAATTTTGAACTTTATCAGCGTTTGCTTCTTGCAGCAATTGTAAAATATTTCTGAACAAATTGCGTCTCGCTTCGTAAGAGAGTAGATCCAAAGTAGAAAATTTTATAAAACGGTAATCGTAACGAGTACGAGCCAGAACTTTTTTTAACCATAACTATTACAATATCATTTCAGTTCTTCACAATTGCCTCTGTCAGAATGTATTCAAAACCATTTCAACTCTATTAAAACATGTTATAATGTGTTTTATACGTGTTCAAAATATATTTAATCCTCCGTTTGCAACCTTCACTGGATAGTCGATGTTCACGACGGATATTTCTACTGTTCAAGATTTAAAAAAAATTCTAGAATACCCAACGAACGTCGAATGTGTGAAGAATATTTGAGAGAAAGGCCCAGATTGCCCACGGAGAATTAGGTACATGTTGAGAAGAAAGGAACAAACTATTAGAAAGATGATATTCATATTGTAGTATAGCATAATATGGATTATTTCTGCGATAGTAACAAGACAATAAATTTTAAATTTACATTTCTCTTTTGTATACTACAATAAGAACAATCATATTTCGGCACCTGCTTTATCGTTTTTACGAATGACTCGATATACCATACATAACATGATCGATATCTTAAACGTGTAAGGAATCAAGAAATGATATTGCAGTACACTGCAACAAATTAAATTAAATTGACCTATCGAAATCTACTGGACAGATTATAAAATTTCGACGCTATTGTAACGCATATGAATTATGGGAACGAATCCTTAAGAATGAGAAAGATGTATACTCGAATAACTGGATTGGGCTTTCTGTTTGTTACACGTAACGAACACCACTGTTATAGGATTACATCATTCTTATTTTCAGGGTTTCTAGTATAAAGCGGCTAATAAAATTACGATCTTCTTATAATAATATCGAATGGAAATCAATTTTAGAATTTTTACTCTATGCATTACTTAATAAATGTCAACTTGTTGTTAGAACACTTCTAATTTCTTTATGTATTTAAGGATTCTGTAACACCACAGTATATGATTCTACACAAAATCATTTATTATCAACAATGATCGATGTCGATTAATTTTACTATCTATACTAGACCAAAGTGCAAATGACCTGCTCATTTACAATAATCCGATTGAAGATTCCGAAAGTAATAGAAATTAAGGTACAAATGTGTATATCTGTATGTCTTCAATTTAATGTCGATTAGTGGTAAAAGGCGTCAAACCCCTGAGAACCATATTATCAAGAACTCCGCTTATATATGCAGCAACATCTACTGTGTTGTCTTCTTCTGCTTTCCTGATAAAGGGATGTTCTAATAATTTGTTGTACTTCGGCCGTTGCGTCTCTTCTTTAATTAAACTTCAAGAATAACAGAAAACACGATTAGACGACACGTTTTGCACAGTAATTCTATAAGTAGACTGCGGATCTTTCTGCAATCATGGCTTTTAAAAATTTTCAAAAAATACTAAGATATGACAGAATTTAGTAGGATTCTAATTTATTTCAGATCTAGGAAAAGGCTACTACCACGGAAAATGAGATTTTACTTAAACCGAGTTTCTTAACATTCTTCTGGGTCATTCCACGCGCGTTTGTTTAAAACAATTGCAAAATAAATGGTGAAAACACATTTTTTTCAAATGACAACATTTGTAGTAAATACACTCCTCGAAAAAATTAAGGGATCACTTGTGCGAACCCGAAAAATTGGTCCCACTTTACGTGATCATAAATCCGTCAAAAATTGCCGTATCGTACATAGATAATCGTAGATACTCTCATGTTTTTACTATAAGCTCCCAAAAACTAATTTTCAGATTCAATGAAAAAAGGGTAACACGTTTTTTTACACGTCTGTAAAATCAACCATTTGTAAGATATCGAAAAATCCGACAAAAATTGTAAATTACAGAAACATTCGCAGTCTATTTATAAGAATGTTCAAATCTCCGAAATCAAAATAATTTACCATGTGTTCACGAAGTTTACAAAATCCATGGTGAAATGGTTGCCATTTTCATTGGGTGATAATCGTGGCGGGTCACCTTGAACTACTTGATAAAGCTGCTCAAACACTGAATTCCACTTGGGATATGGGAAATAACCCGTAGCGATTTCCATCAATGTAATTCCCAACGACCATACGTCGCTCCTGACGTCATAACCTCTTGCGCGTTGAGGATCTATCCTCTCTGGCTAAAAGACAACGATAAAATTAACCTCTTCAATGTATCCACAATGTAACTTCAATACCTTCCACTTAATTTGTTACATTACATACAGCCATGTAAGGTCTACATCCAGCGTCTCGAGTGCGTGCAATAGAATCTACTAACTGTCCTGATATACCAAAGTCGCATAGTTTTATATTACCATGTCGGTCTAACAGAATATTGCTAGGTTTTACATCTCTATGAATTATTCTCAGCTCTTCTTTGAGGTAATTCAGTGCTTTCACTGTGGCAACAGTAATTTTTCCTAAAATACGTTCTGGTATTCTATCCTTCAATACCTCATGAATAAATTTATAAAATATATCCAATGAAGTGTCCATCAGTTCCATGCAAATCCAACAGTCACCCTAAACATAACGAATAACGTACAATTAGGGAAGAATATGAGTCTACAATGTTTCCTCAATAAATGTCCCAAATGTCTGGCCTTTAATTGTCCCAGAACTATGCCCACTACCGTGGGGTATACATCGTGAGGGGCCCAAAACCTCGAGAGGCCTCAGAGAAGTGTAACCACCGACGAGATATAAGGATAGACCGATCATCCATTGTATTTTGCGGCCCACTTTTGTAGGGCCACCCCATTACCATTTTCATTTCGCCTAATTGCATGCAAATGAAGCGATCCAGCACGTGAAACGATTCAGAACAGAAATAGGAAAAAGATAAATAAACTAAATATTACATAAACTCGTCTAAATCGCGTGAAATGAAAATGGTAATTCGTAATATGTTTAATAAGTTGAAAATAATATAACAGTATTTTAAGTTCTAACTGTTTTAAATTACACCCACTCATTTTTGTCATAAATGCATAAAATCTGCTGTCTATTTACAACTGAAGTTAGAAACTTACTTCTTTAAATAAAGCCCCATAAAATTGCACAATGCATGGGCACTCATTGGATTTCATTACAACTTCTAAATCCATTAGTAGTTGCTTTTGTTCCCTTTCATCCACTGTAGAACGAATTCTCTGTAACCGAATTTGTTTGTGAGCACACACGTTATACAGTAAATCTATTACAATAAATAAATAAAATGATATACCTTCACAGCCATAACAGTGTCACTTATCCTATGAATCATCTTATTTACAGTACCAAAGCCTCCTCGTCCTATTTCCCCTAAATCTTGAAGATCTTCACTTGTGAAATCATATATCACATTCGGTGATAGCTGTAATTTTCCAGTACTTTGCATGGACTGACACATTCGTAACTTATCCCTATGATGTATACATCGCAATTTATCTTATTAATACACATGTAAATAGGACACAGCATACTCAATAATCAAAATAGAAATTGTACTACAGCTTGTCAAGTCTAGCTGTCCCCGCTGCGCAATGGTAAATAGGTGGAACCTTGCAACGATGGTGAACTGATCGTCACCTGTCAAACGATGCACGTGGCGACGGATCAGTTAAAAAGTAAAGTGACACAAGTGTATTCACACAAACATATAAACAGTTGTTTTGTATGTTTACTGCTGTAAGAAATAATGGACAGTACGCACTTTTGACGAGGTGTGTACCTTACCGTTCATATGTTGCATCCTTCTCTCGTCAAGTGCAGTCTTTGTGTTTGTCTGTGCATTCCTAAGTTTTGGTCAACCGCACAGCTAGATTTGACAAGCTGTACTTAATACTCTTCTATTATTTTTTAATTTTATAGTTGATTCCTTTGATTACCTTGCTTTATCAGGATTATCTGCTGGAACCGTAGGACGTGGTCTTAGTGGCAGTTTTGGTAAAGATAAAGGCAAGCTTGGACGAAAAGATCTATGGTTAAATGTATTATTTAGAAATCATAATACGAACAGTCTCATGCGGGTCCCATGGAAATTACCGACACAAATTTCCCCGACACAGTTTTCACCGACTCCAGATTTGACCGACAATAGCTTTGGCCGACAACACCTTTAACTGACAATGAATTTGATTGACAACGAATTTGATCCACAACGACTTGAGACACAGTATGATAATATTGGATGATAATACTGTATGATAATACATACTGTGGTCGTCTTAAGTTGTTGTGGATCAAATTCGTTGTCGGTCAAAATCGTTGTGGATCAAATTCGTTGTCGGTTAAAGGCATTGTTGGCCAAAGCCATTGTCGGTCAAATCTGGAGTCGCTGAAATGTTGTCGGTGAAATTTGTGTCGGTGATTTCCATGGTACTTGTCTCATGCGTATAGTTCTTTTGATATGCATAGGTATGCATAGGTATCTCTTACATAGGTGGACATGCTGCTGTAGCTCCACTCGAATTGGAAAGGGAAGAATTTGTTGAATTAATTAATGTCATCTCACTTCCTTGTGTTTGAAAGCTACATTTCAGTTGTCTTCGCTTTTCTGTATGAAATAAGCGAATTTGATTACTACAATGATGCAGTATTGAAGCGTGTAGAGAGTGTATAAAAAGTATAATGGTTATCTGGACATTCGTAAGAGAAACTTGCCGCAAAATCTTTTAAGCTAAAGAAAATTGTTGTTAAAGTTTATTTTTACATTAACACCTTCTGCTCATCGAGAAGAGAAAATATTTTAAATGAACCATATTTCGTGAACAAATGCTTATTAGATTATATTGAATTATACGTATAAACAAAAATAATCGTGCGAGCGACAGTCGTCGCCAGACCCGTGCCAGGTCATTTAATTTCCCTTTTTATTGCCCATTCAAATCGTACATTTAAAGTCGTAAAATAAAATGAAAGAAAATCTTATTGTATATCTGAATAGGACGTTATGGCTGGCAAAAAATTAATTACTTTACAACTACAGTAAAATCGCGATTTAGGTCCACAAAAAATATACGCGGATCGGCTCCAAACTAGCCTAATTATTTTACAACTAACGCGCTCCGACAACTTCAACCCCAACTGATGGGCAACACGTGCTACAGACACACCGAAGCGACGAGTGGGCATACAGTCATAAATCACGCCATTGACGAGCGAAGACAATAAAAAAAGGAATTTCTTTGACAGTTTCCCACTCAAAAGTCCCAACGGCACAACCGTGTAAACACGGACCGCGCGGCAGCTCGAGCTTCTGGCTCTGGCTCGCGGGGATGCCCCCAGTGGAAGGGGTAGGTGAAGAGACAGTGATCGCGGAGATCCTCACGGTGCTAGATCGCGACTTTACTGTACTATTTTGATCGTGGTCGGAGTAATATCTTCTCGTTCGCTGTCGCGATTTCGGAAAGTGTGTTGTGTAGTGTTTAGTGATTGTGTAAAAGTGTGGTGTTTCGTGCTTCATTGTTATCAAGATGTATTCGCGTAAATGTCACTGTACTGTGGATCCGACGAAGGAATAGAAGATTCTGAAAAATTTGTAAGTACCTATACTTTACATTAGTATTTTATTAAAGAATATTTTCTGTTACTTGTTATCGATATACAACTAACAAAATGGAAATATGAGTAAACAGAAAAAATAAGAACTCTTCAATTTTGAGAGTAAACATTTTAAAAAATAAATATTTAGAAGCGTAAATTGTATTTCTGTTATATTCTAGTAGAAATGTCTAGAATGTTAATGTACAACAGAAACTTCGCTGAGAAAATATTTTTGTATTCTGAATACAAAGAATAAATAAATAATGACTGCATAAATGTTTTCGAAATCATTAAAGTACACAGACATTATATAAAATTCTGATAAAAAATTTGTAAATCAAAGAAAATGCATTGTAATTAGCATTCCACGTAATAAAATTATTGTGAGTTCACACAGTTACTCGAATTAATATTCGGACGCTCTAAGAAAGACTATAACTTTTTAAATATTGTACTATAAGTTTTGAAGCTATAAGTTTTTTTGGAAGCTAGAGCAATTAGTTTACTACAGGTTGTGAGAAGAAATTTTTTCAAAAATTGCAATTGATCGGAATTGTAGGAAAAATACTAAAAATTGCATTTTACAAAATTTGTATGTGGGTCTATATTGAAAATTTTTTTCTGCCTATATTTAAGAATTCTTACATCTTCCAATACCTGTCGTTTCTTCACACATCAACCGATTTTGACGAAATTTTCAGAATGTGTTTAATTCACACAAATCTACAAAACGTATTTTTAAAATTTTCAATATAGCCCCACATAAAAAGGTTGTAAAACGCAACTTTTAGTATTTTTTCTACAATATCGATCAATTGCAATTTTTGAAAAAATTTCTTTTCACATCCTGTAGTAAACTAATTGCTCTAGCTTCCCAAAAAAAGTTCAAATCGTATAGCACAATATTAAAATAATTATCGTCTTCTTTAGAGCGTCCGAATATTAATTTGAGTAACTGTATTTATAAAAGTGTGAATTGTATTTCTGTTATATTCTAGTAGAAATGTTTTTAGAATATTAATGTAAGTACAACAGAAATCTTTTTGCTACTGTGAGAAACCGAAATATTTTTGTATTCTGAATACAAAGAATTAATAAATAAAGACTGCATAAATGTTTTCAAAATCATTAAAGTACATACATCATATAAAATTTCGATAAAAAATTTGTAAATCGACGAAAATGCATTTTAATTAGCATTCCATATAATAAAATTATTGTGAGTGCATATATGCTTCTTGAATTAGCATACAATGTGTATAATTACTGAAATCATAACAGCCACATTTCACAATTAAAATTACAAATTATAATTAATGTTTTATATTTTGTTCCCAAAAGAAAAGCATGATATTAAATACTACAAAAATGCATACAGATACATATATTCATGTGTATTTAGTTTAATTATTCAATATGCACATATCATACCTGACATTTCATTCTGAACGTCACTGATAGGTCCAAATTCCATACGTAGAGAATTAAATGATCTGCTGGAACCTACACAGAAACAGTATAATCCTTTTAAGAATCGTGACATCGTTAAAAAGATATCATAGAATAATATAGGTATACATCAATCATAACTGTACGATTTCTTATCAATAGAGAAAGCAATATTTAGGTTATGTAGCATAACATACTCAATATTCACTATTCATTCACGTAGTCTACTAACTTACTTTGATTTGTTGGAATAGAGAAATTTCCACGATTATCAGTCATTTTCAGGATTTTCAATATCTAACTAATAAGCAAAGAACCACTTATTAAAGGCACTCCTCTCTTAGGAGACCTTTCTGCAAGATATTAACAACGTAGCATATGTGTTCTGCTGCAAGCGCACCATTTGTGCAGTTTTCTTTTTCGATGAATCGTGCACACACAAAATATCTAATCTCCTATTATCTCGGAATACTTGTTTTTAAAAGTTACTCAACTTTCTATTAGAAAAATGAAAGTGTACGTCACCATAAACCTGTCGTGATCAGTTACACATATAAATAGTTGACGGCTGCAACGGTGTATCGGACCATAGACATATAGAGATAGACTGCGCCGTCTTATGGGCGAGTTGAAGCCCACAATGGCGGCGCGCGGTACAAAGAGTGAGAGAGAGAGCATTAGCCGGGGTCCATAGCGCTCTCTTTCTATATGATGTGTCGACACATCAATTAGAAAGAGAGCGCTATGGACCCCGGCTAATGCTCTCTCTCTCTCGCACGCCGCCATTGTGGGCTTCAGCGCTTCGTTCAGGCCGCGCAGTCTATCTCTATATGTCTATGTATCGGACAATATATTCTCTGTGTGTGTACGGTGTGTACACACACACGCGCGCATACACATATACGAGAAGAAAGACTTCATGGCAAGTTTAGATTGCGAACTATGTCAACGCAAATTTTCATAATTTAGTAGAAATTTATGTCTACTATTAAATAATTCTGTATTATTAATAAAAACAGTCTCTAATCTGTAATCTACCCTCACACATTGTATATATATATTTTTCATATATGCATGTGTATTTAGGAAATAAATACAACATCAAGTTATAATAACTTTTCGTATTGTAATCAATACAAGTTTTCCGTAAATATTATAAGTAAACTGCGGAGGTTTATGCATTTTCCAATTTTTGGGAATGAAAGTTTTGTTCCCTATCCTATTTTTAATGGGAACAGCGTTTGTAGATCTAAAAACAAATAAAAATTGTACAAAATTCTATCGAATTTTATATTCTAGCTTTTTTTGAACATTTTCATAAGTCATATAAATGCATAAAGATCCGCAGTCTAGTTATAAATTATATATTCTATCTGCATATTGAACTCATTACTATTGTTTACATATTTCCTGTGATGTATTGAATGAATACATTTTTATATTCTTCAAAGGTATATACTTTGGTTATTTTTAATGCATAAAATGGTCATGAAATTCTTGTGGATTTTACAATATGAAATATTTCAAACGGAAAAAATTAGATAGACTATTTAGTGATCGGCATGCAAATAACTGCAATTTTCTAATTTATTAGGTGCAATACACAAGGAAAATGTGAACGACGATAGTCTGCGAGAGTCGTACAAAACTGATCACCTGATGGTCTGATATTATGAAAGCACCATTATTGTTTTGACGAGTTCTGTTGTGGAAGAGCAAGTACAGTTTTCTGTACGAAAATGGCTTTGGCAAGAACATTAAATCCATTATTATTACACAGTATAAAAAGGTAATTTCGAGAACTTTACACAATATATGCATCTTTATAAGTTGCGAATTTATATTAACATATCTGATGTCTTTCATGTTGTAACCTCTTCATTCGTGTTTTTCTCTAACCTCCGAAAGCAATATTTGGAAAGTTGTAATAGCAATAGTTGTAAATATTTAAATAGCAATAGTTGCAAATATTTACTATCAATAGATTGAATTGATTAATAGATTGAATGTAATGTAACATCATCAACACTTTTAGTCAGAAATACATTAAATCTGCAATGTACTAATTCATCATGTTGCTTAAATAGAAAGGATTAATTAATAATACAATGTTATTTACTTCCCAGATACACACCAACAAATATTACTCAAAGTTACAGTTTATACCCAACCACTTATATAAAACCAGTTTATAAAAAGGAAGAACTAGAACAATTGAAAGAAAGCGAAGAAGGAGAAAGAATAGCTCATCTGCCTATCAGGGCAGCCCTTACTTCCGACACATCATCTGAATTCCACGATGAAGTCGTTAGGTAGCTGGTTTAATTTTTAATCAAAGTGAAATTTCATTGATTAAATATTTATTACTTGTGGTTAACAGGAAATTTACAAATTATGTTATGCGCCAAGGCAAGAAAGCATCAGCTAGAGCAATAATGGAAAAAACATTTGAACACATTAAAATGATACAATTAGAACGTTACAATAATGCTGCTCCTGAACATAAGCAATTTGTTTTATTGGATCCACTAGATATTTTTCATCGTGCCGTAGAGAATTGTACACCAATGTTGCAGCTACAGAAAATTAGGAAAGGTGGAATTGTTTATCAGGTATTAACATATGTTTGTTTAACCCTTAGCACTCGAGTGGAGACTCTGACATTATTAAATATTTTGAGGTACTATATCATATCCATAAAATGAGAAGAAATCATATAAATAGAATGGAGTTATTCTAGGTCGGAAGAAATGTTTCATTTTTGAGTTAAAATAGCTCAGAGTGCAAAGGAATAAAATTATATGTTTAATAACAGATATTTGTAGGTTCCAGTGCCAATGAACGATAACAGGGCTAGATTTTTGTCGATGAATTGGATAATTCAAACTGCAGGCGAGAAAGATTGTACCAAAACGTTTCCTTCGATGTTAGCAAAGGAACTGATTGATGCTGCTAATAATCAGGTACTTTGATGAATACATTCTATAAGAAATAGGTAAACGTAGTAACGTCGAGTAAATACACGATTATTTTGTTGTTGACAATTGAAAACAAAACTGCAATCATATATTATCATTATTAAATTAGTTTTACAAAATCTTGTATTTCAGGGTCGCGTTATTAAAAGGAAGCAGGACTTACATAGGCAGTGCGAAGCAAATCGTGCTTATGCTCATTTTAGGTGGACCTAAATGAAAGAGGCTTCTATCATATTATCCATCATGTGTATTGTATATAAACCAAAATAGTTATTTACATAAACATTTATTTGAATAAAATAAGGATATAATTATGAATTTGTACACAACGATTCATTAGTACATACCAAATATATTTACAAAATTTTTTTCTTGAACTATTTGTCCATATGGTACAAATAATTTCAATGGTGTTTGACATGACTTAATGTTCAATATCCTATAAAACTTGGAACAAATATTTATAGGAGTTTCTGAGAGAGGTAGAATACTCATAACATCAGTTTTTAGATCTACCCTTTTACCCCAATAATTGGAATACGATAATATCACATTTTGATCTTCCTTTCTTAAATATACAAATGCAATAATATTATTGCACATTATAGCGCTCACATGAAGTGTAAGCGTCAACAGACTACCTAAAATGTACAATAGAATAATTAATGTGAATCGAATAAAAGACGTATTAATTAAAAATTATTCTATGCTTTCTGTGGAATTTTGCGAAATGGAATTCAGCTGATGGCGACACGTCAATTCCAGTTAGAAGTATTATTGTTTAAAATGAGTACCATTGTATAAGCTTTTACTTGATAAACATGATAATGTGATTTTCTTTTCTAAATTCCATATAAGTATAAATAATTCAACTTACTAGTTACTATGGTTGATAAACAAATATCTGTTGAAATTAAATCTAACAACCGTGCACCTATACACGTTAAGGTACACGCTCCAGTAAACACAGTTTGATTACGCTTTATTATATTTACAGCGCAAAGATGTTTAATGTATGGAAAAGTGTAGACTACTTCGTAATCTGGATATTTTTCTGATTTAAGGATTTTCGTAGAGTCATTAATTACTTTTTTATATATGTTTGTATGGCAATATTTATTTATATTCGTATTACTGAATAAACGGTTTATTAACCGCCCATAAAATTGATTTTTTGGCAAATGCATCATTTTGTATACAAACTGTATATTTTTAGAGAGGATACGAGCAGATACGAGAGTCTTTACGAGAGTGCTCATGCTAGTGATGGACGCACTGATAGTGACTGATAGTATATGATAGTATATATCAAAGAGGATTAGATCAATTAGATAGAGGCGACACTCCCATAAGAGCACAAAACTGTGGCTTCTTTCACAGCGCTTCTAACGAGTCAGTAACCGAACTATTCGTCTATCCCCTTGCCCCGCACTCCGAAAACAGTCCACTCCTCAATACCTCATTTTACGGTTCGCTCTAAACTCGAAGACTAAATTTTTTTCTGACTATACAATTTAAAAAATTTAAAAACATTAATTAATATACATACATGTTATATAGCTAGGAAGGAGTTATATAAAATACAATTGAAAAGTACAGTTACATATTTATTTTCAAAAGACTTTTACATATACCTACCAACTTATATATATACCCAGACGGCACACCGGTTCGATTTCAGCCGGGCACCTGTGCACAAAATGGCGCGAATTTCACCTGCAGGGGGCTCGAGCCCAGGGCCTGCCGGCCGGGCTGGGATTCAGCCGATTTGCAAGATTGCAAGGGTGCGGGATTCGCGTTCTCATTGCGTGATAATACAAACACGGGTTTTTTCAGTAGTCAAAAACGCCAGATAAAGGTCAATCTAGGCAGCAATCGCCCTCAAAGGTCTTATTTATTAACTTATTATACTTTTGTCGGTAACAAGGGAGACTGTTACGCATTTGCAAAGTACTGCCACATTGATGCGACCCGCCCTGTGTCGCGCATGCGCGAGAAAAGTTGGGCTCAATCGAAGCACTGATTGGCCACATTAGTGTAATACCGTGCTGCCCTCTCAAAAACAGGCTGAATCCCAGCCCGGCCGGCAGGTCCTGGGCTCGAGCCCCCGGCAGGTGATATTCGCGCCATTTTGTGCACAGGGGCCCGGCAAAATCGGCCTGTCTGGGTCTCGACGTAGCTCCAAGCGTTGTGTTTGCCCGTAACCTGTAGGTCAGGGGCTCTGCTAGCTGGGTCCGGCGGTAGGCTCGGTCAGACTGTGCTGTCTGGGTAAGTATATACAATTTACAATATACTATTGATATATATATTTATTTATATACTTATTATCGATATAGTGATGATGTGCACTATGTTTTGATACACATTTGGAAGGAACATATTTAAAAGTAATGAAACATGCTCTTCAAATATGTAAAAAACAATTTGTTTATAATAATTGGCGATACCATCACAAATTAACTTTCAGACGTTGCATTTGATGCTATTTTTATTTTCATAACGACCTGGAAAAATGTATGTGAAATTTAACATTTTCTTTATAAAACAATTGGGGGTTTGAATTTGAAACATTTACAATGAAGTTTGAATTTGAATTCGAGATGACAACGATATATCGATGTTTTCACCATATAATTTTCGATAGTGAGATACTTTCTCATTGGATCACATTGGATCAAATGCAAAATGTGTAACAACACCTTAACCTCTTAACTCGCAAGTCTCTTAAATTAGGCAAAGAATTAATTTGAATACTGTGTTCCAAGAGCATGTTCCGTTCAAAATAAAAAGATAACGATTTTGTTTTTACACTTGTAGACTACACTTCTGATGAACAAAATGCAATGGGCAACTTTCGTTCAACAGTGCAATTATGTAAATAAATGTGTATACAAACAATCTTACAAATACTAAAAAGGTATAGACTAAATAGAGTGCCCGAGTTTTAGATAAAACAAATCGAACGTTTCAGAACGAGCAGAACTGGACAAGCGAATTGACAAACGAACACAAATTTTTGGATGCTCCATTTGATTCAAGTTCGGTTCGAAAGACTAAGGTACCGGCTGAAGAAAATTTATCAGCCTAAATTATTTATTTCTTAACTTTGGTATTTATTCTACGTACAATTACGATTTCTACAGACGAATTTTAACGCATAAAATAGGTGTACGAAAGGATAATCACGTGGCGAATCAATCTGACATTGTTATTTTGACACAAGTCTATTGCTAATCTGAAGGAAATGTATGTATATTTAAAATTTAAACAATAATATCCTAGTTTACATATTTTGTGACAATTCTATGGAAATCTTACCGTTTTAAAATTTTTAATTACACATTAATTACGGATTATGAACAACATTATTTCGTATTGATTATAAATTATATCTAGATGTTTAAGTGTTCGATAACGAAATTAAGTTTCTTAAAATCGTATGTTATATATTTGGACGTATCATTTTAAAACGTGAATACTTCTTTTCTCATTTTTAGTGTATACGGTTGATAATAAAATGGATCCAGTATCTAACATACTTGGTATCGATAAAGTAAATATGGATGGAAAGTTAATTGTAATTGAAGAGCGGCACAACAGCAATGCGAATTTTGTGTTAAATTCAGTTATCCTCAATACGTTAAGTAACAATAATGGAATTTGTTTCATACTTTTTCATAATACCTTCAATCATTACCATAATGTGGGTATGAAATTTGGCTATAATCTCAAAGTTTTAAGGGCCGAAGGTAAGGTTCATATTATAGAGCCAATGAAAATCATTGGATCTAATTTGCAAAGTAGAAATAACGAAGAGACTGAAGTAGCATCTGATGTCATTAGTGACCTAAGTGAAATTTTATTTAGAAGTACAAAAAATGAGTATTACGAAATGAAGAAATCTGGCAATGTAACCATTGTAATTGATGACCTGAGTCACCTTTACAATTTAGGATTCACGTTAAAAGACTCTATGTGTTATTTAAAACTTTTACGATCGCTTATCGAATGTGACAATGCGTCTCTTTGCATTGCAATACATACGTACGATAGTAAATTACAGAATTGCAGCGCTAATGTAGCTGTTAATATTTTGAAATATATGGCTCACTTATTTGTTATGATCGATTCGTTGGAAACAGGATATTCCAGCGATATAACTGGTAAAATAACAGTTAATTGGAGAATAGATCATGTAAGAGCAGAGCATAATTGGTCAGAGATTTCAAGATACATGTACAAGGTGTCAGATCGTCAAGTAAAAATTTATGCACCGGGACAGTAATTATGTCAGTATAAAATACTTACATTTAATGTGGTTTTTAATTTTGTTATTATTATTAGTATTTATATGTTGGAATACATTAACGCGCGCGCGTATGAAAATATGTTCGAGAAAATAAACAAATTAATAGACAACCACCTACAAATCCATGTTTTTTTTTAACACATGAATTAATAATTTTTTAGCTTTGTTATTGTCCTAACATAGATCGTGCGCGTCTTATAGATAAGACGATTTATTGCCGAAAATCTTGAAAATCTGCAATTTTTACCATCTTTAAACGTTTGTAGGTCATTGCAACGTCGACCGATTTTGACGAAATTTTCAGAATATGTTTAATTGACACAGATCTACAAAATGTATTTTTTAAATTTTCAATATAGGCCCGCATAAAAAAGTTAAAAATTCAACTTTTAGTATTTTTTCAACAATTCCGATCAATTGCAATTTTTGAAAAAATTTCTTTTCACATCCTTTAGTAAACTAATTGTTCTAGCTTCCCAAGAAAGTTCAAAGTTCAAATCGTATAGTACAATATTTAAAAAGTTATCGTCTTCTTTAGAGCGGTCTTAAATTTTCGTCCGCTACTGTATATTGACAGGAATGTACCGAAACAATCTCTACCGGACAAGAAGATTCCAGGAGTGTCCTACGAGTTTCAAAATATACACAAATACACTTGTTATGCATTCATTTTTCAGAATCAAATCATATAAATTTTTTAAAATTCTGCGGGGTGCTCAAGGTACCCCATTTCATCGAGAATTATACTATACTGATTGTGAGTCTAATCGTCGCGCATGCGCGTGAAATGTTGCGCATTTCTGAAATCACAGAATGGGAGACAATGGGAATGGGAAAGTGTGTCGAGTGAGCCACGTGCAGGAGCGTTTTATGTTTACTTTTCCTTATATTGTTCAAGTTCTACATATACAGTGGCTCACGAAAGTATTCGAATGCCCTTTAAAACAGAATAACTTTTTTATAATTGTAACAAACGACCTGATTTTTTATAATCAATTAGAAGCACTGGTTTATGAAATGATATGCAGAAAAGATTTTCCAAAAAATTATAATTTACAAAGTTACATGCAAAAATAAAAAAGGCATTTTTTAAACTTTTTTATTAGGGCCCTTAATGAAAATTTAAAATATGTGTTTTGTAGATCTATGTTAGTTATACACATGCTGAAAATTTCATCGAAATCGGTTGACGCAGGAAAAAACGACACGCATCGAAAGATGTACGTTTTTGTGGATTTTAAGCAGAAACTGATAAAAAATCGTGTAAAACTACGATTTTCAACATTTTTAATCGCTTGTAGCTCGTGTGTATGTTAATCGATTTTGACGAAATTTTCAGTAATCAAATTTTATGTATGATAGATAATTTATTATTTGTGTATATACGTGCGATTTTAAACGTCCCTATAGCAAGGTCTTCAATCGATTATGTCAATGCTGTCATTGAAAACAAAAGGGGAGGAGATAACTATGAAAGCATTGGAAAGTCATGGCAGGTTGCCAATGAAAGGGGCAGCTGTCATCGCTCTCTGTCTTTTTTAGGTGCGTGCGTAGTGCGCATATACGTGTGACCTAAATGGTCAGCTGACTATGAGTTTAATTAGCACGCGTCGGAAGTGTGGAACTTCCAATTTTCAACTATTATTAGTTTCGAAAATTAAACTCCGACTTGTTAATTCGTGACAGCGGTGTAAGGCTGTTAAAAACTGTCTTGTCGTAGTTATACCTTGAATTTCAAGGTCAACATTTTTTGAATTGCATCCTATTGTATTACATAACATTTGTGTTATTATGTTAGATCATTATTTATTATTTGAAGAATTTTTTAAGTAAATAAATTTTTATTTTATAACAGTTTGAGAGAGAGAGAAACGGTTATTTTGAGAACCGTTTTAGTCCTTGTTTTAAAATTGTTTTCTAGTAACCGATTGACTTGAGACTGATGGCTCCTGTGAGGGTTTTGTTCCTCGCAATGAGTACTATACGAAAAACAATTTCGACCTTGAAATTCAAGGTAAAGGTCAATTATGCGGTCCACTTTTTTAAATAGCTCTCCACCGATCCAAGGGTGTAGAATTCGTCTATGTTATCCACGACAAAACATTTCTTAACACCCTGTATACATGCCCCGACTGTTCCATATTTTGGAGGTATTTACATGTGCTCTGTTTCCACTCAAAATATTTCGACGTCTATATATAGATCTCTTGCACGTTACTTGAATAGTCTCAAGGAACACACTATGTATATTTGTTCTACAAGACATACGCATGTATATATATATATGTATATCTACAATCTACAGACCTACGTATATGATGTCATTCACAGGAGAAGTCGCCTTGGATAGTCAGCTGATGTGGCATCATTTTTAGACAGTTCCTTTAACGGCAGTAAATATAAGATAAGTAATATGTACTGTAACTATTATCTACGATACCTGTTACGGAGAGGAAATTAGTACAATTATTTATGCATCTCCTTATACAACAGAAATTTGCCTATCCATTAGCTACTTCAATATTTAAAAATTATTTCGTTAGATCGTTAACGCAGTTGGAAGAAAATAATTGTTTTCTTGCTCGTTGGTTATATTACACATAAATGAACGCGTACTGTGATGACTAAATGTAATGTGTAGTATGTCTCTAAATTGATAAAAAGAGAGCGTGTGACTAGAAAATTAGGTTATGACTTTTTCCATGCATAGTATGTAGAATTGCATTGCGTGTATACTTGCATACTAAATGTAGAATAATATGACGACGTAAACGAACTATATTTATATTAAATACAAAATTAATGACACGTACACGTAGTATATGAAAAGATTTTGTAATAACAATGATGTTGTAATAACAATAATTGCTCGAATCTGCTCGATTTTGGACAGCGCACCTTGTCGACAGTTATTGTGACGCAGATGTCTGGCATTCTGCTGGCAGCTCGGTCCTGAATTCTGCCTTCTTTTAAGAGGACAGTACCAAATTCAGGACCAAGTTGCCAGCATTCTGCCGTTAGCTTGTGTTATAAAATTGTTGTTATAAAATTATATAAAATTTAGTCACGATTTTGTATGTACAACAAGTATTGTTAAGTTTATTTTCGTTAGTTTTGTTACATATGAATTATAAAAGAATTAGAAATCTTTACATGCCACATAGAAATGCCCGAAATTGAATTACCTCTGATACGCGACATTTTGTGAAATGCACACAGTTCGAACATATTTACATATTTCGAACGTGTTCATCGATAACATATAATATGTACATGTATCTTCGAAAAATGATGTTTATCGTCATCTTAAAGTGACCTCGACGTGACATTGCGAACATGTAAAAAATTCTGGAATAAATGTAATCATTTGCAAAATCAATTCTGTCAAGTGATTTTAGCCTCGACAAAAAGAGGCGATATTACACGTGGCTATCAGCTGATGCGTGCGCCTTCGTGGTTTCCAGACCCAGTTAAATGATGTGGTGCGTTTCGTCAGATAGGAACGAAACTTTTTACAAACAATGATTTAAACGTGACGTGTATCGTATCGTGTCCGTAGAATATAGTAAGTTTTATTCTTTCCAATATATTTACATATTTCCCTATTATAAATATTCGAAAGTTTATGCATTGCACTTGCCATTATTTATTATAAAATTGTGTATAATGGTTCCTTCATAATTTACTGCATTTTTCATTCAAACATTAAGCAAATCATTCTTTCAAATTAATTTTTATTTTATGATTTCTACGCGATTTGTGTATTACACTTATTTAATAATTTATTAAAGTGAGCAGGGTGCACTTACATAATGTTGCTCGTACACTTATGCACTGTGCATATATATTTACATGTATGTGTAGTACCACATTGAAAGCAAGGGCTTTTCTGTCAAATCATGATTAAATGCATTCATTACGAATGTATATAGCAGTATTTCTTATTTGGTAACAAGCAGTAATTGTTTTGCGTGAATTCACAAGTGTTAGTTATAAATGAATTATTATTAATAAATACAGTATACTTAAGAGAACAGGTAAGTCTAATAATTACTTATGTTCTGTACATTTAAGTTATACAGGGTGTCCCACGCAACTGGAATAGGCTGTACCTCCTAAACGGTTGGGAATAGAGGAAAATGTTCTAAGAAAAAGTTGAATGGCATCAGACGGTGCATACTACGCAACTAATTTTATGCACTTTTGTGCATTGGTGCATCAAAAAAATGCAACTGCACTTTTTTTAAAAATGGAAACCTACATTTTTGACTGCACCAATCAATGCAGTTTGTTGTGCTCTACATAAAAGTACTAACATACTTATGCCCTAAACTTATTTGTTAAGAAGTTATCGAAGCTAAAAGTTCACTGAATTATTTCGGTCTCGGCAAGTGTTCCGGAGTACCTATGTTATGTTCCGTTATAAATCAGAGAACTTTTAGCTTGATAACTTCCTAACGAACAAGTTTAGGGCACAAGTATGTTAGTACTTATGTAGAGCACAACAAACTGCATCGATTGGTGCAGTCAAAAATGTAGGTTTCCATTTAAAAAAAAAGTGCAGTCTGATGCCATTCAACTTTTTCTTATAACATTTTCCTCTATTCTCGACCTGTTAGGAGGTACAGCCTGTTCCAGTTGCGTGGGACACCCTGTATATTTTATCTGTCTGTAGTTACTAAATATATATTTTTTCCGCTTTGTTGCAAAGATATAGAACATGAAACAATGGCGGACAAAACAAAGAAATTGTCACGTTGGTATTTCGGTGGGCTCTCCTCTGCAGGTGCTGCTTGTGTCACACATCCCTTGGATTTGTTGAAGGTAGATGCGAAGATTCATATTAATTCTATTTTAGTTTTTAAAGGCACACAATATCCTTACATATGTTACGAACAAGTATCATTGCAGGTACATTTACAAACGCAACAAGAAGGCAAAGTATCTGTAATAAGATTAACTACCTCTATAATACAGAAACAAGGAGTTCTAGCTTTATACAATGGCCTTAGCGCTTCCTTGCTTCGTCAGCTTACATATTCCACCATGAGATTTGGAGCTTACGAAGTAAATTTATTTTACATATACATTTCTCTGAGAAAATTAATTTTGTGCCCGAGTAACTCGAGAAAATTAATTTTGTTCACCTTTCGAATGTAGGTAGGTAAACAAACATTCGAAACGCCCGATCGTCCTATGCTATTTTACCAAAAGTTATTACTGGCTGGTTTTTCCGGTGTTATTGGAGGTGTTCTTGGTACACCGGGAGACGTGGTTAATGTACGCATGCAAAATGATATAAAACTATCGCCAGAATTAAGAAGAAAGTAAGAATTTACAGTGCCGGAACTCAAACTTTTGATTTGATTGGTTAATGTTGAATATTGTTTCAGTTATAAGCATGCTCTGGATGGGGTGGTGTGCATAATTCGACAAGAAGGTGTACCTAAATTATTCAGTGGTTGTTCTACTGCGACGTTAAGGGCTGCGTTGATGACTATCGGACAACTAAGTTTCTATGATCAAATAAAAATTATGATGTTGCAGAGTGGTTATTTTGTAGATAATCCTCTGACTCACGTGTTATCTAGTGTATTTGCAGTAAGTATATGTTAAACGATAAAATACTATTTAAAACATGTTTAAACATGTATATACGTTACGTTTTTATATATAAGAGTAGACAGCGGATCTTTATGCAAAATAAGAAATTTTCTATTTGCATTGTAATAAAGTGGAATGAATTAGAAATTTATTTTCTTTTAAAATAAGTTGAACTTAATAAGTTGAATACAATATAACAGTATTTTAAAAATCTTCTAATGTTATTACTATTTTAACTTACACTTATTCATTTTTGTCATAAATACATAAAATTATGTAAAGTCTCCAAAGTTCGTTTAAATTTTTGTACTAATCCGATACTAAAAGCTACTCGTCAACAACAAGTAGTAAAAGATACTATTATACTGCTATTATACTTTATTTGAAACATGTTTTGTTTCGAGGCATCGTATTCATATTGAATTGTTGTGTTGCTAATGAACTATTTGTTGAAATCCAAGGGTGCTATAGCTACAACACTCACACAGCCATTAGATGTATTGAAAACTCGTGCAATGAATGCTAAACCAGGCGAATTTAAGGTAATCTTTAGTATACGTATACATCCATAAAAATGCTGTATTACATAAAACTCTTTTACAGAATCTTGCGGATCTATTTTTTTACACCGCAAAGCATGGACCATTGGCATTCTTTAAAGTAAGTTTACTTATTTATTTATTTATTTCTGTTCTACTAACTTGTAATACTAATTATCAGTATACATTTGGAAGTACTGATTCGAAATACTATATAGAATTCTTTGAACAGTTCATGTAGACACACAATTTAGTGCATTCACCTGTAAGAGCTATAAATAGGAATGTTCACGATGAAAGCTACATTGCAATAGTCTCTTTATATTATTATATACACACTTATTTATTAATAGTATCCATTTAGCGAAGGAAAATTAAAACAGCACAAAAACAATGATACATGTATTTTTAATATTTTTTTATATGCATATATGAATTTTTCAGTTCATTTAGAAAACTTTTTCAGAAATATTATATTCAAATGTATACTAGACTATATGAAAAGATCATAGTTTAAACAAATATAGTTTTATTACAATCCTTAAAATGTAAAAATAATAAACAAAGAAATCTAAAAGTTATATTTTAGTATTGTGTGAGAATGATCTGGATTATCTAGATAATGAAAAAAACGTTCGTAATTGATTGTGATATGTGATTGTCGTACGATTCTAAAAGTGAATTGATTTTAATTTTTCTTAACCATTTAAATGAAAACATTCAATTCTGTATTAGAAATTGAGTGTTTTTTATGTTACAAATTGACTTGCCAGTAACTAATAGAACTAGTATTACTATTATGTATTAAATTGCTATGATTTAGCGATAAGATTAGCAATGCTTAAATTTGTACATATGTATTTTCTCTGAAACGTCTAATGTAAGAACGTTATATTTTATACAATAATATGTCGGTTTTAATTAGTAATTTGTAATAAAACATTTATAGAATGCTTTGCCACAGTCATAGACATACTACGTTTGACATAGATTATATTTTAGATACTGTACTTTTGTATCTATAACTTAGTGTCAGTAATAACATTCAGAGAGATACTGTTTTTACATGCAACAATTTTCCACAAGATCTTCTTGGATCTTCTTAGATCACTTAATGTTCATCTGTTGTAATAATAGTTCTTGTATATCACATTCAAGTCTATTTTTCGAAAGAAAATAACGAAAGTCTAATAATAATAATTGTACATCTCACTTCTACGTTGCAAATCGTAAGTAATAGGAGTGAAGTGGACAGCTATTATGGTTTTAGGTATCTTCATTCAAAAAACAGACCATAGTTTCAGGTATTGGACTCGTGTGGTACTAAATTTCTTTCCTTATTGCATGTTCCTTTCACACTATGCATGTAACATTTAATCCATGAATGCTTAGACAAATTCATTTGGTAGACATTTTTGTTCGTACACTAGTGTGCATTCTACCTATTTTATATTTTACAGCTTTCAAAGATTTTATAATTTATTATTTAGCCTGCTATTTAAGATTATGTTACTTATTATTATTACGTTGTATGGTATGAATTTTTTCTGAATTTTTTGTTTGAGTATTGACAAGTTGTTTGTTCCTTGATAAAATCTTTGTAAAGAAAATAAGTTAGAAAATAAGTTCCAGAAGCCATATGATATTCGAGTTTGAACTCATTTCATTAATCAACAGTTAAAAAAGGCAATAATGATAATGAATTGTATAAAAATAATATGAACAAACACAATTAGCAAGCAAACGATTAGATATGCAACATTTTATATTGTATGACATAGTAGTTTTGTAATACATATATTTTACTTTTCTATATTATGTTACATATATATATTATTATTACATGTATATATATTGTTGTGTATATATGTGTATCGTTAGCAAAGTTATAAAGCACAGTTAAATAATGTGTGTTGTTACAACCACATTTAGACTACCTTTTGTTGTTATAAAACGACAGTAGAATATCACTGTGTCGGAAATACCACTAATTTTGGCTTATGCTTTTTGGTTACACACGTTCAGTACAATCACCTTGAATATATTCAAAGTTACTCAAACATTATCTAAATTCAGCTCTTTACGTAAGTTGCGTACGTGCGTGTTCAAACACGTGATCCATCGTTTATTAGTTTCTTTTGCTTGGGATACATAAATAGTAGCGTGCGTGTACCGACGGTTGCCTTACGCATTAAATTTTAGCACGAGATCGCTGCTTAACAAATCGCTTTTAGTTTCTCAAATGAAACTTCATGCTGAATCAGCGTAATTTTAAATATTTACATGAAATAGATTCTTCATTCTTTCATCTTAGAAAAATATTTTTATATCGAAAAATTTTAGAATAATACGCAGATGGAATATACATAAAAAATTTGGAATTTTATTTGTTTAAGAAAGTCGAAACTTACATACAAAGGGAAAGAGGAAAGATACACCGGCGCTATGATAATGAGCACTGTGAGGTTATCACCCAGTGGTTACTATTTACGTATAAAGATATTTAACAATGATGACCGGAAGATTCAACTTGATCACCGGTCACCGCTTGATAAAAGTGTTGGCTTATTTGTTAATTTCATGCTTTCCGCTTTCAGATTCGTACTCATTGTCAGTCCGGCTTAAATCCCTATCATAAATCCTTTGAAGTCCGAATGGAGCCTACCACCCGCTCTTAATATCTGTTGAGGGGATAATCCTGTTTCTAAGTTTGTTTTGAGGCGATACACGTGATTATTTTCTTAAGTCTTACAAACAAATGTTTCGAAGAAGTGTTGCATGGTGTCAATGGGGTTATAATATTACTCGATACACGTCACGAAGGGGTTGCAGCGGATACTATAATAATAATATGTTATTTAGTTTATTAAACAAAGTCGTAAAATATACGTTCAAAACAAGTCGAAGAATGGGAATTAACCTAACTTTCTACTAACCCGGTTTCGAAATATCACGGTGCAAAAAGTGCGACAATCCTCCTATAACATTATAATCGTAATTATATCGTCAGGGTACAGTTACGGTAGAGATCTTTGCGACATTTATACGGAGGGAGTACTGTATAGGAGGATTGACTGTACTATGCTAAAAGATAGTGGTGCAGCGCATATATGTATTCGCTTTTTATCATTGTTACCGTCCATTTCTGTCGTCAATGTAGAATTATTCTAAAGTGGAAGTTTATTCCGAAACAGCAATTGAACGAAAGTACAAAAATTTTAACTTGTATTACATGTTTAATTAACATGTAAAAAATGGAAAATGTTATTGTGGAACATTTAGAATCGTATTAGCGGGAACTGTGATCTTTTCATTTCAAACATCGTAAATTATATGAATTAGTCTAAAAAAAATGTTAATCATTTTCTATTCTAGGGTTATGTACCTGCGTTTATCAGATTAGCTCCGCAAACTATTCTCACTTTTGTCTTTTTGGAACAGCTGAGGTCCAATTTTGGATTTTACCCTACCAAAAATTCAACTGCATAAACATTAATTATTTTCTGGAAGCACAAAATATTTTTATACGTTAAGTCATGGAGGGTTTCGAACGCTCTCTACAGAAGCTGGCTATAACGTTAATATAATCTAGATATGGGCAATTGAAGAGCTTGAGTAGTTTGAAATTAGTTTAATATGTTCATCATCGACAGGGAATGAGTTCGATGATGAAACTGGCAATTTTTGTTTCTACGTTTTTATAGAGGTGAACTTTTCATGGACCACGTGTTTCACTGGTAACTTTTTCCGCTTGATAAGGGAAAAGCGTAAAACATCTAAACAGACATCACCCTCCATTTTTTAGATAGTACAATTGCCAAACAGTGAACAAATGTTAGTGAATTTTTCTGAAAAACGCGTGAAAAGCTAGCCTTTCAACATGTATACGTATGTTCTGATACGAGGTGACAGTTACAGAATTTGTTTTAATCATTGTAGTGCAAAAGCGATCGTTAATTTAAATTAAATTGATTTGTTTTAGTTGTTTTACAAATTCAATGTCGTGGGTTCTCTATAACTTTTTTTTTCTAACGAATTCTCGGATGAGGGAATGATAGGAACTATTTTCTATGAAGTTCGCTGAATTTTTGTTAATCGGAACAAATGGGTATTCCTGGACAATCTTTACTTCCCAATTTTAGAGGACGAAACGAAAAGTAGATGTTGTTTTCCAAGACGATTGACAGGTACTGTTATAATAAGAAGGAGAGAAGTGGGTTTTATTAAAAATCAACGCGACACATGATATAAATTTTGTCAGAACAAACGAATTATTTTTTCTTTTTGCGGTAAATCTTGCTAAAGAATTTAAGGACAATAGCTACGACAATATATCGCTACGGTGAAAGCATAAATTTTGTACTGTGCTGTGAAACTTTTATTACAGCTAAGATTTGCAACTAAAAATTCGAGAAAATTTCTTGACATGCATCTGAATAGTTTTATACAGGGTGTTCGTCAACAAGAGAGAGAAAATTTGAGGGGTGGTTCTTCGTCACGATATAAGACGAAAGTCTTTTTAGTTATTAATTAGACTGCGGATTTTATGCATTTCTGACAAAAATGGGCACGTACAATTTAAAGCAGTGGATGTGTTGAAAATATTTAAGGACATCGATGTATTAGTTTCAGCTTAGTAGGATAATTAAAAGGAGAATACCATTTTTATTTGGCTCCTGTGTTCTGCAATCAATGCGAACATTTTTTATTTTGCATTTTATTTAACAATGAAAAATCCGCCTAAAGTATTGCAACCCGAACAACAGAGGTGTACGTTGGGTAATCATAGTATCTGTCCAATGTACACCTCTGTTGCTCGGGTTGCAGTACTTTAGGCGGATTTTTCGTTGTTAATAACTGAAAAACGAAGCCAAAATCCCAATTTTTTTATTCTTCATTTTCGTCTTATATTATCACCGAGAACCACCCCATAAATTTTCCCCCACCTGTTGTCGAAGACCTTGTAGACATTTATCTGAATATTCTTCGAATTTGAACTTTTTAAATGACGAAAATAATTGCTTTCCCGATTAATGGGGAAAGCTGAAATTTCACATGCAAATTTTTCTTTGTAAATTATCAAACGAACCATCATCGATTTAATTGAATTCAACGATACTTTTGATCTGCACGTCCGATTTAAGCCTTTACTTAAACACTTACAAAACCAGACATTCTATGATATTTTACTGTTTAATTAGTTTTGTAACTTTCAGGTAGCTTTATGTAGCCATAAGAATATTTTCTGAAATGTGTGAACAACGCTACATCTTCTTAATTGCAGAATCGGCTTCTTAACATTACGATACTATTTTTTTAATTTTGGAAAGTGTACTCCATTTATCTCAATTTGAAATGTGATAAGATATGTCTGTAATTAATCCGTTAAGTGCGTCCCGTTTTGACAAAATCCATTGTGCGCAGTGTGGCCAGATTGAGGTTGAAACAAACCTCATTCCCTCTCCAGGCTCTCCTTTATCTCCACCTTTATCCCCTTCCACTATTCTATTCCACCGTTCAGTCTCCCGCAACGAGTCTCCCATTCGCCTCACTCTGCCTCACTCTATTCTCGTCGCGCAGTCGCGCAACGTGTCACATATTGCTCTGGTCATCAGAGAGGGGGTACTTGTATTCCCCTCGATTCCTTTTCGATTATCCCTGTGTCTGGTAACACTGATTGTGCGTCACGTGATATTAATATTTATACCTCAGACGTTGAGTGATACTATTGAAATGAAGAATACTACGTGATTTGTGACGATATTTCTAAAACTGAAACTGTAAATATGAATTCAGTAAATTAATGAATGTGTGCCACGATATGTATATTTTCTAGAAGTCGTATAGTAGAGTATACATGCAATACTGTTACTTACAGTTACTACTAAAATATTCTAGCACTAAATCACTTAAAGGGTTAAAATGTTTCAATGATTATTACTTTGTTAAAAACATTTCAGTTTATTAGACATTCATTAGTAGTCGGTTTGGATAAATGGAGTCATGTTGTATTTATGCTGTTATATTATTTTTATGTTTTGTATAAGTACATAGGGAGAAATTGTCAAAGATATTTATAACTTTTCCAGACAGCCGTCTTCAACCGTAAATAATTATATCGATAGTGTTAGAAAATTTGTACCTGAAAGAATGTGCGTTGTAGATCAAAACTTTGTTTATGTACACGATTTGTTCAACCATTTAGTAATGTATGAAAGTTTAATCAGTGATTGTTAGTTATTAGGATGCTCCAGAAAATATTGCGTGTTTTAACTCGGTGTAATTTTTATTTTAAATCAGAAATTATCATTGAAGGAAAATATTGGAAATGGTCGATTCTTCATCTTGAGAAATTGTTTTAAATTTATATAACCAATATTCTATTGAAAAGTGTTTATTTATTTATAAATTAGATTGTTTTATTACGATGGGCAAGCAGTTTCAAGAAAAATTTGTGCAATATTTTCTAGGATATCGCATTTCTAAGATATTGTCGCGCACACAAGGAATATCGTTTTATTATTTTGATAATTCTGTATTGTTGAGATATCAAAAATTGATACTTGTTACTGCCTTTCTATAGGCGACGTGAAAAATAGTTGCCGTACAAAATAATACATTCCATGCAAACGTTACTATACTATACTTAAGTACTAGTATGTACAGTACATAAATACAAAACTTTGTACTAACCTACTAAATTGAATGACATTCGAAGAAATATTTTTACAGTTTGAGAAACTTTTGATGAGAACATATGGAAAGGTATTTCATGCGTATTTTATTTACCACAAATTATTTTAAAACAAATATATTTATGTAATTTACGGAAATAAATGAAAAGAATGCTATTGCAAAGAGAGAGAGAAACTTGTATGCTTTATTATTATTATTATCTCCTGCAAAGGTTCACCAAAATCGGCCATTGATGTACGTTGTAGACGATATGGTAATTATTCATTGAAATATGTTGTGTGTGTGTGTTGGGTAAATAACAATGAACAACTTATGACAACCTTCGTTTGCGAGATAAAATCGTTCAAATTTAAACACCCATAACTTCTGAACCCATGAATTCCTAACATTAAAACTAGGATTTTCGGCATTTCCTCGTCAAAATCTACAGGATTACATAAGAAAGAGGCAAAAATGTCTGGTTACCCAAGGTACAGTGCATCCCTGACATATACAATGTACGTAACAGTAATCGTATAGCTCTATAAAATTACATACAATTTAAATAATAATAGTAAATAGATAAGATTAACAAGATAAATATAAAGATTAACGGATTAATTATTTTACAAAATTCTTTATTTAATACTGTAGAAGAATGCTACTATAAGCAGAACAAAATTGTGTAAGAAAAAAGCATGACGTACAGCTTAATAAATCTCATGATATCTAACTAACGATGTGACATAATTTCAAGACAAAGAGTTCAGTACTATTGATAGATGAAAATTTAAGGATTCCTCGATTCAATATTTTATGCTGATAATACAGAAAGAATATGGAGTAAATTTCAGCTTGCGGGACCAAAAGTTTTGAACTTTATAAATACAACCCCGTAGATTTTGTCGAGAAAATGTCAAAGATACGAAAGTTATGCGTGTTTAAAGTTGAACGATTTTAGGCGTTTCTTCCAACTGTCCAATGTTATGCTCGCTGCTTTCCAACATGGCGGCGCCCGATTTTTGGCATTTTCTCGACAAAATATACTAGATTATATAAAACCAAGTCCACAAAACTTTAGGTCCCATAAGGTGAAGTTTAACCAGAGTATGAAATACATATAGTTATGTTAAAAAACATTTATATCCAGATGAAAGACCAATAAAAAATATTGAATATAATAAAAGCAACAGGGAATACAATCCTGCTACGTCTATCAATCCATTGAGCAATTTCTTGTGGAGTCATTGTTGTGAAGTTATGTAACTGGGCCAGAGTAGCTCTTCTCGAAAAAGGTTTCGGCGGTGGAGTGCTGTTCACGGTCACGATGCTTCCAACGGAGCATTCTTGGTCTTTGTCTTCATCGATTTTCACAGACGGTATGTTGAGTGTGCTTGGAAAACTCTGTCAAAGGAAAATATTTGTTTCAGAGGCACGGTATAAATTAATTCTTTTTCGAGGGTGCCGACGCGCCCGTGCAAGAGTGTGGTGATACACGCACACAACGCTAGATCCGCATATACGTATATAAAATTACAAGGTTTACAAGAATACAAAATGACGCTTCAACATTGCAATGAGGAGTTCAGAAGCGGTCAATTGTGATTCTTAAAAGTCAAATCTATGTCTGCCCGGAGCCCAAAATGCATATTTTTACGTTATCGAGGAATAATTTGTAATATTCGGCAGATACCGCCTGTTACGAGGCATCCGAAGCAAACATGATATCACAAGATGGCCGCCACTGACAGATTATTCGTAAATATTGAGAGATTTATCGTTCGAATCGAAAAAATCGCTCTGCATCGACATAGCCAAGATATGTAAAAAGGCGGTGGTGTGTATTTTTAGTTGATTAATTAATTATTTAAACATATATTAATCTTCCCATGATGCGTAAGACAAGGAGGGTCGAACTGTGCGACATGGACAGACATACACAACATACCACTTCTCCAAAATTTGTTAATAACTAACAATTTAAGCATCAAACCTGCATAAAACTGAAATGGTAATGTAGCCAAGGCTTCGTTTTACATTCTACAATCTTAAAAGTTCACCGATGAAGTCTTTAAAGTTAGTAAATTATTTATGAAAATGTTACTTGCCAAATTATTCGAGGTTATTCGCGAAATTTCGTCATTTCCGTAACGCTAGAAAATTGTAGCCCCTCAGCAAAGAATTTTCACTTCAATATAAAAATAGTATATTAACTCACATGTACAGTGAGGTAGTTTTGGCTTGTGTAATCTCGGTCCATACTAGCAGCATTATCAAGCGATGACCAAGAACGCGATCGTTCTAGACTGGTGGTATTCTTTTGGAATTGTTTCCTTGCCAATTTCGGCGTTAGCGTTGATTTTAGAATATATTTGCTGTTCACCTTTTTCAGAGGTACATTTTTCCTACAGGTACAAAAGTGTATCGGTGATTAGTAATCGTTAGATTGCGGATGTCCATCAGAAGATGCGCTAAAATTGAATCTAAGGTTCCGGCGGGAACGGTCGAGATAGTCGCTCAGCGATTCGACCAATAGCGGAAGACGTGTAGCGCGGAGTAGGGGTATCACGTGGTCCCTACAAGTTTCTCACTGCCATCTTCTGATGGACGAGCAGTACGTGAAATCTAGCATACGTGTGTCGTACTTTCGTCTGTAGATCGTATTGACAAATGCAAACTCGACCATTGCTGCGAATAAGAATATGGTACACCCTAGAAACCAAATTTCACTGGCTTTTATATAGGAGACCTTCGGTAAAGAATTTTCGAGTTTCGACGCGAGAGTCATGAACGTCAAGATGGTGTTCGTTCCTACAAATATAAATGACTTTATTTCACAGTTTGCACCATTTCTGTGGGGCTTTGAAACATTCGTTACCTAAAACAATTCGTGGCGGACTCGCGTCCATATGCAGCCAGAAAGACACCCAAGAAATAACGACTATCAATATAGACGGGATATAATAGTCCATCATAAAGAATCCCATTTCACGAGCAAGCTTAAATGTGATACTAATCGAACTGAAGTTACCAGCTGTAGGAGTAAAAATGTTTACTGGAAATAGTTTTACGGTAGGATTTCTCGTGTAAACGTAAAAAGATACATGCCGAAATGACCGTAATGCTGTTCAGTCGTGGCATAGGACACTTCCGTTGTATTCACCCATTTGTCGACGAGCTTGTATTCGGTTAAATGTAATTCGTCGGCAAGAATTATTGGATCCAGATCCCAAATCAGCTTCATGTCGTTCGCATTGTACGTCCCTGTAGGTAAAAATTCCATTCATTCCTACACGATCACAGTAGAGTAAAATAGCTGACATCGTAGTACATAGTACAACAACAATGACATCCTACAGCTTTCGAAAATGAGCGGACATTCCTGCACGTCGAATGGAAATTTTTCCAAGCGAAGACCACAATTCAGAGTAACTTGTAACCTGTAAGACGAACAAACAAAAAAAACAGAACCATCATATTATGTTTACATTATTGTATGTGTATGAGCTATTCAAAATCGCGTAGAACATGCCACGTGGTCTCCGACCTTTTTTCAGACTCTCAAAATTTGTTGTATGTCTTGTTGTAAGCCTGAATATAAAATTTCAATGGCAGGTCTGTATTAATTTTTTAATAAACGATCTTGGAGCGCGCGAAAATATCAACAGATCAGCTTTACAGACCAGTCAAGTCTCAAAGTTCGAGATGGATGACCCTTTATTATTCGTTCAATTTATGAGACCATTGATTACAAATAAACGATTCTATTCCAAGATTTTGAAAATGCAAGTTTTAATTTTAGCAATCTACTGGTTCAAAAGTTATGCGTGTAAAAAGTTCAGCGATTTTCAGCGTTTTTTCAGTGTTAGTATGTACTCAGTGTCGCACGGTGGCACCACGAGCACGCGCTGCTACCAACATGGCGGCGCCCTTACCTCTCAAGTCCGTTTAAAATCGCTCAACTATAAACACGCATAACGTTTGAAGTAGCGAATTTCTAACGTTGAAACTTGGACTTTTGATGTTTTCTCGACAAAATCTACAAGATTATACAAGAAACAGTGAAAAATGTCTGTCTAATGTCTTATATTTATATATTTATATGCATTTTTAATAGAGGTGTGCGAGATCCCGGTCGGGGCGGGAATTTCTCGCGGGATCTGGACGGAATCCCGAGTCTTTCAGAATCCCGAAACCATTCGGTTTCCCGAATCTTCGCGGGATCTTGTATATTTTCGGGAATCCCGAATCATTTCGGAATCTCGCACACCCCTAATTTCTAACCATTTTTAACCATCCTATCCTATAAAGTCAACATCACAAACCTGGTATTTAAAGTAACCATTCCTGACGAGTTCACCGAAACTAGTAGATCTTTAACATTGTTCCCGATTAGAGCTGAACTACGTTCATTGGAAACATACACCGTTGGAGTCCATATTATATCGTGCGCAGACCGCCCGCCGTATATCTGGTTTAAGTCAGGTGCGATATCTGCGAATTTTAACCTATCATCCAAGTATCTGTACTGCAGTATCATGTAAACGTCAAATTGCTGTAATCACAGTGTTTAACGTGCATATAGAAAAGCCAACTTTCACACATACTAATTATTCGTACGGGCATGGCCGTCTTTAGTACAGACCGGAACATGTGATGTGGCAACAGTGCGTACAGAGAGAACATCATCAGATATAACGCGACCAACTTCAAGTCGGACTGAGACAACGTTGCCAAATTGACCATGTTCCGGCCTGCACTAGAGACGGCTGTGGTAGGGGAGAAAGAAAATTAAAATCGAACGAAAGTAACGTTGCAAATAATTCAAAGTCTATTACAGCAGGACAGATAAATTGAGGCCCGAGGGAAATAATTCAAATATACAGTAAGGAGCATAACTGGTTCTACACACTTTTAATCAGAATAATTTTTTTATGAATGGACCAAACGACTTCAATTTCTCTGTAAGGCGATTCAAATAAATCTTGAAAAGGATCCAAACTAGGATCGAAACGTTGATTTTGTTTGATAATTAGCAAAATTGCTTCATAATTCGTAATAAACGATCGAACCGTTGCGCCGAAAGCATTTAACATTTATTAACAGCAAATATGATCGATAGAAGAAACATATTTTTCTCTGTAAGGCTAGAAGAATTAGTAAAAATTGATTTTTACTACTTTTTTAGCTGGGGCCCAATAACGAAAATTTAAAAGATGTGTTTGGTCAACTGGTATAAATTATATACGCTTTGAAAATTTCATTGAAATTAGTTAATTGGTTTACGAATTATAAACGATCAAATATGATAAAACTTGCCACTTTGTGGTACACTACAAATTATCACTTTTGATTGTTTATAATTCGCAAACCAATTAACTAATTTCAATGAAATTTTCAGAGCGTATATAATTTATTTACGAGTTGACCAGACACTTCTTTTGAATTTTCTTTATTGGCCCAGCTAAAAAAATAGTAAAAATCAATTTTCACTATTGTTTTTCACAATTCCGTCCAAATGCATTTTTCCAACATATATTTTACACATCATTTACTAAACTAATTTTTCTAGTCATACAGAGAAATGGTGTGGAATCAGTTATGGTCCTTACCGTACATTATATTTCAAAATAAATTTTTTATTTTTAAATATTGATTTCCTTTTATAATATAATCATTTTTAAACGCATGTTTGTTTATAATCGGGAAAACTATAATCGAAGCTCATACGCTTATGATTTAATAATACAGGGTGGGCCGGAGATCGTAGTACAACCGGGCAGGGGGTTTCTAAGATTCTAAATGCAAAAATAAGTCGGAAAAAGAAATAACATTTTTTCCGTTGACTTCTCGTTTTCGAGAAAATCGAGTTTAAAGTTCCGCCAGGTTCACGTGCTTTAGTATATGTAGGAAGTAGAATTGGTTGATCGTGGTCAGACGCGTCAGACGATTCGTATGCAATGGCACGTGTATTCGCTGCATTTTCAAGCTCGACTTCCTCGGAAATAAAGCTTTAGATAAAAAACTGTTATACCGAATTGTTTCATACTCTTCTACGTAGAATCACCCCCTGCCCGACTATACTACGATTTCCGGCTCACCCTGTATAAATGTGCAAATAATATCCAGGGTGTCCCATTTTAAATTCCCACTGCAAGTATCTCGAAAAACGAGTGAAATGAAAAAATGATTTAGGTAGAAGTTGTATGGTTTCATTTTTTATTATACAGGTTGTGAAAATAATACTATAGATCTATGACAGTTTACTACAGCCAAAGTTTGTTCCAGATTTTACAAGTGAGTTGAGTAGGTACACAATTATTACGTCACTTACCAATGTTTTAGCCATGTTTGACTTTATCGTGTAGATGTAGGCTCTGATGTAGACTTTAACCGGGTCCGTAGCATTAATTTCTCCATGCGGTCTAGCCATTTTGTCGTAACGACAAGTGCTCGACAACTCTTCCAAAAGTTCCGTCTGTGTCATAGAGTCCCTGCTCATAGAGCTACTTAACTTTGGACAGCTTCCCAATCTAAAAAATATATACATGTAAGTCCACAAACATAATATAAAACTCGACTTGACGTTGCTTCAATTTCTTAAATGCAGTATTCTCTCCGTAACTGTCGCATTTTAAATAAGAAATTGAGCTACCCCGCTTCCATAAAAAACCGGCTCTCGTATATTGACAAATTAATAACATTCCTAAGAATTTTCCTTCAGTTTTCTACGAATGATAAAATGAAAAGGTAAAATCCTACGTGCGAAAGCCACAAATGTAGCATAAAAAGGAAGAAGTTCTTTCGAAAGAAGAGCCTTGAATTAAAATTCCAGCCGTTGCCGCGCAGAGTTCATTGTTGTTTTGTATCTATGCAGATGACATAATGTAATGCATGTGACTCCTCACAGTACGAAAACTAATTTTTCAGCACATGATGTCTAATAAGCTTGAAAAAGTAAGACCATCAATTTACAATTACAAGTCATCTCAACTATTCCCAACGTTGTTCTCGTAATATTTCCATGTGACGAAGTGTAACAAATATTCTAACGTAAATACATTAGTAACGTAATTAAACATTTTCGTTATCGGCATTTTGCAACATTATTTTTCATCATCACCGTATTTGGTAGTAGATAGTATTACAGCGCACACTTATTATAATTTCTCGATAAAAGAAGCAAACTTTGAATTTTAAATTGCTTTCAGTGTGAAATACATTTAACCAGCTTTGTTAAATATCGAAGCCATTTTTATTTGATATCTCTGCTGCGTTGTCCGTGTGATTAATCATTGACAACAAGTTCCCCACTTCTTATTGTATGTTTTTTGCCAAGAACACATGTACATGTACATACTACAGTAAATTCGCATTCTAAGTCAATTCTCGGTTCTGCGTCTTGACATAGATCGGAACAGGACACTATTTTTTATAAATTATTTGTGACATTTTTCTGATTAAAATGACACCAAACAAGATAATATTTGACCCATATTGACTGTACATGTGAAGCATAATTTATCATATATTTAACATATGCTATACAGTTTAGATAAATAACTTAACATCTCGAAAATTATGTTCTCAAAGAATTAGACTAGAATTTTGTAAATTAACGGAGCTACAGCCCGTTGGAGGTTTTCAATGGACTCTGATTTTAATCAGAAAAATGTGACGAATATCTTGAGAAAGGTTGTACAAGAAGAAAGACGAAGATGAAAATGTTAGCATCGCATTGGTGTTTTAAACCAATTTGTGTTTGAAGTCGCGCGCGGTCGTTGTTTCTCTTTCTTTTTCACTCGGTATCCTCTTCTATGTGCTAAAGTTATATCGTCAATTAAACCACTAAATACAGTTGAAATTATATCGTGTTTAGTGCGATTTCAATCAGAAAAATGCCACAAATAAGTTGTCGAAAGTCCCATACAAAAATAATGAAAAATAAAGAAGTTTTGTAATTGTTCGGCGATCGAGTTTCTTGGCCCCTCGCGGGGTACGCCCCCCGTGGAATGGGTAGGCGAAGGGACATAGAACGATCTCCTCCACTGGGCTTGTAATGGGACATAACTGTACGTAATTTTTAATATTAAAAAATTGAATTGTTCACTGAAGAAACTGAAGATGATAGAGTTTAGGAAGAAATCACTAGGAAATTGTTGGGAACCCATCTTCACAAAAAACTGATGTTACTGGTATTGAAAAATGCAAGTATCTTAATTTTTATCGCAATTATATTGTGGTTGATTCTGGAACGGTATAAATGGAAAGAAAAGAGATTCGAAAATGCAGAATCTTCGATTTTGTAACGTTTAACTGCAAACCACAGGAGGAGACTACTAATTTCAACATCTCGATCTTATCTATTCAAACGCATTAATTTATAGGATCAAACATTCGAGTGTTTGTACAAGTTATCTTCGTAGGAATGCACATTATCATAACTGAAAACAGAAGTTTCTTTTATTTTTCTATAGTACGTGCACGGTATTCCTTTGCTTCTTGCACTCGAAGAAAAACAGGTAACACATTGTTTGAACTTATTTGCATTATTATAATTAGTCATACTTATCTAGCCAGAAAGAAACATTTCGTGCTTGTATATTCACTACACCACGAATCGAGTGAAATACGATGCACTAACATATACGTCGATAATATAATATTTATTATAATGTAAAATTACTGAATCAATAAAACAGATGGCTATGTTTATGGCTAATATTTTAAAAAAATTTTTAAACTACACTGTAGTTGACCAAATCTCACAAACAATTCGAAAAATCATTTGTAATTTGATACGATTTTCAATTAGTTCAGAAAGTATAAAATTGGGAAATTAGATTTGTGTGTTGTTCTTATTAAGATTGAACCAGTTTCCCCATGTACATCGCCATGTTGAGAAATTAGAAACGTCTGAACGCTTTTAATATTTGTGTTACGTAAACCGTATTTTATATTTGCATACATTTAATAGGCGCTCCGCGTCGAAAGATAATTATAACCATTCCGTGGAGATGGAATTATACATGGACGTAGAAGTGACGATGTTACAGCTAATTATAAGCGGACAGAATTGGTAATTAGAGTAAACAGTAGAAGTAGATCTAACTTACATGGCGGACGAAGTCAAGTGTAATATTTGTATGAAATAAACAAGAATTCCAAAAGCATGATCTTTTCTTCTTAAAAACGTTTTCAGTTCCATCATCGCGGCTTCACTAACGAACTCAGACTAATTCACTGGAAACCAGACATTACCCAGCTACTTCTCCCACTTGCGATTCGTTTACAATGCTACACTCCGGCGTTTGCATATGATAGGGAACAGAAGATGGTAGCGCAAACAATAAATGCACGGTACAGCTACCTACACATTAGCATCTTTAATATGTATATCGCTCTGCGCGGCAAACGAAATTATTCTTCATATAGATTTCACTCGGCGATTTATACGATGTGGATTTAACACATTGAACTACTTTATTTTAATATTTCGTGCTTCTCCGAGTTCCCTGTACTGTTTATTTTACGAGATCACGGTTTATTTAACATTTCTCTGGAAACATGAAATCGCGAAACACCTCGATATGGTTTTGATGATTCATACTGTTCAGGATTTAAGTCGACTGGTACAGATAGCACACGACGTGTTAAAGACGTCCATTTTACGTCTATTTTAGGTCTGAAGGTCTTACGTCCTAAAAAGTAGTCTTTAAGATCATAAACAGTGTGGTTTTTAAATATCCATAATCTGGCAGTATTAGCATTGGTATTATTTGTTCGAGTTAGTGTTTTTGCTTCGATTTCCATTCCAGTTTCAATTCCAATTTCAATCCGAATTTCTATTGCAATTTCTATTGCAATTTCAATTCCAATTTCAATTCCAATTTTAATTTCAATTTCAATTTCAATTTCAATTTCAATTACAATTTCAATTTCAATTTCAATTTCAATTTCAATTTCAATTTCAATTTCAATTTCAATTTCAATTTCAATTTCAATTTCAATTTCAATTCCCATTTCAATTCCAATTACCATTTCAATTCCAATTCCATTTTCTATTCCAATTTCTGTTGCAATTTCAATTCCAATTTCAATTCCAATTTCAATTTCAATTTATTTTTATTATTTTTATTTCGATTTAATTGCAATTGTTATTTTTATTACACTTTTTATGACAATTCCACATTCGTTCTTCTAATAAAGCTATTTATTAAATAGTTTAACTTTAAACTCGTTTTTGTCGAAAGCTAATTTATTACAATATGTGCTTGGACAGAGAAAATTATCGAATCCATTTCCGTGTATGCAGCTTCATAATTTCGATAATTATAAAATGAAAAACATAAAATAGGCAATTTACGTTATAAAACATTTGCGTTTAACAAATTTACTTCTGAAAGTTCACCTAATCATAGGAAAATTCTGCTCAACTATTACAAGTGTTAAGTCAGATTATGAAGTATCATTCTAGGACCTTTCTAAAATTTTGTATAAATTTTTTGAAGATCTCTTCAGTATATTATTTGAAACTAAGTGATCCAAATGTTCTAAAGAAGTTAAAAATATGTTGATATTTGGAATTTTAGTGTACAGTTAAGAGTTGAGCCACTAAATGTGTTCACAGTTTCATTTTAATCAGAAAAATCTCACAAATAAGTTGGTGAAAGTCATATAAAACAATAATGAGAAATAGAGAAGTTTTGCTCAATGGGAGGGGATATTCGTTTTTCTTAAATCGTACGGTTTACGTTCTCTTAGATCAAGGCTTTATTGTAAATGTTTTTTAACTCTCATATCACTTTAGAAAAATGTTCATCCAAAATGCTCGCATAACTCAATATAATGAAATCATAAGTTATAGAATCCACCATTACAAAGTTTCAAGACGTTTATCTTGGAATTTCATTTCTGAGAACGGTATGCGTCATAGACTGCGGATTTCGTGCATTTATGACAAAAACAAGCTGGTCTAATTTAAGTTCACAGATTAAAGGGATTTGAAAATGTCAATATATCACTATCCATTTATTAAGATAATTATTAAAGGGAAAGAGAAGCTTTTAAGTGGTCGTTGTTTCTTGCAGTTTCGTGCAACTTTTATTAACTATCATGTAATTATTTAATATATTATTTAATATTGACTGAAATATATCAAAATAAGGTAAACTAAATTGAATTTGGTGTACAAATTATAATTCTCAAATATAGTTATTTTTACATGTGTACAATATTTATGAACTATTATTTAATAATACATTTTCCCAACAAAAAATATATTAATATTGATTGAAATATAACAAAATAAGGTAAAGCAAATTAAATAAGAAGTACAAATTACTTCTCGAATATACTTATTTTATATACAATTTTTATTAACTACTATTTAATAATACATTTTACCAACAAAAAATATATTACTATCGATCGAAAAATAACAGAATAAGGTGAAATACAAAATCAATTAAAATCGAATTGAATTAACTTAAAAATAAATGTATCATCATCATCACTGCTGTAAAAATACATTCTTCTGCACTCGTTGGAATTGTGCTTTCGCCAGATGAATTTTCGTCCGATATCAATTGTCTTACGTAGTCTTAGCGGCAGTGTTTTCTGTTCCCTCTTATAGGATAATCTATAACTATTTGTGAGTGGATCCGAGGTGATTAACAACATCGTCAACAAGTCTGTGTTTGTCGCAACTCGTGATAATTTCCGAGATTGTCTCTCCGAGGTCTTCCTCCAGTTCCTTTCAAAGTAGATGATTTCTTCAAAATATTTATGTTTGTACAATTCATTAGGACACGATCGTCTTTTTGAAAATCGTTCGAAATGAGTAAATTCGAAGAATAATATATGCGTATATAAAAAAATTGACATAGATTGTCTCAGTTCCTAGTAAAATATTACTGCAAGTTCCTGCAAGTTACTGCTCTTCCATTTTCGTTTTAGTTATGCCCCATTCATCAAATGACGACGCAGTTAAAGCGAACATCATCTGCACGTCATCTACAATGCAGGAACTTTACAACTCGACTAATTGAAAAACAATAATTCATAGCAAATGGAGTTGTCGCACTTTCGTGGTAAACGAACTTGCATGCAACATTGCAGTGATTGCGGAAATGATATAACTGCTTATTTCTCACTTCTCTGGAAACGACAGTATTTCTCGTGAAACTTGTGTGTGGGAGAATTATTATTAGACAGCGGACCTTTAAGCAAAATAATATAAAAATATTATTCTGCATAAAACGATCCGCTGTCCAATAATAATTTTAATAAAAAAGCATCAATTGCAATCTATAGAAGCTAAGTAAAAATTAGCTAAGTAAATATATAAAGTAATATAAAAAGATTTATAACTAAGTAAATATAAAAAAAGCTAAGTAAATAAATAAAAAAATAATATAAAAATATTATTCTGTATAAAAAAAGATCCGCTGTCTAGTAATAATTTTAATAAAAATGCATCAATCGCAATCTATAGGATCTAAGTAAAAACTGATTTTGCTCATTATAATAATTTCGATATCGCCAAAATAGTACATCGACATTGTTGAACTTTTTAAATCTTTTTATTATTTTGAATTACACCTAGGCTCATTTTTGTCATAAATGCATAAAATCCGCAGTCTAATTATTATCAATGGATCCAATTTGTGTATTAGTAGTGAATCGCGCGCGTATTAACACTGATAACGATACTGATAAAGTATCATGTGACCAAATTCGTCTGCTTCAGTTTTTAATATTGGGTTGGCAAATAAGTTCGTTCGGTTTTTGTGATTTATTCCACTCTAAAAAACCGAACGAACTTATTTGCCAACCCAATATAATTTCGTGGCGTAAATTACAGAAGGCATTATTCAATCGCGAAGCTTCTGTTTAATAAAAATTTGCAGATGTTTAATCGGACGTAATAAGAAGATGGAAGGATCGAAATAAAGTCCTTCAATGCCACCTAGAAAATGGTTGAAACGGAAGTGGTATGGTTTCGAGAGTAACATGAAGCACAATAATGTCTTCTTTTCTGTTGTATTTTGTTATCGAGATGCTATAAAGGTTCTTTGTGAGTTCTTTTATTGTAAATGTCAAATTTTAATCTTGTAGTTGAAGAAAGAATCAAAAACAGTAAGGGTGCATGGGGTGAAAAAGTAACAGTCACCGAGAAAGTATTAGGAGAACATGATGTCGAAGGAGGTATTCGAAATTCAGTAGTATAACTCAACGACAAGTCAGACGGTCGAAAATTGGCAAAAATTTTCGAACATCTCGAAAATTGAAATTTGTATTAGGAGAACATGATATCGGAGGAGGTATTCGAAATTCAGTAGTGCAACTCAACGACAAGTCAGACGCTCGAAAATTTACGAAAATCTCGAAAAGTGAACTTTGTATTAGGAGAACATGATGTCGAAGGAGGTATTCGAAATTCAGTAGTATAACTCAACGACAAGTCAGACGGTCGAAAATTGGCAAAAATTTTCGAACATCTCGAAAATTGAAATTTGTATTAGGAGAACATGATATCGGAGGAGGTATTCGAAATTCAGTAGTGCAACTCAACGACAAGTCAGACGCTCGAAAATTTACGAAAATCTCGAAAAGTGAACTTTGTATTAGGAGAACATGATGTCGAAGGAGGTATTCGAAATTCAGTAGTATAAGTCAACGACAAGTCAGACGGTCGAAAATTGGCAAAAATTTTCGAACATCTCGAAAATTGAAATTTGTATTAGGAGAACATGATATCGGAGGAGGTATTCGAAATTCAGTAGTGCAAATCAACGACGAGTCAGACGCTCGAAAATTTTCGAAAATCTTGAAAATTGAACTTTGTATTAGGAGAACATGATGTCGAAGGAGGTATTCGAAATTCAGTAGTATAAGTCAACGACAAGTCAGACGGTCGAAAATAGACGAAAATTTTCGAAATCTCGAAACTTGAACTTTGTATTAGGAGAACATGATGTCGAAGGAGGTATTCGAAATTCAGTAGTATATGTCAACGACGAGTCAGACGGTCGAAAATTGACGAAAATTTTCGAAAATCTCGAAACTTGAACTTTGTATTAGGAGAACATGATGTCGAAGGAGGTATTCGAAATTCAGTAGTATATGTCAACGACGAGTCAGACGGTCGAAAATTGACGAAAATTTTCGAAAATCTCGAAACTTGAACTTTGTATTAGGAGAACATGATGTCGAAGGAGGTATTCGAAATTCAGTAGTACAAGTCGACGACAAGTCAGACGCTCGAAAATTTTCGAAAATCTCGAAAATTGAACTTTGTATTAGGAGAACATGATGTGTCCAAGGAGGTGGCACGAAATTCAGTAGTACAACTCAACGGCAAGTCAGACGGTCGAAATTTTCGTTTTACACAGTAGTGTAACTCAACGCAAGTAGGAACTTCCGGAAAAATGGGTGGTTCAATAGACAGACTCACAGATACGTTTTTTTATCGTATTGTCTTTATTTGTTCATCGTAGATACATACATGAAATGTTTTTATTTTACAAGTACATAACTTATATTCTAAATATCTATAACGTAGACTGGCTCAGAGGGACTTGGTAAACCGTCGAAGTTCTACTGTCATATGTACTGCAATACTGTGGGCTGCGTTCACAGGCGAGGTACATCTGCGACTGTAGCGCGCCTCGATGACGTGAGCGACGTACACCTCTGTTGGATGGGTTGCCGTACTTGAGGCGGATCGGAATCGCAATTCGTGTATTCTTCATTTTCGCCTTATATTGTTGTGGAGAGTCTCCCTTTAAATTTTCTTCCACCTATAGTCGAGCACCCTGCACACAAAAATAATAGGTTGTATTTTGCAATATGTCAATACGTGCAAATTACTATGAACTTAAATAAATCGGGCGTGCTGCCTTCTTGTAGCAGTGTGTGTTCATCTGTCACGGGACAGAATAATTATTTCAGACAGATTAATTATTTAACAGAATTCTAACTAATGAAGAAGAACCGTTGTTACTGTTTATGTAAAGGCGATTATGTAATATGAGCTCCAAGAACAATGGAAACTCTACCTCAAGGTTTACAACTTTTAAAAAAACTCTGCGTATCGGTATATTGTTTAAAAATGAGTATTTATCTTCTGAGTAACAGAAATATTAATTATTTCATTTCCTAATGTTGTACAACAAAATTCTTTCAAAGGTATTCAATTCTCACAGAATTTTTAAAACAAGATTCCGATTTATGGGAAGATGAAATCGATCTTAAATATGGGCTTAAGATCCAAAAGTTGTAAACGTCATAGCTGAGAACGTGGTGACAAACTTATACGAAAATGTAATGAAACAGGACTGTGCGGAAAATGTTTTTTCTTTAAAATAACCTTCGATCAGAGCTGGGAAAATAGTATTTTAAATAGTAAATAGTAAATAATCCTATTTATTTTTTAAAGTATGTGTAAAACTGAGAATAAAATATTTTATTTGATGCAGTAATTTTTGAAAATAAAATAATTTATTTCATGCAGTAAATTTTGAAAATAAAATAATTTATTTGAGGCAGCAATTTTTTTGAAAATAGTATTCTATTTGAAGAATATGTAAAATATTTATATTTTGATTTTAAATGTAAATATTGTAAATATTGTATACTGTAAATATCTTTTGTAAATATTGTGTATCTCTCCCTCTCTCTCTCTCTCTCTCTCTCTCTCTCTCTCTCTCTCTCTCTTTCTCTCTCGTAGGTTAAGGTAGATATAAGTTAGATCGTAAGATAGAATTAAGAATAGTTGATAAGAGCGATTGGAGAGGGTAAAGAGGAAGGAGATTATAAGAATTGTAACCCTATGGGGAGGCAATAAAGTTAAATATATATTTTGTCTTTATTTTCAGTTACAATTTTAAATTTTATTGCTGAAAATAATGGTTCGAATTCGATGCATTTATGAGTGTAAATCGTTTCTCAAAGATCAGGTAGACTGTACGTTTATGCGGTTTCTCAGAGTATTATATAATAACAATGCAAAAAGTAAAATATTTTATTTCGTGTTTCTGGTTGTTAAAATAGAAATATTTTATATTGTGGAGCAAATTGTTGAATTAGAAATATTTTATATTGTGGATCAAATCGTTGACATAGAAATATTTTATTTTGTGGATCAAATTGTTGAAATAGAAATATTTTATTTTGTGGATCAAATTGTTGAAATAGAAATATTTTATTTTGTGGATCAAATTGTTGAAATAGAAATATTTTATTTTCGAAATCGTATATCTAATAAAAAATCTAAAATATTAAATAGTATTTAAAATATTCATTTCGCCAAATAATGCCCACCTCTGCCTTGTATCGTGATTTAAAAATTACATACAAAATTAAGTAAGTCCCGCCCTAATGGGGAGTCAACGATAACTAAAAAACCAATAACAATTATTTCATGTTTACCGTTTCATAGCCGAAGATCTTTGTGGTTGCGTAGTCGGCCGCTTTAGTATGAGTCGTGTTTGATTACAGCCAACAAGGGCCAATTTGTTCTCTCGGGAGTCAATTGGCAAACAGTTCTGTGTGTAGTCTCTCGATTGCCGCGTTGACAAAAGCATCCCTGCATCTCTTTTCCCCTCGATTCTCCCTCTCTCTCTCTCCTGCTCGCTGGTTCTCCGTTCATTCCGCAACAGCGCGCAGCGCCATCAACGTTCCCATCTTATTTTGTTGCTCACCAGCCAGCATCTGTTGTTCTCTGTTGCTACCGCTCTTCGGTTAGTTCTCCTTTCCCGACTCTAATCTTCGGTTGACCCGTGACCCTTCTGTGTGATAACCCTTCCATTTCCCCGAACCGTCCCGCGTTTTCTCTTAGGAACGCCAACTATCTGTTGTTTCCAAGTAAGAACGCGACGGACATCCCGAACAGAATCGGATAGACTCGGTTTAACAGGGAAACCGGGTTCAGTACGACGCGATGCTTGGTATATCGTGGAACCATCGAGCATAATGTCGCGATCCGATCGGTTCGCTACCCTTCTCGCTCTCCTCTGCGCGCTTGGGTTCGTTCATGCGGTATGTGTTTCTCATCCCTTCTTGGTTGTTCACCCCCGCCAGAGTTGGGCAGTAATTAATTACACGAGTATTTAATTACATCTTCAATTACATGTGCAAAAGTGGACTATAAGTACTAGACTGCGGATCTTGATGCATTTATAGCAAAATTGTTTAGATGAAATTCAAAATTGTTGGAAAATTTTTAAAATTGAAGATGTCGATATATGATTTTTCCTCTGTTCAAATATTATTAAGGGAGAAAATAACATTCAATTTAGTTTCTATTCCTTGCAATCGATGCAGATAATTTTTATTTTCCACAAAGATCCGCAGTCTAATAATTACAATGAGAAAACGGTTGAATGGTCCGAAACATAAAAATTAGTGGTTCAAAAGAACAATTACACTGAAGTAATTGTTAGACTCAATTACAATTACTGTAATCGTGTTAAGTAATTGCAATTACTCCTTTCACAATTACTGGTTGAGTCAAAGTAATTGCAATTACCAATTACAATTACATGCAATTGTAATTTTATTTTTGCAATTTTTAAGTAATTTTAGGGCAATTACAAGTAATTGTAATTGACAGTTGCAATTACTTAACACCAAAATGGCACTAAAGAAAAGTAATTAGATACCTACTAAATGGAAATGTCTAAAAAGAACAAACAAAAAGCATATGTTGTAGGTCATTTTGAAAAGTAATGGTAATCGTTTCTGTGAAATATCAAATAATTAGCTACAAATAAATATTTAATGAATAATAAATATTTCCTAACCTATGCTTTTTGTTTGTTCTTTTTAGGCATTTCCATCGAGTAGGTATCTAATTACTTTTCATTAGAGCCATTTTGGCGTTAAGTAATTGCAACTGCTAATTACAATTACTTGTAATTGTAGAAATAAAATTACAATTACATGTAATTGTAGAAATAAAATTACAATTACATGTAATTGTAATTGTAATTGAAATTACATTTTGTCCAACTCTGACCCCCGCTGTGCTCCCTTGCCGCCCGGGATTTTAACGCTAGGTTTACCGGACCCGTCAAAATGTCGGGTTCTAACATTCTTAACGGAGTAGACTCGTTTCCAGAATTGCAAGGGTGCGGCATTCGCCTTCTCATTTCTCGATAATGTGATAATGTGAATGTCCCCGTGTTTGTACACGGGGTTTTTCTATCTTCCTCTAAAGTCCTATTTCTTTGTTTACGAGGCGTAATTTGCATTATTCGGCTATTTTGCCGGATAGTATGCTTCAGAATAATGTCGTAGACGGAATAAAAGGATTTTTCAGGGAGATAACACCCTAGATCGATCTTTATCTAGCGTTTTTGATTTGTTTTCTGATAAATCGACAAAACAAATTTTCAAACGAAAGTTAGTCAGTAATTACATGGCGATAAATTGCGATAAATTGGAATCAACAAAATTTGCAAGAAGATTCTTGTTGTATTAAAAATTAAAGTCAGCTTGACTTATTTTAACGAACTTGTATTTTTTTCATCACTAATCGACGCATCTCTGTACTCTGTTGGAAAAAGTATTAGAAGTCCCAGATCGAAAATGAATTAGTTTAGAAAAGATACAAATTTTTCCCCCTTTTTCAAAAGGCATTGAACACTGTGTGACGTTGTGAAATGATCTACTATGCTAATTCCGTGTGACTCAACGACGAGTTGCAGTGAGAATATTGCGTTCTGTTACGCGCCATTGTATTTAATCGTATCTTAGCTTTGCTTGATTCTTCTAAGCAGCTATCTATTTTGTTTCCTATTAATTTCGTGGCGAATTCTCAGACATATCACTAAAACTTGTACAAAGGTTCCGCATGTTTCAACGGATGGAAAATAATGTCTAAAACATTCCTTTAATTTTGTTAATAATTTTGGTGTCGTTGTCGCGATTATTCGGAAGCTATTCGAATAGTTTTCTTGCAAATCTTTAATATTTGAAGATCATTATCTGTGCAAAGGAAAACCTCGTTGCCATTCATTAATGCGATAAGTGCTGATAAGTTAAAATAACATTACGGAACGTGAACCGCTTGAACCGTCGCGACGCGTCGCAGGCTAGTTACACAGTCTTTCGTAAAACATCGCGTGCAATATGTGCGCATAATTTCACAAATAGATTAAAAGAACACGCAGGAATAAAAATATTGATAGATAAATGTACAATTTATTGTACAATATCTATGGATCTAAAATTGAACCTGGCGGGTGCATCGGTGCATACACATAAAAAATAAAGCCACAGGAAGTTAGGACGTATTATGACTGGACTTCCGAATTTGATGCATTTATAACAAAAATGAGCGAGTGCAATTTAAAGTTAAAACGTTGAAAATATTAAATGACTTTAAGAGTATTGACATATTATTTTCATCATTAAAAAAAAATTATTATCATCACGTTAAAATTATTAATGAAGATAGACATACAGAATAAATAGTTCTTCGCGGAAAAAAGCAAGCATAACTCCTGAACTATTGATCCTACAGGATCGATCTTCGATCTGCAGCCGCCCCAGGTACAAATCTACTGGATTACATACCAAACATATCTTAATTTATAGGAGAAAGATTTATTAACGAAAAACGCGACTGTGCCAACACGCATCTACGTCGCGCTCTGATTGGTCCGTGTTTTTCGTTAACCCTGATCCGTCCCTCATTTCACGAACTGATTCTGTTCCTCGGAGTCAAATTGACACAGTGATAAAAGATCGATGAATTAACAAGGTAAATAGTTAGTTTTCGGTGTTCTTTTTATTCAAATTGATGAGTTAACGTTTAAATCTTAGCTTTTTGGTTATGTGTTCCGCATTGAAAAAATAAACGGCGCGAAGTTTCGGGAAAATTTATCGATAAATAACAGAACAGTATAACTCATTTCGGGAAAACTGTGTCAAATTGACACGAGGGACAAATGAGGGTTAATAACTCGTGAACAATGCCGCCGGACGCCATTATCGCAAAGAAAATGTTGCTTCGAACGGTCTCAGGAACCTCCCACTTCCGGATGTTGAAGGAATTTTGAGATACTCTGTATAACTTTTTATAATGTCTGAAGCATTGTATAATTGTTTTAATTGTTACTTATTTCACGGTGCAGATTTATGATCCTAGAGAAGCGACTACCAAGCCACCATATCGAAGGGAGCCGGTACTTCCTTGGTACTTGTCTACTCAAGACGACCAAAATTCAACCGAAGATCAGTCGCGTTCTCCAAAATGGCAAGTGGATCCCGATAATCCTGTTCCTAAAAAACCGTACGTAGTGAATGCTGACACAAAGACCTGGAGCCCTTGGAGAAAAACCTCGGAAAGCGGAATCGAACATAGAACAGAAATCGCAACCGATCCTCAACCGCCAATCGATTTTAATCAGGATCGTGATTATCGATATAATTCCCGCGATTTAGAACAACGTCAAGATGGCGATCCAGCTAGGCACAAAGGAAATTCGGAGAACGTGAAAAGCAATCGAGATTTCTATGACGGGATATCTCCTGATAACACGGTAAACATATTACGTCAACTCGATATTACGTTGCAGGGGAAGTTCTGTCGTATTTTAAAGAGAACATTCGAATCAATTTATAAAAATATACAGTGGGTGTACAAAGTATTCGTACACCTTTTAAAAACTAATAACTTTTTTATAATCGTGCCAAACGACCTGATTTTTTATAATCAATTAGAAGCATTGGTTTACGAAGTGATATGCAAGAAAAATTTTCCAAAAATTATAATTTACAAGGTTACATGCAGAAATAAAAAAGGCAATTTTTAAAAGTTTTTTATTTGGGCCCTTAATGAAAATTTAAAATATGTGTTTTGTGGATCTATGTTAGTTATACACATGCTTCAAATTTTGATCGAAACCGATCAACATATATACGAGCTACAAGCGGTTAAAAATGGTGACAATCGTAGTTTTACACGACTTTTGATCAATTTCTGCTTAAAATCCACAGAATCGTACATCTTTCGGCGTGTCTCGTTTTTTCCTGCGTCAACCGATTTCGATGAAATTTTCAACATTTGTATAAATAACATAGATCTAAAAAACGTGTTTTTTAAATTTTCTCTTCGAGGGCTCAAATAAAAAAGTTTTAAAAAATGCTTTTTTTATTTTTGCATGTATAACCTTGTAAATTATAATACAATTATTTGAAAAATCTTTTTCGCACATCATTTTGTAAACCAATGCTTCTAATTGCTTACAAAACATCAGGTTGTTTGATACAATTATGAAAAAGTTATTCTGTTTTAAAGAGCGTACGAATACTTTCTGCACCTACTGTAATAACTAGAAATTTTTGTATTTTCTTGTATTTAATGTATTTTCTTTCTAAATATGTTAAATAGGTTGAAAGGAATATAACAATATTTTTAAATTCTTCGAATGTCTTCACTATTTGAAATTACACCAACTCAGTTCTGTCATAAATTCATAAAATCCGTTGTCTAATAAAAGTTTTCTTTTTTAAAAAAAAAAATCATTTGTCAAGTTTTGATTTTCCAATGCAGAAACCCCGTAAGGAGGAGCTTTCCCTTTCGTCAAATTCGAAGTCCACGGTCGCGCGATACGATCCAAGGCAAGGAGTACAGTGTCCGGAAGCAGATTCGACTGGACAATTTATCTACCCTCCGGATTGCAAGTTTTTTGTGAATTGTTGGAAGGGAAGAGCATTCGTGCAACCATGCGCACCTGGGACGCTGTTCAGTCCAGACAGTCTGGAATGTGATTTTCCGCATAAAGTCAGTTGTTACGGAGGGGAAGTTGCCGATTTTCCTTCGACGGAGCATTTGGAGTCGTTCGGACGAGAACCACTTTTATCTAGCTCGCATAGCTTCCTGGAGCATGAAAGGCTGCAGGTCAGTTCCCGCATAATTATTACTTCGCGAAGAGCATGGTGTTTATGCTTCAGTTTCCGGGACCAAAAATGTTGCACTATTTCTTATACAATCCTGTAGATTTTCATGAGAAAAATCCAAAAATGCAAGTTCTAAATCGCGGAGTCGGAATCGCTCAACTTTAAATACGCACAACTTTTGTGGCAGGACCTTTCGTTAGGCAAAAATTTTATTTACGTAAAAGTTTCGGATAAAATGGGTTTAAAAGCAACTTGGAAAGAATCAACTTTATTCGAAACTTTTACTCAAATAAAATTTTTGCCCAACTCTGGTCACAACTAAAATCTACATTACATTAAAAAAGTTAAATATTGTTGGTTTCCTGCAGTTCAACTATCTTTTTTCCCCGCCACTGTATTTACTACGAGTATTTACTATTCAATTTTATGTACAGGAACCACGATGTCCTCCGCACGTAACAGGATTGCTGCCTCATCCGTCAGATTGCAAGAAGTTTTTGCAATGCGCCAATGGTGGCACAATTATTATGGATTGCGGCCCTGGAACAGTGTTCAACCCTGCAGTGAGCGTTTGCGATTGGCCACATTCTGTGAGAGGTTGCGAAGGTAACAAGACGATAAGCAAAACCGGTAGAACGAAGGTAGTCCCAGAAGTACCCGACCTAACAAAGAAAACAAGACATTTGGGAAAAAATGACTTTATTTCTCAACGTAGTCTCCTGTTAGCTCGATACACTTTTCCCAGCGATGTTCAATAGCTACGATACCCTGTTTATAGTGAGATCCGTCGAGCTCCTCAAAATAGTCATCAACCGTAGACTCTACCTCTTCATTGTTGGCAAATCTGTTATCACCGAGCCATTTTTTCAAGTTTGGAAACAGGAAATAGTTTGAGGGGGCTAAATATGGCGAATAGGGTGCGTGAGGAAGCAATTCAAACTTTAACTCATTGATTTTGGCCACCGCGATACCGGATGTGTCGCGACGCTGTTTTTGTTCCTCTGTATGCAAACGCGGCACCCATTTTGCGCACAGCTTTGTCATGTGCAAATTTTCAGTTAATATGTGATATACAGCACTTTTTGAAATGCCTACCATGTCTGCTAGCTCGCGCACTTTCAGTCGATGATCATCTAAAACCATTTTGTGGATTTTCTTCACCATTTCTGGCGTGGTCGACCACTGCGATGTTCGTCTTGACAGCTCGTACGGCCTCGTTTAAACTCTGCCACCAATATTTTATCGTTGTAAACGAAGGAGCAGACTCCCCCAGAGTAGAACCCATCTCGGCTTTGATATTGATTGGACTGAGACCTTTCATATGAAAGTATTGTATCACATAACGATGACCAAATTTTTCCATGTTTACAAATTCACTAAAAGCGTTCACTATTGGTGGCTGCCAAACAAATACTAAATAACGTAGCGTCTTCAGACTTCAAACTTAAGGTTTATAAAGATTCTACTTTTGGCTATAGCAAGTTTTCAAATAACAACCGCCAGCGATATGTCAAGGTCGGGTACTTCTGGGACTACCCTCGTACCTTCAACGAAACGAAAATCGTTACAGTGAAGCTTACAATTAGCACGCATAATAATTGTTGTACAGATTCCTTTAAGACTAAGGAGGACGCTACAACACCATTGGTTCCTCCCGAATATGGAACCTACGGTCATGAAAAACTGAAGTACAACGAACATCAACCGGTGAAGAAGATTGCTTGTCCTCCAGATCATACAGGACTACTACCTCACCCGGATACGTGCAAGAAGTTTTTGCAATGCACACGTGGGGGCACTTTTATTATGGATTGTGGTCCTGGAACAGCCTTCAATCCTCTAACGAGTGTCTGCGATTGGCCATACAATGTACCAAGCTGTAGCAAAGGTAACACTGTACTGGGATTCAATGCTGCATAGTAAATTCCTGCCAGATAAAGGGTTTCATTAACAAGCATTTTGCAACTATTAGAAAGTACAAAGAAATATAATTGACCATGAGAATATGAGAGTCCTTTCTATCTTTTGACTCAAACCTGAACCCTCTCGCATGTTTAGTTTTCGCTAACAAATATTTTTTCCTAACAAAGAATTCATTTTTTATCAAAATCTTGCATTTCTGCAAAAATCAATGCTTTCGTTGCGTGGTAGAGCAATTTTACTTTCGGATTTGGATTCAGAATGACAACCTCCATAAGAATCACCCAACAGTAATTCCTAAACGCGGAAAAAGGTTAAATTAACACTGTACTGGGATTCAATACTGTAAAGAAGTTAAATTCTGTTGAACTGTGCAATTAAAGCAATAGCTTAACCCTTTGCACTCGAAGCAATTTGAATTTTAAAATCAAGATATTTGTTTCAACCCAGATCATTTTTGTTCTATGTAATCTTTTTTACACTGTGCGCATAAAATTGAACCTGTTTTTCTATACATATAACAGTTGAGCTTTTTACAATTTATAGAATAGAGACAAATTTAATAATGTTAAAACTGTTTTGCATAATGATATGGCAGATTTTAGTGGCGCCACAGGCTCGCCATTCGAGTGCAAAGGGTTAATTAGTTGAATTAATCCTGTAGCTAAAGAAACCTTTGCTATCACTTGCAGAGAAGGCAACAACCGCGAGACCATGGTCATCGATGGGTTCTTCGGACTCAGGAAAATGGGAACATGGCCGCCAATATAATTGGACTTCTACGGCGACAACAAGTCGTCCAGGTACAGACTGGGAAGCCTTGCGCCCAACATGGCGACCAAGCTGGATGCCGAATACTTGGTCCACCGCAAAGCCGCCAGAAACAGCGCAGCCCATTCCTCCAGGTCAACATAGTCATGGTGGTCATTACAATCCTAATCCGGACGCACCACCGCGTTGGGACCACGCGGAAAGTTCGGGCTCACCACCCGGACAATGGCAACACAGTGGAAACCACGACGAGACGTATCACCACCACCAGCATCAATATCATAACCATCGGCATTATCCACACGCATCAGTATACGACTCTAACCGCCGCACTGAAAGTCAACAACCGTCTCCTCCGTACGATTCCTCCCAACCCCAACCACCAAATCAACCTACGTCCGACAGCAATTGGCATTCCAATTCTGGACATCATCATAGACAGCACTATGTTCCTACTCAAGAGCCTAGCTACTTTAATCCCAGCGAAAGTTGGCATCCAGGACACCATGATCATCCTCATGGCAGGCCTCACTCTGCCCCACATTACCCAGAGTACGACGATTCCGATCAACAAACGCAACAGAGACCATTCGATCCAACAGAAGACCCTTCAAACACTCGTGTCCCTACTCAACCAGGTCAGTCCAGTTGGCATTCCACTTCACGACACCATGATCGTCCTCATGGCAGGCCTCACTCTGCCCCACGTTACCCAGAGTACGACGATTCCGATCAACAAACGCAACAGCGACCATTCGATCCAGCAGAAGACTCTTCGAACACTCGTGTCCCTACTCAACCAGGTGAGTCCAGCCATTCTGTTCCCAGTGGCAGTTGGCATTCCAGCTCAGGACACCATGGTCATCATTATGACAGACCTCACTCTGCTCCGCGTTACCCAGAGTACGACGATTCCGATCAACAAACGCAACAGAGACCGTTCGATCAGACAGAAGATTCTTCGACAAGTCACGTTAGGTTCGACGAAGGAAACTTGTCGCCGAACCGAGGAATCGAACATGTCTTTAGTTCTAATAGGAGAGAATACAGCAGGAGTGGTTCCGAATTGCCTCGCCCATCAGGTGAAAATGTCTACGTGGACAGCACCCACGAATTGCCTGAGGACTCGAGACTGAAGCCGATGCGAAACAGGACAAGTTGGACTCTGCCGGTTCCTAGTAGTCGGAGTCATCAGGGACCATCGTCTCAACCACAAAATAGACAGTGGGATCAAGGTAATATTTTAATGAATGTTTTAGTCGTATAGGTTCATCTTTAATACACTATTAACTGGTATATCAGTTCACTAATTGATTGTTGCTTGTTGTGCATTTAATTTATAACTAGTCTTGTTGGGTTTGCACGTGCCTGTGGAATTTTGCACTCGAGATCATCATTCTAATACGATTGTACAATTACTGCATGAGCGTCGTTAATTGAATTTCTACTGCTTGAGCTTGGCAAATCGCATGTTCATAATAAGCGGTTAACAGACGAATCAGTTCAGAGATCACGGTTCACAGACAGATTTCGGGAATCAGGACCTAGGATCGATACATATCAGAGCACTGCTGATAAAGAGGCAGAATCGAAACTGAATCAGTGGTCATCGAACACCAATATTTTTCACCGTGCAACTGGAAAATATCCGCCAGGTAGGCAAAGTAACGTATTTGAAGGTCTTGCATTGTATTGTTTAGGGATGGGATCAGGTTCAATATGTACTCACGAATCCGAGTCAAATTCAATAATCAAGTTTCATTTCATGGGTGAAAAGTATTCATTGTATACAAGTAGTTATCGAACCTCGGAATGAGTACTTACAAGAAAAGATACTTATAAGTACTTCGGTGTTGAAAGTAATCGAAACTTTCATAAGTAGTACTCGAATCTTGGAAATCCGATTTAATCTTGGAAATTTAATTTAAAAAAATTTCATCGCTCTACCTCATTTCTATCGAAAGTTCTTTGATTTTGCCTCCGATTTGGACGAAAGTTCCCACTGTGCGCCGCGCCGGAACAGCCTTACGTTGCCACGGAGCGTGCAAGAATACGGAAATTCGTAACGATATTCATAAAAATTTTGAAAGTTTCGAAACTGTTTGACCATGATTCGAGTATACTTGCAAGTATTATTTACGTTTACCACAGTACTTGTAAAGGGTTCGAAACTGTCTGGCAAAGGTTCGAGTATACTTGGGAGTACTATTTTTTTTTCGAAGTACTTATAGAGAGTTCGAATGTTCGAACCTGTTTGCGAGGTACTTGATCCCATCCCTAGTATTGTTTGTTCCTGTTATATAATGTGTTCCCTTTACATTCGCAGGAGTTAAAGATGCTTCATTTTATCCGTCGAGACCAGCTCCTCCAAGCAACACGCAAGTAAATGTAAATGGTACGCGGTACCATTTCATTACGAATGGGATTCAAGTTCACCAAGGACACTCGAACACGAAAACATATGGGCCAAATGATCGTCGAAGTTCGAATCAATTCGATAGAAACGATCAGAATATTTACATCGATTCTCAATCTACCATTCCAGTACCGTCTATGGACCTCCAACCGCCGTATCAGAATCCTGGCGATCGTTCGACTGGAGTTAAAAATGTTTCCTCGTTCGAACATGGCCGTCGTACTCCTAAGTATCATCGAATGAGTTCACAGAGTTCCGATGATCTAGCAGGATCCGGTAATAATTATCAATCGATAGCAAAATTATATCAAACACTCTGAAGTTCTGAAAATCAGTCAAAAATCGGATTGAGCTGAAATTTTGCAACTTTCCGTGGCTTTCTCCTACAAATTATGATGTATTTGGTATGTAATCCAGTAGAATTAAACGAGGAGAACCTAGGAATCGAAGTTTCGATTCTGTAGGATCAATGGTTCAGGAGTTATGCTTGCTTAAAGTTCAACATTTTTCAGTGTTTTTGATAGGTAAGGGCGCCGCCATATTGGTAGTGACGGTTAGACACCGTTTACCGAGTTGGTTTGTGATTAGCTCGGGGAGGGGGACGGCAAGGACTCGGTCGCTTCGCGGTCGTCACTACAAACCAATAAAACACTCAAAATTTCTCAACTTTAATCAAGCATAACTCCTGAACCATTGGTCCTACAGGATCGATCTTCCATCTGCAGCCGCCCCGGGTACAAATCTACTGGATTACATACCAAACACAGGGAATGTATCATACTAGTATCGTTTCTCACCTTACCGACGAATTTTGGGAAACACGTTTCCAATACAAAATGTGGGTATCAAGAACGTCGTCAACTTTGTTATTAATTTAACAGACACAAGATACCATCGGGTAATAGTGTCGGATACGAATGTCGAGCAGCCAAGTTACCCCCCTCCTAGTCGGTCGTTGGTACCTCCAACAAATGGTGCAACGAATTTATCAGAAGAAGGCAATTACTACATACCTTCCGACCTGCAGCCGCCATATTTTGATCCATCTCCAGCAAACTCAAACTATCCAGCTGAGCCAGCAACAGATCTTCAACCACCATTTCCCGAACCTTCGCAACCAGATCGTTTCTTGGTGCCCCCGAGCCCTGATGAATCAAATAACTCCAGTCAACGTCCGAATAATACAATGGGAAACCATGATGGAAATGATCGTTCCGACGTCGTTAAGACTACCAATCGAAGAGTTCCCGACATGCACCTAGTCGTCCCCAGGAAGAAGAAGGTCCAACGAACTTTGGAGAAACCTCCGATGACAGTCATCACCACTACCGAATCAAATATCCCCAGTGTAGAAATCGGGACGGACGAAAATGTCTCGACAACCGAGAGTTCAGACGCAGTCGAGACAAACGTCGATTACATAGATGTGTTGGATGAGAAAAAAGTATGGAAACCAGTGCTAGTCTTCCAAAACAGAACTCCAGCGACTACGGAGTCAACCAATATAATGAAAATCAATCAGGAAAAGGCCGATGTAGATCTGTTCAATATCGAAGAACCTCCCTTCGAGGAAGGTAAGTCTACCGTTCGAAACATTGAAATATGTCCTCTAGTTTCATGGGAATTTCAAGCAGACGGAGGTAAGCTGCAACTTCATTTGCAATCATATTTAATCGGTCACGCTTTTGGCATGAAATCCTTTGAATGACAGCTTATCATTGGCTTTGACAACTGGCGGCAGTATACTTTATAATCTTTAATCGTTCTAAATTTGTTGATAAATATATGTTAATTTTTCTTTATACATGGTGTTCGCGATAATTTGGACCAGCGTTTTTTTCGTAAACGGTAAACATTAGAAAAAACCGAACAGAAGGAAGTTATAGTATATTTCACTAGCAATATGATAGCGTATCTACATTTTTTTTATTTGTAATATTTTTCTTAAAATAGAGGTGACCTTCATTTTTCTTAATGGAATGCTACATATTTTTTTACATCATGTAAAAGCGGGAATTAAGACGATTTCAACCATGTAGTATATGTAGTATGGTCTTCAGGTCATACAAGGTCAGTATGGCCCTTGGTAAGCCCAATGGAAATCACATTGAACACGAGATGTAGTCTTATGAATACAACATAAGTAAATACAATATTACAAAATGTTTAATTTATTTCTTTTATTTCTGCCCTTGTATGACCTGAAGACCATACTATACTACATCGTTGAAATCGTCTTAATTCGTCTTAATTAAAAAAAAATGAAGGTCACCTCTATTTTAAGAAAATACTACAAATAAAGAAAATGTGGATATGCTATCATATTGCTAGTAAAATATACTATAACCTCCCTCCTCTTCGGTTATTTTCTAATGTTTATCACTAATGTTTATTCACCCTGTATATCTATAAACGGTCTTACGATGATAATTTTCCAACTTCTGTTCCGATCGAAATATGAACTTCTCGGTTTTTGGTTAAACTTCAGCTTAGGGAACCAGACATTTTTACTTTTTTTTATTTAATCTTGTAGATTTTGACGAGACAATATGGCGAAAATCCAAGTTTTAATGTTAGGAATTTATTGGTTCAAAAATTACGGGTGTTTAAAGTTCAGTGATGTTAAGCGTTTTTGGGCGCTGCCATGTTGATATGTACTCAGTGACGCGGGTGGATCCACGCTGTGGGGAATTTAGAATACTAGATTATTTAACGATGTTATTATCCTAAACGTATAAATTGCTATTTTTCAGAGGAACCACCGTTTCCATCGTACTATGTACCACCAGTGGAACCATTAGATCATTCACGAAAAGTAGCGCATCCAACGCCAATTTCCGGCCAAGTAAGAAGCTTTGATATTAATTAGACCTCTACATTTTATGACATATTTTGAAGCAGAGTTGGGCAAAATGTAATTTCAATTACAATTACAATTACTTGTAATTGCAGAAATAAAATTACAATTACTTGTAATTGCAGAAATAAAATTACAATTACATGTAATTGTAATTGGTAATTGCAATTACTTTGGCTCAACCAGTAATTGTGAAAGGAGTAATTGCAATTACTTAACAAGATTACAGTAATTCTAATCGAGTCTAACAACTACTTTAGTGTAATTGTTCTCTTAAACCACTAATTTTTATGTTTTGGACCATTCAACCGTTTTCTTATTGTAATCATAGTCCACTTTTGTACATGTAATTGAAGATTTAATTAAATACTTGTGTAATTAATTACTGCCCAACTCTGTTTTGGAATGAAATCGCCTTAAGATTAATCCAATAACAAGTGTGCATTTTCTTGATGACAGGTGATTCGACTTAGGGGTGGTTCTGGACCTCACGATGGTTATGTGGAAGTTCAAGGAAAGATTCCTGGCTGGGGAATTGTATGTGATTCCAGCTGGACACTCAAGGAAGCCGATATTGTATGCAAACAACTCGGATACACGAGGTATTTTACGTATTAATTAACCTTGCCGAGATAAATTACAGGGTGATTCAGCTAAATGTCTCAGTTGTAGTATTTACTTAGGCAAGCAATCGTGGAATAAGGAAGTTTATTTACAGAGGTGCAGAGATGGCTTGGAAAGGAAGGGATAATCGCAACGGTGTCCCGAAGTGGGTTGCTGCAAATTCTGTCACGTGTCAAGGCAATGAGACCAGATTTCAGTTATGCAAGTAAGACGCCAAGATTCATAGGTTTCTTTTTGGTCGAGCAGATAAGACTGTAATAACTTCGGTTGCATTCATCGCAAGCGTTGTGGTGCCATCTAGCGGCTCTCCTCGTTAGACGACGCGCGAACCCGCTCCCTACATACCAACATGGCGGCATCCATAACTATCAAAAACTCATGAAATCGCCCAACTTTACACGCGTATAACTTTCGAACGAATGATTTCCGCGCGTTGAAACTTGCATTTTCGGAGTTTTCTCGTAAAAATCTGCAGAATTGCATAAAAAAATGTGGAAAATTCTTGGCCCCAGAGAGTAAAGTTTAATCCCGATTGATTTTTTCCGAACGCGCGGGGATTTTCCTGTTCATAAAACTAAAAAAAAGATATGCAAGTACGTTTTCCAGAAGGGACTCATCAGTTTGTCGTAATAATTATGACGAACACTTTGAGAATTCAAAAAGTGATTATTTCTCTGCGAATAAACCAGTAGACTATTTTCAATTCTACTGCTACACCTAATAGAATTGTTTCGTGATTGTTTAGATTTACACACGAATCCGAATGTCGTGTGGAAAGGGACGCTGTTGGGGTGAAATGTGTTCTAAATCGAATAGCTCACTGCCGCAAGGGTGAAATTCCATACGAGGGTCACTGTTATCACTTGGCAGATCCTGACAGCGGCTTCAATCACGCGGAGGCGTTGGACTATTGTTCAAAGAGACAGTCACGTCTTATTGATATCACTAGTCAGGCGGAGAACGACTTTGTTTCGGAATGGCTGCTGCAGAAGCACCCGGAAGTTGGTTCTGTCATGACTTCTGGTGTTGGTTTCACTACTATGAGTCACACCTTCTGGCTTTGGGAGGATTCGTCTCACGCCAAGTTTAAGTGAGTACTTACTCCAAAATATTTATACAGGGTGTCCTAACTTGACCACCTTGAATAACTTTGCTGTTTTTAAAGATACGTGAAATTTCTGAGGGACAAAGTTGAATGGTAAAATGGGGCTCAAACGATACCAAAACAATTCTTGTTTTTATGTCATTTTTTTTAGAGATATAAAGGTCACCTTCATTTTTTTAAATGGAATGAGGTATTATTTAATACATCAATTGATGCAGCTGGACATTCGTTATAAAAAAGTATGTATAACTATGTATGTTGAAAAGTTAGTAGTTCAGGAGATATTTCAATTTAAATAACTCTAAAACACCAAATTTAAATTTAAATATCTCGTGAACTACTAACTTTTCGACATACATAGGTCAGTACCTTTTTATAACGAATGTCCAGCTGCATCGATTGATGTATTAAAGAATACCTCATTCCATTAAAAAAAATGAAGGTGACCTTCATATCTCTAAAAAGAATTACATAAAAACAACAATTGTTTTGGTATTGTAGGAGCCCCATTTTACCATTTAACTTTGTCCTTCAGACATTTGACGTATCTTTAAACACAACAAAGATATTCAAGGTGGTCAAGTTAGCTGGGACACCCTGTATAATATTTATCCAGCATGGTTTTATGCAACGTCACGATTACAATCTGGGAAAAGATTAATTAGTCTTTAATTGAATTCTCCTGTAGATATTCAAAATGGTGGCCAGGTTGGATGGAGGACAAGAAAGATCCGCCGACTGTGGGCTCGCGACCCCTCTGCATTGTAATGAAACGCAAATTCCCGTGTCACGAAAGACCAGATTCGCTTTGCGTAGCTGATTATTTCTTTTGGGATAGCGAAGACTGTGCCACTTCCACGAAGGGCCACTCCTACATTTGCAAGAGATCGTACGATGACATCGGTATACAATTCTTCATTTGTTTATTCGGATTTGATAGTGAAACATAAAGCTGTAAACATATTGGAAGACTTTCCAAATGTTGTTACATCGTATCTGACGTTTCTTGTCACGGACGCCGTTTTGAACAACTTGATACACTTATCCTTATAAATAATACTACCGGGAGTGACATGTTTTTAAATAATAGATAAGAGAGTTTGCAAAATTCTTGCAAAGTTGTTCATGTAAACAAAAAATATTTCTCATTTTTTAAACTGGTTAGCTTTACGAAGAAATACTAGAACCACACGATCTAAGAAACACCACGGACCCGAGGGTTTTTCCTAGATCAAGTATTTACCAAAATTAAAATAATCTAAGGCATTAAAATAATCTCTTATTGACAAACTAGGTAAAATAGTAGAAACTGGCGAGTTTATCTCATAAAATTATTACTTAACATAAATAATTACTTTTGAAAAATTTGTGATTTATTCTTATATACTTTTCTAATTGTTTAAATAGGTTGCGTTTATGGGAAAGGAGGCCAGTACGCGGGAAACGCAAATGTAACAGGAACTGGGAGACCATGTCTTCCATGGAGTGATGAAAAAGTAGCCCATTCGCTTTCGATACTTGTTAGTTTCTCCATTTTCTGTTTTTTTTCGAATTCTATTGTGCTTTTTTAAAGTGTTCAGTCAGATATCATTTTGTATCGAACGATAAAGGATGTGACATTTCATGTTTCAGACTCTTAATCGAGATGTCAAAGAAAAATTGAAGACTCATAATTACTGCAGAAATCCGCAACCGCTTAAAGACTCGAGTCCATGGTGTTTCACAGGACGAGGGCAGCGAGAATATTGTGACATCCCCCCTTGTGGAAATATTGGTATGTAGCACTACATATATATTTACAATCTAATTTCTAGAAACGATGAACAAACAATACAATTAGACAATATTAATGTTATCGGTAAAATAGAATTGTACGTTATCGACATCCGGCACAAACATCTAGCGGCTCCGTTTGCTAGATGACGCGCAACTCTGAGTACCTACATACCAACATAGCGGCGCCCTTACCTGTTAAAAACGCTTCAAATTTCTCGATTTTAAACACCCATCACTTTTGAACCAGTGGATTCCCAAGATTAAAACTTGGATTTTCGGCATTTTCTTGTCCAAATCTACAGGATTACACACAAAACTTCTCGATACCTAAAGTTTAGCTATTTCTCACAATTAAAATTAAAAATATGTATCGCGTTGTTATTCAATACTTCGCTCTATATATTTACCCACCAATGTACTCTAACGAATCCTTATTCAGCGTCTACTCATTTACATAATTAATTTAAGCAACGTCTATGAATTATTTTTAAACAATGTGCCAATTACCTAGATTCAGAACACAATGTAATTTCTTTTCCAGTAACCCAGAAGTCACGGCTAAGCGGGCAATGCAAACCGAGGCACTTCGAGTGTTTGCCAGGAGAATGTATTCCTTCGCCGTGGGTGTGCGATGGGGAAGAGGTATTAATATTAATATTTTTAAATGGTAGAAAAAGTTAAGGCTGTCTCATTAATCTTCTTGCAAGTAGAAAATTGCGACTACACGGTGTTAAAAAATAATTTGAAAATTACGTAGTACGTATTACAATCCACACCGTAACATTAATCTGACGTCAATTTATTCATTATCTTTTAAGGACTGTACAAACGGCGCGGACGAAAGGGCTTGCACGTCACAAATGGATCTTTTCCAAAAGCACGCGAAACATAAACTGGAAGGTCACGATGTCGAAAAGTGGTTGAACACGCCATTAAAAACGTGTGCTCTTAGATGCAAGGAGGCTGATTTTACGTGTCGATCGTTCTCGCACAAGTACGTCAAGATTATTAACAGTTTGCTCTTAAATTTGACCGCATAATCATTGTAATGCAGTAATGTTTACCTATTTGTTTTTAATTTCCTCAGGGCAGCAGGAAATATTTGCCTCCTAAGCGACAGTAACATCGGTATGACAGGTTCTCTGAAACCGAATCGCGAGTTCGATTACTATGAAATGAGGGACAGGAGTATAGATTGCGATGGAATGTTCGTTTGCGGAAACCGAAAGTGTATCGACCAAATGCAGGTATGCAACGGCAAGAACGATTGCAACGATCGTAGCGACGAGATTATCTGCACTGTGGAGAATTTGGATTATGCCATCCGGCTGGCTGGTTCAGATAACGCTTACGAAGGAAGGGTTGAAGTTAAAAGTAAGTCGGGTAAACTCTAAATGTTTGCCTTTCTCCTATAAATTTTTACTTTTTTTTTAAAGTTCACCCCTAATTCCTATAAATAACGTCTTTCAAATATTTTCTATGAGCTTGACGAGAATAATTTCAACAGTTTTGGGAGTCTGGGGCCAAGTTTGCGACGACGGTTTTGGCATGAACGATGCAGATGTAATTTGCAAAGAACTTGGCTTTGACCTTGGCGCTCTTGAAGTCAGACCAGGAGGTTTCTACGGTAATTTGGATCCACCTACGAGGTTCATGGTTGATCAGCTTCAATGTCGAGGAAATGAGACTTCCTTGCGTGAATGTGATTTCGAAGGGTAATTATTACGAACCGGTTTGTCTATTAAAAATTTTATAATCTTGTGTAAAATTTAACACATTACCGGCCGGTGATTATTGTATAATTTTGAAAAATCTACGGTACGTGACTATAAACACTTTTTAATGGAACCTTTCATAGCAACAGCAATTTTCTTTGAGAACTAACAAATCACCCTCAATAACGTCATCTAATGGTTTCATTGAAGATTGCAATGTAAAAGAAAGTTTCTACGCTTTCTTTCGGTACAGCACAATTATTGAAAGTCCTATTAATAGGCTTCCGGTAGGTAGTGTTAAGATTGTGCTTCATTTGTGCTTGTGCATTCAGGAATTCCTGCAGCGCAACCATGATTTCTTAACAACTCATTCCGTCATCGTAACAAACAAAAGTATTATGGCTGTGATTATACTTCACCTGAACAGACCAGAAATTTTTTACTTGTTGTATACAATCCTGTAGATTTTCTTAGTTTTAATCTTCAAGTTTCAATCTTATTAATCTATTGTTTCAAAAGTTATGTGTGTTTAAAGTTCAGCGATTTTCATCGTTTTTGGCAGGTAAGGGTGCCGCCATGTTGGTAATGTTGACATGTCTGATGTCGATAATGTAGAGCGGCTATCTCTAAGGGTTACACTTTGTTTTGGGACAGGCCTTTCCAACATGGCGGCGCCCTTAATTGTTAAAAATGCTCGAAATCGCCCGAGTTCATACACGCATAACTTTTGCACCAGTGGATTCCTAAAATTAAAATTTGGATTTTCGGCAATTGCTCGCCAAAATCTTCAAGATTACATAAAGTTAAAAATGTCTGGTTTCCTCAGGCGAAGTTCAGCCATGATTCTTTATATTCTTTTACAGGTGGGGCGTTCATAACTGTCAACCAGAAGAAGCTGTAGGTGTTGTTTGCAAAACAGCGGTCGATGCCTGCCAGGATGATTATTGGAAATGCGATAATAGCCCTGAATGCATTCTGAATGCGTACATATGCGATGAAGTTAAGGACTGCCCTGATGGGTCTGATGAAAGTGCCGAACATTGTGATGTGGGTACAAATTAAATACTTTCTAGAAATCTATCATACAACATGAAAAACTCTGATATTATACATCTTTTTCGTATGTGTATACATTATAACATGGTTCAAAAAATACTAGCAATTTTTGACAGGGTAGTTCAGGCCTGTCCAACTTCGTCTTCGTCGCGAGCCAGGCTCCCCACCATCAATCAGTCCGTTTCCCCACATTACAACTAATAATCTACCTTCCTGTACATAATTAATTTTGAAATATTCCTCAAAGTTTTTTTTTGTCGCTTCCTAGTATAAACAAATCTGTCTGTGTCATTTGATTCTGAGATGTGATTTTAGGCACCTTTCGAAATACGTTTGGCGAACGGGAGTACTCCTCTGGAGGGAAGAGTTGAAGTTCGTCACCATGGCATATGGGGCACTGTTTGCGACGACGATTTCTCAAATGCCGCTGCAACAGTGATCTGTAGATCTTTAGGATATGGAGGGAAAGCTATGGTCAAGAAAAATGGATTCTTTGGACCTGGTGAAGGACCCATCTGGCTCGATGAAGTGAGTTTAGAAAACATGGTATTAAAACGGATGACGAAGTTTACGTCCGTGCTCAGAATTGGATGAAACTTTGGGAATAGGTTCTTCTTTGACTAAAATGATGATTGTCAGAAGGATTTTTGGCGGCTAGAAAAAAAATTGTTTACCATTTCAATGTCACTCCCTACCTTACCAACATCACTCTTGTATTTTCGTATGCGTGGACGAATCTCTCTTCGCCTATTAATCCTAATCCTTATCCTAACTAATTCTGATCGCATAATCTTCCCATTGTAGATATTCAATTAATTGGTTTACCAATTGGAATTTTGAAAACATTTTATATTAATTTCCAGAACATACATATTTAATATCTTTAATTAATTGCAAAAATGGATCATCACCAGCTTTGTTGACCCCATAGCGCCAAAGAAATTCACACGTGTGATCTATAATTGATTCATCCTTAATGCGACCCCTACTTAGACCAGGCCTGGCCAACACGCGGCTCGCGGGCCACATGCGGCCCGCCGGGCGATTTTATATCTCTATTGAAACTTTCGTTTCTCGTTGTTTACAGAAAATATTAAATAAATTAAAATTTCCATGTGTCGTTACATTTTTGAAAGCATGTTTACTAGTGTGCGGCCCGCTGTAACGTTACGCGTCATCAAAGTGGCTCGTGAAACCATTTGGGTTGGCCAGGTCTGACTCTTAGACTCTAGATTGACATTAAAATAGTAAAAAAAATTTGTCGGTAAGGTAGGGACTGACATTGAAATGATAAAAATTTTGTTTTTTCGAGTCGTCAAAAATCCTTCTGACAATCATCATTTTAGTCAAAAAAGAATCTATTTTCCCAAAATTTCATCCAATTCTGAGCACGGACGTAAACGGAAACACAGCCAAACAGGTAGTAATACATTTTGTTTCATTCTCGTTACAATAACATTGTCCATCATACATTTATAAGGTTTCCTGCCGCGGGAACGAGACGCAACTGTACCGGTGCGATCACAATAATTGGGGCAGACATAATTGTGATCATGACGAGGACGCAGGTGTGATTTGTACACGCGGGGATGCTCACGATTCTAAGGTAAATCGAAATATTCTAGCTACGCCGGCGTAAATATCGAAATAATAATTTCTCCGAACGCAAACACAATCAAACTTCAATATCCATGAATATTATGGAAGTGGCTGTGCTGTGGACAATTTAAAATAGTTAGACAATTGATTATGTCCGTTTTGGGGTACAATAGGATGTTCCGCTTAGAATATAACAAAAGTAGTTTGGGAATTCTCAGGTACATAGTAACTACCGTTTCTTCTTTATATTAGTTTAGCGTAGCTTTTTAGAGAATGTTCAAAATTCAAGCGATCGTCTAATCAAATTCTTTACATTGTAATTTACTTTTAATATTCAACGACATTTGAATTAAGTAAGTCTGTGCTAGGTAGGGATATTAACAGCAAATACTATCGATAGAAAAGAAACATATTTAAGTCGTAGAGAGTTTGTAAACGATCGATAGAATCTTTACTCCAATAAATGATAAGCTTACGCAACGAAGTTTGTTTACTTGATTCCTTGACCCTGCCTATTCCTACATGTCGATTTCACGCGGACGAATCCCAATCATAGCTAACGTAATTTCAGTCGAACTGGTCGCCAGTGCTGGAGAAGAACATCGAGGATATACTTCCAGCGAATTGCGGCAGGCGATTCAAAGATTTCAACGATGACGAGGATCTTATATTTGGGAAGGTTGTACACGGTAATATCGCGCCGGAAGGTAGCTACCCTTGGCAGGTAAATTAAATCATTCTGTAATTGCAACTTTTAATAACTGAACAGCGATATATCCAGTCTATAGTAAAGTATTGATCTAAGAAAAACACTCGGGTCCGGACTGTTTCTTTGATCGTGTAGTTAATTAAAGACCGTCTATTAAAACGCTAAATACAGTTCAAGTTATATCGTGTTTGGTGTCATTTTAATCGGACAAATGTCGCAAATATGTTGATGAAAGTTCCATAAACAAATTAACAGGCTAGCCTTCGAGTTCGAGGTCACAGTAGATCGAGTCATTGGTGTGGTGCAGTGGTTCTTTCGCCTATGCACGTGATCACAGCAGCTCACTGTTTGGAAGGATACAACAAAGGCACTTATTTCGTTCGTGCTGGTGATTATAACACAGAGGTAATTCAAATTTAAAGTTTAAAGGAACGCAATCTATTAAAAGCTACAATAATTAAAATTCTTGTTCTGTATAATTTGAAAAATACGATTTCTTCGAAGGCCAAAGTTATTTTCTGTAAGACTAAATCGTAATAAAACCTCAACATATACATATTTTAAACGCGTTACGATATTTTAGAGGGATGAGGGAACGGAACTGGAAGCTAATATCGAGGACTACTACATCCACGAAGACTTCCGTAAGGGTCATCGAATGAACAATGATATTGCTCTTGTATTGCTGAAGGGGCGAGGAATACCTCTTGGCAAGGATGTCATGCCAATTTGCTTGCCGCCTGAAAACATAGAATATCCATCTGGCCTCAATTGCACTATTAGTGGATTCGGAAGCATCAAGACTGGAATATCAAGTACGTGATTTAAAGGGTCACTGGGGCTAGTCGACTAATTTTTATAATTTAAGAATTGGTACATTATAACACGATACACACAAATTGAAGATCATGTTGATACGCAATAATTGAAGATCATGTTGATACGCAATAATTGAAGATCATGTTGATACGAAAAAATGAAGATCATGTTGATACGAAAAATTGATAAGAAAAAATGATAAAAGAAGTTGTGAATCATGTTGATACGAAAAATTGGTAAATGAAATTGTGAATCATGTTGATACGAAAAATTGATAAGAAAAATTGAAGATCATGTTGATACGAAAAATTGATAAGTAAAATTGAAGATCATGTTGATAAGAAAAATTGAAGATCATGTTGATACGAAAAATTGATAAGTAAAATTGAAGATCATGTTGATACGAAAAATTGATAAGAAAAATTGAAGATCATGTTGATACGAAGAATTGATAAGTAAAATTGAAGATCATGTTGATACGAAAAATTGATAAGAAAAATTGAAGATCATGTTGATACGAAAAATTGATAAGAACAATATTCTATTGTAGTTCAATTTTCGCATCTAACATTCTAAATGTAGCGATGCTGTGCTTTGCACACTTCTAATTGGTTACCCTATAATTTAACAGTTATTCATCTGGTTGTTTCAGCTCATTCAAATGATTTAAGATATGGCTGGGTACCATTATTAGATCAATCCGTCTGTCGAGCGGGACATGTCTACGGTGAGGCTGCAATTAGCGACGGAATGTTTTGCGCTGGATACCTTGACGAAGGTGTCGATACTTGTGATGGTGACTCTGGCGGGCCGTTAGCGTGCTATCATAACGGTAACAATATATGTATATAATAATTCTTCAAAATCTTCCACAATAATTCTAAATAATTAAGCTATGTGAAAACAGAGCTGGCTACGTCTCAAGTCAAAAGTATGGGAAATCGTATCTGAAAATATTTTATTTTATTTTATTTAACGCTTAGAAGAAGGATGGTTGTGACGATTGTACACGGTGTATAAAAAGTAATGGTCATCCGTCCTAGGGTGAACCTACAGTTACTCGAAATAATATTCGGACGCTCTAAAAAAAGTCGATAACCTTTTTAAGTACGTTTTAAAGTTTCATCAAAATCGATTGATGTGGGGAAAAACGACAGGCATCGGAATCTTTCACAAATGTGCACCGAGAGAGATCCAGTGGTGTAGATTCACCCCTAGGACGGACACCATTACTTTTTATACACCCTTACAGATGGCAATCTTTCTTTCTATTTATACAGTTGTTCATCAATTTTTTAAAATACATTTTCAATGGAATTTTGTATAGAATTATTGATCTTTTCTATTGTATTCTCCATTCTACAGGTGCTTTCACATTATATGGAATTACCAGCTGGGGACAACACTGTGGGAAAGTCAACAAGCCCGGCGTTTACGTTCGCGTTTCTTATTATCGTCGTTGGATCGATCAGAAAATTAAAGAGTCCCTCTCGGGAAGATAGAATTAGTTTCTTACGGCATACAACTTTCGACTCATAGTCAGTCAAATAATTTCGAATTAGCGTAATATTGAAATGTGTGCCATACTTAGTGATTGTGTGTTTCACAATAAATTTGTATACTATAACAACTCGCCGAGTGAACATACAATGCGTTTAATGCTTACTTAATATTATACATATTCATATACAATGTACTAGTACTTAACGTTGGAACAACAATGTGTAAAATGTTCTCGTATTATAGATAACAATTGAAAACTCTTAGCAACTTAATTTGTACACGAACTGCTAGATTAATATTACGTAAATGCTCTTAAATATCATTGAAACCTTAAATCAAGTGGAGAATTTGTTTAAGAAAACAAAATTGTATTTGATACCTTCGCTAGATGTAAGAACAAATTTTGAAAGATTTTCAATAAAGATCTTATAAATGAATATCTATGATTATTTCACACCTATTCCTATTAGATTATGTATTTAATTAAACAAAATTAGCTAAATGAAGTTTTATTAACACAACTATGAGCACAAAGAAAACATGTCTATTCGATTTAAATATCACACATCAAGTGAGGATCATTCGGACTAGAAAGCATTGAACGATACACCGAACAAATAACTAACGGTTTTATAAATAAACTGAAATATGCAAATATTAAATCGATCGTTCCTTGAGTGAAACAATAGATTCATTTTGACATATTTCAACAATTCCCTTCCATAACATTTTCGAAAGTCACGTTCCCTCAGAACAAAATATATTACGTTATTATGTTATAAGCATGTTAAAAAAAATTTTTTTCCGCGCGTGGTAACGGAGAAACCACATTTTCTTGAAATTGTGGAAGTTTAACGAATTTTCTCAAGGTTAAAAAACGTCCGTACCATAATCTCCCTATTTTTCTCATATTCTGCCAAGTTTCAGCTTTAATTTAAAAAAAATTTCATCGCTCTACCTCATTTCTATCGAAAGTTCTTTGATTTTGAATCGAGTTTGGTCGAAAGTTCCCACTGTGCGCCGGTCCTTGCCGCCCCCGATGTAAGCGGGCGACCGTCACTACCAATATGGCGGCGCCCTTACCTGTCAAAAACACTGCAGATTGCTCAACTTTAAGCAAACATAACTCCTGAACCATTGATCCTACAGGATCGAAACTGGTACTGTACTTTTTTGGGAAGCTAGAGCAATTAGTTTGCTACGGGATGTGAAAAAAAAATTTTTCAAAGATTGCAATTGATCGGAATTGTAGAAAAACACTAAAATTTGCATTTCACAACTCTTTTCTATGGGTCTATGTTGAAAATTTAAAAAATGCGGACGTTTATGCGATTTTCTAGACTAATTTTGAGAGAGAGAGAGAGAGAGAGAGACAGAGAGACAGAGAGAGAGAGAGAGAGAGAGAGAGAGAGAGAGAGAGAGAGAGAGAAACTCGAATCAAATAAAATCTTATTTTCCGTAGTGGTAGTCTTTTTAAATCCGAAATAAATTAAAATCGTCCTAAATTCCGTCGTATTCTATATCCCAGCATTTTTCAGAAATTATCAAAAGTCATAATCGCATAAAGCTCAGCTGTCCGCTTACAAAATTTTGAGTCCGGTAAATTAAGTGCAGCCCTCTCAACTATTCTCTAACGTTAAAACAGGCATTTTTGGAGTTTCCTCGTCAAAATCAACAGGATTATAGAAAGGGGAAAATCTTTGGTCCCAGAAAGGAAAGAATAGCCGACCATATTAATGGAAAAGAACTTCTTAACGAAACGTCCATTAATCTGTAGTTTATTTCGTAAGACATCATCGTTTCTACAATAATTGTAATTGCTGTCTTGTCGCTGTTACATGATTGAGCCTATGTATGTACAATAGTCCCAACATATTTGATCGGATAGATCAAAACGCGGAAACGGATTATCTCGACGTTCGCGCAATAAATGCGCGAGCAACAAAACGGAAAAAACAGTGGGAGAGGTCTCGGGAAGTTACATTATATTACGAAGTTGCAAAAATCGAGTGACAATGTGAAATCGTTGTACGCAACGGGTCGGCTTGATCGATCGACAGCTCGATTGTCCGTAAACAATTTCCTTTATTGACTTTATTGCAACGCTGGCAGTTCTATTTTATAAACAAATTTCTTTGCTTTCTTTTTTTATCTAACGTACCATTTTCCGTCGCGGCTCTCTTTCCAGAACAATCGTGTCGTTTTAGACGAACCCGGAAACTCATTGGAAATTTTTTTGTGACTTCGACGCAGATGGAAATTCTCTTCTGCGTATGCTTCGCTTTCCAGACATTGAATGCTAGAACAAGAGGCTTGGAAACTGTGTACGGTGTTCCCGCGATTGATGTGACTTTCGGGTATGCGGATGATGTGACTTTTTTATTCCCAAAGAAATTAAGTTATTGGGGTGTTTAAATTGGGGTTTTGTGATGCTCCATGTATCATTCTCAGGTAGGGAATAGCGTTAGTAACATTAACATTAGCTTCATAGTTTATCAATAATTTGGCCATTTCCACACTTGCTCCACAAGTGAGGATCTTCTTTTACATCAGCTCCATTAATTAAAAGCAGTTCGGCCATTTCTGTATCCCTCTTTTCAATAGCGTAAACTATTGGAGACATTCTCTTACTATCCTTAACAGAATAACGTTAGTACAATGCAACAATTTCCCGCTTAGCACCGTTGTTTCCGGAGACTCGGTACCTCCGAGGTTCCCACAACAATCGCGGGAACACTGTATTATTATTCAAACTCAATTGTGGCATTTTGTGGGATACAGCTAAACATCTCTTCTGCCGATAAAAATCGTTCAGAAGTACACATTTCGTGTAGGTGAAAATGCTCTAATTGAACTATTTGTTCACAGATTGAATGAAAAGACCAGCTCACGTGTATAACCGAACCAGATAAGTCTCTTCCTTTGTAACGTCTGTGCTCTGACCTTTTTCTTAACAATCGCGTAAAATCGACGTCCCTATGTACACAGATACATCCTCCTTACACTTAAATGTTTCAACTAGAAATCTGTTAATAATAAAAAGGGCGATCGAGCTGTTGACCGTTCAAAGAATTACAATTGATCTCGTTTCTGCGATGCATCTCAATCGACGAATCTGAAAAGTGGATCGCGAACGAGCTGATGATACTCGATGGGTAAAAGTTCGCAACGATCGGCACGATTCTCCATTATTTTTTCCCGATTTTTCGCGATTGTTGGAGTCGGGTGTATATGTCGATACCATGATCATGCGAAACGAACAGACATGAACGACGATCGTCACGAAATTCGAATAAAAGACGAAAATATACAGTAGAAATACACGCAAGAAGAACTGGGGGAATGAAATCCGATGTTCTACGCAAATCGTTTCACCGTGTAACTATAAGTGTCTTACAATTAAGGGAATGTCGACCAAAAATACGCCTAATATAAAACTTAACGTTAATTCTAACCCGAATACTCTTAATTTAGGCATAACGCGGCCCGTGTCCTTGTTCGTTGGCGAAATGTACGATCGATTGCAACTCATTCTTATTTCATTCATTTCTAAATCCGTCATATCTGCCAGCTTAAACTTTCACTAAATGCCAACGATGCATTTCGGAGTTGTTTTTGCTTTAGAGATACCCAACAGCGATGTGTACAGAGAAGTTTCTACAGATGAGGATTACGAACAATGATATTTTCATCCAGACTCGATTCTGAAAATAGTATTCATTTACGCGAAGCAATTATTTTACCGAATTTAGGTTTGGATAAGTGTTGTTCCATTTTAGAAATGACACAACCATTTAGACGGTCTGCAATTTGCAATCCATACCCCCACCATAGCCTACTATCACCCCTACGTTCCTTTCCAACGCGCCCGCGCGCTACACTCACCAGCGTATCACTCTACTGTATCCGTAGCGCGCGGGCGCGTTGGAAAGGAACGTAGGGGCGATAGTAGGCTATGGTGGGGGTATGGTTTAGTACCACAGTACCACGGCTCTGGCAGCACTGATGCGCACTGCTCGCTACGGCAGTGATGCCAGAGCTGTGGTACTGTGGTACTAAACCATACCCCCACCATAGCCTACTATTGCCCCTACGTTGTTTTCCAACTTGCCCGCGCGCTACACTCACCAGCGTACCTGAACGGATACAGTAGAGTGATACGCTGGTGAGTGTAGCGCGCGGGCGCGTTGGAACACGACGGAGGGGCAATAGTAGGCTATGGTGGGGGTATGGTTTAGTACCACAGTACCACAGCTCTGGCATCACTGCGCTACGGGCGAAGCGCGTTCTTTCTCCACAGTGGCGCGCTGTGGTGTGGACAGTCTTGCGTCAATTGAGGCAAAAATGCCCATCACTGGTCTATGGTCTTAGTGGGGGACGTTGGAGTGTGCGAATGGTGCTGGAATGGGATAGTAGAAGGAAAAGGAGGAGAGGACATGAAGCTGGTTTCTACCTCATCTGGCGACACTGGCCCAGATGCGTTTAGGAACCCCACCTTCAGAAGATGCCACCTTACGGGGAAGTTGCCCGGGCCTGTTTTAAAGGACAACACTTATCACCATGTTTCCGTAATTGTTTGTACGAATATTTTCCGTCTATCCCGGAAAAATGATGAGCTGAAGCTTACTATCGGCGGGAATCAATCAACAAATCACAGCTGGATATAGCAAGACATAACAGACCTAATTGAAACGGTGAAATTCGCAAGTAGTCTTGTGTTCGTCACATACATGTCGAATGAAATCCGATTTCGGATACACCGTCGCACATTCTCGAACACCGTGAGTGGAATCGGCACGCGGCGTGAACACGGACACGGGCCCCCGACTAACGATCTAATGACTAGACAGCAAGCAAGTGTTTGTATTCTCTTCCAATCAATCAATCGTTCGAGGATGAAGGTTCGTGTGTGTGTGTGTGTGTGTGTGTGTACTATAAGGTATCGTTAGGCGATCGTTACATCGATCGATCGGCGATTATCGCGGCCGACAAAGCCCTCGACGTCGACGAACAAGTTCAGGGACGCTTTGCGGTCCCTTTCTCCGTTCTAGCGCCGTGGCTCCACTTAAATTCGATTACGGCTTATCCAACCTTGGACCTAGGACCTAGGACTTGGGACCTTGGGCCTCAGACCTTGGACCTCGGACCTTGGATAGCGCATGGATATACGGCGCATGCTTATGTATCATTATAACTATACGTATCATATATACACGATTTCTTGTTTCCTTTCCTATGTACAGACTCGCAATTTGTCGGGTGTTCGTTACGTCTCACGCGACACGTCCTCAGACCGCGCGAAATCGGTTTTGTTCGCGGGACAGAGACGCGTGGCAGCGCCTCGCGATAATTGTTTCTCTGAAACCGTTCATTCTGCCGCGCGCGGCGCTCGATTAATTGCACGGCTGGTCGGAGATCGTTCGCTACGATGGTGTACCGTTTCCATGTTCTTCGCATTTCTCGTTTGTTTCTTACAAAATCGTAGAAAAAAGCGATCGGTTAGAAAATATTACGACGACCAGTCGCACCGCTGACCGTGATTAATGAGTCGAGACATGCTTAGATCAAAGGGGAATCGAGTTCCTCCCACCCTTCGATTTCAACAGGAGAAAATCGTCGCGTCTCGTTCAACTGCGGACACCGCGATCGCCGTTTCATTGAACGTCCTGTGATTAGGTATTAGGTAGATCTCGTTCTCGAATATTGACAACAGCGACGCGCGGACGCTCACACAGTAACATTCATTAATTAATTACAACTTATGATAATTTTCGTGCCGTTAATCGTACAGCGTTACGATACAATCGTGCACGGGTAATTAGTCGACACGTTCGTTATTGGCAGGGTACCATTCACTTTGCTGCAACAGTTTGCTGAATTAACCGCAGTCGCACGGTTCTTTCACGTTTCGTGCTTGTCCGAAGCTATTTTCGGCTTCGTTTCACAATAGAACACATTTTGCAACGGGCTATATATCGCTTCTCTTGTGGACAAACGAATTTTCTAGAGAACGGAACAGTAACAAACGCAGTGTCTTCTTCAAGCAACTTTTTCTCCTGGGTGTAAAGAAATGTTTGGTTCTGGCTGCCATAGACTTATTCTACTCGTACATCTTCGGATCGATGAAGATCTGTAAAAAAAAAGTTGCCGCAAAATTGTCCTTGACCTTGAAGTGTCCTTGAACTTCAAGATCAAATTTCTTTTCATTATGTGATGCGTAGAATACGCAGTGTATTGCATTGTATTCTACGAATCATGAAAGAAACAAAACATTTCACCTTGAAATTCAAGGTCAAGGACAATTTCCGCGGCAACATTTTTTACAGATCTTCATCGATTCGACGATGTAAGATCAAGATTAAACGTTTCTTTACACCCTGTACATTGATAAACGCTAACTACGCCAAATAAAACATACGAAACTAGGAAACTTTTTAGACGATGAACATTTAGACGAAATGTTCGTTTTATGCTACTGTGATTTAGCTAACGAGTCCACTAAGAACAATAGTACATGTTTAGAATTTCTCTTGAGCGCAAGGTATTTAATAGAACAAGATTAGGGTAAACTTTACTTTACCGGACTCAAAATTTGTGCCTTTCTCCGATAAATTATGATGTATTTGGTATGTAATCCAGTAGATTTGGACCCGGGAAGAATGCAGATCGAAGTTTCGATCCACTGGGATCAATAGTTGAGGAGCTATGGTCGCATAAACATCCGCACTTTTTAAATTTTCAATATAGGCCTACATGAAAAAGTAGTGAAATGCAACTTTTAGTGTTTTTCTACAATTCCGATCAATTGCAATATTTGAAAAAATTATTGTTCACATCCCGTGGTAAACTAGTTGCTCTAGATTCCCAAAAAAGTACAATAGAAGTTTCGATCCTGTAGGATCAATGATTGAGGAGATATGGTCAATTAAAGTTGAGCAATCTGTAGTGTTTTTGACAGGCGCCTACCTGTCAAAAATGCTCAACTTTAGGCAAGCATAACTCCTGAACCATTGATCCTACAGGATCGAAACTTCGATGGAGTACATACCAAATATAGTACATCATAATTTATAGGAGAAAGGCACAAATTTTGAGTCCGGTAGAGTAAGGAGCAGCCCAAGATTCTAATTCCGTTGAGCATTAACTTGTCTATTAAGTGTACACGAACTTCTGGTTCATTACTTTCGTTTACGTAGCCACTTTCTAACATGGTTATTCCATTTCTGTGACAACTTGATCAGGAATGAACGATGTATAATTATAACTGTTTCCTTTATCTCGATCGACAATTTGTTAATAAAGTGATGTATAATTATGTAGTTTATTAAATAAGAGGACTGTATAATCGAATACTGTTTTACCAAATTGACTTGCATAACAAGATTTTAAGAATATCGTTTCAATAGCAATTAGTTTTTAGTTGGTGATCGTTACTTTAATATTATTAATTCGATTCAAAACTAAAACGCACATGATCGTTCCAAGAACACATTGCTGGACAGAGAGACCACTTTTGAATTGTGAATGACTGACCTATGTAAAAGTTAGGTATGCAAGAATGTATACGCTCTGCATTTCTTGTTTAAAAACAAGAATTTGGTTTACATTGACAACAGTAACAGTTTAGTTAACAAAATTCTTACATTCCACTTTAATTTTACACTAAATAGACGATAGGCATTCCGCTTACAGAAGCGAGAATACGCTCGAACCTTTCTGCACTGCTCAATAGATATATTCCGGCAAAATGACGTAGCAATGTAAATGAGCCCTAATAACGGAACGTTTTTCAGGCGTTACATGTCTGACTCTTTTCTCTGTGTTGAGCGACTTTTCATAGATCTATGTAACGACCGCAATCTATCCTGGCGACACGAAATTGCTCAACAACTACGCGATGATAACAACGAATGTAATTAATGAAATGAGAAAAGTTCATAAATAAGTGATGTAATAAATAAATTAATAGACAGTTAAATAAAGCACGCGTAAAACAAAGATAGAATATGTTCTATCTATAATGATAGAATATGAATAATTTAAAAATAAATAATTTATCAAATTCTTAAAATATAGAATAATTTAATGTATTACACATCACACTGGAAAAGTAATTAATTGAATGCTTCTATAGAGTACGTGGTTGGAATCTTTATATTTTAACTTTATATTTTACTTTGCTGTAGCTTGAAATAGATTTGAACTAAAGTGAAGATTGATTACGATAAGTTGTATATGTTACATTAGTTACAATCAGTTACATGATAGGTTGTATAAGTAAAATTACAATATTCCACCAAAATCTTTCGTTTTATACAATTTTAAACGTAACGAAGCATCGATTAATCACTTTTGCTGTAATATGTATACAGGGAGGATGATAAATACCATGATAAATAGACAGCGGATCATTATGCAAAATAAAAATTTTCTAGTTAAATTAAAACAAACTTGAGTCAAATAGAAATTTATTTTCTTTCTCAATATGTTTAATAGGCTGAAGATCTTCTAGCTGTTTTATACTATACTACTTATTTTTTCCATAAATGCATAAAATCCGCTGTCCAATGATAAACACCGAAAATATAACCTAAATATTTTTCTATAAAAAGACTGAAAGATTCGACGAAACGAATTACCAATTTTATGTTTTATATTCTCTATACTATTTTCTGCTAACGTTCAACCAGATCAGCTCGCGCGTTGTTGCGCTTTGCCATCGCGAGCATTCTCTTTCAGAGAAAAGAGTCTGACAACAAGAGTACAATGGCGTCCTCGGTTTCAACAGTTCGATCGATGAATTATACTTTCTTTCTCACGCGATTTCTCGCGTAGACTGCAGTTCGTCTTCGTATGTACAACGCTACTCTGTTGTTTATGATACACATTTTCCCTCTGTTTTTCTCGTACTGAGAGAAAAAATATATTCCCCAAACATTATGTATTCTCAACAGCGACAACCGTCCGCGTCAGCTGTGCTTCGTAAACTACAAGTGACATAATTCCTGCGATTGAACTTAACTACGATCGAAGAAGCTTCGCTCTCAAGACGGTCGATAGAAATGTAAAAAAATAATCTCCAGCGCTAATACACATTGTACATCGAAAAATCCATCGTATAAATACATACAATAATAATATAGGAACAAGAAACACAGACACAGAGTGATAAGAGAAAGAAAACAATACGATTAGGTGAAACGTTAAAGTTAAGACAAGCTGCCCTCGACGTTCATTCCTTAATTTATAATCTGAACGAAAGCATACGACGAGACAATGAAAATAATATGATCGACGGATGAGAAAGATTTGTACACGCTCACTAAATACACATGATTTCGAAATGGAAGTTCGAATGCTTTGATATAGAACAAATGCTCCCTAATATGTTAGTAAGAATAATTAAATAACGATTAAACAATGTATATCGTACCGTACGTTAGGCCTGGGCAACTTTCCCTACTCCTGCGCAGTGATAGTACGTAAGGCGCTTTTCTCGCGCATGCGCGAGTTTCGTCAGGAACGTACCTACGTCCGAAGTTTGTGGGGAACTGTGGCGGCCATAGCGCCTGGAAAACTTGTCAGTATTTAACCTGTGGTAATTTTGTAAAAAAAACAATCGTACGGAATTTAATTTAAACTCATTTTGAAGCTTTAATCTTCTTCTTTCCGTGAACACTAAATTTCCAATTCTGGACTTGGCGCTGCCCTACAGCAGGGGCCAAAAATTAGCGGGACGGCCAAGGTACCCGATCTTCGTACTTGACTGAAGCCGTCTGAGGTTAGAATCGTCGCGCATGCGCGAAAAAAGCGTCTTAAGTACCATCACTGTTCCTGCGTCCTACTAAGACTTGCCCCCACTCTACTCTCCCCCTTCTACGACGTTGTTCGCCCCCTATCCGCGCTTCTGCTATGAATCAGTCACGTGACGTGTTGCGCGCACCCAATTTGCGTTGCGTCTGCGTCGCGACTAACCCGGTAATGGCAGGGAAGGGGTAACTGTATTCCCCTCAATTCGAGTCGATTTCCCGATCGAGAAAATCGAGGGGAATACAGTTTAACCCCTCTCTGATGATCAGATTAATACGTGACCAGTCTACGGACTTAGTGGAGGATGTTGGAGCACATTAATGGTGCTGGAATGCGATAGTGGAAGAGGAAAAGGAGGAGAGGTAAAACCCAGAGAAGTTGCCCAGGCCTGCCATACGTCACCGTGATCGCACAAAGTGATGCAGTTTCAACTGCACAACACACAACACAGCGCGCATAAAAATAATGAAATTATTTTAGCCCCTCTTGTTCTACGAACACCCGGTAGGTACCACGTTCGACTCGTAGCCGCGACACGTGGTCGTTCGCAATTACGAAAAAGCTATTCACGATTCACTTAATCGTCTAATGACTGCAAGGTTTCTCTCAGTACGCGAACTTTACGAATCACCGAACGGAAAAATTCAACAAACTCCTTCCCCCCCTCCCCCCACTCGCATCTCATCATCGGATCGCGAGTCCTCGCGGTCATCCGGCCTCCTCTTCGCAGACGCAGTTTCTACTCAGGAAAAACGAACTCTTGGTCCCTATATTTTTTCAAAATCTTTGCCCCCCTCCTCTCTCCGGTTCTGTTCTCTCGTTTCTCTATCTATTGTGTGCCCGTCCAGGCAATGAACGGAACCCAAGGCAGACGCACTCGCTGCTCGATCAGTTCTCTGCTGCATGGATCCTTGTCTCATGCGCGGACAATGCCGACGTAATCGTCGAATGTAATCGCAATAGTATTATTGAACGGTGACACATGGGTTGCAAGAACGTCCACGTTAGTGTCTCATTAATGTTGTACGCTTAAAAGTATCTGCATTTGCGCGTGAACTATTCAACAGAAATGTACGTTTTTACTTTTGAAAATATTCGATAATGTAATATTGTACAATATTACTCGCATGTTTACAATGATTTTATTTTTATTTGCTTCTTCCCACATGATTTCGTTGGAGAAACGATGAACAATACATGTTCAAGAAAATTAATTTAATAAATAAATTAAGGAAACGATTATTCCTTTCTACAATGTATAAATATGTATTACAAACGTTAGACGAGTGTATAAGACTCATAGCCACCAAAGCATTAATTCGAATACATAGTGTACATATTGAAAAAACATATATCTACAAAATTGTAATACTTCGACACATTTTATGGACGTTCGTCAGTTAAAATTGAATGTAAATAAATAAATCGAAAACGCGAAATGTATAATACCTTCTCAGATTTTCCTGTGCTTCCTCGAGAAATACAGTTATTTTTCGAAAAGCTTTCTAAAAGCTAATAAATAAGTTAAAATTTGTGAAATATTTGAAACTTGCTGGGTACTGTGCATCCTTGCAACTGACCCTGAAAAAATCTATAAAAATACTGTATTAAACGCGTGTTAGTAAACCAGCTTCAGGTAAAAACACTGTGTGTTGATACAAGACTAACTGGCAAGGGTATCTGACACTTTCTCAACAGTAGAGGCGACAGCAATTTTAGGATTGCTGACAGGTCTGCGTTCGCCAGACGGTTCTACTTTCAAGAATAAAAATGTCGAGTCACTGCATAATAACGGGAAAAGAATGGAATCCTTTAACCCTCATCTTGCGCGGCAATTCAACATATTTTTCACCGACACTCAAGAAAAATAACACGTCCGAAATGTAAACAAACGCGCATGGCTTTCTGTTTTGCGTACACACGACATAAGAGACATGTACTGATCGTCCACCAAGAGATGGCAGCAGAGTCGCCAGATGAAGACTTGTGTCCCCATTCTACCTTCCCCTTCTCATCCGGCGACTCTGGATGGCAGCAGTGTCGCCAGATCGAGGAAATCGAGGGGAATACAGTTTACCCCCTCTCTGATGACCAGACCAGTCTACGGCACGGGCAGTGGGCACCAGTGTTCCGATATGGTGCATCTTTTAATCTTATAATGAGGTACCAGAGCCTTGAGGCAGTTATATTGGCGGGAATGTACCGAAACAATCTGTTCCGGATGAAAAGACTCCAGGACGTGTTCTTCGAGTTACAAAATATACAGAAATACACATGTTACACATTCATTTTTCAGAATCAAATCATACCAATGTTTTTAAATTCTGCGGGGTGCTCAAGGTACCCCATTTGATCGAGAATCTTACTTTTACTGAGGCTGAAATTGCCACGCATACGCAAGAAAAGATGCTAATTATCGGAACACTGCGTTGGAGCAGTGTAGCCACATTGAGGTTGAAACGAACCTCATTCCCTCTCTCCAGGCTTTATCCCCCCACCTTTATCCCCTTCTACTATCCTGTTCCACCGTTCAGTTCCTATTGCGCACGCGCACGGAGTCTCCCAACGTGTCACATATTACTCTGGTCATCAGAGAGGGGGTACTTGTATTCCCCTCGATTCCTTTTCGATTACCCCTGGAACACTGTGTTGGAGTGTGCGCATGGTGCTGGAATAGGATAGTGGAAGGGGAAAGGAGGAGAGGAAAGAGAAATCCATTTGGATATCTGTCTGGCGACACTGGATGGCAGTGAGAAACTTGTACAGACCATGTGATGTCCCTACTCCGCGCTACACGTCTCCGCTATTAGCCGAAGCAGCAATAACGTGACTGGAACAGAGCGATGTGGTGACGCTGACGTAGATCGTTAATTTCACTACATAAATCAATACGAAATGAACTATTTGTACATCTAATAAATAATTTGGCAGTTCAATGATCTTATTTTAAACTCATCTCATTCTACCTCGGGTTCTCATTATAAGGAATGAAGATTGACAAAGCTAATTTACCTCTCCATCAGACTGATTTCATACGATGCTGTCAATGTGACACCAAGGAATAAATTAAGTTCGAAAAACGAGGAGCAGATGAGGGTTAACGGATAGTCAACCGAGAGAGCACTCGTTTCTAGAGGTAGGCGGGTACCCGAGCTTCGAGTCGGGCTGTGATGACTCGGGTCTCCGGACAATATCAATTTTCGGGCAGTGTTCCGATACGATACAAGATTTCTCGCGCATGCGCGGACAAAACAGTAACGTATCTATGATGACGAGTTAGTGGAGCCTTGCGGTCTCCTGAGACAGTTATATCGGCGCGCAAGTACCGAAACAATCTGTTCAGGACAAAAAACTTCAGGACGTGTCCTACAAGTTACAAAATATACACAAATACACATGTTATACATTCATTTTTCATACAAATCTTTTTCAAGGTACCCCATTTTATCGAGAATCTTATTTTACCGGGGCTGAAAGCGCCACCATCGCGCGAGAAATCTTGGACCATATCGGAACAGTGTTTTCGGGTTCCTGAATTCGGGTACCCGCATATTACGAATTTTCCTGACGCGAACCCGAATTTACGGGGCCACGCCCATCCCTACTCGGTTCCAACGATCTCTATCGCAGGATCGGCTTTCCCCTTTGAGCTCAGAACATGAGTGGCGAGTGCCCGCAACAAACATACGGATGGGAGTAATACAAATAATGGGTCCCCGTCCGTGGGTGGGCAGTAAGATAGAGGGAGGACAGGGCTTTAAGAATACAGGTTCGGATTTGACCTTGGTCGAGCGGGAGTGTGGTGGCACACTCACGCACCGCTAGATACATATACGTACACGAGGATTGCAAGGGTGCGGCTTCTGTCTAATCACGTCTCGCTAATGCACATTTGGGGCCCCTACGTAGTCACAATCGCTAGATGAAAGATCAATCTAGCGCGCATGGTCTCTAATGTGGCCTTTCTTCTTGCTCCCTAAGGGATTTCTTCCTCCCTTACTATCTCGGGATGTCGGTAAGGCCCCTTTCTTCGATTCGCTTACCGATATCTTATCCCGAGTTAGGCCACAGCCTGTTCTTGGCTTTACTGATGTTATTCTTTATTTTTTAGTGTTCCAGGGTCCTTAATGTGGCCTACTTTTGCGTTTTCGAGGCGTAATTTCTATTATTCGGCTGCATGTAGCGGAGTTCGAGAAGCATTATGGCGGCGCGACAGTGCTGCCGCCTATCGTGGCTGTCGAGCGACAGTCACGAAAACGCAAAAGTAGGCCATCGTAGGGACCATGCGCGCTAGATTGATCTTTTATCTAGCGATTGTGACTACGTAGGGGCCCCAAATGTGCATTAACGAGACGTGATTTGTCATTTGCCGAACCCTTGCAATTCTCGTGTGCGTATACAGTGTCTAGCGGTGTGAGTGTACCACTGCGCTCTTGCTGGACCGACACCCTTAGACGCATGGTCTTTTTAGTGGGTATTGCGGACACCGACCATCCGTGTTCCCCAAGTTCCACACTACCCCTTCCGGGGTAGCACGTCTTCAATCTAAAAAAAGAAGGATAGGCTTTCCCCTGCGTCACCGTCGACTAAAATCGGAAATATAGATATACGCTTCCTGAATAACTGCACGGCGCGACGTAGCCGTTTGCGTTGCGAGCGACTCGTACATATACATCCCCGTGTTCTCCGAATGCTGACATCTCGAACGTACATCACCTGACACGTTCGTTAAGTACGTGCACCGACGACCGTCGTCCGTCCGCTACTACGTATCCTAGAACCTTAAAACGACAATTTCGAGCTTACGCTACAGGAACGAACCTATTCTTTCTCGACCGACTTCTCTCTCCCTCTCTCCCTCCCCCTCGTATCTGTATCCTCTGTCCACGCCGACGAGTCTCGTTAGCGTATATCAAAAGGATTATATGTACAAAAGGAGTGGTCGTGCGATAACGCCTCTCGCGCCCGTCGCCTCGCGTCGCATCGGCGGAAAGTGTGATCGCGGGGACCGGAAGTCGGGGCACGGACAGAGCGCTGACAGTACTCGCTGAAGAGAACGCCTCCCCGCTAGCCTCGGGCTTAGGAACTATACTTACTGCTACGCGATAACTGTCCGGCGAATTTCTCGCGTTCGTTTCTTACGGACCGTGGCTCGACCGGTCTCGAGAATCCGTAGGCGAATCCGACCGGTGCAGTCGTCTTCCGTTTCCGGTACACGACGTTTTGCATATCGTGCACCCGGACGGCTGGCAACGCGAGCGAAACGCGCCAGCGCAATAACGAAAGATAACGCGACGAATTCGTGCTTCTAACGTAACGACGAAGCCTGTCGGGCGTGCGAACAACGAAACGGAAGGAAAAAAGGTAGGAAGTCGCGGCTTCAAGGGGAATCGCGACTGCACCGGCCGCGATAGTATCTAGACGACGCCCCTAAAAGAATGTGAGATCACTACGATGAGCTCTGTTGTCTGGTGTTTGTTCTGAGTGATCGCGAGACACCATCGGAATCTCTTTTTCCTTCTCGCACAGATTATCTTCTCGGGCGAGTCTCTCGTTTCTTGTTTGGTTGCGTCGTTCCTGGTTAATTCCTTCTGGTACTCGTCTTGCGTAGCCTCGCCCTTTCCGGTTGGTTTGTGTGCACGGATGTGTTCACGTTTGTCGGGGTGCGTCGATTTTGCATGCTCGGTTCGCTAATATCGCTCCTGTTCGACGCGTTGCGCGGTAGCTCTTTTTCACTGAGCATTCAGTTCAGACCTGTTAACAATTAAACGGAATATATGGCAATGGAAAACGGGCGCTAATTATAAGATAAATAGGTTCGAGAGAGTGCAAGCGATAAAATATAAGGTTGGGGAGTTAAGAAATAGGTAGGCGTTTAGGTTTTTTCATTTTTTCACTGCGGTTTTAGTGTTAGTTTCGAACTCAAGTTGTAGTTGGTTTTTGTTTTTTTTTTGTTGTTATATGTTACTTTTCTCTTTCGCGGAAGATATACATGCGGTGGATTATGTTTTAAAGGATAAGTAATATCGGAAATTGTTTAAAGAAGACCTGTTAACAAAAATTGGAATAGAACTGAGCAATCGGTGCACTAGGGTTTCTGCAAACTCGAAAGATATACGTATCAGGTGTCACTGGGAGAAAGCATTCCATCGAACGCATTGAACATCTGTCGTACTGATAATTATTGAATTGGCTAGTAAGTAGACTCCGGACTTTATGCATTTGTGACAAAAATGAGCGAGAGCAATTTAAAACAGTGGAAATATTAAAAAACTTTAAGAGTGTGAACATATTATTTTCACCACATTCAAGTTATTAATGAAGGCTGCTCTTTACTTTACTGGACTCAAAATTTGTGACTTCCTCCTACGAATTGTGATGTATTTGGTATGTAATTCAGTAGATTTATACCCGGCGCGGATGCAGGTCGAAATTTCGACCCTCTAAGATCAATGGTTCAGGAGTTATGGTCGATTAAAGTTGAGCGATCTCCAGTGTTTTTGACAGGCCCTTGTCTATCAAAAATGCTCAACTTTAAGCGACCATATCTCCTCAACTACTGATCCTAGAGGATCGAAACTTCGATCTGCATACGGTCGGGTACAAATCTACTGGATTACATACCAAATACGTCATAATTCGATGCACAAACTTTTTATATTGCATAAACATCCGGAGTCCACCAATAAGCAATTTCGGAGTTTTTATTTTCACCGTAGAAACCCGGAAACTTTTAACTGTGACCGTGCTACGAATGAAATAATTCACTTACTTTAAAGCTTTATAACGTTCCTTCTCTGGGTTGTTGTCTGGTGGTTCACACTCGAACGATGCCAAAGCTAAAGCTAGATTGGACAAAGAACAAGAAAATGAACCTTCTTTAACGTCTGAACATGTAACAGTCTCAATTTTTCAAAACAATAATAGATACAGATAGTTTGATGTAAATGGAAAAATTTAAAAACAAAACTTTGTTTATTACTATTTCATATGAAGAATTTCCGTTTGAAGAATTTGAAGATAACTTTTTAAAAAAGACAAAACTGTTGAATATACATGGTGTCCGAAAATTCCTTCAACAGTCGGAAATGGGAGGTTCCTGAGATCATTTAAAGCGACATTTTCCTTAGCAAAAATGGCGTCCGTGGCTCTGTTTAGGAGTTACTTAGACGCGTGTTGGCACAGTCGTGTTTTTCGTGAATTAACTCGTAAACGAAGCCTCGGACGTCATTTTTACAAAGGAAAATGTTGCTTCAAATGATCCCAGGAACCTATTTCCGGCTGTTGAAGCAATTTTCGGACACCCTCCGGTATAAATATTTAGTTTATCTACTAGGTTTCTTACAAGGGAAGTTACCCAATCGTAACACGCCGATTTTAATGAAATTTTGGTATGATATAAAACTCAAAAAAATATTTGACACGTATTTTTTTTATAGCGGCCGTCATTCATGTTAAGGGGGTGAAAATAGCTCTCAAAGTTGGGGTGAAAAATCGATTTTCTTGAATATCTCCGAGAAAAGATACACGAGAAGATTCGTCCTTCAAAAACGCACAAATTGGATTTTGAAATTTTTGTCTAGGCCTAATACTTTCGGAGATATTCAAGAAGATCGATTTTTCACCCCAACTTTGAAAACTATATTCACCCCCTCAACATGAATGTCGGTCGCTATAAAAAAATACGTGTCAAATATTTTTTTGAGTTTTATATCATACCAAAATTTCATTAAAATCGGCGAATTACGGTTGGGTAACTTCCCTTGTTAGTGTAATCTGTATAAATAAAAATCAAATGCTGTTCGTTGGTAAGCGCATCACTTGAGAACGGCTGGACCGATTTGGTTAATTTTTTTTTAAATGTTCGTAATAGTCCGAATAAGGTAACAGGGCAAGAAAAATTGGAAAAGCAGCCCGGAAAAATGGAACATCGGGGAAAAACTAAAAGTGCTTTTTGAATCATATTTCAATACAATAAAAAAAAACGAACGCCGCAGCTTTCAATCAATATTTCAATAGAACGTCGCAGCTTTTAATCAATATTTCAATAGAAATTTACATTATCGACGTCTGTTTGAGTAAATCAAAGTGAATAAATCATAATGAAAGATCACTAAAAACTTACCATTTTCTGTTAACACAGGGCTCGCTTGTATAAACGCGATGACGCGTGGGTTCTTCTCGAAGGGGCACGCGACTTGTTTCCAGGCGATAAATTCCGTCACTTGCTTCGCCAGTTGCCAAAATTTCTCGAAATTAATGTGACCATTTGGTAGCCTGAAAGAATCGAACTAATTGGCAACAACCTTACAATTGCATGCATAGTTAAAAAACTAATATGTATCGTGTTGATTCCTGTCATTTAAAGGAGCCTGCACTAAACCACGCGAAATGGGTCCTCGGCGAAAATGGCTGAATTTGAAATACCTTTGAAGTACCTTTTGGGTCTCTGAACAAATGTATGTCAGGCAAAATGTCAAAAAATGGACAGTTTCGTTGTTTCAACCCTTCAAAAGCCTGAGGTCTATGAGGTTTATATGATCAAAACAATTATTATTATTATTATTATTGTTTGTACGGGATTGGACTCGATTAATGGTTCAATCGTGAGGACTGGTTGAATATTGTGGTTGATGATGATGTGATAGTGAAGTATGTACAACACTTTAAGTTACAGTTCACTTAATAAGTAGAACTCTCCTTTAATAATCAACTACTATGTACAAGTCTGGTGTGACAACGTAACGTGACATTCGTTCGGTGGTTGAGAAGAATCTGATTTTTTGAAAAACGCTTTGCCGTTTACTAGATGTCTTTTGGGGGGGTACAAGAAATGAATGGTGGGAGACAGTGTTTGGGGAAAGGGAAAATTACAGAAGAGAGAGAAGGCTGGAAATGGTAATAAAAAAAGAAAATACGGGGACAAGGATGACCTGAGGGTTGGAGAAAAACCAGATGTGAAGGATGTGAAGGACTAGGGCATTCGCTCGGAGTTATTTATAATGGAGAAAGTCCTTGAAATTATGGGGGTGCGTGACAAATTGCAAAACATGGGTTTAAGCACGGTTTAGAAGTTAAAGTGTGAAACGGAATTAAAGAACTAAACGTGACAATGACTATTGGTCGGCTGTGCTAGCAATCCGGACATTGTTTATTGTTTATTTATTTTTTTGCTATCCGTTATGATTTTTCCCACTTTAAATCATCAATTAGTTCTTGCAAATAATGACATTTTCAAACTGTTTAAACAATGCTGTCATAAACAATTATTCTTTAACTATATATTTTGTTCACTAAAAATCCATATTGTTCCCTTATAATGGTAACCAGACCTTTGCTGGTCTGACCTCAGGCTTTTGAAGGGTTGAAACAACGAAACAGTCCATTTTTTGACATTTTGCCTGACATACATTTGTTCAGTGACCCAGAAGGTACAACATATTTCAAATTCAGCCATTTTCGCCGAAGACCCATTTCACGCGGTATGTCCCCCAAGTATCGGACACATAAACTTTTCAAAAAACATTGATCAGGCGAAACATTCAGCTTGGCAGGAAAACACTGAGGTCGTAAGGTCCATTTACAAAAAAAAGTTGTTCTGATTTAAAGTGAATCATGTCAATTATTAGACTGACCGTATATTCTGTTTCCTGTTAGAAAAGACTATTCCGTTCAGAAAATGGCGGATCGATATGTGCAACGTTGACTCCCTTAGCGTATACGTTATCTCTTGTTTGCGTACTGTTAGGGCGTGACCCGCGGACTATCGGCTGTTTGTTATTTTGTAAAATTAATTTCGGATAATCCTGATCGCATTAGCTGCTGCGGGATACGCATGGATACGTTAAGTTAATGGTTGGTACCATAAATTTCAAGCTTAGGGCATATTAATCAATCTTCAGTTTGACGTATGCTTCAATTGATTTGAATTTAATGAGAACTGCTGTCTATCGTACGAGTTTCCAATTAATACAGGCCTCGCGAAGAAATCGATACTACGTCACTGGAAATAGATAACGATATAACAGTCGACTGACAAATTGTTTTCATTCTTCGGACTGCTGTTATAAAAAATGTTCGCATTGATTGCAGGACACAGGAGCCAATTAAAAATTGTATATTCTTCCTTTAATGATCGATGTCCTTAAATATCTTTAACATGTACACTGCTTTAAATTGCACGTGCCCATTTTTGTCATGAATGCATAAAATCCGCTGTCTAGTAATCGGTAATAATAACAATAATAATTACATTATACCGGGTATTTCACCTAACTTGACCACCTTGAATATCTTTGTTGTTTTTAAAGATACGTGAAATGTCTGAAGGACAAAGATGAATGGTAAAATGGGGTTCACACGATACCAAAAAAAATTTTGTTTTTATGTAATTTTTTTTGGAGATATGAAGGTCACCTTCATTGTTTTAAATGGAATGAGCTATTTTTTAATACATCAATCGATGCAGCTGGACATTCGTTATAAAAAAGTACTAACCTATGTATGACGAAAAGTTAGTAGTTCAGGAGATATTTAAATTTAAATAACTCTAAAACACCTCGAAAACTCTAAAACATCACGGTATGACTAATGGTGTTTTAGAGTTATTTAAATTGAAATATCTCCTGAACTGCTACCTTTTCGACATACAAGGGTTAGTACTTTTTTATACCAAATGTCCAGCTGCATCGATTGATGTACTAAAAAATACCACATTCCATTTAAAACAATGAAGGTGACCTTCATATCTCTAAAAAAAATTACATAAAAATAGAAATTCTTTTGGTATCGTGTGAGCCCCATTTTACCATTCAACTTTATCCTTCAGACATTTGACGTATCTTTAAAAACAACAAAGATATTCAAGGTGGTCGAGTTAGGTGAAATACCCGGTATATTCAGCGAAAAAGAAATTTATCTAGCACTTTATGAAATTTTATAAAATTATGTTATATTATTATAATTTTCAGTGGAGCGATGGAAATTATTCTATTAAGTAACCAGGCAGTTGAAAGAATCATTTTTTTCTCTCGCGAGAGCGTAATTACAGTATTTAGGCTTACGTCTAATTAGGTCACGTTAATTACTCGGCGAGCCAATCCCGGCAACATCACAGTATGTATTCTTTCGACTAGTTAATATTGAAACGGAATATTTCACTTGGTAAAAGGAAAGTTTATAGCCCGGCAAGCTTCTGGTACTTCCGCATTTTGTAATTTCAAGAAGTGGGTTCAAAGTGGTCAGTTCGCGAAGAAGACTTGGAAAGTTCCGTGGTACTGCCTTCAAGTTCTGCATACTCTTCGAGAAAGCACTGTAATTTCATGTGCAAACAATCCCGAAACTTTTCTGATGAGAAGCAATAATATCAAATAATTATTCCCTGGACTGCAGACGCGAACACAAACACGAAATCACGAGCGAGACACGGAATGATTTCAAACTCGAGTGGCCTTTCCAGCTTGCAAATTGTATTTTAGGGAAAACATTCGGAGAAACTGTAAAAAAAGAAGAAATTGTTCATTGGATATACCTAAGAATTTAGCCACATTTTGTTCGTGCCTGTTTTTTATTTTATGGGAGAAATCAATCCTTTTATTTCGAACTGACTCTTCTGTAAGTAAGTGCCCATAAATCGACAAAAGATATCAAAAGATACTTGAAGTAAAAATTATATCTCCATCATTAGTTTTCTGGTCTCCCACTCTTCAGCACCACTAAAGAACAGGGGAAAAGAATATGTAGTGTGCGGCCCAAAGGGGAAGAAGTTTTCACGTAGAATAATTAAAAATGTGGGCTGCTCTTTACTTTACCGGACTCGAAATTGGTGCCATTCTCCTACGAATTATGATGTATTTGGTATGTAACACAGTAGATTTGTACCCGGCGAGAATGCAGATCGAAGTTTCGATCTTCTAGGATCAATAGTTGAGGAGATATGGTCGCTTAAAGTTGAGCAATCTGCAGTGTTTTTGATAGGCCCTTACCTGACAAAAATGCCCAACTTTAAACAACCATAACTTCTGAACCATTGATCCTAGAGGATCGAAACTTCGATCTACATCCGCGCCGGGTACAAATCTACTGGATTACATACCAAATACATCACAGTTCGTAGGAGAAAGATACTAATTTTGAGTCCGGTAAAGTAAAGTTTACCCAGCTATTTAAATAGCTGAATTCACTTCCACGATTCTGAAAGTGAGCTGTTTAAAGAGCCGAATTCGCTTCTAGGACTCTGATAGTAAGTTTTCCTTGATTTGTCGAATTCACATGCAATGGCCCCCTCGCAAAATTGATACATACATATAAAAGTATTCATACAAATTGATTAATTAGTTTTCGAGACATGTGTCCCACCAGTTCGGCAGTTGGGGGCTGTAACTTTGGTAATCCCTAAAATTTCAGAACTTCCTGGTAACTGTATACTCATCAGGTATGAAAGAAGTGAAAAACGCAGAAATACAATTTTCTCGAAGATTCGGACCGGAGCCCCAATTCGATTAAGTGGTATCGATAATTCTCTCCTATAAATTGCATCTTTGCGAGGCAGACGCAAAACGCTATCCCAGCGATCCGAAGTCGCGTCGAGGTATCGATGACCCTAGAAAGTACATCTCATCGATTTGTGCCTTTCTCCTACGAATAATGATGAATTTGGTATGTAACCCAGTAGATTTGTACCTGGCGCGGATTCAGATCGAAGTTTCGAACCTCTAGAATCAATAGTTGAGGAGATATGGTCGCTTAAAGTTGAGCATTTTTTACAGGTAAGGGCCTGTCAAAAACACTGCAGATTGCTCAACTTTAATCGACCATAACTCCTCAACTATTGATCGTAGATGATCGAAACTTCGATCTGAATCCGCGCCGGGTAAATGTGAAAATGTGGGCTAAAGAAAGTTACTGTTAAAAGTTGGAGTAAACAACAGCGCTGTACACATAAACAAATTCTTCTTGAAAACGCAGATTCGTATGCATATAGCATTGTTGCGGAGCGTGCACATTCCGAACAGGATTTCCGTCTCGTGCGGCGCGGACATCGAACCGTTCTCAAAAAGAAACTGTTGTCCCCGAAGCGGCCCACCCAAGAAGACAACTTCTGCGGGTAAAAAACGCATCTGTTCAACGGACGGAACGCTAGACAAATCACCGGCGCGGCGCGGTCGGCAGCAAAAAAAAAAAGTCGATAGTTCCCAGGGAAAGTTGCCGTTCGCCAGGGTTTTGAAGACTGTTCGCGCAGCTGTGCTCCCGTTTCGAAGTTGTTTGATACGCCGGAAAAAGGAACGAATTTCGGGAGTCGTCGCATCCTGCACGACCGGAACGATATATCCCGGTAACGATCCGCGGGAGCGATACAACGCGGCCGAGAATAGACGGAGCCCCGGTGTATCGGGATGTTCGCGGAACCATCGGAAAATTACGAATCGAACTTGAGCAATTTATCGTCGGTCGGAAGCACGCGGATACGTGTGCATACCAACGACGCCTCGCTTCCGGTTACGGGAATCGCCGCGTAACGGCCGCGTAACAGACGTTTACATACGCGCAGCTATTCGTCTATCCGTCACCGGATCTTCCGCAGGAGCGATATCTATCGGTGCGCGGCGGGTCTCGAGAAACCTATCTTTCCCCGTGACCCCAGCAAGTCCCAACCCCGCGCCATTGCCATTACGTATCTCGTCCTTCGACGAGGAGGACAGATAATTGGTTCAGGCTACACGTTTTCCTTTATTAAACTGTGTTGCACGGGACGCATTGGGAATCGATGGGATGGTACTTTCTAGGGTTATCGATACCTCGACGTGACTTCGGATTGCTGGGATAGCGTTTTGTGTCTGCCTCGCAAAGATGCAATTGATAGGAGAGAATTGTCGATACATACCACTTAATCGAGTGGGGGCTCCGGTCCGAATCTTCGAGAAAATTGATTTTTCTACGTTTTTCTCTTCTTTCTCCTACGAATTATGATGTGTTTCGTATGTAGCCCAGTAGATTTGTACCCGGCGCGAATGTAGATCGAAATTTCGATCCTCTAGGATCAATAGTTGAGGAGATACGGTCGATTAAAGTTGAGCAATCTGCAGTGTTTTTGACAGGTCCTTACCAGTCAAAAATGCTCAACTTTAAGCGACCATATCTTCTCAGCTATTGATCCTAGAGGTTCGAAACTTCGATCTGCATCCGCGCCGGGTACAAATCTACTGGATCACGTACCAAATACATTATAATTTGTAGGAGAAAGGCACAAATTCTGAGTCCGGTAAAGTAAAGAGCAGCCAAACAGCTCACTATCGGAATCCTGGAAGCGAATTTTATGGAACAGTGGAAAAACATGATGCATTACTTATTGGTCATCCTCTAATACACGCTTTTATTTTTGTCACAATGCATGTGAAGATGCACGTGCTGTCCTTAGCGTTCGATACCTTCATCGCTCATAAAACAAGTAAATGTAATCGCAATTGTATCGCGTTTGGCCTCGTTTTAATCGGAAAAATTTCACCAATCCGTTGGCGAAGGTGTCGTAACGAAATAACTAAAAGTTTCATCATCAGTGGGGATACAAAAGTAACACTATCCGTAGAAACAAAAGTGACACTATGGGAGGTAAGACTGTAGTTTTTTTCGCGCGGTGTATGAAGCAAGAAGGTCCGTTTTCCCAGGGCGAAACATCTTCGCGTAAGCGATTATTGGTTTCGGTCTGACGCAGACCCTTGGCTCGAATCAACGCGGGTCTCTGATCCGGCTTTACGCAAACGGTCTAAAATCCTTCATAGACAGGCATTTGGCTGCAGCCTGTGAGCGTCTTGGAGCAATTTGTATTCGCGTTTCTACACGGTGATCTGTTCTAGCAATTCAGGAAAACGTTCCGGGCGCTGTTCCGACGATGCCTTCCCACGAACCGTACATTTTGCCGGGGACTGTCGCTCCTCCTGCTATTTCGGAGATAGCACACGCTGTTACGAGTTTAATGCACATATGTTACGCGATGCGACGCCCGCGCTGCTGCGCCGTTCCATATATGCGGCCGAGTATTATGCACGCAGTTGTCCAGTAAATACTGCCTCAAGTAGTGGAACAATTTCGAATAGAATTTTTTTCTCCTGACGAAACTCATTGCGACCACGTACCAAGCTTTTCCGCGGAACGCGGTTTCATTTCACCGTGCAATCGTACGCGCGGCAACCTCGCCGAATGAAAAACGTATTCCCGCGAGCGTGTCAGAGTGATGATGGGACGAGCATAGGTCAAAAAACGTTCACGATGGTACCCAGCTCATTCGGAATTCTCGGGGTTTCGATTTATTTCATTCAACGCCTTTTTGTGAGTATTCAAGAATGTTATTTAATCAGCTTCGATTACCACTGCCCATCACCAAATTTGTTCAACAATTACTGTTGGATGATTCTTATAGTGTTTCAAGTGCTGAGATTCCGAAACTGCCCTTAATATTTTCCCTAGACGCACAGTTTTTGAGAAACTTGATTTTGAAAAAAGAAACATATTTTTCAACTTTAAAAAAATATTGTGATGTTATTATAAAAGATATTGGATTGTTCTTTGCAGCAAAAGATTCTGCAGACTTTCCCGAATACAGTGATATCCAATATTAGTACATTATGAATGTTTAAACATGTTTAAACAATCGTCAAAGGTGGAGAGACACCACTTTTGCCTCAATTGTTGAGGATATTTTTCAACTTTAAAAAAATATTGTGATGTTATTATAAAAGATATTGGATTGTTCTTTGCAGCGAAAGATTCTGTAGACTTTCCACTCCCATTTTCCAGTTTCAACATCAATTTTTCAAATTCCACTCCGTTTGGAGTTCATTCTGGCATTACTGGAGGATATCTCGGAAATTATGCGAGACAGCGAAAAACTGAATTGAATCAATCTTGTGGCAAATTTTGTCAGCTTTAATTTTATATGGAATGGTCTTATCGCTAGGACGCATAGTTTCCGCGATATACGCGGAAAACCGAAAAAGAGGACCTTCTACATGCATTTGAAGTTGAAATTGAAAAATTGAAGTTGAATTTGAGAAATCGATGTTGAAACTGAAAAATTGAAGTTGTAATTGAAAAATTGATGTTGAAATTGAAAAATTGAAGTTGAATTTGAGAAATCGATGTTGAAACTGAAAAATTGATGTTGGAATTGAAGTTGAAATTGAAAAATTGATGTTGAAAACTGAAAAATGGAAGTGGAAGTTGAAAAAGTGAAGTGGAATTTGAAAAATTAATGTTGAAATTGAAGTTGAAATTGAAAAATTGATGTTGAAACTGAAAAATTGAAGTTGAAATTGAAAAATTGATGTTGGAATTGAAGTTGAAATTGAAACAGAAGTTGAAATTGGAGTGTTGAAATAGAAATTGAAGCAAAAACACTGACTCGAACAAATAATACCAAAGTGAACATTGAGCGCGGATATCTCGGGAACTATGGGATATAGCGAAAAACTGAATCGAAACAATCTTGTGGCACATTTTGTCAGCTTTAATTTTGTATAGAATGGTACGGAACTGTATATTATATATTATATGTACATACACATTAAATTTTAATATAACATACGCATGTTAAACATCCATATTTGAAAATTGGAAAACAAGATTTTGCGAAATTATGGGGGTTGACCAAGGTACCCCATTTCAGCTCAACTTTGTATTTTACTGACGCTAAAATCGTCGCGCATGCTTGAAAAAACCGTGCAATATCCCAACACTGCCCTGAGCGCGTTCCATGCTCGCTATTCGTGGCGCCTGGGAGAACTAGGGCCGCCACGGGGAGCGAGGCAAGTGGGCGAGGGGGCGGAGCCTTCGAAACTCGGCCGTCGCGAGTATAAGTATAATAAATCCGAGCGCTGCCCTACATCAACGATGGGCACAGTGGGACCCCCCAAATTCCTGCTTCCCGCATCAACCTGTCTTTGCAAAAAATGCCCATCCCTGCCCTACATTATTATGATTCCTATTTGTTCTTCGTTTTTGCTATGTTCAACCGTGTATTTAATAAACAAGAACATCAATTCTTTGTGTTTCTCGGTCCATGTTGAATACGGATATTGAATACAGAGAGGACACAAACAAGCCAAGAAATTAATGAGAAGTGGTTGTCAATCTCATCAGGATCTATGTCGTAATTACTTGGACCATGAAAGTGGAACTGAATCTGTTCAATTTTGATTAAACGTGAAAGTTTCCTTTTTACTCACTTGTTGCTGCATCCCTCGTTCAGGAAGTAGAGATCCTTGACCAGCAAGCTGAAGAAGGGTACGACGATTCTCTGTCGCTCGTCCGTAGCGCCGGCGCTACGCCACATCGCTGCTTTCAACGTGCTACGATAGCTGCTGAAATTGCTGCTCGGATCCATTTGGTGTTCCAGAATCGAGAATTTCGCCAACTGCACCTTTGACCACTGTAACAGAAAATATTTCGGTGTGCTTACTGTGCAGTGTATAACGCTGACCTTCGCGTATATATATATATATCTTTCTGTTTACCAAAATTAAAGAGCGCTACGAATTTATTCGTGTAACATGCTACAAATTATTTCATCTGGATGGATCTGCTGCATCTCTAGTTTCTCTTATTTTCAATCCCCGGATGAAATTTCGTCGTTTTACCGAGTTGGATGCTTCGTTTAAGCTCATCTCGTATTAATTGGTTTTATTTTATCAGATCCATGATTTTTCAATTTATAAATTGCTTTCCGAAGTATCCAGACTGTGCATAGTGCCATTAAATGTGCCCCTTCATATGAAGAATATTTTATACAAAACATTTTTTCATATTCCTGCTGGTTTCCGTAATAATTGACTGTCTCAAGATAAATGGACCACCCTGTATATTATATGTATATTAACACACTACCGACCGGTGATTATTGCATAATTTTGAAAGATCTATTGTACATGGCTAAACACTTTTTAATAGAACTTTCAATAGTAACAGCAATTTTTATTGTGAACTAACAAGTTACCCGCTATAACGCCATCTAATAGTTTCATTTAAGATTGCAATGTAAAAGAGAATTTCTGTGCTTTCTTGGTACAGCACAATTATTGAAAATCCTATTAGTAGGCTTCCGGTAGGTAAAGTGTTAAGTATGAATAAGATATCGATAATGATCGATAGTCACACCTCTAGTCGTTAGTTGGGGCAAAGTTCGAAAAGCACTATGGTTTTCGTTTAATCTTCGTCGTCTGAAAATTAGCTGTAGGATCGAGCCGAAGCGTTCTAAGGAAGATCGAAAGGCGTATCAAGCGAAGATTCAAGAAAAAACGATAGAGCGAAGACAGTGTAAAATGAAGGGAAGTATATACAAAAAGGGACACGATCGGAAGCTCGAGGGGGAGTACGTCAAAACAAAAGAAGAGCAGGGTCAGGAAGAGAAGTTAACTATCTGACCGTGCAAACGGCACGACTCGGCATGGCAGGGCATGGCAGGGTCCGGGACGACGCGACGCGGCGGGCAGAATTCGATATATCGGAATAGGAAAAGGGTATCGAGTTGAAAGCCATGGGATCAGCTCCATTGCATTGTATCCAGATGGCCGAGATGCACTTATTGTCTGTCGCGAACACGTTTCGCTCGGGCCCCTTTCTTCTTGTGCGTACTCGTATTGTCGATCTTGTTCAAGCGCCAGCGCGCAGGAAAGAACGATGGACAGGCGCGGGATAAACGTAAAGGAGTCCACGAACGTCAACCGTCGACGACGAACAGATTCTGGGAGCATAGTAGAGACAGTACAACTTCATAGGCTGTAATAGCTTCATGATTGGAGATGGATGTAATCGTGAAATGATTGTTTATGAAGCAACCGATAGTGCTTCTTTATTCCTTCTGTCTTGGAAATATAAATTTTCTTTTCCCTTCTACATTCCGCGACAAAACAATAAGACACCTCTAGATTTCTAATGTTTCTCAATACAAATGATGTATACAAAGATTTTGTATACAGATCTGTATATGTATGTAGAGTATCCTCTGTTTATTGTTAGTAACATACGAAGTAACTGCTATTATTTAACTTTATTTTGTAGTCTTCAACTTTAAACAAATATTGTGATGTTATTATAAAAGATATTGAATTGTTCTTTGCAGCAAAAGATTCTGTAGACATTCCCGAATACAGTGATATCCAATATTAATACACTATGAATGTTTAAACATGTTTAAACAATCGTTAAAGATGGAGAGACACCATTTTGGCTCAATTGTTGAGGATATTTTTCAGTTTATCTTAAAAAATAAGGGTCCGGCGTAAAATCTAACTGTATCACGCGATAGAGCAGACTTTTATCTTGAGAAACCACTCGTTAAAGTTTGCAACTATGACGTTTTTTTCGAGAACCACAAAACAAAATATCTTCGCCCGGCATAAGTTGCCGCCAGTGGCGCTCACCACTAGCGCGGTCTTAACATAAATTGTCTCATCGTTTTGTCACGGAGTGTATGCTCGTCTGAGCGTTAATTTCTGAATTAAAGCGCCGCGAATAGGTATACGACAGACGAGATTAATTCCGATGCCGATGCCGACGTCTGCGTCGACGCATTCATCGTTCACGAAGTTGATTCAATTATTACTTTCGCCTACCGTGGCTGCCGCGGGAACCTCGAAGCTGCGCCGCGACGCGGATCATTTCAACGACCGACTGTTTTCGAAATGGAAAGATGGAAGAATAACTCTATCGGCGCATTCTGTCCGCGTCGACGCCAAGCGAAAAATTATCAAGTTGGAACGGATTAGATTTTCCGTCTGGGATACAGTAATCTTATTCAACTATTCGACAGTTCTTTCTCCACCTCTCCCACGAGTTCATCAACTTTTTCCCCACGACAACTTACTAATTAGCAATTAAGCAAACCGCTGAAAAGCATCACGTTTTTAATCGGAGAACAATCCAATAAATCTTCTTTTCTCTCAAAGAAAATGATGTCAGTTTACGTAAACTCTGTTTTTACCTGCTTGATCTCAACAACACGTGCTACTACGTTTGGTCCTGACCTTTTTGGGGCACCCTGTATGTAGAATTTAATCGACTGTAACTCGACCACTAATATGGCCGGCTATTCGCTATAAAATTGTTAGCCATTTCCGGTCCTGTGCGATTTAATTAACCGAAAACTATTTCCATGTTGTGCCTCCGAACACGCTAATTCGTATTAATTAAACTGAGTTTCGTTTATCTCGGACTTTTTCGTCCGCTCAATTGAACAGCACGTCTGCCACCGTAGAGTAGGTTTGCGATAAACGTTCAACAATTATCACACTTGTCATGTAAATTGAATAGACTGTTATCGAGTTGACAGTCGCGTTAAATATTTCTCATTTTACATTCGATTGGGAAGAATATGCGATTTTATTTCTGACACATAGTGGAAATTTGCTTATTCGGAACGTCTGAATTATATAATTGAAAAGTGTTATCAAAGAGTTCTCCAGGCGCTTAGAAAATAAATAATCCATGTACCTACAGTTGCGTAAATCTTGTTAAGGTGGAGTGGGTTATTTTTATTATAATATGAACGAAACTTCTCTAGCTTGTATTTATCAATGTAGTATAGGCTAGTATGAATTATTCTACATAGATGTCGCCCAAGAATAAAGCTGTTTTCCTCGCTTAAATCAACCAATGCCAAACAGTCACGTGCGAGGTACACAACTTTGAGGTTACCCTGAACGTGCAATAGTTCACAAGTTATTAATATATTTTGTGTTGTTATTTTAGGTAAGTACAACAAATATTGACGTAGGTTTACATTAAATAAACCGTTTTTATTGTATTTTTTTAAATTTATTGAGAAAAACACTAAGATGCACTTGCCCCGTAAATATTACTACACGGGGCAAGTCCGTACTATGACGGTAGGGTAAGTCCGTACGGTATGGGTAACTATAAAACTAAACAATATAATTAATGCAACAAAAAGCATTTTGTAACAGGCTTGATAATAATTCTTTTCTTGCCCCGTAGCACTCTTGAAACAAGGTTCGAAAGCATTTTTAAACTTTGTTTTAATATCGCTGCATCCCCTTTCATATTTCAGCATAAAAGTACATGCTTCTTTAAAAATGGATAACTATAAAACTAAACAATATAATTCAATGCAATAAGAAGCATTTTAAAGCAGGCTTGAAAGCATTTTTAACTCTCACAGACGGACTTGCCCCATTTTCGGGGCAAGAGCGTCCTAGTTGACACTTTGTACAATATCCTATCAAGATGATAATTTTCAAGCACAATTAGAATCCTACATAATACTAATTCATCAGTAATAACGGTGGCAAGAGTTTGATACCAAGAACGTTCAGTTTTCACATACCAGACTGAAAATACATCAGTTTAAAGTCCAACTTTGCAGAAAGTAGGGCGAACTTACCCTTAGATTCTTTCCTTTTTCCAAAGTGAAAGCTCCATCTTGCGGAAATTAAATTTTTCAAGGATCAAGAGTCTCCTTCGCGGAGTATACTGAGTTCTCATAAGGAGAGAGAAGGCTTTCCTCGCCGCGGGTGCCATTTCTCCCGACGTGACTCGATTCGATTTCTCGAGAAATGCTGTCGCGGTGTGAAAAAAAGACACCGGGAATCGGAGACCCCGGTGGATCCGGTAAATTGAAACTTGGATGTGAAACGGAGGGGATAAACGGAGAGGTTACCGGCCGTAGAGTGTTGTAAGTTAGTGGGTTGAGGTTAGGAACAGCCAGAAAGAAGAATATAATAATTAATGGGATTGCACTATAATATTTCGATTGTTATTGCAGACTTTGTGTCCAACATAGGACCTGTTTCCAAGCAAAGTCCTTCGACAAAGCGCCAAAGGAATGAGTACTTGTTTTTGGTGATAGAACTCTAGTTACAGGAATGTTGAAACGGCTAATTGTTTCGTTCGCAAACGAAGGGAGATAATTAAATGAAAATGGAAATTAAACATTAGGAGATAGAGGCAGTTATATTGCGTTCTTCAGAATTCATTTCAAAGCAATTCGACTCAACGTAGCGTGATTTAAATCTGAATGGATTTTTCTTTCCGGAAACAGTATTCGTCGTCGGTTGAATATTTCTTTCTGCGTGCACGATTGTCACGGTCTCGTCAGAACATTAAATATTTAAATGAAATTTCTCCGATGGAAAATGAATGAAGCTGCGTGAGCGAGAACGTTAACATGTTTCGGGGTAGCGAATGTCTGCGGTCCCGTGTTCGTCATCCAATGTTTTTCTCGCAGCTGGAATTTTCACATTTCCGGTTGATTTACATATTAAAAACTTAATTTGAATCCGACTCGTGCAGTTTCGCAGAATAAAAGAGCAGTGCGTCGCCGAAGGTAGAGAGCCGCGGACGATAAATTATTAGAGACCAAGTGGAAAGACTCAAAGAAAAAGGGGAATGCAAATTCGTTCGAGAAATTCGATTCTCCTCGCCGGGAAACTGAAAATTCTGGAATCACTCGAGACGGAATCAGACAGATAATATTTTTCGTCGAATCGTTCAATATTAAGCTCCATGAACTTGAGATTCTTTAATTAGGTGCCTAGAACGCTCCGGCAAATCGAAGCTAATAAAGGGTCTAGCTCACCACGATTTTTATTGGCAAAGCGTGCAAAACAGTGCTGTTAGGTGAAAGATAATCCCTAAAAATTTTAAGTCGCTAATCCCTCGTTTGAGGATAATATTTTGCACCTTATCATTTTTGTTCTCGGTTGTTAATTAAGATATTAAGCTGGAGAAACGATAATATATTTTTTCGCATTGGTGAGCGAAGTATTAAGGGTAGAATAAAATCACTTTTTAATGATTGGAGGTTGCGAGCAACCTGTCGACGATTCGCGTAAAATTATTCCCGTGAAACGGAGGAGAGTTGTTTCTTCGCGGGGCGCGTGATAAATCGGAAAAAGGGGGATCATCGCGATCAAGCATAATTAAATTCTTGAAGTTCAGGACGCCACGACGAAAAGTCGGACATTAAATATGCATTAGTCGAACTCTCAAACCGTGTCGCAGTCTCATAAAATGTCGAACAAATTTTGACACTTTCTAAAACTGTGGTGAAAGTCGAGGAAATGAAGGTTCGCGATGAAGATTTTCGACGCTAAGAGTACATCAGATAGATAACACAATCCACTTTATAAAATGAGGTCTCTCTCTTCTGACAGAATTATACAGGGTGTCTCAAAATTCTTTTTAGTGCATTTTAATATAAGCGCGGTCTTTAAAAAGTTTTTTTATATATTTTTTATTTTCTGCTTTTTAGTCTTTTCTAAATTGAACGCAAGATGTACATAGTAATACTGGTATAAAATAGTAAGATATAGAAACGCAAGATATGGAAATACGCGAGATAGAATGAGGGGATGACTCCGAGAGACGATGTCTCTTGATGGAGTCCGAAATTGTACGAAATGAAACTGAATGAACGGAACACCACAACCACACTGAGCTCCTTCGGTGCGAAGTGGGCCCAGTGATGTGATCAGACCCACCGTAACTCGCGCATGCGCGGCAATTTCAGCCTCAGTAGCGTAACTATTTCGATGCAATCGTGTAGCTTGAGCACCCCGCAGACTTTTATAATTGAAACTTATTCTTTATTTTGAGGATGGGATAGGGAAAGAGCACTGCAATAACTACGCAAAAGAATACATAATCGTCTCTCGTCCATCAGTCGTCCCGCCAATAACACTGGTACATTCCCGCCAGAATAACTGCCTCAAGGCGTTAGGGCCCTGGTCGCTCGGCTGCGTCATTGTAGATACGCTACTGTCTTGGCCGCGCATGCGCGAGTTACGGTGGGTCTGATCACATCACTGAGTGGGCCAGTGGACTGGGGTTGAGTCGGAGTGGGAACGCGTACCGGAGTAGGGAGCCCTGGCGCGGGGAGTGGGGATCGCTGAATGCGATGACGTAGTGGGCCATCTAACATTTGGAATTTGAATCGGCTATAAAAAAAAAACTAATGAATATTTTTTCAAAGTTATGAGTTTATTAAAAAGATTGAACCTTTCCATTTAGGAATGGAAGACAACATCATTCCAATGACTGCCACGGCTAGCCTTACGATACCCCATTCGATCAGTCCAATTTTTCAGTACATTTTCGATTGTTTGGCCCTACCAAGCGTTAATATAAAAATTGTTTCTTTCTCCTAGACGCACAGATTCTTTTTTAAATTTGTTTTATAATATTGCATTGTCACCCAGTTCTGAGCTATGTTTAAAGTTTCAAGTCTCTAGCTCATCGAGAAGTGGTTTAAAATTCAATTACAAGATCTGACGCATACAACAACGACAACTCGGCAAGCTAATATAAGCGTGGTAAAAAGAGAGTGCGGGGTGTAGTATGAAAGAAAGCACAGTACTAATGCCAGCTTGAAAATAATTAAGCACACGACTGCACGTTCAAATCGAAGCAACACGGGGTCAGTAAGAACAGAAATGGTGTTGGCGATCACGTGACTGACAGGACAATCGAAGTATCAATCGAGCTTTTTTCTGGTCCCGCGTAGATTCGCTGGATCCGTGGAAGAATTCCATCGAACTCGGCCCTCGCACGAATCATTTTCGCTCGTCTACTTCGTCGATAAAGATTTCGAACAGCTTCGAGCTGTCGATGCTGCCAAGCCGCGAGACTTTCACCGGGCCTCTCTCCCTCCGTCCCGTTTCGTCCCGCAGCTTTCTCCTGCGATAATGAACTGTACCCGGCAGGCGTGGCGGGGGTCGGAGGGTGGTATCTGCCAGGAGAGTCACAACGACCGAACGTAATTAGCTTTTTGAGGGGCGAAAAGTGAGCGGGGGTCCCCTTTTCACGACGCTGGAAGGAGACGTCATTCGCAGATTATCTCTGTGGGAAATTAACCCCCGTGCAGAAGAGGGGCGGCGGGTGGGGGTTGGGGATGGGCGTCGAAAAGTGGGGAGAGGGTGGTATCGTTTATCTTTCAGCGACGTCGCCGTATCGGCGGTTTCTCTCGAACGCGAGCCAACGAACGCGCCTCGAGATACGGGCGACGAGTTTTCGAAGCCGAGTTTCGTCTCGAAACTCTCTCGCGGAAGTTGAAAGTTGCACGGCTTCTCTCGCCCGGCAAAGAGAATATTCTCCTCGGGCAAATGGCAGTCGCCTAGGATTGGTGCCGTGTTTCAGTGGACTGACAGACACAGGCGAGTTCTTTCGCCCCGGATTTTCGTTTGCGATTCAGCTCGACGCGATCGAATTCGAGAACCGACTGATCTAAAATGATTATTACCAGTTCATGTATTTTCAACATTTTCGATCGTTATTTCTTGAAAAAATATACAATTCCTCGGTATGAAAGAATTTTGTGTTACACCTATTCTAGAAACTTCAAATTCGATATCAAAGTAGTTTTTTTATACGGACATAGAATAATTAGATTTTGTAGATCAATTTCAACGGAAACAATTGAAAGTGCAATTGATCGCCTTGCAAAACGATTGCGTTACTGCTCAAGGTCATCATTTTCGAACGTTTAATTTAATTCGAATGAAATAATTGCACATTTTAAAGTTGTAATTTCCTCGTCTTGACATTAGCTACAACCAGAGTTGGGCAACAATGTTATTTATATAAAAATTTCGAATAAAGTGGGTTTTTTCCAAGTGGGTTTTTAACACACTCTATTCGAAATTTTTATTTAAATAAAATGTTTGCCCAACTCTGGCTACAACACTGTAAAGTTGAAAATATATGGTGCCATTAAAAAATTCAAACAATTTTGAAAACGGCAACAATCAAAACAGTACAATTTTTCTCTCGAGCATTTTCTTTTATCTTCAAGCCTAAGCGAAGCTATTTACGGTGGGTGTACAAAGTATTGGTACACTTTTTAAAAATTAATAACTTTTTGTAATTGTACCAAACGACCTGATGTTTTATAATCAATTAGAGGCATTGGTTTACGAAATGATATGCAAGAAAGATTTTTCATTACATGCAAAAATGGAAAAAGCATTTTTCAAAACTTTTTTATTTGGGCCCTTAATGAAAATTTAAAATATATGTTTTGTAGATCCATGTTAGTTATAAACATGCTGAAAATTTCATCGAAATCGATTGAGATACACACGAGTTACAAGCGGTTCAAAATGGTGAAAATCGTAGTTTTACAAAACCACAGAATCGTGCATCTTTCGATGGCTGTCGTTTTTTCCTGCGTCAACCGATTTCGATGAAATTTTCAGTATGTGTATAACGAGCATAGATCTACAAAACGTATACTTTAAATTTTCATTAAAAGTCCAAATAAAAAAGTTTTAAGAAATGCCTCTTCTATTTGTGCATGCAACCCTGTAAACTACAATTTTTAGAAATTTTTTTTATCATATCATTTCGTAAACCAATGCTTCTAACTGATTATAAAAAAATCAGCTCGTTTGGTACGATTATAAAAAAGTTATTGCTTTTTAAAAAGTATTATAATAACTTTTTAAAAAGTGTACCAATACTTTGTACTACACTGTAGATGTCCTGTCCCTCTTAAAAACTGGCAATCATAACTTCTGCAATACTTCTGGAATGTTGTAAAAAAACTGACACGAATAACTCGTGTCCAACAGGAATTCAGTATAACTGTACTCGTCGCACGTTAATATTTTCTGTCGAAAACAGTTGAACTGAAAAAAGTTGTTACCGAACAACCTTGCGTCGAAACGAATCGCGTTAGCGTCGGCATGAAAAATCCGTGGATGCTTTCGCGAGTTAGCAACGATTTGCGAGTAGGTAGACCGACGAGGATTGGGGGTGAAAATAAGGCGCGTGCGTGACCGAACGCAAACGTTAAATTTTCATTAACGAAAATTACGAAGCGGGGCTGCACCGCTTGGCTGATGATAGTTCCAGCAATTATTTTAAACGCGACCTGTATAAATCAGCTGGCCGAACCAAATGAACCCTGAATTACAGTTCGCATCGAATAGAGCTGGGGGATACGTACCCGGACGCACCGGCTCGGTCTCGTAATTAAAAACGAGAAAAAACATATAATGGCTGTTCCGTCTCGCAATTTGTCCAGCCAGCGGTAAAGTTCTATGAGTTTGTCAATTTGTCGGAGAGAGTATTTTCGTTTCGTTCATTCTAACAAATTTAATCGACACGTTCTTCTGAACGTTATAGCAGAAGTATAAATATTGTTCGAAGAAAGGATGGCAAGGTAGTGGTGTAACTATTGATTATTATCGATATCTTATCTGAAATTGATCGAGCCAAAAGTTGCATCGGATAGAAAGAGAAAATATAGAATTATGAAGACACCGTGTATTCCTTACACCCGCTATATCCGACAAAAACGCTTAAAATCGCTCAACTCTAAACACCCATAACTTTCGAACCAGCGAACTCCTAAAATTGGAACTTAGATTTTCGGTATCTTCTCGATAAGATGCATAGGATTATAATAATGAAAAGTTAACCCTTTGCACTCGAAGCGATTCTAATTCGAAAATCAAAATCATTTCTTTCAAACCAGATCATTTTTATTCCTCGTAATCTTTTTTACATTGTGCACATGAAATTTAACCAGTTTTCTCATGTAACACAGTTGAGCTTTTCACAATTTATAGAAAACAGACGAATTTAATAATATTATAACTGTTTTGAATAATGGTGTGGCAATTTTTACTGGCGCCTCAGAGTCGCCATTCGAGTGAAAATGGTTAAAAATTTCTGGGTACCTAAGGTGAAGTTCAGCCGAACTACTATCAATAAACGGACCAACAAAAAGTGAATCCGAAGGTTTAAAGATGACTTGGTCAGTGTCAAACTTCAGCGGACTTATTACACAACCTAACACAATTAATACAAGCGTTTTCGATTCTGTCTCATGGGGGAGTAGCAAATGCGAGTGTTCGATTCTTGGCGATTCGTCACGGTTAGCGCTGGTCTCCGTGGCGCCACGCTCGATTTACGAGGATTACAGGCCGCTTATTGCCGCGCTCACCCCTGACCAAGGGGTTGGGGGGTGCAAACGAGCGTGGCCAATCCTACGTGCCATCGTCGTATTAACGCTTGACGGAGCGCGCGCGTCGCCATTCTTCCTGCGACGAAACAGGAAGCGCGAGACCTCTTAAAAACGTTATTTCCTGCGCATCTTATTCGACGTACTACCAGCTGAAATTGAACTTTTCATCACAGGACTTTCGTTGGCTCATCCTCATCGACAATCATTTCATCGAGGATCATTTCTTCGACAATCATTTCGTCGATAATTTTTTCATTGAAGCTTACTTTACGAAGTTTATGGATATCTGAGACTCGGAGACGGGAACCCGAAATTCTACGATGACATTCGAGCTCCTGAACGTTATAAATTTCCGGGTAGCCGAATAAAATATTATATACGAATATAATTATCTCATGCATTAAAATACATTAATATGTGTCACCCTAAAATAATGTTTCACTTTACGAGTAGAGTTGTTTATTGTAGAGAAGAATTGATACTGTATGTTACTTACTGTTTTTTTCAGACGGGATATTGGCGACATATTCAGGCCAGCAATAATAGCCATCAGGGAATTGAAGTTGCCGATGTTGAAACATTCACGGGCCGTTTCAATCCAGTATTCAACCACGCGGACGCGTTGCTTCTTTTTTGCATGCTGTAAAATGGAAAATGTTTTTCAAAATGTTTGTTAGTTTGACCTTTCACCTGGCAATGTTTCATCGCTTACACATATGCGGAATACGAAATCAAAAATTGTTTCTACTATCGAGCTCCTCAATTTTTATCTGGGAAATATATTTCCCTTTTTACGTAAACATTGAATTTTACATATTTTACTTGATGTGTCTTATAAAAAATTTCCTTGATTTCACTTATTGCTTCATGACGATAGTATACATATATATTCATTATATATAATATCTTAATTAAACCAAATAAATGAATTAATTAAAACAATATTATTAATTATATAGAATTTATGTATAAAATTTAAAAAATACTAATAGAAGCTTAATATTATAGGGAATAATATTAAGGTTTCATTTTAAATAAATTGGGAATTTTCATATTTATTGAAAAATTTATATAAATTTTTGTATTTATTTAATGAAACTAAAAATTAAAGGATTTATACTCGGGGAAAAATTATGTTTTGAAGTATAATAATAATAACTTATTTGGTGCATTCAAAACACTAAAGAATTAAAAAAATGAGAACGCTTTTCGAAGGTAAAAAATTGGAAAAAATTAATTTTGTATGAAAATTGATTTTGCAGAAGATTTAATATAATTTAATAATAATATATATTGGATAATAATAATATAATAATATATTTCGTAGGGTCAATTAAAGCGTTTCTTATCGAAATTTACCTTGCACACTTCGGTCGCTACAAAGTAGCTCAGTCTATTAAACCATTGGACGTATGACTCGAGATTTCGAGTTTTCTTCATGTCCTTGAAGGATGTTTCCAAATGAGGAGACTCCTGTATAGATGAGAATAAAATTAGATAGATCGAGAATAAAAATAGAATCGAAAAATCCTTAAATCAATACCTTAGTCTATGTCCTTTTTCGTGATTTCATTTTCTGCATTTATACAAATAGTCTGCATGATCGTTATCATTACAAGAATTTGTTCTACAATCGTTTCGCATTAGAAAAAAATATGACACTTTTAGAATTGATATAGAAGCTAATATTTAGGAGTTTCATAACAGTTATTCCAAATAAAAGTTTTCCATAATTCTTTCAAGAACTGAAACCGATATCATAACCGATCTCAAGTCCTGATTATTATTAACTACTAATTGGCTATTCTTTCGTATAATTATTATTAGACTGCGGATGTTTATGCAATTTTTAATCTTTGCAGGCAAATTTCAAGAAAGTGGGAACAAACAAAATCTTTTTCTCAATGATTCCTTTATAAATTTGAAATAAATTAAAATCGTATTCAATTCTGTGGAACTTTATATTCTAGCATTTTTTGACCATTTTTTTAGAAGCCACAGATGCATAAAGATCCGCAGTCTAATTATTGGGTTGGCAATAGAGCCCAATTTTTTATTCAAGCAATGAACTTCACACATTACCGACCGGTGATTATTGCGTAATTTTGAAAAATCGATGGAATATGGTTAAACACTTTTTAATGGAACCTTCAATAGCAACAGCAATTTTCATTGTGAACTAACAAGTCACCCTCAATAACGTCATCTAATAGTTTCATTACAGATTGCAATGTAAAAGAAAATTTCTATGCCTTCTATCGGTACAGCACAATTATTGAAAATCCTATTAATAGCTTCCCGGTAGGTAAAGTGTTAAACAAGTCATTATTCTCATTATTGTCATTATTCTTTTTGGCGAAAGATCTCCGAACAAAAGGGAAAATATCTTATTCACTAAAGTTAAAAATGCCGAAATTACTTTCATACCAATCCAACATTATTAATTAGCTAGAAGATGGGACGTACCTTCGCGAAAGCTTGGACGAATTCTTCAGGGCCGATGTAGGAGAGCCTCTCGAGTTCCACATGGGTCAATTGCTGTGCCAGAACCGTGGCGGAGGGACACAGCTCGGTGATGTCCACCTGAAAAACGACGTGACAGTTCCATTCGGTTAAAGTGTCGAAGTAAAGGGTGTCCACGGGAAATCGCGGGAGCAGGATGGAAACACAAGCTTGGATGGTGGAAGGCAAGGGGTAGGACACGATGAAAGGGAAGAACGAGGGCGTCAACGAGAACTCGATTCATGGGGAACGCGGAAAGACAGAAAGCGGAAACGGCGAACGTGCAGGGCGTCACGACGCCCTCCCCTTCTTTTCCTTTCCAATTTCACGTTCTCGTGCTCCGCCGAGCAAATTCGAGCCAGTTCTTATCTTCGCCAACCACAGTTTCGAAGTGGTTCTGGGGACATTCGACGCTCTCGGACACCCCCTGATAAAGATCTGGTGACTGCCGGTTATATACGATGTCATTTCTACCGCGGATACTACCGGATGCTAAGCACACGCTGTGCATCTTCCTTAATATCGCGTATATACCATACGACACGTGTACGACGCGACACGTCTGCTCAGAAACCACCCAGCCATTTAATATTACAGTAGATAGAATAGCGAGCGTTTAAGGATGTTCTGGAGGTATATAAAAACGCAAGAAAATGTTTGAAAATTTGACAAGATATAATAATTCTTACTAAATTAATGCAATTACCAAAGTTTGGGTTCGATTCACTGCACCGTTTATGAATTATAGCAACTTAAAGCTTGCACATTTTAGCACATTTACTTATGGAGAATTCATAAAATTCCACCTCAAACCCTATTTAAAAAACCTTGAAGAAACGCAACTAGAAACTCCAGTCTTTTTTTGTATACAGGGTGGGGCAATAACTATTAGCACCTCAGATATCTTCGCAACTATAAGTTTCACAGAAATATTTGCTGAATTAAAATTGCACAGTACGAAGGGGGCCATCCGGTGGCGATAACAGTTTTTTTTGCAGGTGGAGGTACTTCGGAAATTTGAAGGTCACCTTCATTTCTTAAATGGAATGAGGTATTTTTTAATACAGCAATCGATGCAGCTGGACATTCGTTATAAAAAAGTACTAACCTATGCACGTCGAAAAGTTAGTAGTTCAGGAGATATTTCAATTTAAATTTGGTGTTTTAGAGTTATTTAAATTGAATTGAATTGTTGCTTCCAATAATCTCAGCAACCTCCAATTTCCGGATGTTAAAGAAATTTCGAGACACCCTGTGTATCTGTGATTCTTGAAAATCATTATTTAATAGACATATTCTAATGAGTTCGTCTGATAATTGCGTCATTAAGAATGGTAGTTGGACAAAGAATTACCGCCATTGTTATCGCTCGATTGTTACCGTGAGTAGTAATTAACGGTAATTTCCATATATTTCGTTAAAAGGTGAGCAACAGCCGGCTAATTATGGTAACTGGAGCAATTATCTCTATGTAATCTAACCACGCTAATTGCCATTTTTAGCTGTTGATAATTCCTTAATGCGGCGGGCGGAAAGGTAGTCAAAATGTTCGCGCAGTAAAAATTACATATGTCACCAACGGATGTCTTTATGCATCTTTATGCATTTATAACAAAAATGAGTAAGTGTGATTTAAAACATTCAAGAATTTAAAAATTCTGTTGTATTATTTTCAACCTTCTATCCATGTTGACAAAGAAAATAAATTTCTCTTTCACTCCAGCTTGTTATAATTCAGGTAAAACATTTTTATTTTGCATAAAGATCTAATCATGATTAAGGGTAGACTTTACTTTACCGGACTCAAAATTAATACCTTTCTCCTACGAATTATGATGTATTTGGTATGTAATCCAGAAGATTTATACCAGACGCGGATGCTGATCGAAGTTTCGATCCTCCAGGATCAATAGTTCAGGAGTTATGGTCGCTTAAAGTTGAGCAATCTGCAGTGTTTTTGACAGGCCCTCACCTGTCAAAAATGCTCAACTTTAAGCGACCATATCTCCTCAAGTATTGATCCTAGAGGTGCGAAACTTCGATCTGCATCCGCGCCGGGTACAAATCTACTGGATTACATACCAAACACATCATAATTTGTGAGGCACAAATTTTGAGTCCGGTAGACAAATAAGAACACGTTCCATTCACATTTTCCTTTCTCCGGTGTCGAGTCACGCTCGACGAAGCAGTGCAAAGGGTTAAAATCCCGCGAATGGAACTAAAATTCCAGATTTAAGGTGTAAAGCCTAGCTAAAAATATTACCGTCGAATAATGCAATTGTCCCGTTCGTGATTCTAGGGATTAAAACAGGTACTAGAAATGTCGATCTCGCAGCCATCGTCGCTTATTTCCACTGACTTACATTTTTCAGCTGTTAGTTAGGAACAATAACGAAGATTATCTCCGCGTTTTTCTGTCCCCGTTGAATTCTGCCCGCTCTCCACGAAATTAAAGATGCCTCGTCGAGCGCGGCTCTCGCGAATGAAAAAAAGTCGGTCGCGCTTCACCTGTGTCGATACGACGTCGACGCCGCTGTTGCCGCCGCGTTTGAATAGCATTCGACGCCGGACGTTTCTGTGAAACGTCATATCGTTTCCTTGACGCGATAAAAGTAAGAACTGTCGGGCACGGGATTGAAATCGGCAAGCTGCGTGATTCGGTTACAAGCGAATAGCGTTCCCGCGGCTCCGATTTCTTCGAATTAGATCGCCAATCGAATTATCAATGAGCGCGGACCCGACTGGTATGACAGGAAGATTTCGACGGCGCTCGTCCGAGACAGCATTGATTCGAACCACTTGGAGCAAACAGAGCGAAACGGAAGCGTTTGATTTATGTGCAAATTCACCCGAACACCAGCCATTGGGTAAAGTTGATCTCTGCGAAATGATTTTGCAATAAGTCGTTCAATATCTTATCCAAAGGAAACAACTTAAAACTTTATGTATGACAAAGAAAATCAGTAGTTTTCCCGTAATCTCTCTTAACCTCTTCAATTGAAAGTTTTGAAAATAATCAGGCATATTTTAGCTATTGGAATGCACATCTATGATTTTTTTCAGAATTTTTAGCTTCGACACTGAATTATAAAAAATAAAACTGCTTTGTAAAAATATTAAGTTTATATTTTTACAGATTTTTAAAAATAATTATATATGGAATATATGTATATATATAATTTTATCCCCCTTTATCTACTTCTATATTTCATCCATCTATTTCTGTAGATTGTACAATCTTTTCATTACATATCGCAGGTATTTCACCTATTTATAGGAGCTATTAATTTCATTGTTTCAATTGTATTAATAAAAATTATTTCTATTAATTATGATCAAGTCCCTCTTTCCCCTGATCAGTAAAATTACTGCTATCCTACTATTATTATCATTACCCGTTCTAGCTGGTGCTATTACTATACTTTCAACTGATCGAAACTTAAATACCTCATTTTTTGATCCATCAAGAAGGGGGGACCCTATTTTATACCAACACTTATTCCGATTTTCTGGCCACCCAGAAGTTTAAATTCTAATTTTACCGGGATTTGGCTGGAATTCACATATTAATTTTAATGAAAGAGGAAAAAAAGAAATTTTTGGAAATTTAGGAATAATTTATGCCATGCTAGGTATTGGATTTTTAGGATTTATTGTTTGCTAGTTTGTGAATAAATAAAGACTGTGGTGCCCAACATTGTGAACCCACCTTTATAAACTGCAGGTCCCGCTGAAATTAGGAAATAGCGCGAGTGGAAGAGGGGGAGTGTGGTAAATGCATGTGAAACCCTGATGGGATCAAATATCATTACTAGACTGCGGATGTTTATGGAAAATAAAAAATGTTTCCATTGATTGCAAGACACAGGAGACAAATAACAAATTCATTCTTCTTTTAATTACCTTATTAAGGTGAAATTAATTCACTGGTGGCCTTAAATCTTTTTAATACCTCCATTGTTTTAAATTGTACGTACCCATTTTTGTCATAAATGCATAAAATCCGCAGTCTAATCATTCAATACAACTATGTAGATGTACTAAAAAAAGATGTATTCAGAGAGTGAGTTATCATTATAAGGCCATTGGTAGATGGGGTCTTAAACAATCTTTGCCAATCCTTCATCGTAAACTTATTAGATGTCACTGACAAAAACCATTGTTTTTTTAACCACGAAAGAATCTTTCATCTCCCGGATGACGCGGCATTAAACGCATATTTCATCCGAGGCGAACGAATAATAGCGACGTTCTTTATGATCAAAGGAAGATTAATTTACTGCGGTATAATAAATAACTTCCTGCACGAGAAGCTTAACCGAAATGGCTTGCTCGCCGATCACGAGTCTCAAAAAATCGTTGAAAACGGGTTCTCCAAACGAATATTAATTCCTTTCCGCCTCGTGCGAAAGTAGACACGTTATTTAATTTCGTGAAAAAGTGATTTCAAATGACCATAAGGGTATCACATATTAGTAAATCAACTTTTACTTTTCGAAGATAAATGTTTGATTAAGATAAGACAAAGTTGAGTTTTCAATTGAATTTTTACCGCGTCCGTTGCACATCTTGGACGAAGAAGCGCATGTTGGTTAATGAAACAGAACCTTAATCTTTTCCCTATGGAAAGAAAGTTTCGACCGTACATTTCGCCACTCGACCGTGATCGGCTACCATGGAAAGCTAATTTCGCGATGGCTTCGGCACTTAAAAAAAGAAGAAATTGAAATCTGAAACCTTTTGACGAAGAAAAGTTTTTATGAATTTAGCCGGAGATTGCAGGTATAAACGTTGCGTTGGTTGTGTTTTGTTTATAAAAAGGGGAATATTTGATATCGAATGAAACTTCCGTCTCGGAACTTATTCACCTTTAACCTGATTTTTAATTTAATTCCGACTGCAAAAAGTGGATTGTACGCTTGAAATGTAACTCCGACATTTACGGTTAGATAAATATTTTAATTATGAAGCTACTTCTAATTATGAAACTATATAAATGTCGATTGTAGAAATTTTAGAAATTGTTGGAAAATTTTAAAAATTTAAGAGATGTCAATGCATTTTTTCTTTTTCTTTTTTAATTTATTTTACGTCGCTTCTCTAACTGTTGTGGACCTACGGTTTTTATAAGGTGGGTTCCGAACCACCTTGGGCACCACAGTTTAAAATGGCACATAGAATATTTCCAGAGATTTCTCCTTTATTCTTCATTAAATCTTGATTAAATCTCTATTAAAGTCATTAAGGGAAGAAACAGCATTCAATTTAGCTTTTATTTCTTGCAATCGATGTAGACAATTTTTATTTTGCATAAAGATCCGCAGTCTATTAATAAGTATTTGTTTGCGACGTATGTTTCCTTTCAAACCTTTTCTCTTCTCGATGAATAGAAGGTGTTGACGTAAAAATAAACTCAAACAACAATTTTCTTTGGTGTAAACAATTTTGCGTCAAGTTTCTTTCACAAATGTCCACCGATCCAGAGGTGTAGATTTACTCCTTGGACGGATGACCATTACTTTTTATACACCCTGTACCTACTGTGTTCCTTTTTACACAGCGTTCATTTGCATACATTTTTTCGAAACGAGACTACCGTGTAAATGGGGAGAACCGGGTCTATTTGAACGTAGACCAACTGTTTCTACTGAAATTAGACGCGTCCCATTGGACGGGAAACACATTTTTGTGCGGAGACGTAGTCACAGCGATCCAAACAGAAGAGTTAGTAAACGAGATAAGCTTACAATGGCTATATTTTATAGGGCACACGTGCTGGGAATAACTCGAAACCGTTGGAAAAGCTGAAAAACCGTCTTCGCGCGTTTCGCATCGGGCGAACCTTTTAGTTACCTATTCCTTTATGCGCAACAGCGGCCGGGTGGGAATCGGTGCTGGAAAAAAAGCCAAAGGCCCTGGGAATGCAGCCTCCGGAATGCTTGCTATCAGGCGTATTTAAATGTTCCCGTTAACGCAGTTACGCCGGATAACGGGATTTTAATTGATAACGATAATACACGTTAAAATCCCGTATTAACTCCGTTACATGCTATTGTATTCAATTAACGCGGAATCGAATTAAATCCCTGCTTTTAAATGATTAAAACGCGTCACTATCAATTTCACGTAATCTCGTACAGTCTAATTACTGTCATCACTCGCTGTCATTTTAATCATACAAATATTGTGCTGTCCATGATGTCTTTGAAACTGTTACATTTTATATTCAGATTGCACATTATTCATTTCCATTTCAGCTTGCTAGCTATTAGGGTTAAACTTCATCATACGGGACGACACATTTTGGATTCTTTTATGTGTAATCCTGTTGATTTTGGCAGGGAAATACCGAAAATCCAAGTTTTAATGTTAGCAATTCACTGGTTCGAAAGTTACGCGTGTGTAAAGTTGAATTGAATTCTTGGAATTAACAGAAACATTGCAGAAACTCGATGAAAATGTAGTTTAGACGTTTCTGCACACTTCCTAAGAATCTATAAGCCATTTGGGATTTAAAATATGACTTGAATTAATAAATGGCCACCATACGTACTGGTTACATTGAAGAGTACGCTAGAAAGATTTTAAGCTATCTATTTGAATCATATCTCATCTTGTAGCATTGTTACACCAAATTGTAGCATTGTAACACCAAATTGTAAAGCGAAATAGACACATTTAAGGGGCTGAAGAGCTTCAATAAAAAAGAAGGGTGAACTTTACTTTATCCGACTCAAAATTTCTTTCTCCTACGAATTATGATGTACTTGGTATGTAATCCAGTATCAAATTTCTAAATGCTTTCGGCGCTACCGTTTCGATTAATTACTAATATAGCAATTTTGCAAAATTTTACTTCTTTCCTGACGTTTCGGTTCCGTTTTGAACCTTTATCAAAGGTGGAAATTTGCTTTTGCTATAATAACTTTATAACGTAAAAATGAACATTGGAAAATGATGTGTATCAGTTGCTGGTTTGAAACATACTGATAAAGGTTTGATAAATGTTCAAAACGGAATGAAAACGTCAGGAAAGAAGTAAAACTTTGCAAAATTGCTATATTAGTAATTGATCGAAACGGTAGCGCCGAAAGCATTTAGAAATTTGATATTCAACATTTACGATCGATAACTGAAATTATTTTATGTAATCCAGTAGATTTGTACCCGGAGAACCTGCAGATCGAAGTTTCGATCCTCTAGGATCAATAGTCGAGGAGTTATGCTTGCTTAAAGTTGAGCAATCTGCAGTGTTTTTGACAGGCCCTTACCTGTCAAAAATGCTCAACTTTGGGCGACCATAACTCCTCAACTATTGATCCTAAAGGTTCGAAACTTCGATCTGCAGATTCTCCGGGTACAAATCTACTGAATTACATACTCAACACATCATAATTCGTAGAAGAAAGGCACAAATGTTGAGTCCGGTAAGGTAAAGGCCAGCCAAAAAATAAATAATTCTCATCCGCAAAGAATGAATTTTAACTAACTTTCAGATCAGAACAAAAATTCGAACACCGATAGCTTCAGTGTGTTACTTTGATTAATCAGCTGTTTGAAGCTGCGCATCGCAGGGACACATGAAAATGTTTCACCGATTAACCCGTGTTGACCCCGCACGTATTTTCCTCGACAAAAGCCGCGGGCGGTAACACACATGGTATTCGGTGGCAGTTCGAATGCGCGTTCGGGCACCTGTCGAGTTGGGTACTCTAATCTTCTAAATAATTCGAGTACTTATCATTCGGATATTTACTCGCCTACCTATTGACCGCTTAATTGTTTCGCTACCGCTAGGTCGGTGTGGCAGTCGGTTCAGTGGTCAGTGCGGGGCGAATACGATTGAAGGCAGCTTTTGGTCATATCTACATCTGTGCCAGGCGGTCTGTAGCCTACCCATTCTACGGGAACTGGGGATTCGTAGCGTGCAATACAGGCTGTTACATTTAAGTGCGAATGGTGGAACATCTCGAGAAGGATTGAAGCTTTCAAAAAATCTTCACACGAATAGACGTGATTTGGTACAAATGTGAACGAACAGATTTGGAAACCAATATTTTTTTAAAATGATAATTTAAATGATCATAATTAGACTGCGGATTTTATGTATTTAAGGCAAAAATGAGTTGGTATAATTTCACACGTTAAAATAAGGATTACAAGAATTTTAGAGTGTCGACACATTTCTTACAATTTAATAAATCTATTAGAAAGAGGAATTAATTGCTACTTGGCGCTTGTGTTTTTTAATTGATGCCGACAATTTTTATTCTGCATCGCACTTCAATGTACCCCAAGATAGTTCTTATTTAAGCCCAGGATTGTTCGTATAGTAATAAAAAAAAATTATTACACCCTTAAACATTAAAGTAATTAATTGAATGCTGATAAACTCGTTTTCCCTCGAATATCTTCTAAATTATTTACCGCATCGAAAAATACGTTAGACAAAACCTGTAGATCCGGACATGTTGCTTTTGTTATGTCCTCTTACTTTTTTTCGTAAAACGAAGGGTTCTCGAGAAAATTGAGAAAAACGTCGGACCAAAATCCAGAAATATTATATTTTCTAAAATTTGAAAATAGAAGTGTTGATAAAGGTAATGAAAAAATAGATGGTAAAGATAGTGAAAAATGAGTGTATTTTCGAACTTGGGATATTTTTTTTTTTAATTGCAGATTATTTTGCAGAAAATTGCATATATTATTTTATTAATAGTCATAGAAATTGTTTGCTTCCACTTTATCAAGGGTTATCGTGTTATAAAGAGAACTGCTTTGATAAAGAGAACCTTTGTCCAACAATAAGTTGGAGAGAAGAGTGGGGATGGGCTTTGCACTATCGCGAAGTTCGTGAAACTCCTAAAAAAAATGCATTTCATTTAATTGTTCTTCCTATTACATACTGTTCAATTATCTCGAATTTCCAATCATCTTTTTAACGAGTACGGTCGCGAACTGACTCCACTGCTTTTCTACCATTCGCCATCCATTCGAAATTATCAGAAGCACATTCATCGAGAACCGTACCCGTTCTTGCACCACATTTACGTGTGTAAGTCTTCGTTCCCGGTGCCTTATGGATGGGACTATACGTCACTGCCTAGAACCCTGCCGAGCACGCAGAGGTCAGAGGATGGCCAGCTGTGGAAGATGTAGTTTTCCCGGCTTTCACCGTAGGATAAAGGCTTGATCGACCGATTGAACGGTCAGTGTCCTGTTCGACCGAGAGCTTTCGACGAAAGAGGAAAGATAAATGATCGCGGAGAAGCCGTTAATACTGCTTGGTCCGAGTTCACTCGATCGGGCTAACTCGGTCGACACTGTCAATAATAGCGCGTGTCGCGGTATCAGTAGAACGGCTTTATCTCACAGCTTCAAGATTCTCGCAGACCTCGGATTGTATGGATCTTTTGATTTAGGTCGCTGAGAATGTGTGTGTGTCTGGTACCCCGTAATATTTTCACGTCGCAATTAACATTCCAGAAACTACAGGCGAGCTCAACAAGTGGAAAATTATCTACTTTATTCTGCGGGAAGAGGATCTCTAACACGAATCTTTCAAAGAAATCTCGATTTTACGTCGTTTATTGTTGAACAAGTACACGTTCTCTTCGTCGATGAATTTTAAAGTTTAATGCAGTCTCGCATATAGATTACACTGGCCACAATGAAATAAAACTTCTTTCGTGTGCAACAATTAGTGCTAGGTGATTCTAGTACAGCCTTCTAAAACCAAAACCGAAAGTCAAATTGCTCTATCATGTATGCCCCCACTTTAAAAAATCTGAAAGAGTATGTATGTAATATTTGATATTTGGTCCCCTCAGGGTTTCAAATCCATTTACCACACACACTCCCCCTCTTCCACTCTAACGATCTTCTAATTTCACTGAGCCCTGCGCCCTTGAGTATACATCTAGTTATTCATTTTACAAATTTATTTTCTATTTTCTGAAAGTATATTTTAAAATTTATACGTTGTCAAAAAAAAAAGGAAGAAAAAATAGCAAGCACAGATTTTTGCATCGTATCTGGTCAAGAAAAGTCATAAAGCTATTTTACTACGTTTTTATTAGCTTGCTTTCTTGTCTGCCTGTATGTCTGTTCGGTACAAATTTTGCAATTGATTTTAAACTAACTTCCCGATGAGCTAGAGACTTGAAATGTTAAACATAGCTCAGAACTGGATGATAATGCAATATCTAAAAAACAATTTTTTAAAAAGCCTATGCGTTTAGGAGATATAAACTATTAAATTTAACCGTTACACCTCCCCGCGCGACGCTCGGTAGTACTTACGTGTCCCGTTCCACTAAGAATCATTTAACAACCACTAAGTTCCATTAAGAACGAGAAAAAAGTGAGATTTTCATGTCAAACTGATTTTTGTCACCCTTCTTCGAAAAATCGCCCACTGTGCGAACGGAATGAAGACATTCGTTATGCTACCTGTTCGATCGAGCGCACACGGCCGAACACAGATGCGCACGAAGGTGTCCGGCTGCCGAAAGCCAGTTTCCACACGGAGCTATCCGAACGAGACAATCGGGGTACGTGCGGCAATTCCGCCTGCCACACGATCATCGACGAAGCTTGTAGCGGACCGCGGTCACGCAATTCCGTCCTGATTAGCTGCGCCCGTTGCGCCGCGCCGGCATATTTAACCAACTAATGCAGTTGCAAATTAGCTATTAGTAGGTGTTACACGCGGCGGCAGATAGGCGTGGGGTAATCAAATTAAACCGAATAGTTACTGTCTCCCGTGCCAGGAAACTACGTAACCCTGTTAGCTTAACTGCACAAAGTGAACGCGTCCGAATTCGCGAATCCGTGTGCGCCCGTGTCCGCGTCAACGTCCCATGCGAGACAACATGTATAAACAGGATCATGCGTGGCTAGATGCTGCGTGAATACGTCGTGAATGTTCCCCGTAACTTCGAGTTGTCGCAACTGAGCGGCCGAGCTCGAAGAACTTACCGAGAGACTTCGGCGACAATGTTTCTATGGCTTCCCCGGAAGCTCTTGAACTTCGACAATGAACCGATTAAGAAAACTTACTAGCATCAAGTTCCTCGTATCCGCCTCCGTTGTAAGCGGACAGCTGAGCTTTATGCGATTATGGTTTTTGATAATTTCCGAAAAATGCTGGGATATAGAATACCACGGAATTTAGGACGATTTTAATTTATTTCGGATTTAAAAAGACTACCACTACGGAAAATAAGATTTTATTTGATTCGAGTTTCTCTTAAAATTAGTCTAGAAAATCGCATAAACGTCCGCATTTTTTAAATTTTCAACGTAGGCCCACAGAAAAGAGTTGTGAAATGCAACTTTTGCTGTTTTTCTACAATTCCGATCAATTTCAATCTTTGAAAAAATCTTTTTTCACATCCCGTAGTAAACTAATTGCTCTAGCTTTCCAAAAAAAGTACAGTACAAGTTTCGATTCTGTGGGATCAATGGTTCAGGAGTTATGCTTGCTTAAAGTTGAGCAATCTGCAGTGTTTTTGACGGGTAAGGGCGCCGCCATATTGGTAGTGACGGTCGCGCGCCGCTTACCGAGCAGAACCGCAGCACAGTGGGAACTTTTTCGACCAAACTCGATTCAAAATCAAAGAATTTTCGATAGAAATCAGGTAGAGCGATGAAATTTTTTTAAATTAAAGCTGAAACTTGGCAGAATATGGGGAAAATAGGTAGATTATGGTACGAACGTTTTTTAACCTTGAGAAAATTCGTTAAACTTTCACAATTTCAAGAAAATGTGGTTTCTCCGTTACCATGCACGGAGAAGACTTTTTTTAACGAATAAAATTTAAGTTTAACGAATTTTCTCAAGGTTAAAAAACATTCGTACCATAATCTCCCTATTTATTCCATATTCTGCCAAGTTTCAGCTTTAATTTAAAAAAATTTTCATCGCTCTACCTCATTTCTATCGAAAGTTCTTTGATTTTGAATCGAGGTTGGTCGAAAGTTCCCACTGTGCGCCGGTCCTCGCCGCCCCCGACGTAATCATAACCAACTCGGTAAGCGGCGCGCGACCGTCACTACCAATATGGCGACGCCCTTACCTGTCAAGAACACAGAAAAATGCTCAACTTTAAGCAAGCATAACTCCTGAACTATTGATCCTACAGGATCGAAACTTCGATCTTCATCCTCCTCGGTTGCAAATCTACTGTATTACATACCAAATACATAACAATTTATAGGAGAAAGGCACAGATTTTGAGCCGGTAAAGTAAAGAGCGTTGATTTAATCAATTCGCCAAAAACTAAGCATTTAAATGACGATTATGATACTGTGGATGAGAATAGATCGGTACTTCGCCGTCGGATGATCAATACACGCGATGGATCGACGGTATGGAATAGGGAAGGTGTTCTCGTTCTTGGAAATATGTATAGAAGTGGATCAACATTGAAGGTCCACTACCGTCTGTGTTGAATGATAATATCAGACGTCCAAGTGTTTCTACAATTTCAGGAGCTAATCCATTTAGTGGTTTTACGTCATAGCTATTCAAATGTTATCTGAACTGACGACAGTCAATATTCACACAATTACACTCGATGCTTTGAAAATATCATTTGATATTGTTCGGGGCAATCCACTACTCATTTTATGGAAATTTCTAGATGGTAGACAAAACCTCGCGCCACCGAACACCTTATGCAAACATTTACTCATACATATGCAAATGGTGGAAAGTGCGTTGGTATCGATACAAGTGCAGAGGACACGGCCGAGTCATTTAAGCGGAAACAAGGGTCTGATGTTACAGGGCCGGAATTGGTACACGAAATGAACGGAACCGGAGCCGGGGGAGAATATCGTAGACAGAATATTATCGGTTCATTATACCGCAACTTCGCGAAGGTCTGGCGCAGTTACAGTAAACCGAATAACCGCTGTGCAATTCGATAAATATTGCTAAGCTATCGGATCGCGGGCACAAACGAATCAATAATGTCCGCACGAAGCAAACGACTACCAACGCTCAAGAGAATAATACGAGGACTAGACTGCGGATCTTTATACAATTATAGCTCTTGAAAATTTTCAAAAAATGCTGGGATATTAAACATGACACAATTTAGTGCGATTTTCATTTATTTCATTTATATTCGTTTCTATTTGATTCGAGTTTCTTTAAATTCAAAGTGGAAGTAGGGGTGAATCTACACCTCTGGATTGGTGGACATTTGTAGAAGAAACTTGCCGCGAAATTGTTTATAACAAAGAAAATTTTTGTTAAAATTTGTTTTTACATCAATACAGTATTTTATCGACAAATGTCCCAAATGTCTGGCCGACAATTGTCCCAAAACTATCCCCACTCCCGCGGGATGTACCCCCTTGAGGGGCCGAGAAGTATGACATCATACGGCTCGGGTATATCGGTGTGACCACACTAATCCAATGACAAAACTTCTTTATTTTTCATGATTTTTTTATGGAACTTTCAACAACATATTCGTGGCATTTTTCTAATGAAGATGATACCAAATATGATATAGTTCCGATAATATTTACTTGTTCAATGAACGATGAAAGTTTCGAGCTATTTCTTTCCCGTACGCTGTCCCCTCTTTGCGTCGAAAACTTCCATCGTCCATTTCTCAAGTAAATATAATTGGAATTATATCATATTCGGTATCATTTTCATTAGAAATGTGCATTAGTAACAAGTGATTTTACGTGATCGATTATAACTCGTAAACCAATTAACCAATTTCAATGAAATTTTCAGTGTGTATATATTTTATACAAGATAACCAAGCACACCTTTTAAATTTTCGTTATTGGCCCAGCTAGAAAAGTAGTAAAAATCAATTTTTACTATTTTTTTCGCAATTCCGACCAAATGCATTTTCTCAAAATATTTTCTGGACGTCATTTACTAAACTAATTCTTCTAGCCTCACAGAGAAATTGAAGTCGTTTGGTCCATTCATAAAAAAGTTATTCTGATTTAAACTGTGTTGAGTCAGTTATGCTCGTTAGTGTACATATTTAATATCTTCAATGAATTGCAAAAATGGATCGTCACGAGCTTTGTTGACCCCATAGCGCCATAAAAATTCACATATGTGATCTATGATTGAATCATCCTTAATGCCACCTCTACTTAGACTCTAGATTGACATTAAAATAATAAAAAAAATTTGTCGGTAAGGTAGGGATTGACATTGAAATGGTAAAATTTTCTTTTTCGTGTCGCCAAAAATCCTTCTGACAATCATCATTTTAGTCAAAAAAGAACCAAAATTTCATCCAATTCTGACAACGGACGTAAACGGAAACACAGCCTTGCAAATTGCATAAACATCCTGTTGGGTTTTATATTCTTTACTCCTTCAACACTCGCAACGGCGCAAATACTTTTAATCAAGCGTACAGTGAACATCATCATGGCGGTAAAAAGAATCTACATCAACGCAAGTACCGAGTATGCGCATGTAACCTGCGCATTGCGTTTTCTAGAGCATTCTCTTTTGGCGCGACATACAAACTCGTGTGTCAAATCACATCACATCCGCGGTCTAATTATTCGGAAGATACCTTCGAATATTTAAAGAACGACTGCACGTTATACCGCACAAGAAGAGGAAAATAAATGCGACACCCGTATGAAATGTTTATCAAATATTCACACGAACCTGCGTAAGTTGTTCTGTCGCAGCTTCGGTCGCAAGCCTGGCCAGGCCTTCCTCGTACCTCTCCAGGGCCGTCAGTCTGAGCAGCAAGTTTTGCAGCAATGCCGAAACTTCCTGCCTGGCCGCAGCGTCGACCGCAGCAACCTTCTGCGTGATGGACCTGACGTGGCCCATCACCCTTTCGTCCCGGAAATCGTATGGGAATGTTTCTGTCCATTCGGCGAGCAGCTGCACCAGCCGCGGAACGAAACGTTGCAGACGTTCCTGAAACAGGTCATTCGAACTCTATGTACTCGGATGTCTCCTCTAAGGCACCATTAAAAATTGCTGGGGTAAACTTTACTTTACTGGACTCAAAATTGGTACGTTTCTCCTACGAATTCTGATGTATTTGTAATGTAATCCAGTAGATTTGTACCCGGCGCGGATGCAGATCGAAGTTTCGATCCTTTGAGATTAATAGTTGAGAAGCTATGGTCGTTTAAAGTTGAGCATTTTCAGTGTGTATCAAAAACACTGAAAATGCTCAACTTTAAGTGACCATAGCCCCTCAACTATTGATCCTAGAGGTTCGAAACTTCGAACTTTTGTTCACATTATTAAATGTATCGGTATCTAATCAGTTACTAAACGTTTGGGTATTGTATGATGTATTATATCAATTTCATATCCATAAAATTTCAAAAATCATGGGGAATGGAAATATTCTAGATCGGAAGAAATGTTTAATTTTCCAGTTGAAATAGCTCCGAATGCAAAGGGTTAATACGCTCGTCATGATAATTTGCTTGACGTGTGTACTTCGTAGTTAGGAAAAAAAAACAGTAGTCTCTACTAAGTAAGTTCTACCAAGTTCTACTAAGAAAGGGAGCAGACGAATAAGCAGGTCAAAACTGGAAAACTATAAACTTATTTTTAAAAATTCGGCTTCAAAGCTAAAAATTCTGAAAAATGCATAGAAGTGTTTTCTAATAGCTAAAGTATGCCTGATTCTTTTGAGAATTTTCAATGGAAGGGGATAAGAGAAAAACCTGATTTTCTTCGTCACCCTATTACTACCCCCCATGTCGACGTATAGGGTTGAAAATTGACATAAAGTATTTTCTTTAGATAAGCTATCGAATGGTCTATTGCAGATTCAGTTTGTCTTATCCGGCTACACCTTTTCAAGGCCGCATTCATAGACTAGTATTCGTAGCATGCAATATAAAAATTGACCAACACTAGCGTACACTTTTACTGGAGTGATAGCAGCTAGCTGATGTGACAATATCTAAAACCGCAGACGTTAAAAGCTGCGGCATTACGCTAAACATTTTCGGTTAAAAGCGAATCGTGGTTGGTTGCGCGGCGAACTGTGCCCGAGCAAAAACAGAAACCGGTAACATTTCTGGTGAAACAGGAGACCCGGGATGTTCAGCGACCAGTGTCGATGTAACAAAAAGCATCGACACGTTGTCCCTTCCGATTCCATTCAAAAAAAAAATAAAAAATGAGAGCGGGAGAGGGAGATAGAGAAACGAAGGAAAACAACAGCAAAACACAGAAAGGAAGCGCAAAGTAGCGCGGGTCGAAATTGAAAAAAAAAAAGAAAAAAGAATCGAGAAAGGACAGAGAGGAGAAGAGGTTGGCAGGGCTGGAAATTCATTTGCGAGCGAGACTTTTCTGGCCTGGATACGCGTGCTCGTTATTACAACGTGGAACAAGAGCGAGCGTGTGCCGGGATGATTCTCCGAGGGGGTGAATGCAAAAGGGGGTCGAGCTTGCGAGACGATGAAACGATAATGCACGCGGTGGCCGTAAAGTGCACGCCCGGAAGGCTCTCGGTGGGCTTTTGTGGGACGCGGGATTCGTGGCTCACCTTGCCACCCTCTCCATTCAGGTTTTGCTGATGCTCGCAGAGGGCGCAGACCTCGCCCAGGAGCTCGTGCGGCTTGATGAAGAGCCTGGCGCTCAGCAAAAAGGCGAAAAGGTACGCTCGATCGGGATAATATTCCTCGGTGGGCACCATGTGCTGCACCAGGGCTTCCAGGGAGCCCGAGACCAGGTTGCCGTCCCTGTACACCAGCGCCTGAAATCAAACACAGGAATTGGTTAATTGATAGAGACTGTTTTAAGGGATTTAGCGAGCTGCTTTCGGACGCCGAAGCTGCAACCCGCACCAACCCCGCGCCGGCTTATGTGCAACCCGTGCGGGGAAAACCTTCGGTATACCGATTATCCGAATCGATCCCCGAATAATTGGACCTTGATCTTTCAATGCAAGATCGAGTCTGTATTACGGACTCTGTCGATTCGGTTCAGCGAGCATTTTAGTGTAACAGGACCGGGGGTGTTCGACTACGGGTGGGAGGAAATTTGAAGCGTGGTCCTCCACGACAATATAACATGAAAACAAAGAATAAAGAAATTACGACTTCAGCTTCCTTTTCGAGTTACAGGAAATATTCTATAGACGCGAGAAGGTGTTACACGTTGGATGCAAAAAGATATCCCCTCCACTGCTCGTTTTGCTTTTTGTTGTTTTGTATTTTTCTACTTTCGGCTCGGTCTTTGATGCACGAAAGAATAGTGTCTCTCTACGAATTATGCGAACGAACCTCCCCGAGGCCCTTGCGTCCATCGAATATTTACTGTGTAACAGGACCGGGGTGTTCGACTACGGGTGGGAGGAAATTTTAAGCGTGGTCCTCCACGACAATATAACATGAAAATAAAGAATAAAGAAATTACGATTTCAGCTTCCTTTTCGAGTTACAGGAAATATTCTATAGACGCGAGAAGGTGTTACACGTTGGATGCAAAAAGATATCCCCTCCACTGCTCGTTTTGCTTTTTGTTGTTTTGATTTTTTCTACTTTCTGCTCGGTCTTTGAAGCACGAAAGAATAGTGTCTCTCTACGAATTATGCGAACGAACCTCCCCGAGGCCCTTGCGTCCATCGAATATTTACTGTATTAACCCTTCGCGCTCGGAGCCGGACCTAGAATATTTCCATTTCCTACGATTTTTTTAAAATTCGATGGATATGAAATTGAAATAGTACCAGAAGAAAAGTCTTTCAATAGCCAGAAAGGAGCTTAACGAAGTACATATTGCGCACGAAACGAAGATTGCAAAGTGAGGTCTATTCAGCCGACGTTGAAATGCTATAATCTGGATAAGTTTAAGAAATGGCGGAGAGACGCGGTAATTTGTTCGGCACGGAGACGGGCCGATCGATTCGCCGGCAAATAAATCGACGTTTTAATTCGGCTAAGAGATCGGTTCCCCAGGGAGATTCGTTTTCGTCTATCGTGGATAAATAAAAAAGTCGAAGATTAACCAGGATCAGTCGTTTAGTGGGAGATGACGTTGCAAAACTCGCACTTGATGTAACTGCCGGCAGGATCAGAAATCTTCCGCGGGATATCTGCCAATTTCCAATACCGTGAAAGATGAATTCTGTAGATTCACGGTGTAGAATGCTCGAACTTTTATTTACCCGCTGCAAACAGGACACAAATTCACTGATTCATTCTGCTGTGTCGCACAAGTGCGAGAAGTCCAGAAATAGCGTTTGGATTTCACGTTCAAAATACATAAATCAATTTTGTTTTGAAGATCGAGACATTCGTCGAATCAGGTTGTTTAGATTTACGACCTGCTTTCTGTAGGAAGATACCTGGAACAGATATTCCTATGTTGCGAGTCTGACGCAGTAGGAGCGAGGTGGACAGATACCACGATTTCAAGTTTATTTCTTCTACAAGACCATCACTGCATGAACTATGTGTATCGGATGGTTGCATAAGTTTGTGCCCGATTTGAAAATAAAATTCAATGGTTCAATTTTAAAGAATGTTTGAGATATCTATGAAACACTGGCACAAACTTATGCAATATATGAAAAGAAGCACAAGGACGGTGTTTCTACCTTCCCTCGAATCCTTTGTGTCCTTGATAGCCTAATTATAACAAAATTAGTACCTTTCTCCTACGAATTATGATGCATTTCGTACGTAATCCAGTAGATTTGTGCCCGGCACGGATGCAAATCGAAGTTTCGATCCTCTAGGACCAATAGTTGAGGAGATATGGTCGATTAAAGTTGAGCAATCTGCAGTGTTTTTGAGGTTCGAAACTTCGATCTACATCCGCGCCGGGTAGAAATCTACTGGATTACATACCAAATACATAATAATTCGTAGGAGAAAGACACAAATTTTTAGTCCGGTAAAGTAAAGAGCAGCCGCGTTTGGTATCACAGTGACAACTAAACGAAGATGTGGTTCCAACTATTAAAAACAATGCCAACTTGCATTTTACAGGTGAAATTTTTAAGGAGGCGAAGCTTCATATAAGGAGCCCAGAAATTTTTAACTTTTTAAAATATGATTCTGTAGATTTTGTCGAGAAAATTCCGAAAATCCAAGTTTTAATTTCAAGTGTCAATTTTGGTTGATCCTCGTTCTCGTTTGAGTAAAAAAATTGAACATAAATGATGAATGTTCTATTATATTATCCACATTAGGAGACCCTACCACATACACACTATAATCTCTAATCCATAAAATTTAAACAAAGATATATCTGAAGATAACCGTCGAGGTTGTATATTATTGATTAAAATGCAAATAGTCGGTGAAACCAATTCAAAAGCTTTACATATTCATATCCTTATTTAAGCGTAACGATTAAAAAGGCAATTAATACGACTAATTATCGCGAAATTATCAAATGTTATTCCGCCGCAAATGACTACTTTGTCAAAATAACATCGCGCTTCAAGTTAATACATTATGGACAAACATATTTATTAAAGCAGCATTCTCGTATGATTTATATGTGCCGGCATACAATTCCCGCTATAACTGCAGCGAAAATACGCAGTAATTCGATAACAGTATTAAACCGATATTTCACGCGGAGGGGCTCAAATTTCATTTTGAAAAACTGATATTTACGCGTACACGTGACGCGTATCATTTGTAATTAATGAATTAATTCTTTGTATGCATGCGTATTTATTAAAAGCAGAACTAAAATAATCAGAATGTTCGTTTCGACCATCAAAATTAAATTTCTCATTAAAAACGTTTCCTGAAAGGATTTTTGACGACTAGAAAAAAAAAGAACTTTTGACGATACTAATATCTATTTCTTTTAGTTTTGGTTAGATTTTGATGGGGACAAATGCAGAGAGGGCGGGGCTCCGTCCCTACCCCGCTCTAAAACACGCGTGACGTAGATGTCATGTCGATAAGATAGAAAATGACACTAAAATGATAAAAAAATCTTTCTGAGTCGCCAAAAATGCTGCTGTTCGCAGAACGTGACACATTTTCTACCGAAAAAAGGACACAATTTCGAGATATGCAAACGCTGATGCGCGAACCGACTGATTAAAATTGTATAATTGCTATGCAGGATGGTGTAACTACATAAATCACAAAGTCACCGCGTTAGGACGTACCATCATTTCAAAGAGTTTATGACAATTGTTAAATTTCGCAACGGTTGCGGAAGAACGACCATGTTCCACTAATGCCAATTTTCACGTAACAAGAACGAACTTTTAATTGCTAACAACGTCGGGCGCAGTTCAATGTTTTCACACGGAAGAATTACAGGACACAATGGCAAACAGTGCGACGTCATTAGTGTTTTCGTGCTGTGCCACTAATGGCAGGTGTACTTTTTCTTGCGTGTATGATCCTCAATGTCCGAAATGTCTCCGGCACGTTGAAAGCGAAAATGCGCAGACAAATTCGAACAATATGTAGAAAATCGAGGGATTAAAACAATAATAATTCGGAGCTATTTGGAACTCGGAAGATATTCCATGTCAGAGGGAATACAACTTCGACAACTTTGTGTGCGGTTAGCCCATTAAGAATTATTTATTTAATAAATGGCGAACATTACCACGTTTATATTAGCTTACCGAGTTGTTGTTGTATGCGTCAAATCTTGAAATCGTATTTTAAACCACTTCCCGTTGAGCTAGAGACTTGAAATTTTACACATAGCTCAGAACTGGATGACAATGCAATATTAAAAAACAAATTTAAAAAGGAAACTAAGCGTTTAGGAGAAAAAAATTTGAATATTGACCGTCACATCTCGTCGCGCGACGCTCGGTAGCACGTGTTCGCGTTCAGCGATCCCCACTCCGCGCGCCAGCGCACCCCACTCCACTACGCGTTCCCACTCCGACTCATCCCCACTCCACTGACCCACGAGCGCCCACGAAGATTACGTCAATATGGTTTAGCGCTCCACGCTTTTATTTATAGTGACTAATGTCTAAAAAAAAGTATTTTCTCCTTTTTAGTGAGTTTTAATATAAGCGTAGTTTTAAAAAAAATTTTTTTAAATATTTTTTAAGGTAAAAGAATGCTCTTCATTTTAAAACAAAAATTCTGCAGAAATATTAAAGAGGTTCGGCAGAGTTAACAAAAGAAAATTAGTAATTTTTCCGATCGGTGATCGTATTCACAAAATGTTCACTGTTAAATGCTTGTTCTAATTATTAGTTTTATTAAATTTCATTAATGTCGACATTTCTAAATGCATTAAATACCGACATGAGATAAATCATTTTTTATGAAACGAACTGGTAGATTAGCCGCCCGGACCACTGTGGATCGGTGAAATATGCTCGACTCCGTGAACGAACGACCTTCCTATTGTCGACTTCGTTAATTTTCGCGAATGTTTCGTCCTGACCCCGCAATGGGCCGGAAACTCTTTCAAGTTGCTACGTGTACGAAATTAGAAATTCGTTTCGAGGGGTTACGGTCGAATGCCTCGAGCTTTCGGGTTGTCCCCGCAGCAAAGTTTGTGCCTGTGCCAGTACCTGTGCCCGTGCCTTGTTAAATCTGCGAGCCATTAAAGTTGCGCCGACCGGTAAGCCCGAACAACTCACCGAGGATTCGAATGGCTTAAACTTATCGCGGGCTAATACAGTATTGACGAGGCAGAATTCCTGCATCGTAAACTTGCCACTGGGAGGACACGTCCACCCTCCGGGCTGAGTTTTATGAAAAACTTGCCCAGTTTCGCTCGAAATTTCCCCGAGACCACAGTTTCCACCAGCTTTCGCCCGAATGCAAACAGTTCCAGTTCTGTAAGAAAATCTTACGAGCCCGTTTGCCATTTTCCGTGATAAAGGGACCGCTAGTGTTTCATTCTGTGACACTATCGTCAGTGTCATTAAACTGTGTAAGCAATACAATAATATTTAACAATATTAGTGTACATACTATTATTTTTCGATGTAGAATAAGAATATAAAATAAAAAATATGGATTTCCATTTGAAAAAATGAAGTTGCCCTTCATCTGACCCTTAAACGGCCATTATGGAAAAATGTGCATAGCGCCATTAATTGTACCCCCCCCCCATATGAAGAATATTTTATATAAAACATTTTTTCATATTCCTGCTGGTTTCTGTAATAATTGACTGTCTCAAGATAAATGGACCACCCTGTATGTATTGTATATGTATATTTCTAACATGATCGGTTAATGTATATATTTCTAGCATGAACGGCTAGGGAATCGGGGTAACTGCGACGGCATTTTCACCGAACGAAGTAAAAAGTTCAAGACAGAACTTGGCGAACGCGTCGTTTCGCATTACGAAATTTCCAAAGCTTCCCGAGAAACGAGCGAGTAAGTGAACACAATGGCTTTCTCGGAAAAAGTGACACAAAAAGAGAAAACGTTACAGAAGAGAGTTCAGAGGATGAAGGGATTTTATGGCAAAGAAAATGATCTTATTTGATGGTTCGTAATGATAACAAAAAGCAAATTTCATGCCTGTCCTGTTTTTGTCATTATATCTTAGTATCGTATAAAACGGAATTTTTGGGAATTTCCTAAATATGTATCCAATCTAGATAAAGTACCGGCTGCTCTTTACTTTACCGGACTCAAAATTTCTGCCTTTCTCCTACTAATTTTGACGTATTTGGTATGCAATCTAGCAGATTTGCACCCGGCGCGGATGCAGGTCGAAGTTTCGATCCTCTAGGATCAATGGTTCAGGAGTTATGATCGCTTAAAGTTGAGCATTTTTGACAGGTAAGGGCGCCGGCATATTGGTTTGTAGTGACGACCGCGAGACGCTTACCATGCCACTTACCAACCAACTAACATCTAGCGGCTCTGCTCGGTAAGCGGTTCGCAACGCTACAATATGGCGGCGCCCTTACCTTCAAAAACACTGAAAAATGCTCAACTTTAAGCGACCATAGCTCCTCAACTATTGATCCTGGAGGATCGAAACTTCGATCTGCAGGTTCTCCTGGTACAAACCTACTGGATTACATACCAAATACATCATAATTCGTAGGAGAAAGGTACTAACTTTGGGTCCGGTAAAGTAAAGTTTACCCCCAAACGCTATTGAATACCGACATAAGTTGTTATAATTAGGCTATCAAGGACACAAAGGACTCGAGGGAAGGTAGAAACACCTTCCTTGTGCTTCTTTTCATATATCAGATGATTGCATAAGTTTGTGCCAGGGTTTCATAGATATCTCAAACATTCTTTTCTGTAGAAAATAATGGTGACCGTATAATTGGTTAATAAAGTTGTATTATTTAAAATTAAACCATTGAATTCTATTCAATTTAGTTTCGAACCTCTAGGATCAATACTTGAGGAGATATAGTCGCTTAAAGTTGAGCATTTTTGACAGGTAAGGGCCTGTCAAAAACACTGCAGATTGCTCAACTTTAATCGACCATATCTCCTCAACTCCGGATCCCAGAGGACCGAAACTTCGATCTGCAGGTTCTCCGGGTACCAATCTACTGGATCACATACCAAATACATCATAATTCGTAGGAGAAGGTTACTAATCTCGATTCCGGTGAAGTAAAGTTTACCCAAAGTATTGTAAGTAACTAATAATAATAATAATTACCCCATGTATATCTTCTACCAAAACAAGTTCCTTGCAAAATTTAATTTGATTAAAATTGCTCACTGTACATTTATGGAGTACCGTAGAACGCATGCTAGTGTTTGCGGAACATCGTGAAAATAATTAGAACACGGTTTACACCCGAAAGCCCGACTACTAAAAAAGCAGAATGCAGAAAAATGAATTTCAATTTTGCAAAATGGTTATTCAGCCTGGTTTCCACGGTCGAGCCGGGAGAACGGTAAAGGCGGAAGCGTCTGGAACTCTGTTTTGTCGCGGGGATCGATGTCGTAAAGAAAAACAGCCGGCTAAGCTCGCGGAAACGCGGACATCGCGGTGACGGCGGAATGTTTTATAACGAGTGGACCGCGTGTTTTCTTCGCTCGGTCCACCCTCTGGCCCTCGCGGACGTTCTCCGTGGCTCTGCTGCTTTTTTCCACGGGGAGACCGCGCGCCGGCTCGACATGCTGAATGGCCGCAATTGTTACGGCGACGACAAAAGTTTAGTTAAAACGTGGGGGGACCCGGTTTCGCGGATTTGTTTTCCACCTTCCTTTGCCCGGTGATTCGCGATTAAACGCACGTCGCGATTGTTCGGAGAAACGGCTTCGGAAAGAGCTCTGCCCCCCGTCCTTTAATACCCCTTGCACCCTGGTTTCCAGTTTCCACCGGTTTCCACCCTTCTCGGAGTATTCTCCGAGCGCTGCGGCGAAGCTCGCTCGCACAGACCGATTAGAGGAAGAAGCCGGAACGCAACGATTGTTCTTGAAACTACAGAACTTTGGAAGAGAGTGGGGTTAGGACGTTGAATGGAAAAGTGGCGCGGTTGAATGCCGCGAAATGAATTTTTATGGAACTAAAATCAGCCGTTACCGGAAATGAGTTGGTAAACTTCGCGTTGTCGTCGTAGTTTCGTATTGGAGGCAACGTGCATAGGCAAGACTGGGGCAAACGGCAACGGAGGGCGAAAGCCACATCGCACAAATGGAGCCATCTGTACAATCGTTTTCGTCAGAAGGGTCCGTCACTTTTTATTATACTCAAAATTCCTTCAACATCGGGTTCCTGAGATCATTTGCAGCAACATTTTCCTTTGCGAAAATGTGGTCCGCGGATTCGTTAAGGAGTTATTAACGAAAAACATGGACCAATCAGAGGCATTGGCATTGGCATTGGCCAGACTCCGCCCACCGCGCTCTGATTGGTCGGTGTTTTTCGTTAATATCTTCTTAACGGAGCCGCGGGCAGCATTTTCGCAAAGGAAAAAGTTACTGCAAATCACGCAGGGAATCACCCCTTCCCCTAGGAGTTATTCACGAAAAACACGGACCAATCAGAGGCATTGGCATTGGTCAGACTCCGCCCACCGCGCTCTGATTGGACGGTGTTTTTCGTTAATATTTTCTTAACGGAGTCGCGGGCAGCATTTTCGCAAAGGAAAATGTTACTGCAAATCACGCAGGGAATCACCCCTTCCCTTAGGAGTTATTAACGAAAAATACGGACCAATCAGAGTGCGACTTAGACGCGTGTTGGCACAGTCGTGTTTTTCGTTAATAACTCCTTAACAAAGCCGCGGACGCCATTTTTGCAAAGGAAAGTGTTGCTTCAAATGATCCCAGGAACCTCCCATTTCCGGATGTTGAAGGAATTTTGAGACACCCTGTATAATCCTGTAGATTTTGACTAGGAAATGCCAAAAATGCAAAGTTTGTTTATTTGGTGTTGTTTGTTTGTTGAAAGTAATTCTATAAACTGGAACCTCTGTAAAATCATTGATAAATTTATTTTGGAGCTTTCCTTTTAGAACGACTTCTTAAACATTGATGTAAGATTCTTTTTTCACTGTTTGATGGAACAAGGAAACAACCCTTATCATTATACTGTATATATTAAATATGTACGTTTAATGAGCGGAATGATTATGGCATGATTAAGAAAATCGTTAGAAATAAATGAACAACTCAATTGGCAAACTGAAAATCGCAATCCCTTCTAAAATGAGGGAACACTACTAGAAGTTTTTCCTGGTAGAATAATTAGAAACGATGAAATTACTCATTTCAGACTGAAAAGGAGGGAAACGATGAAGGAAAATGTTACGGCGAGATGGAGGATAATAAGAAGTCGAAAGGAAACAACAGCGATGGCGGAAATATCCAGGCGATTTCTAGAACGAAAGTTTCCAGTCGTTTGCTTTATTGCCCCTTTAAAACGGAAATCGTCGCCACTCGATTATAGGTGTCCACTAATTAAGAGGACTTCTTCGCCATTGTTTCCTAGCCGTTCCCCCGTTATAGGCAGAGTGTACCTTTTATTCTAGCGAAATTGGACGTTGAGAGCTCCGACTGGATAAAACGACTACGATATAGTCTTAATATCCTCTGAATCGATAACTTTTACAAGCAGCATTCTGTTGTAAATAGAGAGATGTCTAAAAAGTTCGTGCCACATACACAAACAATTAGGATTATCGTCGGGACCCAGTTTCGAAAATTTGATTTACAGAAGTGTTCCCACTGATTCTTTTTTTTTTAATTATTTATTGTTTATTTCGCCACGGGTTCTCACTGATTTCATTCACCTTAAAATATGTTGTCAGACCAAGAGCCAGACTCGTGAGGCTCTCGGAGGGGAAGTAGTCTGACACACCTGAGGTACACCATAAGGGCTTTACACGATGAAACTTGTACTTCATTCTTGTTCCATAAAACCGTGATAAAAATCGTACATCAATTTTTAAGGGGTTGTTGTAAGAGGGAAGCTTGAATATCTTCAAGCCTATGGTAGATTCGGCCATGAATTTTGTCAATGTTTTTACAGAGGCTTCAGTTTGTAGAATTTCTTTAGAAAAACGAGGGTACCACTTTCCCCATGTTATCGAGGAGTGATCTGGATAGAGTTTCGATAGGAGAGATGGCAGTAAAACTACCTAGTTGCTAGTATTCCAACCCAGCATATCTGGTCTCTAAATACAAATACATGTAATCATTGTACACTAACTGATCTACAGTTCATTGTACAGTGACTGTGGATTTTATTCATTTATGACAAAAATGGGTACGTATTTAAGCAGTAGTCATGTTAAAAATATTTAAGGGCACCAATGTGTTAGTTTCAGCTTCGTAGGACAATTCAAAGAAGAATACAATTTTTATTTGGCTCCTGTGTCTTGCAGCGAATGTGAACATTGTTTATTTTGTGCATAAAGATCCGCAGTCTGCTGATGATTAATGACTTCATCATTATCGTATTGTATAGTATTGCCTAAGTGTTATCTAAGTGAAAAGCGTTCTTCGGAGATATTTATCGAACGTAGGCAAATTTACCGTAGGCTTAGGAAACGCAGTGTCCAGAAACGTGTCCGAGCTGAGCTTGCAGAAGCTCCATCAGCAATCACAATCGCGTGCGTGTGCTCGCGCGCGTGGAAAGATTGTAAACTTTAGTAGTACCTTGATCCTATCGGTGACTGGAGATATAAAAAGGGACGCGATTTATTTGCGTCTTATCTTTTATCGTTTACCAGCGTAGGAGGAGTTTCGCCAGGTGGACCGAGCATAAGTCGACGTACGCCCACGTATTCCGCGGAGAATGCAAATTCTAGAAGAAACTTATGCAAATGAAGCAATTATTGTTTCCCTCCTTTGTAAAACTGTTAATACAAAAATTAATATAAAAAGCACTAAAAATGCGAAGAATGAGAAAATGCAAAATTCGTTTTCAAGGGACCAATCGGGTGACATACTCTACAAGATGCAAAAGGTTTCGTCCTGATTGGACCATCCATCTCGACGTAAACGGTGAACATACAGTAAGGAGCATAACTGATTCCACAAACTTTAAATCAGAATAACTTTTATATGAATGGACTAAACGATTTCAATTTCTCTGTAAGGCTAGAAGAATTAGTTTAGTAAATGATGTGTAAAAAATATGTTGAAAAAATGCATTTGGACGGAATTGTGAAAAACAATAGTAAAAATTGATATTTACGACTTTTTTAGCTGGGCCAACAACGAAAATTGGAAAGATGTGTTTGGTCAACTTGTATAAATACGCTCTGAAAATTGCATTGAAATTGGTTCATTGGTTTACGAGTTATAAACGATCAAAGGTGGTAAAAATTGCAACTTCTCAAGATTTTCGGTATTTTTACCAATTTTGATCGTTCATAACTCGTAAACCAATTGACCAACCTCGATCAAATTTTAGGAGCATATATGTATGTATAGTTTATTTGACCAGACACATCTTCTGAATTTTTCTAAAAAAGTTGTAAACATCAATTTTTACTATTGTTATTCACAATTCCGTCCAAATGCATTTTCTCAACATATTTTTTACACACCATTTACTAAACTAATTCTTCTAGCCTTATTCTGATTTAAAGTGTGGAATCAGTTATGCTCCTTACTCTACATAGAAAAAAAAAGCGAAAAAAGGCACATACAAATCGAATTGAGTAACCTCCTCCTTTCTCGAAGTCGATTAAAATGCGACACGCCTTCCAAGTTATAATATATTTATTACATTTGAAAAAGTTAAAAAGTTTTGGTCTCACGCTATGAAAAGAACTTAGGAGACAACCCAATGTAATAGCCTGAGCACGAAACATTTTTCGGTAATTTGATGTGTGCTTTTCTATTGTCTCTAAGAGCTTTTGAGTCCGGTATTAGTGCCGAATGAGTTACGGACGCGAGCGTTGCACTGTAGGTACATACTACGTAGCAATCTCGAAAGGGATGCGCCGGACAATCGCGAGTTTTCAAGATACGGTCCCGCCTTTGTCGTGGAAGCTGTTGTTCTGCTCGCGATTTCCGTGTCACTCGTTGCAATTCGAGCGATCGCACGAGACCCCGGAGTGGCTCGCGACGCGACGGACGCCCGTTCCGTTTCAAAGAGGCGAACCGTGCCACCATTCCGGGGAAATTGGATGGAACGAGGGTCGAAGTGATCACGATAACAAATTTCCAGGGGTGGAAAATACGAAACGACATCGGCCAGAGATTGCAGTTTACGAGTTGCCGAGTGAAAGGATGACTCGGGAAATTTTACCCGGGGCAAAAGGCTGCCAGCATACCGTTGCGATGCTTTGTTCGTTACATTTATCGTCCTTTCCTTTCTTTCTACTGATTTCACGGAATTCTGAGCGATTCTACACACCTTATCGTGTAACGAGTAATTGTTACGATCGACGAACGATGCAGGTGAAACTCGATCCGGCAAAAAAGGCTGCGCCGGAATTTCGTATGTAAATACAAAGCGACTTTGTACCGACGCGCGTCGCGTCGTTGCCCCTGACTTCAGAATATGTACATACCAGATTCCGGCCCCCTGCTCTTTCTCTTTGACGTTATATGGTTTGATTTTACGGGTCCGAGGTGGAAGAGAATACGTGAAATTGAAGCCCTGGAATCTTTTTGACTGGGACATCAATAATTTTGCAATAATTGTCCCTCTTTTTTACGATTTAAACATTGGACAGTACAATTGCAACTTCTCAGGTTGTTAAATTCGACATGGACAGAATTTAAATCACACGTGTATTTATAAAAAACCGTGTAAATTGAATCTGTAAACTTGATAAGGTTCCAGAGGCCACGCTACTCCTAATGCTTTCCTTCCATTCCGCGTAAATTTAGGTAAAAATTCTGCGTAAATCGAGGTAAATTTGTGCCGCGTGAAACAAATACTCCGCGTATATACACTAACGAGCATAACTGATTCAACACACTTTAAATCAGAATAACTTTTTTGTGAATGGACGAAACGACTTCAATTTCTCTGTTAGGCCAGAAGAACTAGTTTAGTAAATGACGCCTAAAATAGATATTGAAAAAATGCATTTGGTCGGAATTGCGCGAAAAAATAGTAAAAATTGATTTTCGCTACTTTTTTAGCTGGGCCGATAAGGAAAATTTAAAACATGTGTTCGGTCAACTCGCATAAATTATATAAACTCCGAAAATTTCATTGAAATTGGTTAATTGGTTTACGAGTTATAGACGATCAGTGCTAAAAACGCCGAGAGTCTTGAAAAACTGCAATTTTTACCACTTTTGATCGTTTATAACTCGCAAACCAATCAACCAATTTGAATGAAATTTTCAGAGCGTATATAATTTATACGATTTAAGCAAACACACCTTTTAAATTTTCGTTATCGGCCCAGCTAAAGAAGTAGTAGAAATCAATTTTTACTACTTTTCTTCGCAATTCCGACCAAATCCATTTTTTCAAAATATTTTTATACGTCATTTACTGAACTAATTCTTCTAACCTTACAGAGAAATTGAAGTCGTTTGGTCCATTCATAAAAAAGTTATTCTGATTTAAAGTGTGTTGAATCAGTTATGCTCGTTAGTGTATGCAGCATAAAAAAATCGCACAAAAAAACAGGTTTGACTGGTCAAATAAACCATATATGCTCCTAAAATTTCATTGAGATTGCTTAATTGGTTTACGAGTTATGAACGATCAAAATTGGTAAAAATACCGAAAATCTTGAGAAGTTGCAATTTTTACCACTTTTGATCGTTTATAACTCGTAAACCAGTTAACCAATTTCAATGAAATTTTCAGAGCGTATTTATACAAGTTGACCGAACACATCTTTCGAATTTTCGTTGTTGGCCCAACTATAAAAGTTGTAAAAATCAATTTTTACTATTGTTTTTCACAATTCTGTCCAAATGCATTTTTTCAACATATTTTTTACAGATTACTTACTAAACTAATTCTTCTAGCCTTACAGGAAAATTGAAGTCGTTTGGTCCATTCATAAAAAAGTTATTCTGATTTAAGCTCAATAAATATACCCTACCAACAATGCGGCGACCACCGAAGATGAGAACACCAAGAACAATTCGCGTTTTAAGAAAATGCAGTGGACGATGTTGATTAATTTCCTCTCGAATCACCATACAGCAGAACGGCAAGCTCGAGGAAACCGCAGAAAGTGGATAATTCATCAGAAAGCCGTCTAATTTCCCAACGAGTTGAAAGAAAGCAGGATCTTTGAGAGACGCCGTTTAATTAGACCATGTTGCTAGCAGCTTGCGCGGAGACCAGAGACCGAGGAATTCATTACGGCAGAAAAATCTCCGTGTTGCTCGACCTACGACCTACGCTTTTGACGCGACCACAGCTAAGTCCGCTGCTTAACACCTAACTTTACCCTTAATAAAGCCAGACCACGATCGCCATTGAATTCAGGAGGGGAACGGACAGCGGACAACGGAGGCTGCGAGCATTTTCCGACGCTTTCCACATTATACAGTCTGAAGAAGAGAAGAGGAAAAAAAAAGTGCCGAGCAATGCGCTGGGGAAGATGGGTGTTGGACGTTGGGTGGCGAGCTGGAGGACCGGAGGAGGACTGCCGCGGACCACGGGGAACAAAATTCAGAGCCAGCGTGGCAGGATCTTTTGTTATATCGCGTCCAGACTTCCCGTCTTTCCCTTCAACCCTTTTGTTTTCATGCGCACGTCAGCACCGTGCTTTTCCTCCCTTCGGCTCTTCCCTCCGCCGTCGTCATTTTTATACGGTAGGTCGATAACATATTTGCACGTCAATTTTTATCGTAATAACCCTGGGCAATGATACACTCCGCGGCCATATTGTGAAACGCTACATAATTCACAGTCGCGTACTCGGCAGAACTCTCCTAACGCTGGTCACTACCTTTTTATTAGATAATTGAAGCACGCCGAAAAGATTCGATCAGCGAAAACCATGAAATATAGATAATAAGACCAGTGTCTTATAAAGCTAATGAATGCAACAGACTAAAGAAAATGAAAACAATAAAAGGGTAAACTCTACTTTACTCAAAATTAGTACCTTTCTCCTACGAATTATGTGTTTGGCGCGGATGCTGATCGAAGTTTCGATCCTCTAGGATCAATAGTTGTGGAGATATGGTCGCTGAAAGTTGAGCAATCTGCAGTGTTTTTGACAGGCCCTTACCTGTCAAAAATGCTCAACTTTAAGCGACCATATCTCCTGAACCATTGATCCTAGAGGATCGAAACTTCGATCTGCATCCGCGCCGGGTACAAATCTACGGAATTACATACCAAATACATCATGAAATGCACAAACTTTCAGTCCGGTAAAGTAAAGATCAGCCCAATAAAACAATCGAGAGCCTTAACGATAAAAGCCATTTTATCAGACGGTGATGCTCAAGAAATCGTGTGTACATCTTATAAAATTATGATAATAATGTTTATTTCATAACACGGATTTCTATAATTTAATGTAAGTAGCGTCTTAACTAGTATGTCCTTCAAAAAGTGGGCAAATTTTTTACGACTAAATCTGTCATAGATTTGCAAGATCGAAGCTTAGTGTACATCGTACTTGGTGAAGTGTGCAGCATTGCTTCGTCGTCACACGGTCTACTTATGCAAGGAAAGTTTGACGATTTCCTGTAGAACAATTCATTCTTAATCTCTTGCCGCTTCAGCTCTATTAACTCTCAGACGTGACCGATAAAAAGCAGAGCTTCCGAGGTATGGAAGCGAGGAAGGAGAGAGCCAACAGCCTCCGAGGAGGTCAGTTAATCAAACTTTAATTCAACAGTCTGTCTTCGCTTAATCGTTGCGTTTTTCATTTCCTGTCTTGAACAGGAACAGGAAATGAACAAACAAAGAACTCAGCGCCTCTAATCTTGATCGCGGAACGAGCGACTATATGTTGTACAAAATGGGGCGGACTGAACTGTGACCAGATAATTGTCTCAAAAATTGAAATCGTTCTTGGCAGATTATTATCTGAAGGACCAACCCCTTTTAAACGACTACTATGATAGTCCCTTTACTTAAGGATGTTCTGGAGGTATAATGGGAGACAAAAGTACAAGAAATTCGAAATCCTTCAATATATTGGCAATGAAAGCCATTCATGAGTATATTTTGCATTAAAAAAATAGATTAATTTAAAAAGCTTTCGTTTAATTAGTGAATTTCATGTTATATTTATTTTTTTATCAAATTGTCTTCAGAATAATGGTACCTATATTCAGTGGCCTACACAGTTGTCGCGTTTCCATGCTAGTGAGATGACAACACGATAAATTTGACGTTTTGTAACAGTTTATAATCTTTTGCTCTGTAACTGTTTAATGAATCCTAATAAATTTTGAACATAATTGATTACATAATTATTACTAAAAAAACTGGAGTTTCTGGTTACGTTTTTTCAAGGTTTAAATAGGGTTTCAAGTGGAATTTTATGAATTCTCCATAAGAAGTGTTAAAATGTACGAACTTTAAGTTGCTATAATTGTTAAACGGTGCAGTGAATCGAACCCAAACTTTGGTAATTGCATTAATTTAGTAAGTAATATCTATAAGTAATATCTTGTCAAATTTTCTAAAATTTTGTTTTGTTTTTATATACCTTCAGAACATCCTTAATACTCAACTTATTACTCAACACAGAGTTGGGCAAAAATTTCGAATAAAGTGGGTTTTAAACCCACTTGGAAAAAACCAATTTAAATCGAAATTTTTATATAAATTCAATTTTTGCCCAACTCTGACACAAGATTATTCGAGGTCACAAACAAAGGAAATATATAAGATTTACAACAGAATTTAAAGAAGAAGTTGTACATATTGTTGATTTCTGCTAACTTCCGTGTACTGCGATGGTTTTATTATACTCGGTTGACAAATTTAATGGCTCAAACAGATTAAACAACAGGGACTCGTTGGTGTATATGTAGACGAAACAGAAGCAGAGTGTTAACAGCGCGCGTCTCCGGTGCTGAGGATCGAAGACCTGGCGAAAGGAGGCAAAGGACACCCAAGGGAATTAGAGTGTGGTTCGAAGAAGATGAAATGAATGCGCAAAAAGGAGAAGACATCCGAACGGATCCCGAGAAGGATATACGAGAAGGAAGCAACGGGAGCAGAAGAAGCAGAGTGGAAAAGAACAACTCGCAGGGGTCCGAGATAAGAAATTACGAAGAGAAAACAAAAGATTAAGAGAAATTAAAAACTCAAACTTCCTTTATCGAAACCGTAAGAAGATCGGCAGACGTCGCCTATAAATTATAAGGATCTGAACTCTTAAGTTAACTAAGTCTGTAAGTACGTCAAGTTTTCGAGAGTTTCGCAAAGGGAGCTCAGAATTATTAAGGTCTATTATTCATTCATTTTTGCCCTAAAATGTCTTGGACGAAAGTGAAATATAAAAAGACAAAGAACATTTATACATGCTTATAATCAGACATTGATTGAATGAAACTTCCGTCTCGGAACTTATTCATCTTTAATCTGATTTTTTATTTAATTATGACTGCAAAAAGTGGATTGTACGTTTGAAATATAACTCCGGCATTTACGGTTAGATAAATATTTTAATTATGAATTCTAATTATGAAACTATATAAATGTCGATTGTAGAAATTTTAAAAATTGTTGGAAAATTTTAAAAATTGATGATGTCAATTACATTTCTTCTTTTTTCTTTTTTAAAATTTATTTTACATCGATTCTTTAACTGTTGTGGATCTACAGTTTTTATAAGGTGGGTTCCGAAGTTCCACAGTTTAAAATGGCACATAGAATATTTCCAGAGGATGTCATTAAATGATTTCTCCTTTACAGAGCCGGGGAAAATATTATTTTAAATAGTAAATAGTAAATATATATATAATCCTATTTATTTTAAAGTATGTGTACAACTTTGAAAATAAAATATTTTATTTGATGCAGTAATTTTTGAAAATAAAATAATTTTGTTTGAAGCAGTAATTTTTTAAAATAGTATTTTATTTGAAGAATATTGAAAATATTTGTATTCCGTCTTTAGTTTCAATTTCAATGTGAAATATTATTGCCGAAAATAATGGTTCCCAGAGTATTATAACAATGCAAAAAGTAAAATATTTTATTTCGTGATTCTGATTGTCAAAATAGAAATATTTTATTTTGTAAATGTTCTTTCTATTATCGATCGTATGATTGTTAAACAAATGATGTGATAGTGTTCTCGGCGCAACGGTTCGATCATATAATTACAAAAAAAGCAAATTTTGCAGGTCAGGTTAGGTTATTTTGTGGATCAAATTGTTGAAATAGAAATATTTTATTTTCGAAATTGAATATCTTATTTAACATACTATTTTCTTCAAGCAAAAAATAAAATCTAAAATATTAAATAGTATTTCAAATATTTGTGTTTCGCGAAACGATGCCCACAACTGCTTGTAATAGCAAAAATGAAAAGGATAAATCACGTGTGATGCTAAGGCGAATCCATTGAAGCCGGTCGCTGAAAGAAAGGCGGGGAATGTGTGGCTCGATTGAAGGAAATAAGCAGGAGCGGAATTTAATGAAGGGGAGTGGAGCTTTGGAGAAAAAACGCGGGAAAAAAGACGAAGGAGGAAACAAAGCGCGTCGCTCTTAACCGTCGCGTCGTCGTCGTGGGGAGAAGAACGCTCCGTAGACGGAGCTGGTGGGAGTGGAAGAATGGTACCGGCTAGTAGGTTGCTGCAAAGAAATTTGGATTGCAATTACGGAATTAGTTTTTTCCGTCCACGCGGTGCGGCGTTCAACCGGTGGCGCGCGGTGAAAATAAAACGTCCTCGGATGTGTACGTGCTCGGCCGAGCGAAGCCACCGACCGCCTCACCACTCGCCGGTCGTCGTCGGTCGTTGGTCGTCGTCGTCGTCGTTTGGTACTTCCGGTCTCCAGTGAACGTCGCCGACTAATTTTCCGGCTGCTCGCTGTTCAGACTATTTTCGCGACGAACGGACTTTACGACGTAATATTCTCGTTTTAAAAATCCCTTTACATTTACGAATAATTGCATGGAAGATTGCCGGCCGGAATTTTCGTTGGCTGGATTACCATTGCCATTTTTCTTCTTTCTGTTTTCGTTGATTCGCCCCGGCGCGGCGCGGCGCGGGCGCGGCGCAGATAAGGACGCACCACGGCGAGCGTAACAGCCACTTTCTAGCGCTTCAACGGAAACGGTTAAATTTTATCTGATGTTTACATCGCCGCGCCGGTATATTATGCACAGTAAAGTCTGATTTTTATGAACCAATTTCAGCACAGAGGAATTAATTCGAATGTCGCTACCTTTATTACCTGCTCCGCCAGATAGATAGTAGTAGAAGTACCATTGCAAGTGCTAACTGTTAGCATTCATAGTACAGGCTGACAAGAAACAACGGAGTTAAACATTTCTTATTACATTTCTGTCAAATTGACGAATTTTGAATAACCAAATAATAACAACCATAACATGGACCTTTAGTATTGATACATTTAAGAAGTTTCGAAATGGCCACCCTATGCGCCGATACAGAGGCTCAAACGTGTCTTGAAATTTTCACTCCTGGTACAGAGATTTTTTCAATGACTCCAAATTTTTATGGAGCCGAGCACAGGCCCTGGCCTCCAAAATCGACCACACGCTGTAGTCCATCGGGTTGATATTCGGTGAGTACGGCGGCCATTCCACAGATGTGATGAAACCTGGAAAATGGGCTTTGCACCACTCCTGAGTCGTTTTCGCCCTGTGGGCCGGCGCGGAATCCTGCTGTAACGTCCATTCCGGATCGCCGAGGTGCTGTTGGGCCCACAGAAGTACAACGGCTTCGAGAATGTCCCGTCGATACACTTCTTGGTTGAGTTTGACCCCTTGATCCACGAAAACCGTAGCAAATCCCATTTTCCAGGTTTCATCACATCTGCGGAATGGCCGCCGTACTCACCGTATCTCAACTCTATGAACTCCAGCGTTTGGTCGATTTTGGAGGCCAGGGCCTGTGCTCAGCCCCATAAAAGTTTCTAGTCGCTGAAAAAATCTCTGCGCCGGGTGTGGGACCGAATGACGCCAGAAGAGCTGCGGCCCATAGCCGAAAATTTCAAAACACGTTTGAGCCTCTGAATCGGCTCAAAGGGTGGCCACTTCGAAACTTCTTAAATATATGAATACTAAAGGTCTATATGTTATGGTTGTTATCATTTGGTTTTTCATAATTCGTCGATTTGACAGAATTACAATAAGAAATGTTTAACTCCGTTATTTCTTGTCACCCTGTAAAGACCACAGTGCATTCTACAAAATCTACCGCAAAGTATTGATCATTTTTTAATGTTAAAACGGAACAGAGTGCCCGTATTTTATCTAGCGGGTCAAACTCTCTCATACTTCCCGGCCGTCGCTGAAATACAACAGCAGTCTGTCCAACTTGCGGCCCGCGAGCCATATTTATTCATGGCCGGGACCGTCCGGCTCGCGACGAAGAAGAAGTTGGCCAGGCCTACGGAATTGATGCCTTTATAAGAAAACCAACTCGATGAGATAGAAAACAGACCCCTGCTCCATCATTTTCTGTGTATCGTGATTGTCGAGGGAGAATTTTGATGTAACACAGAGATCCGCAGTGTCTACTGATAAATTATAACGAGCCTGACGTGACGCGACGAGACGATCCAAGAATTTCGGCTTCGTGGAAACTGAGTAGCGTTGAACTTAACCATATCTCTCTATAGGAGTTTCCTGCGTTTCGATTTATCTGGGTACGGCAGTTAGCCGGAAACCGTGCTGACTGTGTAGTTGCACCTTACTTCTCCTTGTTAAACATGCTCACTAATTCCTTAATGGGAGAATTCCTGAGAACATTCGGGATCCGCGAACTTACACCGGCAAGTCCTGCGTTCGCAACGCTGACGATTTACTTATCGAGTAATTGTCGTGATTGTTGAGCATAATTCTCGCGCTGATGGGGAGAAACAAAACCGTGGAGTGATACCAATCAATGTGAATTTCGGAGGTACCCAACCGAGATTTGCCGATTCCGCTATTAGATTATGCTGATAGATATTGATAGAAGCAGCATATGCACATTTTTATCATTGATCTATCTGATTGGCCAGAATGTACACTCCTCATTTCCTCAAAATCGATTTCTTGCAAAATCCTGAGGTCGTAGACAAATTTTGAGACCAGATTTGATATCAGCGTGAAAAGATCTACGCGAAATGATATATGGCATGTTAGAAAAAAAATTTTTCCGCGCGTGGTACTGGAGAAACCACATTTTCTTGAAATTCTACATGTTTAATGAATTTTCTCAGCGTTAAAAAACATTCGTACCATAATCTCCCTATTTATCTCTTATTCTGCAAAGTTTCAGCTTTAATTAAAAAAAAATTTCATCGCTCTACCTCGTTTCTATCGAAAGTTCTTTGATTTTGAATCGAGTCTGGTCCAAATTTTCCCCTGTGTATTCCGAGATGTCAGGTAGCCGCTGTACGTGGCGCGCTAATTTCTGCGAAGCGCTAACTTCAAACACAGCTGCCATAGGTAAAAAATTGTTGCAGCGAGTTCATGGGGTACTCAATCGAATCGGCAGAATCTCTGCTTTAATCTAACGTTCGGATCATGGTATTACGATCATTTTTCGCCGAGATGTAGCGAGTTAAAGGGAAAATGGAAATTGTGCATTTTTTAAGCATATTTTCAGAAATACCTGGCATATCGAAATGTTGATGAAATTAAAAGGAAAAACAAAAGGAGTGCCTTGAAGAGAAAGAAACGCTCTTTCTATTGCTTTTTTGCACAAGATTCTACGATAATTTTATCGCTTTCTGGAGCCAGTTACAGTTAAAAAGCCCATATTTACTTCAATGTTGAATAACTCGAGTAAAAAAATCGCAGAATATTCAACAACCACGCAGTTTACACAGGAAAGATAGCCCTTCCAAATGATATTAACGCGATTTATCAAAAAAATTTTGTTGCCCCCCGTGTGATGTTCCAAAGTTGCACAAAATTTTTGTTAACCGTCAATGTTGTCTTCATCTCGCTATAACTTTGTAAAAAACCAACATAGCAACAATTTGAAACAGAGCATCTAAAACTAGAGGTTTCAGGCTTTCAAACCATTGTTTAACGATATCGATACGGCAATTTTTGACGGAGTTATGATCGCGTAAAGTGGGAGCAATTTTTCGGGTTCGCACAAGTGATCCCTTAATTCTTTTGAGGAGTGCATTAAATTTTTTACCGGAAAGTTTTACTGTTTAATTATAATTAACTGATATAAGTACATATTGCCTATTTTTCGGAAAATGTTTCGCCATCTTGCAGTGCCTTTGTTTCGTTTGAATATTTATTCATGCAAATAAGCAACAGATCGAAAAGAAAAATGGACTTGGGGAACGGAAATATCAAAACCGGTTAAAATCCCTCGTCTTTAAAATCTACAAGTAAAGTAAAGTTTAACCCAATTATTGACACTATAAAAACACTGCCATAGGAAACGATTGAATTGACCTCTTCTCGTTCATTATGATACTGAATTCAACAATGTTTTAATTGTTGCCAATGACTTTTGACGTTGAAGCAACATTAAAGAAATAAATTTCAAAGAAAAAGGATTTTTTTAATGGAAAATCCAGAGAAGCTTGTCATTCAAATATCCTCTACGCAGGTCAAATGTCCTCGACGTAGACAATTTTTATGTTGCATAAAGCTCCGCAGTCTAATTATTATCAGTAGCGCGCAACACGACTGAATGAAAGCTTTCAGCAAAGATGAAATATTCGAACTACCACCCTCTCATTTTTCCCCGCCGCTATCTCAGTTTTAGATTATAGAATCCATATAACCAGCGCGTGAATTGACGAAGGAGAGAGAGAGAGAGAGCTCTTCCTGCTGTCTCATGTAAATCGATAGCACGGCTCCGAAAATTGCGAAAAGAGCCTCCGCCGTTGAAAAAGGAAATAGGAGAACCCGAAGAAGAAGAGCGAATTATTTGCGTGATGAAGATCGACGGAAGAGGTCCGCAACCGAAATAACAGGGGAAAAAAGACGGTTCACTGCTGTGAGAAGAAAAAAACGCGGTTAAAATTGCCAGGGGAAAGAAGCGAAACAAATGGGAATGAAAAAAAGCGAGGCTTTGAGGAAGCTTCGTTAGCATGTAAGAAAACCAGAGAGAAATACAGACGTATAAATAAGAAAGACTTGACGGTGTGCGGAACCGAAAAAACGCTGTTACGGAAAAACGACTGCGGTGAAAATGGGAAGCTTGAAGAAATGGATTGAAATAACAACGGAAATTGTGGGGAAAGAGGACATCGGAGAATTAGCGAGGGAAAGGTTTTAAATACGGGAAACGGTAATGTGCGATATACAACACGATGTAGAGAATTAAAACCGGGCTAATTATCACTGTCCAACAAGTTTCAACTTTTTTTATGATTTCAATATACTGTTGGGTCCTTCTTATAGAGTTCTTTGCGCTGATTCCGTGTCTGTCCTTAATTTTTCTCATGTACGCACAGTTTTTAAGAAACATGGCTTTGAAAAAAAAACATATTTTTCAACTTTAAACAAATATTGTGATGTTATTATAAAAGATATCGAATTGTTCTTTACAGCAAAAGATTCTGTAGACTTTTCCGAATACAGTGATATCCAATATTAATACATTATGATTGGTTAAACATGTTTAAACAATCGCTAAAGGCGGAGAGACACCACTTTTGCACCAATTTTTGAGGATATTTTTCAATTCATCTAAAAAAATAAGGGTACAGCGGAAAATCGAATTATACCACGCGATAGAGCAGACTTTTATCTTGAGAAGCCACCCTGTCAAGTTTGGATCGTAGACGTTTTTTTCGAATCAGAAAGCAAAATATCTTCGCCCGACATGAGCTGCCGCGGCGCTGCACGGGATACGGTGCACACTGGGCAATTTGGTCGAAACTCGATTCAAAATCAAAGAACTTTCGATGGAAATGAGGTAGAGCGATGAAATGTTTTTTAAATTAAAGCTGAAACATTGCAGAATATGGGAAAAGTAGGGAGATTATGGTAAGATCGTTTTTTAACTTTGAGAAAATTCGTTAAACTTGCACAATTCCAAGAAAACTATGGTTTTTCCAATACCACGCGCGGAAAACATTTTTTTTTAACATGCTGTACTTCATTTCCCGTAGATTTTTTCACGTTGATTTCAAATCTGGTCTCAAAATTTTTCTACGACCTCAGGACATTGCAAAATCGATTTCTTGAAATTCTACATGTTTAACGAATTTTCTCAAGATTAAAAACCGTTCGTACCATAATCTCCCTATTTTTCCCATATTCTGCAAAGTTTCAGCTTTAATTTTAAAAAAATTTCATCGCTCTACCTCATTTCTATCGAAAGTTCTTTGATTTTGAATCGAGTCTGGTCCTTTTTCACTGTGCGCCGACGCTACGCACAGTGGGCCAAACCGACGAAATCTGTGTAAAAATCAAAGAACTTTCGATAGAAATGAGGTAGAGCGATGAAATTTTTTTTAAGTTAAAGCTGAAACTTTGCAGAATATGGGAAAAATAGGGAGATTATGGTACGAACGTTTTTTAACCTTGAGAAAATTCGTTAAACATGTAGAATTTCAAGAAATCGATTTTGCAATATCCTGAGGTCGTAGAAAAATTTTGAAACCAGATTTGAAATCGGCGTGAAAAGATCTACGAGAAATGATGTGTCGCATGTTGAAAAAGAAATTTTTCCGCGCGTCGTATTGAAAGAACCACAATTTTCTTAAAATTGTGCAAGTTTAACGAATTCTTCCAAGGTTAAAAAACGTTCGTACCACAATCTCCATAATTATAAAAAAAATTTCATCGCTCTATCTCATTTCTATCGAAAGTTCTTTGATTTTGACACAGATTTCGTCGGTCTAGCCCACTGTGCGGCGCAGAGTGGATAGAATCGACGTTCTAGCTGTTCACGCCTATTTCACCATTACTTCAATGTACAAAGACCACATTAAATAGGTCGTGAAAAAAAAAGATTGTGAGTTAATTCAATTAGTCCGACACCAGTGGGTAAGTCTTTCGAACCATAGTCGATACCAACTGCAGAAATGGAAGGCTCTCGAACCACAAATCGAGTCCTCAACAGAACGAACGAAGAGAAGGGGGACTGGTATCGGCGAGTGAAAGAAAACTCTAAAGGAGGAGCACTGCTTATCAGACCAAATGTGAAAGGAGGAAGAAAAGGAATGTTCCGAAACAAACGATCGCAGGTATTCCACGAGCATTTCGCTCTCGATCGGGTCCACCGTTTTCAGCCCAGGCCCCCTCCACCAGTCTCATTCCCATCCGTTTTCGCCGCTGGAGGCTCGAGGCTCGACGAAGCAGGCGGAGAAACGTAGATAAAGGTTTTAATTCCGTGCGAATGGATCAACGCGCGAAAATCGGGAGGGAGGATCGAACGGGGTGGAGCACCGATGGAATGGGCAGTCGGTGCTGGAGAACCGAGCCAGTGGGTGGAGGAGGGTTGGCTCGATTGATGGACCAGCTGGAACAATAGTTAACTTCGGAAGTAATCGCTTAATTCCTGGATTCCCGGCTACGTCCAGGCGATTTCCGATTGAACTGTCTTTTGGGCTTTTTTTTTAAATCCTGTTGATCGAATCGATGGTCTGCGGACTGTTCGCTGCGGCTGTGAAAGACGAGCGCGATATTAAGCTGCCGCTAATAAGTTCGAGATATGCGTTACTACATGTTACCTATGGTTGATGCAGTAGCTGATGAAAGATAGTATAAATGTTATTTTAAAGCAGGAAGCCATCAATCAATAAATTCATCAGACTTTAATAGGATTCTTAATAAAAATCGCATCGTCCCGAGTCGAACGAAATGGCCACGCAACGCAACGTTCGACGATGCTTACGTTAAAACCCACAAATCCCTTCCAACAAGGTTCAACAGCTCGCGATCTTAAGTGGGAGCATATTTCGATCAATGAGAATTAGACTGATTTCCTCTTACGTGAAAATTGCATCGCGCAAGTTCGCAACAACGTTGCGCAACAGTAAAATGCCGTAAATATTCCTTCCTGTGCAAAGACGCCCAAAGTCGCACAACTTTAAACACCCATAACTTCTTCAATTTGAAAAGTTACAAATTTGTATCCCGTAAAGTGAAGTTTAACCCTTACTTTTTCAAATGAAACTCGCATACAATGAAATACAATAAATATGTATTTTCCAAGTGAATATAGATTATTTCTCATATAAATAGTCATATTTGATATGTCGTAAAATTTTATAATTTTATAATGATTATAAATGTTAAAATTTATATGTCTTGAAATGATTAATATGTGTGGAAAATTTGTTTCGTCTTTCACGTTACTATTTCGACGTTCATGATTAAATTTCAAAACTGACTGAATCAATGAATAAATGAAAAATGTTTCGAGCACTCTGTACAAGTAAAAACGGTACCAGTTGTGAGGTTGAGTTACACAATCCTCTTGCAACGTAGCTCTTTCAGCTGTAACTCCGACGAACGACACGTCGCGTCGCGACGATGGTAAAAAAAATGTCGACGACTCCTCAACCGAGAGAACAAGAACAAATCGGCCATTCCTCCGGCAATGATTGCCGTTACGATTCTTCGAAACTTCTTCAAAAGTGCCTCCACGAGGAAAGTTTCGCATTGAACGCAACAAAGTGAGTCATTCAGCGTGCCGGCGGGCATTGTTTGCTTTCTTTCGCCTTATTTCGCAGCCACCTTTATATCGTTCGCCAGCAGATATCGCGAAACAAAAAAAAAAAACGAAAACCTGTCGACATACGTGCACGCCTAGGGGGCTCCTAGCGATTACTCGGGAGCAAGATAAATTGGAACTGTACCATAGATAGCACCGATAACTTGGATTTTCAATCACCCATTGAACCTTTCGCGACTATAGCGAGCAGGAGTGCTTCAACAAATTCTGATAAAAGGGATAAAATAACATTAAAAAGGTAACTGAAAACATTCCCTTCTATTTGGTTTCTTTTTTACGAGTTCTTCAGACCCAGAATGGGCCAATACTCATTGGAAACCATTTACAAAAGATTCTATAATCTTTTTCAAATTGTTGTAAGATGCTTTGTAATATATTACCTCAATAATACAGGGTGTCTCAGCTGAAGGAGGCCTCCTAAATATCTCCTTTATTTTTAATGGCACAAAAAAATATTTATGGCATAATTTAAATGGTATCAAAGGAGGAATATCATAGAAGAACAATTTTTTTTGTCCTGTCATTTTTGCATAGTTTTTTTCAAGGAAATCGTTATTTTTTATCGGGAAAACATATTTTTTTTATTCCATCTTGTTGATGACTTAAGCATATTCAAATGTATTATATTTTTTCAGCTGCTATAAGAAAAGGAATAGAAAAAAATAATTTTTCCCGATAAAAAAATAACGATGACCTTGAAAAAACTACGAAAAAATAACCGGACAAAAGAAATTGTTCTTCTATGATATTCCTGCTTCGATACCATTTAAATTATGCCATAAATATTTTTTGTGCCACTAAAAATGAAGGAGATATTTAGGTGACTTCCTTTAGCCGAGACATCCTGTATATAAAAATCTATGTAAGTTCATATAAAATTTATAGGGCTATACTGACTGAAATTTATTGTAACCTCATTTGTAGTATGCTCATGAATAAATCAATTTATTTAATTATAATTTTTTACAAAATCATTTTTACTATTTCAGTAATTACGAGGTAAAAAATATGAAACACATATACCACTTAGAGATACGCATTTATTGAACTTTGGATCTGTATTTTGATGTACTTGTATATTTTCCAAACAGAAACGATTTATTTGTTTCGTATTTCCCTAAAATATGTTGAAAATTTTTGTAGTTGCTGTATTCAATTCGTCTTTTGTCATGTTGTTTCTTTAATTTAGGTCCTTTATGTCGTCCAATTAGATAAGAACATGAGTGGATTAATCAAGAGACATTAGGAGCATTCAGGAGGAATATGAACAGTGGGACTCCGTCTGCTCCTACTCTTGAATACACAGTAAGGAGCATAACTGATTCCACACACTCTAAATCAGAACAACTTTTCTATGAATGGACCAAACGACTTCAATTTCTCTGTAAGGCTAGAAGAATTAGTTTAGTAAATGATGTGTAAAAAATATGTTAAGAAAATGCATTTGTGGATCCAAAAGCAGTTACAACTTACAACTCGTTGTGCAAAATATCTTAAGTTGGAATATCTCTCGGAGATGTAATATAAATATTGTAAAAATTAAATTTTGATGGGGACCCAAACATTTATTTCATTTCATTGTTGCACTGTAACTCAATTATATCAAAGATATCAAATATAGAACTGGAGTTCATAGTCGCACTTGTGCATTATAACAACGACACTTCGTTTATTTGATATTGTTTGTATACATACGAAAAGAAACAAAAGTTTCAATAGAAATATAAAATCGCCTGGCGGGCCGCACAATTTAACATGGCGGGCCACACGCGGCTCGCGGGCCGCGCGTTGGCCAGGCCTGCTCTAAAACATGTTCACCTCAATAGGGTAAGTGTGTATCTGTCACTAAATTTTCTTCCACCTGTCGTCGAACTCCCTGAGTAATACCTAATTAAGCGACAATAACAAGAAGATATTTAACGATTGTGTGTTACTCACGTGCTCTGTGTTTATAGCAGCACCGTCACGTATATCTTGGAGATCGGCACCGGAACCATTTACCATACCAGCACCACCGCCGGCACTTCCGTTTCCTTTTCCACCGCCACCGCCAGCTGGCGTTTGAGGCAGGCTCTGAAAAAAAAATAGAAAATTAATTGTCTGACGATTTCCTTAATACCTGAGAATTACATTTCTTTTACATTAGTCACTTCGATGGTTAAAGCTATTTAAAATTGCAAGATAAATACATTCTAAATGTCCGCTTCTTATGAATAGTTAACGTACATTCACTTACTGTATACGTTAAACGTGATCGCATACACAACAGAACGATTACTTGGGAACAGACACTTTAGAACTGAAACTGAAATTGACCTGTGTTAGATAACATTCTGGTTATGCCTTCCTAACTTTTCCAATATCGAAGTTTCGCGATTACAGACGATAAAACGCGCGTTTCGAACGGGTACGTGTTACATGTAACGCTTTTCGACTGGCGTAGTCCATTGATAAAAATGGTCAGCCAGATTGCAAATTTTTAATATCGTCAAATTGAAATTGTTCTGGAAAAATGTGAGAAAAATTGTCGAAGTACTCGCGATCATTCATCTGGAAATAGCCAAGCTCGCGCTAGACCTAGTTTTTCATTCCGGCTATTTTGCTATTCCGTAACTGATACAGAAAAATGGAGTAATTTCCGAAATCCGCCCGAGGATAAGCTCGAACCTCTCGCTCACGAAGACCTCCCACATCTCGCAGAGCGTGAGCGATATTACACGCATCGATCCCACGCTAACCTTTTTGATTAGTACACATGATATACTACAGGTTATCCCACCTAACTTGACCACCTTGAATATCTTTGTTGGTTTTAAAGATACGTCAAATGTCTGGAGGACAAAGTTAAATGGTAAAATGGGGCTCACACGATACCAAAACAATTTTTGTTTTTATGTAATTTTTTTTGAGAGATATGAAGGTCACCTTCATCATTTTAAATGGAATGAGGTATTTTTTAAATCATCAATCGATGCAGCTGGACATTCGTTATAAAAAAGTACTTACCCATGTATGCCGAAAAGTTAGTAGTTCAGGAGACATTTCAATTTGAATAACTCTAAAACATCGTGGTATGACTAATGGTGTTTTAGAGTTATTTAAATTGAAATATCTCCTGAACTACTAACTTTTCGACATGCATAGGTTAGTACTTTTTTATAACGAATGTCCAGCTGCATCGATGGATGTATTAAAAAATACCTCATTCCATTTAAAAAAATGAAGGTGACCTTCATATCTCCAAAAAAATTACATAATAACAAAAATTTTTTAGGTATCGTGTGCCATTCAACTTTGTCCTTCCGACATTTGACGTACCTTTAAAAACAACAAAGATATTCAAGGTGGTCAAGTTAGGCGAAATACCCTGTAGTTTAGCGCCCCACGCTTTTATTTATAGTCACTAATGTCTAAAAACATTATTTTCTCCTTTCCAGTGCATTTTAATATAAGTGTGGTTTTTAAAAAGTTCTTTTTTTTTAATTTAATCTTATAAATTCTTCACGAAAAAAGGCCAAAAGTCTTGATGTTTGGAATTCACTGGTCCAAAAGTCATGGGTGCTTCGATAAAATGGTACAGGTCCAACTTCGTGGATTGTTTGCAACGTGGACGTTCCCCGACAAAGGAGAATACGTGTCACGTATTTTTGCAGGTTCTATATCACTCTAAAAGTCCATGAAACACAGCACGTCTCGCCGGATAACATCCCCCGTCCATGTAAAACCTGGTAACGAAATGATGCAGCCAGGAGCCGCGGCGCGAAACGCTGAACCCGTGATCAGCGTCATCGTCGTCGATAGGCTCGCGTAGGAATTCCTGTTTATCATTATCATCGCTCAATTACCGGCACGCGCAACGAGCAACACGCTGCGAGTTCTGGCAAAGCTCGCGCCGGCTGAAATTTATGCGAACGATCCGAGTCGGTGGCCGGGTTACCATTATAACGCAGCGCCACTAGGGGGATGCAATTTTGAAGGCAATTTAACTTGAACCGCAGCAGCAAGCCTGAGCTATGGGCAAATGTTTACCATGAAAATCGTTATAGACGGTACGGATGCTTCCGTATCTAGAACCTTTTTCTCGGGGGAATAACAGCTGAATATGCATGTATTCCAAGCTTCCGGTATCGCGGATATTTCGATGGTTTTATCTTCTTCTAACAGAGATCCCATATCTCTCGGCGATTTTCACGAGTTCCACATCCTCCACAGTTCATTTGTTTGTGGTATGCGAGGTAAACGGGCGCGACCACGCCTTCTACCAAGTGTTCATTTATGTATGCATGTGAATAGGTACTAGTCAACGTGAATGTCACGCATCTCGTTAGGGGAGCTACCCAATTTACCCAAATTGACTTGTGGCGGCTACCTCCTACGCTCGCCAGAAGATTGATAAGTAGTGCAGACCTTCCCCGCTACTTATTGACTGAGGTAGCTCAGTGGTGGGGAACTCTGGGTGCCTGTTAGCGAGTGCGGTAAGTGGGGCGAGTAAGAGCGACTGAGGTAACCGGGGTGTCTACCGGAATAGAGTATAACCTTTGCGGAAGATGTGACCTGATGCGTCGAAACGATTTGTAGAAGATTTTACGCAGTGTAGGACTCTACGATTGCTTACATCAGGCGTAGGTGAGGGAAGGTTGGAAGAGTCTTGATGAAGAGGTTTTTTAGTGGGTAGTGGGGGATCCGTCCATCTGATCCTCTGAGTCCCACAATACCCTTTCCTCGGCTGTACATAAAGGTATTTTTCCTCTTCATCGTAAATAAAAGAAAGGGTAACTGTGGTGCCTGCTAGTGACTGGGATGACTGAGGTAACTGGGGTGCTTGATAGTGACTGGGATGGCTGAAGTAACTGGGATGCTTGATAGTGACTGGGATGACTGAAGTAACTGGGGTGCTTGATAGTGGCTGAGGTAACTGGGGTGTCTGATAGAGACTGAGGTAATTGGGATGTCTGATAGTGGCTGAGGTATCTGATAGTGACTGAGGTAACTTGGGTGTCTGCTAGTGACTGGGATGTCTGATAGTGAATGAGGATCTGGGGTATCTAATAGTGACTGAGGTAACTGGGGTGTCTGTTAGTGACTGGGATAACTGAAGCAACTGGAGTGTCTACTAGTGACTGGGATGACTGAGGTAACTGGGGTGCTTGATAGTGACTGGGATGGCTGAAGTAACTGGGGTATGTCTGATAGTGTCTGAGGTAACTGGGGTGTCTGATAGTGGCTGAGGTATCTGGGATGTCTGATAGTATCTGAGGTATTTGGGGTATCTGATAGTGACTGAGGTAACTGGGGTGTCTGCTAGTGACTGGGATGACTGAAGTAACTGAGGTGTGTGCCCGCTAGTGACTGGGATGACTGAGGTACCTGGGGTGTGTCTGCTAGCGACTGGGATAACTGAGGTAACTGGGGTATGTCTGATAATAACTGAGGTATCTGGGATGTCTGACAGTGGCTGAGGTATCTGGGATGTCTGATAGGATCTTAGGTAACTGGGGTGTCTGATAGTGGATGAGGTAACTGGGATGTGAGATAGTGGCTGAGATATCTGGGATGTCTGATAGTGGCTGAGATATTCAAGTTCAGCAGGAGGTTCACTTTAGCTTCTCAGCAACCCCTTCTCGCAGGGGTCTTGTAAAGAGACCACAGGGTGGAGCCACGGGCCGGCAGAACATGCGGTGGAAATAACGCGTTGCTGGAAATTGCAATTCCAACGGCGAGCTACGACCGAAGAAGGTGAATTATTGCTGTGGCGAACAGTATTCTTGTTGCGAACAACAGTGGACAATGACTTTCCAGATGATTTCTGGCGACGCGAAGTTGGACAGATTTCATTCGAGATAAGAAATGAAAGCTCTGGTTTTATTCTCCTCGCGTAACTGTAAATAGGGTAAGTCCGGGGGTGGTGGCCTACTTCTTTTAAAAACATCGTGCGGTTGAACAATATTTACTTAATTAAAAAATATACGCAGAGTTATCCGAGCAGCGGACACAGAAAGCTTTTGTAACATGTGCTCGTCGTCCATTTATTCAGCACTTTATTTTTTAACAGAACAGTTTAAAAAAAAGTTAACATTTTCATAGTTTACAATCTACTTTTTTTATATTATTGTTATTGCATAATGTTTGAAAAGAAATTAACAATTTCATAGTTTACAATTACTTCTTTTATATTATTGTCATTGCATAATGTTTGAAAAGAAATTAACAATTTCATAGTTTACAATCTACTTTAGTTGATATTATTGTTACTGCATAAATAGACTTTCGACTTTGTTGGAAAATGAGCAGGTTAAATTTCCAACTCGATCATACAGTAAAGAAATTTCCACCTGGCTTCGGTCTGTTGCAATTAACGAGGAAAATTTTTATTTTGCATAACAATCCGCAATTTACATGTAATTTCGCATTACACAATTTACATATATATAACGGTAGTCTATTGTTAGATTCATCAACGGAGTAAAATTTTTTTCCCTTGTTACCGCGATCGCTGCCATCGTTTGTTTTAACAACAGCGATCATGTTCATGGCATCCCATTAAACGCAAAGTATCCGCTCGTAAAATGTGAAAGAAAATATTGTAACGGGAGAGTTAGAAATCCTTTGAGTATCGTGGGTTATAATTTTAGATAACGTCGTGCACAACGTTCATATCATTTGTTTATGTTAAACAGAAAATCGGAAACATCTACACAAACATTTACAGTCTAATAATTACTTATTGTTAGACAGACTATGTCTCCGTGAGATACATTGACATGATAAGTATCAGAGCCCCTCGGCGACCAGCACCGATAATCGATCGAGCGGGACCGAGTTCTAGACGAGTCTCTCGTTGAATCACGCCGGTCGGTTGGCACTTCCGAAAATCTACGACTTAGCTAGCGCACGACGATGTCGAACAGATGGATTAAAGAGAATTTCACCTCCTTCTTTGCAGACTAAACCTTCAGTCAAGAGATTTCCAAAATTTTAATCCTTTTCCTGAATTCGGGTCTTAATTCGCCGTAGAGAAGTTAAAATTTCATTCGTCCGCCATGTTGTTCAAATTGGTGACCTTGACAACATATTTCAAGGTCATCGGAATCGGACAGGAGGGAGGTCATTGGCCCCATGGATTTACAAGTAAATTTTAAAAAGTAAAATAAATACAATCTCCAAAAATTCCGAAAATATTCTTTGCTTTTCTTTAAACATAAAATATTAGATGCCCAGTTCGCGGTGATCAATTAGTTCCCGGGCGAGCGTAGTACTTAGTTTTTAGAGACAGCAGAAAATCTGTTCCACGATGTGAAATTTTCATTTTCATCCCCCACGGGTGACAGAGCTTTTTTCCTCGGAATAAATGCGCGGACTGCGAAAAAAAAAGAACGACAACGCGAGAAGCAACAAAGGGGAGTGCGAGGATCCAGACGATCGATCTTCCGCCATTCTTTCGCGCTTTGTCTTTTGTCCGTCCCATCGGAAAGAGGGCACGGGCTGCTTTATAATTATAAATCTCATTAAAATTCATAACGCGACACGGAAAGTCATTAGCCTTAAGCGACCTACGTTGTTGCACTTTCGAGACACTCCGCGGCGATCAGGCAACCACCGACGATGAAAAATAATTTCAGCCTAGTGAATTGCGTACGCTGACGGCGCTGTAACTTGAGAATGTCGTTAACGATTATTACCTCGACGAATAACTCCGTTGGAAATGGAGGAATGTGGAGGAATGAGCGGAGGAATGAGCGATCAGAAAACTCGTGTGAATACGTTGCGATTAGTTTATGAAATTTATAGTACATGAAATATATGGGTTCAGTTTAAATGATCCATCAATGAATTCGGTTTTAGAATGTTGCATTGCACGTACAAAATTTGTTATTGCTGCAAGCGTCGTTTGGGCTGAATTCACGTTCGGATACCAAAAGTTTTTAACTGTATTTTATGTAATCCTGTAGATTTTGAGGAGGAAATGCCGAGAATCCAAATTTTAATGGTAGGAATTTACTGGTTATTTGAACTAACTAATGATTAATCATAACTAATAAGCAATAACTAACGATTACCTAGAGTAGTGACTAACTAGTGCCATGTAGTTATGACTAAGCAATCAAAAAGTTTTAACTAACTATTTCTAAGTTTTGACTAACAATCAATCAGACTATTAGTCATTTTCAATTATTAGTTGATTTTTGCCCAACTCTGGTCCTGGCCAACACGCGGCCTGCCGGGCGATTTTATATTTCTATTGAAACTTTTGTTTCTCGTTGTACGTATACAAAAATATTAAGTAAATGGAAAAATTTGCATGTGTCATTGTTATAATGCGACGTATAACAATAAAGTTTTATTCATTTTGTGTTTGTATTACATTTTTTAACTGCATGTTTACCTAAAATGCGGCTTGCTGTAACGTTACGCGTCATCGAAGTGGCTCGTGAATTCATTTGGGTTGGCCAGGCCTGATCTAGAACATCTATTCTGACATTGACCACTATGCCCCGTAAAAATCTCGACGATCTAAAACCCGAAGACTAGTAAGAAGCAGTATCCGGCGGGAAAAATGGAAAGTTTCGGGACGAAATCCTTTCCTCTCACGCGACCGGAGAAAAAGAGGAAGAATCAGAAAAACCGGAGCGCAAAATCGAAGCGTGTCTCTGCCGACCAGTGAATTTGGACGATCCGCCACGTACGTCACGTAACACGCTCCGTAGAATCCGATTGGAAGGAATATGGTATCTGTGGTCTCGTTGAAAGCCCGAATAAATACGTTCACGGCGATTTAATCTTTCAAGCGGGGAAGACCTGTCTGCCGACCAACGGGGTTCTACGTCATGCCTCTTTATACAGTTCTACGGGAATCTCCAGCGCGGCGAGCAGGAAGTTTCGTCGAAGCGAGTTACCTGCTCTTTTACCTTGCACTTTCCGGTCTTCGCCTGGAGAAAATTCACTTTCAGGAGAATTCTCGGCTTTACGACCGCCTAGCCTATCCGACCGTCCTCTTCCCCGCGTCGCGTCGTCACTTCAACCGATTCTCCCTTGCCTCCCCTCTTTCTTGCGCTTGATAAAGACGAATCGATGGACGAAGAAGAGGAAAGCAGACGCGGAAAGGTAAGGGGTGTGGCTGCACGAGAAGGAAGAGACCTTCGGAACGCTGCTGCATGCTGGCCGGAAGTTATTGTCACGTCTGTCGACACCCTGACTATGAGTTTGATCGAAGATCTTTGGCAATGCTCACGGACTGATTAATAACGATAACCGAATCGTTAAACAGAGCTGGTTGGAAGCTTCTTATTGTAGATGGTGATGAGACCTGCTTGTTGTGTGGTGGACACGAATTTCGGTTTGGGTCTACGCCATTTTTGGGAGTCCGTTTAGTATCTGATGAATGTTGAAGATGAATAGTCTGATGAATTGTTTTATGACTGGGGTACGGCAAAGTGTAAGTTGACATCCTTGTCCAGTCGGCCTGGCCGTACCGTTCTCAATGGCACTTGAAGCAGTGTGGGCCTAAATATTCAGATTCTGTTGGGTAAACTACACTTTACCGGACTCGAAATTAGTACCTTTCTCCTGCGAATTATGATGTATTTGGTATGTAGTCTAATAGATTTGTACCCGGGGCAACTGCAGATCGAAGTTTCGATCCACTAGGATCAATGGTTCAGAAGTTATGCTTGCTTAAAGTTGAGCAATCTGCAGTGTTTACCTGTCAAAAACACCGGAGATTGCTCAACTTTAAGCGCCCATATCTCCTCAACTATTGATCATAGAGGTCCGAAACTAAATTGAATAGAATTCAATGGTTTAATTTTAAAGAATACAGCTTTATTAACCAATTATATGGTCGCCATTCTTTTCTACGGAAAAGAATGTTTGAGACGTCTATGAAACCCTGGCACAAACTTATGCAATCATCTGATATATGAAAAGAAGCACAAGGAAGGTGTTTCTACCTTCCCTCGAATCCTTTGTGTCCTTGATTGCATAATTATAACAACTTATGTAGGTATTCAATAGCGTTTGGGGGTAAACTTCACTTTACCGGACTCGAAATTAGTACCTTTCTCCTACGAATTATGATGTATTTGGTATGTAGTCTAATAGATTTGTACCCGGGGCACCTGCAGATCGAAGTTTCGATCCTCTAGGATCAATGGTTCAGAAGTTATGCTTGCTTAAAGTTGAGCAATCTGCAGTGTTTACCTGTCAAAAACACCGGAGATTGCTCAACTTTAAGCGCCCATATCTCCTCAACTATTGATCCTAGAAGATCAAAACTTCGTTCTGCATCCGCGCCGGTTACAAATCTACTGAATTACATACCAAATACATCATAATTCGTAGGAGAAAGGCACAAATTTTGAGTCCGGTAGAGTAAAGAGCAGCCCTCTTAGAAGCAGCGTTGGTGAACACAGCTGTGAAGGAAGACACGGGGCAGCGATTTAATAATAAGCTATTTTTTTGGGAACTCGTTTAGCTAACTGTTTTGCTTTCGGATGCAGCAAACGAAAGGCGAAATTCTCTCGGGAGCCGAGGTCTACGTGATGATTAAGGCAGACTGTTCGGACGAGGCAGAAAAAAATGTACGAATCCGGATGGTGTACGGCGGAAGCGTGGCCAAATTACGGGCCGAAAAACCCCAGTTGAAGTTCAACGTGAAGGGAAACCCACGCTCGTTCCTGGTTTCCGATCTCCCGCAAAATAAGAAGCATGCGAGCAGCATCAAAGGAGCTTGAGAAGATGCGCGGCTGGATTTCCAGCGGCGGGGGCGCTCTCGCATTACGCATATGCAATTTCGACACATAGGCAATGCGGAGAGACCGTTTCGATGTCGCGGTAAGCGATGTTTTCAGAAATTCCATGGGAAATGATGGTCGCCGCCGCCGGAATAAAAACATCGAGAGAAAACCGGTTATGTAACGTGAAATTTGCAAGTCGAACATGCTCAAAGAAACAAGTAGGTCGATGCGATGGTTCTGTGGTTATCGGGAGCGTAGTATAGATACGATGTAAAAATTCTGTTGTCGATACAAATGCAAATTCGCCGGTTCCTCTATATGTTTCGCGTTATCTACAGACCTCTAACTGTAATCCTCATATGCTCCTCAGAAATAGTAACACACTAATTCTTCATCTTTCATTGGTATGTCATCCATTTTCGTTTCGCAGTTTAGACCAAAAGACTGTCAATAATTTTACAATTTAAAGAAATGTATTTTGCGACATAAACACAAAGAAACTAAACAGAAATCAAAACAATATAATGTATTTGGTATGTAATCCAGTAGATTTGTACCCGGAAAACCTGCAGATCGAAATTTCGATCCTCTAGGATCAATAGTTGAGGAGTTATAGTCGCTTAAAGTTGAACATTTTTGACAGGTAAGGTCAAAAACACTGAAAATGCACAACTTTAAGCAAGCATAACTCCTGAACCATTGATCATAGAGGTTCCAAACTTCGATCTGCATCCGCCCCGGGTACAAATCTACTGGATTACATAGCAAATACGTCATAATTCATAATTCATAAGGCACAAATTTTGAGTCCGATAAAGTAAAGAGCAGCCTTTTCAATTATTTTGTAACAAGTATGGCGAGGTTACTGCAAAGGCGGTTTAGAATTATTCAAATTAATCCTCTGGGATCAATGGTTCAGGAGTTATGCTTGCTTAAACTTGTGCATTTAAACATTTCTTCTTTGAAAAACTGTGAAATAAATAATGTGAATTTTTATGCATTTATGAAATTGGTTGGGTGATATAAAAAACAGTAAAAGATTTCAAAAATTCAAGAATATTGTAATGTCGCTTTTAATATAACAAAGTCGTTAAGGGATGAAATCGTGTTACGATTTATGAATTGTGATGTATTCGGTATGTAATGCAGTAGATTTGTACCCGGCGCGGATGCAGATAGAAGTTTCGATCCTCTAGGATCAATAGTTGAGGAGTTATGGTCGCTTAAAGTTGAGCATTTTTGACAGGTAAGGGCCTGTCAGAAACACTGAAAATGCTCAACTTTAAGCGACCATATCTCCACAACTATTGATCCTAGAGGTTCGAAACTTCGATCTGTATCCGCGCCGGGTACAAATCTACTAGACTACATACCAAATACATCATAATTCGCAGGAGAAAGGTACTAATTTTGAGTCCGGTAAAGTAAAGAGCAGCCCACTATAATATTGACTTAAACGCTTAAACTCAAACCAAGTAGTCTTTTAGAAAAACAGGGAATAAGGTTAAATAACCAATTGCAAGGCTCAAGGAAAACGCGTTTAAAGCTGGTGGAAAGATTTTGAAACAGATAGTCTGCTATTTATGGCATTAACTTTTTAATCTGCTATCTCTACATAGACTCTACACCATAAAGAGGACTTCCCTCAGGTTGAAACAGCTCATAAAGTGCCTTCTTTTCACCTCGCTGGAACATTTTTGCGGCTTCAGCGATGAAAGTCCTTAAGCATTTGCAGTATACGTAGCGATCTCTTGATCAATAAACATTTATCGGTGTTGTGATGTTGCCACTCTTTTTTTTATGAAACTGATAAACATTTGCGACGAGTTCGTACACAATATACAAAAACTTTTCTGTTCAACAAAAGATGAGAGCAAAGATAATTAAATAATTTCATATACATTTTACTAAAACAGAATTAAGTTGTTCTGTATGGTAAATTTTCAAAATTCGAACCTCTTGAAGTATTATTCGTAAGCTGGAAGTCATCAAGAAATGAGAATTTTGGTGATCATTATATTTTGGACTTAATTACATTTTAATTTTTTTTTATCAAGTACAAAATATAATGATCGTGAAAATTAATCATTAAAATTAATAAAGTAAACTAAACACAGCGGGCTACACAACGAAGAAGTCGATTTGCATAACCGACATAATAATTTCACAGAAATATTGGATCCGCCGAAGACGCGACCTGTCATTAAAAGTTCTCCACATTTCCTCGAGCCACTTTCGCAAAACTAATTTCCCGTGGAGAACACGGTCCTCCAATTATTCCCGATAACTCGATCAACACTTGCTCGAATCACACCCATCGATACGTTTCCACGTCGTCGCGAGCATTAAAGTGTCTTCGCTAAACGGAGTCGCTTTCTTTGCGAACAGAAAACAAATAGAGAGAGAGAGGGAGGGAGAGAGAGAGAGAGAGAACGACGTATCTTAACCCGGCTGCGTTCACTTTTTTTTCCTCGGCGTGCGCGATAAAAGATACCAGAGATGGATCGACCAGGGAATAAAGGCGGTATATAGAGTGAACGTCTATAAAGAGCGATCGTAAAGTGCCGAACGTCACTTAAAGGGTCTTCAAGCCTCTATTACTTTGAGAGAAGCACTCTATGCTATTACCAATACACCAAATAAAAGGGAGGGGACGGGTGGTAGGAGGCGATCTCGCACCTGGTCTCGTTTTCGTCATCGACACTGTCGGTTCTTCCGCGACCGATTCGCTTCTGTTCCGTTTCCTCCGACTTGCTCGAGGTGTCCTATCGCGCCTTTCCGTTCCTCAGCCACCTCCATTCCCACCCACAAACTGTCACTCGATCGGTCGCGTCGCGATCCATTAGGAAGGCCAAATATCGCTTTATCGACTCACGACCTCCATTCTTGAAAGCGTTTTTAATAGAACGGATCCTCATTGTCATCTCAACGCGACGCTTTCCGTTCCTTCTACTCCTCCTCGTCCTCGCCCGCTTGTTCTTCGGTATTGATTTTGTAATTCCGTCGACGATCGCACGCGTGCTATCAGGATCAGTTGTTCGAGTAATCTCAACATGTCTAAATGTTTTTTTTTTCTTTTCGCATAGGAAAAAGTTACTTCAGATATGCCGAGGAAGAAGGCTTCCTTTCAACGAAGTACAAGATTTTGGGACACCCTGTATGCGCGAATGAAGACTTGATTCACTTAATCCTTAATTGGCTGCCAAATTAGGGAAGACGGAGCTCACAATTGAGCCACGTGCTGCTTAGAGAGAATAGAGAATTCGTGGTTAGGCATTAGTGAAATGCAAGGAAATTGGCATGAGACGTACGATAGAATGGAACTGGAACATCCATTTTCCTTGTTAACCCATATAAAATTAGCAATACCAATCTGGAGAGACAATCTTTGTTTTATATGAACTATAACTGTTATGATTTAATTTACAATGTTTGCTGGTTGATGCTGTCATTTTTTGTCGTGTTAGAAAATGTCCATTCATTCTAATTTTAACTATTGGTACACTGTTTCTACATAGACTGCTTTGGATAAACAATTATATTGTATAGCTGTTGTATATTGTATAATTATAATGTATTGTATAATATAAATATACAGGGTATTTCACCTAACTTCACCACCTTGAATATCTCCGTTGTTTTTAAAGATACGTCAAATGTCTGAAGGACAAAGTTGAATGGTAAAATCATTTCTGTTTTTATGTAATTCTTTTTAGAGATATGAAGGTCACCTTCATTTTTTTAATGGAATGAGGTATTTTTTAATCGAGGACCTAGACGCCAGTTATTCGTCGGCCAAACTCGACAACGTTACGTTTATTGACAGCTCCTCGATAAACAGTGTACAATTCTCACGCACATTCGTCACCACGTTTGTTTAATAATCCAGCCCGTTTTCATTCTAATCGAACAACTATTATTACCAATTAATTTTACTTAATGTCCACGGAAATAGGCAATTAAGAAAATGTTCGAATAAACGAGTCCCAGTGATCGATCGTCTCATTACATTAATAGCCTATTCAAGTTTTTCGACGTAGGAAAAATCGCTCGGTCTTAGTTACGAAACTATCTTCAGCCTCCGGCGTTGTCCTGAGGCGAAAATAAATACGTAATTAAAAAATCAGACCCCAGTCACTGATTACGCGTCCGTCTAGCTCGCGGAACTTTCCAGCCTTTTTCCGGCACCGGAACGATGCAATCGATCAACGTAATGCGAGGAAATGGAGAAGTTTTCCCTGACGAGCGATCTAACGAGCGTATCATAATCCTTCATTAAAAGACGACCATTAAGCTGCGGTGCTGCGTGTGGAATTTCATGGACTTTCTTCCCGCATTCATTATTGCAGCCCATTCCTTGTGGGTGGATCAAAACCACTCGTTCAATGTTCCATATCGTGCAGGTAACCCAAGTTATTCGTAGTATTACGCTGCATCACCCTTTAAGATTCCAAACCAACCTTATCTTTTAATCCAGTCAATGAATGCTCACAAGGGGGACGTAGAGGGAAATGGAAGGAACACAATTTTTAACATTGGGACATTGTTTGGATTAATTAGGAGGTAAACATACTAAAAGTCCCTACTCCTAGGAGGTGAACGGGCTACAGGGGGGCATATAGAAGTCACCTTTTTTGGTTTTCCGCTTATTTCTCGGAAAGTATGCGTCCTAGCGATAAGACCATTCCATACAATATTAAAGCTGACAAAATGTGCTATAAGATTGATTCCATTCAGTTTTTCGCTATCTCGCATAGTTTCCGAAATATCCGAGCTCAAAGTTCACTAATTGTGAAAAAGAAATTTTTGCCTCACTTTTTTTGCCTTACTTGACTAGCTTCAGCACAATTAGTGAACTTTGAGCGCGGATATCTCGGAAACTATGCGAGATAGCGAAAAACTGAATCGAATCGATCTTGTGGCACATTTTGTCCGCTTTAATTTTGTATGGAATGTTCTTATTGCTAGGACGCATAGTTTCCGAGATATACGCGGAAAACCGGAAAAGGGTACCTTCTACGTGCCCCCCTGCACCTCGCTCACCTTCTATGAGTGTGGACTTTTAGTATGTTTACTTCCCCACTATGCCAAACAAAGACCCAAAGTTAAAAATTGTGTTCCCTCCATTTCCCTCTACAACTTTTCGTTGACTAGACTATTTGCCCTTTTGCCCAAATAAGCTGACTCAAATGTTTGGCTGAACTAGGAACGGCAGAGTTACATGTGTCCGGTGAGGTCCTTGTAATGAATCTGTATAAGGAACCCTCTCATTGAGCGGGATTCACTCCCGAGCCGTCAGTTATTTTGTAAGGACGTATACTTTCTGTAGGCGCGATTTCTTGTGAACAATCTGTTGGTGTGGCCTACTCAATAAACTTCAAGTTATAAAGAGAAGAAAAAGGATTATTTCTCGAGGGAACCCCATCCTTTCCTTCTTCACGGCATAACAGTAGAACCATTTTGGCTTATAACAGCGTCGAAACCCTATGTGGCTTGCAATCTCGTACATTTCAATATTACTGATACATTTGTAACATCAATGTTCATAAAACAGAAGAACGTGCCGCCGAATCGTCATGTACATTTGAAACGCTGCGCCGGGTGCAATGGCGTTAACTTTGGGTTGCCATCACAACGATACAGAGAAAATCGGATTGTATTTCCCTATGTTACCGATCGGAACTGCGATTGTCGCGAACGTGTCGAAAAGCTCCGCTCGAAATATGCAGCAGGTTGGGTAGCAACGTTTGTGTAACTGGCAATGCTTTATTCCCGGCAGCTAATTACTCAGACAACAGCTCAGCATTGAAATAAAGGAGGTCCACAATGACGGCTCTCTGACGAGTGTCCGGAAGGACTTCCGTGTGTCCAATTAGAAGACAAAATTCCGTTTAATACGAACCCAGGAGAAACTCGGAGCAAATTTGCCGTCGCACTCCGTGTCGTCGCCTAAACCCAGACCATGTGTCCGATCCCGGCGCAAAGGTAGCGTTTTATGCTTATATTTAGCATTCACGAAGATCTTCCGTAGTCTGGTGTCCCTCGGAGATACTCGAGACAACGGTGGCTAGTAGGAGAGAGAGAGAGAGTTCGTAGGAAGATGAAGAAGAAGAAGACGCGCAAGGGAGGATGAGAGCACGTAGGGGCGCGAGTGAAGTGGACAATGGGTGTTCTGCTGGTGCACAAAAGCTCTTCTGTCGAAACCGGTACTAGCCGAGGTACTCGTCTCAGAAACAGGGACGAACTGAAATCCGAGAGTCTCGGGGATTGTCCGTAATAAGACGCGAGAGTTGGGGAAATCTCGAACAAAGCCATTCTAGTGGCCAGGTTAATTCTTAACCACCGAATATCGTCCTGTGGAGGAGGTGGGAATATGACCGTTCCACTTCTCTCCACTCCGCTCGACTTCGGGCTGTTCGCCATCTCGATCTGGAGTTTACTGGATCATCGATCCCGAGAGAGTACAAATACTTTTCGGCAGCTTTTACGAATACTCTACTTGCTCCACAAAATTACAGGATCACTCACAAGTTCACGTCCAACGAAAGATGACACAGAGAAACTTGTACGTACCACTTGATATCCCTACTTCGCGCTACACGTCCTCCGCGATTGGCCGAATCGTATGACGAAGACAGCAAACGAGCGTATTGAGTGTGACTGCAATAGAGCGATGTGGCGACGCTGAGCTCCTATATGTCCAGCGTTCTCGTCCGAAACCTAAGCGTAAGAGTGGGATCCGCAACCCAGGGTCAAGAGTGGGGTCTCGCAGATCCTCTGCACCTCACTGTCAAAATCTGTGACATCTTTCGTTGGACGAGGAGTACAGGGTGATTTTTATAAAACTGTACCGCGCCGTGCCCCGCCGCTATTGGCGGACCCGCACCACCGAAGAGATACTATTAAAGACTGCCCAGCCCCTGTGCTATTCAGCGGACAGGCAAGTAGACACGGGGATAACGTGGAACGTTATCTAAAAGTTCTAAATAGTGCCAAAATAGTGCCAAAACATCGTCTGAAATATGGCGGAGAATGTAACATTTAATAATAATCGATATGGTTTCGTGATAATTCGCATTCTCACCGATGCATCGCGACGAGAATCTCCTCAGTGGTCTTCTTCACCGACAAAATGCCGTCGATGGCCTTCTGTTTCTCTGGATGGAGCCAGAATATATCCTAGAGAGCGTAAGAAACACCGAAATATTCGGGCGACACGAACTCCCATAAGGCTGGCAGTCTTTAATAGTATCTCGTCGGTGCCCGCACGTAACAGCGAGATCGAGAGTCGATACACAGCTTGCAGTAGCATAGACCAGCACCGTCGGACTTCGATCAGGATCGATTATCAACCCCATCGAAAGGTGATTCCTATTGGCTGATCGCTCGATCGATCTGCCAATCACTAGTTCGACGGTGACGGTAAACTGCCAGCTGTTCGACTCCGATCTCAATCGTTATCAATCGTTCTCGCTCTTGCTCACGGTAAACGTCCGGCGTCTCTTGACCGGTTTTCGCGAGTAGGTAACGTCGATTCGATCCGTATACGGGATTCACGGAATCTAAAACGTGAATATCTATCTATCTCATCAAACGTTTTGGCTGGATACATCACTCGTTTTTGTACAAAGTTCGTGGACAATTTTACCGAACCCAAGTTGGGGAAATAAAGTTAATTCTAAGTGAAGTGGCTTGTTCTACCCCTCCTAATCCGTAACACCTTCCATCCTTTGGAGGTTGGGGTGACTGGGCCGCTTAAGTTTTTACCAGATGTTTACTTGCTCTATCTGGACCTTTGGCACAGGGACTTTACGACGCGGTCCCTTACATCTGGGAGGCTAAATTGAATGCATAAATCAAGAGAGCTAATTGTGCCTGCAGCTTCGGACAGCCTGTACAATACGCAGACCGTAAGATTGTAAATAAACGCGTAGAAACCAATGCAGGATAGATTGACTAATATCTAAAACATGAATTCTACCGTCGGCGTAGAATAGCAGGGTGGCAGGAAAATCGTTCGGGTTAAAGGAAGTGGAAGTCACCCCTATCTCCAGAGCGGTATTGATTTTTCAATCCCTGTTCGGTATGCATTTTCACGCGGTTTAATGAGTACTATGCGCCTTAGAGTGTGCGATCCTCTTTTTCAACGGTAGCCGCGTGTATCTCCTGACAGAAATCCAATATCACTTTCCTATTAACCCGGCCGGCGCGTTAACGGTTTCCCCGAGCTAACTCCCCACCCCGGTATCGTTTATGTAGCAACTTGAATTTCACGGTTGATAATGGTAAGTAAGCCGAACCGGTACGGCGGGACGTGGTGCAGTTCGCAAGCACTTTAACGACAAAAGTATCGAACCATCCGGCTGAATAAGTTGGATGCTATTCAACGCGAATTAAGTGACGCGCCATGCCGCGCGGCGCGGCCTGGCATGGCGTGGCGCGCCAACGCCGAACGGAATACAACGGGCGTAAATCGCGGACAGAGAGTGGCGTTCCGCGCATAATGGCTTTCCAATGTACCGCGTCGCGTACGGCCGAAACACTCGCGCGAAATATTTATCGGCGACCGGCGGAGATAATGCACGCGCAAACTAGAATTTACTCTGCACCGGAGGGATGTCCGTCGGGGGAGAGAGCGAGAGCGCAAGGGGAAAAAGAGACGATGCCCAAACGTGATTCAACCCTATCGAGCCAAACACTTCGCAGCAGCCGGCGAACACTCTGCTCCACGCATTAATCTCTCTATAGATCGCGGAACAGGCAGATCGTATTTCTGCTCATCTGACGCTTCTTCCGATTCGCGCGTCGTTTCGACCCGCCTTATCGCCCGTCGATACCGCGTACCTTCACAGAGATAGCAATGGCAGCTCTGTGAGTTACGAAACGGAGTGAGTGACAGGTTGCTTTTTGATCCGGCACCGAAAATACGAGACTGTGGAGCAGCTAGCTATTAGAAATCGATATGTTAAACAACTTTGGTCGGACAACTGGCTTTGATGATCAACGACATCTTTCGAGCATTTGGATTAGCAGTGTATCTGACCTTGAGAACGCCCTCCTAGGTAGTACTAGGTACATACATAAAGGCCTTTATTTTCAAAGAATCGTCCCCCGAGCTAGTGCTCGGGGGCGGTACAATATTGCTGCCTTTCGGCGAGGGCTATGAATATAATTCTCTTTGGTGGGGGGGGGGTGCGGCGCGGGGGAACTACGTCCCTCACCGTGACTAACATTCAGACGTACACGCACACACACACACACACACACATCCACACGTCAATAAATAGTATAATTATCAATATGTAAAATAAGCGGCACGAGCCTTGTCAGGGATTAAAATAAACGTATTGGAACGGTCCGCAGCACGCCAGAAAACTTAAACTAAGAAGATGACTAGATTTGATATAGGTAGAAAGACAGCAGAGGAAGGAAGACGAAAGATAGAGAGTGAGAGAGTAGAGAAAGATAGAGAGATAGAGAAAGAGGCGTGCTGCGGGCTCGTTGCCCTCGCTAAAAATTAATATATATAGAATTATACAGGGCCGAAGTGGCCCTGAGTCAATACATTTTCCATGTTGTTATCAACGCTTGTATAAATTAGGTTTTCGGGGCGCGATAGTACGTTCGAGGGGGCCGCGGATCTCGATATAAAAATTACGAAAAAATGCATGAACATTCTACTAAATAGCATAAATAACAGTGAATTATTTCTGAATTTTTGGTTGAAAATTCAATCTTTACAAAAATCCAGAAGTATGAAATTGTGATACGACCCCCAACCTCGCTATCAGGGTTACACTATGCTCTATTTCTTCTGTTCCGCGCAACAAAAAATTACGAAAAAATGCATGAACATTCTACTAAATAGCATAAATAACAGTGAATTATTTCTGAATTTTTGGTTGAAAATTCAATCTTTACAAAAATCCAGAAGTATGAAATTGTGATACGACCCCCAACCTCGCTATCAGGGTTACACTATGCTCTATTTCTTCTGTTCCGCGCAACAAAAAATTACGAAAAAATGCATGAACATTCTACTAAATAGCATAAATAACAGTGAATTATTTCAGAATTTTTGGTTGCAAATTCAATATTTAAAAAAATCCGGAAATATGAAATTGTGATACGACCCCCAACCTCGCTATCTGGGTTACACTATGCTCTATTTCGTCCGTTCCGCTCAACAAAAAATTACGGAAAAATTCATGAACATTCTACTAAATAGCATAACTAACAGTGAATTATTTCAGAATTTTTGGTTGCAAATTCAATCTTTAAAAAAATCCGGAAATATGAAATTGCGATAGGACCCCCAACCTCGCTATCTGGGTTACACTATGCTCTATTTCGTCTGTTCCGCTCAACAAAAAATTACGGAAAAATGCATGAACATTCTACTAAATAGCAGAAATAACAGTGAATGAACAGAAATGCATTCTGCTAATCAGTAGTCGCGGAGGTATCGAACGTATCGGGCACACGTAATTAATATTGCCACAAGATCATCACAAGATATTTTCCTACAGCAGCGACGCGACAGGCGAAAAGGTAGAACCGTCATGCGTCACCGAGAATGTCTATTATGCAAAATATTCCAGCTCGGCGGAAGCCACGCGATACAAGCGTTCACGTAATGCTTAAAGAGCGACACTATTTCCGCGCGCCGCGCCGCGCCGCGCTGTGCCGCCGCTAAAGTCGAAACTTTTTCCCCTTCGCCGTGGCGCCGGGATTAAAGCTTCGTAAATATAACCGCCCTATTGAAAGGGAGCTCGCGAAAGAAACGTTGCGGCCGGGAAGAAAAAAGGTTGAGATGACGGTGTACACCGACGGGAGGAAGATGGCGGAAGACAAGGAAGATAGATAAAGAGAGTAATTTTCGTGGGTACACAAGCCGTAATTATTAATGTCACGGACGAGGCTGCGTCGCAGAGGATTTGCAGGCTTCTGCATCTTGGGTTACAAGACAACAAGCTCCACGCGAGACGTATAGTTATGACAGACCATTTTTCATTTCGCGTCGCTGTAACAATCTCTTCCCTTGCTGGCCGCGCCGACCGCTCACGGGCCGCTCGACAAGAAACGAGAAAAGATGTTTCCGTCACAGTTATCGCTGTAAGTCCTGGCAACGTATTTATTCGTTAGTCTTTCGACGCTCCAGTTAAGGATATGACGCGAGACCAAGACTTAATTATTTTCTCTCAAGAGAATGCATCATTCCTTCGTGTAGTTGAAAACGTAGAACGTGGTTGTACAGTTTAGCAACAACAAAAAAAGGTGTTCAGATACCTTTTAAAGAGAATCGATTGGTAGTTGAAGAATGAAAAGTTGAGTATCGGTTGAAAGGCTTTTATTAATGAACCATGGACACTGAGGTGGATGCGCGATAACGGCCGATTGACTGTCTGTCGAATTAGTCGACGCGGATGATTACCCCCAGATGAGGCTGCGTCGATGACTGGGGTAATTAGGCGGCTCGTCTCTTCAACGTTGCATTACGCGAACAGCGCCCCGGCTGCTGCCACATCATTGAACTGACATTACTCTCGTGACTCTGACCAGCATAAATACAAACGGTGGAACATCGACCACTGTCGCTTGAAACAACGATCGTTATACATGCATCGTAACGATCTAGGGGCTATTAGAATTTCTTCTAACCAGTCGTTCTCCATTGCATATCGGCCATTCAATTTATTCATCCCTTGTTTTCATCCCGAATTAAGATTTTTTTCTGTATTAACGACTTCCGAGGGAAGAATTTATATTCTACGTGCATACTGATTCTTATTCAGGCCCAATTAACCTCCTAATTCTTAGAGACTGCAAAAATTGAATGAGGACGACGTGTGGTTAAAAAATGAGTCACACGAAAATTGTGTTGTTTCAAAGACGGCATAATTTCAGGTTAATAGTTTTTTTGTAGATTGATGCGTAGAGAACGTACGAAGGTCGACTCCGTTTATTAAGTTAGAACGATACACTGTTCTATGTACTATCTAATAGGGCGTTTTAAGACTCAATGTCATTCAAGGTAGTTGAAAGTCAAGTCCGTTATTCAAATGAGAATCATACACGTTCACTGTTGTTTATGCTATTTAGTAGAATGTTCATGAATTTTTCCGCAATTTTTTGTTAAGCGGGACAGAAGAAATAGAGCATAGTGTAACCCAGATAGCAAGGTTGGGGTCCTATCACAATTTTATACTTCCGGATTTTTTTAAAGATTGAATTTGCAACCAAAAATTCTGAAATAATTCACTGTTATTTATGCTATTTGGTAGAATGATCATAAATTTTTCCGTAATTTTTTGTTGAGCGGAGCAGAAGAAATAGAGCATATAGTGTAACCCAGATAGCGCGGTTGAGATCCTATCACAATTTTATACTTCCGGATTTTTTTAAAGATTGAATTTGCAACCAAAAATTCTGAAATAATTCACTGTTATTTATGCTATTTAGTAGAATGTTCATGAATTTTTCCGTAATTTTTTGTTGAGCGGAACAGACGAAATAGAGCATAGTGTAACCCAGATAGCGAGGTTGGGGGTCCTATCGCAATTTCATACTTCCGGATTTGTTTAAAGATTGAATTTGCAACCAAAAATTCTGAAATAATTGTTATAACTGTTATTTATGCTATTTAGTAGAATGTTCATGCATTTTTTCATAATTTTTAAGCCGTTATATATACCTGAATTATTTCCATAAACAATAAATATAAATATGTTCGCGTTCAGATAAACTCTCCGAGTGCAGAGTTAATTGTAGATGCCGGTACATCGAAGTATCATATTGACCAGTCGTCGGGATTCTTGTAACGTCTCTTGAACTATTTCTCTTGTAATGCAAATTGCGTGGATCTAAGGTAACAATAACGGCCATCGAAACGCAAAGGCTGAGGAGATGGAACGTACCTCGTTATTAAAATTGTATTTCTCGTTACCTAATAAACCGACGTGGCTGGTTCGTTCCGCGTTTCTCTTTTGCCTTCCGCAGTCTCCAGTTTTCCGTCTCCGCACGCCACTTCTCGTTTCAGCGCGACTACCTTGCATGCACTTTTGTCTGTTAGCTTTGTCAAGGGCCGTACGTTTATGGAACTGTGAATTCGTCGTCGGGCACGAATTGGTCTTGCGCTGTCGTCTGCGACAATATTCATGACCCTTCAGACACCCGCATACCGCTGCATTGCGCGGAACACGTTTCAAGTCACGTTTATTTAAAAAATTGCCGCGCCAACAAAAAGGTTCGAAAAATCCGGATATATCAATTGAATATCCGAAACGTACGCCGTTAAACGTTCTCCGTGTTTTCGTTAGTGTTCTACCACGAGAGGAAATACAAACATAATCTGACAAAAGAATGTTTCGAATAAAAGTTACAATAAAAATTCCGAAAAATTTTTTATTCAATAGAAAACTGAGGTCGCCTTGACCTTCTTTAAATAGTATGCATTTTTTACTTCGTATTGCTACAACTGATGAAAAAAGAAACGAATTCAACGACCTACTACTGTATAATGACCTTTGGATGACCTTGACTTTAAAAATTCACAGTAATTAAGAAAACAATAATATTTTCTCAATTTTTCACATCGCATTGCCTGCAACTATTTTTAATGGTTAGACTGCAGAACTTTATGCATTTTAGGCTTCTAAAAATTTCCAAAAAATGGTGGAATATAAAATTCGATAGAATTTAATAAAATTTTCACTTTCTTTTAGATCTGCAAAGGCTACTATCGCTGGAAATAATTGTATGTATTTTATTCCACTTTTTCAAAACTCGTCTACAAAAATTGAAAATTGCATTAACATCATTCATGATTCATCAAACAGTTAGAATCATTTAATTGAAACATTTGAAACGCTCGTGTTTTCTGCTAGCACTTTTCAATGTCACCTTGCAAAGTGCTATGACCACGTCTCTCTTATGTTAACCGTGCAGCTTGCACCATGCTTGCGATAATATAACAGACGGAATTACCCCTTAACTGTATACTCGGCCGAACGAGCTTGAATCCATCTTATGTCCCAACTTCCGGCTGATAAACAGACGGGAAACTCTTCGTGTTGCAACAATATTTGAACAAAAGCCCTCGCATTACGCTTTAAGCCGTGATACGCGGAATCGCCAGCAAATACCAGCAAATACGAATTAAGGAATTAAAGTTGAAAGAGCACAGCTATCTGCCATCGCGATAAGACGTGTCACGTTTAAGCTGTTGAGATTTCATTACAGTTTCCGTTTCTCTTGTCCTGCGTAGAGATAATGCACACGCGGGAGCAATGGTAAACGCGCATTCTCCTAGGAACCCTTGGAACTTTTCAAGAACTCGTCCCGCGAGATACGATTTTACAGGGTGGTCCAGCACATACAGTTAGGAGCAAAACTAATCACACATACTTTAAATCAGAATAACTTTTTTATGAATGGAACAAACGACTTCAATTTCTTGGGAAGGTTAGAAGAATTTGCTTAGTAAATGATGTCTAAAAGATATGTTGGAAAAATGCATTTGGTCGGAATTGTGAAAAACAATAGTAAAAATTATTTTTTGCGACTTTTTTAGCTGGGCCAATAACGAAAATTTAAACTCGTATAAAATATACACGCTCCGAAAATTTCATTGAAATTGGTTAATTGGTTTGCGAGTTATAAACGATCAAAATTGGTAAAAATGCAGAAAATCTTGAAAAGTCGCAATTTTTACCAGTTTTGATGGTTTATAACTCGTAAACCAATCAAGCAATTTCAATGAAATTTTCGGAGCGTATAATAGTTTATACAAGCTGACCAAACACGTTCGAAGTTCTAAAAATTTGTATCATTAAACAAAATTACCCCTCATTGTGTAAATTGCTAGCTAAGTATTGTGTTCGAATCGTATGGTATCGATAAGGCTGGTACTAATCCGGAAATTCATTTTCCTTCTCCACTCGTGAATTTAACGATCTATTGTCAATCTTTACCGATACACACGACCATATATTTTCTCGTTCTCCATTGTTCCGCTCTATTCTTCTCAACGTTAAACGCTCTTCAGGGAGCCATATGTATACTTCAATTGCTAATTGGAGGTCGTAAAATAGATTAGTGTGCCGAAATTGCCTAACTACACTGCGGCCTGGTGAAAAATGCTTGGCCGTCTAGTGGAACGGTAACTCGTAAGTTTTCGACGATACATTAAACGTATCGACGAAAATGAAAATAAAAAGGAATAAAACACATATAAACAAAAATTAGATATTATTTCCCGTGCAGTTATATAAGATTAGTTTCCTGTTTTAAATTCAACCAATTGGAATTTATAATTAAATCCAACAATTAATTAAATTCGCCTGGACGATAAGCCAATGAAATTACCGTATCCCTGACAACGTATGTTTGTCCGCGTTATTGCACCGAGTGCAGTCTCGTTAACTTCCCGATTTTTTATAGGGAAGTTATTGTAATGACCCCGAAAATCGAAAATCGATTTTTTAGCAGATCTTCACGTTTCATGGTCATTGCAGTCATTTTAGACTATTTTCAGCAAAATGTTCGTGTGTGTGTGTGTGTGTGTGCGTATGGCCGTTTCTATGGAATCAAATTTTTCGTTAACGTTTTCAGAAAAAGTAACAACGCGATCAGGATGATGAATGATGCAATCGATGTGTCCCGCTGTAACTTAGAGCTGATTAGATTTTGGTCCATTTTGGTCAAGTAGTTTTTTAGTTTTTTTAGTTTTTTCGGAGGAAGTTCATTCAACAATGCAATTTATACGAGAGAACGGAAAGTTTCCACCGAAGAAACAAACGTAATTACACAAAAAAATTTTTTTCGATTTTTAAAAAAAAAAAATTTTTTTAAAATTCTTTTTTGTACCTTACGATGATGTTTTCGCTTACAATAATCGAAAATTATCCCAATGCAAGAGTGAGTTAATCATCTCTACTCCCGAGAATACATTTTCAAAGAATATCGATGAAAGTACAAAAAAGAATTTATATTACAATCTTTAAAAAACCAATCAGTTCAAAACGAATTATTAACTGAGACTAAATTGAAAATTAATAAAAACTATATGATAATTATTAATAACATTGATGTTGAAAACGGATTGGTTAATGGAGCACACATGCGGAATATTAAAATTTATTACTTTTCGAGAAAATACTAAAATTCCGTCTATATTGTGGTTAGATTTTCAATTGGCCAGAGTAGGAGTGAAAGTAAGAACTCGTTATCGTGATTATATGGAAAATGCAAATATTGATCAAAATTTTACACCAATAATAAAAATATCGAATCAAGTAAATATGTCGAGTGAGGAAAAATATCAAATCACACGTAGTCAATTTCCTGTGGTTCCTGCTGAAGCGATTACGATTCATAAAAGTCAGGGACAAACATACGAGAAAGTATGTTTGGATTTTAAAAAATCAGAAAGGCGAACTTTACAAATGTTGTATGTAGCACTGAGCAGAGTTTCAAAATTGAGCGCGGTTTATATATTTTGGGACAATTTAAATTAACAGTATCGAAGAAAACCAAGATCAATACTGCAAACCCGGATAATGAGGAGTTTTATCGTTTGGGAAAAACTAATTACGACAATTTATTTTGCAACATTAGTATGCTATAACAAGGAACCAAGCGAGCAACGAGCATACGATGTTGGTTTAATGCGACGCCATATAGCAAACATTTTGATAAGTAGAAAACTATTGAATTTCCCTGAAAACGTATAATCTTCTTAAAAAGTACACTTAATAATGATAATAATATACTGCAACTAACGAATCGGGAAGTTCTTTGTGTGGCTCGCGGAGAGTCACACACCAAATAAAAAAAAAACATTAATAGCTATAGGTACTACTAGCCATGCGTACCACTAACCCTTTCGCAAGGGCAGTCCTATCCGCGAGCTCGCAAAGCGAGCGAGCAAAAACAACCCTACTCGCGAGCGAGCGAAGCGAGCGAGCAACAATAACCCTCTAGTTTTTAAAATGTTATTCGCAACGTTACCCAGAATATCGGTGAATTCTAATTAACTTTTTCTCCGTGAGGTGACCAGAACGTGAAAAACAGATTCGTTCTGCTAGTTGTTGATATATTTGCGTTCGTGAAGTTATTAATTATACGGTATCATGATAGTTATTAATTATACAGTATTATGATAATATATGTAATAAGTTCTTTTGTGTGAGATAAGGCATTACAAAATACTACTGAAAATTCATGTACAGGGTGGGGAAAAAGAACACATTAGCTGTTGTAACAAATAATCTTAATTTTGCACCAAAAAAATTGCAATGATGCTAAATGTGTGTATAAACTTTACATTTATAATTCACATGTTAAACTTTAGAAAAAAAAGAAAAGGTCTGGAGAGCTTCAATAAAAGAAAAAGAAAAACCAAAACTGAAGAAAATGATATCATGAATGGGTCAAAGAGAATGGCCGAATACTACCATAAGTTTGCTGAACGGAACTGTGGAACAATTAGAAGAAGCTGTACATGAAGGATCTGACAAAAAGAATGAAGAGGTTCGTTCCGAAAAATATCAGTCTGTCGCATTGGTATGACAAGCCGTTCGTATGGCACCAGCAAACAATCATTTTTCGTCCGCGTCGAATGGAAACTATCCATCTTTGCCGGCGCGGAGTAACCCCATGAAGGAACGGTCGCCATCGAGAATGGAAAGTCAGATGAAACGGTGCTAGATAGGATTGTTCCGGAACGATTCTGAGCGTAAACATAACTGTAAACACATTGGAATTCTGTCCAGCGTGACGGTGGCTTGCTGCCAGTTGGGAAAGTTTCGGTGCATCGTTGAGGTCGCATGTTCTGTACAGTGGGGGCGGGGGGGGTGTAAGGCAAGGGGGTGGCTCGGTCAGAGGAGCAAGCTCGTTCAGCGCGTTCTGTATGTGTACAAACGGATTGATACGGCTTTCCTAACAAAATGGCACACGACTCCGGATTCCTGACTCGACTACCTCGGAACGGAACTGAATGGAGTCCATGGGGCGTTCCTAGTCGCCGTAATAATCGGGGCTTCCGCCAGGAATTTAAAATAGCCACGATCCATACGGATGCTCTGCCTTGATAGATGCCCCGCGTGGAAATGTCGTAGAACTACCGACGAAATATTCGGAATTAATCACCGGTTACTTCGGCGGACACAACAGGCGCTGAAAATCGACTTTTAAAAGCATTGCTATGTCGTGGCGCGTGACGTCCAAAGCGATTTCGAACCTTTAATGCTCGAATCTCATCGAAGTCCATGATGTCGACCCTGTTTCAACGGTCCGCACGAAATCGTCCGCGAAAATATTTTCTCGCGGCAAGGAATGGCAGCTGTTTTTCATTCGTGGAGATTTAACAATTTTATTCGACGAACTGCACCCGCGCGAAAATTATGTGTCACTGCTTTTTAATTAGTCCTAGAATTGTTACGAATTTTCTTCGTCCATGTAGTAAACTTACTGATCCTCAAACTACTGTATTTACAGTTCCAGATAAAATGGCCCTGCGGCTGTAACATAAAAAGCTGCAGCTAAAATATCAAGAGTGCGAGTGTCGATGTTAGGAATTCACTGGATCAAAAGTTATGGCTGTTTAAAGTTGAGCGATTTCGAACGTTTTTGACTGATAAGGGCGCCGCCATGTCTATGTAGAAACGCGATGAATATAGCAGAACAGCAGATTATTCAAGATTATCGCGTGCTTGTAGACGACGCGAGACGTTGAGTACATTCCAACATGGCGGCGCCCTTATCAGTCAAAAACGTTTGAAATCGCTCAAGTTTAAACACCCATAACTTCCGAACCAGTGAATTCTTAACATTGACACTTACATTTTTCATATTTTACTGCAAAAGGCTGAAGATTACAAAGTCCAGTGATCTTAGACACGGGACCATTTTAAAAATATAATGAACGACACGAAGAGGGCCTGCTTCAGAATTTTCCTCCGATGAATTTCATGTTTGGTTGGACGAGACATGCTTAACGTTAGCGCTGCTTGGAAAGTAAGTGAGAACGGGGGGAAAAACGGTCGAGAGCCGGATGTTTAATTTGACAGCGGAGATTCCGTTTCGCTCGGGCAGCAACGATCTCCATCAAAACGGAAACTATTCTCCCGACAACGGCTTAAAGTGGGCGCAATTTTCTCGGCGTTCCCGAAGATTTGCATTCCGTCGAGAGTGCAGTTCCTCTTTATAAGCTTCTTAAATTGGTGCCGAACCGAGACGGCTGAATACGATGCCGGGACAGACGGAATGATTTCGGCGATGGTGGCGAGGGTACGAGGGGTCGAAATACGTCTCACGGAAAAACCCGACCAGGTTCGCTGGTGTTTCGAATAGCGGAGCGCGAGTACCCGAGTGAACTGAGAAACTCTCGTGGCTAGTTTCTTAGCCTCGCTCATGAATAATGAATTATGGAGATCGGAAGAACTATGTGGAACGCATTTTAATAACAAAGATTTGGACAGCTTTAAACGGACACGATTCGCGAAACAATCATAAAAGCCGGCTCGGTGAAATGCGATGCTAACGCACAGGGCGCGCGCCTTGAGGGAGTGTTCTGGCTTTCGAGGCTGTTTTTCATCAACTTTTACGAGTATTTTTCAGAAAAACGTATAGGAGGTACATGGACTTCACAAGTTATTTTTTACCACGCTTATATTAGCTTGCCGAGTTGTCGTTGTGTTGTTGTATCCGTCAAATCTTGTAATCGAATTTGAAATAATTGTTATTTCTCTGAAACGGATAGACTTTTCAAAAGATTTTTTTTTGAATAATGCATTGTCATCCAGTTCTGAGCTATGTAATCGATTTCAAGTCTCTATACTGAGAAAAAAATCCTGTCGAAACAAAAAAAATATATGTTGATTCAATAAGATGTACTATTGAATAGTGCCAATATCATATGAACTTATTTTAATATTTAATACTATTGAATTTCAATAGCAAAACTCATTTCCGCCAATCATATAAGCGAATAGCTTGACATCAATGTTTCCAAAAAGTAAGATATGACCTCAAACCAATTCCAGTATAAATCAATACATTTCTCAAATTTTTTTAACAACATATCTGATTGAAGGAAAAAGAGAAATATTACGAATAATAATGTACGGTATTGAATCGAATAATATTTTCAATCATTTCATGATAGACAATTCAAATACATCACGATTTGCTTCTAAATTTCATACTATTGAAAAGAATACATTGATATTCATCGAAGTAAAAAAATTACAATAACACGCGTGTTATTGAAGTAACTACTTTTTTTTCTCAGTGTAGCTCACCAGGTAGTTAGTTTAAAATCAATTGCACAATTTGCCACCGAACAGACAAACAAACAAATAAGAAAGCGAGCTAATAAAAACGTGGTAAAAACTTCCCGATGAGCAAGAGACTTGAAACTTTAAACGTAGCTCAGAACTGGGTGAGAATGAAATATTAAAAAACAAATTTAAAAAAAAAACTGTGCGTTCATTACCTGAGTTGTATAATCTTTATAGCGTAGGTATGATCTGAAAAGCATGTGTAGATTATTGCCACGAAAGTACAAGCGTATAAAAAACAGCTGGCTAAATGAATTTTTATTTTGTTCCTGCTTCCCACAATCAATGCAGAGCATTTCTATTTCATATAAACATCTGCAGTCTACCAATCACGTCGAAGGCTCAAAATTACGAACCCCTTTCTTACGCCTTCCAGAAAACATAAATTGTTTGTCTCCAGCATTGGATTTTCTTACGCGAGGAAATTAAATCGCTACGCGCCGCACAGTGCGTAAATTTGACCTATCTCGATTCAAAATCAAAGAACTTTCGATAGAAATGAGGTGGAGCGATGAATTTTTAAAAAAATTAAAGCTGAAACTTTGCAGAATATGGGAAAAATAGGGAGATTACGGTACGAACGGTTTTTAACCTTGAGAAAATCATTTCAACGAAAAATGATTACATTAGTTCTGTTCACAAAAATCGATTTCTTGCAAAATCCTGAGGTCGTAGATAAATGTTGAGACCAGATTTGAAATCAGCGTGCAAAAATCTACAGGAAACGATATATAGCATGTTCAAAAAAAAAATTTTCCGCCCGTGGTATCGGAGAAACCACATTTTCTTAAAATTGTGAAAGTTTAACGAATTTTCTCAAGGTTAAAAACCGTTCGTACCGTAATCTCCCTATTTTTCCCATATTCTGCAAAGTATCAGCTTTAATTTTTAAAAAAATGTATCGCTCTACCTCATTTCTATCGAAAGTTCTTTGATTTTGAATCGAGTTAGGTCAAATTTACCCACTGTGCGAACGTTCCCGTTCCGTTGAATGCGATTTCGCAAATAAAAGGAGAGGCAAGATAGATGATAATCTTGGAAAGTCGTCGGAAACGCATGCTTTTAAATGATCGATTACCGTGTCCGCCCATTACTCTTTGTTCCCAGGTTTAATAAATATTAACGACGCCGCGGTATTATTTTCCAATTAATACTGCAAATTAAATGTTTCGGTAATGCAAATAATATGTCAGCAACATTAAGCCCGAGCAGAAACCATAACAGAGAGGTGCATGCATCATGTAACGCAAACGTCACCGTTAAATTTTCACATTCGATCATTCTCGCGACGAAATGTCGTGTTGAACTTATATGTTGGATAAATTCTACTAATTTTTGGTACGAGATAAATTAAGGTATTGCGTAATAAAATGGTAGCGGTGTGTGCGGAACAATGGAAAAAGTTTGAATGAACCGAGCAATTGTTGTAATTGATATTGCACATTCCAATTTCCTTTTCAGCTAGATATGAACGTTTTTTCCCGTAATCCTGTTAATCTGTCACATTTAGACATGCTTCAATGAAATCGTTGGAGTGGATAAAACTGTGCTGCCACCTGGCGGCTCCGACCGTCACTGTTAGCAACATGGCGGCGCCAAAAACACTGATAATCGCTGAACTTTAAACGTTTATAGCTTCTGAACCATTGATCCTCCAGGATCGAAAGGGAAACTGGTTACACGAAAAATTCACAATTTTCTACAACGAGAATGTATCGAAGCATATTTACACCGAAGAAACCGTTGATTTTAGCTATCGGATGCGATGCTGTACCGTATCAGAAATGAGAAAGAGTGTACTCACTGGAAGCGAGACAATGGGTGATCTGTTGCACCCCCGAATTTAAGGTGATGCTTATTGCATTAACAATAGAGTATTCAGGGCTAGGCGTACACGAGCGAACGCATCAACGAATCCCGATTGCGTAAATAATCACGGGTGTGCGGGCCGTGCATCCAACTGCGGGCTGTTTCAGGAGCAATCCATCCGGACGCCTGATCAATGGCTGCTCTGACAGATTCCGCGCAAGTTAAGTGCGTCGTGATTAATGGAAATAGTCGCGCGACGTCTATTCATGCGACCTGGTCGGAGTAGCCGGTGAATAACGAAATTAACACCGCCGCGGCGCGCCGCGAGCTCGCGTGTTATAGTTATCGATATAGTTATAGGGCGTGCGCAACTTCTTTCTTCAAGTTTTATCATAACCGCGGCCGTACGCATAAATTTCCATCTACTAATTTATGAATAAGACCTTTACACAGAAAGTTATCCAGGCGAACGTTGCTGCCGAGAAAAGAAAACAAAAGTGCCACCATATTAACACTTTTCTTCATTGTGTGCGGAGTAGGGCAAAAATTTTATTTAAATAAAAATTTCGAATAAAGTTGGTTTAAAACCCATTTGGAAAAATGCCAATTTATGCCACTCTGATTGTGTGCGGCTCACAAGCTGCACCTGGAAAATTATACACGCCGATTTTTATGCACATGACTTTTTCGGATGATTCTACATCAGGGGTGGCCAAGCTTTTACGTACCATGCGTCAATTTTTTCGCATACGAGTTCAGATGCGTCGTACAACTCGAGCAGTTTTTCTACGTTCATTCATTGATTGGGGTTGAAAAATAGGGACAGGGGTAGGATCTGCTTCGCTTAGGGAAACAAGGAAAAGGGATAACTCAATCACGCAACTAAATTAATTAATTTACCTCAGTTCAAAAGACACACGTTTACTGGAACACCAATTCACAATAGTGAGAAATGATATCTCGAATGAGAGTGCGATCGCTGTCGTCAACCCCACAATTCACATCTTACAATTGTAAACTGTATGAATTGAACTGAGAGAATTCAAGTGTTGAAATGACGAAGACGGAATCGGTTATGGCGCCTACTTCAAAAGAATAAGTAGGCGCAAAGATGCAATGCGCCATATGTTGGCCACCCCTGTTCTATTGGGTTGGCAAATAAGTTCGTTCGGTTTTTGTGATTTATTCCACTGTAAAAAACCGAACGAACTTATTTGCCAACCCAATACATCTTTGGATTGGTGGAGATATGTCAGAATAAGAGGAGCAAAAATCTCAACAGAACCATGGGTCGGAAATCAACTGTTCACACTAATTTCCTTTGTTTTTTTTAAAATTATTTTATTTTACGTCGCTTCTTCAACTGCTACGGTTATTAAACGACGGGACCTACAGTTTTTGGTGAGTTCCGAACCACCTTAGACACCACAGTTCTTTCTTTTCACACTAATATCCTGGGGAATGTAACATTTACGTCAAAACAGGCAAGTGATAAACTGAGTGACAAATTCATGCTTGATTGAAGCCGCGAGCGAGTAAATAATTGATCGCGTGAATAAGTGAAGGCGCACGGCTATGGGGAAATCTCTAAGCGTGCAGAGGCAAGAACAGATTGGGTTGAAACCGCGAGTAATATGGAGCGAGAACTATGTTTCTCGCAGGCATGATTGGAAGGAATATTGCTGCGGAACGACAAAACAATGTGTCTCAAGGTACTGATCCTCGAACTACTGTATTTATAGTTCCAGATAAAATGGTTCTGTGGCTGGGATCACTGGACATTATAATCTTCAGCCTTTTGTAGTAAAATATCAAGAGTGCGAGTGTTAACGTTAGGAATTCACTGGTTCAGAAGTTATGGCTGTTTAAAGTTGAGCGATTTCGAACGTTTTTTACTGATAAGGACGCCGCCGTGTCTTTGTACACACGCTATGAATATAGTAGAACAACAGATTGTTCAAGATTATCGCGTGCTTGTAGACGACCCGAGACGCTGAGTACATTCCAACATGGCGGCCCCCTTATTAGTCAAAAACGTCTGAAATCGTTCAACTTTAAACAGCCACAACTTTCGAACCAGTGAATTCCTAACATTAGCACTTGCATTTTTAATATTTTACTGCAAAAGCGATTCCGTAATGAGTGATTACCACCGCGTAAAAAGAAAAAGGCCTGGTCCAGGTGAAGGCGACCTTCATTTTTTAAAATGCAACTACAATGTTTTATTTTAACAAGGTCCGCGCATGATTTGCCAACGTCGACGAAGCGGGAAAAAGAGTCGTAACGTCATTGCCTCGAAAGATGCATCGTTCTTGAAACAATATAATTCACCTAGGAAGACATAACGTGGAAGGACATCAAACAATGAAAAGCTACGCGGCTTAAGGAAGGGAATAAGGGTAGAGTGAGCACAGCAAAAAACAAAGGAACTGAGAAGAACGTAGAAATATTTTCAGAATAACGAAATCCCAAGGACGAACAATAACGGAAAAGTCTAAAATTCTAGAAATAAAGATAAGAAAGTTCTAAACACAATGGAAACGAGTACAATGAACGGTCGGTCGGTCTTGCAAGAATGGAGAACTGGAGGAGATACAAATGAAGAAACGTGGAGAACAGAAGAAAACATGGCAACGCGGAACGAGTCAGATGGCAGCAGTCGGAAGTGGATAAAGGAAACGAGATCTCTTGTTTTTCAGAAGATGCGGCTAACAATAAGTTGGATTGCTACGAGACGGGTCATAAATATCTTGCGACAGCTTTACACGCATGCACCAGCGTGCAGGAAAATTGGGGTCGCATCAACGTGGATCGATGGTGGATCGTGGATCCGCACTGTTTCTCGCAGCAACCTGATGCATTCGCAATCCTCTGCGGTTGCAACGAGTTCCCGGAACAATTTTTGTATCCATGCTGCCGTCAGGATTGGAAGAACAGTTTCGCTAGTTCCGCTATGGCGTCACCGTCATACAACGATTCTAATCAACAACGGACTTCATTGATAACAGTTTTCATCAAAAACAGCTTAACATTAGACAATTGCTTGTAAGAACGCCTGAAATTGTCGATGGCTGATTGTAGATGGCTGGAGAAACCTAAGGTTCGGTTGTCAAGCAGGTGCGGCCTAGGCGAATCCTTGGACCCGCTTCAAGCATCTAGTTTTAGTTTCGTCCACCCACTAGCGTGTTAGAACTAGGAACAATTTTTGTATCCATGCCGCCGTCAGGATTGAAAGAACAGTTTCGCTAGATCCGCTATGGCGTCACCACCATACAACGATTCTAATCAACAACGGACTTCATTGATAACAGTTTTCATCAAAAACAGCTTAACATCAGACAATTGCTTGTAAAAACGCCTGAAATTGTCGATGGCTGATTGTAGATGGCTGGAGAAACCTAAGGTGCGGTTGCCAAGCAGGTGCGGTCTTGGCGAATCCTTGGGCTCGCTTCAAGCATCTAGTTTTAGTTTCGTCCACCCACTAGCGGGTTAGAACTAGGAACAATTTTTGCATCCATGCTGCCGTCAGGATTGAAAGAACAGTTTCGCTAGATCCGCTATGGCGTCACCACCATACAACGATTCTAATCAACAACGGACTTCATTGATAACAGTTTTCATCAAAAACAGCTTAACATCAGACAATTGCTTGTAAAAACGCCTGAAATTGTCGATGGTTGATTGTAGATGGCTGGAGAAACCTAAGGTGCGGTTGCCAAGCAGGTGCGGCCTAGGCGAATCCTTGGGCCCGCTTCAAGCATCTAGTTTTAGTTTCGTCCACCCACTAGCGGGTTAGAACTAGGAACAATTTTTGCATCCATGCTGCCGTCAGGATTGAAAGAACAGTTTCGCTAGTTCCGCAATGGCGTCACCGTCATACAACGATTCTAATCAACAACGGACTTCATTGATAACAGTTTTCATCAAAAACAGCTTAATATTAGACAATTGCTTGTAAAAACGCCTGAAACTGTCGATGGCTGATTGTAGATGGCTGGAGAAACCTAAGGTGCGGTTGCCAAGCAGGTGCGGCCTAGGCGAATCCTTGGGCCCGCCTCAAGCATCTAGTTTTAGTTTCGTCCACCCACTAGCGTGTTAGAACTAGGAACAATTATTGTATCCATGCTACTGTCAGGATTGAAAGAGCAGGTTCGCTAGATCCGCTATGGCGTCACCGTCATACAACGATTCTAATCAACAACGGACTTCATTGATAACAGTTTTCATCAAAAACAGCTTAATATTAGACAATTGCTTGTAAAAACGCCTGAAATTGTCGATGGCTGATTGTAGATGGCTGGAGAAACCTAAGGTGCGGTTGCCAAGCAGGTGCGGCCTAGGCGAATCCTTGGACCCGCCTCAAGCATCTAGTTTTAGTTTCATCCACCCACTAGCGCGTTATAACTAGTTGGGGCCTTGGGCAAAGTAGAACTTCGGAGCCCCTAACCCCAACTAAATAACTTTATGAGAAATACGTAGAATTTGGATCTGGGTTTGTGTTCGGGCCCCCTTTTGCTTGCCAAGTTGCCCATGGGGTAATGCTCCACTGCGTCCACCCTCAAATCTCCGAAAGTAAGGATGAAACCCTGAAGAGGTAGGGAGGACCGAGGTGTTGTGCTTGCTTACTCGCGGTCCTTCAGTTAGACTGCAGCTAGACTACAGCTACACAACAACTAGCGTTATTAGAAGTGTCTCAGCGCACACCTAGACCTAGTACCGTATTGTTCCTTACAGAGATTTAGGTTAGTACTGTTTCCTTCCGAGTTGGGAGGTGGTCCTAGAACTTGTCCTTAGTCGGCACACCCGGTGCAAAAGCATTTGAGATCTGAAAGATCACGCCGCGGACAAGTAACACCGAGAAATCACACAAGTTTCTAACTTTTACCTACCCAGACAACCAAAAATCCAAATTTGGACTACCTCCTGCCAGCGCATATGCCGCGCCTGTGCCGGCCGTAGGACCAGGTATTTGGACATGGGCAGAACGAAGGCGCAATGCCGGCCACTAGACCCTAAATCTACCTTTGTTCAATAGGGCAGCACGGTCGCACTGATGTGGCGAATGCCGAATGGCAGCACCGTCGCACTGATGTGGCTGGCGAATGTCGTTTTACAGGGCAGCACCGTCGGCGAGGGTAGGTCGCACTAATGCGGCAGATGTCGGCGAAGTAAACTTTTATTGTACCAAATAGACAGCACTCGTCCTTTTTACTGACAATTCGAAATACCGATTTTTGAATGCAGAATTATATTTTGTGCACATTAAAGGAGAAGAAACGAGGGAAACAGTATCCGCCACATCAGTGCGACCATGCTGCCCTCTTAAACAAAGGCAGATTCGGGGTCCAGCGGCCGGCATTGTGCCTTCGTTTTGCCCATGTCCAAATACCTGGTCCTACGGCCGGCATAGGCGCGGCATATACGCTGGCAGGAGGTCGTCCAAAATTGAGCCAATCCGGCCTTGAGCAGCTCCGAGCGTAGCTTAGACAATATTCTGTCTGTTTCTGCCCTAGGCAGGCTTGGCTCAAGGCGCGCCTGGTTGTCTGGGTACGCATTTTGAACCTCGCATAAATAACGCAGCGTTGAATCAATCGAAAGTTGCACATCATGTGTGCCGAAATTCGACTTGAGTTCATCCCTGCGAAGAAAACCGCAGGAACTTTTCCCGCTAGCTAATAATTCGAGACCGTTGAAGACGTGGGAGCGAGATCCGATAACAGGTCTGCAATCGTAGGAGTTACGGCGCGCGGGCAGTCGCGAGAGTAAGGTGCTCCAGAGGATCGGTATCTGGGCCAAGGACGGTCCATTGCACTCGACACAGTTGCATACCGCGCGAGCGCGCGGGCACAATTAATGGTGTAATTTGGGCGGCCTTGAGTGTATCTCTCTTGACGGCGACCGAAACGATGCGGAGAAGGGTCGAGAGACGAGGGGAGGCCGACGGACAGAAACGGCCGCGGAGGATGAAAACCGGAGGAACAAAGACGCGGGGCGAAGAAGGGGTTGGCAGCAGTGTTGCAAGGAAAAGCGGAAAAAATAAATTCACCGCGGTAGAAACGAGGACGAAGTTACACAGGGACCTCGTGACCGGAACGATGCCTTGTCGGGGGTAAACCACCGCTCTCCCCTCTTTCCACCCTCCGCTCCCTCGCTTTTTTTCTTCCGTCCTGGCCGCGGGAACTCGATCCTTCCATTCTCGTCGCACATATTCTGAGAAACTTCTGCCGCGCGTTTATTTTTTCAGGCTGTCCTCGGTCCGGGAACTGTGTTTGTACATTATGTTCTTTCTTTGCCTCGTGCCAGGCTATATTTCCCACGAGTTATTTCCCCCGATCTTTGCGTTGCGTCGGCGACGCACCACCGACTCGACGTTATTTACTTCGCGGCGCAGCTCTTCCGTCAGCCGTTGTTTGATTACGAAATCAGTCCGTCGATCAATGTCGCGCCAAGTCCGCGAACGTGGTCATCACGGTTCGCTTGATCGCGGAGGTACTCGATTTTTTTTATGACATGGACGATCCCAGTTTGTTGATAGATGTGTATAGTTGATAAAAATAAATTTTTAAAGAGAACACCACGTTTAAAGAACGGACTAAAAAGTATAAAACAATTTTTTCTAGCCCCATACAGATTTCTATCCCCGTACAGATAGTCCTGAAAATTTGTGATTGTGAATTCTGAATAACTATGAAAATACTTGTAAAACAAACGCCGTGGTAAAATGTTTAAGACAAAGGTTCGACAGAGAACCTCGATGTAGCGGTTCTTTCGCTTGGTAAACAAACATTATAGTATAATAATACGTAGTACCTTTGTAAACACCGCACGGAGCTCGAACGCACATGTAACGGTTAAATTTATTAATAATTTATATCTCCTAAACGCATAGGACTTTATAAAATTTGTTTTTTAAATATTGCGTTGTCATCCAGTTCTGAGCTATGTTTAAAATTTCAAGTCTCTAGCTCATCGGGAAGTTAGTTCAAAATCAATTACAAAAGTACCGAACAAACAAACAGAGAGACAGACAAGAAAGCGAGCTAATAAAAACGTGGTAAAAAATGCAAAAATTCTGCAGGATCACGAACATGAAACGGGTGGATTTTCGCCTAATGGGCGTATGCGAGATAAAGGCAGAGAAAGCGGAAGAATAATATGTATAGAGGGTGAAACGGATGCAGATCGGTGCCGTGATAGGTAACAAAGCCCTCGGTAACCGTTGCCTGCAGGTCAATTATGCGAACGGAGATTATTGCGGTACGAAAATTCTGCCGTTTGGAAGGGGAATGCATTAAAGAGCGAGATTTCTTGGAATTCCTAGGGGGGATAACAGTCCAACGGGAATCGATATCGATGACTCGCGACGTTTCCCGGGAAACACCGGGGCAAGATAACCGAGGCTTCCCCCTGTAAATCGTCGCCGCTGGTCGACACCAGATAAAGGGATGAGTTTGGTTGGTGAACTGAGCTAAACACCACATCCCCCGGTGTTTAGCGCGCTTTCCTACTCCGGGAATCCGCGGACGGCCACGCACCTCCGGCCTGTCTTCGTTGTTGCGCGTCACCTTCTGCATTATTCAACGCGGCCGGCGTGATGAGTGAAATTTCTCTGCTCGCATCTGTCGCCGGTGAAACTTTCCGCCACGGTTTTGTCACCGAAATTCGATAATATGAACGCCGACTGCCGCCCTTACATTCGGAAACGCACTTTGAATCGCAAATTCCACGTTAACTGCTAATCTCATTAATCCGGAGCGGTCAAAATTTTCGACACCGTTCTTGTCAGCGGGGACCGCAACTGTTGCAATCAAAAAGGTCATAGGACAAGAACTATTTTTTCGACTGAAATGTTGTTGATTGCAATTCACACGTTGAATATTTGCCACGTTCACAAAAGCCATACAAAATAGAGAGACAAGATTTATCATAACAATGAGTTTTGACCTTCATCCTCACAGGTCGAGGTCATTTGGAGCTCATGTCACACTGCATATTTGAATGCATTTTTTGAGTTACGAGAAAGGCTACCCCTGTGGGATTTAAATAAACATTTTTTTAATTCGTCAAAATTAAAAAAGACATTCTGGGGCCACGCATAAGTGAGACACCCTGTATAGTATAAGAATTGTATAAAATACTTAAAATATATTTATAAAATATTATAAAATAGAAATAATAAAAATAAATTATATAAAATATTATAAAATAAAAATAATAAAAATAAAATATGTAAAATATTATATAAAATAAAAATAATAAAAATGAAATATGTAAAAAAATATTATTAAAAAATAAAAATAAAATATTATATAATTACATTTATACGAATTTAAGCTTTTATACGAATTGATGTTTGTTGTTTAGATTTCTATTTTAACATGGAGTCAAAACGAACACTTTTTTGTTTACAGTTGTGCAATATCTTATTACCATAAAAAAGGACCGAGTTTGTGAATAGAAACGTAGACGCAGAATTGGATTCCTAAGATCCCAACCATGGATTTATTGGTGAGAATTCTCTTTAACCGCGCACTGGAGGGTTAATAGGGAGCGTTACGGTACGAACGTAATTAGTTCTAGATTCTAGCTATTTGCATTTTGCGGTGGTATTTGGTTCCTATAATGGGTGCTGCGCTTGTCTGAAATAATTTTCATTAAACGATCATTAGTATAATATAATCTTGAATGTAGCCAACAAAATTTATGTGATTTCCCATTTTCGGAATAATATGAATAATCACAGAATAATTGTTCCCAATATAAAACTCTTTTAATGTTAACTGATACATGGTTAAAGAAAAGTGTTGGAACATTATATTTTTGACTTTCGAAAAATTATCAACCATTTAAGGATGTTCTGGAGGTATATAAAAACGCAACAAAATTTTGGAAAATTTGACAAGATATAATTCTTACTAAATTAATGCAATTACCACAGTTTGGGTTCGATTCACTGCATCGTTTAACAATTATAGCAACTTAGAGGTTTGCACATTTTAACACGTCTTCTTATGGAGAATTCATAAAATTCCACTTCAAACCCTATTTAAACCTTGAAAAAACGCAACTAAAATCTCCAGTCTTTTTTATATGTAGTAAAAATTATGTAATTAATTATGTTCAAAATGTATTAGGATTTACTAAATAGTTACAGAGCAAAAAAAATTATAAACTGTTACAAAACGTCAAATTTATCGTGTTGTCCTTCTCACTAGCATGGAAACGCGACAAGTGTAGACCACTGAATATAGCTACAGAGGGTACAGTATTCGCAAAAGTTTAATGCAAAATATACTCATGAATGGCTTCCATTGCTAATATATTGATGGATTTCGAATTTCTTGTACTTTTGTCTCCCATTGTACCTCCAGAACATTTGAATTCGTAAAATATATCGTACACTGAGTTGCCAGATTAAGATTTGTGTCCCCACTCTACACTTCCCCTTCTACAATGGTGTTACAATGTCATGTGACCACTTGAACTCTTTTCCAAGCACACACAATTTCGGTATACCGAATGAAAATTACGCAGCATGAGAATAAAAGATAAAAAATACTTTGAAAAAACTGTATATCATAGCATTTGCAATGTAGATATGTTTATCTGCGAAATGACAAATACCCAGTTACTCGAACTTTTACGACGACTCCGCCATGCCCTTTGAAACGTGATTTACCTTCGAAGCACTTCCGAGACAACTTCGATAAAGCAGTTTCCCAGGTCTCGGCTTGTGTCTTTGATTAAACCCAAGAAATTTGAGACGAATAAATTTAAAGTTATCTCGGGCGGTCCGGTTAAAGTAAATTATTTGAATGCGAGGAGTTTTTGTAGCGCGCGCGCGCGCGGATGCAACGCCGGGCGCAGTAATTAAGACAAAAGTGACACTGGGAAAGCTGAGGCAACGTTGAATGTGTAATTATAAGATGAAGTTAATGCGGAGTTTGCGATTACAATCATGATAATGCGACAAGTATAATTAAGACGTGCGCAATATGAAGACTACGAACTCGGCGGGACCACCGCACCGGCGAATCCTGGAGCACTTTACAACGCAAAGTATCTGACGAAACGGCGAGAAACTGCGAAACAGAGTATGTATAATATTTAGGTACGCCGGAGCAGCGTTCAGACATTTTGAATTTCGGAGTACTTGTACCGGGTGAATAAGAAGCAAAGGTCATTCGTTCTAGGGGCGAATCTACACCTCTGAATCGGTGGACGTTTGTAAGAGAACCTCGCCGCAAAATTGTTTATGACGAAGAAAATTGTTGAAGTCTTTTTTTTACATCGACACTTTCCACTCATCCAGAAGAGAAACAGTTTGAAAGAAGCCACATGTCGCAAACAAATATGTATTACAGTAAAGTAGCGTTTACTGTCCATGTTCTTGTAACAACGGATATAGCTTATTCTTTCATATTTTGCAACTTCTTTGCTTATCCTTTTACTGTTTTATACTTCGCCTAGTCATTTTTGGCATAAATGCATAAAATCTGCAGTTTACTTATAAATTTACTACTATTTCAAATTCCACCGTCTAATTCTTGTCTTACAATTAGTACGCACAATTCGCAGTAAACATACAGTAAAGTCGCGTTTACTGTCCGCGATCGGGTACGCGATCACTGTCCAGTGCTTACCCACTCCACTTTCATGCTGTCCTTCTCTACGTTCGGCTTTTTTTTTTAATTCCCGGTGTGGTCGGCGCGGTAGACACAGTCATAAAAATATAATGTCGATATGCGATCACTGTCCGCGCAGAACACATCATTCTACATTTATAGCAAAATTGAGTAGATGAAATTGAAAGTTGTTGGAAAATTTAAAAAATTGAAGACGTCAATATATGACTCCTCCTCTATTAAAATCATTACAGGAAGAAATAACGTTCTTATTTCTTGCAATCGAGGCAGACAATTTTTATTTTGCATAAAGAGATCCACAGTCTAGTTATTGAAATGTAAGCTGTTAAAGATTTTGCAAAATTTGATTGTGCGGAGTTATATGTATATAGACAAAAGCCTACTACTACACAGTTGTACAGGGTGTCCTGAGAACCAGGGAGGTGTTCCTGAGACCATTTGAAGCAACGTTTTCCTTTGCGAGAATGGCGTCCGCGGCTTCGTTAAGGAGTTATTAACGAAAAACACGGACCAATCAGAGCGCGACGTAGACGCGTGTTGGCACAGTCGTGTTTTTCGTTAATAAATCCTTAACAAAGCCGCGGCCGCCATTTTTGCAAAGGAAATTGAAGGTAAGGAGGATATTGAAGGAATTTTGAGATACCCTGTAATGGCTACAAGGTCTAGGTTAGTTAAAATTCAAGAAGAAAAATCGTAATGATTGTTGAACAAGCCTAACACATAATTAAAAAGTTCAAGACCCGGTTGGGGCCTGATTTGCTGCCTGACAGCGAACCAAACCTGCGAGATGAAAGTGTATGACGCGCGCATCTAAGAATCGATCTTCGGACGTCGAAGAGCCGTAGAACAAAAGGGTAATTTAGAGAATTCGAAGGAAGTGCGGGGCTTGGTTGCGTCTGGGGTGGTTCTCACAATGCGATGCCCGTGTTGGAGGGAAAGTAAAGGCTGAGTCGACGACGCGACGCGTCGCCTGCTTTCCTAGAGAATAGGCGAGCCCCGTTCCGAAAGAGGGGAATCCGCGAAGCGTTTCGGATGAAACACAGGCTTCCAATTACACGGGAATTGAGAAACAGGAGGAGGTGCGTGATCGAGCATGCGGAACACAGGGAGAACATAATCCGAGAATGACCTGCATTCTTTAGATTCGACGAGGAAAGGGAGGAGCTTGCCGTGACGTGCACGAAATACTTCCAAGCATTCGGAGCGTTAACGCGAGAGGGAATCTCTCCTCGGATGGAAGTGTTCGGATTACTCATAAACGATCCGACTATTCTCGCAAATGCAATCGTAGCCTCTTCAGGTTGAATCGACAAGCACATTTCATAAAAATCTGTATTTCTCGGCTAGAAGAGTCAAGAAAGGCAATCTTTTTGAACACTTTCGATCACATATTTGCATTTAATGTAATAATTGCTCTTTACTTTACCGGACTCAAAATTAGTACCTTTCTCCGTCGAATTATGATGTATTTCGTATGTAATCCAGTAGATTTGTACCCGGGGCTGATGCAGATCGAAGTTTGGAACCTCTAAGATCAATGGTTCAAGAGTTATGCTTGCTTAAATTTGTGCATTTTTCAGTGTTTTTGACCTTACCTGTCAAAAATGCTCAACTTTAAGCGACCATATCTTTTCAACTATTGATTCTAGGGGATCGCAACTTCGATCTGTATCCCCGCCGGGTACAAATCTACTTGATTACATACCAAATACATCATATTTCAAAGAGCAGCCTATATATTTTTAATTAAGGACTACAGACATTAAATTCCATCAACATCTTACGTTTGTAAGTTGCGTTAATGTAACAAATCAGCATAACTCCTGAACCATTGATTCTAGAGGATCAGTTTGGATAATTCTAAAACGTCTTTGCAGTAACCTCATCATACTTGTTACAAAATAATTGGAAAGGCTGCTCTTTACTTTACCGGACTCAAAATTTGTGCCTTTTTCCTACGAATTATGATGTATTTGGTATGTCATCCAGTAGATTGAAGTTCCAGATCGAAGTTTCGAACCTCTAGGAACAATAGTTCAGGAGTTATGCTTGCTTAAAGTTATGCATTTTCAGTGTTTTTGACCTTACCTGTCAAAAATGCTGAACTTTAGGCGATCATAACTCCTCAACTATGGATCCTAGAGGATCGCAAGTTCCATCTGTGTATCCGCGCCGGGCACAAATTTTGTGACTTTGTTACAATAAATGCAACATTACAATATTCTTGAATTTTTGAAATCTTTTACTGTTCTCTATTTCACCCATCCAATTTCATAAATGCATAAAGATTCGCAGTCCATTCATCGCATTCAGAGAACACCCTGAGGAACGTATGCGGGTTAAATGGTACCCATCCCTTTAATATGTGCTATATCTTTCAAATTATTTGGTTCCCGTATTATAGAATTCATCTAAAATAATTTTTTGTTTAAATCTTACGGTGGTAGGAACATCTTTGTAATTTTCCAGATGCTTTTGAACACAGCATATGCACAATTAATTGTACTTTGAAATCTTTGAGTGCTGTTCCTGAAATTTCATTTTTTCATCATTGTATGTACTCCTATTATGAAAATAGGATGATTCAGATTTATTTAAAAATTATAGCAATGATAATAGGCTTGTTAAGTTACTGTTGAAGTCTGTGAAACTTCCTATTTATGATAAAAAATAATCAATTATCTTTCCAACCTTTTTCATTATTTTAATTATTTTCTCGAAATCCTGTTTCGCAACGTTCAAAGCCAAATTGGAGATCAATCTCTACAATTTCGCGGATTATTTATTTCACTGTTTTTCACAGAAGAAATGTTTAATTTTCAAGTTAAAATAGCTCCGAGTGCAAAGGGTTAAAGAAACTTTCCTGAACACCGAACGTGTCGCGGTATCATTTGTAATCCATCTGGTTTTCATAAATAATGTCGTCCCTTAGCAGACATGGGTATCCGATCTCGGCGAGATTTCATCAGGCATTCACGTCACACGTGTTCTCGTCACATAAAATCTAAATTTTCGTAGCTATTTCCATACGTATTTTCATACATCTTATTAGGGGCTCCTCCCTTGGTAATTCCGAGTGAACGCGACAATCTTGCGTCCGGGGATATCGTGTTTCTTCCAGCGGCTCTGTCTTTCAATTTTCTGCCGCAAAATCTGAACACTGGCGGGGAATCCGCGGAAACGCATAAAATCTCGGCGCCAAGAAAATTCGGCAGCTTTACCCAAGTCGTCCGTGTAAACGAGACTTACCGTTACTCTCAGCATTTCCATAAATAATATTCGACTGAACGAGCAATTACTCTCGTGACAATTTCACCACGATTTTTGTCACCAGGAACAAAATGTTGTTCGAATTATGAGCAGACTGCGGATCTTTATGCATTATTCGTATCATTATGCAAAATTGAAAACATGAAATTCAAAATCGTTGAAAAATTTTTTTAATTAATCATGTCAATGTATGACTTCTCCTTTATTCAAATCATTGAGGAAAGAAATAACGTTCAATTTAATTTCTATGTCTAGCAATCGATGCAGACAATTCTTATTTTTATTTTAGAATCATTTCAGAAACGGAATTGCCCGTTTCGAGCTCTGATTATGGTAATACAGTAATGCCTCTATCGACGCAAAAGCCTCGGGGGGATTCGAATTAGCAGGGTAGCTATTTTTAACCACGTTTTTATTAGCTAGCTTTCTTGTCTGTCTGTCTGTCTGTCTGTTCGGGACAAATTTTGCAATTGATTTTAAACTAACTTCCCGACGAGCTAGAGACTTGAAATTTTAATAAACATAGCTCAGAACTGGATGACAATGCAATATTTAAAAAAAAATTTTTTAAAAAGCCTATGCGTTTAGAAGAAAGAATCTATTAAATTTAACCGTTACACCTCCCCGCGCGACGCTCTGTAGTACTTACGTGTCGCTCAGAAGCTCAGTGTGCGTCAGTGTCGCCATTGTTTTCTAAAAATTTATTTTATACTGTTTAGTCCGTTTTAGAAACGTGGTATTTTAAAAAAATTTATTATTTTTTTAGCTTCGAAGGCCGAGCCGATCGTAGAGAAGGACAGCGCGTGTAAAGAGAGACCACGTGACTTTCCGCGTCTCTTTCTTTCCCATACGCTGTCCTTCCCCGCGCCCGAAACGTTCGTGGTCTATTAAACCACTAAATACAGTTGAAATTATATCGTGTTTGGTCTTCTTTTAATCAGAAAAATGCCACGAATATATCGATGAATGTTTCATACAAAAATAAGTAATAATAAAAAAGATTAAATATTGCTGTTACATTGTGAGGACGCACGGGCGTTTGAACTGTGCCGACGACTACGACTCTCCGCGTCGCATTAGTAGTGGTTCACACCGATATACCCGACCAGAGATCAGATTACTACAGTGGAGTGGATATTTTTTTGCGTCCTGCGAGTACAGCCTTTTTGATAGAGACATTACTGTAGTTCACTTTGCACTATAATACTTTTTTCCTAGATCTATTGCACATTCCGACTTCTACGTTTCCCAATTACATTACATTTCCATTCAATTTTAATACTACGCGTTTCCGCTCCGACGACATCGTCGTGTAATGTATTATATTTACCAAACACATATTGCGTCAGTTTCAATTTGAATCATCGTGAATAGATTTCGTACGAACCAATCTGTATAGGAGCAAACAGGTGAATATTTAGTATATTTACGTACAATATAGTAATAGGAAACACTGTGTTGCTGTAACAGAAGGTTCGAATAACAGGTGTTCGTGTAATAGAACGTTCACAAAACGGGTGTTCATATAACAGAGGTACACACTACCGGAATACGATATTATAACTATGGAGAATGCTGCCAAAACAGACGCTGCTAGTGAATGTTTTACGAGAGTATTCTATTGATAAATGTCCAGGACCTGTAACCAGAGTTGCAAAAATTTTATTCAAATAAAAATATCAAATGAGGTGGGTTTAAAACCCACTTGGAAAAAATCCACTTTATTCGAAAAAAATTTCGAATAAAGTGGATTTTTAAGTAAATAAAATTAATAAGATTTTTATTTAAGATAAAATTAATAAGATTTTTATTTACATAAAAATATTTAAATAAAATTTTTATCCAACTCTGCCTGTGACAGGTCGGCACACCCTGTATATTTTAGTCTAAAATTAAAGAGTGTTTTCTTTTCGTAAGCTATCGAACAGTTTAACGTCGATTTAAGTTGGCCGGAGTATATTTTTTGTCGCCTTAATCGGCCATACTCACTGTTTTAAATTTTCATACGTCAATACAGTCCGGGCTTTAAAGCTTATATCCTTGAAATTGTGGATATTACTGTGCCGTATAAATTCATCAATACACAAACTGACTGTCTGGAACTGACAAATCGTACTGGATTTAGCTGTCACACCAGATCATTCAGGAATATTGAGTTATTTCTTGGAACGTACGTATAGAACGTCAAGTTATAAAACAACTGTTTCCATAAAGCATGTAACAGTGGTAAAGATTATTGCAACGTAATTGATTTATTTCGTTGTGTCTTCAAACAACCAATATATTATATACTGCAAATTCAGGAAATAACAGTTTTCTTACTATGTTCACAGAATCTGAAGAGGCTTCTGCAGTTTTTCAAAATGGTGTTTTCTCTTATAAATTATGATGTATTTGGCATGTAATCCAGTAGAATTAAACGAGGAGAACCTAGGAATCGAAGTTTCGATGCTGTAGGATCAATGGTTCAGGAGTTATGCTTGCTTAAAGTTTGTCAATCTGCAGTGTTTTTGACAGGCCTTATCTGTCAAAAATGCTCAACTTTAAACGACCATATCTCCTCAACTATTGATCCTAGAGATTCGAAACTTCGATCTGCATCAAATACATCATAATTTATAGGAGAAAGGCACAAATTTTGAGTCTGGTGAAGTAAAGTTTACCTAAAAAAATTACACTATTTTGTAAACGGGGATATTACAAACCATGCTAGAACCAATTTCAAAATAAACGCTTCTTGCAAAACAATTCATTTATTTTTATTGTTCCTTAAGGACATATTTAAGAAATTGCCTTTGATAAGAATCACGAAAAAAATAGTAAAAGTTGTTTACAACTCTTTTACGTGGGCCTGTATTGAAAATTTAAAGAATTTACTTTGTAGACTCACGTGAACTAACGTGAGTATAATATACATGCTGAAAATTTCATCGAAATTGATTGACAGTTTAAAAAATATACATTTTTGATTGTTTATGTTGAAAGCCTCGTTCTTTGTGCACGTTTTACAAGCAATTTCATTTAAATAAGTAATTATGGGGGTTACAGGACCGAACGTGGACGAATGGCCGTGGAATTACTGAAATGAAAAGAATTACTCAAATGAAAAGAATATTTTGAAGCAAGAACTGTTTGAAAGCAGAGTGCACAATCGCGTTTGTAGAAAAAGAAACAAACGCACAGTTATCTCTCCGGTAATACATGCAAACGAGTAGCAATCAGTCGTTAGGCATTTTCATTGGCACACACCCACACGCACGCAGACATCGCTGTACGTTTTTGTTAATCGCTATAGAGAGGACTGAAGCTGCATTCGCATGATAGTAAGCACTGTATCACTGGCAGGAACTGGCACGGATTTACGTTCGAGAGATTTGAAGCAAAGTAGTTGCGCCCCGATTGCAAGTAACCGTGCAAGTTTTTGCATATCCGTAGCAACTGCATCAGCGCGGCGCAACGCTCGCCCGAGCCAGTTCCGAAACCGGCTCGTTAGTCGCATTATGCAAAAGAAATTGAACGAGCCGGACAGATAGCGAAGGTGCAACACGTTCTTTTATGGTTCTTTTTGCTGCCTCTCCTCGTTCGTTCCGTTTCCATTCGTCGACTGTGCCTGTTCCACGTTTTTCCGCTTATCAACTGCAGTGTTCTCCGCGCGTTGGAATTAGTTATTCGTTAACTAATATCTCCTGCCAGACATTTACATTTCTGAACATTTTTCCATCGCGTTTCGCCCATGTTCTAACAACCACTTTTTAAATGAGAAATTTTAAGTTAATTTATACGGCAATTAAATGTAATACGGGACTTTTTGTTGAAATTATTTAGGAGGAGAAATGATATTAATATTTTATTGGACTTAAATTTGAAATAGTGGAACCACAGAATCCAAGAAACAGCACAGACCCGACGGTTTTTCTTAAATCGAGGTTTTACTCTACCACAACATACTGCATAGTTCTATAAAAATCTTCTGTGTGACCATTCAGTTACATCGGTTCACTAGCTATAAATGGAATGAAAAACGTCCCATAAAATTTGAAAGTTATACTGTATTTTTAGTGTCTCTTATTTCTCTGTCACTGGAGAATTGCGACACGAGTATCTAGAGGTGACGTTAACGTTTGTGTCGCAAGCTCTTAAACTTTGTACGTTCACACAAATCGAGAATGATGTACTCCATAAACGTTACATGGGAAAACAATTTACTTTCTATCTGTTAGACATCAAGACAATCAAAATTAAATAAAACTTTTACTACAGTGTCACTGAAAGTTCTCCTGTGTTGCGGTTTGCATGCCTGCATAAATGTGTTTAAACGTATAAAATTGACTGTCTCGAAATTAACTATACACTAACGAGCATAATTGATTCAACACACTTTAAATCAGAATAACTTTTTTATAAATAGACTTCAATTTTTACCACGTTTTTATTAGCTCGCTTTCTTGTTTCTTGTTTCTCTAGAAGAATTAGTTTAGTAAATGACGTCTAAAAAATATTTTGAAAAAATGCATTTACTATTTTTTTAGCTGGGCCGATAACGAAAATTTAAAAGATGTGTTTGGTCAACTCGTACAAATGATGTACGCTCCGAAAATTTCATTGAAATTGGTTAATTGGTTCACGAGTTATAAACGATCGCAAGTGGTAAATTTTAAAAACCTGGTAAAATTGCAATTTCTACCACTTTCGATCGTTTATAACTCGTAAACTAATTAACCGATTTCAATGAAATTTTCGCAGTAAATTAAACAGGTATCATATTTGGAATACTCGCGTTATTTTTTACTACTTTTTTAGCTGGGTCAATAACGAAAATTTAAAAGATGTGTTTGGTCAAGTCTTATGAATTATATACGCTCCGAAAATTTAATTGAAATTGGTTAATTGGTTCACGAGTTATAAACGATCGAAAGTGGTAAATTTTAAAAACCTGGTAAAATTGCAATTTGTACCACTTTCAATCGTTTATAACTTGTGAACCAATTAACCGATTTCAATGAAACTTTCGGAGCGTATATAATTCATACGACTTGACCAAACACATCTTTTAAATTTTCGTCATTGGCCCAGCTAAAAAAGTAGTAAAAAATAACGCGAGTATTCCAAATATAATACTTGTTTAATTTACTGCGAGAAAACAACTTGGTTGGATCTGAAAAATTTGATAAACGAGGTTTCCCGGGCCACCAAAATCTGCGATGAAATCACGGGAGTCTGATGAAGAGCACAAGGCACGTCAAAGCGTGGTTCTCGAGCACCATTTATCTTTTCGGTATGGCGAGGGTAAAGGAAACGTCAAATAGAAAGTTTTCCGTGTTGTCTTCCGTAAAAAAAAGGGAGCGAAGAAAGACAAATGGATCCTCCTAATAGAATGAAGCCATTTTCAGAATGTTACAAGGGGGGACATACCGTTTTGTGGATCCATTAAACCGTCACTCGGCCAGCGCGGAAACCAATTCTCCAAACGATTGTTCCGAAAAAAATGACTTGCACGCGATTTCCCATATCGAATTCCATTCGACGGAATAACTGTTCGACGGCTTTATCCATTTCGGAGATCGATCTCTTTTTGCGAGACTTTCGGAATATATCTAGGATTCGGCAGAAATGCAATGTCAATCAAAAATATGGAACCACCGAAATAGAGGAGACAATCCCATTTCGATAACTTCACGAAACAATAAAATATCTTACGTTATCATTAGTTGTCGAAAATGTGGTTCTTTGTTTTTTGAATTTTCAACTTTTTTTGCATTGACTTGAGCTTGATCGAGGCCATTGCACTGAGCTGGTGTTGTGCAGCTTTCAGGAGTAAATAAAACAATGAGAAATTATTAAGTAATAAACAAAAAGTCAAGATAATTCCTTTTCTAATACAAAATTTCGTTCACTTAATAGAAAAACGAGGAAATATTGAAATATTTCATATATTTTTTACTGTTAAAGTAAAATAAGTTTCTCAATTTATGTAATTTCATAGAATTGCGTAGACCTCCATTTTCGACCTTGTGCGAATCTTGAAGGTCATTATGTGCAAGAATTAATTTTTAATTAATTTTTTTTGCACACATTTCATTTCTAAAACAATAATGCAGATAAAAGAAATTACAGGCATCGTCACATTACTTTTTCGTCTTTCATTTTAATCAAAATAGTTTTCGAAAAAAACGCTGAGTAGCAAGGACGCGAACGAGAGTTTTTCATTTAAGTTATTAATGCAAAGAAATATATCTTATATATTTATTTATTTTCACTTTCATTTACTACTTTATCTTACGATTTTGTATTCGATATCTTTGTCACTATTATTGCCCATTTTAGCATGCATCGCGTGTAAGTACTATTGTACATATTTGCAAAGAAAGGGGACATCTGTTGTCTGGCAGACCCAGTTCGGATAGCAAGAAGTCTGGGTAGTAGAACGTTCGGATAACGTATGTCGGATACAGGTGGCTTTAATGCACACATATATCAACATACAAATTCATTAAAGCATGCTTAATTTAAAGTTGTGCGAGTCTCGCGCGAACCCTGTAATCCGAAGAAGGGTTACAGTGGCTTAAACTGGGTAAGTTTCAGTACATAAACACCTACATAATATATCCAATGAAAAATAAACAATAATTTCAAGAAATTTGAAGACAGATTAATTATCTAATATTTAGAGAAAAGACTGCTCTTTACTTTACTGGACTTAAGATTTGTGCCTTTCTCCTACGAATTAGGATGTATTTGGTATGTAATCCAGTAGAATTAAACAAGGAGAATCTAGAAATCGAAGTTTCGATCCTGTAGCATCAATGATTCAGAAGTTATGCTTGCTTAAAGTTGTGCATTTTTCAGTGTTTTTGACCTTATCTGCCAAAAATATTCAACTTTAAGCGACCATAGCTCCTCAACTATTGATCCTACAGGATCGAAACTTCGATCTGCATCCGCGCCGGGTACAAATCTACTGGACTACATACCAAATACATCATAATTCGTAGGAGAAAGCTACTAATTTTGAGTGCGGTAAAGTACAGTTTACCCAGAGAAAATATATATGGTACTTAAAATAGTTCCGCATATAAACTTAATAAAAATACATAATATTTCCAATTTCCAAATGTAGTGGGAACTCGGAATCAAATGTAGAAAAATAAAAATCGACTATAAAACCGTTTCGGAACCGACATAAAACCAAAAATGTAAAAATTACAGAACCGAGATATGAAAACCGAAATAGGAACTACAGAAACGGAAACATAGATGAAAATTTCAGTTCCCTGGAACAGCTATGAAGAGGTTTTATAACTGTTTTAATGAAAACCTTTATATCAGGTAATAAACAGTCACTTTCAGGACCATTACAAGCACGGTTCGAAAGAGTTATGCAACTTTTTAATAGGTTCTATGTAAAACTTGAACCGTAGAACTTTTCTGAAGAACGTCTTCGCATTATAAGTTTCGATGGGAACTGATAAAGAAGGATTTTTGAAAGTGAAACTTTTAATTTGAATAGAACTTGCGGAACATGAAAACAAAAATTTGTGCCGAGCAGGCACAGATATGTATTTTGCACGTCGATATTAAGAATGATTGGTCCGCGTTTTTGGTTAACAACTGGAAGCCTCGGAGAACATTTTCGTCAAGGAAAAAGTTATTTCACCCTTACTGAATAAATCTATGAATAAATATCTGAAAATTTTAGCTTTCAATTTTAATTTACAAACGCCACGAACTTTCGTTCCAAGGGTCTAAAGCAGGGCTGGCCAACACGCGGCCCGCGGGGCGATTTTATGTTACTCTTAAAACTTTTGTTTCTCGTTGTATGTACACAAAAAATATGAAATAAATTAATTTGCATGAGTCATATTGGTATAATGCGCAAATGCGACGTATAACAATAAAGTTTTATTCGTTTTGTATTTGTATTACATTTTTTAAAAGCATGTTTACTAAAGTGCGGCTCGTTGTAACGTTATGCGTCATCCAAGTGGCCCGTGAAACATTTTGGGTTGGCCAGGCCTGGTTTAAAGAGCTCCAATAAAAAAAAACAAATTTCGTTCCAACCCAATACAAATCCGGCTTTTTAAACAAATAATGACAACTTATTTGCGTCTCCGGTTTGAAGTCCAGCTTCGAATCACGCCGGTACGGGTTTGCCTGATGAAAACGACACTGTTATGGAAAGAGAATATTCCCGGTGCCACGAGAGATGTAGTCTCGACATCAATTCATTACGATTCCTGGCCATGATACCCAACTATTTTTCACCCATCCCACGCCGCGCGACTAACAACAATACCGATGGCCAATCGATATCGCAGATAACCCCTTTCGTCGCCCACCCTTCACTATCGAGAACTTTCGGTCATTTTTCATCCCCTTGTCCTATTCGCGGCCGGCGTTATTGCGCGAAGAGTGACATCGCCATCCGCATCGACAATGCGTGAACCGGCCACGCATTACTGCCTTCATTCTTCGGATTAGTTGGACAAAAGCAGGCAGTGGAAGTGTACAGGCACGCGTATCTACACCTACGCGAACGAGATTGAATGTACATATTTAACCATCGGTAAACGCCGATACCAGCCCGGTGACTGGTTCACGCTGATAAAAGATTCTATGAAATGTTTCGATGCTCGGGGTCGACCACCTCGACGATCTATCTGATTTGACGTCGCGTTTGTCTTGAATACGCACACGGTGTGCGTGAAAGCTAGGTAACTTACGTAGGTAACAGTCTTTTTTTATAAAATAATCACGATTATCGATCGTAAATGTTAAATATTTATTTTGATGATGCTTACGGCGCTACCGTTTCGATCACTTAGTAAATCTAGCAATTTTGCAATAAACTTTTCTTCTTTCCTAACGGTTCAGTTTAGTTTTGAACCTTTTTCAAAGTCTTTTTTTTATTTGTTTCCATCGATGAATAGAGTCCCGTGATGCCAGAAGTCGTTTTTGTATTGTGCATGAACTATTTGCAGTAGTGTGGCTGAACTTCACCTCACGGGACTAAATATTTTGGACTTCTTTTTATATAATCCTTTAGATTTTGAGGAGGAAGTGCCGGAAATCCAAGCTTCAGTGGTAGGAATTCACTGGTTCGAAAGTTATGGGTGTTTAAGTTGAACGATTTCAAGCGTTTTTGACCGGTATGGGCTTTAATGCGCTACTTAATACTTCATACGTTTCTTTATTGACGTACCTAACAAATTATTTTGACGTTTTCAGCGCATTGGTTCGATCTGATGTTACCAACTAAGCAATAAATGGATTTACTACTTTTGTAGCTGGGCTAATAACGAAAGTTTAAAAGATGTGTTTGGTCAACTCGTACAAATGATGTACGTTCCGAAAATTTCATTGAAATTGGTTAATTGGTTCACGAGTTATAAACGATCGAAAGTGGTAGAAATTGCAATTTTACAAGATTTTAAAAATTTACCACTTTCGATCGTTTATAACTCGTGAACCAATTAACCAATTTTAATGAAATTTTCGGAGCGTATATAATTTATACGACTTGATCAAACACATCTTTTAAATTTTCGTTATTGGCCCAGCTAAAAAAGTAGTGAAAATCAATTTTTGAAAACTCTAAAATAACGTGAATATTCCAAATATAATACCAGTTTAATTTACTGCGAGGAAACAACTTGGTTGGATCTGAAAAATTTGATAAACGAGGTTTCCCGGGCCTTAATACTTTATATGTTTCTTTACTGACCTACCTAACAAATTATTTTGACGTTTTCAGCGCACTGGTTCGATCTGATGTTACTAACTAAGCAATTTAGCAAATTACCACAAAATTTTCAACGTTAGGTCCATTTTTAGACCATTTTCAAGAAAAAATTTTTATATAATTGCGTCTGTAAAAAATTAGTTTAGCTTAACGCTTAACATTAATTTACTTACGCTTTCGGATGAAAACTCAATAGCAATTGCTCGTCCAATAAAGTGTAACGCTTACCTGTAAAAAATACATAATTATTAACAATGTGATCTTAGAACGATGAGATTTTTAACATGTGTATAACTAACATTGATCCACAAAACGCAATTTTCAATTTTCATTACGGGCTCGAATGGAATAGTATTAAAAACTGCCTTTTTTATTTTTTCATGTATCCAGTTGCAATTATTTAAAAATCATTTTTGCACGATATGTAAAAAGCCATGTCAATATCCATATCCAAATAATTCTTCATGGATTTTATCGAATATATTTTTTGAAGTATTCATTTGTTTATTTTTTTAATACCTTAAACCAGATGATTTATATAGCAAACAAATATTGCTATTCGTAGTGTGGTTGGTTTTCATGTTTACTAGCAATTTGTTTTATCGGCCAGCTAGTCACATTGAAGGGGAAAATATTTTTTCAATTCCTAACGTTAAGGGTTGTTTTGAGCAACAAAAGAACACTATTGTAAGTTATAAAGCAGGAGGGCTAAAACGTACACAAATATTTTTCCATCTTACATAAGGTTCATGACATTTAGAAGACCAACAAGAATTAGTCAAAAAATTTTTTTAAACATTATTTTACAGTTTTTATAAGGTGGATTCCGAAACAACCCGTTTCAACCTTGAACCAGATGTTGTAGCTATGGTATTATTATAGCTCAAAAAATCTCAACACGTTGTTTGAAAATTTTCTTCTTTATTAAAATACTATGTGAGTTATGACTAAATCTCACTCTCATGATGGAAAATTGCAACTCTTATATTTAAAAGTGTAGAGAGCGCTGTAGCTCTAGGAAACTTTTGAAAATCGCCATGATAGAGAAACAGGTTTCGACCTGGTTAAAAAAAACCAACTCGTTTCAATCTTGAACCCGCGAGGAGAAAAAAAAAATATTTTGATGGGAGGTGGTGTGTCGAGATTAGTCTCCCATATCACACACAGGGATGGCGATGGTTGACGAGAAAATCTATATCAAAGTAATGCAGTTCTCAATATGCAAGCTTCCGCGGCGTACACTCGCGAGGACACGGCACGGTGACGGCGGCCGTTGCAGCGACGCGTCGCGCAGCTGCAACTGCGGTGGACCGACTATAAAAATAAAATAAGAGGGTAGAGAACGATCGAGCTCTGGAGAGAACGGAATCGATGGCAGGTGAAAAGTGGCGAACCGTACGGGAGACAAATCACTGGGCACATGGCGATTGCTATTTTTATAGCGCTTACGCTTCGCACTGGGCCTTCGTTTTTGCAATGAATTTCATGAAATTTGCAGAATTTCCATCTCACGATCCTTCCCGCGTTGAATAATGCCGGCCCTGGGAAACGAGCGTCGGTATTACTTTTTCTAGTATTTATTAAAATTCATCAAAAATTGGTCGACGTTTACAAACAAATATTTTTAATGATATTTAAAATCGTGGATGATATACAGTTAAAATAGTATTTCAAAAAGAAAGCGTTTTGGCAAAGCTCTATTTTTATAGTGATAAAAATAAAATAGTTTTACTATTTGCTATTCGAGATAGTATTTCATCCATTGTTCATCAAGGTGACCTTCATCTTTTTAAATGGAATGACGTATATTTTTTACATTAAATAGAAGCGTGTATGAAAACGAATTTAATGATGTATCATTGAATCACCTTCAGACACCCACAACGTCAGAAACTGGGGGTAAACTTTACTGTATTGAACTCAAAATTAGTACCTTTCTCCTACGAATTATGCTGTATTTTGGTATGTAATCCAGTAGAATTAAACGAGGAGAATCTAGGAATCGAAGTTTCGATCCTGTAGGACCAATAGTTGAGGAGCTATGGTCGCTTAAAGTTGAGGATTTTTGAAAGGTTAGGGCCTGTCAAAAACACTGCAGATTGCTCAACTTTAAGCAAGCATAACTCTTGAACCATTGATCCTACAGGATCGAAACTTTGATCTGCATCTTCGTCGGGTACAAATCTACTGGATTACATACCAAATACATCTGAATTTATAGGAGAAAGGCACACATTTTTGAGTCCGGTAAAGTGATGTTCACCCCAGTATTCATGTGAATATACGACGATGTTTCGATCCTGTAGGATCAATGGTTCAGAAGTTATACTTGCTTAAAGTTGAGCAATCTGCAGTGGTTACCTGTCAAAAACACTGCAGATTGCTCAACTTTAAGCAAGCATAACTCCTGCACCATTGATCCTACAGGATTGAAACTTTAATCTGCATCTTCGCCGGATACAAATCTACTGGATTACATACCAAATACATCATAACTTATAGGAGAAAGGCAGAAATTTTGAGTCGGTTAAAGTAAAGAGCAGCCTCCACCAGTATTTCTCATTCAAATGATTAAATATCGTGTTCAATACGACCTCCAATCGTTAGAATGCACTTTTCTGTTCTATTCAATACATTTTTGGTGCTTCTGCTATTTGTGTTTGAGATATTGATGCACAGACGTCCCTTATTTTTCGTTGTATATCATAATGTCACAGGTGAAGGTCATATCGAACAGGACATGTAATCATCTGAATGAGAAATACCTGCAAATATCGTCATAGTACTCATACATAAACGAATTCGTTTTCATACACGCTTCCATATAATGTAAAAAGATATACAGCATTCCATTAAAACAAATTGAAGGTCACCTTCCGTTCTCTCGCCAAGTGTCCTCGAGAAAAGATATTTCTGCTAGAGCCGCGTTCCGCCGAAGTCGAAGTTAGGGTTTGTCACTTCGCCATAGGTTTCCCCGCGAGCGTAGCTGGCACACGTCACAGAAAAAAGCAAGTTTCATTTTCACACGCAGCCGGGAGAAATTTCATCTTTATTTATATGAACAGGAAGATCCCGTGGGGCATAAAAATGAAACAGCCTGGAAGTCAGTGTGTGGCACTGTGAGCAAAGGCGGATCTATCATGGATCGTCTGGCAAATGTCAGGAACGATCTGGGTCGCTGGCTCGAATCGAATCACAGGGCTTTAGTGGTAAGCCTGTCGAGTGGTGGCATCGACAGGATCCGTCGACGGTGCTGTGACGGTTCCTGTACATGTCCTTGAGTAGTTTCGCACGATTGCACACAGCAGGTCCCTCTCTCTCTCTCGCACCTGATCGTACTATTCGGTAACCGAGAGTCTTGCGTGACGCCCACGGTTCCTTCCCCTTTGACGGGTTGTCGATAGACAATAAACCTGATTTGAGAAGCGGCAGGGATCAAATGTAAATATGCGCACAAAGTGGAGCGCAAAGTTTGCGAATCTCCCGAACACGAATTCCTCCTGTTCCGCGTAAGGTAACCGAATCCGAATTGTTCACTTGAACGTCTGGGAACGAGCAACGCCGGTTACGTGCTCTCGATGTCCGTGTGTCATCTTCAAAGGCACTCCATGCGAACAACCACTAGTGCTAAATTATCAGGCAACAGAAAATCCAGCACAACACAACTGCTGTTTCATAGAAGTGGCTTCAAGACAATAGCTACCACGTCCGTCTTATCTCAGACATCCAGCTCAATAGTTCAGTAAATAAGATGCGTGTTAGAGATCGGATTAGGCTCGTTCGTTTCGAAGGTTCTGGGGTCCAACACAGTCCTCTGACCAAAAGGCACGTGGAACAAAGTCCCAACTTTTTAGGGCAATGCGACCTTGGGTCAGTGATGCCAGAATGAGGTTGAAACCAACCTCATTTCCCCCTCCAGGCTCTCCACCTTTATCCCCTTCCACTATCCTATTCCACCGTTCAGTCCCTATCGCGCACGCGCAACGTTTCTCCCATTTGCCTCACTCTATTCTCGTCGCGCATATATTACTCTGGTCATCAGAGAGGGAGTACTTGTATTCTCCCCGATTCCTTTTCGATTACCCCTGTCTGGTAACACTGCCTTGGGTTGCATACCCTGGCAAGTTCCACTCGTCACATCCTCATAAACATGAACCTAGCCGAACGATAGCTGGATGGCCCAAAGTGCCCAGCCAGTTTAGTCTCGAGCATCCCTATTGAAGATGTAGGCAAGACCCTACCATCAATCCTACCAATCCTGAGGGTCGCCTTGGCATCAGCCCTTGACTTGGCTCAACCCTCATCCGTCCCTCGTGTCAATTTGCCACAGTTTTCCCGAAATATGTTATACTGTTCTGTTACTTCATCGATCTTGTACCACTGAGTCAATTTGACACCGAGATGGCCAGATCCAGCTCCTAAAACGAGGGTACTGACTTATCCAAGGAACCACAGTTCTGCATGTAAACCAAATGATTGAATTTCCCTCATTTTTCAATCATTCAACGGTGCACGTGTAATTCTTGAGCGTGTTGCAGGCTTTCTCCCTCAGGAAGTAGCAAAGCAACGTTCCGCGGACGACGTCCCCTAATTTCTCAAGAGTTCCATCTTCTCCCCCGTCACTTACGTCGCGCCGTGGACGCGTAAAACGCAGCAATTATTCATTTGAGTGTTCGTCAAAGAACAGCTGCAAAGCGTTTCGGTGTCGAACCATCAGGAGCTATAAGTACAGCAGCTTCGTCGAATATTCCGTGAAAACCGTGCAGCTACACGTCGAACGCCGGTACGGGGGGTGTAGCCAGCCACTTTCGGATGCATAATGCAGTTCCTGGTGTCTCCCATCTGCCTGCCGCCGCCGCCGCCCCCGTTGTGAAAACCACCCCCTCGCCATCGCCTAGCAGCATCGTGACCGGGCTGCGAACTAACATCCCCGTCTTGCGCGCCTTCGCTCTTTACTCTTCCTCGCATGGATCGCCGCCCTTCTTACGCAACCCCTTAATACTGTCTCGTGTCGGCTCCATAAGTCACGGATATAGGATTGGCTCGAGTTTAAAGGTTATCTTCGACGAACAGGTGGAGACGTCGCCCGTTTTGCACGAGTGCCTTCCCACTGAATATTTCTAGCCTAGTCCCCACGCAATCATACTCGAAAATCCTGCAGCGATCATCATGGTTTATGATTCCACGGGAACACACAGGCCGACAGATTCTGCCAAGCTCGGGGATAGTTGGCAGCGGGGGCTCTCCGGGTGAGGAATCTATGAGGAGGCCTAAATTCATCAACGGGTGGACGGGTGGATCTTACGATCCTTTCGGACAATTAGGATGCGCGACTGGACGCATCTTTTTGCAATCCATACTCCATTCGTCGTCCACATGCATAACAGGCACCAGGATCGCGAAACGCTTAGGAGATTCCACCTTGCAGTAGCTGTTGCTCAGGCGGAAGGTGTATCTACACTAATTACGGAATTGTAGCGGCTGGTCCATGTGTTTATTACAGTTCCGGAGCCGAAACTACCTCCTCAGGGGTGTTGCAGCTAGACTGTTTACCCGGACTCCAGTCCATGCACTGGGGGTGAGTTGGCGTGGGGGTGTGAATGTTGGCAACGTCGCTGGAGTTTGATGGGTGAAGTCACAGCCCTGGGCCCGAGGTCTTTTGTTTCGGGGCCTTGAGGTGAAGTTCAGGGGGTAGTGTGGGACTCGGTTCCCTCTCAGATGGAAATTGAGGGAACGGGACTATATCCCTAGCCATAACCTCTAAACCTCCACCCCCAGGGGACTCGGAACCCCGTTGTGTTCCTAGCCCGGTGTGAGACGATCGTAGGGACCCACTATACGTATTACAGCCCACGATTCGCCCTGACGCGTCAACACTGGGTCTAACCTCCACTGAGCGTATATGCTGTTCCGTACAAACTTAAATCTATTAATATTAGAGTTAAAAACAATTGAAACGCGCAATTATCGCATAGGCCGTGTTAAAATCAAGAAGCGGATGCCAAATACCATCCAAACACAGCTCTGGGCGCGAGGCCCACCGACCGGGGACCGTCGGATGGCAACCCTTCACGTAACCTTTGTGAGCTGCGAACTAAAACTCTAATGGGCAATTAGGAGAAGCTAATAGGAAAGACATCGTTAAGGCGCGACTTTTTCACAGACAAGCCTAGAGGCCCGTGTCATAAAACGTGTTGGCTCTCTGCACACTAAATGTTGGGTTGGGCTAACACTGTTTGGGGGCCTACCCGATCAATCCAGGAAACTCAAGCACCAACAATTGTTGTATAATGTATTTACTCTTAAGTTTTCAATTGAAATTGTTTTTATGTAAGGGGGCCTTTTGCGAAGGGGATCCAGGGCTGCAACCCGTGAGTTTTCTGTCCCCCTTCCCATTAGGGCCCGTCGCTGGTGTTACTTATCTCTATCTCTTCTCTATATGTATACAGGATGGACGATTTATCCAGAGACATTGAAATATCTCGAGAACTATGCATCGGATCAAAACAAGTGGGTAATGAAAGTTGTTCGTCGCGAAGGGGGACCTCCAATTATACCAAACTCGACCCTCCACCGCCAGCCCCTGGGGGTGGAGTGGGGGAAGATAAAAAGCTTAAATGGGAACCCCCATTTTTCATTGCAGATTTGGATTCTCCAGAAAAAATACACATCAAAACTTCTAGTTTTCCACCCCCCGGGGGTGGCGGTGCGGGGTCGAGTTTAGTATCATTGAATGTCCCCCTTCGCGACGAACAACATTCATTACCCACTTGTTTTGATCCGATGCATAGTTCTCGAGATATTTCAATGTCTTCAGATAAATCGTCCACCCTGTATGTATAACAAAATCGTGTTTGTGTCTGTATGTTTGTGAGGGGGGGGGGGGGCATCAATTGCGAACGGCTGAACGTAGAAAGCTGGGGTTTGAGCCATTAGACGCAGCGTTTCTTCGAGGAGGTTTAGGAGAAATCCTCATTCGAAAAAGTCTATTCGTTCAAAAGTTGTGACGTCATTAGTGACGAAAGACGACTTTTTTGCCCTCTTTTGGGCACGTTTCTGCTTATAACTTTTGAATTTGTTACTGCACGTGGACGAAGTCGCGGGTACAGCTAGTTCCAGAATAAAAAATTATAAATGTGTTATTTTAACTCCCGATAGCTCTAGTATGAAACAACAGAGAATAACAATACAGACCGGGGCGGTAGCAGAAGAAGTGTACCACGAAATTCGAATATTTGTCAGCGTCCGGAGAATCGGAATAACTTCGTGCAAAAGGAAACCGTTGAAAGCGATTTCCCTCGCAGCATAGATGAAATCGAATGTCCTCTATGTATGCATGTATACAACGAACGTTGACAATGTGATATGCTAAATCGGAAGCATCTGTTTGCCACACAGTCGCCGGCGTCGCCGCGATCTGACCCGGTTGGTATTCAAGCCGAAACCCGCGTGATTTTTCATTCAGCACGGGAAATCTACGGCCGGAAGTCTAGAGGGTTGGCCCGTGCACTGTCGACATTTAACCTGATCGATGTTTCCGATTTATCTCGGGCTGATTTCAAGGCCGGTCCACCGGCAAAAACTCGAATTCATTCTCATCCCCGTGAAAATACCGATCTGTGAACGTCGTCGTCGCGTCTCCGTATCGATCGTCATGCAAAACCTAGAAACCCGGGCCGAATCGGTTTCAGGTGATTTCTGGTGAATTACCTTCCATCGAAACGAACATTTCTCTGTACTTTCAGACGAAGGGACTCCAGATTACATGAAGCATCAAATAACAAAAGCTTGAACAGTCAAACATTCGGAGTTCTAACCTTAAGTAAACGTGTCGAATAAACTCATTCTCGTACTGAGATTTCAACTTTGAATACACGTGGTGCTCCAACAATAACAACAACTGGGTTCCAACTTGCGTAATGTATGGAGAAAGACAAATTAACCTTTGACGTAAATGAAAATACGGGCTGTTCTTTTTCTTTCTGATTCAGACAAAAAAAAAAACATAAACCGACCCGTATTGATTTCGCACGGGCACAAAACATAGTGAAATTTCGGCCACTGTACATACATATATTAATAAATAATATGAGTGGTGACATTTGCCAAACTGAGAATGGCAAACGGTAGATTATTCGTCGTGTGTAAATGAATATTATTCGCGTCGCCGAAGTGAAATTTCCTAGCGAAAGTTATTATTAAAAGGATCCAGACGTTCGCAATAGACCTCGCTCTGAATTACACGCGTAGTTGCGTCACACGGGTGCGTATTCACACGACGTATGAATAAATCAAATTACGTCTACGTACATACTCAAAGCATTCGTGTTCGAAAACCCCGCCAACCGTGAATGATTCACCCACCGTTGGAGTAACACAGGCGGCGTGAATTTTACATTTAGTCGTCGCCGAAACCGGAGAAATATCCTATACATATATCTTATGCATTCGTGTAGCTTGAATTAACTGTTTCCTTCAAATAGAAATGAAACCAAAATTATATTAGTTAATTATTCACGTTTGACTTCTGGTTACCATACCAAGAATAACAAAATCAAAGTACTGCGTTGGCAAGAATGTAATTTCGGTATTTCGAGATGAAATAGAGCTCCATTTTTTCATTCGAGCAATAAACTTTAATGAACAAGAGATTTCCATTTTTGTTCCCCTTTTGTTCGATGATCTTTTGCCAAAAAGAACAAATAGGAAAATGTTCTATTGATTAAAGTTCATCGTTTGAATAAAGAAAACATTATTTCGTCAAGACTCATTTTGAAGGTTACATAAAGGACATAAAATGACATTTCTTGAAAAAATGTTTCAGACAAAAGTTTCTTGTTTTTTCGCATAGAATCCGAATCCGTAATAAAAAATATCATGTTACATTTGAAAAATGTAACTTCCGGTCCCAATCACCTATTTCCGGCCGAAACCGGAAGTTAAAAATATCACCATTTGATACAGCGCATCTGATTTATAAAATAAACGCTTTGAATTTTTGAAAATAACCTATTTTCTAGATTATAAATGGGTGGTCTCAGACACCCTGTATGTGTATAATATAACCGCATATAAAACTATATATGCACTACTTATGTAATGTTATGCGTCGCGTTTAAAAAGAAATAATTGATCAAGAAGGGACTTAACATCCTGATAATAAACACTGCACTGTGCATTATACCATTATAATGACGTAATTTTGTCTGTTTTTCAATATTTAACTATGTTCCACCAATCCGACCATCTTAAAACTTTTTTATATGTTAGATAAGCAACAGAACATTGATCTTGAATTTTTTGGAAGTGGTCACTCGAAGGGTTGCTTGCAATTCCCACCCCTAAAAAATTAAAGAATTTTTTCTACCCTCAATAATTTGACCACGATGGTGAAAAAAATGTATGATATGAAGGAGGTAAGTTCGAATATTTTCGCTTTTTTTTATCTAAATATCTTAATTAACAACCGAGAAAAAAAATGGTACAGTTAAGGGTATTTACCCTCATATCATCCTTATACGAAGGGTTAGCGACTTAAAATTTTAGGGGGTTATCTTTCAACCTAAAACTAACCTAAAACCATTATTTTCCACATAATTATAATAAAAATTGTGGGCGGGGCCGCTGAACCAATCTTAGTCTGCTAGGCCCAAATTTCTCCTTAAAATACTGAAATCACTTCCTTGCCAACCCAATAATTTAGTTAAATTACAGAGCTAAATTTGAAATTTTACATTACTGAAAATCTTTCGAGCAGAGTTCGTTACAAACGTTGATGGTTAAACATTCTCCCTTCGGAGGCACGTTTTCTGAAATCGGTAATTTCCCGAGAAATCGGTAATAATCCGCGCTCCGGCGCGATTCCCTGTCCCATTTCCCATTGAAACTTTCTTTCGCCATTAATTCCAGGGCTTCGGAACGCCTAAATCACCGTCGCCTCCCCCGCGAAAACTTCGCGGCCGACTTCTTGCGAGGAACGAGCGCGAGCACGAAGCACCCCGTAATTCCCGGGAAGGATGGTACACATAATCCAATTTCGGGATTCAAAAGCGGCCGCGGAACTCCTTGCGGAGCCGCGTAACGTCGAATTTGTTTTTGTTAACGAGTATTACGTACATTATAGCGGACAGTGTCGGCACGCTTTGTGGACCGGCCGGGCAGTTAAACCGATTTGCAGAACGGAAATTCGTCAGGTATTATATCGTCGTTTAGCCCGCCGCCCGCTCCCCCCTAATCCATTTAGGGTCGACATTAGCAGACTCAGACAATAGACGAACTCTATCGCATTAACCTCGGGAGCACTCTATTATCTGATGCACTCGTAAGTGATAGGCGACATTCGGTTGATTGTACCAACGAGCAAATCATCCCTAACCAGTCGCCTTTTTCCGACGTCCATCGCGATCAGGATGAACTCACTGTACGAATATAACGCGCTCTTACCACGTGATATTCGGCTGGGGTAAACTTTACTTTACCGGATTCAAAATTTGTGCCTTTCACCTATAAATTATGCTGTATATTTGCAGGTCGAAGTTTCAATCCCGTAGGATCAATGGTTCAGGAGATATGCTTGCTTAAAGTTGAGCAATCTGCAGTGTTTTTTACACGTAAAACACTGCAGATTGCTCAACTTTAAGCAAGCATAACTCGTGAACCATTGATCCTAGAGGATCGAAACTTCGATCTGCATCCACGCCGGGTACAAATCTACGGGGATTACATACCAAATACATCATAATTCGTAGGAGAAAGGCACAAACTTTGAGTCCTGTAAAGTAAAGACCAGCCCAGTGGTTCAATGAAGTACACACGATGCCATAAAAGTATTTGTTTGTATGTAATTTTTTTTAGAGATCTCAAGAGCATATTAATTTTCTTAAAAAGAACCACATTATTCAAACAGCTGTAGTGGTAGTTCCTTTTATTAGGAATTCAGTGACGATAATTTACCCAAGAGTAGTCACTGAATTCCACTATAGTACCACTAGATGGCAGCACGGGCACACAGTCATATCGTTAACATGGAGAAAATATCTCAGAAAATGTTGGAGGAGAAATATCGTGGAAAATATTTACAAAAACGTAACCCAGACCAGTTGAAACGCTACATCGTGGCCATGTTATCGAAAATTAAAAGAACAATCGCAATACCCGCTCTATATTATCAGCATTAAGCCCGTGCTGCCATCTAGCTACAAGCTAGCTATCTATAAACTAATATGGCGTTGCCCTTGCCTGTCGCAAACCCTGAAAAGCATAACTCCTGAACCATTGATCCTACGGTATCGAAACTTCGATTCCTACGTTCTCCTCGTTTAATTCTACTGGATTATATACCAAATACATCAGAATTCGTAGAAGGAAGGTACCAATTTTGTGTCCGGCAAAGTAAAGAGCATCCTCCAGCTGCGTAGCTAGAAGTTTCTGCCTTTTTTTTATGTAATCCTGTAGTGTTTCATGTAATTCTCTTTTCTAACTCTGCGGCACGATATTACCGAATCTTACCTCGGCGGCGCTGATTAAAGCGATAATAGTGAAAATACTTCACAGTGCAAACTTAAATTAAAGTTGAGGAAGCGCGGAAAAAGGAAATACAAAATTTTTCGTGGTTATTACCGACCCAAGAAACTTTTTTATAGCTCCGTTTGCTACACTCTCGAAAACAGACTGTCATTGTGTCTAATATCATCAGTTTTTTGGGAAACATATTTAATTTGCCCAATTGATTTGTCTAGCAGTAATCATTCATTACGGATTCCATGCCGTCCCTGTGTATCGATCGTCGAATCTGTGCGCAAGCCAGGCATGAACGGAAAAGAGAAAGATCCGGTAATCAAGCAAAAGAAGACGAACCGAGTGTTTATCAGTACGCTAAGCTTTGAGGCATCCTTCCGAATTTGTGACAGCGCTGGTAAAATTTCAATACTCCAGAGCATAGCTTGCTAACAACGAGCACCAATCTTTCCTGCATTTGTAAGGGAACGTGGCTCACTTATTTCCAGCAGAAGTACTTCCTTCTTCGTTTCTCGGGTTTCGCTATTTTCGAAGCAATCCATCGGGACGGTTCTCTCCCGTCCATAGATACAATTTCCCTTCAAAGGAGAATGCGTTTCTGTGGCACCCAGTTTCGCTCCCAGATTGGCCGTTTCTAAAAGAGCAGAACTACTTCAACAACTCTTGCCTGAAGATCAAGAAACAGCCGCGGAAGTCGAACCGTTTCGAGTACGAATCTTCATTGCGGATGCTTCAAAAGTTTTTCACGCGGCGTCGCGCCGAGTCCACGCGGAACGATGCGGAATTTTCACGACGAAACTTTCGGCGGCCTTAGAACGCCGGGAGAAATGTTCTCTTTCGTTTTCCGACGCAAGTTCCGTTGAAATAAAAATTATCCGTATAATATACCCACCCTGTATTATACACAGTGTGCCACGACAAGTGCCGTTTGTCGTAACTCCTGTATGATATACGCTACTGATGAGTCCTCCAGCGGGTCCAGGACGAAACACCACCTCTCGTTTTCCCCCAATAAAACACATTTAGCTATTTAGTGTAGAAATTGATCGAACCTGGCGCCGATAACATTATTCCTTATTTATACGCTACAAACAGGGACTTTTATCATGATCTTCTATGCAGAATGACAACGAAACTGTTTATCTTTATGTTCTCAAGGTTATTTCAAGGTCACTTGGTGTTTTTTGATTGGAACGCCATATTTTTGTTCTGATATTAGAAAAGTACCGAAAGAAAACAAGTTCAGAGGATTGCAGAGACGAGCAACTTTTAAAACAGACCAGAATTGATATCTTGCCAGTGTGTTTGCAGAGTTGTGCTAATTCAATTACAATGTAATTATAATTCTCGAGTAATTCGTTTGTAATTCTGCACAACTCTGGTCTGACACTTCATGTTCAAAATGCCCACTTCTTCTGGACCTTGGGTGGTGGGGTTTTAGAGGGTATGGGCAGGGATATATGACATTGAGATCATATAGTCTCGTTTCCTCGCACAAGATCTTAGGGGGTGCCGACTACCCTCCTAGCTGTCATCTGTGGAGGGGGGGGGGCGTCGTAAAAACATTTCCCCACCGCCCTTAAACAGGAATAAAAGGCCTGTCAGCAAATTCATCAGTGTACAATTGTTTTTTATAAAACGACCAAAAGTAAAATGTTAATATTTTCAGGATCGGGAATTTACTGTTGAAATAGTTCTGGATCCACTATATGTACTTTTCGGCGGCGGAGAGACTGTATCACGCAGTGGAAGGTGTTAAGTTCAAGCAGTTACACTCGAGAACAGTGCCGCCATATTCCTGGAAGGAGCTTGTCCGCCGAAACGCTCTGTTCTTCGTGCTCCGCAATCTAGTCGCGTGAAAATTGATTTGGTCGAAAATCCGTGGAGACGCGGACGCGATATCACCGGAAATAAAAAGCAGATGCTTCGACGGATTCTCGCGACGCTCTCCAGAGGATAGCGTTCCCGGTGGCGACGCGGGACGCTGCGATTGGTTAGCGGAAGCGTGTTCCGCGCGGAACCGGGCCGTTTCATTAAACTGAAAGCGACGACGCCGACGACGACGGGGTGATTCACGTCGTCCGACCAGGCCAATTAAAAGAAACGAAGCCGGTTTACGGGAGAGAAAGACAAAAGCCACGGTGCCGCGCTGCGCAGCACCGGCTCGCAGTTCTGCAACGAGAATTTCCATGGAGGCCGGCGCCCCTTCGAATTTCGAGTTGGGACCGTGCAGCTCTTTAGAGGTGTTCCGAATTTTTCAGCATTTCAATCTCCAACGAGAGTGGCCCGTTCGTCGATGAACAACCGAATGTGCAAGACGGGAGTTGATTTTTCTCGCCGACCGATTCAACGCAGACGAGAAACAAGGTCCCGCTCGCGCACAAGTCATTTTCACCGGACCGTCCCTCTTCGTTAATCAAACACATCAGGTTGAGCACGCCTTTTCCAAGCCGGGTCGAAACTGAAACGAGCACTTTTGACGTCGCGCACGCGATATTCCCCTGGCTGGAATGCGCCGGTAAGCACCTGAGGCCCGTCCGGAAATAATGGCCAACGAAAACCTAGCACGAAGTATGCACCCGAAACACCGGCCGCTATCGTTCAAAGGGAACGTTGTGTGCGCAAACATTAGCGCGAGCAAGTTCCACAATTACGTGGAAAGAAATTAATTTCGTTCACGGGTCATTAACGTGGAAACGCGGAGATTCATCGGCGTCTTTACTTAGATTTCGCTGTTTTTATTTATTATGGCTTCTAAAAATTAAAAAAGAAATGCTACAGTATAAAATTTGACAGAATTTAATACGATTTCTATTTATTTCAGACCTGCAGTGGCTACCATCACTGAAAATAAGGTTTTATACGATTCTACTTTCTTAAAATTCGTCTACAAAAATTGAAAATTGATGAAAATATACATCCGAATAAATTTTATTTAAAAATTTCAGTGTCGATGCAGAAATGAGTTTATTCCATTTAATTTTGGCTGAGCCCCACCTCCGGAAACCAAAAATTTTCAACTTCCTCTAATGTAGTCCTGTAGATTTAGGCGAGAAAGTGCCGAAAGTCCAAGTTTTAATGTCAGGAGCCCACTGGTTCAAAAGTTATGCTATTCAAGAAAAGCTATTACTTTGGGAGATAGTTTATTTATTATTATTAACTTATATATATTATTATTAACCATATTGCGATTCCCCGAGCATTAAGAATCATAATCAGACGGTGCTCCATCCTGTTCGCTTAATTAATTAATTTTTGGGCTGCTCTTTACTTTACCGGACTCGAAAGTTATGCCTTTCTCCTACGAATTATGATGTATTTGGTATGTAATCCAGTAGATTTGTACGCGGAGAAGCTGCAGATCGAAGTCTCGATCATGTAGCATCAATGGTTCACGAGTTATGGTCGCTTAAAGTTGAGCATATTCCCAGTTTCTTGACTGGTAAGGGCGCCGCCATATTGGTTTATAGTGACGGTCGCACGCCGCTTACTGAGTTGGTTAGGATTAGGTCGCGTGGGGCGGCAAGGTAAGTGGCTCACAGTCGTCACTACAAACCAATATGGCGGCACCCTTACCTGTCAAAAACACTGAAGTTTGCTCAACTTTAAGCAAGTATAACTCCTCAACTATTGATCCTAGAGGATCGAAACTTCGTAGGGGAATTCGTAGGGCAAAGGTACTAATTTTGAGTCCGGTAAAGTAAAGTTTACCCAATTTTTGCATATTAATTTTGGAATTTAAAATCGGTTGTCGAATTTTACGAAATCCAAATAAACCAGATTTTTCAAAACCAACAAACTTTGCCCAGCACCGTTTACACTAAACGAGCCCGAATTCCTCGATGCGAGGCAAACGAGCATTCGTTCGTTCGCTCTAACCGCACCTTAACAAAAACTCACTTTACATTTCGTGATTCGTTCTCGTCTGTCGTTTTTTTTCCAGGTCTAACGATCCGGGAACGCTCTTCCGAATTGAACGTTCCAGCACACGGGGAACACGTTGCAATGAACCCGTGAACATCGGCCCGACAATTTCGCGCGGGCTTTATTAAAAGTTCACGAAACACCAAATGTTTGCATATCTCGTGCCTCCCTCTCCACCTCGTTTAGCATTGAAAAGGTCCGTCCCCGGATTCGGAGCGTTCCACGGACGAAACTGTCCTCCATTTCACCTTAATTTGTCTGGAATTGGATTTTATGGTTTCCATCGGTCGTCAGTAGGTTCACGGAATAAATGGATTGCGTTCCCCATTCTCTCGTCTAATCAAACGAATGAGATTGACTTTCGGACGTATGGAAAATCGGTATTTGTTTTCGCGGAGCTTTTGAGAAAATCCATGGACACCATGTAGCTGTCGAAGTAGGAATGGGAACACGAAGGATTTCGAGGGACTAACGGAGTACCGGATGCTGTGCGACGAACAAATATCCTGAGACTGGTTGCGTCATCTTCCTCGAGTTTCGTCTGGTTGATCCAAACATCCCTGACGCGAGACAAAGGGATCCTGTTGTACGTTACGCCTCCAATTCGTTTTCGAAAACTCGAGCAAAGATACATCGACTACGCTGAGCCGTGAACGTAAACATTAATTCATTGATGCGTTAACTTTCGAGCATAAACAACTGCGATGTAATTTATTCAAGAATAAATATTCATAGATTTCTAAAATTTATCGTTGATTGGCGAGAGAGACGAAATAAAGATGTGAGTTCTTCCATCCAGCTTGAAAAATTAATATAAAAACGTACAGAACTGAAAAATTCGTTTCGAAAATTTACATTGAAAATCTGTATTGAAAATACAATAATATTATCAAATTCTGGAATTAATATCCGACGAATATGATTGTATATTTTAGTAAACAATTGCTTCTTATGGAATCCAATGAGGCATTTGTTTTATGAAAACATGAAGTTCTTTATTCAGAAATCTCGTTAAATAAATGGGCTGTATTTTACCGGACTCGAACCGAGCCAATTTTATTGACGAAAATCGAAAAATCAGTTTTTGGCCTATTTTCCCTAGTTAATGACGTTTAGAAATTATGAGAAAAATCTGACACATGTCAAAAACCCAAATACATACTTTCCTATTGGTTTCAGATTTTTAAAATGAAAACCCTGCTTGTAAAAAATCAAAAACCTCAAAAAAAAAAATCGAAAAATGCAGATTTCACATGGAAGTTCTAGAGTGACAACATTTATATTTTTACAGTAGCGGTATATTGTTATAGGTATTGTTCATGAATTTTTTCAGATTTTTTGGTTTGGTGCGCCGTTGTTAAAAAAAATAGAAACCGATTTTCTCGACGTTTCTTCTGCGAAGAACTAATAAGCTAACCTTAAAATTGTTACGTTCTATTTATTCTGTAAATCTATCAGGCGAATTATGATGTGTGGACAGAACCTATACGCATTCTTCGAATAAATTCAGTACCAAATATGCTTCGATGTGCCCACTTTTAGGTTCTGTGCCATGCTCTAAAAGATGTTATTTTTTATTGACGTTACTTTTATTATTCGAATGGTTGCGAAAGAAAAACTGTCGGTGCCGTGGCACGCGAATTTTCGTGCTGGATCATCGTTCACGACGCGGCCTCAACTGTTTAATTACCAGACACTTTGGCACAACAAACCGAAGTTCATTCTCTTAACCACTATCTCCTTCATCATTCCCAAAAGTTTGCCTTCTCAGACTTTCGGCCCCTTAACATCGCAGTCACACTTAACCAACCATTAATTAGATTTACGACCCGACTCACGAGTTTCGAATCACGCTAAGTTTCCGGCCGGCCTGTTAAACCCCAAGAAATTAATTACGCGAATTAACAACTTAACGGCGAAACTTAAACACCGAAATACACAGTCGACCATTTGCCGATGCTCAAAAGTTTCGATTACGTTACTCGATTTCGACTGTCAGTGTGTATCGATTTGATTCGCAGCGAGAACTTTTCCGAGCGAAACAATGGCCACAGATGAATTTATAGATACCGATGAACATCGGTTCTGCTCCACGCTAAACGTGGGCATGATCCATCTTTGTTACTAGCAAACATTTGTATTAAAAAGAGATTTATAAGAAAAAATTAAACCGACTTCAAAAAATGCACTAAAAAGTACGAAATAATTTCCATTTAGTAAGGAATAAAAAAATGCAAAATCTTTTTCACGGGACCACCCCGGGGACATACTCTACAGGATACAAAAGGTTTCGTTCCGATTGGTCCATCCACCTCGGCGTAATCGATGAACGTACATAGAAAAAAAGGCACATACAGATCGAATGAACCTTTCTCGAAGTCGGTTAAAAAGAATTCAGTGCCAAGTATACTTTGAAGTTGGTACAAGGACCATTAATTATTTATTTGATTCACTGATTTTTTGTCAGGGTTTGTTAGTATTTACTAGACTGCGGATTTTTATGAAGAAATTGGTTTGGTGAGATATAAAACAATAACAGATTAAACAAATTTAAGAATGTTGTAATGTTGTTCTTAATGAAACAAAATCATTAAGGGATGAAGAGTAGAGGGAAATGGAAGGAACACAATTTTTAAATTTGGGACTTTGTTTGGACTATTTAGGAGGTAAACATACTTAAAAGTCCACACTCCTAGGAGGTGAGCGTAGTGCAGGGAGGCACGTAGGAGATCCCTTTTTCGGTTTTCCGCTTAAATCTCGGAAACTATGCGTCCTAGCGATAAGACCATTCTGTACAAAATTAAAGCTGACAACATGTGCCATAATATTGACTCCATTCAGTTTTCCGCTATCTCGCATAGTTTCCGAGATATCCGGACTCAAAGTTCACTAATTGTGAAAAAGAAATTTTTGCCTCATGTTTTTTGCCTTATTTGACTAGCTAACTCTTCAGCACGATCAGTGAACTTTGAGTGCGGATATCTCGGAAACTATGCGAGATAGCGAAGAACTGTATCCAGTCAATCTTATGGCACATTTTGTCACCCTTAATTTTGTATAGAATGGTCTTATCGCTAGGACGCATAATTTCTGAGATATAAGCGGAAGACCGAAAAGGGGGACCTTCGACGTGCATTTGAAGTTGAAATTGAAAAATTACAGTTGAAATTGAAATTGAAGTTTTAAAATTGGAGATAAAATGGAAAAATTGAGATTGAAATTGGAAAATTGAAGTTGAACTTGAAAAATAAAGTTGGAATTGAAATTGAAGTTTTGAAATTGAAGATAAAATCGAAAAATTGAGGTTGAAATTGGAAAAATTGAAGTTGAACTTGAAAAATTAAAGTTGAAGTTGAAGATAAAATCGAAAAATTGAGGTTGAAATTGGAAAATTGAAGTTGAACTTGAAAAATTGAAGTTGAAATTGAGAAATTGATGTTGAAATTGAAAAAAAGATGTTGACATCGAGAAATTGATGTTGAAACTCAAAAATTTAAGTGGAAATTGAAAACTTGAAGTTGAAATTGAAAAATTGATATTGACAATGAAAACTTGGTTGAAATTGAAAAATTGATGTTGAAATTGAAGTTGAAAGTGAAGTGGAATTTGAAAAATTCATGTTGAAATTGAGAAATTGAAGTTGAAATTGAGAAATTGATGTTGGAACTGAAAATGGGAATGTGGAAACTGAAAAAGTGAAGTTGAAATTGGAGTGTTGAAATTGAAAGTGAAGTTGCAATTGTAGTGTTGAAATTGAAATTGGAGCAAAAACACTAACTTGAACAAATAATACCAAAGTGAACTTTGAGCGCGGATATCTCGGAAATTATGCGAGATAGCGAAAAACTGAATCGAAACTATCTCGTGGCACATTTTGTCAGCTTTAATTTTGTATTGAATGGTCTCATCGCTAGGACGCATAGTTTCCGAGATATAAGCGGAAAACTGAAAAAGGGGACTTTTAGTATGTTTACCTCCTAACGAGTCCAAACAAAGCTCCAAAGTTAAAAATTTGGTTCCTTCCATTTCCTTCTGCAACTTTTCGTTGACGGGACTAATTTTCATTTTACTCCCGCTGCCCACAATCAATGCAGAACATTTTTAATTCGCATAAAGATCTAGTTATTACGCAGAGATCATATATATATAGTTTTCACGTTTCCGGGTTGGTTAGCGACCAAATTCCCTTTTGCTTTACGATTCGAGAGTCGCTGGTTATACGTATAGAAATGACAATCGCAATCTCACTGTGTATGTAGCTGGAATCCAATCAAAGATAAACTGGCGGAACTATTCGAAATGCGAATAGAATTAATATCGCGGTCGAATCCGTTCAGAATCGAATGCCATTTGAATATTCGGGGTAATTTTGATCGCTTGAAATTCGGGGTGATCTTTCAAGTGGCTGCACTCCGAGGTATTAATAACTTCGAATATCCGAAGATTCTAGCTCTAGCTCAACCATATGGAGCATTTCCAATGCATCGACTGTTCAATGTGGTTTCCTTGAATTGGATGTTGAAATGTGTTCGAAGTGAATAATCCTACGGCGGTGTCTACTTAACACATTACGAAGAATCTATGGTACATGGCTAAACACTTTTTAATGGAACCTTCAATAGCAACAGCAATTTTCATTATGAACTAACAAGTCACCCTTAATAACATCATATAATAGTTCCATTTAAGATTGCAATATAAAAGAAAATTTCTATACTTTCTTTTGGTACAACATAATTATTGAAAATCCTACTAATAGGCTTCCGATAGGTAAAGTGTTAACTCATATTAGCACCATAAATGCAAATGATTGTTTACTACAACTAGACATTTATTTGTGCCTTTCTCCATATAAATTATTATGTGTTTGGTATATAATACAGTAGATTTGTGCCTGGCGCGGATGCAGATCAAAGTTTGGAACCTCTAAGATCAATGGTTCAGGAGTTATGCTTGCTTAAAGTTGTGCATTTTTCAGTGTTTTTGACCTTACCCGTCAAAAATGCTCAACTTTAAACAACCATATCTCCTCAACTATTGAGCCAAGAATATCGAAACATCGATCTACAGCCGCCCCGGGTACAAATCTACTTGATTACATACCAAATACATCATAATTCATAGGAGAAAGGCATATATGTTGAGTGCAGTAAAGTAAAGAGCAGCCTATATCTTTTTAATTAAGGACTACAGAAATCAAATTCCATCAATATCTTACGTTTGTAAGTTGCGTTACTGCAACAAATCCTCCCTTAATCAACCGTGTGTGTGTTCAAATTTTCCCACATTGGAAATATTTATTTATTTAGAGTCGAAAAACTATATAGCTTCTTGCATCGATCTGGGAAAATGATCCGGTAATGCGACCTCGATTTTAAAAAACGGCACTGCGCTGAATTCAATCCCAGACACGATTGCACGTATAAATAAGGCTCGTTCCGGTTGTCCTTCCGTTGACAAGATGAACGTAGCCGAAAACACGGATTCGAAATCCGCAGCGAAGAAGTTCGCTCCATCTATCCATTTGGTTTTCCAAGACGCGTCAAGCTTTTTGCCACTGCCATTATCAGGACCATCGGATATAGAAATTCCGTTGACGACGTTTCGGGGGTTGCTACCGAGAGAAAGCGAACCGCTCGCAGGGCGCAACCCGTCGTCTCCTTATTTTTGCGTCCGGTTACGCTGTTGCGACGCCGCGCGCCGGGGAGTTTTATTTTCTAGACGCGTCGTTCCGTCGTCCAGTCACGTTTCTAAAAGGCACTTGTCTCGTCGAAACGGCGACACGATCGGGCTCATGTAACTGGATCTAATCTGACCAGTGGATTCCGAAAACAAGAAAATTTCGGGAAAATACCGCAGCGTCGTGACCGAAAACGACACGTAAAAACTGAAGGACGCGAAGAGCCAAGAATCCATTGTTCCAGATTTCCGAGAGGATATGTTCGTTGCGATTTCTTGCTTTCAAAGTATTAATAATCACATTTTCTATTATTTTATTATTTTTAATAAATATTACATTTTCTATTATTTAGACCTGATTTTGCGAAACGTGGCACTGACCAGGCCGAGGTGTAACGGTTAAATTTAATAGTTTACATCTCCTAAACGCATAGGCTTTTTAAAAAATTGTTTTTTTGATATTGCATTGTCATCCAGTTCTGAGCTATGTTTAAAATTTCAAGTCTCTAGCTCGTCGGGAAGTTAGTTTACCATCAATTGTAAAATTTGTATCGAACAGACAGACAGACAAGAAAGCAAGCTAATAAAAACGTGGTAAAATGGTGGCAGGAAAGACCACGGGCGTGAGCATTCCTGGATTTGTGTTTGGAAACGTTTCAAACGTTTCTCACCATTTAATTGTTAATTATCGAAGTAAAACTTACGGGTACTTGGAATTTCTTGCTCACAGTAGCCGGATAATAGCGCGCTATTGAAACTTGGATGTACTTTTTGCATTACACTCCACGTTTAACATACAGTAACGCGAGACTATCCTAACGTAATCGGGTTGAAACTTGCTGTGCTGCAGCAACAATGTTTTATCCATGCAGCTATATCCGGGGGTAACTAAATACATACCTAGTTCCTAACAAAAGTTAAAACGGCTAACTTACTTATCAACTGACCCTTGCATGTGCAGTCACACAAAAGATGGGTAACTAACAAGTTTAGCAACTTTTTCAGCGAATTCCGCTCCATTTAAACGTTGCGCGAACAATTTATTCACACTCTGTGGGGTAACCGATTCGATGCACTATTTGATCATTTGTGAAAATTTGTAAATTGTGGAAATTCATCTCAAATCATTTTACGGTAAAAGTTATTTTATAACGAATTTTGAAGAAGGATTTAAAATGCTTACAAATAAAAAAAAATATATTGCGTTTAACAAAGTGACAAACATTCATTCAGACAAAATACAAACGAATCCAAAATGTTAATAAGAATTTTCAATAAGAATAAATATAGTAAAAGAAATAAGAAAATTTCCAAATGAAATTGTAAAACCAATTTGACTGGGGGGTGTGGTAGTTTCAGTCAGTGTTGGGCAATAAATAAATCTATTTAAATAAATAAAAATTTAAATAACAAGTTATTTGTTATTTGGATATTCAAATAAAAAGCAAAAATAATTATTTATTATTTGAACAGGTCTAAATGAATTATTGAAAATAATAAAGTTCATTATTATTTACAAATATAATTTCAATTATTATTTGTATTGGCAAATAATAAATTGAATTGTATTTTTTTATAGGCAGCTAAGCACTTCGGACAGTTTACCTGAAAAGGTTGCTGTAGCAGACAAAAAACGCGCACGTGTTTATTTTATACACAAAATACAAGAAATAAGAGAAGACCAAAAACTATTTATTTGTTTTCCACCTCGATCCAAATAATAAATAATCTTTCATTTGCAAATAAAAAATAATAAATAGATCACATTTGGAATTATTTGAATTACGAGTCGTCTTTGTAGCTCTGAAACAAATAAAAATCGTACTAAATTCTGTGGAATTTTATTTTCTAGCATTTTTTGAACATTTTTTCAAGCCACAAATGCATAAAGATCCGCAGTCCAGTTATTACGATTTAATATGACCTTGAAATATGTTATTACAATTTATCATGACCTTGAAATATATTATTACGATTTTTATGACCTTGAAATACGCTATATAAATTAGCTTATGTAAATAATAAATAATCTTTTATTTGCAAATAAGAAATAATAAATAGATGACTTTCGGAACTATTTAAATTAGGTACTTTTATTTCAATAAAAAGTTTAGTTGTTATTTGCAATTAAAATCACACGTTTATTTGTTACTTAATTATTTATTATTTAAAATAAAATTCGCCCAACACTGGCTCCAGTGTTGATAACACTAATTTTGACTCGTCGTTAAAGTTTATTTACTCACTCGCTTCGACGAAAATTGACTCGCGTCAATTGGCAACCAATAAAAGCGTTACGCTTACCTGCAACAGAAAGAGAGGAAGGGCACGATTATAACACAGTCAAGCGCCGGCAGGTGTAGAGTAGGAAATAAATATTCGCGCGGCGCACAAAAGAGTTCCGAGCGGCGATAACGATTTAATCGTGCATGAAATCGAACAAACAGCTGCCGGGATTTTATCGCATTTCACAGATAATTTCATTCGGCTACTTCTCGCGCGGCGGAAATCCGTCCTGCGGAAAGTCGACCGCGACACCGGAAATTGATATCCTTTCACATCCAGCGTAGGCGCCTAACTCCCGCTGTTGGCCCCGTGTTTCCGAGTCGTCGGATTTTCCTTCGCATACGTAGACCGAGCGACGCGTGAAACGAGCACAAAGGAGCCCGTGTATTTGTCGTTCGTCGATTAATTATGTATCAATTCTTTACGGTTGATTTGCGTACGGCCGGTGTGTACACGCGTCAGTCTATCATTTCGCATAGAGGACCGATCGACCTTGATAGTTCGGGGAATAGCGACAAATTTATGGTGGTGGCACCGCCGAATTGTCCTCGATAATTATATATATTTGTCGTCGGACAATTTATCACTGACAGCTCCTATGAACGTAACTCATTATCGGACCGGCAACGCGGTGATTCTCGTAATTCCTCTAATAATGATGTTGCTCGTTGAATGCATTGAATAATTTGTGTAATGCTAGGCGACAAAGGAAACCGATCATCGGACTCGCCGTTCAATCGTTTCTCGAATTACACTGTTTAACATGTACACCCCTCGGTAACACTGCAAGACATATGAGGAAATTAATCAAATATCGATTCTAGTAAGAATATTACTATCCCAACAAAAATATCCTGTAAACAGGAGCCAAGTTCCTATGGCCGTAAAAAGTTGTGAGATCAAACAAAATACGGCCGAGTTTGTTAGCTTAGAAATACCTCTTGCAATACTGAAAAAAAAGCGTATGTAAAAATTAGTGCGCCTAGATTGTAATCGAATTTTAAATCACTTCCCGATGAGCTAGAGACTTGAAACTTTAAACATGGCTCAGAGCTGGATGACAATGCAATAGTAAAAAATGAATTTAAAAAAAGACTGTGCGTTCAGGGGAAAAAATGTTAATATTAACCGTTACACCTCGTCGCGCGACGCTCGGTAGTACGTGATCGCGTTCAGCGATCCCCACTCCGCGCCCCAGCGCTCCCTACTCCACTACGCGTTTCCACTCCGACTCATCCCCACTCCGCTGACCCACTTCGCACCGAAGGAGCTCAGTCAGTGTGGTGTTCCGTTCATTCAATTCCATTTCGGACGATTTCGGACTCCATCAAGAGACGTCGCACAGTTGGAATTTTCGATCAAACTCGATTCAAAATCAACGAACTTTCGATAGAAATGAAATAGAGCGATGAAATTTAAAAAAAAATTAAAGCTGAAACTTGGTAGAATATGCGTTAAAAAGTTTTTTTTTATATTTTTTTTATTCCTCCATTTCTAATGTCATTGATCGCATCATATAGTCATATTTCTTTCTAATTTAAATAGTCATATTTTATTTAGGTCCACACCTTTCTTAAAGCTCAAAGTACTTCGATAACATGTGAGAATACAAATTTACACGAATACAACCTAATGAATTGTGAAAGATATAATCAACAAATGAAATGAAAAAATACGATCTACATGAATTGATCAATTATCAGGAAATTATTAGTCCTATGTATACCACTGATATAATTAGTGGATAATGAATCAACATTAATTATTAATGGAATTTACATTTTCATGCGTGTGTATTGACGTATGAAATGGTTAGTGCAATTTAAAAAATAAAAATAAAATCAGAAAATTTACTCCTAACACGTGCCAAAGCATTTGTTTATCGAAGAATGAAATGAGGATTCAATCAGGAAGAAGAATTTGAAATTCGAAATTCTTTAGATATTATATAAATTTTCATTTCATATATTTTTCATTTAGATGTTTACGCAGTGATAACAGCGTCGTGCAGTGATTACTTGTATTGAATTTGGGTTAGCCGATTTAATAGAGAAGTATACGTGCGATCTATTCCAAGTGCAGTTAATTTACCCAGCTATTTCGAATGCAATTTCGTCCACGGATGTATATATGTGTTTCGTCCACGCTAGTCTAGATTCGCTTTCGAGGTCGCAAGAAATAATTTACGAAGCTATCACTCGGGCTAAATGCAAACTATTGCATGTGTTATTTACAGCCTTGTTTAATGATGTATGTAGCTGTTCAGCAACTGTACTCCACGCAAACAAGAAAGGATTTGCAGTATCAAATAAACATAATATTTGCTCTGATTCCCGATAATCGTGGGAACATGTTACTATCGTACTAATAATTCAGTTCAAACACAATTCATTGGATATCTTAATCCAATTTCCGCTCTTATCTATTTGTTGATCGTTAGCAATTATTGCAACACAGTCAGCTGTGTGAAAAAAGGTTAATTCTAGGATCCCATTCAGTTTATCATATGGCGAAATATAGTAACACCATGATCTAAGAAAAACTCTGGGGTCCGTGTTGTTTCCTAGATCCTGTGGTTCTATTATTTCTTTGTGACCTCGAACGCATTGATCATAACTTGTCCTAGTTATAACTAGACTGCGGATCTTTATGCATTTATAATATGTCGAAATATGCAAAATATATGCAAGGTATATGCTAAATATATGTATAGTAAAATAGCAATTATTTTATTGTTTATTTAATATAATTTAAATTACAATATACAACAATAGTTTTTTTCTACAGTGTCGATTGTGAATTGATGCCTCTTGTCTGTTAAAATTAATTTATACGCTGAAAAAGAGCGTTCTACATCACATGATGTTATAGGGGCATATTTAAATTTACCCCAATGATGTGCCAGAACCTCTCGTGGTCCTTCAACGTGTTCACCCTTCAAAATCTTGCTTATTTCTAATAATACATTAAAGTGTACATTTCGTTTTAATACAGGTTCCATTTTATGTGTAACCTTTTCTCCATAATCACCGGGTGATTATAATACCAAATCTATAGATTCCGTTAGAGGTAATCCTATTGTTTCCAATTTCTTCATGGCCTCAGGTAACATTTGGAAATGGCTCTGAATAATATTTGTACAAAATTGATGCATCCATGCAATATTTATGCAAGAAATATGCACTTATGCAAAACATATTCTTAAAATCCTCCAATGACTGATCTTTAGGTCCCAGTTTTTTTATCTATTTTCGATAAAAATATGCATTTGCATGAACATCCGCAGTCTAGTTATAACTAATCCTACAGGAATTCGCGAGACTGCTAAAAATCCAAGTTTCGATTCTAGGAGATCAGTGGTTCGCAAGTTATGAGGTTTAAAGCTGAGCGATTTTCAACGTTTTTGACAGTTAAAAGTGGCATGTAGTGACGTCGCGAGCGGCTGGCTCTCTCCACGCACCCTCCAACCAGGCTAACCCTGACATGATACCTGAGTACATACCAATATGGCGGCGCCCTTGTCAAAAACGCTGAAAATCGCTCAAGTTTAAACACTGATAACTTTCGAACCACTGACCTCCTCTCTGTTAAAAAATTCTGGCGTCTTCCCTGGCAATATGTAATACTGAATAATGAAAATTCTACAATAATGAACAATGAATATTCTATAATAATGAACAATGAATATTCTAATGAATAAAGAATAATTTTAATTTTATTCGTTATTGGGGTGTTCCGTGTCAAATTTTTACCGAAAATATGAAATACGAATGGAAACTGATTTCGATTTATTTGTCTATAATTATCTGTGCATTCAGTGAATCCCTGAAAATACGCGGGACCTCTCGAGTGCACTTCCGTTTCTGACCGCCGAGAAATACCCGGTGAATGTAGAACCACCGACGCGGAAGTTATTTCGGCAAACAGCGACGTGATGCAACTGATACCGGTGGAGGTTGCCCGATGCGCGCAAATGCAAATCCCGAGGATAAAGCTACCGCCCGGAACTTTGGCACCAAATGAAAGATAAATTCAATGAATTCATATGTATAGGGGGGGGGGGGGGGCGCACGGCTTCGTCGAGAGGAATCTTAAATACTATTTCAGGGGTTCGGATCGCTCATCGCGCATGAGATGAAGCGTGAGGCCAGAGCTTCATCGATACGTTCGAAAATGGGTCAATTTGATGTTCATTCGCGTAGACGCTGGACCATTCAAGAGTTACATATCTACGGGACTTGAAAACACGTGCATTTATAGAGATACTGATAGATTTATTTTATGTATTGGGTATGGGAATAAGTTTCCTGCCCTTTTTTGTTGAAAAGAACGTTTTCCAACAGTAGATCGATCGACGTTTAATTCAATTGACAATTCTTGAAATGTTTGACGTGGATTTTCACCAAGTAATGCTGTCAAATCTGTATCTTCGAATTTTTTGGCACACCATCGCAATCTTTGCCCTTACGTCGAAAGCATGGTTTTTAAAGGAGCATCGTCCCCGTAAATATATAATAATTATAATATAGTAAATATATAACAGTTTTCTCTAAAACAAAATAATGCAACATGACTTCCCGCAAATGCTGCTTGCTTGGAACAAAAGTCGACATTTTTCACGCGGAAAATTGACTGCTGTTCACGCTTCAAACAATTGCCACTAACTGCGTTTCGAAGCTTAGACACACACCTTTCAAACACATGTACTACGTTCCATCAAATCTGTCAAAAGGGCGGAAACTTATTCACATACCCACTAATTATTCAATTTTGTACAGAATATGTATACAATTTTTTTGTGAATATCTCTCGGAATCTGACTTGCCAATCAGAAAACGGTGAAAATCGCTCAACTTTAAACACCCGTTACTCGTGAACCAGTGAATTCCTAACGTTAAAACTTGGCTTTCTATTTGAAAAAGTTAGAAACTCCCGGCTCCCTAAAGTGAAGTTCAGTCCGAATAGGTGGTGGACAGTATAAAATTGGAATTTTATCAAATATACTCATGTTTAGAAGAAAGTAATGTCCCGAAGTTTGTCTCAACTATCTCTACACGTATGGTGGCAGTGTAAAGGTCCATTATTATCCTGAGCATCGGATAATTAAGTGAGCCATAGTGCACTGCGATAACATCTATTGTACGTACTTGCTACGAGAAAGCTCCTGAACCGATCCTTTTCCCGCTACCTGATCCCTTATCTATTCCTACATCTACCTAGCTCCATCGATCATCGAATATCACGGCATCTAAGGGCCTGTTACGTGGCTCCACTAATGAATCCACTAGCACGTTCAGAAATAGCAACTACATCCTTTTCATCTTCCTCTCTCTCTTTCTCTCTCTCTTTCCAGCTATCTCTCTTCGCCATTTTTCATCATCATTTCCCAGCCGCCGCAACGTCACATTTCCATAACGCCATAACGAAATCTATTTTCGTAGACCGTTGAACGTACCTACATATCCGAAGATCTTCTGGTCAGAAATAGCACGCGAGGGCAATCATTTCGTTCGTACACCCCTGATCAAAAGTATGGCGACACTTGTTCAATTCTACCTCTGGAAGAAAATGAATCTATTCGAGAATTTATCTGAACAATAATTTGTTTGTAGACCGCGGATTTTATGCATTTATAAGAAAAACTATTATTTACTGGGGTGAACTTCACTTTACCGGACTCAAAAAATTTGAGCTTTTCCCCCATAAATTCAGATGTATTTGGTATGTAATCCAGTAGAATTAAACGAGGGGAATCTAGGAATCGAAGTTTCGATCCTGTAGGATCAATAGTTCAGGAGTTATGCTTGCTTAAAGTTGAGCAATCCGCAGTGTTTTTGACAGGTAAACACTGCAGATTGCTCAACTTTAAGCAAGCATAACTTCTGAACCATTGATCCTACAGGATCGAAACATCGTCTAATAATTCTAGACCAATACAATCATAAGTATCCGCATACTTTTGAGCGGTGGTGTATATTCACATGAATACTGCGGTTCACTTTACCGGACTAAAAAATTTGTGCCTTTCTCCGATAAATTCAGATGTATTTGGTATGTAACCCAGTAGATTTGTACTCGGGGCGGCTGCAGATCGAAGTTTCGATCCTGTAGGATCAATGGTTCAGCAGTTATGCTTGCTTAAAGTTGAGCAATCCGCAGTGTTTTTGACAGGTAAACACTGCAGAGTGCTCAACATTAAGCAAGCATAACTTCTGAACCATTGATTCTACAAGATCGGAACATCGTCTAATAATTCTAGACAAACACAACGATAAGTATCCGCATACTTTTGAGCGGGGGTGTATATTCACATGAATACTGGGGTTCACTTTACCGGACTCAAAAATTATGCCTTTCTACGACGAATTATAATGTATTTGGTATGTAATCCAGTAGATTTGTACCCGGCGCGAATGCGGATCCAAGTTTCGATCCTACAGGATCAATGGTGCAGGAGCTATGCTTGCTTAAAGTTGAGCAATCCGCAGTGTTTTTGACAGGTAAACACTGCAGATTGCTCAACTTTAAGCAAGCATAACTTCTGAACCATTGATCCTACAGTATCGGAACATCGTCTAATAATTCTAGACAAGTACAACGATAAGTATCCGCATACTTTTGAACGGAGGTGTATATTCGCACGAATGAGGCTCCACCACACTGTCAACTTGTGAGTTCTTGCGAGGACCTAATGATAGCGCACGTGGACTATCTTCTCGTCGTGAAACGTGATGTTCCTTTCTAAATTTGCTGCGTCACGTAAAGATTGCTATCAGAATTGACCGAAACGGATCGGATACCCCATGCATCTTTCTCCCTTCGTAACCGAACCTGCCGATGAATAGACTGTTAGGTTCATGCATGATCCCGTATTCGATGCATTTCTGATAGTATGTAAATTTGAATTACCACGGCCGAGAGCAAGGGTTAAGGTACGGAGATTGACCGCACGGCGATAGATACTTGTCCCCGCCTCGGCCTCGATTCCTCCGTCGGTGATTCAGCACCCTAGAAGCTCCGAGTCGTATCGATGCCATCCAAGGCTGACTCCGGACCTCTCGAACCAGTCATCAAGGTCCATCCTAGCACCCGAGGCCCTTCTAGCGTCCGCTTATGACGCCTTTGTTTACCTAGGACCGATCTCGATTATTCGTGGACATTGCGTTATTGTACCCCGGTCGGTCACAGATCCTGAACTCGATTTGCAGCGTACGCTTCGGTGGAACGGTGTGTGTGTGCCGTGGAATCACGAGCACCTTCACGCTGGGGCATTGTTTTCGATTCTTTTGTTTCGCAATGTTAGCTGATTGTTGGAACGCTGTAAACCGGCATTTTGCAGAAAGCTTGTTACCCCTCCACACCGCTGTGTTACTTCAAAGTCACATATTATGTATGTATTTGCTATTTGCATTTTTCAAGGGTTCTTTCATTTTCTAGCGCTGTTTCTTTGTCACGGTGTGCTGGTCTTGTAACTCTAATTATATTTTCCAAAGCCTCTTCACGCTGTGTACATTTTTCTCGGGGTTGAGAACATTGAATCGCAGAGAGAGAGAGAGAGAGAGTTAATAAAACTTCCCAGTCTTCAGGCCTTCCAATCGACAATTTATGAAGGTCCATAGATTCTATGAACCTTGAAATATGTTATTACTAGACTGCGGATCTTTATGCAACATAAAAAATGTTTGCTTTGATTTCAGGACATAGGAGCCAAATAAAAATTGAATTCTTCATTTAATTATCCTATTAAGCTGAAACTAATACATTGATGGCCTTAAATATTTTTAAAATGTCCACGGCTTTAAATTGTATGCACCTATTTTTGTCATAAATGCATAGTAAATGTCTAGTAATAACTAGACTGCGGATGTTTGTGCAATTTTCAAATTTTTTAGGCAAATTTTAAGAAAGTGAAATCGCGTAGAATCTTATTTTCAGTGGTAGCAGTCATTGTAGGTCTGAAACAAATCAAAGTCGTACTAAATTCTGTGGAATTTTATTTTCTAGCATTTTTTGAACATTTTTTCAAGCCACAAATGCATAAAGATCCTCAGTCTAGTTATTACAATTTATTATGACCTTGAAATATGTTATTACGATTTATTATGACCTTGAAATATGTTATTACGATTTATTATGACCTTGGAATATGTTATTACGATTTATTGTGACCTTGAAATATGTTATTACGATTTATTATGACCTTGAAATATGCTATTACGATTTATCATGACCTTTAAATATGCTATTACGATTTACTATGACCTTGAAATATCCTATTACGATATATTGTGACCTTGAAATATGCTATTACGATTTGTTGTGACCTTGAAATATGCTATTACGATTCATTATAACCTCGAAATATGTCATTATAATTTTATAATTTTTAACCATTGTCTTATTTTAGTTCAGAATATATCAGTTAATCATTTTGTCATAGACGAAATGTAATAGATCCAACATGCATTTTCGTCCGACCCCATTTTAAGGGGATCTTGATCTCCATTACCAGACACGTGTCACACCCAACGTTACCGATATTTCATAAATTTGAGGGTACCAGTAAGAATCGAGTATTCTGTACAATACTTCGTTTCTACTATGGATAAATAATATAATTTGCTAGCGAAAAATATATATATATATGAACAATTCTAAAATGTAATAATACAATCTGATAGTTTCTTCAGCATAAATATCCAATTTCTCTGACCTTGAAATATGATCTCAAGGTCGTGATTTGGAACAGCATTTTTCATCAGTTTTCTCCGAAAAGAGTAAGGCTCGCAGAATTTGTTCGCGTGACCAGACCCCGTAATATGAGCGGCCAAACAGTTTGACTTGTTTAATGAAAAGTACTTTTCAAATAATTGCACAGTAATTCTGGCCGTCAATGAAATTAGGGAAAAGTACGCACGAACGACGAATTCTGCTGAATATTCATGAGTCGCGCGAAATTCGTTTAAATTCCGTTATACAAGGGTCGGAAAAATTCAAGCGTCTCGTTGATTCAGGGCGCAGTGCAGCCTCTGTGCACGCGCACGCGTGTGCATAATGTACACTGCGAAACATACGGAAGTGTGAGCGTAGAAACTCGTTGCTTGAAAACTGTAAGTGAGTTAAACAAAACTCCTTAACTAGATCCCACGTTAAATACTGACTTTCGGCTTAACCCGCGAGTGGGATGTTCCTAATCGAATCGAAATTTCCGTAGACGTCCGACGGAGTTTGGTATCGTCGTGGAACTAAGTTTATCGGATGCTTTCCGGAATGGATTCCGCGATGCGGTACAGCCGGACGTAAGAGTTTCAGCGGGTATCGCGAAACGAATTTTTACAGTGCGCGCCAGAACACGTGGACACCGTTTCAATGGCGGATTCAACGCATTGACACGTTGACTGCTACTAGTCGCACAAAATCCAAGAGATGTATTCAATAAAACAAGAATAGAAGAGACAACACTTTCCATTCGATGTTTCGCTGAACTTCACTTCACGGGACCAAAAGGTTTAGACTTTTTAAAACACAATCCTGTAGATTTTGATAAGGAAATTCCAAAAATCCAAGTTTTAATATTAGGAATTTACTGTCTCAAAAGTTATGGATGTGTAACGTTGATAGCACCGCTCTGGTCAATTGATATTGACACCATCACCTTTTAGTCCGGTCAACGAAAAGTTGTAGAGGGAAATGGAAGGAACCCAATTTTTAACTTTGGAGCTTTGTTTGGACTCGTGTGTTAGGAGGTAAATATACTAAAAGTCCCCTTTTTCAGTTTTCCGCTTATATCTCGGAAACTATGCGTCCTAGCGATGAGACAAAATGTGCCACAAGATTGATTCGATTCAGTTTTTCGCTATCTCGCGTAGTTTCTGAGATATAAAAAGATATAAAAACGTGAGGCAAAAATTTCTTTTTCACAATTAGTGAACTTTGAGCGCGGATATCTCGGAAACTATGCGAGATAGCGGAAAACTGAATGCAATCAATCTTACGGCAAATTTTGTCAGCTTTAATTTTGTATAGAATGGTCTTATTGCTAGGACACATAATTTCCGAGATATAAGCGGAAAACCGAAAAAGGGGACTTTTAGTGTGTTTACCTCCTAACTAGTCCAACTAAAGTCTGAAATTTAAAAATTGTGTTCCTTCCATTTCTGGAATATTTTATCGCGCTACCAAGAAATCATTTTTCTTTTGTTCTATGAATCCACAGTGTTCGTATGTGGCAGGTTATGGAATTGAAAGAGAGAGACAAGAGAGAGGGGAGGAAGAAACAGTGATCGGGAATGAGAGATCAATCTGATACATGCCGATCACGTAGCAAGCTACAAGATACGGTCTCCATAGGTTTTGTGAACGATAAGCTTTTCCTTTCGGGATAATGGGGTCATCGGTGGCGATCCGGGAGGTAAGAGGTCTACTTGCAATTCCGTAAATCGCCGCGGGAAATCGGTACGGGATTTCCTTGAATTTTTGGAGACGGAAGCTGGATACGGGGCAAAAATCTTTCTCCCGAGATTCCCAGATACTACCGGGGAAAGAGCGGATACGAAGGACGGATAAACGAAACTGTGACCTCGTGCGGGGAATTAGTAATGGCGGCTGATGAAGAATATGTGCGGTCGATAGAATAACGCAATTTGGTCTCTCGTCCACGTCCTCGGTCGCAATTCGAATTCAATTTACCCACGCGCGCCGCGGCTTCGAGAGATATGATTCGCGTGTTTACAAAAACAGCAATTTGTTTCTCGGAAATTCGTGTTTCCGCCGGTCCGTGTACAGAAATGTGCTGGTCAAATTAAACGCGAGAAATGCTATTCTAGTTGATCTAGATTTATTGGAAACAACTGGACTTTTTCGAGGTATGAATGGAAAATCAAAAATCATTTCTCATTTCTCACTCACTCTTACAGTATTGTACTGCAGTGCTCACACAGTATTATAGGCACAGTAAGAGTAAATTGGAGTAAATATACCAGACAATAATTAAATAATTAATAATAATAAAAATAATTTTTTTATAATTTTTAATAATTCGATATCGCTAATGAGTGAATGTATTTGATAGTAAATCTTTTATAAAATTTATTCAAAACACCCGCCGTTAAAATTCAACCAATAGCTCGATAGTTTAAGCGACTGATTCAGTAACTGAATTTAGTCGATAGTTTTCAGTAGTTTACAGGTTATTCTCGTATTTACTCTTATTCTCGATGTTCGCTAATTAAATGAATAGTAGGACAGTATGGGACAGTACAGAGATATTAAATTTCGTGATTGAATGATCTTGTCTTTATTTAATAATAAATTCATACACTATGTTATAAATATAAATGTACACAATTTATTTATATCACATATATAGTTTATATCGCATAAATAGCAATAAGATTTTAACATCCAATATGAATTAAAGTATTGAAATATCTATTACACATTTCATTACTTGCATATTTGCACGTCCTGTCATAATTATGTATTTCTAACCTTTTCGTTTCATCGTCTGCATAGACATATAGAGATAGACTGCGCGGCCTGAACGAAGCGCTGAAGCCCACAATGGCGGCATGCGAGAGAGAGAGAGCATTAGCCGGGGTCCATAGCGCTCTCTTTCTAATTGATGTGTCGACACATCAATTAGAAAGAGAGCGCTATGGACCCCGGCTAATGCTCTCTCTCTCACTCTTTGTACCGCGCGCCGCCATTGTGGGCTTCAACTCGCCCATAAGACGGCGCAGTCTATCTCTATATGTCTATGATCGTCTGACACTGACATTTGAAATTTCAAGATGGCGACGTGTAAACAGTCGACTGAAAATAGTAACCCCACCACTACTAAATTCAGTCGATAGTTTAAGAAATCAGTCGACTGAAAATAGTAGTTGAATACTATCGATTTAGTCGATAGTTTTTAGTCGATGGTGCCCATCACTACATCGGGCAGCGATTAATTTCAGCGGAACGCGACGCAACGAGACAAAACAGCGTCGATGGGACGCAGATGGTGGAAGGGAAAGGCTCGATGGGATAACGGGGCGTGAGGACACGACGGTCGTTCGAGAGGGTGGACTTCTCGCAGTTAGCGTCGACATCGCGACGAAAAACAATTAATTTTCGTTCGCGCATTGGCAAACTCCCAGCGGCCCGTAGAGAATCCGAAGGAAAGCAGACCCAGGTAAAACTACACAGCGGAGAGGAGATTCTGAGGATAGAAGCGGGGAGAGGCGAGGGTAGAAAGTTTCGCAGTCGGTGGAAGAAGCGGAAGATGCGAGAAGGAAGCTGATGCTGAAGAAGTAGGAGGGGAACGGAGCCCAGCAGAGGCAAAGAACACGAAGAAGGGACGTCACCGGGGAAGGAAGATGAATTTTATTGCGACACTTGTAAGGTACTCGCCCATGCGAATTCTGAGAAACAAATAGCTCGAGTTATTGCTCGCGCGATTTATTTCTCGACGTCGCGGCAAAGGAAACAACGAGAACGACGGAAGTTAACTCGATTAGAAGGATGGGGAACGAGCAATCCGGGAAAAATTGTTCCCTCGAACGCTATTCGACTTGTTTTATTACGAGAAGGAAGGGAGCTTCTCTCCAGAATCTTGCGCGCAGCCACACATGAACACGTTCTCCAGTGGAACATTCTTCTCTGCCCTCTTATTGAATATCTTTATTCGAGTTACGGGAAGTTTGTAATTCGACTGGTGATTCAAGGGCGGGGACGAATTTATGAATCAAGTGGCGTCTGCTGTAGCATACGAATGTCCCAACAAATGGAAATGATTCCACCTTTTATGGTTAATGAAGACCAGCGGTTTCCAACCTGGCAAGCGAGTACTATGTATTTTGAATAATGGCACAGCAATTTTGATGGTGCCTCGGAGCAGACAACCGAGTGCAAAGGGTTGACGAAAGAAGGTAGAATAATTTGAATGTATTGACGTCGGAAAGTTAAACGAAGATGTATAGTTTCCTTTCGCGTATCCGCTGTTTAGTTTTAATCCGAGACACTGTTTACGACGCATATGTACTTGATTCATCTTCGCGTAAAATTGTTGAAGCCGTTTCATACAAGGACCGAATTGCAAATAGAAATAAAACAGCTCGTGCAATCTCGAACAGCTCGCCACTCAAATACTTTATCGACGCGGAGAATTCTTTCGCGTAACCGGCGCACGGTTCGAAAGGGGTGGCGCATGCAATTCTGAGGGGACCAGTGCGCAGGGCAGATTTATGGGGAAACTTTTCTTCCGAAGCACTTTCGGAAAACTACCCTGATTCTTTTAACCACGAAAATCCGTCATATCGAAAGGTTTCATTATCGGCAACACTGTGCAAACATGCTGCCGTTTAAACTGTTTCTCGCTTGGCTTCCGCGGAATTCAAAAGAACCTGGGGGACAAATGTTCTTTCGGAGATTCGCTGATGACAAACGACTCGCGAGGGAAACCCGTCGGCTGATGCGCGCCGATTTTCATGAAACTTTTCACGAGATTTCATTAGACAAACCTAGGAATTTAGCCACATTTTTTTAGGTGAGTACCTGTAAGTCGCAAACGACAAAAGATATCATAATGTGGTTGAAGTAGAAGTTATAACGTATCTTTGGGCCCATAAATCTGTGTGAAAATTTTTTTGAAAAAAGCACTTTCGAAATTTTTATTTCCAGAAAAATTATTTTTTCGAAACATTTATCACACAGATTTATAGTGCCGAAGATACGATATAACTTTTATTTGAACCGTTTTTTCATATCTTTCGTGGTTTGCGATTTGTAGGCACTCACGTAAGAGGATACGAGGGTTGATTTCTCGCTTAAGGCAAACAACGAGCACAAACGACAAAAGATATCAAAAAGTGGTTGAAGTAGAAGTTATAACGTATCTTTCGGCCCATAAGTCTGCGTGAAAATTTTTTTGAAAAAAGCATTTTCAAAATTTTTATTTCCAGAAAAACTATTTTTTCGAAACATTTATCACACAGATTTATAGTGCCGAAGATACGATATAACTTTTATTTGAACCGTTTTTTCATATCTTTCGTGGTTTGCGATTTGTAGGCACTCACGTAAGAGGATACGAGGGTTGATTTCTCCCTTAAGGCAAACAACGAGCAGAAACGAAATGGTAGCTCTGGAAAAATATTTCTGATGCAAACTAGACTCTGGATCAGTGTATTGAGCGTAGTATTGTGCGGATATATTTCAATACTAGCGATGATTCATTTCTCGGGCAACGCATGGTGAAACGGAACGGGCACAGCGTTCTCGAACAAGCCATGTCCTTAGAATCGCAGATTTATGGGGTAACTTTTCTCCGAGCGGGCGCGACCAGTATTTCCCATAACCGCGAGTACTCATCGCGAAGATATATTATTATCGGTGGCTGCCACCAAATATGCTTCTATCTCGAATCACGTGCGTCACAACAATGCGTATATTACACGTCGAGACGTTTATTGCCTTTAAAACCGTGCCACGGTTAAATCAAACCAGCCCGAGAAAATATGAAACGAAGACCGGCGCTCTGACGATGCATGATTCAATCAGACGATCCAACTAGAAGGGAAGGAAATTGAGTTTGTTCTTCGATGAATGCACGAGCGTAGGAAATTTTGCTTTGATTGCTACCTTCACATTTCAGAAATTGATTCTATTCAGGAACAGAGGGTAATTTGAATTCCGCGAGTGGAATATGATATCGTAAAATGTTGTATATGATATAGTCAAATGATGTAGTCAAATGTTTCTCAAAACTTCTACACAGTTAATAAACGATACAACTAGACTGTGGATGTTTATGCAAAATGGAAATTGTTTGCATTAATTGCAAGGAGCAATCAACAAGCTGAAGATCAAACACGTTAAGGGTAATGTTGTTCAGAACGGTGACCTTGACAAATAATGATAAATAAGTTCAGTTAACCTACCCTACTGAGAAATTCAATTTTCGTCACTTACAACAAATATTTGTAGTGAAAGAACTTTACTTTATCGGACTCAAAATTAGTACCCTTCTCCTACGAATTATGATGTATTTGGTATGTAATCCACTAGATTTGTACCCGGCGCGGATGCAGATCGAAATTTCGATCATCTAGGATCAATACTTGAGAAGTTATAGTCGCTTAAAGTTGAGCATTTTTGACAGGTCAAAAACACCGCAGATTGCTCAACTTTAAGCGACCATATCTCCTCAACTATTGATCGAAACTCGATTCAAAATCAAAGAACTTTCGATAGAAATGAGGTAGAGCGATGAAATTTTTTTTTAAATTGAAGCTGAAACTTGGCAGAATATGGGAAAAATAAGGAGATTATGGTACGAACGTTTTTTAACTTTTTTGGAAAAAAATCATTAGAAAAACCACAATTTTCTTGAAATTGCGCAAGTTTAACGAATTTTCTCAACGTTAAAACACGTTCTTACCATAATCTCCCTATTTTTCCCATATTCTGCAAAGTTTCAGGTTTAATTTTCAAAAAATTTCATCGCTCTACCTCATTTCTATCGAAAGTTCTTTGATTTTGAATCGAGTTTCGACCAAATTGCCCACTGTGCGCCGGGTACAAATCTACTGGATTACATACACATCATATACATATAATTCGTAGGAGAAAGGCACAAATTTTGAGTCCGATAAAGTAAAGAGCAGCCCCTTCTCGTATCTCGCGGAGCGTTAATCATTCCGGGAAACAAGAACAACAAAATTCCCGACGTTAGGTGCTATCTAGGTTTCGATTAAAAATTCTCAGACAAATTCGCCCCGATACGTAGTCGATACACTAATATCGTATTCCCTTTTTATCTCTGGTTCTGATGTTCCTTCCATCCTCTCCTTTCCGCCCACCCCCGGCATTCGTCTAGTTTCATCCAGCTTTCATGCTGTACCAATACGCGCGGCGCAATGGCCCCACAAAGGAATGTATCAATCAAACGTTTATACACGGTACGATGGACGAACGCGGTAGTATTTGCAGGAGGAACAAAAGGCCACGCTTATTACCAGCTTGAAACCCGGCACATCTCTGTTGCTGATGACAGCTACGTGATCCGCAGGGGTTTTGGAAATTATGCGTATGGCCACGGCGTTGAATTTCGAGGTTAAAGTACCGTGTATATCACTGAACGGAACCAGTGTTCCGATATGGCGCATCTTTTCTCGCGCATGCGCGGCGATTTCAGCCTCAATAAAGTAAGATTCTCGACAAAATGGAGTACCTTGAGCACCCCGCTGAATTTTAAAAAATTGGTATGATTTGATTCTGAAAAATGAATGTATAATAAGTGTGTTTGTGTCAGTGTTGGACAAAACTTATATTTAAATACAATTGTATTCATCACAAAACGTCAACGTTGCAGAGATGCTAAGTCGGCACACCTGTATAATGCACCGTTCACTGAACGGAACCCCTTATATAACGACTGATACAATTATAAATCTTTAATGATTGATTGTCTGTTGGACACTGATCATCGAAGAGAAACACTCGGAAACATTTAACCGTTAAGGAATTTGAATTGTGTGGTGGGAAAAAGACAATACTGTTTAGATTTTACGGCGACGGATAATGTTCGACGCATAATCTTATGTCTGGACAAGTGCATTCAACACTCATGATGGACTATCTGTCAGTAATGATTGTTTATATTGCATGTGACAGTTGAGAATGAATGGTATAGATGGCGTTGCGAGCGCGCGTGAGAGAGTGAGAGGCCTCCCTTCGCATCGAGGTATTGAAGGAAATGAAGTTGTGGACCGATTAGCAAAAACAGCGACAATAACTGAACATAATGAGCATTTAAAATACCCTATACAGACTTCAAACAAATTTATAGTGAACAAATGTGGGAGGAATTTCAGGACAAACTAAAATATCAGTTCATTTCAAAAGGCATACTCTATTATGAAAAGTACTACGATACAAGAAAGAAACCATGGTTTTAAAAAAGAGGAATTCCAAGAGACGTAATTGTTAGAGTTTGTAAATTAACATCTAATTATTATAACACTAAGGAATCACTAGCTAGAAAAGGGATAATAGAAAGCGCGGAATGTGAGTGTGGAAATCTTGTAGAAAGTATGAACCACATATTATGGGACTGTCCTCTGTATGAAGAGGGCAGACAAGACTTTATTGAAAAATTAAGAAAAGTTAATATAAATCCTCCAGTAGATGTAAGTTATTTTTTAAGCGAACCAAAGATTAGACTGCTAAAAATACTTAATGAATATTGTGATCTAAACGACATTAAAGTATAAGTTTCAAAAACAAAGAACTAAGAAAAAGTGCAACATATAGTACTGTATAAGTCTAATTGTAACTTAGAAATAAGGTATGAATGTACAGTTGGCTAATGGATCCGAGTGGATTCAAGCCTTGTTATGTTTTTGTTGTTGTTGAGTTTAATAGCAATAAAGATATATTTATTAAAAAAAAAAAGAGTGAGAGGCCAGAGTGACGGAGATGGAGTGACTGTTGCAGAGAGGTTATGTTCGTAGAGAGATGTGCGCACGCCATGTGTTACGACGGGAGTTTAATTACGTTTATTAAAGTAAGTTGTGTTCATCAAAAGTTATATTATATACAAATCTTACCGCACATCATCTCACTTATCTACCACACCATGGTCCCGACTCTTAGGCTAATTTATGGCTCGAAATCATTGAATCTGCTGTTGAATTCTAATCAGCGAGACTAAATATCCGCTTGACAGAGTTGTTTGACAAATAATAATACTTAAAGCTTCGAATCATTAATGTTAAAATCTGTTAAAGAAAGATGTTGAATAAGCAAGCACCAAACTAATCTTTACACATAATAATTTCCCTCTCCGAGTTTGACCCAGCCCTGTTTTGTAACCGCCAGCGATCACACGTTCGAGGATTCGAATGAAATAAGTTTCAAACCACTCAGCCAACCGAGCATCCATACACATTCACAGTTAGAGTCACTTCGCGTTAACTAGCCCATCCCCTTCGTGGAAAGATCCCACAAGTGGCAGACCGGAGGGAGAGACTGTCCCCACAGAAGTTTGCGCGTGGCTATGCTGATGTATCACGTTGTTAACTCGTGAAAACGAGAAGGCCGGCCTTTAGAGACATTCGGTCCTGATGGACATCCAAACGGGTCTGCTTCCGGTCTCAATCGAGTTGCATAATTTTATTGGATTTCCCTCACGAGTGTCCAACTACCTACGGGACTGTTCGTCTACTTTGACGTCGCAGGCTGCTTAGAATCTCGAAAACGAATATCACTTGGAACCAGTGTCGCCAGAAAGTGACCGAACCGTCACTCGAGGGGAATACAAGGTACCCCCTCTCTGTGATGACCAGAGTAATATGTGACACGTTGCGCGTGCGCGATGGAGACCATGGAGACGCAACAACGACTGACATTTCGTAGGTTTTAGGTTATTGCCGCGTATCGTATCGTACCTATTATGTACATGTACCTACTTAATGAAATGAATCATGTGGGTCGTTCTAAATAGAGACTGTAAACATTCTTTATTATAAATAAAATTAATTGTAACATGTGGAAGTTTCAGTCGTGAAGCGAAGTATGAATGCTTACTATTTATATGTACAATTGAAAAAATCTTGAAATCTGTATGTACGTATGTAGTACTGAGTTACATTCCAGTAAAATCAATAAATCATAATATATTTTAACACTGTTAACCCTCATACGCTCCTCAAAAATAGTTGCATAAAAGAGACTGGGATAATAAATTCACTCATTTTTCTTCTACATGATAAATTGACAAATTATGTTTTATTTGTAACGTTACATTTTAAAGAAATACAAGTCACAACATAGACATAAAGGGATCAATAATTACATAGTATGTGAAATAAGTAAATGGGCGAATTTTACTCGGCAATAACCTAAAACCTGCGAAATGTCATGTCATTGTTGCGTCCCCATCGCGCACGCGCAACGTGTCTTCCATTCGCCCCACTAAATCTCCGTCGCGCACGCGCATGTACTCTGGTCATCAGAGAGAGGGTACATCATTTCACCGTGACTCCCCTCATCTGGCGACACTGCTTGGAACTCGGCGTAGCTTTTCGGATAGCTTAGAACAGCCATTTGCTATTGAACCACTCAGAAGTGCTTTACAGATTGGACACACACGATTCTAAATAAATAGTATGTTCCGAACGAAATGTAACATTTTATAAAATATGAGAAATCTCTACTGTCACAAAAAGGATCATAATTTGTTCAATCTGTTGCGAGTCCTCAACGTTCAACGCGTTCATTTGAGGCACACATTTGTGTTTATGCCCTGCAACAAAGGGAATGAGGAAATCTAAGAGAATTTATTTGCCCGAGGGTTCTCGACGTTATTAAACAACCTTTGATGCCATAACCTCTCTGTCGAGTGACTGAAACCGCTTTTCCAAGTGAATCGAATCGAGCATGACAATATTTTTCTTCACCGACTGTTGATACGATAACAGACTCCTAACCCCAGACGATAACAGGCTGTTCCTTCAAAAGGATACACAAATACTGTTTGCTGTTTTGTTTTGTCGATTACGAATCGGAAACGAAGATCAATAACGCGGGAGGATTATACTTTTTGAACAAGATGTGGTCGGTTACTATCTCGTCTCATTCTCGATTAAACTGAAGTTTATTTTTGTTTGTAAGTTAATAGAGAAAACGGGGGCAGAGAAAATGTTACTGATATTTATTTATGACGTATCACATATATTTAGAGATGCAAGGTCATCTTAATTTATTTAGACGGTACCATCTATTTCAAACAACTATGGTGGAATTCAGTGACTACTCTTGGGTAAATTATCGTCACTGAATTCGTAATAATAGGAACTACCACTACAGCTGTTTAAATAATGTGGTCCCTTTTAGAAAAATTAATATGATCTTGAGATCTCTAAAAAAAGAAATGACATATACAAACAAATACTATTACGGCATCGTGTGAGCCCCATTGAACCACTCGACTGCTCTTTAGTTTACCGGACTCAAAGTTTGTGCCTTTCTCCTATAAAGTATTATGTATTTGGTATGTAAAAGATTTGTACTCGGAGCGGATGCAGATCGAAGTTCCGAACCTCTAGGATCAATGGTTCAGGAGTTATGCTTGCTTAAAGTTGAGCAATCCGCAGTGTTTTACCTGTCAAAAACACTGGAGATTGCTCAACTTTAAGCGACCATAGCTCCTCAACTATTTATCCTAGAGGATCGAAAGTTCGATCTGCAGGTTCTCCGGGTACAAATCCATCGGATTACATACCAAATACATCAGAATTCGTAGGAGAAAGGTATCAATTTTGACCTCAATCAAAACAAAGATATTTGTTAGGAGACTCACCCTGTGTAATATGGGTACGTGGACAGCGGATTTTTATGCAAAATGAAAATATTCGTAGTCCCTCGAAAGCAATAAATGCTAAATGGTCTCCTTAGCGGGACATCTGATAAATAATTAGCAATACAATTACTGCATAAATTATTGCATGTTCATTCACGGTAGAGGTCACCCTATAATATTGACCTAATCTCCTTACGGGACTATGTCCTCTCGTAAATGCACATGATCTTCTTTTATGAATTCGTTATCAAATGGAAGAATGATACGGCGCGATTGCAATTACACGCTGCACGTTGAGCAGGATTCTATCGCAGACTTTCCAGGCAGGATTTCATTTCGTGACTCTTTCGCCGCCTCTTTCCCCTTTCAAGACTCCCTCCTCGTTATGCGGGGAAGATACTCCTTGAAAGGGTAAGAGAGCCAGTCGTCAGCATTTTCAGACACTCAACCGTTGCTTGCTGGGTTTTCCTCGCGTCTACTACACTTTCCTTCTGTCTACGGTCTTCCCTCGGAACTATGTCTGAGAGGAACCCGCGTTACAGCAAACTGCTGTCTGTCCCGGGCCATGTTCCTACCTAACCGCACGCGCACGTACCTACACGGGAAAGACATTCTCCACGTTGATGTTGCATCCCCCCAAACATTCCCGAAAGAAATTTATAATGGCGGAAGGCGGGGCAACATGGAGATGCTAGGAAAAATTATTCTGAAGTCAGGAATGATTCGACAGAACGATGTAGCCTTCAGTGGTGTCCAATAACTTTGGACACCTTGGGTATTTCCGTCATTTGTAATAATATTAAACAGTGTTACAAGAAGTGTATAGAAAGATTGCGATGCAAACATTTCTGACATGGGTGAAGGCATTTCGGAGATTTCGAGGTTGTCTTATTGATTGAGTGTATATGTACCATAGACTCCCACTATTAATTTTTAGGTTCTCCCACTTTTCAGCATCACTCCTTGACTTTATCCCCAGAGCTAATGTGGGTTCTCCTAAGACAGGGGTGCCTAACGCTGGCCCGCGAAGCAGATGTGCCAGTCGATTGGTACGAGGCAAAAATGTGTAGAGAATGGATATCTTTCTCTCTGACGCATTGTCAGTAGCGCGTTATAACTAGCTGGAACCTTGGGAGATGGACTAGGACCCCATAGACCACGGTGCCCGTGCCGTAGACTGGTCTTGTTATCAGAGAGGGGGTCCATCATCTCACCGTGATTTCGCTTTAGGTTAAACGTGCCTTCTATGAAAAGAACAGGTGTGGAGTCGGGCCTGAAGCTAGCTTCTCCAGGAGTTAATGCGGACGGTAGGACCCTGGTGAAGCCATATTTTGGGTCAAGTATGGATAGTAGAAGCCCATTGGCTGTCCCGGGTGAGGTTGAGGTTTTTAGTGGGTATGGGTGTGCGTAATAGCACTTTCCCCCTCATCCTTAACAAAAAAGAAAGAGGTTAAACGTGCCTTCTATGTATTATATTATTTCTGCAACGACAAAGCTCCTTCCACAGGGTGTTCCAAAAATGTTGTGCTTCCTTAGAAGGGGCGATTCCTAAGGCGATTTAACGACGTTCTATTGACACTGTTCTAGAGTTTACAAAGATAGACATACACAGTAGCGCGTTATAACTAGCTGGGGCCTTGGGCAAAGTAGAATTTCGGGGCCCCTAACCCCATCTAAATAATTTTAAGAGAAAAACCGTAAAGGATCTTGGATCTTGGTTTGTGTCCAGGGCCCCCATTTGCCCAAGTTGCCCATACGGTAACGCGAGACTGCTCTGACCGCTTTTTTATCAGCCCAATCTCTTGGGTGAGCTACACAAAGCTGTTCTTGTCCAGAAGGGTCATTCTCGATGGATCGAAGCCGTCCTATGTCATCGATCATAATTACCGTCGATATTCTTTGTCCTAGGATCGGGGCGCAGATTCTGAAAAAAATTCCGTGACCACAAAGTCGTTCCTCTGATGCCTGTAAAACCGCGCGACGTCTCAGTCTCTTTGTGGCTTAATTCGAGTTCCGCTTAACGCAGTTTCCTCTCTCTCGCGGCTCCTCGGAAAGCTGCCAGGGCTTTCTCTTTCTCTTCTCGCGAGAGAAGGATGTAATGAGACTTCGTCGTTGCCTTCGTTACTACCTTAACAGAAGTCCTTTGTGAGCGAAATAAAAGGTCGATTTCCTTTGCCGGTGTCGCGCCGCATTCTATCACGTCCGCGTTTTGCACGGCGACCGGGCTTCGCAACTGCTGGCCCAGTTTCTCCACTTTCTCGGTAACGTATTCACGAAATTCTCGCGACGCGTGCATCCATAATCTAAAAATATTCGGTTGACATTTTTATTAGCGCGACACGCGGCCACCGTTAAAAGCTACCGGGCGCGTGTTGCCTGCCAAAGGCGAGATGATTGAATTTAGTTCGATTTTATGCGCGCCTCTATTATAACGTGTGCTTCAATAATGAACTTTTTGCAATCATTATCCGTGAAACCGGCCATTTTACCGTGGCGAGTTTAACATCAACATATGACATCGTGTAAAAAGGTTCGAGGTTATTGAAAGTTTTAATTTGTTCCATTTTGTGACTGTTGCCATCATCGAGATAAATCTTCAAGAATATTTTACAATGATAGAAATAACCCAGACCCCTAACATAGGGAAATAGTTTATGTCTAGTTAATCTAAATTAAATCTAGTTAATGTCTAAAATAGTCTGGTTTTTGTTTGAGTTATAAGAACCTTAATATTCTTTTAAATTAGCGGAAATATTTGTCTTAGCCGACTCTTACTTTTCTCTTAAGAAAAAAAAAGGTTTGGAATAAGGTTCTAAAGGTCCCTCATCCAGACCTAATTGATGCATTTATAAGTGAAGTTTCTTGCAATGAGAAAAACTTGAAAAGGAAATGTTGCATGGAAACTTGATTTCTTCAAATATTTTGGTCGAATTTCTTCGGATGGTGCTTCAAAAATAAATATTTGTTTACCTCCTGAACCTTGAAAACTACTGAAAAATGTTTGAAGATCGCGTGCCCGTCCCTCGTCAGAGAGATTTCACTATTTCGTGGCAGTTTGGTTGCGGAAGACAAACGAAAATGTTTACGAATGACCATTTTGTGAATGGTAAGGCGTAGCGGTGACTGACAGTTCAAAGAAACGCTCGTTAATTAGTAACGAAAATAGACCAGTAAAAATGAACGCGACTCAAAGCAAGGGTTAATTTAAAGCCGGCGTTACATTGCAAATGGTTCGACGGACAAAAGAATCGGAACTGCTCGCGATTGTCACAAAAGCGGAATAGGATCCTTATTAACAGATTCTTTGTGCCTTATATATTCTCTTGCTCGTTAATTCCGGCTGTGTTTCGATTGCCTTTTACCCGTGCCATGCCTTGGAATCTGATCTTGAGCTGTCAGTTGACGGTCCCGGCATTGTTAAGTCGACGCTGCAAACCGATTTAATAGCCAATTGTGCAGTAACCCTGCCAGTGTTGCTGAAGAGAGAAAACCAAACGCGTCAAAAATGTTTTAAATTCATTTTTTGATATTTTTCTATACATTTTATGGTTAAACTTCACCTTAGGGATCTAGACATTTTTATAACTGTTTTGTATCATCCTGTAGATTTTAACGAGTAAATACTCAAACTCCAAGTTTTAATGTTAGGAATCAATTGGTTCAATAGGTATGCGTGTTTAGAGTTGAACGACTTTAAGCGTTTTCGACCGGTAAGGGCGCCGCCATGTTGGCATGTGCTCTACGTCCCAACTGGTGTGTACTAGGTGGTAACGTAGATTTGTCGATAACCTAAAGTTTTCTGCGAATATCTCGGAAACTAACAGGTGTCCGACTTCGATTTTGACAATTTTTTGTGAGACGATGCTATATGGATCCCTAATGATGTCTGTAAAATATTAGGTGTAGTTACTCAATACTTTTAAAGACATAAACAATTAAAGTTTCATACCTTGTTTGATACGAATAGTATCCAACTTTAATTGTTTATATCTTTGAAACTATTGAGTAACTACACCTAGTATTTTGCAGACATAATTAGGGATCCACATACCATCGTCTCACAAAAGATTATCAAAATCGAAGTCGGACACTTGGGACCCTTCCCTTGTAAGACTCAAGTATAGGGAAAAGTTTTTCACTTATCGACTCCACTCATTGAGTCCCGTTTTGCAGGGACACGTTAATAAGTTTAAAGTACAAGGACTTTTAATTTTTGACATTATAATAATAAGTTACACATAGGATGGTACAGAGTGTGGATCCCTTATTTGTTGAAATAATACTGGTCTCTGTATCCGGTCATCGCAGATTATTTCTACTTGTTAAAATGTGGATAGCTCGGTCGTTCCACACCAATCCATCATGTTTTGACGTCGACGTCACAGATTTTGTTTAATATGATACATAACATAGAGAATGTGTAATCAATTCGCTGGTGACAGACTTTACCGAAAAATAAACTTTGTAGTATGGAAAATAATAAGTAAGCTCTTACATTATAAATTTCTCTGTGTGTCATTTGTTATGGGGAAGTCCCACATAACCTCTCCGTCATCTCCCACTGGGTATCACTGGTATCCGTAACAGGATTACCCTCACATTTAAAAAAAAAGAGCGGGGAGAGAAGTCGTCTGCGGCTCGCGAGCCTCAAGTCGCCCAGGCCTGCGTTATACCATTCCCTACTATCTTACAGACTGGCGAAATAATGCATCGTTATTTTTCTGTAATTTAAACTGTTCTTCTTTATACAATAACTTCACCGCACTTATTATACCTCGACTCCTCTGTGATACTTTAAAACGCAAGAAACTTTCAGGCCCACCTAATGCTTGTTTGTCTGTGATCATCGTAAGCCAAGTATTTCTACTAGTACAATAAAGAAAGGAGTGGGGAGGACAGTCGTCTGTGGCTCGCGAGCCTCAAGTTGCCCAGGCCTGCCTTATACCATTCACTACTTCCTTACAGACTGGCGAAACAATGCATCGTTATTTTTCTGTAATTTGAACCGTTCTTCTTTATAAAATAACTTCACCGGACTTATTATTCCTCGAGTCCTCTGTGTTACTTTAAAACGAAAGAAAAGGCCAACCTAATGCCTTCTTTGTCTGTGATCATCGTAAGCCAAGTATTTTTACTAGTACAATAAAGAAAGGAGTGGGGAGGAAAGTCGTCTGTGGCTCGCGAGCCTCAAGTTGCCCAGGCCTGCCTTATACCATTCACTACTTTCTTACAGGCTGGCGAAACAATGCATCGTTATTTTTCTGTAATTTGAACCGTTTTTCTTTATACAATGACTTCACCGGACTTATTATACCTCGACGCCTCTGTGTTACTTTAAAACGAAAGAAAAGGCCAACGTAATATCTTGTTTGTCTATGATCGTGGTAAGCCAAGTATTTTGACTAGTACAAAAGCATTCGGGAGGTTAATATTCGTATGCATACGTGGTAACTCGTTTCCTGGCATGACTGAGAGCTAGAAATGTCGGCTACGTGCTAGCAGTAGAAGAATGGTTTATCGGGCGTTCTACCGAACCGAACGACGTTTAACGATCAAGAAAACGACATCCCTGGGAGTCAGCACGGTGCCCGATCGACTGCGAATAACGAATGAATATCTAATGACGTTTTACGATCCCACATATATGTGTCCGAAAGTATTCTACCGGTGCCTGTCACGACGAACGTACATCAGCCTCTAACCAGCGTTACGACGCTGGAAAAGTTTTCGATAGGGAAACGAGTGGTATTTGCATATTTTCATAATAAGGGAATTTTCCATCTTGCTTTTATAGACCAACTTCAAAATTCTCGATGCAATCCGTAGAACGTTTTTCTGTGAAAAGACGGTTTCTAACAAAGGGAAAAGTGCACTGTAAAATCGTTATTTCAATTAGAGAGATAATTGCACTTCAAATGATTTTCCTCACATATGGTAAGCTTTCCAGTACGTTTGAGTTCACGTAGCCTTTATACTGGAAAGGAATTGTCTTTAATTATCTTTCTCTGTGAATTACGCTCGGGAAGCTTAATTTTGCATAGAGATCCACTTTTACAAAGTTAAATTATAGTTAATTGATATCAAACGAATTGAAGAATTCTGAATAATGAAATCAATTTCGAACGCATTATAAGGATATAATATAAGGATATAATATAAAAGGATTGTTACTCCTAACCTAATTTGCATTTACATGTAAATTGTACGTGGGTGTGTAAATTACTTTGATAACCGAATCATAGTTTCCCAGCTTCTATTTGTTTTATATAATCCTGTATAATTCAGTAGTTCAAAAGTTATGTATGTTTAAAGTTCAGCGATTTCCACAACTTTTTACCGGTATGGGCGCCGCCATGTTGGCATGTAGGTGGCGCCACAAGCACGCGCTGATTACTTGCCTAACGGCGAGCTCGTGTTTTCTGAGTAATAGTTCTCGTAATAATCCGAAAAAATTCGTACAGTATCTTCAAACATCTTAAATTGAGTTTGTCACAATGATTTTGAAAAAATAATGTATTTAAACATTTTATAGACTGTTCTAAAACAATTTAATTAAATTAACAGCAAATGATTCATAAATAACAGCAAATGATTCTCTAACAGCCCTCTGTGAAATCTAACTACCCTCTCAGGATAAAAGGGATAAAGAATGGACAAAACGTCCCCGTTTTATTTGTTCTCCTCTCCTCGATTTTCAGTCGTGCGGACGATTAGAGTGAAAGAGAAATACTTATCGCGTCGAGCAAGCGAGAACCAATATGGTAGATTCGAATCGCTTGATAATAGGAACGATCGTCTAAAAATTAAACGAACCGTGTCGTGAAACTTTATCACAATCTCCGTACTCCACAGAGTTATCCACTTCTGATTAGAACCTGTTATCGTAAGGGCTGAAGTTTCCAAAGAAGGCGAAGCTTTCACAGTAGCAGTACTTGAAGTTTGTTAACTGAAAAGTATTCGGATTTAACTAGTGATAAAGGTTCGAGAAGTTATACCTTCTTTCACCGTTTCCGCAACTTGGCTTATCCGCCCTTCTCGATGCAATTACCTGTGAAAGAGTACGTGCAGCACGCGAACTTATAAACATTCAATAAATTACTGCGCTGTCGGAAACGGAATTCTAAATTATTCTCTAACCAATTTCTATAATTGCAAGTTCCCTGCAGTTTTATTCATTTATGGTGACTTCGGATACAATTATCAGATCCATTTTTTTTCTGTATATTCGAAACATTTTGTTGGTTGCAAACAAATTTCAGATATCAAAGTTTAATGGCCATAGACTTTATCAAACAATGCATTAAAATAGTTAAAATAGAGAATCTTTTTTCCAATTTTAACCAAGTTTAAATTTTAAACTTTCTAAGATTAAAATGTTTGGATTTTTGCCATTTTCTCGCAAAAATCTACAGGATTGCATAAGCGAAAAGCAAAAATGTCTGGTTACCGGAGGTACAGTACAGCCTAGAGAAACTGTAACTTAAAAACTTATACTACATTTATTTTTCAAGCAAATCTCAGAATGGGTAAACTTTACTTTACCGGACTCAAAATTGGTACCTTCTCCTACGAATTATGATGTATTTGGTATGTAATCCAGTAGATTTGTACCCGGCGCGGATGCAGATCGAAGTTTCGATCTTCTAGGATCAATAGTTGAGGAGATATGGTCGTTTGAAGTTGAGCATTTTTGACAGGTAAGGGCCTGTCGAAAACACTGCAGATTGCTCAACTTTAAACAAGCATATCTCCTGAACCATTGATCCTAGAGGATCGAAACTTCCATCTGCATCCGCGCCGGGTACAAATCTACTGGATTAGATACCAAATACATTTATAGAAGAAAGGCACACATTTTGAGTCCGGTAAAGGAAAGAACAGCCCTCAAAATAATTAGACTTTGCTGTAGCAAAGAATCCTTGAATAAATCAACTTTTGAAAGAGGAATAAATAAATTTGATTTATCGGAATCACCGCGTTAGGATATTCCCATAATCAAAACATACTTAAATTCGATGGACTGGTGTAGAAAATGGATAGCCGAGTGGCATGCGTGAAGTCGCAGACATGGCGCTAGGTGTTCGGGTAGGGAAGAAAGCGTTGCCGAAGGAAATCAATGCGTGAATATAAACAAGTATGCAAATACTGTTGAATATGGAAGAGTGGAACGCGAAAATGCATTTACCAGCGCAGACATCAAACACAGATAAAATCGTATAAAATTATTCAGCAAAGACTGGCGCGAAGGGAAGGACGGGAACGTTAAGGAATACAAACTTCGAGGGTAAACGTGAATACGTCAACGGATATCAGTTGACTGACGGAAGGAAATCCCGGTCGAATCCCGCGAACACTGAATAACCAGATGCGCCCGAGTATTTGTACTTGCAATTGGAATAAAATCAGAGCTGGAGATGCATTTCAAATAATAATGTACTCGCTGCAATAATTGAACTACTTTCGTTCCAACCGGATAGTATTTCAACGTTTATTCGTGGTTTCTCTGTTTTACAAACACGAATATAATATCTATTTATTATACATGGATTGAAATTAATTAATTCAAAGTCACCTAACTCTGGACAGCACGTAGTACCGGACCGTAGTATTTTACTAAATGATTGAGACGTAACGAAAAGATTTGTCTTATGCTATTTAGTCACTTCGATGTTTGACTGAACTTCACTTGGGGGGATTAAAAATCTCTCCGAGTTTTAATATTAGGAATTTACTAGTTCAGAAGTTATGAGTGTGCAAAGTTGATAACGGCGGCGCTCTTACCTATCAGAAACCCTTAAAATCGCTCAACTTTAAACACCCATAACTTTTGAACCAGTGACTTCCAAATCCTCCAAATGATGTGGAAGCATTTTTGTAAAATGCGTCGAACGATGGTTATTTGGGGTTGAATCTGGATGGAGTTACTTTCATGGGGTATTTTGGCGGAAAGATGTTCAGCGAATCTAACTATGATAATAATATAATAATAATATTAATCACCGGGTCGAGCCTCCGGCCGTAAACCGAAGTTGAATGTCTCAGTTGATTTTTTCGTAGCCGAATATCATTATCGTTCTCGGACACAGATATCCTCATTCGAACTGATAAATGATTCGAAGTTTCATTAGCTGGGGATGTTCAATGAAGATGCCGTGTCATAAATATTCAAGGCAGACCGCTGTCGTTACGAAAGAGGACCGAGTACCAACATCGCTTTTAATTTTCCATTCATTTGTGATTCACGAAGAAGCGACGAGTGCTGGGCGCATTCCGTCCAGCTCTCGAAGGTTGTTACTCATGTTGTCGCGAAAGAGCTGCTCCTAGTAAAATATGCAATCCACCAGTGGAAAAATATTGCATGTCATAAAGGCCCAACCATGAACGGAGGCGAGTATGCGGAGACTGCGAAAGCACCGCTAGGGACTTTATATGCTCGAACGAAATATCGGTGATCATGTTCGACGTCGTAGCTATGCCGAACCCTAATAAACACGATCCAACTATTTTTATCTCAAATACTTGCTGTCTCCACCAACCTCTCTTTCGTGTCTTCGTTGCCCCACTATTATCCAATCTGTTTTCCTTGCAATCCTCTTGCAAATTTTGTCGCATTTTTCATTCCTTGATTAAGTCGTCTATGATCACCAGATACCGGATTTTATGCATTTATAACAAAAAAAGTTTCTAACAAAAAGAATGTCAATATAGCTATACCCATATTAGGGAACCCTTGGTTAGTGCCATATTGGGAACTCCACTGGACTGGCAATACTAGCTACTGACAAAGAGAAAATGAATTTCATCCGAAACCAACAGTTGGCAAACATTAATATAAATAAACTGGAACTACAGATATGTTCAAAGATTTCTAAATCACTTACTTTCCTCAAAAAAGATGCAACCGAAAATCTAACCAAAAAAATATTCAACACTTGGAGACATTAAAATGGTGGGTTTGCACTGGACGCTGTTGAGTAAACATGGTAAACTATTGTTTGAGGATTTTCTCCACCAGAGTGCGACTTCTCCTTTACAAGATATAAGGTAGTGCCATAATAGGCGGCTATACCATATTAGGGCACTTGCTAGATTCTGGATTTTATGCATTCATGATAAAAAAGAGTATTGTTATATTATTTTCAGTATATTAAAATTGTTAGTGAAAAATGTAAATATATATTTAGCTTCTGTGTCTTCCGAGTAATGCACAAACTTTTTATTTTGCATAAAGATCCGGAGTCTAATGATTACTAAGGGGTCGCTTGGGTTAGGTGAATTTGCTGCAGCAGCTTGGTCAGTATTCTCACTGCCTTGGATAGTGATATATGTCCGGGAATTTAAATTAATTTTGAAATTTTTTTAATTTTCAAGTTAGTTTTGTAATTTTGTGGTGAGTTTCCAGGGTCTGTCGACGACGAGTGGGTCTTCAAACGATATCATAGTTTGAAGAGACGCTCATTGACGTTGCTGTATCACTTCAGGAATCCGAAAATATAGCAGCATGGGTATAAAAATCTTCGCGAGCGGTTTCGAAGCGGTAATTTATAGCTATTAACTCAGCTGTGATGATTGAGGTGCTGCCAGACAGTTTTGTTTGGAACGATACGGTGGGGTTGATAACTACAAAGTCAGCGCCGATTTCCAGTGCTGATCGAGGTGGATGATTTTTCTGAGGATACTAAACGTGGAAGATGAAAAGGCGCTAAGATTCGGAGGATACCGATTAATAAGACCCTCCATCAACGTCAAACGGAGCAAACGCATGCGTCACAGGCAGAGAAATTAATATATTCATAAATCTCGGAAAGTACAGGACGAGTTGCCAGCTCGATAATTAATCTCAGTACGTTGGTGCTCCTGTGTTTGCGTACGGTGATTCCGTTCGCCTCATTAAAGATCCGCTACGCCGGCGCGCCGCGCGTAGGAAAGAGTAGGAAGGAGGACGGAAGCGGAAGGTTCGAGAGCCGAAGCGTACGAAAAAAAGGAAGCTAGACGCCTGGGAAACTGAAAGCGCGTTGCTTACGAGTCAAATAATATTTTCTTTCAAATGGCTCCCGGTCCCTTATTTCCCGTCCTCTTTTTTTCAGCGTCTCTAGCGCCGAGCTAGCGGAGCGCAATATTAATCAGGCTTCAATAGGTCGAACGTCTGAACCCGCATCAGGAAACGTTCGTCCAATCGGGCTGAAAGCATTCTCGTTGGACGCGTTGCTTTCCGCCGATCCTCGTCGTCCTGCTGATGCAATGCTGAACTGGCCATCAAGGTCTGCTGTATACGGATTTGCATAAGGCATTCGTCAGTCGAACGTAAGCCGACGCGGTCCGAATTTCGCTCGACCGCACCACCTTTCGATCATCCCGAGAAACGAACCATTCCTCGATTGTTCCGATCACACTTGTAGATCCTACGGTGGCTCCAAAAACTATTGGCATACTAAATTGTTGACTTTCAAAGGGGTATCCTAGTCCAGAGTTGCGTATTTCAGGCCCTTCTTAGGATTCTTTTTGTAAGAAAATAAAAGACTTTTCCATAGTGGTTTTTTGCGCATACTTTTAGTAGTATCTGAAGTGTAGAATACATTTTTTTTTCAACCCCAAATATTTAAAAATCTTTCTAAAAGAAATTCAAAAGCCAGTGTAGGGTAAAGTGTCCAAATATGGTATAGTCGCCTATTATGGCACTACCTTATATCTTGTAAAGGAGAAGTCGCACTCCGGTGGAGAAAATCCTCAAACAATAGTTTACCATGTTTACTCAACAGCGTCCAGTGCAGACCCACCATTTTAATGTCTCCACGTGTTGAATATTTTTTTGGTTAGATTTTCGATTGCATCTTTTTCGAGGAAAGTAAGTGATTTCGAAGTGTTTGAACATATCTGTAGTTTCAGATTATATTAATGTTTTATATTAATGTTTATTTAATTTATATTATTTAATGTTATTATTTATGTTATTTAATTTATATTAATGTTTGCCAACTGTTGGTTCGGGCTGAAATCCATTTTCTCTTTGTCAGTGGTTAGTATTATCAGTCCACGTGGAGTTCCCAATATGACACTACCAAGGGCTCCCTAATATGGGTATAGCTGTTGACATTCTTGGTGTGGGTGCCGAATGTGGCACTAGGTGTCATATTAGGGACTCAAGGTGTACCATATTAAGACCCCCTTTCGCTGGAACCTCCAAATGACACACAACAAAAAAAATATTCTTCCTAAGCTGTATTAATTTTTGAACAAACTTGACCCCAGAATCTTATAGGAGGGAAATGCATCTGCAACTGGTAATTCTTTGGTCGAACAAGAGCATCCTAATATAATCAAAAAATGACATCAACAAAAAGTGGTTCATTAGGGACTCAAGGTGTACCATATTAAGACCCTCTTTCGCTGGAACCTGCAAATGACACACAACAAAAAAAATATTTTTCCCAAGCTGTATTAATTTTTGAACAAACTTGGCCCTAGAACCTTATAGGGAGGAAATGCATCTGGAACTGGTAATTTTTTGGTCGAACAAGAGCATCCTAATATAATCAAAAAATGACATCAACAAAAAGTGGTTCATTAGGGACTCAAGGTGTACCATATTAAGACCCTCTTTCGCTGGAACCTGCAAATGACACACAACAAAAAAAATATTTTTCCCAAGCTGTATTAATTTTTGAACAAACTTGGCCCTAGAACCTTATAGGGAGGAAATGCATCTGGAACTGGTAATTTTTTGGTCGAAAAAGAGCATTCTAAAATCATCAAAAAATAACATCAACGAAAAGTGGTTTATATTTGGGCACTTTACCTTGTAGTAGGTCGCTGAATTCGTTTTTACATCGGATATAATAATATGTATTTAAAAATATATAGTGCTATTTTAAACAGAGGTGACCTAGTTTCTTATTGCATAAAAATATTTTTCTTAATTTTTATTATCGACCTCTATTCCCTTCAAAGTACTGAATAACATCCACACTTCCATTCGAAACATTTTCTTGTTACATTGCCCTAAATGCCTAAAGTTGCAAGGCAACAATAATTAATTCCAACGTTTGTCACCGACAATGAGACTCGTCCTGCACGCAACGGTGCAATTTATCGAATCTGGAGACAGTACTTCATCGTGCGTAATTGCCATCACGAAGAAGTCGAGAAGAACAATGGGAGAAAATAAGAAGAAAGTAAGGTGTCATTATTATTATAAAAAAGGACCGGTGTATTTGCATGAAGAATTCTTATTGCCCGCGAAGAGATGGGCTTTGCTATCGCTGCTAAAGCCCGACTACCGCCCGGCTCCAATGGCCATTACTCTGCTTGTCATAGCGTAGCAGTGGAACAAGTTGAAATATGCAGTCGGTCGTCTAGCCGTTTTCTACAGGGCGCGGCGTTGTTAAATCGGAAGTTAGTATTGTTCGAAATGTGTTTCGAGTAAACATCATTAGCGACCATCATAATATATTTCCCTCGTTTTCGGAGTCGACAGTTTGTGCAGTCGTCTTTCACTCTCGAGCGTCCTTGATTTTTTTCCAGAATTGTAATACATTATCCACAGGGTGGAGCACCTGAACAACTGGGTTGCTATTGGTAATATTAAGTCAATCGGAATGTTCCGTCCGTTTAGCGTCCAGTAGCCGTAGCTCGAACTGTCGTTAACTATAACGTCTAAAGTAAGGTTAACTTGTTACTTTGGACATCTTTCAATAAAATTCAATACATAACAATGTACGCTTGCATCAATAACATCGTTTTTTTTCTACATTGAAAATGTCGGAATTTGAGCCGAATCAGCGTCATTTGCGCGAAGTGTTAATCTTTTTCTTCAATTGGAAGAAAACTGCAGCTTAAGCTCATCGAATGATTGTAGACGTTTATGACGATAATGCTGTTTCCGATAAAACATGTAGAGAATGGTTTGGACGCTTTAAAAATGGCGATTTTACTGTGAAGGACAAAGAGCGTTCTGGACGGCCACGAGTATTCGAAGACGAAGAATTGCAGGCATTGGTGGATGAAGATCCATGTCAAACGCAAAAACAAATTGCAGATACGTTAAATTCTGCTCAATCTGTCATTTCCGATCGTTTAAAGGCCTTGGGGAAGGTCTACAAGGAAGGGGGTCCCATATAAACTCAAGCCAAGAGACATTGAAAAGCGAAAAACCATCTGCGAAATTCTGCTTGCGAAACGTCACAAAAGTTGTCAAAGAAACGTTAGAAGCACTTCGCTGGGAAATGCTACCCTATGCGGCTTATTCGCCAGACTGTGCCCCTTCTGACTATCCCTGACTGGATAACCTCCAAAGATGACTCATTCTTTCGTCGCGGAATTCGCTTGCTGCCCGAAAGATGGGGAAAAGTCATCGCTAACGATGGACAATACAATTGATTAATGTACTTTTTCATTTTGTTTCTTAAGGGGGAACTATACCCTCGGATTGTAATCAGAAAGGAACTAGAATCTTACTAGATTTTGGGTCGAAACATGGGTTTGCGCGAATCGACTTTTTGTTCTTATTTGAGCATATTTTGGGCTGGGTGAGGACTCATTCTGTAGAGGAAGGTTAAATACAGCCCGCTCTTCTCATGATTTAACGAGATTATGTTTATATATAATAATATGAGTGTCCAAAGTAGAGAAAACAATCGAGAAAAATAACCGCAGATTTCAATGTATTTTTCTGTCTCAAACAGACTTTTTTGACTAATATGATGAGAAGAGCGCGCCGTGATGAACCTTCCTCTATCAAATGAACCTTTGTGCAGCTCAAAATATGCTCGTATAAGGACAAAAAGTCGATTCGCGTGATTTCCCTTAAATAAAGTTCTACTTTTTGTCAAAAAACGGACGGAACTTTCCGGTTGACCTAATAGATAGACAGCGGATTATATGCGTTTATGATGTATACAGACAGTAATATCAGAAAAATTTAGAAACACTGTTGTATTCTTTCCAACCTATTAAATATATCAACCCTGGAACGTCACAATTATTGTTTGAGACACGAACTTCAGATTCGGGTCTCAGAAACCCAGAGTTCTTCGCGGTTTAAAAAAGAAAAAAAAGTAAAAATACTCGACGAGGCCTTTAAAAGCGAACTCGTACCCACGTTTAATGTAAGCATCGATTGAACTTTTGTCGGAAATATTCGGCTTACTTCACCTACGACCCATATTTCTTCTTCTGTTTCGCCGTTTCATTATTCTTTCATTCTGTGTCAGATGCCTAACAATACCTCGAGCTCCCGTGCTAAAATGACTGAACGGTTGCTCACGAGATATTCTGGAACTGTTCAACATCTATAAAATATCCATTCTTCCTTCGTCCATATAAAACAACTCCGAAAGTTACAAGAATATTCGTTCCCCTGTAAATGCATTTCAAATAGACATGGACTGCCTCGCAATTCATTCACCCATATTTGGATTCGATTTTTGCAAAGGAAACAGTTATCTTAAATAATCTCAAGAGTCTCTTTGAAGTACAACATTTTTGGGACACCCGTATCTTAGAGAACTATAGTGAGGCTAAAGATGTTAACCCTCAGCACTCGAATACAACACAGAATATTTTTCTTTTTATTTAATGCGATTTGAATCTCCATTTGTTTGTTGAATATTGTTTACATTACTGAATAAGTTGATATCGAATCAATTGCTAAACATTTAAGTAGTGTACGAGGTGTTATATCAATTTCATATCCATAAAAAAAAATCATATAGAATGGAATTCTTCTACATCAGAAAAAATGTTTAATTTTCGAGTTAAAATAGCTCCGAGTGCAAATGGTTAAATATAAATTTCGTTCCAATAGTATTAGATGATTGCATATCATTGCATTTGAAAATCAAATTCAATGGTTAAATTTTAAAGAATACAAATTCATTAATCGATTATACACATAGTCACCATCTTTTCTAATTGCAGAAAATCTAACCATTTTTTAATTTTAATTTAACCGATCTTTAACGAATCTTTAAAGTTTAACCATTGAATTTTATTTTCAAATCGGGCACGAACTTATGCAATCATCTGATATTTTCTAAAAATATTAATTTTCAAGTTGATCAAATATTTCGGATGTCTGATCGACTTTTAAGAAACACTTTTTGTCAGTCATGGAACAAGTAAATACAAGTCGGTCCTGATTGAATCGGACGCAATGTTAGCGCTAATGTAAATGTCTCGCGAACCGCAACACGTTTCCAGCGTTATCGCCAGCAAAATGTGCACACAGTCGCTGGCCATTCGAAAACTTCCCGAATTAAATTATTCGTCCCTTGTCAGCCTTTTAAGCGTTACAATTCCAAATGTTACCATAAATTTCTGGAACGTCTGTGAAATAACGTAGTGCCTCCTCTCTCCTTCGGGAGCCATTGTGCTCGACGTCTATTTTTGTTCCGCGAATGTACAAGTTAAAACAGCACTCCACGTAACCGCTTTTAAATTGTTTATTCCTTCGCAACCTACTTTCACCGAATTTATGGAGCGACATTATTTCCGGACGAATAAAACGACGGATGTAACGAACACTGTTGACTGATATTGTTTCAATTACCTTAACTTTGTACTACACCCCAGAAATGTGGAACTACAGTGTTCCCGCGATTGTTGTGAGAAACGAATTGTCTCAGGAAACGAAATGGTACAACTACGTTTTTTATTACCACGCTTATATTAGCTTGCCGAGTTGTCGTTGTTGTATGTGTCAAATCTTGTAATCGAATTTTAAACCACTTACCGACGAGCTAGAGACTTGAAACTTTAAACATAGCTCAGAACTGGACGACAATGCAATATTAAAAAAACAAAGTTTTACAAAAACTGTGTGTCTAGGAGAACAAAAAATTTTATATTAACCGTCACACCTCTTCGCGCGACGCACGGTAGTACGACATCGCGTTCAGCGATCCCCACTCCGCGCGCCAGCGCTCCCTACTCCACTACGCGTTCCCACTCCGACTCATCCCCATTCCACTGACCCGCTTCGCAGTGATGGTAGGTAAGGCGCTTTTTTCCCGCATGTGCGAGTTTCGTCAGGACCGTATCTACGTCCGAAGTTTGTGGGGAACTGTGGCGGCTTTGGCGCTGCCCTACGGCAGGGGCCAAAAATTAGCGGGGCGGCCAAGGTAACCGATCTTCGTACATGACTGAGGCCGTCCGAGGTTAGAATAGTCGCGCATGCACGAAAAAAGCGCCTTACCTACCATCACTGCCGCCTAAGGGCTCCCCCCGAGTAGTGGGGATAAAAAAGTCACATCATCCTCATACCCAAAGGTCACATCAATCGCGGGAACACTGTACTTCATTTAGAAAACTGGAAAAATATAAAACAGCAATAACCTATAAGTGGGGGATCTCTTTAAGAATTTTATTATACAATATTATTTGCAACGTATTAAAAAACTACGTAGAAAAAATATTGATTTCTTACGGCTTCTGTTTTTTTCCCATCACAGTAGAAAATTTCGCATAAAAATCCACAGTTCGATAATCTCGCATTGAACAGGATCCTCATGCTTTTATCGTTCTTATGAGCCCGTAATAACCCGCTGAAAGAAAGCGATTATTCAGACACGAACTGTCCGATCGTTTAAAATGCCAGACATGAGGGAGAAGGAGGCAACGCCGGGGATTCACGTTATCGTAACAAGGGGTTGGAGTTGGCTTGCGCAAAAATGTAACGAGAAAAGTGCTTATTAGGAAGGGACGAGGGTTTCCTGGTGATGCAAAAAACGAAAGGGGTTCGTTCTTTCCCGATCTAATGTAAGTGCTGGGTGAAAAAGAGCACGGACGATGAAGGGCTGATTGGTTGCCAGCGAAGGCTGCGTTGCTGCCGGAAACGTGAGTCTGCCTTCAAGCTTGCTTAATAGACACGTCAAACTTCTAAATACAGTATCCTAACCTTCATTCGAGAAACAATGGATTCAACTTTCACCCAATACAAGAGTCAATTCTCAATTTCCGGAATTCTATGAACTGTCTTATAGTTCCCCAAATTTTGTAATTAAAAATATACATATACTCGCTTTTACGCCTTCTGAGGAGGGATTTAAATGTACAAGGCGTCCCAATGATGCTGTACCGCCTTGAAAGTTATCGAATTTCGCCGCGTACAGTGTTATAATGATTGAAACATAATATAATCGTCGGGTGACCTGTGTTTTAATTGAATAGTTCAACGAACATTGTGAAACGCGGAGGGCTATATTTAATGTGACGTCCATCAGCAGGGGAACAAAAGTGCAGATGTTTCAGAAACAAATCGAAATTAGTTACGGAATTATTAATGCAGCGCTAGTTCCGCTATTTAAACGACATAACGGCATTAACGATAATTAAACGTCACCTAGTTGCACGAGTGCTGAAACGAAATCACGATATTACGTTTCTGCAGCGAATAATAAATCAACCGTGACAAGTAACAATTTAATATCGCCGTATCAGCAGTTTATGCGGGCCGATTAAAACATTCCCCACCCAATTCTTCCAGCTACCAGGCCGATTTATTTGTGCCGCAACAATATTTTACGAGTGAAATGTAAAACAGTAAAGGACTAGAAAACTTTCAAGAACGTCGCAATGTTGTTTTTAATGCAATGAAGTCGTTAAGTGATGAAATCAACTTTTATTTTATACCTGTTTCCCACGATCAACGAAGAACATTTTTATTTTGCATAAAGATTCGCAGTAGGGATTGCAATCCCGCGCCATTTTCAATCCCACGGGATTGATGTGGGATTTATTTCAATCCCGCGGGATCCCGCGGGACTAAGGATTTAGGTCTTCAATCTCATATATATTTAATAAAGAAACAAATTTTACTTAATGAGAGATAATCATCTTTAATCTAATTAATCTAATAAGATGACTAATAAGTCAAAATTTATTAACAGAATACATATAAAATCTAAATCTACGTAAATTCAAATTAAAATAAATCTCTTTTTGGAAAACAAACTATAATTGATATATACATATACGTGTCTAATTGTATAAAATATATAATATAATAATTCGTTATATCTATAATAATTATTAGAAGAAGGTATTTAAATAAAAAATTTTTTCCTTTACCAAAATGTTGGTTAAAACTTAAAAATAACTATAAAAATTGTTTAGAACGAACTATATGTAATCGACCTGTCTGTGAATATAATTTTAATTAGATTAAAATCTGAAAAATGTGAAAATTACAAGAACAAATTTTAACTTGTAGAACTTTGAAAATATGATCGTAAAGAGCAAAGTCTATTAATTGTTGTATCTTCTAGTTAGGTCATCAAGTCATTACAAAAAGATATCCTGCAGCGGAAAAAGCTCGTTAAGCCTCTACACTTGTGAAGGTCGAATAATTAAAAAATATTCGTAAGCCCCATACGTAAATATTTCCCCTTTTTGCCGAAATCTCATCTCTTTATTTAAGTTTTGTCGATATCTTCATGACAGACCATCGAAATAGTTCTTCGTGCGCGTCGTCATTCGCGAAATTTTTGGACGCATAGTCCCGCAAGATTTGCGGGATTCCGCATCCCCTATTTAAGAAATGCGGGACCAAAAAATGAAGCGGGATCCTGCAGGATTGCGGGATTGCAATCTCTAGTCCGCAGTCTACCAATAACGAAACTTATCACTTCGGGAATCAGAACATTTTTGGAACACCCTGTATAATAGAAGCATATCGTGCTACAGCAACTTCTGAACCAAAAGAGGGAACACGTGGAACCGCAAAAAGCGGTTAGTCGCGGTGTAATTGAAAACAATCGGCGTAAGTAATTTTCTGGAAGTACTTTCGCGAGCCGGCTCGATTAATCTCTCTCGAATCGAAATCGTTGTAGAAGTAATCTGCATTTTCGGGAGCCATTAACTATCACTGAATGTATCTCTTTAGTTACGAGACCGATAAACGCGTCAGACCGCATGATGGATTGCCATTGCAAGTATCCGGCAGCATTCAGTCTCGCGATTTCAGAGCTACTAAATCAGCCGTTTCTAAAGGTCCGCGGTCACTTTGATACTCGCGGCATTAAAAGCGGGCTAAAGTAGTTACTACGATCTGTCAACTCCGATAACTAATCTGGAGGCTTGCGTGCGCCACCCGCGTTTTCAATCGGTGACGTACGATGATAAATTTGATAACACGCGAAACTCTCTAGTCACCGGTGAAAAAATTCGAAGCGAAGTTTTAGGGGCGCGAAAGATCGCTGCCGAGATTACACTCGTGTTACGATGCAGCGAACTGCGTACTGATTGTACGAAGGCGATTCATCGTTCAAACTGCAAGTTATAATTAACAGCGAAATACAGAAAACATTTGACCGGCTGTAGATCGAATTCACACAGTGGGCGAGAAACCGATCTTTTTGGACAAAAATCTGCCGACAATTCAGTTTTTCATCGATTCAATTGGAATTTTTTTAAAAATGTTCGTGGAGGACTATACTTTGATGACGTGCTGCGCGAAAATCGTTAACTGTCACAAGAAATCAAGAATCCTTATCTACAAAACCCAATAACTCCGATACTTCATCCGCCCATACCATAAATTTGTATGTCTCAGCTGAGTTGGCGACACTTCTTAAGGGGGTTGTATAGGCTCGTATTGTAACTAGAAAATACCTAGAATCTTACTAGAAAAATGGGTCGAAACATGGGTCTGCGAGTTTCCACTTAATGTCCTTATACGAGCAAATTTTCTGCTGATTGAGGGCTCATTCGAAAGAGGAAGGTTCACCGCATGGTGCTCTGGTCATGAGGTTAACGAGATTATGTTTATATCTAATAATATGAGTGTCCAAAGTAGGGAAAAAATCTAGGAAAAAAACACGCAGATTTCAATGCATTTTTCTGTCTCCAAAAGACTTTTTGACTTATATGATGACCAGAGCGTGGTGTGATGAACCTTCCCCTTTAAAATGAGCCCTCACCCAACCCAAAATTTGCTGAAATAAGGACAAAAACCGTCAGCGCGCAGACCCACTTTTTCGATCGAAAATCTAGTAAGATTCTAGTTATTTGCTAGATATTTGCTATTTAGGAAAAAAATTATTTTCTCCTTTTCAGTGCATTTTAATATAAGCGTGGTTTTTAGAAAGTTTCTTTTTATTTACCTGGTGTTGCTGCATATCGTCAGAGATGTTACTACCCATTTAAATCGTTAATTTTATTTCGTTACATTTAATTTCAATCACTCAAACATTTTTCAACGTACAAACAACAATTCCATGGTGATAACACTAGTAATATTATCTGGAAAATAGGAAAGAGTTGCCAGAAAATTAATACACTAACGAAATGAAACAATTAAATGGCAAGAAATTTTGTTCCTCGCGTTCAACAGAAAAAATCACCAACAAAACATAAAGAAAAGATGTTCGTTTGTCATCGATAATTCTAATCAATCGATAATAATCGGTTCCCTCATCGTGCGGACACAGCATGCGGGTCAAATCGATAATGAACTTCAATATTTGCAAATAAATATTACGCTGTCACAAGGTAATGTCTATACACCGTTCATAGTATTCGAATAATATTGATTTGATGCATGCAACGACGCATTACTGGAAATTGAACGCTTTCAGAATTAGTCACTAGAACAGCGAAATTCACCGGTAAAGAACCGCCACGGAATTGATTTGGAAAGAGGAGAAGGGAAAAAATAGAAGCGATCCTTGCCGATTGTGATTCATCTTGATTTTCAGCGTCGACGATTCCTTTTGTCCTCGAGACCGAAAATTTGGTCTTCGGCCGCGATGTAGGACGAGGCTTTGATCGGCGGAGCTTGATTTCACCGAAGATCAGAGGTGGCGCATTCTCTTTCACCGAGGTCTCGCATGCGAAACCGCTGCCGGTGGGTCACTCGACTTTTCGATGAAAATCCGCAATCGCTTGCAAAGCAGGCTCGACGTTGCTGAACGAACGAAAAAATGTGAACGGCCAGAGAGACCGAGCTCTCGCGCGAGGAAACCTTCGCAAATATTTCACCATCTTCTATTGCTGTCGCCACATCGACACATTTCTCTCTCTCCCTCTCGAATGTCCGTTTATTTCTGCGAGTCTTGCTTTTTGACCATCGGGACTTGCGTCATTTCGATGGAATCATTTTCTAGCAGCCAGTTCAACTTATTGGCAAATAACAATTCTAAATAACAATTTTTTTCGTGAATTGCACGACACAGAAACCATACAACACGTCCTTTCCACTGGTAAAATTGCATTAAAAATAAGTAAAATATAAAGAAGTTCCAGTATTGCACTAGTATTGTCTCACCGATACGCTATTTTTTGCTGCACCTTCGGCAGCAATTTTTATTTTAGTATCTAACTCTAACCTTAGTTGTCTAACTCGAAAAACGGGTAAACTTTACTTTACCGGACTCAGAATTAGCACCTATCTCCTAATTATGATGTATTTGAAGTTTCGATCCTCTAGCATCAATGGTTCAGATGTTATGCTTGCTTAAAGTTGAGCATTTTTGAGAGGTAAGGACTGTCAAAAACACTGCAGATTGCTCAACTTCAAGCAAGCATAACTCCTGAACCATTGATTCTACAGGTCCGAAACTGCGATGGAACATTTGAATTGTATTTCTATGTTCGCACACTTTCATATTTCTATTAATTCGAACGCGAGAGGTTCCATGCTTTATTTCTGAGCGTCGGTGATCGTGTACATGAAGCGTAGCTGATGAACATTCTTTTGTGAAATTACGAACGCGATTGCACGAAAGGAGTTTTCACCGAGTGATCACGAAAATGTGCAGCAAGAAGTGCACTCTTTGCTAAGAGAACAGTTCCATCCCGATTAATTGGTGCTTTCTACCGGAATACCCGAGCTCCTGTTGAACAAATGGCGGAATTGAACGCACAAGCGGTCTCATCAAAATCCCTTGAAACTTCAGGTGTCGCGGTAGCGTCAATATTATTCGAACTAGAAACAATCTGGCTTCGAATACGTACAAAGAAAAATGCGAATGTGACAATGATAGTCCCAATTACAAAGCGCGCCGCTTTTCATTACTGCGACTGGCTTTCCAATCACGCAACAAGCGCCGCAAGTCAAATAATATTCACCGTGTTCCGAAGCCATGTTGCGCTGGTACGTTCGATTCAAAATCCTGCGGATTCTATACTGCAACCTTTGTTCTCCATTTGTTTCAGTTCTCCATTTTATTTTGCGCTCAGCTGGAAGGTACATATTTACGGACCGGTTTGACAATTCGAGCTTATGTCGACTCGCGAAACGCAATTTATTAAAGAGACAGCGGATTTTATGCATTTGCGACAGAAATGAGTGTTTTTTGAAACAGTGAAAATATATCAGAAGAATTTAGAAACACTGTTATATTATTTTTAACCTATTAAACGTATTACGAAAGAAAATAAATTTCTATTTCACTCGAGATTGTTGAAATCCAGATGGAAAATTTTTATTTTGCGTAAAGATCCGCTGTCTAGACACGAGCAGAGTTGAGAAAATTTTGAAAAAAGTTTTCTTGGAAACTAGAAAAAAACCCATTTTATTTGAAATTTTTCTTTAAATAAAATTTCTGCCCAACACTTTAAAATCCACTTGGAAAAAAACCCACTTTATTCGAAATTTTTCTTTAAATAAAATTTTTGCCCAACTCTTTAAAACCCACTTTATTCGAAATTTTTATTTAAATAAAATTTCTGCCCAATTCTTTAAAACCCACTTGGAAAAAACCCACTTTATTCGAAGTTTTATTTGAATAAAATTTCTGCCCAACTCCTTAAAACCCACTTGGAAAAAACCCACTTTATTCGAAGTTTTATTTAAATAAAATTTTTGCCGAACTCTGGACACGAGTCTTATCACATGACAAACTCCGACAAAGTAAAAATTGTTTAGATAAATACTGGTAACAGACTGGGATATGAATTTATATATGAAAATGTTTAAACATCAAAAAACTACATTCAATGTTAGAGGTAGTATTAACTGTTGTTTTATGAAAGAAACATTCGTCGTAAATGATAAAAATAATAGTATAAACGTAATCCTTAGAGGATTCATCGGATTAATTCCGTTCTAAATGGGAGCTGGAGGTCGTAATTTAAATGAGCCCTCGAAAAAATGCGTAGTCCGCACGAGAAGGTCGAAGCTATTTTTCATCGAGCGTGCTTGCTTACAATAAAAACGCGGAGTTTTCGGTACGATATCCTGAATCGAGAGTCCTCTCCCAGCAACAAATAATTCAGTGATTTGTGCCTCCCCAATGTAAGAATATTATTTACGACGCCGTAAATTACAGCGATTCGTTCCGGCAGGCCACCGAGAAACGCAACGTCGAGATTAATATTAGAACGATTGAATAGAACGACGGCACAACCGTATTGAATCGCGTTCAATCGGATTGCTCGAGCCCACGGGAAAACTGAATATTAATTTCCTGCGTTAGAAGTGACTTTGAAAATCTCAAAGTCGAGCATCAAACGTTCGTTGCTAGGCCTGATCCAGGTCATTCTGTTTCCCTGCGCACACAAATCGTACATTCGAAGTTGTAAAATACAATGAAAGAAAATCTTGGGGTAAACTTCACTTTATCGGACTCGGAATTAGTACCTTTCTCCTACGAATTATGATGTATTTTGGTATGTAATCCAGTAGAATTAAACGAGGAGAATCTAGGAATCGAAGTTTCGATCCTGTAGGATCATTGGTTCAGGAGTTATGCTTGTCTAAAGTTGAGCATTTTTGACAGGTAAGGGCCTGTCAAAAACACTGCAGATTGCTCAACTTTAATCGACCATAGCTCCGCAACCATTGATCCTAGAGGATCGAAACTTCGATCTGCAGATTCTCCGGGTACAAATCTACTGGATTACGTACCAAATACATCATAATTTATAGGAGAAAGGCACAAATTTTTGAGTCCGGTAAAGTGAAGTTCTATCATTTTCATGTGAATATACACCCCCGCTCAAAAGTATGTGGATACTTATCGTTGTATTTGTCTAGAATTATTAGACGATGTTTCGATCCTGTAGAATCAATGGTTCAGAAGTTATGTTTGCTTAAAGTTGAGCAATCTGCAGTGTTCACCTGTCAAAAACACTGCAGATTGCTCAACTCTAAGCAAGCATAACTCCTGAACCATTGATCCTACAGGATCGAAACTTCGATTCCTACGTTCTCCTCGTTTAATTCTACTGGATTGAGGAGACGGGCACAAATTTTGAGTCCGGTAAACTAAAGAGCAGCCAAATCTTGTATAGAGCTGGCAAAAAAGAGCTCCACGCTACCCTCTCCGATCACTATCGGCGGAGAGGGTGTGCGCAAGAGCATTTCCCCATCGCCCTTAAACAAAAAAAAGAAATAGTGACAAAAAGGTCCTTGTTGTGTCACCCTGGATGTTGATATTATTACAGCATTGGTAATACGCTACGCTATTTACCCGAATCTGTTGGCCATCTGTACACTCGCGTAAGCTGGCTTAAATCATGGTTCCATTGAAGAGATTCGGGGGAACACGGAAGTTCAAGGTATTCAAGTGAGCAACCCGTATTGCGCCGATGTCGAATCTTTAATTAGTTGGCATTGTTTGGTTAGTTAGCGGGCAGGAACAGGATGGTGGTAACTGGAATGAAGATTGCCTGTCGTCAGCAAATTGCTGCCGAGAACAGCAAGCTGTGTGTACCGAGTTAGGCGGAAGATATCGACTGGGAAACGGTTACTTCGGTGTTGGCTGTTCACAACGGGACCACGCGTGATTGATCTCGATCCGCATGATTAGGCTGGATCCTGAGTACGCCATAAACTGCGTGTGATTATATTTTCCTTTTCGCGGACGGCAGTAAAGCGGCGCGCCGTAAAGAGGACGAGAGTGATAATAAATTCTTTCTCGCGCCGGGCTTTCTTGTTAAATGTAATAAAAACGCGGGCCCTGCGCGTACAGTAAAGTAACGCATAAAGTGAATAATGACGCTTGTTACGGCGCGTATTTTCCTATTTAATGGGATACGTTGCACCGTGATACAATGCGCCGTCTGGCTCTGATTATTCGTGAGGCTTCGCTGGCCGCAACGTTGCTGCCAATTAGAATCAAAGTTTGTGGCCGAGACACCTGCAGCATTCCCGGAATACCGTGGACAGCCGAGATCAAATTAACTTCTTCCGGCTAATCTTCCTCGGACATTCTTTGGACGTACGCTGGAATTCACGATTCGCGAAGTTGCTCACCCCGTGTCGCTTCAACAGGCTTCAGCTTACAATTAGATTATCGAGCACATCTGATTCCGCAGCAATGCCCAACTTGAATGAAATGCGAAGGGTGTTGTTTGTGCCAAAAAACAAAGTATAGATGATAATTATTAGACAGCGGATCTTCATGCAAAATCAAATTTTTGTGCATCAATCACAAGATACAGGAGCTAAGTGAACATTTATTTTCGTCGTTAATAATTTTAATATGTTGAAAACACTATGTTGACATTTTTCAATCCTTTGTTTCTGACAAAAAACTCATTTTTGTCATAAATGCATAAAGATCTGCAGTCTAATAATTATCAACGACTGGACCGCTGCTTCAGCACAGTCCTCTGAGTATTACACCTGGTGTCGCGCCTATAACCCGAAGGATAAGCCACTATTGTAAGACTAAATGGAAACGATTCAATAGTGCTTGGATGCTCTGTGCTCTTTACTTTACCGGGCTCGAAATTTACGCCTTTCTCCTATAAATTATGATGTATTTGGTATGTAACCCAGTAGAATTAATCGAGGAGAATCTAGGAATCGAAGTTTCGATCCTTTAGGATCATTGGTTCAGGAGTTATGCTTGTCTAAAGTTGAGCATTTTTGACAGGTAAGGGCCTGTCAAAAACACTGCAGATTGCTCAACTTTAAACCAGCATAACTCCTGAACCATTCATCCTACAGGATTAAAACTTCGATCTGCAGTCGCCCCGGGTACAAATCTACTGGATTACATACCAAATACATCATAATTTATTTGGGAAAGGCACACCAGTCGAAATAGTAGCAACAATAACGATAATAATTTGTCTCTTTCGCACACTTTCCAGTTCAAGAGAAGAATCATTAAAAGTATGTAAATTGGCCAGATTCCACATTTATAATGTTGTACAAAACTAAACCTTGCCGAAGTTTAATAGAAATCTGATCCCTCTCGAGAAATTTTATAATTGTTTACAATTTTCGATCGGTTTAAATTATGTATTACTAATTAGTCGCGAACGAATGAACATACATGTATGCAGACAGCATGTCGATGCCCACGCATGCTGCAAATTGTAATAAATGTTAGCAATGCATGTCGAAGTGAAATAATGCGATTGGCCATTTCGTGTTGGTTACACGATCCGATATTACAAAATGTTTACCCGGTGGCAATCAGATTTCAGGAGGAATTGAAAATTACTGTACTGGCGAAGTGTGACACGTCGAAATCTAATTAGCAACAGAGTAGACTAGAGTAGAAAATTTTGTTAAAGTATTTTCATAAATTGAAGTACATAACGAGTGTCCTGTGTTGTCATTAAAAGAGAATAAAATTATTGTTTCTCTTATGAAATTACTGGACTGCGGATCTTTATGCAATTATGGCTGTTGAAAATTTTCGAGAAGTGCCAAGATAAAAAATATGACAGAATTTAGTTGCAAGCTTATGGACAACAGTGCGAGATATCTCGTCGATGTTCCTTCAGTGTGACGGAGAACATCGTCTGGTGTAAGGGCTAGTTTAGAGATTTGTTTAATAATAATTAAACTTTGTTATTCATCCTTATTTTTTCATAACATTGTTATGGATGCGTTCGCGACATTTTTCTGATTAAAACGAGCCCAAACACGATACACTTCGGATCTCGTTTGCTTTTTTAACGTCAATTCAATGGAACCTCTATTTTGGTTCGGATAACCGAGGTTTTATCTTTTTCGTGGATTACTCGAATAAATGTGCTCCGAATTATGCCGTGTTTGGACTCGTTTTAATCAGAAAAACGTCGCTGATATGTTAATAAAAATTTCATTTGAAAACTCGAAAGTTTTTTAACAATATTTTCGCATATTGCTTAAAATTGCCAAGTTTTCAGATGAACAGAGTTCGTAGGACGCAGTGTATTTATAAACGAATTAGATGGTGCTTTGACTTCCCGAAGTTTCGTTGCTGGGATGCTCTTCTCTGTTCAATTGCAGCGGAATGATACATGCAAATCGTGTTGGTCAAAAGTTAAGGGAACTGAAAAATAATCACCGTTGACACGAATTGAACGAACAAGTGGGAAACTTTTCGGCTGTGTATTCCGCATTCCTTGAGATAAATCTGTGCCGCGAAACAGAAATTTCTAGCGTGTTTGTTACGAATTGTGCTGGAAGGCTGCGTATACTTTCGTATTCATCTTCCTCAGCATCCTGATAGTTCGGTACGATGATTCCGAATAATAGCCACCTCACCGACGTGCTCTGCAATTTTCTGGCGGTCTCGTAATCTATATTGTAATAATACCGCAAAAAAATTTGAAATTGTGGAGTGCTGTGTCTTTTATGCATTGATTCCGGAAGAGCAACCGTTTTCATACTCTCAATACCAAAATTGTGGTTCAGGTTCCAGCCAATCTTTTATCTCACCCTGCGACTATGAAATCGTGTTTGTTTATATTTTATAAAAAAGAATGTTTGTTTATAACTGGTCATAAGCTTGCCAAAACAATTATGCAAGATATTTGTTACCTGAATTATATGTGGACACAATTTTTATTAATTTTTTATTAAAATTAATATGATAGATTTCCCATCTTTTCAAGAAGCAATTAAAGACTGTCAAATTGTGTTCACAAAATACAGCAGAATATCACAAAGACTGTATCACAAAATTAAATGACATTCACGATTTAAGTAAAAACTGAAATGATCAGTTTGGTTATTTGTGTCTTTCAATAACCAAATGCAAGACAATTAGAATTTTTATTACAAAATAATTGTAAATTTCAAGAGCGATAACTAGATTGCAGGTGTGTACACAAATATTGATTGTTACAGTCAAATTGATCAAAGTAGCAATGGAAAAAGGTTAATCGATTTCACTTTTTAGTCTATAAGGAACTAACGAAGACGGAAATTTAATTGAAACCATTTTATCGAATTGGAGAATGTTAACTGTGCGACGAATGCATACTTTATGAACTTGTTATTCTTCCGTGCATCAATCCTGCCTCGCATACATATTCTTACGTAGAATTTACAGAGGAGAAAAGTTTACGGGCCCGGATGGTTTTCTTATTGCTTTCTCTTCCTGCCACCGACAGCTTCTTTAACACTCTGTATGCTCATAAAAAGCTATCTCCCACTTTCTCTTTGGAGACAATAAAATGTTTTGTAACTTCGTGTACGAGCGGAACGTGGTCGAGAGGGTCTATGGAAATAACGAGTTTTAACGGGCTGCTTTTATCTTTCAGCCGCGCTATACAGTCGCAGAAAATGTAGGGCGTGAGAGCACTTCCCTCCTCGTGATTAATTTCTGGATTTAGGTTCTGCACTGAGATTACGATTTCCTCGTGTGGCCCGCATAGTGTGTCCGCGCGATGGGCGGGTCGATTATCAATCGAAACGATCGAGCGGAGCTAACCGATATTACTATCATACCTTAACATTGTTATGGAAGCTTGAAAATCTTTTTTATCCACTATAATACCAAACGAAATAATGAGATTAAGATTTATTAAAAACTCTATACCGTATAAAAAATTCTGAGTAAACTTTACTTTACCGGACTCAAAATTTGTGCCTTTCCCCAATAAATTATGATGTATTTGGTATGTGTAATCCAGTAGAATTAAACGAGGAGAATCTAGGAATCGAAGTTTCGATCCTGTAGGATCAATGGTTCAGAAGTTATGCTTGCTTAAAGTTGAGCAATCTGCAGTGTTTACCTGTCAAAAACACTGTAAATTACTCAACTTTAAGCAAGCATAACTTCTGAACCATTGATCCTACAGGATCGAAACTTCGATCTGCAGCAGTCCCGGATATAAATCTACTGGATTACATACCAAATACATCATAATTTATAGGAGAGAGGCCACAAATTTTGAGTCCGGTAAGGTAAAGAGTAGATAAAGTCGCCAGTAGATAAAGTGTTAAAATTAAAACTCTTTCTAATTTCATTTTGGTCGACGTTATTTTTATAAACATAAAAATCTAGTTTATGATATTAGTTTCTTTCTATATAGTTCCTTATTTTACGAACTTTCTGTAAGATGTCTTTATCAAGAATCCTTTTCAAGGAAATACATTTTTGGGTCACCCTTTCCCTTTCTATTCGAAGCCGTTTTTGCAACCCCATAACGGGATAGCACCATGCCGGTATTTATACCAAGATAGCCTAGTTAAATTACTCCGTCAACAACGCAAATTCGATCAACCCTCCTAACGACCTAACTTCTTTCGCATGAAGTTTGCCATAATAAATACCCTACAACCCTTAGATTGTTTTCTGAAACGACCATCGCATCGCGGCGATCGATCGCGATGAAAATCGAGGCCGTCGAACTTCCGAGTTACGCTTTCCCCGAGCACTTCACAACGTATAATGATGAAACTCCGCAGCTCTTCATTGTGCTGTATAGTGTATCACGATTATAGTGAGCAAACTAATAACAATCACAACTCATACCGAATTTATTAAAATTTTTTACTGTTTCTCTGGAGAGAGTGTCCTAAATCTGCTGGCGCCTCATCCAAATATCTAGCACAATAGATATAGACCACCCTCGAAGAAGGTGTAATTTCTTGAAACTTGCATCTTGAATTTTTTCAAGATATTCAAAGTATAATTTTACTAGATAATAGTTATCTAGTTTGTATAGTTAATTATATAGTGACGAAACTAGTTTCGATCCTGTAGGATCAATGGTTCAGGAGTTATGCTTGCTTAAAGTTGAGCAATCTGCAGTGTTTTTGACAAGTAAGTCACCTGACAAAAAAGCTTCAAATCGTTCAACTTTAACAAGCATAACTGCTGAACCAGTAAATTCCTAACGTTAAAATTTCAATTTTTTACATTCTCTCGCCAAAATCTGCAGGATTATATTTAAAAAGTTCAAAATTTTTGGCCCCCTAAAGTAAAGTTTACTCTAATCTGGGACAATTGTAATATTAACAGTCTGGAAACATTTCCTGGCGTATGAACACCCAATAATAAAACTCGAAACACTTCAACGCAGGATGAGCAATTAAGTCATAAAGAGTTCACATTAGAACTAGCAACACCAGGAAGCTTCATCTTGAAAAGATTTGAATAGACGTAGAAAGATGAGAAAGTTGACTATATACACCGGCATTTAATCAGCTCATGGACCTAATCTGGTCAAAAGCTTGGTTCTGTAATAAGCTAAACTAAACTGGCATTTAAAACAAAATGAGAGTAAAATATGAAGAAAAACAGAAGAAGAAGAAGGAAACAGTAATAACAACGACGAAATAAATAACAGGCATGAGGAATTTAATAATGAGAAAGATGAAGGAACTTATTGCCTTGTATATCACGATTTAATAGTTCCAGCAATTGTGCACACGAGGAATGCAATAAACGACGCAATCAGACTGTGAATTTTATGCAATTATATACAGTAAGAACGAATAGATGACATTTAAAACAGGGAAAAATTCAAAGAGTTTATAAATATGTACATATTATATGCAACTTTCTAAAATTATTAACGGGAGAATGAAATTTCTATTTGACTCCTCGAACGTACAAATTGGTGCAGAAAAATTTTATTTTAATTTATTCACATTTAATCCATGCCCATTCTTCACTTTTTTTAAGGGAGAAATCATCCCTTCTATTCTTTTAGGTAAGTTCCTATAAATCGCAAACGACGAAAGATATAAAAAAAAATGGTTGAAGTAACAGTTATATCGAATCTCTGGACCCATAAATCTGTCCGACAACTTTTTTGAAAGAAACATATTGTAGAAAATGATTTTTTTAGATATAACTTTTACTTCAACCATTTCTTGATATCTTTTGTCATCTGCGATTTATGAGTGCTCGCGTAGAGGGGCTGGTTCGAATAAAAGGGTCGATTTCGCCCTTAAAATAAAAAACGGGCACGAAGAAAATGTGACTAAATTCTGAATTATGTCTAACGAACGCTTGTGCAAAGTTTCATCGAAATCGAGGTGCATCGGTCACCGGGGCTCCCTTGTCATTAATATTAGTACAGTAAATCCTCTATAGTAGCAAAACGGTTGTACACGATGAATGCAAAAAAATATCCCCTGCACTGTAGTAATTTGTAGTATATCGGTGTGAACCACTACTAATGCGACGCGGAGAGTCGCAGTCGCCGGCACAGTTCAAAGGTCCGTGCGTCCTCACAATGTAACACCAATAGTTAATCTTTTTTATTATTACTTATTTTTTTATGAAACTTTCTCTAATATATTTGTGACATTCTTCTGAACAAAATAAGACCAAACACGATATAATTTCAACTGTATTTAATGGTTTAATTAACGATGAAAGTTTCGGGCGCAAGGAAGGACAGCGTATGGGAAAGAAAGAGCCGCTGAGAGTCGCGCTGTCCTTCCCTACGTTCGGCTCTGTCTTAGAAGCTCAAAAAAAAACAGTGTCCGTCCACGAACTTTGCAAACGAACCTCCCCGAGGTTTTAAAAATTTAAATAACTAATTTTCACGTGGGTCTGTGCCATTGGAAAATTTGTATCTAGCACTAATAGACTTATTATTAACTTGGATCGACAATCGTGGCAATCAGAGCATACGGTACGCACTGATGATCTATGTATACTGCGCTACGGGTGGAGCCTGTATTCGCACTCCTATAGAGGACATGTGTCACCGAGGCATTGGGGTTTGATGTCGTTAACTAAGTTGCACTCGACTTGATTATAATGACTTGGCTTCAAAGCAGCACCCAGGGGTCTTCGGTCATCACGACACCAGGGCAGGCGTGCTACTGAGGCGGTGAACTCAAAGGAACATCCCTCTGTGGTGTCTCGGCGCCTTCCGACACATTCACTGACATTCCTGTTCAATTGTAACAGCCGGCAGCCTAGCTGTTCGCGTTCGAATACGTTTCTACGTGACGAGGTGATGAGACATGCGGGTTATTATTGACTAACGGTGAACCGTGAAGATCACAGTTAACCGACGATTAACCGTATTCTGCTATCGTATCAAGGACTGTGTATGCTGGCGCGTGGCGCGAACCTCGTTTCACGAGGCATTTCATCGGCAGATCAATCTGGCCTGACGTTCGGAAAGCATTAGAGGGTTGCACACCTTTAACCCTTTACGGACGGGGTTTATCTTACAAGCGAATGACCCCAAGTGTCCGACTTCGATTTTGATAATTTTTTGTGAGACGATGGTACATGGATCCCTAATTATCTATGCAAAATATTGGGTGCAGTTACTGAATAGTTTTAAAGATATGATTGATTAAAGTTTCATACCTTGTTTGATGCGAATAGTATCAAACTTTAATAGTTCATTTCTTTGAAACTATTGAGTAACTACACCTAATATTTTGCATACATAATTAGGGATACATATACCATCATCTCACAAAGAATTATGAAAATCGAAGTAGGACACTTGGGGTCCTTCCCTTAGCATTACTGTTCGATGGGAGGCACACGAAGAAAGACACTTAAGGGTGACAATTTCCTCCAGGAAAGTACTGACAATTTCCCTTACTAAATCGATCAATTCTTTTTCCAAATTTTAAACGGCACAAATATTGTTTCGGGCAACTGTTGCTGTGAAGAGATGAGGAAAGAGCAGTCATCAATTTGATAATGAGTAAGGAAAGCATTAGAGGGTTGCACACCTTTAACCCTTTACGGACGGGGTTTATCTTACAAGCGAAGGACCCAAAGTATCCGACTTCGATTTTGATAATTTTTTGTGAGACGATGGTACATGGATCCCTAATTATCTATGCAAAATATTGGGTGCAGTTACTGAATAGTTTTAAAGATATGATTGGTTAAAGTTTCATACCTTATTTGATGCGAATAGTATCAAACTTTAATCGTTCATATCTTTGAAACTATTGAGTAACTACACCTAATATTTTGCATACATAATTAGGGATACATATACCATCATCTCACAAAGAATTATGAAAATCGAAGTAGGACACTTGGGGTCCTTCCCATAGCATTACTGTTCGATGGGAGGCACACGAAGAAAGACACTTAAGGGTGACAATTTCCTCCAGGAAAGTACTGACAATTTCCCTTACTAAATCGATCAATTCTTTTTCCAAATTTTAAACGGCACAAATATTGTTTGGGGCAACTGTTGCTGTGAAGAGATGAGGAAAGAGCAGTCATCAATTTGATAATGAGTAAGGAAAGCATTAGAGGGTTGCACACCTTTAACCCTTTACGGACGGGGTTTATCTTACAAGCGAAGGACCCAAAGTATCCGACTTCGATTTTGATAATTTTTTGTGAGACGATGGTACATGGATCCCTAATTATCTATGCAAAATATTAGGTGCAGTTACTGAATAGTTTCGAAGATATGATCAATTAAAGTTTCATACCTTTAATCGTTCATATCTTTGAAACTATTGAGTAACTACACCTAATATTTTGCATACGTAATTAGGGATACATATACCATCATCTCACAAAGAATTGTGAAAATCGAAGTAGGACACTTGGGGTCCTTCCCTTAGCATTACTGTTCGATGGGAGGCACACGAAGAAAGACACTTAAGGGTGACAATTTCCTCCAGGAAAGTACTGACAATTTCCCTTACTAAATCGATCAATTCTTTTTCCAAATTTTAAACGGCACAAATATTGTTTGGGGCAACTGTTGCTGTGAAGAGATGAGGAAAGAGCAGTCATCAATTTGATAATGAGTAAGGAAAGCATTAGAGGGTTGCACACCTTTAACCCTTTACGGACGGGGTTTATCTTACAAGCGAAGGACCCCAAGTATCCGACTTCGATTATGATAATTTTTTGTGAGACGATGGTACATGGATCCCTAATTATCTATGCAAAATATTGGATGCAGTTACTGAATAGTTTTAAAGATATGATTGATTAAAGTTTCATACCTTGTTTGATGCGAATAGTATCAAACTTTAATCGTTCATATCTTTGAAACTATTGAGTAACTACACCTAATATTTTGCATACATAATTAGGGATACATATACCATCATCTCACAAAGAATTATGAAAATCGAAGTAGGACACTTGGGGTCCTTCCCTTAGCATTACTGTTCGATGGGAGGCACACGAAGAAAGACACTTAAGGGTGACAATTTCCTCCAGGAAAGTACTGACAATTTCCCTTACTAAATCGATCAATTCTTTTTCCAAATTTTAAACGGCACAAATATTGTTTGGGGCAACTGTTGCTGTGAAGAGATGAGGAAAGAGCAGTCATCAATTTGATAATGAATAAACTCGTAGACTGCGGATCTTTATGCAAAATAGAAAATGTTTGCATTGATTGCGAGACACACGAGCCAAATAGAAAATCCTTTCTTCTGTTAATTGTCTTATCAAGCTGAAATTGATACACTGATGTGCTTAAATCTTCGTAATTCGTCCACTGCTTTAAATTGTACGTGTCCATTTTCGTCATAAATGCATAAAATCCGCAGTCTACTCATAAATATATTACTTACGCAGTAAGGAACCCTGCATAGTGGAAGAAATCCAAACGATTACTCACCTGGAACAGAAAATGAAAATGGAAGATTAGTTTGACTATAATTATAACAACATTTCTAGTTCCCTTTGTAGTTTGTAAATAACAATTGGTTAAACAAGTTATTTTGTCTTCAGGCGATACAAAATTGTTCAGTTCATTAATATCAGATGTATTAATTATTCTGAATAAATGAAGTAGTTATTATAAATTGTATAGGAATTGCGTATATTTTGCAGATAACGCAACAGGTTTGCTGCAAAATGATGATTGGCCAGCAACAGCTTCAGTTTCAACAAAGTCTCCAAGTACAACGCGAATCGAATCCTTCATTTCGCAAGATCGGATCTTTCGTTATGTATATTTGTATTTGAGAAATCGATCCGCTTACTGTACCACGCTTCCGTGAAATATATTTCAGTGTATAGGATCGAGATAAATATTTGCAAGATGGAAATTCTGATCGACTTCCCGTGAATTACCAAGATATGAAGCTATCGGCTACCCTTCTCAAAATAGCAATATGGTGCTCCTTCAATACTGTCGTGTGGTTACATCGGAAATTTCCTTTCAGAAAAATTGTGGCTCTATAAGACGCTGGTCTTTTGCAAAAAAAAAAAATTGGAATTCACTCGTACGAATAATGTAAGCAAATATTTCGTCATGTGAAATTTACGAGAATATAAAAAGAAACTTTTATATTTTTCAAAAATATAAAAAAGTATAAAGAAAACTTTTATATTTTTCGATCGTATAAATCGTATTAAATTCTGCATCGCGTTCTAATCTCGTTTTGAACTCCACTAAACGTTTACGAGTATACTGCGTTTTTCAAAATTGCCCCCAAACAAATTGACTTCGGCGTCGAAACGAGTAAACACAATCGAACAATTTTATTTGTGTAAGTGTTCATTAAATCAATAGAAAAATACAGAGTGGGGCACCTAAATATCTCTGTTAATAATGATTCTATACAGTTTTATCGAGAAAGGTGCCTTACAAGAAATCTCCTGGCAAGAATCCGAAAGGAATGCGACGGCAAGCCATCCGACTAAGTCATTCCAAAGTGTGTGACGTCACGGCCTAATAGCGACACTGATATATCGTCCGAGAGTTAGGGGAACCCCACAATATAAAAATTCAGACTAAACGTTCTTTTGGAGAAAGTATCTACTTTACGGTAAAGTGCCCAAATATGGCATAGTCTCCTATTATGGCACTACCTTATATCTTGTAAAGCAGAAGTCACACTCTAGTGGGCAAATCCTCAAACAATAGTTTTGTCTCCGCCAGTTGTGTCTCCACGTGTTGAATATTTTCGCGGTTAGATTTTCGATTGTATCTTTTTCGAGGAAGGTAATTGATTTCGAAATGTTTGAACATATCTGTAGTTTCAGTTTATTTATATTAATGTTTGCCAACTGTTGGTTTGGGCAGAAATTAATTTTCTCTTTGTCAGTAGCTAGTATTATCAGTCCACGTGGAGTTCCCAATATGGCACTACCAAGGGTTCCCTAATATGTGTATAGTCATATATTGACATTCTTGGTGTGGGTGCCGAATATGGCACCACGTGTCATATTAGGGACTCAAGGTGTGCCATATTAAGAACCCCTTTCGCTGGAACCTGCAAATGACACATCACAAAAAAAAATATTTTCCCCAAGCTGTATTAATTTTTGCACAAACTTGACCCCAGAATCTTATAGGGAGGAAATGCATCTATAACTTGTAATTGTTTGGACGAAAAATGCATTCTGTAATAATCAAAAAATTACATCAACAGAAAGTGTTTCATTAGGGACTCAAGGTGTGCCATATTAAGAACCCCTTTCGCTGGAACCTGCAAATGACACATCACAAAAAAAATATTTTCCCCAAGCTGTATTAATTTTTGCACAAACTTGACCCCAGAATCTTATAGGGAGGAAATGCATCTATAACTTGTAATTGTTTGGACGAAAAATGCATTCTGAAATAATCAAAAAATTACATCAACAGAAAGTGTTTCATTAGGGACTCAAGGTGTGCCATATTAAGAACCCCTTCCGCTGGAACCTGCAAATGACACACCACAAAACAAATATTTCTACGAAGCTGTATTAATTTTTTAAGAAATTTGACCCGAGAATCTTGTTGGGAGGAAATGCATCTACAACTGGCAATTTTTTGGACGAAAAAGAGCATTCAAAAAGTGGTTCATATTTGGGCACTTTACCCTATATTTCTCTAGACAAGTTTTCCAAGCAGTCCAAGTTCGAGTCGATGATTTCAAGACACCTCGGACGAGCGTGCATTTTCAGAAGACTCCGATCGATGCCGGGCAATCACGTTGTACAGCCAATTTCATTGAAATATCGCGAGGTTCACTTTGAAAGAATCGGAACGGAGAAGAGGGAACCGACTAGATTCGGCGCAAGGAGTACCCCGGGATGCACGAACCGTGAAAAAAATTTAGCAATCGACTTTGATTCAAGATCTCCGCCGGTCAGAATGTAGGTCGAAATGCGGTTCCTTTCGACGATGCACTCGAAGATCAAAGAACGGCTACGCCCCTTTCTAATCCTTTTGCAGGGAATCCGTATCGAGTCCTGAATCGACTCTCCTCGAGCAAGCACTTCTTCTTCAATAATCCATTCACCCGTCCTCGGTGTTCGCAAGTACCACTAACCCGCACTTCCGTACGCTCTAATGATACTCGAGTGGATCGTATCCTACTTTGCCGCCCACTCGCGAAGCCTATTTAATAAGAGGCAAGTAGAGAATGATAAAAGGAAGAAAAAACTGATTTGAAATCGAGCCACTCGATGAATAATCAATCATGACGGAAACGACTGTCGACCGCGCGACTTCACTCTTCAATGTCTCTGAGTGGATGCGATTTTTAGCGACGTTGATATGATGCTGAAGTTGCTGAATCTGCATCGTAAAGACGATATTTTTAACACTAAACCTACCGAGCCTTAAAAGCAACTGTGGTACATATTCCCTTAGAAAATTGACAAGAATAATTTTATTTGAATTTTGTGCAGCTCAAAATTTGTGTCTCAAAATTCATTCGACATCCGGAAATGGGTTTCTGAGATCATTTGAAGCAACATTTTCCTTTGCGAAAATGTCGTCCGCGGCTTCGTTAAGGAGTTATTAACAAAAAAACACGGACCAATCAGAGCGCGACCTAGACGCGTATTGGCACAGTCGTGTTTTTCGTTAATAACTCCTTAACGAAGCCGCAGACGCCATTTCTGCAAAGGGAAATGTTGCTTCACATGATCTCAGGAAACCATTTTGGATGTTGAAGGAATTTTGAGACACAAATTTTGCGCTGCATATTTTTATTATATTAATAATCGTAAAATGAAAATCTGGAACTGGTCATATTATGTATTATACTTGTTTTCAACTAAAAAATAGGACAATAAACTAAATAAAGGAAGGTCACCACTAAAAATTGCATCTGTACCATTATTCAAAATATCTTTTAAATTATTAAATATACAGTGGGTGTACAAAGTATTCGTACACCTTTTAAAAACTAATAGCTTTTCTAGAATTGTACCAAATGACCTGATTTTTTATAATCAATTAGAAGCATTAGTTTACGAACAAATATGCAAAAAAGATTTTCCAAAAATTATAATTTACAAGGTTGCATGCAAAAATAAAAAAGGCATTTTTTAAAACTTTTTTATCTGGGCCCTTGATGAAAATGTAAAATATATATTTTCTAGATCTACATATGTTCTTTATACACATGTTGAAAATTTCATCGAAATCGATTGGCGCAGGAAAAAACGACAGGCATCGAAAGATTCTGTGGATTTTACGCAGAAACTGATCAAAATTCGTGGGAAACTACGATTTTCACCATTTTTAACCGCTTGTGTGTATCTACAACACATATATTTTAAATTTTCATTGAGGGCCCAAATGAAAAAGTTTTAAAGAATGCCTTTTTTATTTTTACATTTGACTTTGTAAATTATAATTTTTGGAAAATCTTTTTTGCATATTATTTCGTAAACCAATGCTTCTAATTGATCATAAAAAATCAGGTCGTTTGGTACAATTATAAAAAAGTTATTAGTTTTTAAAATGTGTATGAACACTTTGTACACCCACTGTATGTTTGGATCTAACCAATTGGTAAACATTTCAATATTCTATGAGGTATTATATGTATTAATTTTATATATATTAAATTATTTATTAATTAAATTATTCTGGGTTCAATTTTATAAATAAAATAGCTCCAAGTGCAAACGGTTAAATTCTTTTGTAACCGTACGTTTACCTTCCGAAACGTTAAACGATTTCCATTGCTAAAATTATTTGGCAATTTTTCCCACTCGCAACGAGATCCACACCATCACCGGCGAAATCTCCACCTACGTTATAATTTACGAACTGCGGGAAGCGGTAAAAATGAAAAACGTGTTTACAACGGTTTTTCACGTTGCCGCGCGAAACGTCTAGTACGCCGATATTTTTGTAACGTCGAAAACATCGATTACATCTGTGTTCTTTTCACCAGCTCATATAATAGCCGCGATACAACGGACCAGAATGGAACACCACTGTGTTCCTCCGATCTTTGTTTCTTCTGCGAGCAAGCTATACCTACACGTATTTCGAGCGCGGAATTGCTTGTTGCCCGTGTATACGCACCCGCCAGAATGTAACAGTGGTGGCAGATCAATCGAAATGTTGGCGGAGTTAATTGCTTGCTGTTAATTACTCGGGTGCGTTTAACCACCGTCATTCTACTCCCGCGAATAGAGAAATCCGGGTCGACTAGATTTCGCACGGATCTTAGAAAAAATTATTGGCTGATCACGAACAAGAAAAACATTTTACGTAATGATCTTGAAATCTTCGAAATAAATGAGTTGCTATTGGGAATACAGGATAGTAAATATGCATATCAAAGTATATTTCGCTTACCATCATTTTAATACATTTTATTTATTTATAATAAAATCCGAAAAGCATACAACAAACACTATCGAATTCCTTAAAGAAATCGACCACCTCCACAAAATCTAAAAACACCATGGAAGTTCGTCGCTAATGACCTAGATGTTGATGCGACCTTAAACCTTAATTTTAAAAAATATATATAAAAATGATATATATTTTATAAAATAAAAAATGTTTGCATTGATTGCAAGACAGAGGAACGAGATAAAAATTTCTTTCTTCTTTTGATTATCTGATCAAGTTGGAACTAATACACTAATGTATTCAAATCTTTTTAATATGTCCACTGCTTTAAATTGTGCTTACCCATTTTATGCATTTATGACGAAAATGTGTTAATTAAAAGATGAATACAATTTTTATTTGGCTCCTGTGTTCTATAATCAATGCACACATTTTTTATTTTGATTGCTTATTTACTAATGATAATGGTGACTGGACTACAGATCTCTATGCAAAACAAAAACTTTCCACGTGACTTGTAGCAGACATTAAATGAAAATGTACTCCTATTAATAATTTTAATAATTCAGAGATAATGTAATAACTAGACTGCAGATCTTTATGCATTTACAAAGAATTTCGTTGTATGAAATATAAAACAGTAAAAGATTTAAAAACTTCAAAAATGTTATATAATGTTGCTTTTAATGTAACAAAGTCTTTAAGGGATGAAATCAATTTCTACTTATTCTTTTTTTTGCATAAATATTCGCAGTTTAAATAACATTTCTAAATTATTTTGATGTCTTCCGAGCTTTGTATAAATGTTTTTGTCAGAAATTCACAAAATCCGTAATCTAACGAAGACGCATTTTTATTTTGCTTGATTAAATAATTACATCATAGCTTTTATCAGTAACTGCATACATACTTCATAGCTCTAAAACAGTATAAAAAGCGTAGTACAGACAGGATAATAACGTTCTATAAGTTTACGAGTATCGCAAAACCCGGGCAGCGTATTACGGGAAGTGATTAAATTTAAAATTCGAATTTACGATCGGGATTTATAATTTATGGTAATATACGACGAGCTTCTATTGTCGTACACGTACGTGCCTCGAAATACATCGAGTCGGATTTCTCGAACAAGCTGACGTTAGCCTTCGGATTTTATGGACTTAGACTTGTGGATTTTCCGAAGTACTTTGAAAATAGTAACGAAGCCTAGCGTCGAAGGCGATGCATTAGCAGTTTTACGGTGCTGTGAAACGGAAAATAAAAGTTCCTAACTCAGAGGAAAGAGGAAAATAATTGATGTGTAAACTACAGCCAGAAAATCTAAGAAATATTTACAATGACATATATGTCAAATAAAAATATATTCCAAATAGGGAACCAACTTTTCCCTACTTCCTGACTTCTAATTTTGAACAGACTTGTTAAAGATCCGCTTTCACAATTTCTTTTATTTTCTAAAATTCGATTTCGAAACTGAAAAATTCTGAAAACAATTCGTAGACGATAAAGATGATAAAAGAAACTACGAAAAAAAGCTTGATTTTCTTTGTCACCCCATTACTGCCACTTGAATAATTGGCACGAAGTATACAGGGTGTTCATTTGAAAACATTCCAGCCGAATATCTCGAAAAGTATGAAAGATATTAAAAAAGTGTAAAACACGTGTCCAAGGATTTCGAGGGGGAAAGAGGGTGGATAAAAACAAGTATGCTACGAAAATTGCTGGTCTTTTTACGTACAATAAGATCCCATAATAAAAAATATAGGTTTCCATTTGAGAAAACAAAGTTGACCTTCAAATGACCTTGAAAACGCCACCCAAATAAAAAACTGATACTGCCCCCCTCTTTCCCCTTCGAAATCCTTGGACACGTGTTTTACACTCTTTTAATATCTCTCATATTTTTCGTGATATTCGGCTGAAAAGTTTTCAAATGAACACCCTGTACATTTAAGGGACCTTTTGACCTCTTTATCCTGTATACAGGGTGATCCATTTATCTCGAGACAGTCAATTATTACGGAAACCAGCAGGAACATGAAAAAATGTTTTATATAAAATATTCTTCACATGAAGGCGCACATTTAGTGGCGCCCTAGATTTTTATGATTTCAGATCAAACTCAGTATTTTTTGTCATTACACATATCGGGATATTCACCACGATTCGTTTAATAAAACCGTGCACGCTGGGAGAAAATGTTTTATACGAAATATTATTATTTTCCGACGTAGAATAAGAATATAAAATAAAAAATATGGGTTTCCATTTGAAATAATGAAGTTGCCCTTCATCTGACCCTTGAAGGGCCATTATGGAAAAATGTGCATAGCGCCATTAAATGTGCCCCTTCATATGAAGAATATTTTGTATAAAACATTTTGTCATATTCCTGCTGGTTTCCGTAATAATTGACTGTCTCAAGATAAATGTACCACCCTGTATATATTGTCAAGGGCTCGGAGTAAAATGCAGGAGAAACGCAAAAGAACGGTAGAAATATGTTGACCAGTATAATCGGACGCGTTTCCAAGAAGAATTCATCGTGGAGGATGCATAATTTGAAGAGAGTACTTTCTTTCTTCCTTCCGTTATATCTTCCCTTTGTTTGTTCCTGGGAACAATTACAGTGATTCTTTCTGTTCCGTCAGAAAGTACAAAATAAAACAGCGGTGGCAAAATGGTGGGAGGGGGGGGGGTGGCAGGACGAGGGAATAATTTCCTAATTTCGTTAAAAGCGACGTGCCTCCGCGTCCAAAGCGAATGCAAACATCGGTTTCGGTGTTTCAACGTTTCCGTGATGTTTACAGAAGTGTAGGGGGGAGCGGAGGGATGCAAGGATGGAAATTAAATTAGCTTTTATCTGGGGAGGATGGCTTCGTGCTAAATTAATCGCTACAAAGCCTTTGATAAGAACTTGCTAACTGGAGAACGCTGCCTTTCTTGGCAGTCCAAGAGAAACTTTACTCTTGGTCAAAAAATTGCTTCGACCCTTATTTATTGTGCTACACGCAGCTTTTTCTTTTCTTGGCACGGCCTGTAAACCGCTTTGAACACCCGGTGAAAGTTTCCTAATTTTATTAATAGCTCAGATGAACAATTATCTTTTAGTCTCAATAAATTGTTCGTCCGCGGAGTTAAAGTCTTCTGCCTGATTAAAGTAGAACCAGAATCATTTTTGTACACTGTTAATCACGCTCGGGCAACTAGTGCTCCGAGAGTCGATGTAGAGTAGAGAAGGAGAGTAAACCCCCCTTTTTTTAAAAGATTCCTTAATTATTGGACGTACTAAGACAGTTCAGAAATTTGCTAGTAATCTCTAATTCACTTAACATCTGCAACTTTTAATTTGATTGCATTGCATAATATTTTGCGCTAAGGCTGTTGAAACGAGAAACTGCATTTCTTCTAATTGCTTCGGGGGTAATGTGATTAAAAGAAGTGAAGTCTGCAGCATTGTCAGACTGAAGAAAACAAGCAAGGCTATAACGGTGTTAAAGTTATTTAAATCGTACATTTTCCAATGAGGAATTTTCATTTTGTATGCGCAAAAATTCTCCTAAAGTAAATAAATAATTATTGTATTAAAGTTCATTTATATATTGATAAACAGAATTTCTTCTTGTACTTGAGAATAAAATTTAGAGCTTACCGAATTTTTATTTCAACTATTTACAATAGTTGAGACAACTTACTGAAAGCGTTAAAGAATTTCAATGGAATGTCTACTATTTATTCTGAAATTCGAATTCTGCGTTAAAAGGTACTATACAAGGTGGGACCTAAAATGAATTTTAAACATTTTCGGGTAACAACCCTAGTGTTTACCCTCGTATTAATCTTAACCTTCTCTCTGTGTACTGCTATTAATGCTAACCCTTTGCACTCGAATCGTCACTCTGAAAAATTGCCGTAAAATTATTCAAAACAGTTTTGATATTATCAATAATTTTTTTCACAAAAACTTACTTAAAAATAGTCCATTTGTAAAAAGTTGGGTTCTCTTTATAATGTATTTGGTATGTAATCCAGTAGATTTGTACTCGGCACGGATGCAGATCGAAGTTTCGATCCTGTAGGATCAATGGCTCAGGAGTTATGCTTGCTTAAAGTTGAGCAATCTGCAGTGTTTTTGACAGGTAAGGACGCCGCCATATTGGTTTGTAGTGACGGTTGCATTCTGCTTACTGAGTTGGTTAGAATTAGGTCGGGGGGGGGGGGCGACAAGCTAAGCGGCTCGTGGTCGTCACTACAAACCAACATGGCGACGCCCTTACCTGTGAAAAATGCTCAACTTTAAACGACCATAACTCCTCAACTATTGACCCTAGAGGATCGAAACTTCGATCTGCATGCGCGCCGGGTACAAATCTACTGGATTACATACCAAATACATCATAATTCATAGGAGAAAGGTACTAATTTTGAGTCCGGTAAAGTAAAGTTCACCCAAAAGTTGAATCTGATTTGCAGAAGGGTGAAATTGATTTGAAGAAGGGCGAAATTGATTTGCGAACGGGTGAAACTGATTCGCAGGGAGGTGAAATTGACTTGCACAAGTGTGAATTTCGAGTGTAAAACCTATAAGTTGTCATCAACAGTTTCAAAGTTTTTGGTCGGGTCGCAAACTGCTTGCCGTCGGGCCGCGTGTTTGGCATAGCTGCCCTCTCCGCTTCTCGAAGCAAAAGTGAGAAGAAAAAGTATTAAACTTAAAGAATTTCAATCGAATGTCTACTATTTTTTCTGGAATTGGAATTCTGCGTAAAAAGATACTGTACAAGGTGGGACCTAAAATGAATTAAAAAAATTTTCGGATACCAGCCCACCCTTAGTGTTTTGTAATCCAGTAGATTTGTACCTGGCGTGGATGCAGATCGAGGTTTCGATCCTGTAGGATCAATGGTTCAGGAGTTATGCTTGCTTAAAGTTGTGCATTTTTCAGTGTTTTTGACAGGTAAGGGTGCCGCCATATTAGTTTGTAGTGACGGTCGCACGCTGCAACTCAGTAGTTGGTTAGGATCAGGTCGAAGGGGCAAGGTAAGTGGCTCGCGGTCGTCACTACAAAACGATATGGCGACGCCCTTACCTGTCAAAAACACTGAAGATTGCTCAACTATAAGCGACCATAACTCCTCAACTATTGATCCTAGAGGATCGAAACTTGGATCTGCATCCGCGCCGGGTACAAATCTACTGGATTACATACCAAATACATCATAATTCATAGAAGAAAGGTACTAATTTTGAGTCCGGTAAAGTAAAGTTCACCCAAAAGTTGAATTTGATTTGCAGAAGGGTGAAATTGACTTGTACAAGTGTGATTTTCGAATGTAAAACCGCGTGTTTGGCATGCCTGCCCTCTCCGCTTCTCGAAGCAGAAGTTCGAAGAGGTTAGTTAGCGGCCGGCCCGGTGAAAGCATTCAAGAATGAATGAAATAAACGGGTATTGGGTGTGTCTCGGTTAGCGAGAGGGTGTCAACGACGAAGCGACAACATCGACGTACCTTGTGCTTGGTCCGATGCCGGTGATAATGGTTGGGTCTGGGATGCTCGACAACGACGTGTTCGGAGGTGGTGGTGGGTCCGAGGGTTGGGGTGTTCACACGGTGCGGTGGTCGTGAATGCTGACGAGGGAGCTGAGGCGGTTGTTGCTGACCAGTCCTCGGCGACTGTTGTTGCTGCTGTTCCTTTCGAGTCTCGTGGCATCGGCAGACCGAGCCTCCGCCGGCCACCCCACCGCCCCCGCCCCCTCCGAAAGAACCAACGCCGCTTAGAGCCGCCGCAGTCAGCTTGCTGGCGTAATAATACATCGCGCACATTTATCCGGCGAGAGCTTAACACCACGGCCCGAACGCCACCTCACTGCTGTCATCACTGACGTTAGCGATGACGGTCGAGCTGTCCTTAGCACGCCGCTTTAAGGGTACGAGACCAAGCGACCAAGCAACCAAGCGTCTTCGAGCGGATAAACAAACCCTGCGCGCACGGATTCACTGAACGATCCGGCTGAACCTCATCGTTCGTTGTCCACTCTGTTTGCCCTGGGGTTTACCCGATGCGTCCATGCCTTGCTTGTCAATGAGGAGACGCCCGAAGGGTGGTTCTCTTCTACCAACCCCTCTCCACCTCCGAGAGAGCTGTCTTCGTCTCTGTCACTCGCGGCTTGTTTATGCGACCAGGGATTTAGCAGGACTAATTTTCGCTCGGTCACTTTTCTCAACAGGATCTCGCTTTCCTTATAGTCCGCCGCCTCGGCAGCTTGTTTGGCTAACGTTCGTTAGACCCTACTGCGGCTGATGTTTTATGAACATGTTCGTTATGAGTCACTGCGAAGAAGATTCTACGGGAATTCCGGGGAACACTGAACTCCAAGGCACAAGGTAACAGTTTAATTGAGATACTCGCGTCGCTTGTTTGACTGACGCAACGCCGCGCAGGTACACAGGAATCTGTGGAGAAATGTTGAACTTGGTCCCGGCTTCGAGATTCTTACCTTTGTGCCGTGTTGCTTTACACTGCAAGCAGGATTTTTGGCGATGCTCTGGCAGAAGCACTCTTGAGTTGGGCGTTCAGTTTGCGACATTAATTATTTTCTTTGATATTGCGACTGGAGACAAGTAGACCGAGGCCTAACTTTGACTAGCACGCGTGTAGGCTGATCCGCCAAGTGTTCTTGGAAAGAAAAATACGCGCAGTGTTGCTAATGGCATCCACTGATTGGAAATTATACTTTGAACCTTGTTTATGATGTTTACGATACTAATGGACTACGAGTTGTACGCTACAACGAACACATGCAAAATTATTTTTATGTAAAACGCAGATTTATATAAAATCCTGCTATACAGGGTGGGTCATTTATCCTGGCCACCTGGAATATCTCGAAAACTAAATTTTAGAGGAAAAAATATTTCAAATAAAATGTTTAAGTCAAGGAGGGGCTGATGCAGCAGTCATATCCATTTTTAATTTTCATGTTTTCAAGGTCATTCCAAGGTCACTTTCATTTTTTTTAATGGAATGTCCTATTTTTTATATAATAGATCGATAGAGTATCAAATTCTGAGTATACAAGTGTTGACCTTCATATGTCCTAAACCTAATAGCTAACGAGATATTATCCAAAGAAAAAAGAAAATTGTTTCGATAATATCTCGTTAACTATTAGATTTAGGACATATAGAGGTCAATAGATTTTTACTCAGAATTTGATAGTCTATCGATTCATGATACAGAAAGTAGGTGTTTCCATTAAAGAAAATCAAGGTGACCTTGATATCTCCTCTATGCCTCCAGCCATGCAGAAAATGTTTATGTCACAATATGCCCCCCGCTGTACCGTGCAAATTTTGTTCATAACATTTTTCCATATTATTGCAAATAACGGAGTTTTGTATACCCTGTATACCAGGATAAATGGCCCAGGATAAATGCCCCACCCTGTTATACTTGATGCCATAATGTTGGACTTCTGTCTTTAATATGCAGGAACAGTTATGCGATCTGCATCTAAATTCTTTTTTTTTTAGAGCAGAAACTGCATAGCAGGTTCCTTTATTAAAACAGTAAAAAATTAATTGACCATAAATTGAACGTTCTAAACCATTTTAAGTGAACATTTTTATGGACATTATATTCAGTGTTATGTGTATATGCAGTACTATGAAAATGTCATCGATGTAGACTTGTTACCATGCTATAGATTGCGATAGTTCGTCGTGCGATATACCTGGCATTTTCCCGTATTTATTGGAGAATGTAGTGAAGTAGTTATACACGAGTTGGCCACCTCGCAGTTCTGATTTCAATATTATCGAACATGCTCGGGATTATTTCGGCACAGATCGATGAGAAAAGTCAACCGAAAAATGCAGTTGTTCGAGGACAAAATTCCAATCGACGTTATTAATAAATTATATGAAAGCTCTGCCAGAAGAGAGTACGCTCTAATTAAGGTGGAAGGCAAATTTATAACATTAATAACTAGACTGCGGATTTTTATGAAAAATAAACATGTTTTGCATTGATTGTGGGAAGCAAGAATAACATAAAAATTAATTTCATCCCTTAACGACTTCGTTACGTTATAAACAACGTTACAACATTCTTGAATTTTTTACTGTTTTATATTTCATCCAACGAAATTCTTCATAATTGCATAAAGATGCGCAGACTATTAATAACGTTGCATGATATTACAAATTATTTGATTATGTTACTGGCGGTGCGCCTTGTTCGTACACAATTGAAATTGCTATTTCTGTTGAAAGATTTATTAAAAACTGTTTAGCTTTCACTTGTAAATAACTCTCGAGTCATTCTCGTTCATAAATAATGTTACTGTGCGACTGCTATTATTTAATTCAAGGCCAACTTCGTTTTAGTCAATTTTGTCAAAATTTTAAAAATTTTGTTTTCCTTTTAGTCAAAAGTTTGTGCCTTTCTCTTATAAATTATGATCTATTTGGCATGTAATCCAGTAGAATTGTACCGGGGGCAAATGCAGATCGAAGTTTCGATCCTGTAGGATCAATGGTTCAAGAGTTATGCTTGTTTGAAGTTGAGCAATCTGCAGTGTTTTTGACAGGTAAGTCGCGAGCCGCTTACTCCCCGACCTAATCGCCAACCAACTAGCACCTAGTGCCTCTGCTCGGTAGGCGGCGCGCACTACAATATGGCGGCGCCCTTACCTGTCAAAAACACTGAAAAATGCTCAACTTCAATCAAGCATAACTCCTGAACCATTTATCCCACAGGATTGAAACTTCGTAAATCCGGTAAAGTAAACAGCCTTTAACCAATTTATACTGATATAAACGGGTATATTGATTCGTACAGTCAGTTTCAATGATTTCTATGATGATCCTCGCAGTTCCATTATTCCTGTAATTGTTTAAGCAAAGTGTGTTTGCTATAATATATTCTCGTTTATACAGAAATTGCAATCAGAAACTTCCCGTTGTTATCTGACGCACGTGCAACGAAATTATACTGATTTTAAATATGCATATAACCGTACATCATTCAAAGTCGCAAACAGAAACAGGTTTATCGGAATGAAATTCGTTAAACAATTACACCGCCATCATTTCCAGCAAGTTTATTTCACCGATTGAAAGCCAGCCAAATCAGAAAGTTCCGGCGACTATTCGCTACGCGGTAATGCAACATCATGTCAACATAAACGGCCGGAACTTGTTCGACTAGACAGACGAAAAAGAGTAATAAAAAAGAGGGCAGCAATCGAGGAGATTCGAATTGTCGATATCGATCTCCTGGAAAAAAGAGCATTGTTTATGACTAACGTCCACTGCATGCGCGGCGTGCTATTTACAAAGCACGTATCGAAGAATGGCGTGCACGCCGTGGCGTGGCTCTCAGTTGAAATGACCTTAAATCTTCTTCTCCATAAAAGTCGAATGTACTGCGATCGTAGAAAACGGCCGGCATTAAAACGTCCCAAGAAATTCGAACGATCATTCATGATCCCCTGGCTTTACGCGCGTAAATATTACTAAGAGTGAACCGAAAATACGAGCGATAAAATGCTTCGAGAAACCTCAGAATTTGTTATGTTTGGAACGCGAAACATTGTGCAAATTTTTGTTAGCGAACGGTAGAAGACGGACATTTTATAGTGCCATCTCACTCGATGTAATTTTTATATTGTTGATGATCTTTCACAGGCTTGAACAAGTAACGAGCTGTAGTTTAAATATTGATAATATAGACAGCGGATTTTATGCATTTATGACAAAAATTAGTAGATGTACAGTAAAGTCGCGTTTACTGTCCAACAGCCGCGTTCTGCACGGCGAGTGATCGCATACCGACATTATTATTTTATGACTGCGTCTACCGCGCCGAGAATTCAAAAGAAAACCCATTGTAGAGAAGGACAGTATCGATGTGAACCACTACTAATAGTACTAATCGAATGTACAAAAACTCCTTTATTCTCCATTATTTTTATATGGGACTTTCACCAACTTATTTCTGGCATTTTTCCGATTAAAATAAGGCTAAACACGATATAATTTCAACTGTATTTAGTGGTTTTATCGACGATGAAAGTTCGCTGTCCTTCCTTGCGCCCGAAATTTTCATCGTCGATTAAACCACTAAATACAATTGAAATCATATCGTGGTTGATCTTATTTTAATCAGAAAAATTCCAGAAATAAGTCAATGAAAGTCCCATGAAAAAAAAATGAAGATCAAGAAGTTTTTGTACATTTTCGATTAACACTATTAGTAGTGGAGTGGATAGCGGACACAGTAAACGCGACTTTACTGTAATTTGAAACAGTAAAGTCGTTATAAAAATTAAAAAATACTGTTATATTATTTTTCAGAAGGAAAATCAATTTTCATTTGGCTTCAGTCTGTGTGTAGCAATTTAGGTGAAAAATGTTTATTGTTTGTTTTATAAAAAAATTGTTTACTTTATCAAAATTCACTTGAATCATCCTGTATAAACCGTAGAAGTTTACCGAAGTTTCCATTCCGATGGGCAAATTAAATCTTGATGAACAAATTAAAAAGTATTTCATACGTGGAGTGGAATGCGTAATAATCGAGGCGAACGAACGCGGAAACATTTCTCTGTTCGCGTTCTTTGATCGCGAAAAGGCGAGGCGAATTTAATCCCATTTTGGAAGTTTGATGAGAGGAATGTTGTTACGTGTTTTGTAAAATGTGTCCATTGCAGCGGGCGTTTCGTTGTTCCAGACAATTACAATTTTTCGAGATTAATTGAAAGCTACGTGTGCCAGAGGTGGGATCGCAAAGATCAAAGGGAATCGTGATGTAGACTTGAGTATCGGTGCAACGATGCGGCATTGTCGGGTAGCCTTGGGAGGATACAAGGGTAGACTAACCCTCTCAGAGAGAGAGTTTGAGGGTTCATCGAATTATCGAGAGGGTTACTATTAATTACCATCGAATTAGCCTCCCCCAGACGCCGGGCTTTTCCGTCCTGCCGTAGCGAATTGTGTAATTTTGTACCTCCTCGCAGGTAAAAATAGGGCAATAAAATACTTGAAATAATTTCGCGATTTTTTCAAGAATCTATAGGGTGATCTTTAAAAAAACATCTCGCATTCAAGGAAAGCGAATATTCTAACTCTTTTTTGTTATATTTTTTATTTATTTTTAGTTATTAATCTTAGTTATTAACAATTAAAAATATTAAAAGAAATTTTGATTTGCGACAGCTTATTAAAATAAATGTCGAAAAAAAATTTGTTAAATTTCGTAAAATGGATGGAATTTGTAAAATTTCGAACGGGATAAAAAGTTTTATAATAGAACAGAGACTTTAAGAAAATTGCTAGTCTTTTATGTAAGTACAAAAGTATAAATAATTCGCTTATCTTTCTAAAATTCTTATAGCCAGCCAGCAAGAATTGATGCAACATTTATGTACCACTTTCACTGGCTGAAACGCTTTGAAGTGATTCCTAGAAACCGTGCTCGTCGCGAAGTGGAGAAAGAGAGACACATAAATATGGAAATTGGATTAAATTGTCTCGCGATCCGGCTCACCTTCGCAGCAATTATAAGTAATTCTATCTGATCAGGATCTGGTTGGGATGCATAATAAGTCAATGAATAAATTACGTCGATGTGGCAGCACCGCTAGGGTTCTCATGAATGACAAAATCATGATGGGACAATGTGACTGACAGTGGCGCACCAAAGGGAACTCTCGGGGATGCAGAATATTTGCAGGTCTTCCGATTATGTATTACAATTCAACATGAACCGGTTTCCTCAAATCGTCTGTGACGTTTCTGAAATCAAATACAGGCTAATTCTCCTAACTTAACCATCTAAAATATGATGCTACAAATAATTATTTATCGAACTGTATTATTTTCATAAATTGTACATTGTACATAACTGTACATTTTCAAAAATTTCAATCCGGTAGTAATCCAGTAGATTTTTACCCGAGGCGGCTGCTGTCGAAGTTTCGATCCTGTAGGATCAATGGTTCAGGAGTTATGCTTGCTTAAAGTTCAGCATTTTTCAGTGTTTTTGACAGGTAAATCGCGAGCCGCTCACTTTGCCACCGCCTCCCTCGATCAAATCACCAACCAACTACCACCTCGTGGCTCTGCTCGGCAAGCGGCGCGCGACACTATAATATGGCGGCGCCCTTACCTGTCAAAAACACTGAAAAATGCTCAACTTTAACCAAGCATAACTTTTGAACCATTGATCCTACAGGACCGAAACTTCGGTAGCAGCCGCCCCGGGTACAAATCTACTGGATTACATACCGAATACATCATAATTTATAGGAAAAAGTTATATGTTAAATTAATTTTTTGTCTTCTCTAAGCATTAGCAATCTATTTCTACAGTTTTGCCCACCATTTACGAAATACCCTGCACAGTTCGTACTGGCAGAGGGAGGGTAACTTCCTCCCCTCAATACGTGCTCCCTCTCCTCATCTGGCGACACCACCCTAGTAGTCTTTATGGTTGGCCAATGGTGGCGAACGGTTGGGAGTTGGTTAGTTTTGTCTGTTTGTTCGTTATTTTTGTGTTTGTAAATTGATTATTAGAATTGCTTCAAGCAATCATTTCGCGAGTATCCAGGGCCGGGCTTCTCTATAAAGGGGCCTGGGTGCAAGAAACCATTTGGGGCCCCAAATTTCTTGTAAAGTAAAAAAATTTACAAACACGAACATATATTACTAATGCATGTTTATTTGTTTACTTCATAAAAATTACATTATTTTAGGTCCTGATCGAGTTGGGGCCCTCTCAATCGCGGGGCCCCGGTGCATAGCATCCGCCGCACCCCCCAGATGGCCGGTCCTGCGAGTATCGATCAGAAATCGGAGTGCGTTGGCCAGAAAATAATTTCTACGATCATGCCAGACGCTTTGCGATCCCGAGTCATAAGTTTCGAGCGATTCTCTTGCTGCTCCAGGTTCTGGACAGTGGCGGCCGGCGCGAGTTCGTTCGCGCGAGTTCTCGGCATGTCCAGCTAATTAGTAAAATTAAGCAGCCAGTCAGCCAGCATATTTGTGATTGGCCGGCCGCAAATAGCCGAAGCATTCGCTGCACGCGCTACCATAAATACGGATACGGAGGCAGCCGAATGGATAATTATTACCGCGCGGTCACTGTTCCGATAATTAATTGATGCTGTGTTCGAGATCCACCGATAAACTCGGTCTCTGGTTGCGCCGTGTGCCAACCCATAAAGAGATACTGTCAATCGTCATTGTCGGATTTACTTGGCCCTTAGGGAGCGTGCCGCCTTGTTGTTCTGCGTTCTACGCCTGTCGCACGGTGCGGTGGTCCATGCACGCGAAAAACCCGGCCGAAATTCAATTCTCCTAGCTACTGCAGCATATCTGTTGCATATACAGGATAGACCACGACATTTGTTAGCTAGAACAACATTATTTTTAGCTAGAACAATTTTTTGGTAAACAACTTTGTCCTGAACATTTTGTTCATAAAATTATTAACACTAGGTTTACGGAGCTCTAGAAATAACTATTTATGAACATAACAGAATGTGTCTATCTAGATCTTTTTCCGATAATATATACCCAAAGAAATAAATTTGGTAAATAATTCCTCGGAGAAGCATCTTTACAATCTTAAAAATCGCAAATTAAGAATATTAGAACACAAATAAAAACGCAATAGGCGATTATTAAGACTGTCATTGTATGTACACTAACTGCAAGACTAATGTTTAATTGTAAAAGCTGTAATAAACCTATATACAGTAAAGTCGCGTTTACTGTCCAACAGCCTGTGTTCACATACCGACATTATTTTTTTATGACTGCGTCTACCGCGCCGAGAATTCAAAAGAAAGCCGAACGTAGAGAAGGACAGCATGACAGTGGAGTGGGTACGCAGTGGACAGTGATCGCGTACCCGATCGCGGACAGTAAACGCGACTTTACTGTACTTATAAAATAAGATGACTTGCATCGTTCACAATTTATTATCGTTATCATGATACATGTTTCATCCAGAGTTGGGCAAAAATTTTATTTAAATAAAAACCCACTTTATTCGGAATTTTTATTTGAATAATATGTTTGCCCAGCTCTGGTTTCATCCAATTTTGTTGATCTTAATAAATCGACAAGCTTATTTAAATGAATTAATAAAAAAATATATATTTTACAACAGAACCGGGAAGAAACTAAAGATTTTATCTAGAAAAAGAAAATAGAGGAATTTTAACCTTATTCACATGTTATACGTTTAAAACCGGTAAAAAATGTGTGAAAATTCACACGACGACGAGAGTTGACAGCGGTATATGTTTCTGAAATGTTCGTTCTCTTAATAGTTGTGTTAGTTTCGTATTACCATAGCAACAGAACGCGCGACGCCTTATTGAATATGTTGCAACGGGAACTGCAGTACTTTCTGGGAAGTCTGAATAATTCATTTTCTGCCCCGGCTTTCGCGCGCGAGTCCTTCGTTTTTCTCTGCTCGTTTGCGCGGTCCGGCAGCACGGTTTTCGTCGCAAATCGTATAAAAAAAAAAAAAGAAAAATAGTTACACGCAGCCGGAATGAAAACACTTTCAGTTTGAAGCAGCAGCAGCAGGAACGTCAAAGTAACGCAGAGATGTCGTGAAACGTTTCGAACGTCGTTGAAACGGAGGCTAAATTAATTAACAACCGTGATTATTTGTGAAGCACTTTTAGGTAAGGATGCCTATAAATCGCAAACAACGAAAGATGTGGAGAAACTGTTCAAGTAAAAGTTGTATCGAATCTTTGGGCCCGCAAACCCGCCCGATAAATTGTTTGAAAAAAATCATATTTTCGAAAATAAAAATTTTGAAAATGATTTTCCCAAAAAAATTCGTCCACAAATTTATGGGCCCGAATATACGATGTAACTTTTACATGAACCACTTTTTGATAACTTTTGTCGTTTGTGATTTATAAGCACAAGAGGGAGTTCGGATAGAAGGGTTGATTTCTCCCTTATAGTGGAGAACGGAGACGACCGAAATACAGCTAAATTCTGAGATAGGTCTAATGAACAACTGTGGATCAGTCTCGCCGAAGATCCCTTCTAACAATAAGTCAAAATATTGAATCGACACGCGGGACGTCACAGTGTCCCTGTTTCCATGGCGCAACCTGTTTCCCGCTCCTGTTTCCACTTCCGCTCCCCCATAACCACCCCATTTCCCGTCTCACCCCAGCTTACACTCGCTCGTTCCACCCTCGTTTTACGTTCGCACCCTTTTTCAATGAGCCGCTTTCTATTTCTCTTCAGTCCGCCCTTCGTAAACGAGAAAATGTGTTACCGGAATCGGGAATTAACCTCGTCAAATGGCTGCAGATGTTTATGCAAATACCGTTGGCGTCGATTCCTTCCGCAAACACAGCACGATACGTGCTATCAAATTAGTCCATGTAAGACTTTGTTCTTAATCCTCAGCCGTCCCTCAATTTCACACAGTATTCCCGAAATATTGGGTTGGCAAGAAAGTAGTTTCGGTATTTTGAGGTGCAATGAAAAAACCCAATTCTTTTTGTTCGATGACCTTTTGCCATCTCCCCGGAAGCTTCACAATTCTGCGCTAATAAAATAGGTCATCATCAGTAGTGAAAGTTTATTGCTTGAATAAAAACATCGATTCTCTATTTCACTTTAAAATACCGAAATTACTTTCTTGTCAATCCAATAAGTTATACTGTTGTAAGTCTAATGTATAATTATAAAAGCTGAAATAAACCTATACAGTAAAGTCGCGTTTACTGTCCAACAGCCTGTGTTCTGTACAGTGATCGCATACCGACATTATTTTTTTATGACTGCGTCTAACGCGCCGACCGCGCAGAGAGTTCAAAAGAAAGCCGAACGTAGAGAAGGACAGCATGACAGTGGAGTGGGTAGGCACTGGACAGTGACCGTGTACTCGATCATTATACCATTATAATGACGTAATTTTATTTGTTTTTCAATATTTAACTATGTTCCACCAATCCGACCAACTTGAAACTTTTTTATATGTTAGATAAGCAACAGAACATTGTTCTTGAATTTTTTGGAAGTGATCACTCAAAGGGTTGCTTGCAATTCCCACCTCTAAAAAGTTAAATGATTTTTTTCTACCCTTAATAATTTGATCACGATGGTGAAAAAAATGTATGATATGAAGGAGGTAAGTTCGAGTATTTTCGTTTTTCTTTTATCTGAATATCTTAATTAAAAATCGAGAAAAAAAATGATACAGTTAAGAGTATTTACCCTCATATCATCCTTATACGAAGGGTTAGCGACTTAAAATTTTAGGGGGTTATGTTTCAACCTAAAACTAACCTAAAACCATTGTTTCCCCCACATAATATCAATAAAAATTGTGGGTGGGGCCGCTGGACCAATCTTAGTCTGCTAGGCCGTCGAAACTTGGTGGCTTGTATTTTTTCGATGCGAAACTCCACCGAAAAACCTAAGACGTAAATGTTAACTTATCAATTTCAATAAAAAAACCTCGAAAAATAACTGTATATCTTGTTATTTTTTTCGAGTTTATATCACTGTGTCAATTTGACACCGAGCGACAGACTCAGTTCGCGAAATGAGGGACGTGGATGAGGGTGAAATGCGTAATAATTATAAGGTACCAGACACTTCCTTTTTATGTTTAATTTCTCGTATGATAGAGGTTAATAAAACCTCCATTCGGAGTTGGGCAAAACTTTAATTTAAATAAAAATTTTTTCCCAACTATGCTTCCATTTACTAAACGTTAATGGAACGAAGCAAGCTTTTTCATTTGCGAAAGCGGATATTTAAATAAATATCTACAGTCTGCACATAATTATGCAAGTAACAGAAATCGTAGCGTGGGCCCATTAAAAACACGATGATGCGTAACTGCGTTGGTGTGGAACGTTTTTTTTTTTTGTCACGAGAATACATAAACAGTTATCGTGTAAAACAGGGATCGCAGAGATAACGAATGTTCCGAACAGAAATTTTAAATAAATGCAACGTATAATAATAATAATGCATAAGCCATCGAGAAACTCGTTGTGTACCAATTTATTCGCTTTTCAACGGGACTCATTCCGCAGGCATGTACAAAATCCTTTTGACGTGCTCATAGCCTAAGTAATTTCCTTGATGGGAAGATTAATTACTATGTGCCCACGCACTTCGAACTAATAACAGTCGAGTTTTATGCCGACATGACTAATGAAAATTTACGTGATTCTATAATCTTATACATCAACGGTATAACACCATTTTCTATAGGCCAAATCAAATTCTTGCATTCCTTTCGTTTCATCGAAATATGACGAACATTGTATTTGTAATAGATCGAGAAGAAAAATACAAAGATTTTTTTCGCTACCGTAGGTTTACGTTTAAAATATTTAATGTAATGATTAGACTGCGGATTTGTATACAATTATAGCTTTTGGACATTTTAGAAAAATGCTGGGATGTAAAATGACACAGACTTTAGTACAATTTTAATTTATTTCAGGTTTAAAAAAAAGTACTACCGCGGAAAAAGAGATTGTACTTTGTTCCACTTTCTTAATATTCGTCTACAAAAATTGTAATAGTAATGGTAAAATGCTTCCCGAATTAGTATTTTGAAGATTAACGTTAGCCTGGCACGTGAAATGTGCTTCAATTTTTAAGATATTAAGGAGCATGAAATTTCGTCAACCCTGACGACGTAACAGCTCGGTAATCAATCAATATATTTACAAAATACAAGCAGCACTTAAAGCGTTCATATGTGTATACAGGGTGGGCCATTTGAATGGGAGCACCTAAATATTTCAGCTATTGTGTTTTTTTTTTTATTTATTGAGCCACTGAAACCTATTACAGTAAAGTCGCGTTTACTGTCCGCGAACGGGTACGCGATCACTGTCCAGTGCCTACCCACTCCACTGTCACGCTGTCCTTCTCTATACGTTCGGCTTTATTTTAAACTCTCGGCGCGGTCGGCGCAGTAATAAAAAAATAATGTCGGTATGCGATCACTGACTTTATCGTAGTAGGTCCCTGTACACCTCTAGAAGGTTGAAGGAATAGGGTGTGTAACCCTTGGGGTAGGGTTTTAGTTATTATGGCTAGGGATTAAGTCCCGGTCCCCCAACTTGAATCTTGGGGGGAGGCTGAGCCCCACACTACCCCCAACTTTCATCTAAGGGGGTGTGAATATATAACAGCATTTCCCCACCGCCCTTAAACAAAAAAAAACTGACCCACCAGTGAAAGATTGCCCGAGAAATGGTGGCTGGTTTTCGATTGGAAGAAGATTCCATTAACGGGAGAGGGTAAGAGTCCGAAATAGGGCGGGGGATAGAGTCGGGGGGGGGGGGCTGTTGCGGCGATCGTTTATAAGGTCGAGAAAGGATGGGGTGCGGCTCGGAGGGGTGTGTGGGGGTAAACAGATGCCAATCGAGAATTCGAGCCGGTGGAAATCCGGGGAACGCGTACCGCCACAGTCGTTAATGAGGTTAATCCGCGATTCCGTTTACATTTTCCCGTTGACGAGGCACGAAACGAAGCCAGCCCGCTCGTCGGTGGGGGGGGGGGGAGAGAAAAAAGCCGGCCGCATAAAGCGGTCACAGGGGAGAAGGATGTAAAACGGGACGAGGGCGCGGGAAAGGGTCGCGTCGAAAAATTACGGACGACCCACGATGGGAATAAGAGCAGTGTGTTACTCTGTACATCGTTTCGAGTGCACTGCACTCAGATACACCCTCCTCTCCAGGCGTTCTCAACCCATTCCAGCTCTCTCGTTCTCCGGCACTCGTCGCGACCTAAATGAAACTTCGTCCCCGCCTCGATCAACCGATTCGCGCACCTGCGTGCCAAAGGTTGCTCCACTATTTCCCTACGCGTCAACCCTTTCCATTCCCTTCCATCTTTCTCTATCTATCTCGCTCGCTCGCTTTTTTTCTGCTTTTTATTTCCTATCGGCTTGCCGCGGGACGAGAGGCGTCGACGTCTCTCGTTGCCCGCTGTCGATGATTACTCCCCTTGTCACCGCGACTGTTTTGCACCCGTTACCCCCTTACCGACCCTTTGTGTCTCCGGCGCCTTGTGCGCCTCGAATGTTCAACTCTGACAGGACTACGGCGAACGTTCGATCAGCTGTGCTGTGTGTTTCGGTTTTATATTCGCGGAACTGTGTTCTTACTCTATTCCTCTAGATTTTGTTTCATTGTTCTGTCGAACCTCCACGAGGCAAGATTCGCTCAACTTTAAACACGCACTACTTTTGAACCAGTAAATTCCTAATGTTAAAACTTGGATTTTTTAAGATAATTATAAACGATTAATTATTGGACGGCGGGTGTTTATGCATTTATGAAGAAATTCGTTGGGCGAAATATGAAACAGTAAACGATTTTAAAAATTCAAGAATGTTCTAATGTTGCTTTTAACGTAACAAAGTCGTTGAGGGATGAAATCAATTTTTATGTTTCTTCTGCTTGTCAAAATCCATGCAAAAAATTTTTATTTTGCATAAAGATCCGCAGTTTATTAATTATCAATGCGTAACAAATCAATCGGGTGAGCTTTACTTTACCGGACTCAAAATTGATACCTTTCTCCAACGAATTATGATGTATTTGTTATGTAATCCAGTAGATTTGTACCCGGCGCGGATGCAGATCGAAGTTTCGATCCTCTGGGAGCAATAGTTGAGGAGATATGGTCGTTTAAAGTTGAGCATTTTTGACAGGTAGGGCCTGTCAAAAACACAGCAGATTGCTCAACTTTAATCGACCATAACTTCTCAACTATTGATCCTAGAGGATCGAAACTTCGATCTGCATACCAAATACATCATAATTCGTAGGGGAAAGGCACAAATTTTGAGTCCGGTAAAGTAAAGAACTAATCAATCAGTCATATGAAAACAGGTAACAGGATTTAACGAGGCCATCACGGGTCCTGTAGGAAAATGAGGAACAACATGAATCTCTTAACGATCAACGTGCGTAAATAGCCATAATCGGGGTCCTATTTCGAAAAAGGATGACGCACTAGCGGAAGAGATATTTTTCCCTGTTGAATGAATACGGATAACTGTAAAATGGAGAAACCAAGCGAAACATGGAGTCTGTGTAAGCAGGTCGTTAAGTTACGAGCAGATTCGCGATGGCTGCTTGGTTTCGCAATTTTGCGGTCATTACGTTTGCAGCGTTCCGCTCTTATCCGTAATCCTGTCTATTGCGAAAGCTTGTTTATCGCCTTCCGGGTCTGCCTGATGCAACGCTCGAGTGCCACTCATTTCTTCGCTTCCACAAACCGACTACCATTGCTCCGATGAACCAGCGGACTTACAAAATCTCGGAAATTCCAAAAATCACGCGAACATTCGAGGAACTCATTCCCCAGGGCGAAGTAACAACAAAATTTTTTAGTCGTCTTTAGTAATAATCATAAAATAAATAAAAATAGTAAATCTTTAGTAATAATTCAGTTCATTTTAGGTCATCGGTATATTTTTAAATGGAACAGTACATTTTATACCTTCTCTTTAACCGTGGCATGACCTTAAGCAAAAATATGTTGGAGCGAGAAAAATGTAGAAGTCTAAAACTCACGTGTATCAGTCTAAATTATATATTTTTTACGTGTTGCTTTTATTTTTAAAAAAATTCTCAATTGCGAACATTGACTCAGTACGAATAAATACTAAATGTAATTGTAATTTAAATCTCGAATTGCTCGAGATTAATTTCATAATAATTGACGAAATATACGTTTGCATTTTACCAGATAATTTTACCCCATTGCAGTAAAATAAATTAATTTGCTAAACTAAACGATTGCCTCCACAAACTCAGCGCAGAGTTTGTAAGGTTTGATGTAATGTTATAATGTCATACGTGATCAAATATTTGGTAAAATCCACTTGTTTGAATACGAATGGAAAATTATAATAGTGGGGCGAATCAGGTGGACTCGTATTATACATGTCGGATTTAGTTATGTGCATTGTTTGTTTTCCAATGGATTCGTGTAAATAGAACTTTACTCTATTGTATGTACACAGGGTGAGGCGCCAGAAACAGGCCACCTGAATAACTCGGCTGCTATTGGTGTTAGGAAGAAATGCTTCGGATGGGACTTGCTTGGTTTCGAGGGGTCATTAATCAGGTGTTAGTAGCTTTTTTGTAGGTGGTCGCGTAAAGGACATATGAAGGTCAACTTAATTTTTTTTAATGGAACGAAGTATTTTTTATTACATCAATCGATGCAGCTGGACATTCGTTATAAAAAAGTACTAACCTATGTATGTCGAAAAATTAGTAGTTCAGGAGATATTTCAATTTAAATAACTCTAAAATACCAAATTTAAATTGAAATATCTTCTGAGCTACTAATTTTTCGACATACATAGGTTAGTACTTCTTTTATAACGAATGCCCAGCTGCATCGATTGATGTATTAAAAGATACATCATTCCATTAAAAAAAATGAAGTTGACCTTCATATGTCCTTTACGCGACCACCTACAAAAAAGCTACTAACATCAGATTATTGCCCCCTCGAAACCAAGCAAGTTCCATCTGATGCATTTCTTCCTAACACCAATATCAGCCGAGTTATTCAGGTGGTCTGTTACGTCGTATAAAAGTCAAAGAGTTTCGGGAAATATTTGTGGATCATCTGAACTGCAGCAACATATTGTAACAATTTTTTGGGGAATAAAAAAATGAATCAATTCAAGGTGTAGAATCACGCTGTAACGATTTTCACCCATAATTTCGTGACACCCTGTACCAAACGTGGGACTTTTATTAACCGTTTTCTCCGGGAAGTTTCCGATCCTTCTCAGACCTCCATTTCTTGTGTCAGAGGGTTTCTTTGAATTGCAAAATAAAGCAAAATCTATGGGAGAGATTGCCTGTAAATGGCACCCTTCACGATTCGGATTTAGTATTATAAATATGAAAGTCTTCGTAGCCGGGGATCTATATTCTACCTTTCCATCTTACCATACTTTAATCCCGTATTATTTCAAATTCTGATTTCATCCCCTGGATGCGCAGCCGAGGATAGATCACCGTCCAAAAACTTTAGTACACGGTGGTATATCATTCTCGGCGAATCGACCGAGATTTCAGTGGCAGCAATTTATATTTTCAGAGCACGAGAAAGGAGGGATAAGAGATCCATACCCGCAACAATGGGGAAGCCATTATTAAACGACAACCCTATTCATTTCGGTATTAACTGCGACAACCGTATTCTCAGTCCATAAGCCTCGTTCTCCATTTTGTTTCGGGGAAACACGAATAAAAATCAATTGCGAAATTTGCCACCGAACAGACAGACAAACAAGAAAGCGAGCTATTAAAAACGTGGTAATAAAGAGAAATTTATTTCCAGGCGAGATACTATATGAAACTCATTAAATAAAACATACGTATAAAACTTTATAACACTTTTTGAATTTCATAATCGTACCAAACGACCTGACTTTTTATAATCAATTAGAAGCAAAAAAGATTTTCCAAAAATGATAATTTACAGTAGGTTACATGCAAAAATAAAAAAGGCATTTTTTAAAACTTTTTTATTTGGATCCTTAATGAAAATTGAAAATATATGTCAGTTGTACACATGCTGAAAATTTCATCGAAATCGATTAACATACACACGAGTTACACGCGGTTAAAAAATGGTGAAAATCGTAGTTTTAGAAATCCACAGAATCGTGCAACTTTCGATGCGTGTCGTTTTTTCCTGCGTCAGCCGATTTCGATGAAATTTTCAGTACGCGTATAATTAACATAGATCTACAAAACATATATAGTTCAAATTTTATTTAAGGGCACAAATAAAAAAATGTTTAAAAATGCCTTTTCTATTTTTGCATGTAACTTTGTAAATTATAATTTTTGGAATATCTTTTTTGCATATCATTTCGTAAAACAATGCTTCTAATTGATTCGAAAAATTCAGGTCGTTTGATACAATTATAAAAAAGTTATTGGTTTTTAAAAACTGTACGAATAGAGATATTTCAATTTTAATTTACAAACACACAGGAAATTGAATTTACAATAGATAGGGAAGTGTGTCCTCTGATGCTGTTTATAACTTGATCTTAACAGGAAGCATACTAAACTTTCTTTACTAAATAAGCAATTAAAAGCAAGCAATATTACAAGCAAAAGTATAAACGTTTTTACGATCGTCCACAAATTTTATGTGTGTTTTTCTCCCATTTTAAACACAATGTGTTTTACACAAGTGAACTTGTGTTCACGCAGTTCAATTGTTAATACGCATGGGAAAAGTATAGTGGTTAGAGCGAGACATGAATCTGTTTGTCAACCTCAGCCAGAATTGTGCACAACGATTCGCAATCAAACGGATTTTCAAAAATTCCAATTTTATACCTTTTCGCATCCGTTAATATTTTAATAGCATACTGGTTCCCTACGTATAGCTATCAATATTTTATCTGTTTTCGCATATTCCGCGTCTTTTTTAAAATTTGATGCGGTCCTCTTGTATTTAATACCTATCAATATTTTATTCGGTTCTGTTGGGTTTGTTGGCTTGAAAACTACTAGCATCGAAATTTTTCGATCACGCTTTTCAAGCATTTTCCATGGTCCGCAATTCATCAAAATTTCAAGGGAGAGGTCCGGGGCGAATGTTTAATTCGAGGATCCCGACGAATTGCGAACGATTATCGCCGCGTCGCATCAATCAGCGTTAGCGTTGATTATATTTCAGGGAAATTTAGGGAAATTTACTCGTCGATGCCCGAGCGCTCAAACAAAATTTTGCACGGCGTGACGCGCGAAAATAATGCGATTGTTTTCGACCGAATTTCACTCGTTTCTACTTTTTTTTCTCGCCAGATGGAAATACACCATGGTGCGCAACTGTGACGCCACCTGAATTTTTACAATTTTTTATCTCTCTCCGGATCAAAAATAGCTTAGGTCGAGCTGAAGATCCTTTCTGGGGTAAAATGCGTAATTGCATTTTTTACCACGTCCATTAAAACAAACAAGACAATTGTGTGTAGTCTAATATGATAGTGCTTGAGCCAGGAAAAATAATTCCGTGCCAAATCGACCAGTTTTTGCAGGCACCATCGTCGATTTTGTTCGAAATGAAATATGTTGTAGTCCATGTAAAATTAGGGGGAGTTTAAGTCATCATTTTGCCGGTTTCGAATTTTTGTATAAATGGCAGGCCTCCAAAGTTTTCAATTTCTGCCCATTTTGGCGAAAACGGGCCTCGCTTACGAATTTTTATCTCGGGAACTGTTTGTCCGATTGAGTTACATTTCGTTTTTCTTTTATTCGGAAAGGATCGGGTTATTACAAAATAATTTTTTCAACCTCGAAAATCAACTTTGTAATGTCGGAAAATTTAAACAAATTCTTTTTTTATTATTGGTTCTTTTATTGGTTCTCCATTGATTTGATATTATTGGTGTAATTTCTTTCACAGATGTCGGGTATCAATAAATCAAAAACTACTTTTAGCGTTACCCAGGAAAAACGACGTGGACGTCGTTGGTGGTATTGAATAGCATTTTTAAAAATACCAAATACGTCTACTTTCATGTTCCTGATCTGATGTGTATTTCTCGAGCTAACCCCAATTTTCAACGATTTTTTACTCATTTTGATTTTTGTCCATTACAGCGCCATCTGTGAGTCAAATTGCTTAAACTCCAAGGTCAAATTTGTGTATTTTTTCTGGAGAATCCAAATCTGCAACGAAAAATGGGGGTTCCCACTTCAGTTTTTTATCTTCCCCACCCCCAATCCCCGGGGGGTGGCGGTGGGGGGTCGAGTTTGGTATTATTGGATGTCCCCCTTCGCGACGAACAACTTTCATTACCCACTGGTCTTGATCCGATGCATAGTTCTCGAGATATTTCAATGTCTTCAGATAAATCGTCCACCCTGTATACCGTGCTCAACCGCCTTCCGACATGTCAGCGTCGAAGGCAGGGCCCGCTAGATAGCCTTACCGATGGTCCTCTAGCGGGCCTAGGACGAAACAACACATCTTTACAGCCGCCAGATGTGCTTTGAACTTTTCGTCGCGGAGTGTATTTTCTAGGAAGGGTTCAGTGTGCAACGGCACAAGTCTAGGGCGTGTCCGAAAAATGCTTGGGTGGTCGAAAAGTAAGGTCCACTGTATGGCAAGAGGACCAGCCGAGGTTGTATCGCGACCGCGGTGAAAGCGGGAATAGAGAAGACGGCCCCGTTCTCTCGTGGTTTAGAGGAGGAGGGCCGGTGGAGCGTGCTGGTTCGGACGCTAATGGGTTTCCCAGCGCGAACGGCTAAATTCATTCATGGTATGTGAACCCGAAGAGGGATGTTAGTTATGTCGGGTCGGAACAACCTGCAGAGTTATACCCGGCCGGATCCCTTATTCCCCGTGTCTCTCTGACCGAGTCGACCCTGTCTTCCCTCCATTTCTCCGGCGGAGTCGCGGAGAGCACGTAAATGCCGGGCTTCGCGTACGTGTTCTCCGCCGGTGGGATTTTCGTACGGATCGAGATACGGCCCGGGAGGATCTGGGATTTTCGAGGACGGAATTGCCCGGCGGTGATTGAGAGACTGCACCTGATCTTCGGTATCTGCAATTTTCTTTTTAAACGCGGAGCACCGGTTAGGGAAATTTCTTGCAGCGACGTGGAGCGAGCGACGCTTCACGGTAGCAAGGATCTCCCCTAGCTATACGTCGCGACGCGTATCCTGTTGCCCGAGAACCTCCTCTTCCACCGAGATTGGAAGCATCGATTTGCCAAAATACCGTGTCACATCGCGGACAGTGCAATTCCAATTCGGTGATTGCTCGAGAACTAGCAATTCGTTTCCGTCATGAGTTTGTTTTATTGGGAATCTTGTTTAACGGTACCTGCTAGACGGAACTACCAACGATTCGGGCACTATCGAGTAACCCGAGTACTCGAGTATTCGGCTCCGTTGCGGGATATGCTGTGTTAACCGGCTAAATCGAGGAAATGGGTAAACTGCACCGAGACTCTCGGACCAACTGCGGGGGTGCACTTCTCGGCTGAAGGGGCTAAGTTCCGCCAAAAATAATGGCTGATTTGGAATGACAACTTCGAAATGATATGGTTTGTTATGAGATTCAACATGAGCAGTAAGACTCATTAGGAAAATTGGGTAAACTTTATCTTACCGGACTCAACATTTGTGCCTGTCTGGAGCCTTACTGGATGTATTCCAGAAGTTTTGATCCTGTAGGATCAATAGTTCAGGAGTTATGCTTGCTTAAAGTCGAGCATTTTTGACAGGTAAGGGCCTGTCAAAAACAATGCAGATGGCTCTACTTTAATCGACCATAGCTCCTCAAATATTGATCCCAGAGGATCGAAACTTCGATCTGCACCCGCGCCGTGTAAAAATCTACTGGATTACATACCAAATACATCATAATTCGTTGGAGAAAGGTACCAGTTTTGAGTCCGGTAAAGTAAAGTTTAACCGATTGATTTCTTACGCATTGATAATTAATAGACTATGCGGATCTTTATGCAAAATAAAAATGTTTTGTATCGGTTGTGAGAAGCAGGAAAGGCATAAAGACTGATTTCATCCCTTAACGACGTTGTTACGTTAAAAGCAACATTACAACATTCTTGAATTTTGAATTTTTGAAGAGAAAAAAAGGCACAAATATCATGTATTTGGTATGTAATCCAGTTGATTTGTACCCGGGGTGGCTGCAGATCGAAGTTTCGAACCTCTAGGATCAATGGTTGAGGAGATATGGACGCTTAAAGTTGAGCATTTTTGACAGGTAAGGGCCTGTCAAAAACAATGCAGATTGCTCAACTTTAAACAAGCATAACTCCTGAACCACTGATCCCACAGGATCGAAACTTCGACCTGCATGTTCTCCGCGTACAAATCTACTGGATTACATACCAAATACATGATAACTTATAGGAGAAAGGCAGAAATTTTAAGTACGATAAACTAAAAAGCAGTCGAAAAATTACTTGCGAAAGATAAAGGGGAAGAATTCGGGCACTCTGTTTTTCCCCAAACTAATAAGTAGACTGCGGATTTTTATGCGTTTTTATGACTTCTGAAAATTTTCAAAAAAGGGTGGAATATAAAATTCGACAGAATTTAATGCAATTTTTCTTCAATTGAGATCTGCAAAGGCTGCTGCCACTGGAGAGGTAAGATTGCATTTTATCCCACGCTCTTAAAATTCGTCTGCAAAAATTGAAAGTTGCATAAACATCCGCAGTCTACTAATACTAAGACACAAACGCTACAGACAAGTTTTATCAAATCTCTTCCATGGCGAACAAAATCAGATACTAATTATTTCTACGAATAAATTGTTTCCTGAATTTCACGTTCATAATTTGTTGTTGGGAACGGCCCAGCAGTTACTCTTCCGATAAATTAGAAATGCTGTTAAAGAACATGCATTATTCAAGTGGTAAATGCATGTATATGTCTGGGTATTTAGTAGACTCTTTCCCAACCCGTTGGGAAATGTTTGCTTGTAGGGACGTCTGTTTAGCGGACCCAATCTACTTTATCTTGTAGTCAGTGTTTCACAGTCCTAGCGAAATACTCGAGCACTTAGATTTATGTACCGAGCTGTTCCAGAAGCTCGCCACAATACTGTCAACCTTTCTCAGCCCTACACCTGTCAACGTACCCGAAACTCAACGCGGTTCATTGACTAAGGGTCTAAATTGACTTGGCGAGATAGCTAGCTAGCCTGTGTACATTTCATCAAAATTTATTTCTTCACACTGAACTTGCAGAGCGTCTACCAATTTAAGCAATTTCACTCTTCACACTCAATTTTCCAGAAATGATCAATGCTGTTTTAGTAGCCATTTATGTAAAGCTATAGCTAATTGTGCTTTTCATTGATGCAACATTGTATTTAATTTATGAAACGTTAACTTGAGGCCTACAGTACCGTTGAGACTTTTGTTATTTCCGAAGAATTTGTTAGGCTGCTCTTTACTTTACCGAACTCAAAATTTATGCCTTTCTCCTACGAATTATGATGTATTTGGCATGTAATTCAGTAGATTTGTACCCGGCGCGGATGCAGATCGAAGTTTCGAAGCTCTAGGATCAATAGTTGAGAAGATATGGTCACTTGAAGTTGAGATTTTTGACAGGTAAGGGCCTGTCAAAAACACTGCAGATTGCTCAACTTTAATCGACCATAGCTCCTCGACTATTGTTCCTAGAGGATCGAAACTTCGATCTGCAGGTTCTCCGGGTACAAATCTACTGGATTACATACCAAATACATCATAATTCGTAGGAGAAAGGTACTAATTTTGAGTCCGGTAAAGTAAAGTTTATTATTTACGAAGACTGAATTTGAAATTTTCTCCAACAAATCGAATCAGCAATCAATTTTATCGAATTTGTGCCACTCTTCTTCTGCAGTTTGTTCAGATTCACATGTGTCCACATCGTTAATGTAATTATAATTAATTGCTGCTCCCGTTCTATCAATTTCCGACATGAAATTACCATCGCGCGGGTAATCTAGAAAAACAGGTATCATCCATCAATGAATTATTAGCACCATTGATATTATACAGTTGAATAGTATTAATAAACGATGAGATACAGTTGCGCGCGCGTAATTTGTAAACGTGTAACGTTAACAACGTGTTATTCAGCATTATTCTGTATGGAGACTTGAGCAAACAAGCGGCGAAACAAATAGCAACACAGATCAGTAACATTCAATGCGCGTGTAAGCTGATTATCGCAACGTTAACCTCATGATACTTATGTAGGATACAGAGCATTATAAATCATAATGTAATTCGGAATTTTCGACTAATGACATATTTCTACTATAATAAATTTAATGATTTCGACGCAAGGTTCGATCATTTATGGAAACAAGCAAATTTGCAATTATATAAACATGTTTCTCGACGTTTCGATCCTAATTTGGATAATTTTCAAAGAGACACTTTTGCGTTTGCTGTGACAAAATTTAATATTTAAACGAATAATACAGAGTTACTGGTAACTGAACTTTGTTCCATGTTGGTAAAATTGTAACTCAGTTACAATTGAAAATGATCCAAATTAGGATCGAAACGTCGAGAAACATGTTTATATAATTGCAAAGCTTGTTTCTATAAATGATCGAACCTTGCGCCGAAATCATTAAATTTATTATATTCAATTTTCGATCGAGAAGAATTCACATATTTCTACTATGATGCGGACGAACGTTCAACAATTTCCAGGATTTAATCCTTTCGATCGCGCAACGATACATTTTGAAACGACTGCTTCAAAATATTTTTAATCAGACATCTATACAAGTCTACGTTACAATTAGTCGTTCATTTTAAAAGCAGGATATTGACAGGTTCACTGGTTGTATGAAAATTATAAATCATAAATATATAGACTGCTTATCCTTTTATGCACAATTGCCTTACTCTTCAACAATGCAAATTCAAATTATGCAAAATAAAAATGTTTTGCAATGATCGTGGGAAGCAGGATAAACAAAAAAAAATGTATAAAGAACCTTTTTAAAAACCACGCTTATATTAAAATGCACTAAAAAGGAGAAAATAATTTTTTTAGACATTAGTGACTATAAATAAAAGCGTGGAGCGCTAAACTACACTCCTGAAAAGAATTAAGAGATCACTTGTGCGAACCCGAAAAATTGGCCCCACTTTACGTGATCCTGTCCTCCCCAGTTAAAAGTGAAAGTGTAAGGGGTATCCGTAGTATGAAGATTATATATAGATATGTTGAGAAACTAAAGTTCTGAGAGCCAAAAACTTGCAATATCCTGCTAAATGTCACAATGCTTGGCTCAAAATGTCATTTTGAGAAACATTTCCTAATTTTAAACGGCTGTCTCTCGGCGCCTATTGGGTCAAAAAACAGATTGAACAGTGGAATTTGAAGGAAATTTAATGCTCTTTCCAAAAATGAAAAACAAAAGTTCTGAGGACCCACAGTTTTTGGGTAATAGGCGAAAAACCAAAACAAGGTAATAAAAATCGTGGTTTTTTCCCCCTCCCCAAGTTAACACTGTCCTCGAGGTTGAAAACTCAGATTCGACACCCCAGAGTACCCCTAAATGACGTGTCAAAATTTCATTAAGTTCGGAATACTTTCCAGGCCTTTTTTTCGACCTGCCAACTGGACTAACGCAGCAAAGGGAAGAAACATCCGGCTGACGGCACGTATGTACAGATGTGTATATTCACTGGAAGGGAGAGTGGGCGGGGTTGAAAAGGGTGGACCGTCGAATCTGCTCGTGTCGTGCATCTAAATTCCGTTTAATCGCCCTTCAGACATGACTTGTCCTGAACTTGTCCATACCCGTGTACCAACACGCTCGTGAGCATGACCGGGCAAAGAGTGAATGCTCCTCCATGAGCTCGAGACCTGTGGCATTGAAGTCCTGACGTCGCATCGTGTAATCTTCAACGGGACTTGGTCGGACACGCCTAAGCTCCACCCATACACGCTATTTATTCATGAAATTGTTAACGAACTCCTAAACTGTTGGCAAACTTCCTGCAATAACTAACTTTTATTTCGCGGCCGATGTGCCTCGCGAGACGAGCTGACGAAAAACTGTTCCGAATAATTCATGCTGACGAACGCGAGCACGGTTCCTTAGGCGAACAAGTCAACTTGCCAGTGGATGCTTCGGAATTTATTATTTATGGTATGTTTAACGTGATTTTAACTTATTCTCTCAGCGTGCAGCCGCACTCCCCAAGTTGTCGAAGTAAAGTTTCCGGCAGTTCCGACTCGTCCTCCCTTCATTTTTCAACGGAGTCGAGTGTACATTTTTTTTGCTGCACATGCCCGCCATATTGGATTCGCTGTTCTGCTTTTTAAACTATTAAGTTCAGATTCGTAATCAGCGACCCAAAAACCCTTATGTACCAGTTTTTGTTCAATTTTGTCCACGTTCAAGTACGTTTTGATGTTTTGACCACGATTCCGCCGTTTGGATTCGTATTCCTTTCGCCCACCAACTGAGCCATGAAACTTCGGCAAGAGCGAAGATCTGAAAGAGTCGCAGCGTCATTTTCAACAGACCCTCCCTCTCGGTTGGCTGAAGATTCGTAGATCGCAATCAAAGCAGCTGAAAGCCACTAAATACTCGGAACAGGGGAGCAACCTTGGTGCATTCAGACACAATCTTCGAGCGGATCGAAGTTACACCGTGTACGGAAGCAGTTGGCGAAACTGTGAACTCGGCAGAGAGGAGAGGAAATGCGTAGCCAAGGATCGTGATTTCGGTTTGGTAGCATTGGTCGAGCAGTTCCGGGCGGGAAGCGAGCACCAGGGCTAGGATTTGGAGACCCCGAAATCTATAGTCCATCCATTCCTCCGCCAATAGACTTCATTATCCGTGGCATATTGTGGCCCGTACAGCTTCATGCCCACGCTGTCCTTTACCGTTATTTGTTGCCCTACCACCAACTTTCCGGAGTTATCGTCCGCCTCTTCTATTTCCCTGTAGCACTGTCTGCGACCGTGCGTCATGTTCCAGTAGCTTTTGTTACACCCTGACCCCGTCTGTCTCCTGCTTTGCTCCGGTTGCATACAACGTTCTACCGCACCCCCTGCCTGCGCTGTTTCTTCCATTGTGCTGCTTGCTATCAGTCACCCACCGCCGTCTGTTTCACCTTCGTCCAGCGTTTCGTTTTTATCTTCCGGTGCCGCGTCGCTGCATCAAGCTAATCCGTTCGGGCCGAGATTTCCTTTCGGAAGGAAATACCCAAAGAAATCAGGTCACGGAAACTTGTGGGGATACGATTTTCAAAGATCCGGACCGCAGGGATGGGATCAAGTTCATTATACAGGCTGGTAGTCAGACTAGTCAGTACAGTAAAATAATTAAGTGAAAGTGAAAGATTATTAAGTACCTATTAGATATTATTATAGTGTAACCCACATAGCGAAGTTGGGGGTGTCCTATCACAATCTCATACTTCCGGATTTTTTTAAAGATTGAATTTGCAATCAAAAATTCTGAAATAATTCACTGTTATTTATGTTACTTAGTAGAATTTTCATGCATTTTTTCGCAATTTTTTGTTATGCGGAACAGAAGAAATAGTGCATAGTGTAACCCAGATAGTAAGGTTGGGGTGTCCTATCACAATCTCATACTTCCGGATTTTTTTAAAGATTGAATTTGCAACCGAAAATTCTGGAATAATTCAATGTTGTGTATGCTATTTAGTAGAATGTTTATGAATTTTTTCGTAATTTTTTGTTGAGCGGAACAGAAGAAATACAGCATAGTGTGACCCAGATAGTGAGGTTGAGGGTCCTACCACAATCTCATACTTCCAGATTTTTTTAAAGATTGAATTTGCAATCAAAAATTCTGCAATAATTCACTGTTGTGTATGCTACTAAGTAGAATGTTCATGAATTTTTCATAAATCTTTAAAACACTGTTCATTTCAGACCACCCCTTAAGAAGACATCAATACATTATTTTCCAAAATGGTTAAAGAAAGAGAGAAAAAATTTGGTTTCCACTTCTTGCAACGAATATAAAAACTTTTCGCTCCAAGATCCGCAGTCTATTAACAATAGAAGGGGGTGTAGACGAAAATCTCTGCCATCGGAGCGTGTACGACGAGCATGAAAAAATTAATCGAAGTTCCGACAGGTAAAAGCCCCGAAGAAGAAACTCGGACAAATAGGGAATAATCGTTAAGTCAACAAGGGTTGAAAGTTCAGTTGGAAGGGGTGAGACGGGGTGAAAAGCTCGACGGGGGGTCGAAACTCGTGGCTACTTTACTCCACCTACTCTTAATTGTCCGTTAGAGGAAGTTGGTAGCAGCGGCGGCCTTTTAACGTTAGGCGTTGATTCATCGGAATGCCCTGCCTCGTCATAATTATTTCGAGAACTTTTGAACTCGCTGAATTTTAAATATCCCTTGAAAGCTTCTTGGAACATTTACTGCCGGTTCGCTTAATCGTGAAGCACACCGCCACTGCTGCTGCTCATTTTTTTCGGACTTGTAATCTTGGGTCTGTATGGGTGCTGGAGTTCCAGGAAATTCCTCGCGAAAATGTCAACTGAATATTTAAAAGTTCGCATTCCTTCCTCCGAAGTATCGAGGAATTCAATTATTCTCGTCGGAGACAGTCTCTGTATCGATTCGCTATTGCGAACGTCTAATAAATACTCAATAATAATTATTTTACTGTACTGACTAGCCTGCGGATTTTAATGCAAAATAAACATTATGATAATAACAATAATCTTTACATTGCATACCACCCACCTAAAAAAACCGGAAGTATGAAATTGTGATAGGACCCCCAACCTCGCTATCTGGGTTACACTATGCTCTATTTCTTCTGTTCCGCTCAACAAAAAATTACGAAAAAATGCATGGACATTCTGCTAAATAGCATAAATAACAGTGAATTATTCCAGAATTTTCGGTTGAAAATTCAATCTTTAAAAAAATCCGGAAGTATGAGATTGTGATAGGACCCCCAACCTCGCTATCTGGGTTACACTATGCTCTATTTCTTCTGTTCCACTCAACAAAAAATTACGAAAAAATTCATAAACATTCTACTAAATAGCATACACAAAACTGAATTATTTCAGAATTTTCAGTTGAAAATTCAATCTTTAAAAAAATCCGGAAGTATGAGATTGTGATAGGACCCCCAACCTCGCTATCTGGGTTACACTATGCTCTATTTCTTCTGTTCCGCTCAACAAAAAATTACGAAAAAATTCATAAACATTCTACTAAATAGCATACACAACACTGAATTATTTCAGAATTTTCGGTTGAAAATTCATTCTTTAAAAAAATCCGGAAGTATGATATTGTGATAGGACACCCCCAACCTGTTCTGGTCTGGTAGACACTGAGCAGCTCTGTTCTACACGATCCTTGTCACTATTGATTACGTTTTATGTTCTTGCAGTTCTTATTTGGTTCGATAACAAACCTATAGCAGTTTCCTCGTCCCGAGGGTCGCGTAGCCGAAAGTTCGCTACCACCCCAAGGGTCCTTTTAACGCGGGACAATATAAGCGGAACAGCTTACTAGATTTGCAAATTTTCAGCCGGGCAAAAACGTTCGTGTGTAAGCTGTTTTGCGAGAACCCATCGATTTTCCCCGCGGTTTAGCATGCAGCGAATAGGAGGGCCGGTGTTACAGTGTCGACGAAAGAACTTGGAAAACTTCTGGTGCCTTGAAATTCGCGATAAACGCAGCTGTCGCATCTGCGTTATACAGCAACACGTGGTCCGACAGTCGGGCGAGGGCCGAATACATTATAAAAGGTCCGTTGTTTCAAATGACACTAGCGGCCATCTGTCGTTTTTCGGGCGACGCGAAACTTCCACGGAACGCCGACGACGCCCGGCATCGAGACGAATTTTCCTCCACCACGGAAATAAATTTAGGATATTCTCCATCAGAGAGAATTCGACTGTGGTCGAATTAACTCGTTACACCCCGGCCTGTGAGATGAAATGATTTTTCTACACGTTTTTGGTCCTCCACGTGACGATTTCGACTTACTCGAAAATAAAGATATTTATTAAATCATTTCTTATGAAAGCATCTCTCCAATTTCATTAATTGTGATTCACATTTAACACTGTTAAGGATCAGCTTTGTACCTGACAGTTTTATATAATAAATCTATAGACTGTAATAGCATTTCTTGATCGAAACATTTTCTAAGAGTTGCATTCGAAAATCGTACATTTCGTATGCAACAACAAAATAAAAGTATCCTCGTATGATTTTCAACCAGGAATTTTTAAACGAAGTCTCGAACAAAGAAGTTTTTAAACAAATCATATTACAAACTGTTCCTTGAAGCAACTTTTTCCCTTGCAAAATTTTTTCTCCGCGTTTTTGTCAACGATTTATTAACACAGACTGTTTTTACTAATTTTCCCTTTTAAAACGAATGTGCATATTATACTCGGGTCCGATAAATACATCATTTTCTTACCAGCATGAGAATGACCACATGACAAATTTTTATCCAATCCCGGCATTAGGGTTTCATTCGTATGCACATAATAAAATGGCGTTCATCTTTATGCGCATAAAAGAATAATGTATTTTTTGATAAATTCCATCGTTCGCGCGTATTCTTGGGCGCATAGGATGATATACCGTATTTTCGGAGCGAAAATAATGCGGAGTAAAAGTGGTTTATAAATGCAATCATTAGACTATGATCATTAGATTATGAGCAGGTGTAATTCAAAACATGAAAAGGATTAAAAGAATATAACAGTGTCGAAATGTTATTTTGACCATATCGAAATTATTAATGAACAAAATAAATGTTTACTTAGCTCCTGTAGATTGCAATTGATGTATACAAATTTTATTTTCCAGAAAATTCAGTAATTAAGGGAATAGACTCGTTTTTCCAGGTTTGCAATGGTACTGGATGCGCGTCCTCATTTCAAATAATACAAAAATGTTTTAATTTGTAATTAATGCGTAATTTGCATTATTCGAAAGCATACAAAATATTTTCATAGCTCCATGCTGCCGAATAATGGAAATTACGCCCCATAAACGTAAAAATGGTGCTTTTGACGGTAGTGTGTACGCTTTTAAATTTACCGATTTTTATTCGCAACATTTTCGCGCATTGTTTAAAATAACAATGATATTTCAGGCGGACAGAATCCGTGGGACACTGTGTTTACATACCGGAAACACGGTTACTATGAATTCATAAATACATAAACGAGTTTTAATAACCATCGAAATGTAAATAACATTAGCGTTGCATGAAACCCATTGTTGTTCCTGTGAAAAAACTTTTCTACACTTTATATCCCATTAATCAATCTCACAATGGGCACACGATACGGAGAATTCAAATCAAGTGAATAAATCAATTTTCGTCCGCACATATTGATCCTGTTTGAAAAATTTACGAATAACGATATTTGAATTGCAAGATCACCGACGCGGTACTTCGATTTGCATGAGCAAATTCTGTTACGATTCGAAACTTCACGAGCGTCTGAATTTTGCAGTTACGGATTTGAGAATAAACTGCGCCGTAGAGAGCAGCATGAATAAATTAACGAACTCTTCCTGATTTTAAATTTATTAGGAATAATTAAATAAAATTAGATGTATATATATTCCGCACACTTTAAATCAGAACAACTTTTTCATGAATGGACCAAACGACTTCAATTTCCCTGTAAGGCTAGAAGAATTAGTTTAGCAAATAATGTGTAAAAAATATGTTGAAAAAATGCATTTGGACAGAATTGTGGAAAACGATAGTAAAAATTGATTTTTACAACTTTTTTAGTTGGGTCAATAACGAAAATTCAGAAGATGTGTCTGGTCAACTGGTATAAATTATATACGCTCTGAAAATTTCATTGAAATTGGTTAAATGGTTTGTGAATTATAAACGATCAAAAGTGGTAATTTGTAGTGTACCAGAAAGTGGCAAGTTTTACCATTTTTGATCGTTTATAATTCGTAAACCAATTAACCAATTTCAATGAAATTTTCAGAGCGTATATAATTTATACCAGTTGACAAAACACATTATTTAAGTTTTCGTTATTAAGCCAGCTAAAAAAGTTGTAAAAATCCATTTTTAGTATTGTTTTTCACAATTCCGACCAAATGCATTTTTTCAACTTATTTATTAGACGTCATTCACTAAGCTAATTCCTCTAGCCTTACAGAGAAATTGAAGTCGTTTGGTCCATTCAACGATTACTTAGAGCTGTGACTAACTATTTGCCATTTAGTTATCACTACACTGCGGATGTTTATGCAATTTGCAGTTTGTGTAGACGAATTTTTAGGATGTGAAATCAAATAGAATCTTGTTTTCAATGGTAGTAGCCTTTGTAAAAATCGGAAAATGTCTAAAAATCGTACTAAGCTCTGTCAAATTTGATATTCTGCTATTTTCTGAAAATTTTCAGGTGCCATAAATGCATAAAAATCTGCAGTCTAGTTATCACTAACTAATCAAAAAGTTTTGACTAATGACTATGCATTTCGCTATGACTAACATTCAAGAAGACTATTAGTCATTTTTAAATATTATTTGATTATTGCCCTACTCTGATTACAAGTAACGTAAATATTCAAGGTGTGCAAAAGTATGTAATGTATCGCAAAAGGTATTGTCGCATAAGTTCTGCCTAAACGCAGCCTCGAGTAGAGACTGCAAATGACGCGCCGCGCCGCCGCATTAATCCTCCATAACCTCGAAAATTTCGAATCGTCGTGCTTTACGATCCCGAGCTGAATGCTTCTTTATCCCCGGAAATCTCCGACCGATTCGGAATACGGTATCGGAATACAATTTATGCGATGACTTTGGCGCAACAGGAATTGGAATAGCGATTTACTGTGCCCATTTCGGTTCTAGATATTAAAAATCGTTAATTCAATTTGGCGCAGCTGCCTCCGCCATTCAGCTGCTTGTTCCTCCGTTACGTGTCCGCCTTTAATCGGTTTTCTTCGAACTGGTTCAGTGTTGTACCATGTACAAATATTCATCGACTACGAAATTAGAGCATTCGCAAATGGGGAAAGTTATTACGAAACTGGCAATCTTTATGCAAATTCAGGTTTCTAAAGATTAGTCCATGAAATTCAGAATTCGATAGAAATTTACCCTCCGAACAAATAGACTGCGGATCTTTATGCAAAATAAAAATTGTCTGCACCGATTGCAAGAAATAGAAACTAAATCGAATGTTATTTCTTCCTTCAATGATTTGTATAGAGGAGAAATTATATGTTGACATCTTCAATTTTGAAATTTGTTCAGCAATTTAGAATCCCATATACTCAATTTTGCTATAAATGCATAAAGATCCGCAGTCTAGTTATAACTTAAATTACTTCGAAGTAGGATGAATATAAATGTATATGCTTGACATAGAAGCATTAGAATGCATTACATGTTAAGGATTTCACCAGTAAACGCAGGTGAAAGTTATTAAATACTTCGTCCATCAATATATCCACCTCGCTAGGCAATCACGGCGTTTACAATCCGAGGCAATGTAGCAACAAGCTTTTTATTACTAAGCTTATATTAGCTTGCCGATTTGTCGTTGTTGTATGCGTCAAATCTCGTTATCGAATTTTAAACCACTTTCCATGAGCTAGAGACTTGAAACTTTAAAGGTAGCTCAGAAGTGGATGACAATGAAATACTAAAGAACAAAGTCACACCACGTCGCGCGACACTTGGTAGTTCGTGATCGCGTTCAGCGATCCCCACTCCGCGCGCCAGCGCTCCCTACTCCACTACACGTTCCAACTGTTTGTCAACAAACCTCAAAGTTTGTATGTTTATCAACAAACCTCAGTAGACACGTGCTGTGAACCGAAGTGGATATACGCAGTAATAGCGGCAATCAAACGAAAAAATAAAACGAAAATGTGGCAAATGATATAGTTTCTTATATTAAGTACCATTTCTTCTTTAAATTATTGCTAAAATAAGAAATATTAAATAAGTAACGCGATTTCTGAAAGTATCAGGTATAACGATGCAAAAAAATAAAATATTCTATTTTGTGTTTCAGATTCTTAAAATAGAAATATTTTATTTTGTGGATGAAATTGTTAAAATAGAAATATTTTATTTTGAGGTTCAGATTGTTCAAATACATAGAAGTATTTTATTTCGAGGGTTCAGATTGTTCAAATAGAAATATTTTATTTCGAGGTTCAGATTGTTCAAGTAAAATACTATTCTCTTTAAGCAAAATAAAATCTACAATATTAAATAGTATTTCAAATATTTTTTTCGCCAAATAATGCCCACCTCTGGTCAAAATATGCTGATTAATTAACGTACTAGTCGTCGATGCTAAAAAGAACTAGAAAATCAAGATAACAATCTTGTAAATGAACGCGAATGACCGTAACGTCTTATTCTCACCGTAATAGAATCAAGAAACTTAAAATTTGTGGATAGAACAAATTGGCTATACAAAATTGCGTTTGTTCAACGTCGCTGCTAAAAATCGGACATTTCATATTCAACAACCTAATAAATGCACAATCTCGTTGCGAGCGCCTATAATCCGCGATCTGATTGCGACAAAACCGAAGCGAGCCGTTAATTATAACCTATTTCTCGCCGGACGTTGAAACATCACGCCCGCTCGCATCGCACAAATTCCGCGTCGAGCGGAAGTCTCAATAGAAAGGCTATCTATGATGACCATTCTCATAGATCACTGTGCTCGTCGCAATTCAATATTCGCGGAGCGTGGGCCGAATGATTAAATGCTCGCGAGCAGAAATGTTGCTGTCGCGCGCGATAAAAAGAAGGTTCGACTCTCGACGTACGTAAATATGAAACAGCGAACGGCAGCGCTTTTAAAATCGTCGTGTTCCCGGCGATCGAAAAACTTGCGCCATGAAGCTCGCCTGCATCGGTGTATTTTCCGTCGAAAAAATAGAAACGTTTACCTACGTTTTCCACGTTGACGGCAACACGCGTCACAAGAAAAATTCTCGAAAATAAAGAAATGTACTCTCGTACGAACGGTGTACTCTCGAGTCAACGTTCCGGCACGTTACACTTCGTTAATATCCAATTACCGATCCAGTCGAGTCAATCGACGCGCTTAGGCTACTTCGACGTCCGTTGCCACGATTAATTGGTAGATCAATTCCGACCCGGATCGACCAGGATTCTGCGAACGTGGCTGTTCTCGCAAGATGCTGGCTAGTACTGACGTAATCCACACAGCTCCAATCGGTTAGGATCTGTTTCTAAACGGAGAAATGCGAGTGAATTATAATCATCTCCTTGAATTCTTTTAAAATTAGGAACACCCTGTATACAGGGATCGGTGACGATCAAATTATATTGCATAGTTATCATTAAGGTTGTACTTTACCGGACTCTAAATATGTGCAAACTACAATTAATGTTATTGACGCACTGGTTCGATCAATTGGAAAAAATGAGCAACGTTGCAAAATATTATCATGAAATTTAATTCGACGTTTCGGTCTCAATTCAGACCGAACCAGTGCGCCAATAACATTAATTGTAGTTTAAACAATTGTCGATCGAGATCCAGAGAACTCTAAATATGTGCCTTTCTCCTACGAATTATGAAGTACTTGGTATGTAATCCTGTAGATTTGTATCCGGTGCGGATGCAGATCGAAGTTTCGATCCTCTAGGATCAATAGTTGAGGAGATATAGTCGCTTGAAGTTGAGATTTTTGACAGGTAAGGGCCTGTCAAAAACACTGCAAATTGCTCAACTTTAAGCGAGCATAACTCCTGAACCATTGATCCTACAGGATCGAAACAAGTAAATTCTGAGTATATTTTACACATTGCATAACAGCATAGCAGAATATCTCTACGATGATGTCTAGCTCGGTGTGTGCAGCTTCAAGGAACACCCCGTATATTCGGGACGCGTGCACCGATAGTCTGCTTCGGGCTCTTGTATAAATTCATCAGTGTATCCACCGTGTTCCAAGCAAGCAAAATTTTTCTAATTGTGCGACTCGCCACGTGTTAAAGGTGAACGTTCCTTGCTCGAAGAGCCCTAGATTTTTGAAACCGTAGGAATGTGAAAACAAGCTCTTTTCAATTCAATTTGTACAAACAATGCAGACACAGTGGCTCCAGAAAGTATTTGGGCTGCTCTTTACTTTACCGAACTCAAAATTTGTGCCTTTCTCCTACGAATTAGGATGTGCTCGGTATGTAATCCAGTAGATTTGTATCCGGTGCGGATGCAGATCGAAGTTTCGATCCTCTAGGATCAATAGTTGAGAAGATATGGTCGCTTAAAGTTGAGATTTTTGACAGGTAAGGGCCTGTCAAAAACACTGCAGATTGCTCAACTTTAATCGACCATAGCTCCTCAACCATTGATCCTACAGGATCGAAACTTCGATTCCTAGGTTCTCGTTTAATTCTACTGGATTACATACCAAATACATCATAATTTATAGAAGAAAGGTACTAATTTTTGGTCCGGTAAAGTAAAGTTTACCCAAACTGAGTAATATGTGTTGGACTGTCACTCTTAAAACTAAGGAAGCATGAAAAAGATCTCAAAATAAAATGACGAATCACTTACTGATGACAGCACGGAAAATGTAAGCACGTTTAAAGGATGAGCGATATCACAGAGAATGTGCATCGAGTTTTCGATACAGTCTGTAGAGAACAGTTCGATAGAGCAAGACTGCAAGTGCAAGGATGTAAAGTGATTAATAGTTTCCTGATTGATAATCTTTTGGGACAAATCGATATGTTCAAGGTTGATCGTAAATACTCCGAAACGGCGGAGGAATGGAGATAATAGGGGATAATCAAGGGTGGCCTGAAATAAAAGCTGCGTGACGAAGCTCTCTGGAACGTGGAGAGGGTCGATTAAATTAGTGTTAGATATTCGAGGGGGAATAATAGAAAGCTGTGGAGGATCGAAGAAAACAGAAGGTGCGATCCAATGACGGGTCACAACAAAAGGTAATTTCATAATGCTGAATCATCCACGAAGGGAGAACCTGTTAATTGACGAAGAGATTAGCAGGCAATAATGCTCCGGGATTAACGACAAATAATAATAGAAATTTATAATGGCGTGGAATATTATTCTAGAATAATAGAGGCTACTGGGATGGTTTTTGTAATCGACAATATTACATTAAGATTAATTAGAATGATAGGTTATGGTCTTTGAGGTTATGTCAGGCAATAGGTATTTACCCCATGTTTGTGTGTGAAAGTAGACATCGTTTATCGTCGACATTTCCCAGGGTATTTGTCATTATTGCTCCAGAAACTGTTACACGCGAAAAATTCGATAGGAGTTACTTTTTCCTACGAATTATGAAGTATTTCGTATGTAATCCAGTAGATTTGGACCCGGTGAACCTGCAGATCGAAGTTTCGAACCTCTAGGATCAATAGTTGAGAAGATATGGTCGCTTAAAGTTGAGATTTTTGACAGGTAGGGGTCTGTCCAAAACACTGCAGATTGCTAAACTTTAATCGACCATATCTCCTCAACCATTGATCCTAGAGGATCGAAACTTCGATCTGCAGATTCTCCGGGTACAAATCAACTGGATTACATACCAAATACATCATAATTCGTAGGAGAAAGGCACTTTTGAGTCTGGTAAAGTAAAGTTTACCTAAATTGAGTAATATGTGTTGGTCCGTTACTCTTAAAACTAGGGAAGTATGAAACAGGTCTGAAGATAAAATACAGAGAACCTGTTAATTGACGAAGAGATTAGCAGGCAATAATGCTGCGAAATTAACGACAAATAATAATAGAAATTTATAAGGGCATGGAATATTATTCTAGAATAATAGAGGCTACTGGGATGGTTTTTGTATAATCGACAATATTATATTAAGATTAATTAGAATGATACGTTATGGTCTTCGAGGTTATGTCATACAATAGGTATTTATCCCATGTTTGTCTGTGAAAGTAGACATCGTTTATCATCGACATTTCCCAGGGTATTTGTCATTATTACTTCAGAAATTGTTACACGCGAAAAATTCGATAGCAGTTGCGTGAAACGCGAAAGAATCCGACACGGCAGCGAAGATAACCGATGCAATTTTCTTTATTGCGCATTATATGTTCGCGAGTCTTCGGCCTGAAAGTTTCAGGACTTTTTGCGAGACCTCTCGCTCGAAGCTCGAGCGGTTTTTCTCGTTACTAGCGGCAAAATAAATTCCTGTTCATCATCGGAGAGCATGCTGGGAATTCCTCCGCGCAAAAATTGCGGAAGAAATGGTACTGCGAGGCAGGATTGTAACAAGTATTTCAAGTGTGTATTCAAACTCTGACGTATTTGAAAACCTTTCTGAAAATTACGAATGGGCGGACCGACAACGCATAAAATTTTATTCGCATTCAAGTTACAAATTGCCGTACGTTTGTCTTTACGAAGGTGTTAGTCTAGATACAATATTTCCTTTATTTTATGTATTAGAATGTTTTTTTTAGAGAAATGTGCACTGCGAAAGATTTTTTTAAACGTTAAGTAATTAGTTAATACAACGAAATCACTACCAGATTATCCATACAAGTTCTAATCTGAATGATCCCGTGTCATTTTGCATAAAATAATTGGAACAGTTATAATGTTCCGTGAAACGTGTTTAGTGTCGAATGTATCAAACTGACATCAATACAAATTTACGCACGAACTTGTTGCTATATTGATTGCCTTATGGAAGGCTGGAACGATTCCAGGCCGATTATTGCCGCGCCAGACCACGAAACCTAATGAAATCTCGCAGATCCATTATCTGTATACTCTCGACGAGATAACACCGCAGGGCTACATAGAAATCTTGTCCAATTGCATTGCCTCTGATACCCGAAAATTTAAGCGATACTACAAAGGTGCAGTCTGGTAAGAAACCCTCCATTAAGGCTTCAATGTAAAATAGAATTAATAGTTGGTTCACTTCCATCACTAGACTGCGGGTTTTATGCATTTCTAACAAAAATGAGTAGATAAATACAGAAATTTGAGGGGGAACAATGTCCACCATGAATATTTACATCACTTGTAATAATATAAAAAAAAATTATTTGTACAAAAGGGGGAAATATTCTGACGTAAATATTTTTTATGCATTTCTTTTAATGAAAAGACCTACCTTTTTCCCCACGAATTGTAGAGTATCGAATTCTGCGTAAAAATGTATTGACCTTCACATGCCCTAAACCTAACAGTTGACGAGATATTACCAAAGTAATTTTCAATAAAAGCCACTACAGTATTCTCTTATTGTTAGTAACTGTCGTATCTTAGGGCTTGTCGAACGACAGTTCTAGAAGAGGTACTCAAAATTCTTTGTAGAGTGCCGAACGCAAGAATAGCGACTGAAAAAGAAAGGGGGACTACAAGAAAGAAAGAGTGCCTTTTAAATTCAAAAATCAAAATTCCTTCTGTTCGATTTTTCGTCAATGAAACTTTCACTGTGGTATTCGTCTCGTTCTCCCAATTAAAATGACACCAAACACGATATAATTACGACGATTACTTCCGTAACAGTCGATCAATGTTTCGGACTTGACATTTACGGTAGAGGTGCACGAATTCGTAACTTCGCTCGTTACACAAGTAATTATAATCGTAATTATATCGTGTTTGGTATCGTTTTAATTAGAAAAACGAGGCGAATGCGATGGAAAATATTTGACTAAAAAAAAAATAAAAAATTAGTCGACCCCATATGCTCTATAATATACAAAAATATATTCAAATATACTACAATATTCTTGAATACATTAGCGAGTCGTGTAAAATTTTTCCAATATACTGCAGGTGGAAATAAACATCTGCAAACTGGTCTATATTTCCAAGAAAAGAATCTGCTGCTTGTGACGTGAACCATTTAGTAAAATGATGGTATACATGCAAGCGTAGAATTGTAGCAGGTGGTTATAGCAACTAATAAATAATCGCGTACCATGAAAAGTAACAGCTATTTATCTTTATAGTGCTTCTCGCAAATCTGTTAACAACGTTCGAGCAGCTCGCGCCGTTAGGTGCTAAAATAACAGACGTGCCTCAAAGCTGATATTCGAATCTCTTCCAATTATTGTTGTGATTAAATGCGCTAACGGTAACAAGCTTTGTTATCACGAAAAGCTTTCCCGCAGTCTTTTTGCTGCTGAAACGGCTACGCCTTCACATTAAATTCTACTGTGAAATCGTACGCCGCTGCATATCCGAGATAATGGGATCACGCGGAAACGGGAATTACAGATCGAACGGAACAGGAATTATGACGCAGCCACACGGGCTCAGAATTGAAAAATAGAGGTGATGACGGTTGTGTGTAATAGAGCTTTGTTTTATCGCTCAGGTTTTATGCATTAATTCTGCCAAATTACGCGGTAGTTATCGTGCAAATGACAGGACACTTTATACTGTAAACCATTTAGGTTCCATGTGTAGGTCGAGTTAAAGGGAACGGCGTACACCAGAAATTCGAAGATATTTTTCTCAAATTTTGAACTGCATTATTCTGCAATTATGAACGCACACGAAGACGGTGAAGAAGGACAACTAAAATGGAGATGACAACATGTATCCAATATAGATTTACAAGGTTACATGTAAAAACAAAAAAGGCATTTTTTAAAACTTTTTTATTTGGGCCCTTAATGAAAATTTAAAATATAGGTTTTGTAGATCCATGCTAGTTATACACATGCTGAAAATTTCATCGAAATCGGTTGACGCAGGAAGAAACGACACGCATCGAAATATTCACGATTCTGTGGATTTGTAAAACTACGGTTTTCACCAATTTTAACCGCTTGTAACTCGTGTGTATGTTAATCGATCTCGATGAAATTTTCAGCATGCGTGTAACTAACATAGATCTACAAAAAAACATATATTTTACATTTTTATTAAGGACCCAAATAAAAAAGTTTTAAAATTTGCCTTTTTTATTTTTTCATTTAACCTTGTAAACTATAATTTTTGGAAAATCTTTTTTGCATATCATTTCGTACAAAAATGCTTCTAATCTATTATCAAAAATCAGGTTGTAAATGCATTTTTACCCAACAGTCCTTGAACTTTATAAAAAAAAAAGTTTTAAAATATGTTTAGAAATTTTTATAAAAATTGCGATATCGACGATTTCTGTGTGAAAATGTTCCTTTCAAAGCTCGCGGAAAATTAATTGATACAGGCCGGTATCAAAGGGGCTCTGTCGGAAAGTCAAGCTACAAATTATTTAGTATAACGTACAACGAATCACTATTGGCAACGAGCTATTAACAAGCCCGATACATTCGCCGGGGACAAAACGAATTTTCTCGCCGAAACGCTCGGTAATGGAATAAAACAACCGGTATTCTCTGCGAAGGCACGTGAACACGGTGTGGTAATTATTGTGCGACATGAACATTAATAAGGACATGAGTGCTTCGCGTATCTGATGTTCGTTTCACGCGACGCGATTCCGATTTTGATACTGCAACGTTCAAACAGAACAGATACACAACGCACGAAAGTGTCTACTGGAATAATTAAACGTTTGGTTACAGGTATTTATGCGAACATTCATTTGCGAGGAATGAATTGTAGAAAGCAAGATTCAACGACGGTTGAGATTCTAAACTATGACCTCAATATGAAAAAATGATGTACCGGGTGATTTATGAAAAACGGAACACCTGACTAGGTATTCAGATCGATTACTGTTTTTTCTCTGTGCTTTTTCCAGTCGTAAAAAATAAGCGAGATGTTTAAAATGGTGAAGTTAGGTGAAATACCCTGCAGACGAAAATTTATAGTACCGTGGAACGGGATTCCGTTCTATAAGCTAATTAAGGACAATTCTAAGTTAGGAAGTTGAAATTTTCTGCTGCGTTTAACCGGATACCATAGGTCCTGGAATGACTCCAAAATGTCCCGTGCCAATTTAATTCGAGATATACGCAACAAGTAGATAAGATGTGAAGGTATTCGACTTTTAGATCGGTCAGTACATGGCCGATCACATGAAATCACGTCGTTGTCGAAGTAATCTAATTATATTCTGGTATATTATAATATATTCTGGAATATTCTTGTATATTATAATATGTTCTGGAATATTCTTGTATATTTTGGTATATTCTACTATGTCGTGGTACGTGCAGTTATATTATGGTATATTCTAGTATATTCTGATGTATTTTAGTACCCTGAAGGAATTTTGAGACATCCTGTATAATTCCTTCAACATCCGGAACTGGGAGGTCGCTGAGAACATTTGAAGCAATTTTTTCCTCTGCAAAAATGGCCGCCGCGGCTTTGTTTAGGAGTTATTAGCGAAAAACACGTCTGTGCCAACACGCGTCTAGGTCGCGCTCTGATTGGTCCGCGTTTTTCGTTAATAACTCCTAAACAAACCCGCGGACGTAATTTTTGCAAAGGAAAATGTTGCTTCAAATGATCTCAGGAAAATTTCCGGATGTATTACGGTATTATTATGGTATGTATTATGGTATCTAATTAATTTGCAAAATTGCTGTGTTTCATCACTGATCGGACCTGTGCGCCGAGATCATCACAATTTGATTATTATGGTATATTAATAATTAACACACATATGTTATGTTGAACAGCAATTATGTTTACGTCTCTTTTTAATAACTAATTGTTCCATAATTGCGAGGTAGATTTATCTAAAATGGCAACGCAAGGACTAGCTTTCCGATAACCTATGTGTATGCAAAACTTATGAGGGCATATGCTAATTGTAAGTGCACCATAATCTATATCGACAAAGTGTGTTCGCGTGGAAAAAATAGGTTAATTGATAATTGCTAGTTGACGTATTACGCGTATCGAGAATCATAATGATAAACGAGAAAGTAGGCTCACTCGACAATATTGCTGTTTGTAACTGAGAGTAGACTCCTGTGAGTTGTACTCTCGAAAGCTACCTTCAAAAGGACATGTTGCATTCATCAAGAACGAACTCTATAGAATAAGCCCGCCATGAAGCTAATGAGAAAGTTCAAGTGGTTGCTATACGAGTTTGAAAATGAGTTGATTATACAGGACGTATAATTAATTTTCTCTGTGCTTGGGTCAATTCCTACCTAGATACGTATGAGTCGTATGTATACATATGTATAAACGGCGGATTAATATGCGTTTATGACAATAATGCGTAGATTAAATTTTTAATATAATTGTAATAAAAAAGTTACTAAATAAACTTATTTGTGTTAACTATAATAAAAGTTAATAATTTCGAATTTAATAACAATAATGCATAGGTTAAATTTTTAATATAATTGTAATACGCAAGTTACTGAATAAACTTGTTTGTGTTAACTATAATGAAAGTTAATAATTTCGAATTTAATAGCAATAATGCGTAGGTTAAATTTTTAATATAATCGTAATAAAACAGTTACTAAATAAACATTTTTGACACGGTGAAAATATTCGAAGAATTTCAAAATACTGTTACATTTGTTTCAATTTATTTTAAACATTTTAAGAAAAAAAATAGATTTCAATTTGACTCCAGTTAGCTCCAATGCAGGAAGAAAATTTTTATTTTCCATAAAGATCCGCTGTCTAGTTATATCGAAACAACTTTTCTCTCGGCTTTGTGACAAAAGCAAGACGTCGAAAAAACTGGGTTCAGTGGCGTGAAAGTTGATCCTCGGAAGATTTTGTTACACGAGGTCGCAGGAGTTCAAAAGACAACGATCTAAATCACTGAGAGACCTTTTAATTTTGTGGTCCGGATTTTTATGCATCATAAATTATTGTTAATACTTTCGTTTTTTTTTTTAAGTCGATCCTTTAATTTTTTAACGCTTTCGTTTTCTATTTTTTAAGGGACCCCATATCTGTGCATTATAAATTATTGTTAATACTTTCGTCTTCTTTTTTTTTTAAGTCGATCCTCTAATTTTTTGACGCTTTCGTTTTCTTTTTTTTAAGTCTATCCCTTAATTTTTTAAGGGACCGCATATCTGTGCATTATAAATTATTGTTAATACTTTCGTCTTCTTTTTTTTAAGTCGATCCTTTAATTTTTTAACGTTTTCGTTTTCTATTTTTTAAGTCGATCCCTTAATTTTTTAAGGGACCGCATATCTGTGCATTATAAATTATTGTTAATACTTTCGTTTTTTTTTTAATCGAACCGACAGGACCGGCGGATTGACGTTTTGGCAAAAGGTTCTTCTGCGGTTGTGCTGAATGCGCCGCTGCGAGATAACTCGACTGCCGCTCTGTTGGCTCGACTGCCTCGGCTCTGCGGTTTCCGCTGTCAATGCCTTCCTCTACGTACTGTGTACCACTGCCGTATTACTCTCCATTTGTAGTGATCCAATATCGTGTTGGGTCAGCCCCGTCTCCTTTTCCTCAAACACAAATTCCAACCAGGAAACACTGAGCTGCCCTATGATTTTCACATTAAATCTGAGACATTCGACTAGAATATATTCGATGCTGTCGGTCTCGGCGCATGTTGTACACTCCGACGAGTTTTGTTTCGCGATCAGGAAAATTGTTTCTGTTGAAATGCGAATCTTATCCGAAGATTCGAGAAGAAGATGCAAACGGAAATTCGGGTTTCAGTGACTGTTAAGTTGGCGCACCTCTTAAACTACGTTGGAAACTTGCGAGTTATGTTCGCGATAATGTAGATTAGAGAAGCTTTCGACGAATTTTCGACGGGGTATCAGGCAGTGAAGTACCGTGGCTGTGCGGTCGATTTTCAATCGGCGAAATTGATACATTAATTATTCGGCGATGCCGCGCGCCATGTATCGGCGAAGTTTCGTTCGCATTTTAAGATCGTATCTTAGCTCGTATTTTAACCGACTCGTAATCGTAGCCGGAATCCGAGCTTCGTGTAATTTATTTCTACGATTGGCCGTGTAACGTCGATAGTTATCGGTTCTGTGCATTAATAATTGATCGGGCCGAGCATCCAGATTTATATCGTTGCGTAGACTACGGAAACGTTCCCCCCTCCCTATTCCTCTACCCGTTTATTTCTGCACGTGCCGTGTAATTAATCAGACGCCTCGGCGCAATTAGATGTTAATGACGGCGCGCCCAGTGCCGTGCACGTATGTTTGTTTTCAAATGTTTGTTCAACGCCTGCTGATAGATCGTACACATATTCATAGAAGCCGTACGCACAAACGGCTCCCCGAACTAGGGCAACGTGATTTCGCAGTAGAGTGGACCTTATTTATTCTTGGCGAAAAAGCTCGAAAATTCTTTTCGGTAGACCCCCAACGATTGCGACACTGGGTACATAAATTTTATTCAAAATTTTAGATCGATCGAACGACGGGAAAACGTGCCGCATCGAGCTTGAGAATTTTTTATTTTTGAAACTTAATTTTCTCCGTTATAGTACATCGTAAATATACATTTATATATTGTTGAATTTGTTTTCCCGTGCTCTCTATAACTATATGCGAATAACTCGAATTGGAAAATGCCATGAAGTCGATGAAAAAAGATTTTCCTTAAATCTTTTCAATCAAGGTCGTTGCAATATCGTAGTGTGGTATACCGTCGAATTCGTCTTGATGTCCGCTATAACATATGCGTTATAAAAAGCGCATTATGACAATCATAGTAGTATTTAAAATTATCAAGTTTGAAAGTTATAAATACTCTTTCGAACTACGTCTGACTAATGCGTGCTTGTTCCACTGATCCGACTACTGATTTAATATCTCCGTTCCTTTTACCGATACGCAAAATTGTGTCCCTACAAACTTGTTGTGTTTAGAATGAGGCACATTGCGGTCTTTGAATTTTTTTCAAGGTCATTACCATCCTCAAGTTCCAAGGTCATCGACATTTTTCTGCAGATTAACATGTGTTTTTCACAATGCAACGTTGTATTGGACATCGAGACGAATTCTACGGTATATAACACTAAGATCTTGAAATGACCTTGAATCAAAAGGTTTGAGGAAAACGTGCCGCATCGAGGTTGAGAGATTTTATTTTTGAAACTTGATTTTCTTCATTATAGTACATCATAAATATACATTTCCATATATCGTTGAATTTGTCTCTAGAATGAGGGCAGTATTAGAATCATGATAGTATTTAAAAAGATCAGGTTGAAAGGGTTATTAATATTCTTTCGAACTATGTCTGACTAATGCGTGCTTGTTCCACTGATCCGACTACTGAGTTAATATCTTCGTTCTCTTTAACGATACGCAAAATTGTGTCCTTACAAACTTGTTAGGCATAGAATGAGGCACATTGTGGTCTTTGAATTTTTTTTCAAGGTCGTTTCCATCCCCAATTTCCAAGGTCATCGACATTTTTCTGCAGATTAACATGTGTTTTTCACAATGCAACGTTGTATTGGACATCGAGCCGAATTCGACGGTATATAACACTTTGAGAAAAATCGTTTTCCATTGACTTCATGGCATTTTCGAATGAAAATTATTTTTATACAGTTATGGAGCTTAGAAATACAAATTCAATGATATATAAAAATGAAGAAAAACCACGTAAATCTGCAGAAAAATGTCGATGACCTTGGAACTTGAGGATGGTAATGACCTTGAAAAAAATTCAAAGACCGCAATGTGCCTCATTCTAAACACAACAAGTTTGTAGGGACACAATTTTGCGTATCGGTAAAAGGAACGGAGATATTAAATCAGTAGTCGGATCAGTGGAACAAGCACGCATTAGTCAGACGTAGTTCGAAAGAGTATTTATAACTTTCAAACTTGATAATTTTAAATACTACTATGATTGTCATAGTGCGCTTTTTATAACGCAATGTTATAGCGGACATCAAGACGAATTCGACGGTATACCACACTACGATATTGCAACGACCTTGAATGAAAAGATTTAAGGAAAATCTTTTTTCATCGACTTCATGGCATTCTCGAATGAAAATTATTTTTATACAGTTATGGAGCTTAGAAATACAAACTCAATGATATATAAAAATGAAGAAAAACCACGTAAAACTGAGTAATCGAGTGACGATTTTGATACTCCGGGTAAAAAGTGATTTAACGCACCCTGCAGTCTCGATCAATTTTTATTTAGAACGTTAAAACCTGTCTCTCGAGAGCTTTAGTGGAAGTAGCGTTAATGGGACAGCGGTGGACGCAGGGGACACGGTGTGTCGTGCATTAATTCATTACGTTTATCGTTAAAACGGCGTTTTATTATGGCTTGAGGTGCGAAAAGAGGTTGTCGCGCGCAACGAGATCCGGTGTGTATGGTTGCGCGAAGCCTCGAAAGCACCGGGCAACCATGCTTTTAATTAAGTTCGCCGAGGGTAGCTGGTCGGCTGTTCCAACGATCGATTATCGTCGTAAACGTTACGCAGCTTCCTTTTTCTTCCGTTACATCCCCCGCCGCCGCTCTGCCCCCGGTAAATGTCGATGAACCGATGGCGAACTTGCACCGCCGCCACCGGATAACCTTTATACCGATAATAGACCGTAGCGTCGACGCTCGAGGAAGGAAGGAAGGGGCATTTCCCTCCCGGAAACGTTACACGAAATCCACATTTATCGCCGACGAACTGCTCTGCATAAAGCAGTTACGCGGCCGAGACGTGTATTTTCATACACTAGATTCGATTTGATTCAGTTCCAAATACGTTTTACTTCTTCGGCGCCGCGGAACGTGCGCGCCGGATGTCACCAGGCAACGTATAAGGTGTTCTTAGCGCTCTACGTGTCTCGCGTGACTGATGGACCTCTTACTTTTCACCCGCCTCTTCTTCGCGAAGCGTATCATGAGGTTAATTTCGACCACACTCGGATACTTAACTGTAAACCTACCATCACCGGTCAGAATGACCGGTTCCAGATCTTTTATTTTACACTTGTTGGAATAATGACAATTATTTGATAAGAAATTATTGGGGTAAACTTTACTTTACCGGACTATTTGGTATGCAATCCAGTAGATTTGTACCCGGCGCGGATGCAGATCGAAGTTTCGATCCCGTGGGATCAATGGCTCGGGAGTTATGCTTGATTAAAGTTGAACATTTTTGACAGGTAAGGGACTGTCAAAAACACTGCAGATTGCTCAACGAAGCGTATCATTAGGTTAATTTCAACCACACTCGGATACTTAACTGTAAACTTACCATCTCCGGTCAGAATAACCGGTTCCAGCTCTTTTATTTTACACTTGTTGGAATAATGACAATTATTTGATAAGAAATTATTGGGGTAAACTTTACTTTACCGGACTATTTGGTATGCAATCCAGTAGATTTGTACCCGGCGCGGATGCAGATCGAAGTTTCGATCCCGTGGGATCAATGGCTCGGGAGTTATGCTTGATTAAAGTTGAACATTTTTGACAGGTAAGGGACTGTCAAAAACACTGCAGATTGCTCAACGAAGCGTATCATTAGGTTAATTTCAACCACACTCGGATACTTAACTGTAAAGCTACCATCTCCGGTCAGAATGACCGGTTCCAGATCTTTTATTTTACACTTGTTGGAATAATGACAATTATTTGATAAGAAATTATTGGGGTAAACTTTACTTTACCGGACTATTTGGTATGCAATCCAGTAGATTTGTACCCGGCGCGGATGCAGATCGAAGTTTCGATCCCGTGGGATCAATGGTTCGGGAGTTATGCTTGATTAAAGTTGAGCATTTTTGACAGGTAAGGGCCTATCAAAAACACTGGAGATTGCTCAACTTTAATCGACCATAGCTCCTCAACTATTGATCCTAGAGGATCGAAACTTCGATCTGCAGTCGCCCCGGGTACAGATCTACTGGATTACATACCAAATGCATCATAATTTATAGGAGAAAGGCACAATTTATTGCATAGATATCTTTAGTAGATCACGTATTACAATAGGAGTCGCACAAAGTCTAAATCTAATTAATCTTGTCATTTTTATAAGAGAGCATGCTCCAGTTACTTTTGAGACTCGGTAGGTTCAGTGTTAATGGGGATTCTCATGTAACAAGTACAAAACCAAATGATTTTTGCGACTTTTTCATTTATAAAAATTGCTTATATTATCAGTGTAAAATTGCTTGGCATGCAAGTGACTTCGAACTATAAGAGAAAATTTTCTTTTTCAATTTCTTATTAATTTTGTAACAATTACTACAATTCTGTAAACCTTGTCAACAAAGCAGCTAATATTAGGTTACAGTGTAGCATAAATGCCAAAGTAATCTGAAAGACAATTTTCCATTTTCCTTTTAATTAACAAATAATTCTTTCACATTGGTACAAACTAATTAAATAAAGTCAATTTTATTTATCTTGTGTTACGTCTCCCTAAATGTTCATGATTGAATAAGCTCTTAGTTAAAAAGTTATATAGTATTGCATACGAATAGTAGATACGAATTCATTTCAGAAATAAAATGAAGCATCAGTTTGTTCATTATCTCAGTGTTTATTGTTTGTGGCTGCTGGATGGTTGATTTTCTGATTATTTCAATATGTTTGTTGTTACACTGCATCGGAATAATAATATTGTTTTTGACTGTTATTTTGTGCTCGTGCGAACGTACGCTTACCAGGATAACTTTATGCTAATATAGACTACATGACTGCATAATGTCTACTTGCCTGTTCAATTATTTCAGAATCAAGATAGTACTACATGTTTGCAAAATTATATTTTTAGTACATACATTTACAAGTATTACATAGTCGGTGTAAAAATGAGTTTTATTATTTATTTACGTCTTTTGAAAACATTTTTATTGGCCCACCCTGTATTTTATATTGAAGCTTGATAATAAATCAAACTACATATGTGTGTGTTATTAATAGATTGCGGATTTTATGCATTTATGACAACAATGGATGTAATTTAAAACAGTAGAAACATTAAGACAATTCAAGAATGTCCATATGTTATCTTCAATTTATTAAAATTGTAATAATTGGAAAGAAATTTTTATAACGTTCCTGTATCTTGTAATTGAAGAAGAAAATGTTTATTTTGCACAAAGATCCACAGTCTAGTTATCCAATACATAATCTAACATATCCCCATAACTAAACTAAGTGAAACATGTCTGATAAAGTCAAGAGATAATGGGTCATTTCAGATGATAATTTTTATTGATCCACCCTTTCTTTTTTTTTATTGATCCACTATTATATTGAAGCTTGCTAATTCAAACTACGTGTGTGTGTTATTAAATACATAATCTAAAATATCCCCATAACTAAACTAACTCAAACATTTTTGATAAAGTCACGATATAATTTCAGTCATTTCAGATGGCAATTTTTATTGATCCACCCTGTATATTATACTGAAGCTTGCTAATTCAAACTACATGTGTGTGTTATTAAGTACATAATCTAAAATATCCCCATAACTAAACTAACTCGAACATTTTTGATAAAGTGAAGAAATAATTGGTCATTTCAGGTGATAATTTTTATTGATCCACCCTTTCTTTTTTTTTTATTGATCCACTATTATATTGACGCTTGCTAATTCAAACTACATGTCTGTGTTATTAAATACATAATCTAAAATATCCCCACAACTAAAGTAACTCGAACATTTTTGATACAGTAAAGAAATAATGGGTCACTCCAGGTGATCATTTATTTTTTTAACCGACCCTGTATATTATATCGAAGCTTGCTAACTAAAACTACATGTATGTGTCATTAAATACACCTATAAATACTCCCCATAACTTTCTCGTTCCCTGCTTCACACGGCCACGTGCCTTAAAAAAATGTCCATTCATTTGTTTTTTTAAATCTGAATGCTCGACATTGAAAGTTCGTAAAAATGCCACACGCGCGACAGTCTAGCACGTCACCGACAATTTACTGAAGAGAAGAGGAGAGAACCAGCGAGACTCTTCAAGTGAGTATTTTATGTGTGGGCGGAGAGGGTAAATGGTAACTTGAAGAGATAGAGGCGAGCGTTGCTGTATTGTGAAAGGGAGAACCGAATGTTAAGTGTGAGAGTGTGTGCGGGAAAGAGCGGAAGAGTTTCGGGTGACTGTTTAGAGTGGATTCCGGGTGACTGCGATTCGGAGAATGCACGTGCCGTATGAGAACGATGGATGCTAGGTTTGAGTGTGCACTACGAGTGTGAATGCCTCTAAGGGCAACAGTGCATGCTTTTAAAAAGCTCGCCGCGAAAGTGCAGTTGGTAAATTTCGGTCGTGTTACTAATTACAGTTGGTTGGCATGTTAGACATCGTTACACATTACCACACACCGGCTGTGATTAGGACCAATTAACTTCGACGTTTTCCACACAATTTATAATTTCCCATATTTATAATATCCATTGCCTGGAAGCTAATAGTTGTTCCCGTTTTCCCATCGCGGATCGTATATTAAATCGCGAAGTAGGCCAGCGAGTGAAATATTATTCTAGGCAGCAGCGGTGCGCTTTGCTTTCGGAGAAGGTATTTCCAAATTTACTGTTAGCTCAACATTAGCCCGTCCGGTATAAATGGACCTATTACGCCGTCCCATTATTATCCGATATTTCAATGTTGAGACTGGTCTATGTCCAGTTTTACTCGATCTGAAAATAATAAAACTGTTTAGGTTAGTGAATGAAATTTAGATTACCACTTTAGCGCCACTTTTGTTAACCATACTCGCACTGAACAGCCTCTTCACTCGTTAAACGTTTCGACGATTCCGATGCTTTCATTCGGAAACTTTGAAAGTGTAGAAATTACGCGTCGAGATGATAATAATTAATATGGAAATCAATTTCTATTGTACAGAGGGTGTTCATTTGGAAAACTTTCCGGCCGAAGTAAAACACATGTCCAAGGATATCGAGGGGGGAAGAGGGGGGCAGTATCAGTTTTTTATTTGGGTGGCGTTTTCAAGGTCACTTGAATGTCAACTTCGTTTTCTCAAATGGAAACCTATATTTTTTATTATGGGATCTTATTGTACGTAAAAAGACCAGCAATTTTCGTAGGATACTTGTTTTTATCCACCCTCTTTCCCCCTCGAAATCCTTGGACACGTGTTTTACACTTTTTTAATATCTATATATACAGGATCATCCGTTTTTAAACGGCCAAACGTTAACCAGCTGTAGAGAATCCCAAATGGAACAACTTTTATCCCTATCACTTTTTTTGTTTCGGCCTTGATTTCCAGATAATTGTAAAAAACCATCATTTTTTCAAGTTTACATAAAATTAAATATCTCAGGACTCCAATTATGAATCTTGCTGGTTTTTCCTTTGTTTAGTTTAAAATAAGTAGGGGCATCTTTTTTATTGAATAAACTTTTTTGTATGACCTTCGGATCATGGTTCTTTTGGCGTGGGGCACACCATGGAGCCTGCAAGAAATAAGTTGGAAAGTGGCGGTGTGCCCCACGCCAAAAAAACCATGATCCGAAGGTCATACAAAAAAGTTTATTCAATAAAAAAGATGCCCCTACTTATTTTAAACTAAACAAAGGAAAAACCATGAAGATTCATCATTGGAGTACTGAGATATTTAATTTTATGTAAACTCAAAAAAATGATGGTTTTTTGCAATTATCTGGAAATCAAGGCCGAAACAAAAAAAGTGATAGGGGTAAAAGTTGTTCCATTTGGAGTCCTCTACAGCTGGTTAACGTTTGGCCGTTTAAAAACGGATGACCCTGTATATAAAAAGACAGTCCTGACTCAGTGAGTCATTCACTCACTGATCAACGCCCAGGCTAAATCCTTGGACGTAGAAAGCTGAAATTTTGCACAGAGGTTTCCTTTATGATCTATACAAGGGATAAGAAAGGATATTTCGAAACTCAACCCCTAACGGGGTGAAAAGGGGTTGCAACGTTTGTAGGAGGAATATTTTATTTGTGGTCGGCTTTGCTTGAAACTTGGTCTTAATGCTCTTTGATATAATTAATCAAACACCTATTTCGGCATTTTAAAAAATTCATCCCCCGAGGGGGTGAAAAGTGGTTGCAACGTTTGCATGAGGAATATTTTACTTAGGGTCGGATTTGCTTGAAACTTGGTCTTAATGCTCTTTGATATAATTAATCAAACACCTATTTCGGCATTTTAAAAAATTGAACCCCTAAGGGGGTGAAAAGGGGTTTGAAATTTAAGATGGCGACATGACATAAAATTAAAACTCTATATGGGTGAATTGGGGGTTAAAAAGTTTTATGGAGAAACAATATCAATTTCCGAGGGCATTAAACGATTTCCTGTGCGAGCGAAGCCGCGGGCGAAAGCTAGTCTTTCATATTTTTCGAGATACTCAGCTGGAAAGTTTTCAAACGTACACCCTGTACACATACTCGATCGACTCAATTAATTGCAATGGTCGATTACCGTGGAAAGCTGTGAATTTCAATTTACATAGGCAGCATAATACCGCGTGTTACGAAGTCACGTTTTTAAATAATAAACGTCAAGTGATTAGGTCGCAGCCGATGAAGTATTATCAATATTCGGCCCGATAATGTTTCGCATGTAGTTTATCGTTGCTTTGCCTAACCGAAGCGGTAACGGTGGCCATCCTAATGAATATTTGATTTCAATTGTATTCCTTTGATGGCAGCTTCAATTTACGCGACAATATTGTTAGCAGCTCATAATCACATTGTAAATTGAATAATGCCGGCAGCCAATATTCCCTGCTCAAGTTACGTGGCAACGGTATTACCGAAAGTTCATAAATTACTTCTTCCGTTTCAGCTGCGAGCACAAAACCTCCTTTTTCTTGTAGACTTCTCGACTGCAATTTGTTATTAACTACGAGGAAAGAGGAACACAAATTCTAAGGGTAAACTTGTCGCTTCCTCCTCTATAATTTCAACGACCTTGAAATGCAAATGTTGTCAAGGTTATCATCCTGAACAACATTTCCCTTTACAATTTTTGGAGGCTGGTTCTAGTTTGCGAGATGGTTGCAAAAAAGGCTGCTCTTTACTTCACCGGACTCAAAATTTGTGCCTTTCTCCCACGAATTAGGATGTGTTTGGTATGTAATCCAGTAGATTTATATCCGGCGCGGATGCAGATCGAAGTTTCGAACCTCTAGGATCAATAGTTGAGGGGTTATGGTCGCTTAAAGTTGAGCATTTTTGACAGGTAAGGGTCTGTCAAAAACACTGCAGATTGCTGAACTTTAATTGACCATAGCTCCTCAACTATTGATCCTAGAGGATCGAAACTTCGATCTGCATCCGCGCCGGGTACAAATCCACTGGATTACACACCATATACATCATAATTCGTAGGATAAAGGTACTAATTTTGAGTCCGGTAAAGTAAAGTTTACCCGCAGAAAACTTTACTTGTAAATCCATGGGTGTCCTCGATGGTCTGGATCTAATCCACGCATTTGCAAGCAAAGCTTTTTTTCAATTATCTCGTAAACTGAAAGCTGATCGCCTAAAACTTTAAAGGGAAATGTTGTTCGGACATTATCGGAGAGCACAGCGAGAGGTTTACCCAAAAAAATATGATCACCCCGTTTCGTAACGTAAGATTCAGTTTCCATATTTTCAAAGATATTTTTTTGAGGCACTCCTTACAGATTAATATTAGTAATTTTCTTTATGTAATGTTCAGTGGAATCCTTGAAAATCCTGGCATCTTCGTGCATTTTTATTATTAAACTGCGGATTTGATGCATTTATGATAGAAATGGGTAGGTGTGATTTATGACAGTAAAATTATTTGAAGAATTTAAACATACTTCTATATCATTTTCAACCTATTAAACATATATTCAGCAAGAAATTAAATATTTATTTCATCCCAGCTTGTTGCAATTCGGATAGAAAGTTTTTATTTTGCATAAAGATCCGCAGTCTATTTATTATTAATATCATTACATGGTGTTGCAAGTTAGTTCGTGGAGGTTAGGAGCAGCCACGTGTTTGTCTTCGAATTTAAATAAACTGCGGATCTTTATGCATTTATGAAGGAATTGATTGGGTAAAATATAAAACAGTAAAGAGGATTAGAAAAATTTAAGAATATCGTAATGTGGTTTTCTTCTGTTTTTTTTTTAATGAAATCAATTTTTATTTTATTCCTGCTTCCCACAATCAATGCAGAACATTTTTTATGTTGCATAAGGATCCGCAGCAAGCCGAGCAAACTCTTTTTACCAATTACAGGAAAACACAGAAAGAACAATATAATAATAATTTGATCAACGACTATGGATTCCTCCCCGACGATAAGAAACATTCTAGATTGCGTATTCCTCTGTTGTGCCCGTACAATGGCACTTATTTGAAGAGGGTCGAGTACAAATATCGTTCGGATCCATAGCACGGAACATCTCCGCGTCTTTATCGACACGTCTGGCATCCACGGCCGAATATTCGTGCGTGTTCTCGCGCGAGAAATTCCCCTGGAAGATACACAGAGAGCTAGCCGCGTCAGAAGTGAACGGACTCCGCAAATCGCTCTCTTTGAAACTTCCTCCCGCGGCGCGAGTGTTCAGTGGCCGGGCGGCGTTATTGAAATTCTACGAACAAATTTTTGCACACCAGAAGACGCAACTGCCGGAATAACTTGCATCGAAAATTTTCCCACTCACTCACACGTTTGACGCGTGCGAGAATTCCCTGTATACGTATAATGTGTACATGTATATGCATTGTATATATTTATAGATTTATATATGTATGTATGCGCGTATAATATATATCCAACGAGTTGCGAGAAACGTCGGCGGCTTTGAAGAACGTGTTACGCGGAACTTGCATCCACCAAGCGAATTTTCCATTCAAATTCTGCTCGGCGAGACCGACACGCTGTTCCGAAGAATATCGACGAAAATTGAGTTCCATTCAGTAACCGCGAAACTAAAGACATTGTTGTGTACCAACAATGCTCGACGGTATTTAGTCGGACGTTGTTTAACCCATCCTGCACCGTATTGTGCGTTTCCATGAGTAATTATGCGACATTCGTGAGACTTCTTTACCCAAGCTTTTCTAGCAGAGATTTTGTGTAATTAAACTTTGCCGGTTCTCGTGTGATTTTTAAGGGTTTTGTAGAAACCGAGTATCTTCACTTGCCACGATATTTTGTTAACTAATTTGTTTTACTGATCTATTGTTATTTAGGTTTTGGCATTCAGGAATATAAGCGCTGTGTAGGGATTGTACAATGAATTGTGGAGAATCTCCATATATACTAGATTATTTATAATAATACGGTTCAGTTTATAATATTTGCGGATTTTTATATTTATTTTAAAAATTGTGTGCATTAATTACTAGACATAGGAGCTTTAAATAAAAATAAAAAGGACATAGGAGCTACAAACTACAAAATGTTGTTAGGTTGAAAATAATAGATCAGAACTTTTAAATTCTTTAAATGTTCATTTGATCCAGCGCCATTTTGTGGAGGATCTCGATATATACTAGATTATTTATAATAATACGGTTCAGTTCATAATAATTGCGGACTTCTATATTTATTTTGAAAATTGTGTGCATTAATTACAAGTTAATTTTTAAATTAAAAAAAAAAAGACACAGGAGCTACAATACAGGAGCTACATTATTTTAGTGAAAAACAATCATCATTTCTGAAGAACATTTCGAAGGACATTTTGGTTATGTTAGATTAGGTGATTCAACCTAACTTAGCTTACAAGTGAATTTATTGAACCAATAAATTCAACAAAGTTATTAAACTTTGCACACAAGTAGAGCAAGTCATGCCTAAAGCAACCCTAATTTTATCGTGCTACTTCATGCATGATAGGGGTGAAATCAACCCTTGAAAAAATATTAATATTTTCTTTTTCGTGAAATATAAACTGTGTAAAAAGAATTTTCCTTGAGAAATGCACTTAAAAAATTCCTTCCAGAGTTTTGACATTTCCTATTACCGGATTGGTCGCGATTTCCATGGAGAACATTCAGTGCTGTCGTAAGCAAGGTTTGGGAAGAGAGAAACTGTGGACGAGAGACTATATCGAAGGACGTAATCGTGATTTTATCGCCGATAAAGGCTTCGAAAATCAATTTCGATGCGAAGCATTTATTGAGAAGCGTGCAACAGATTGATATACATACATAGGTATGTATAATACATTAAATATCCGATAACTGAGAACGCGGTACAGAAATTTGAATACTGTCCTTGTAATTGGAACTATGGTTCTCAGGTATATCGTTATTCAAGCTTTTCACGTATTCTATTTGTTCGGAAATAATGCTGCTGGCTCTTCAGCTGTAAAGCATTCATGAATGCATTATTGGATTTCGAAAACTTCGGTTGATTATACGGTAAGCACAAAATAATATTTCAATCGTCCATTGATATGGTTCCTTAAAATGTTATGGTCCAAAAAATGGAAAGACAAAGACTAAAAATGCATAATAATTTTTATAGAACACCTAACATTTATATAACAATCTTTGAAAGACTGTCGTAAAAATTTTACGATTATAAATCTTGTCCATCATTCTTGTTCGACATTCAATCAGAAAACATTTGAACATTAATAATAAATAATTAATAATGAAGAAATTTATTAGGCTACACGAAATCAATTATTTTCAGGGTGTGCATAAACGCATTTTTTTTACCTCTTCTTAACTTTATAAGTTAAAACTTTTTAAAAACCACGCTTATACTAAAACGCACTAAAAAGGAGAAAATAATTTTTTTTAGGCATTAGTCACTATAAATAAAAGCGTGGAGCGCTAAACGATATTGACGTAATCTTCGTGAGCGCTCCACGCTTTTATTCATAGTCACTAATGCCTAAAAAATTATTTTCTCCTTTTTAGCGCATTTTAATATAAGCGTGGTTTGTAAAAAGTTCTTTTTATATACATTTTTATTTTCTACTTTTTAGAGTCTTTTTTAAACGGAACGCAAGATATAGTAATACTGGTTTGAAATAGTAAGATATAGAAATGCAAGATTATGGAAATACGCGAGATAGAATGAGGGGATGACTCCGAGAGACGACGTCTCTTGATGGAGTCCGAAATTGTCCGAAATGGAACTGAATGAACGGAACACCACACTGACCGAGCTCCTTCGGTGCGAAATGGTTCAGCGGAGTGGGGAGGAGTCGGAGTGGGAACGCGTAGTGGAGTAGGGAGCGCTGACGCGCGGAGTGGGGATCGCTGAACGCGATGTCGTACTACCGAGCGCCGTGCGACGAGGTGCGACTGTTAATATTAACATTTTTGTTCCCCTGAACGCACAGTTTTTTAAAAATTTGTTTTTTAATATTGCATTGTCATGCAGTGTCTGAGCTACGTTTAAAATTTCAAGTCTCTAGCTCATTGGGAAGTGGTTTAAAGTTCGATTACAAGATTTGACGCATACAACAAGAATCATGGTAATAAAATGATCTCACATTTCGAAGTTATCATTGCTTTATCATAAAATTTTCCAGTTCAAACAACTTGACATCAGCGAAATAAATAATGACATTAAAGCAAAATAAAAAAATTCCATGTGTTTGTCCTCTACACCAGACTCTCCTTCAACGAAAACAGTATTCGAGATGGTAAATAATCATACGAATTGCTTTGTGAGAACCGTTACAGCGACCGGAAGGACCGCGCGCGACTTTCTCCGGGAGCCGAATATATTTTCAATTTAGCGTAATGCACGCACATGAGCACAAATTTTAATCCGGCAAGTCATTCCAGCAATACGAGAGGGATTTCTCGGTTCACCGTCGGATGAAAGTTCGAGGTGACACGACTCCGTCCCTCTAAAAGAAACGACGGAAATCCATTCGCGAGGGTCGTAGAAGCCACGAGGGGATTGCAGCAGCGTTTCGCCCCCACGATTTGTCCCCGATTTACGAGCCAGACCTCGGGGATGCTGTCAGAAATTTGCATCTTCGCGAGGAAGTAGTCAGGACCCGTACGATGCACGCGTGTCTGAGCGGACACATAAAATCAGACCCGCTTTACGGCCTCATTTAGACGGTCCCAGGAAGACGGGCTCTCGCGAGTCTGAATAAATTACCATCGACGCGCCCTTTCGGCGATCCACCTATTAAGCGATTTTCGTATTTAATGTCTTCTCCACGAGCAGGAAAAACCAGTCCTTGATTCTCTTTACAATGAGATTTTCCATCGAAAATGACCTCAAGTGAAATATTTTTCTTTTACGGAAGAGATAAAAAAAAATGCGTTTATGCACATCCCTGAAGGGGGTAGTGTAGGACTATAGGCTGACTACTAGATAGGGATCAAAATAATTGATTTCATGTATCCTAATACATTTTATAAGGTGGATCTTATTTCTCGACCATGAAATCTTGGGCACCCCTCACCCCAATATTGTTCCATTTCATGAAAAAATGATATATCCAATGTTTTAGATCAATCTGACGTCGAGAAGATGTATCACATTAGGGTGGACTTCAGGTATACCAGGTGCAATTTTTTTTGCGAGGTTTTTTCCACGCCCCCCTCCCCCTAGAATTGTGCCATTGGGTAAGAAAATAATTCCTGCAAAAGATGAACTTGATCGGACAAAGGGAACACGTGCCACATCGACGTTGAAGTGGCGAAAAACATGAAATTTTATGGGAATATTTGAAGGAAAGACTTCTGATTATGACTAAATGTTGACCTTGTTTAAAAAAGAAAGGATAATTCAAAGAAGAATACAAATAGACTGCGGATTTTATGCATTTCTGACAAAAATGAGTAGGTGTAATTCGAACCATTAAAAGGATTAAAAGCATTTAACAGTGTCGAAATGTTATTTTGACCATATCAAAATTATTAATGAACAAAATAAAAGTTTACTTAGCTCCTGTGTCCAGCAATCGATGCGAACATTCTTTATTTTGCAGGAAGAACCGCAGTCGAGGCTGTGTTTCCGTTTACGTCCGTGCTCAGAATTGGATGAAACTTTGGGAATAGGTTCTTCTTTGACTAAAATGATGATTGTCAGGAAAATTTTTGGCGACTTGAAAAAATTTCTTTATCATTTCAGTCAACCCTACCTTACCGACAAAATTTTGTTTACTATTTTAATGTCACTATATAGTCTAAGTAGGGGTGGAATTAAGAATGATTCCAATTATAGATCACATGTGTGAATTTTTGTGGCGCTATGACGTCAACAAAGCTGGTGATGATCCAGTTTTGCAATTAATTAAAGATATTAAATGGACCGTTTATTTTGAAAGTGGTGTAAGTCCATTTTCTCTTGTTTCGAGAAAATAAAAGGTTAGCATATTAGTCAATTTAAAAATATGTATAAATTAATTATGTCAAGTCTGGCAATATTTCTACTTATTTATCAATATGTAATTTGATCATATACATTTTTTTCAGGCCAATTAAAATAATATATATTTACGGGCTGCAAATAGACTTATACCACTTTCTTTTGTTTCGAGAAAATTAAAGGTTAACATAATATGTTGATTAAAAAATTTAGGCAAATTATATGAAGTCTGGCAATGTTTCTACTGTTTCATCAATATGTAATTTGGTTATATAAATTTGTTTTAGGCGTATTTTACTAAACTGATGTATACTTACGGGCTGCAAATGGACTTACACCACTTTCAAAATAAACGGTCCAAATATGTACGCTCTGGAAATTAATATAAAATGTTTTCGATATTCCAATTGTTAAACCAATTAATTGAATATCTACAATGGGAAGATTATGCGATTAGAATTAGTTAGGATTAGGTGGTAGGGGGACGAAGAGAGAGATTCGTCCACGCATACGAAAATACAGCAGTGGTGTCGGTAAGATAGAAAGTGACATTGCAATGGTAAAAAATTTTTGTTCGAGCCGCCAAAAATCCTTCTGACAATCATCACACTTTAGTCAAAAAAGAATTTATTCCCAAAATTTCATCTAATTCTGAGCACGGACGTAAACGGAAACTTCGCCGCAGTCGATTTAGTGCCGTCTACGCGATCATTCTTTCTTGAAAACGTTCTGTAAACCTCGACTCAGCTGGGTCTCTCTCGTTCCAGTTAATCCGCCGAGTTCATTAGAGCAGCAGCCTAACCAATGTTAAGTAACAGTGCCTGCGTCGTGCCGGCCGGATCGAGATAGTTCGTGAGGCATAGCGAGTAAGGGTATCCGAATTATACACAGCTGCGTGCCGCGCGTACGGCGAGATTTGTTTAACGCGGCTGTTCGGCCTGAACGAGTATCGATTCTACCACTCGAGGAATAATGGTACACGGTGATTCGGTGTGCCAGTGATAGATCAATCGGTGGAAACAGGCCGGAGTGCCTAATTGCGCGGCAGACTAGAATTTAAAGACGCCACGGAACAATCGATAATCGTTTTTCAAGTGTTCCCCGGACCCGCCGCCCACCACCGTTTCTCGACATTTTACAATGGTAATGAATGAAATTTATTACAGAAGCAGGATTCGTCGCGGCTCGCGGCGAAGCTTCGTTGGTGGCGTCGCGTCGCTTCAATCCGGAATTATTCATGGATGTTTGTATTTCTGGCGTGGCCGGGTATCTGAATGAGGCTGCGGGGAAGAATGGCATTCCACGGGAACGTCGGAGTAATCGAATTCAAACAGCGGGTCGAGAACCCTGTTCATTACCGCGATTTTAAAGGCACCAGAACGCGAATGGCCTCGCGCCACGGATCCTCTCGGAATTATAAGGAACTGCCACGGAGTTACCCTGAAAATTTTTCTAATTGTGCGACTCGCCACTGCTTAAAGGTGAACGTTCCTTTCTCGAAGAGCCCTAGATTTTTGAAACCGTAGCAATGTGAAAACAAGGTCGTTTCAATTAAATTTGTACAAACATTGCAGACACAGTGGCTCCAGGAGGTATTTGGGCCGCTCTTTACTTTACCGGACTCAAAATTTCTGCCTTCCTCCCATAAATTATGATGTATTTGGTATGTAATCCAGTAGATTTATATCCGGCGCGGATGCAGATCGAAGTTTCGGACCTCTAGGATCAATGGTTCAGGAGTTATGGTCGCTTAAAGTTGAGCATTTTTGACGGGTAAGGGCCTGTCAAACACACTGCAGATTGCTCAACTTTAATCGACCATATCTCATCAACTATTGATCCTAGAGGATCGAAACTTGATCTGCATCCGCGTCAGGTACAAATCTACTGGATTACATACCAAATACATCATAATTCGTGGCAGAAATCGTGTAGTCTCGAGAAGGGCTCCAACTGTTGGACATAATGGTTTAAATAAAATCAATCCTGTTTAGATTGAAGATTCTTTTTCTTCCAGGAGGAGAATTGAAAAAGTATCCACATATTTTTGATCGGGGGTGTACCATTGTGAAATGGGTGCTTCTATATCGAGAGATTGGTATACCCGTTCGCGAGAAGGGCGCAACGAACAGCGGCGAGATGTATATCCTGTGTTGCTTAAATTCGGCGTGTTTGCCGCGGAGTTACCCTGACAATTATTCTAATTGTGCGACTCGCCACTGCTTAAAGGTGAACGTTCCTTTCTCAAAAAGCCCTAGATTTTTGAAACCGTAGCAATGTGAAAACAAGCTCGATTCAATTAAATTTGTACAAACAATGCAGACACAGTGGCTCCAGGAGGTATTTGGGCCGCTCTTTACTTTACCGGACTCAAAATTTCTGCATTTCTCCTATAAATTATGATGTATTTGATGCAGATCGAAGTTTCGAACCTCTAGGATCAATAGTTGAGGAGCTATGGTCGATTAAAGCTGAGCAATCTGCAGTGTTTTTGACAGGCCCTCACCCGTCAAAAATGCTCAACTTTAAGCAACCATATCTCCTCAACTATTGATCCTAGAGGATCGAAACTTGATCTGCATCCGCGTCAGGTACAAATCTACTGGATTACATACCAAATACATCATAATTCGTGGCAGAAATCGTGTAGTCTCGAGAAGGGCTCCAACTGTTGGACATAATGGTCTAAATAAAATCAATCCTGTTTAGATTGAAGATTCTTTTTCTTCCAGGACAAGTATCCACATATTTTTGATCGGTGGTGTACCATCGTGAAATGGGTGCTTCTATACCGAGAGATTGGTATACCCAAAAAGGGCGCAACGACCAGCGGCGAAATGTATATCCTGTGTTGCTTAAATTCGGCGTGTTTGCCGCGGCGTTTAGCTTTAAATCCGACCGCCTCCGGTAATTAAACTTCACCGTGTAGCAACAGCAGTTTCTCCCGATTCGGGACAACGCGAGCGAGCACGGAGGCCTGGCTCCGACCGTGTTCTCCATCCTCGGATACAGATTGATACTTGTTAGAGTCAACGAGCACTTCGGAATGTTACTTTGGCCCGACGATCTCTCAGTCAGCCGTTAAAACTATCTAAATATTGAAATATGGAGGCTATTCCGTTGCACTCGTGGCACTAACCGGCGGCTCGCCGTGCCGTTTGCGTCCAGCATTAAGGTACCACGGACAAAGCAATTAAGGAGTATTTGGTGGCGGTAATTAACTCGCCTTTAAATCCCGCTACCTTCGAACCGGCGGAGGCAACGCGGTTAATCCCCGAATCCATTCTCGTTTATAGTCTCTCTCTCTCTCTCTCTCTCTCTCTCTCTCTCTCTCTCTCTCTCTCTCGAGCGCGCGCGCTCTCCCCCTCCCTCATTCTTTTCTCTCCGTCTCTCTTTCTCCGACGGGCGAAAACTTTTCCCCGTGGCTGCCAAATCCTGGCGAAATTAATCGATAATGGCTACCTTTTCATTCCGCGAAACTTCTGGATGGGACGTTTAAATATCACGGGAACAGCGGCGTTATTAAATCGCGCGCGGAGAAATGAAATCTGCGGCCTATGCGTTCGAAAACGACGATGCATTCGGGGCTGGCTCTTTCACTTTCATCCTATTTACGCTAGGCGATCGTGTTCTATGGACTGGTTCGGGACCGGAGGTCGAGGACCTCATCTCTTCTGCACTCGACGCTGCTTTAATCCCTACCGAGCTTACTAAATGAGGGAGCTTAATAAGAAAAGTGTCCGCTTTTAAATATGATTTACGTGGCACGCATTTATTAGCTTGGCCGATGACCCAGTTCATTCGTTTCGGATCTTACAAATCTTTTATAGTTAATCTCGTTGCTTATATGTATTGTGCTTATTGTGTATCATTTTAATGCTCCCTTATTGCGAGAACATTGGCGGTTACGGACTACAACGATCGACACATTAATTAATTTCACGAAAACAATAGGACACGATCTTGAATCCTTACGAGTATAGACTGCGGATCTTCATGAAGAATAAAAAATATTCGCATTGAGATTGCAGGACACAGGAATCAAATAAAAATTGTATTCTTCTCTTAATTGACACTGATGTCCTTAAATATTTTTAACATGTCCACTGCTCTAGATTGTACGTGCTCATTTTTGTCATAAATGCATACAATCTGCAGTCTACCTATGTGGCTGTTTTCCCATCAACTCGTTAGATTCATACAGTGAAGGAAAGGGATATCTCCTTTAATTTGGACAAAGTAAAATTCAGAAATCTGTCGGAAAACAAAGTCAGTACCCTGCAGGGATTGTTTTCTTTAAATAATGTTTCTCCTCGTAGTTTTCAATAGATTTGTACCCGGAGAACCTGCAGATCGATGTTTCGATCCTGTAGGATCAATGGTTCAGAAGTAATGCTTGCTTAAAGTTGTGCATTTTCAGTGGTTTTGACCTTATCTGTCAAAAATGCTCAACTTTAAGCAAGCATAACTCCTGAACCATTGATGCTACAGGATCGAAACTTCGATCTGAGGTTCTCCGGCTACAAATCTACTGAATTACATACCAAATACATCATGGTTTATAGGAGTTCGGAATGATAATATAAAAGCGTACAAGATGTTTGAATTTTATAAGAATAAATAACAACAAACTGGAACAGACGTGGAGCAACCAACCTAAAAGACAGAGGTAAATGAGACTGTTTAATTTGAGGTTACGAGGACTCGGTGACGTTGTACAAAGCAAATCACGTGACCGTGAGACCAATATTTGTTTCTGCTGGATTTACGAGCAGTTAAGCTCGGGCCAACGATTTCGAAACGTTTTGTGTGCAAGCTTGAATTTAGTCGCGAGAAAAATCTTCGACGGAAGGTACACGGTCTTTATACGAAACAGCTGGCGCTCGTTAAACTCCACAATCGAGTTTTATTTCTGCCATTAAACTGCACAAAAGAGAAGACGGTATCGGACCTCTCGGCGACAAAACGTGGCGTTCCTTTATTTTGCCAATGAAACTAATGCGCGAACCGAGACAAATCGTGCAAAGATAACAGTCTACTTCGACTGGGGCTCGATAATAATTAGAAACTTTGCACGAAACAAGAAGAACCAAGTAACTCGGAAACTATTTTAGTGCTTCATGGATTCGTTTGTAGCCCCGAACAATAGGGCGAACTGTAACTGACTTTGTAAACACCGAGTCAATGTTTTATTTTTTTATTTCAACGGTACTTTCGTTGCAGATATCGTTCATTCATAAGAAACGTGACATCAATCCAAAAAAAAAAAGGAATTTAAAATTGCCAATCTTTTAAAAATAGTATAAGATAATTATTTTATATTTCTATAATTTCAATTCCATATTCTGTAATTATAAAATAATCAGAAGCGTGAAATAATTTGTTGTTATTTTTAAAAAGTACACCACAATTTATATATTTATTATTATACTTTTTTTAGAGTTATATTTTTTGAGTTGTATCACACTTTCCTTATGAATGAACGATATTTAATTGATAATGTTAACACGTTAGGCTGGTGAAAAACTAAACGTGGTTCTGGAGCATCGACGTTAAAACGAAACTGCTGTTGCAGCTAAAAATGCATTTTATAATTTATTAAAAATATTTTTAGTTTACAAAAACCTGTCGAAGGTGCCTCGACTAATGTCGAACAATTTAATTGCAACGTTCAATTTGCGAACAAAGAAAAGGTATTCTCTTGGATGTTCAATGGAGTTGAACTGTGATGTAATTTGCTAATCAGATACTGTCAAACAGAGAAATGATTCACTCTCTCTCTGTAATAATTTTCCAGTAACACTAAATTGGTTGTTAATAATATATTTGTACGCGTTTATATAAGGTCATTATTATTAATTAGCTTGGCTTTGTTCCCGTGCGATTTACTGTCATCTATTTCTGCATTAACTCTGAATGCAATACTTAATCTCATTTTAAATTAATACGTACAATGTTGCACTGATTTTAGCAGGGCTTTTTTAATTAATATTTTTCAACTGAAATAGCAATTCAAGATTAATTGGTAACCGAGCTCCATAACGAGGCGTTCAGCGTTAATTTATGATAATGAAAAATAAGCATGAGTTTATCTTCTATGTCAAGAGCCTTATTATGTTTGTAAAAATGAATTCATACAGCTAGACTTTACTAAAAAATCTCTATGTGACTACATTTCACATATAAGGAAAGAATTACAATAAATAAGAATTGCAATAAATGCAGAAACAGTCTGTTGATCATTAATGAAATATTAGTTATAAAATGCTACGCCATACTATTTATATAAAATTAAATGTTCCGAGCGAAATTTGAAGAAATAAGAATTGTTTAAAATTTTTAAGCAAATCTAGACAGAATTCTTAATATGTTTTTTAATAGATTGAAAACAATATAACGTGTTTAAATTCTTCTAATGTTTTTGCTGTTTTAAATTACACTTACTAATTTTTAGTTAGTTGTGTTGTATATGTATATGTTGTATATTGTATATAGTTGTGTTGTATAAAATATATATCTTTATTTTACAAGTGTGCCATCATTTTGTATGTGTCGAATTATGTGTTTCCCTTCCAATTAAGAGAACTCACTGAACTAAAGTCAATCTGTGTTCTGTTGACATATTCCCAGAAGGTATGTTTTACACACTACACACAGAGTTTCCACGCTAGCATAATCTTAACACGAGAAAGTAAACATAGCACGCGTGTGCTATCTTTTTCTTTGGGAGTGTAAATTACTTTCGAGTTCGACAAAAATTTTTGACAAGAGTAAATAAGTACCACCCTACTGTGTATACACAGAAGCTGCTGCAGCCATGCCAAAGTAGTAGTAACATGGAAAATATATTTTACCAGCTGAAGCAAACGTTTAAAACAGGCATGCACAGGTGGACGATTTGGGAGCAAGAGCACTCGACCCTGCTCATGAGCAGTGTCGCCAGAAAGTGACCGAACCGTCACTCGAGGGGAATACAAGGTACCCCCTCTCTGATGACCAGAGTAATGTGTGACACGTTGCGCGTGCGCGATGGAGACCATAATGGAGACGCAACAACGACTGACATTTCGCAGGTTTTAGGTTATTGCCGTGTATCGTATCGTACCTATTATGTACATGTACCTACTTAATGAAATAAATCATGTGGGTCGTTCTAAATAGAGACTGTAAACATTCTTTATTACAAATAAAATTAATTGTAACATGTGGGAGTTTCAGTCGTGAAGCGAAGTATGAATGCTTACTATTTATATGTACAATTTAAAAAATCTTGAAATCTGTATGTATGTAGTACCGAGTTACATTCCAGTAAAATCAATAAATCATAATATATTTTAACACTGTTAACCCTCATACGCTCCTCAAAAATAGTTGCATAAAAGAGACTGGGATAATAAATTCATTCATTTTTCTTCTACATGATAAATTGACAAATCATGTTTTATTTGTAACGTTACATTTTAAAGAAATACAACTCACAACATAGACATAAAGGGATCAATAATTACATAGTATGTGAAATAAGTAAATGGGTGAATTTTACGCGGCAATAACCTAAAACCTGCGAAATGTCATGTCATTGTTGCGTCCCCATCGCGCACGCGCAACGTGTCTTCCATTCGCACCACTAAATCTCCGTCGCGCACGCGCATGTACTCTGGTCATCAGAGAGAGGGTACATTATTTCACCGTGACTCCCCTCATCTGGCGACACTGCTCATGAGCAGGGTCGGAGCAGTGACCTTGCTCGGACGTATGGAAGGGGAACCCACCAATTGTAAGCGTGACTTGTAAACGGAGCACGAGAGAAGACGAGTGGGAGGGGCGTGGTGAAGTGGAGAGCGCGCCGGAGTGGTCAGACTACAATAACGTAGACGCCGCACAGTGGTCCAAATCGAGAAATTTAGTGACTTTTTGTTATAACTTTTAAACCATAAGAGATATCGAGATGAAATTTGCACTAAAATTCACTTAAAAAATAGTCAATTTGAACTATAGACAAATGAATATTTTTTTCATTTGTTAAACAATAATTTTAAATTACTTTTCATTCATATTTTTCACTAAAAAAAAAATTGTTTAAATACAATCTTCCAAACCCTTTTTTCTTCCTAAGTGTGTATTTTATATTTATGTTTCACACATACAATGTTTCATGGAATGGGTAAAATGTAAATTTGAGGAATCTGTTCTTAATCAACGTATACAAAAAGTACCAAGAAGGCAAAAACGCCTCATAACTGTGTCAAAAGATATGTTTTATATATAATTTTTATACATAAAAGATATTTTTCAATACATAATGATTTAGTAACATTTTTGTAGATCTTTTGTTATAAAAATGTGATAACAATAACGGTTTTATAATATAACAATAATAGCATACAACGAATAACATGAAATATAAAAAAAACAATATTTGTAACAAAAAAAAAACAATAACAAATATCAATTTTATTTAACTGCATATCTTTTGAAGCTATTTAATAATTAATTTTATAGCTTCCGCATCTAATTGTTTATGTTCTTTCTTCAAGTTTATTCGTGCAGTGGATACATACGGATCAGATGTTAACAGAAGTCTATAAAATAAATCTTTATTCGTAATCAATACCTGGAAAATTTTCTTGTATTTTTCAATCTAAATTTTTTAAAATCTTTGTGTCTGCTTTCTAAAGCTTCTTCCGTAAAATAAAAGAATCTACACAAATCTTTCCAATGTCTTACATTAGTTCGTTGCGGAGTTTCGGCGCTGGATCCAAACGTATACGCATAAGATGACATGCCGCGGATGAATTAAACTATAATAACTTTAACGCTGGGATAGCCTGGGAAATGATATGCGCGCTACTGCTTTGCTAAAATACATTTCGATACGTCATCTCCAAATATTGCAAGTTTCGGGAAAATCTGGTTCCCGTCTACCGTGGACTCTCCTGTAAATACGAGTCTACGCTCCCTAGTCTCGCGATGACACTCACACACTTTTCGACTCACGCGTGGCTCCCGCTGTTTATAGGAGTAGGAATAGGTATTGCTACAAACGTACTATGTATGTACTTCTACGTCGACTACGCCGACCATTGGAATTGATTGATCGCTCGCTCTGTCTCGCCCGTTTTGTATCGCTCTGTCGCTCTCAAAATAGTCGAATAGAGCTTCGGGCCCACGAAAGCGTGTGAGAGTGGGGGCGGCGTCTACGTTATTGTAGTCTGACCACTCCGGCGCGCTCTCCACTTCCCCACGCCCCTCCCACTCGTCTTCTCTCGTGCTCTGTTTACAAGTCACGCTTAGTGGGTTCCCCTTCCATAAGTCCGAGCTAGGTCACTGCTCTGAGAGCACACGGGAGCAACTTGGGAGCACGGGAGCTGCTCTGAGAGCAAAGAGCTGTGCATGCCTGGTTTAAAAGAATGCTAAGCATATGCGATATTTTTGTCGCAGGTTGTACGTGTTCGCCTTGCATGAAGGCGTCGAAGGGGAGTCGAAGACTTCGGCACCGCTAGGAAAAAACGCTATAGAATAGATTACGAGAGCAAGGGGTTGAAGAGGAAAAATGACGAGCATTATTCACATAGGACAAGAGCTCGAGCGTGGAATCACGGATCGCGCGAATAGGACGAAGGAGATAAACAAGACTCGAGACAAGAAATGCAGCTCACCGTTCAAACTGCACGCTACGTTTCCTGCTGCCGGAGCACGACGCTGGAAAGCGGGGTTGGGCAGAGTTTCGTGGTACGAGTGGGCCGAGGGGGTGGTGAGGGGTTTGGGAAGGCGGCAAGGGGTGTGACTAAATGAAACATAGGGGCGGACGGGGGTTCGTTCTGCGATGGGCGCAGGCTGCATTTCAAGCAGGACTAACTCTTTGCCCCCGGAGGTCCTCGCTCGAGTATTAAGTCGACGCCAGTCTCGCCTCTGCTCTTTCGTCTCTCTCTCTCTTTCTCTCTCGCTGTTCTATGCCCTCTGTCTCCCTCGTTTATTATCACCGTTATCGTTGTTATCTGCCAGAACGATCTCCGATATCGTCACTTTCGTTAACGTCGACCGACGCGACGGACGCGGGGACGGTTAATAGAATCGCTGATTCGCACGAGCGTGACGAAACGAGAGAGAGAGAGAGAGAGAGAGAGAGAGAGATAGTGCGCCGTTGAATGCGCTGTCATCTCTGACATTTTCGTCTACTTTATTTTTGTTCGATCTGTGAAATTTCCTTTAACGTGTTACGTGCCACGTGGATTTCGTGCGGCGCACAGTGGATCGACGCGCTAGCTGTTCAAGAGCTAAAAAATCAAAGTCATAATATCGATTTTTAACGAATGCACAATAATGTTCCTTAAACATCCACTATAATAGGCTGGAAATAATAGATCTCACTGCTTCATGCATTTATAGCAGAAATGAGCAAGTGCAATTTAAAACGGTGAAAATATTAAAAGACTTTAAGAGTGTGAATATATTATTTTCACCACAATAAAATTATTAATAAAGAATACAAACTTATACTTAATTCCTGCGTCTTGCAGTTGATGCACAGACTTTTTATTTTGCATAGAGACATCCGGATTCTATTAATCACCTTGTTACACTTCATAAAAATATTTTTTTTTAATTTATTTTACGACGAATTTTTAAGGTTTTACAGTTTTAAGATGTTGTTACAGTTTTTATAAGGTGGATTCCGAACCACCTTGTGGGCACCACAGTTTAATATCACAGCTAATAATTGGAAGTGGCTGTCGAAATGTCGGAATTTAGATGGGACGTTCATGATTCTGGGTTAAAATGGACGCAATGTCCGCCAGCCGAGGATTAATATTGAGGATTATCTCATCGGTGTCACGCGTCAATTTTACACACCTTTCACAGATTTTGTATAAATAGTACGCTTTTTATCATTTTATTATTTTAAACGACACGAATAATTCTGTTTTACACGCGTGTCTATCTTTCAATCGTATTCACTCATTATCACTTTGTTAATTAGAGAGATATCAAGAGACAAATTAAAATAAAAATATACAATAATAATATATTTTTATGTTTTGCATGTGGAAAGTTTGTATGCAGAGTGTTTGTTGAAACTGAAGGTGAAAGAGAGCTACGAAAGTTGTATTCTCGAAGAGAAAATGTGGTTATACATATGTATAAATAAAATTTTTAATTGATGTTATTTCTCTTATATCTCTTCTTATAAATTCTTCTTATAAATAGTTAATGCTCAAAAGTATTTAATATCCTGTTAGGACACTAATTAGTACACTGATAGTTTAGATGATATTCGAGAAATTAATTATATAATTATATTATGAGCATTAAATTACTTATTTTAATGTTTTCCGATCAAGCTGAAACTTTGCACTTTTTTGAATTATTTGTAACAAGTCTAGAGGGTGTCGTGAAAGAAATGTCGACGAAAATTTTTGACCACCCCATCGCGCCACATTCCCAGAGTTTTAGTATTGAAACGGCGTCAAGTGCAAAGAGTTGAAAATATTGAATGCGATCTCGAACATCTTAAACGCCCCTCGAAACGCGTCCGACGTCGAACACAGATATTCCCAGGCTTCCGGGTAGGAGTCAAAGACCTCTCCCGGGTTTGAAAATCGCGGGATCCATTTGAATGTCAATGAAGTTTCTTGAACAAAATTCACGTCGCTTATGAAAATTGAGTGCACAGGGTACAAAGATGAATGGAATATTATTTTTCTCGAGGGTTACAAGTATCGTTAAAGCCTGGCCGTAAAAGGAGGAAGACAAACGAGACCTCAATGCTCGCGAATCTCTGATGAAGAACAGTGCTTTCAATGAATAAAGAGGCGCGGTATTAAAAATAATATCTGGAGCAATTCGTTCGACTGAACCGTGCCCCCGACGCTCTCGCCCTATTATTTCTTCATTATATTGTGCACTTTATTATTTCGGGTTAATTATTTTCCCCTTCTGTCGCGGACGCGACAGTCTCTGTCGTTCCGAGCCGCCTGGAGAATGCCCGATGAATAGCTCTTGCGGAAAGCACGATACACTCGTGAGAATGAAATCAGAACCGCCAGCAGATTTTATTCGCGCGACATTCTACCGGGACGACAAAATCGTTTTCTTCAAATGCAACGGAATTCAGCCGAGTGTGCCATCTGAATTACTTGCAAACAGAGTTGGACAAGAATTTCTCATTTAAATAAAAAATTTCCTTCTTTTTAGACACCCACTTTATTCGAAACTTTTATTTAAATAACATTCTTGCCCAACTCTGCTTGTAAACTATTTGGCACACGGAGATTTCCAATTACTTCGGGATTTACAATTACATGAAGTCATAATTTATTAAATTGTAATAAAAAAATGTATAACTCTTATTTTTTTACTATTATTTTAGGAATTTATTTTTCACTCAAATGATTGAATATATAGAAGCCCCTTTTACTTTTAATGACGGAATCTTTGGTTCAATTTTTTTATAACTGCTGAATTACATGTCCTTCACGTGTTATACTAGGAATTATATTTTTATTTACAAGTTCAATTCCTTGTATATTTTAATATTTTCTCTAGAATTCATCGAAGAGCATTTGGAACATGGAAAAATGATTCAAACGAACGTTGTATGGGCTCAAGTGGAGCGTACAATTTCGTAACACTCAAATATGTACTTACCAGAGTTGGGCAAAAATTTTATTCAAACAAAAATTACGAATAAAGTGGGTTTAATACCCACTTTAATCGAAATTTTTATGTTAACTCTGGTACTTACTGTGGCATGACCTTCAAATGACATTGAACTCCGAAAACAAAATTACACATAACAAATTCTTTACCTTGTCACAATTAAAGGCTGCTCTTTACTGTACCGGACTCAAAAGTGCCTTTCTTCTATGAATTATGATGTATTTGATATGTAATCCAGTAGATTTGTACCCGGGGCAGCTGCAGGTCGAAGATCGATCCTTTAGGATCAATAGTTGAGAAGCTATGGTCGCTTAAAGTTGAGCATTTTTGACAGGTAAGGGCCTGTCAAAAACACTGCAGATTGCTCAACTTTAATCGATCACAGCTCCTCAACTATTGATCCCAGAGGATCGAAACTTGACCAGCATCCGCGGCAGGTACAAATCTACTAGATTACATACCAAATTCATAATAATTCGTAGGAGGAAGGTACTAATTTGGAGTCCGGTGAAGGAAAGTTTACCCCAATTCAAGAAGATATTCCGGGACAGAAGTCAAGCGACATTACAGTGAAGCATAATTCATTGAAATTTTATAAACTGAAGGTTTTACGAGAGAATTTTGATGGTTAACGACCCGCGGTCGATTAATCACGAGACGTAATACTCGAAGAAATTCATCGTTCTCGTGGCCTGTTCCGTCTCACGTGCACAGATAATAACAATTACTTTCGTCGGCGACACAGTTACAGCCGAGATTAATTAACCGGATTTCATTACAGCTTGTGCGACCCGCGGAATACAAAGTTGTGGCTGATCACCGATTCCTCGTTTCTCCAATTAAATGCGTAACGTTTCTTTCGCGCGACTACGATATCGTTAACAGTACGTTTGACCCGGTATTAATAAAAGCGGAGAGCAGCGAATTATGCGCCACGGTGCATCGAACTTTTTAACGTGACATTTAAACGCACTATTCGAGCTTGCAATAATAAATTTAATTAATTACGCCACGCTCCGGTGGATACGTTCTCCATTGGCATTGTTATATATATGTACAAGGTGTCTGAAAAATTTTAAGCAACTTTTTCCTTTGTGCGACGTAAAATGAAAAAAAGAACTTTGACTTGGATTTAGTAAACGTTCCGAAACGAATCACCGTAATATCCGATTTTGATTGCACAATTCACCGTTCGTAGTCAGGAATTATTTACAATCTGGGAACGCTGTGAACCGCGAACAACTTCATGGTACAATTTACCGGAATTCGTTCGGCACATCCGTTGTCTCACTACAATTGAATACTTCAAAGAACAGCTATGAAATCCCGGGGATTAATTATTCCGGACGGTTTGTCGAGGACTTCATTACAAATTTCAAGGGGTTCGTTGGTCCACCGAGATTAATTTTCATAATAAATATCGTAAAAAGCGCAATTCTCCTGGCGGAGAAAACAACGGAACAAAAAAACCTCGAGAACGATAAGAACTACTATGAGACCCCCACTACCAGCCGCTCCCCCTCCCCCACCCGTTGCGAAACTAAATCGACGAAAGTTTATCGAGTTCTCGAACTAAGAACGGAAACGATGCGATGGTGCTGCGCGCAAAAAACGAGCAACCGCTGATCGAGACCGAGGGTTAGCTTCAGCGAGAAATCAACGGAATATTGATTCGACTTAATCTTCTTACCGACTTCATACTCCGCTTATTAAAACCGGCGATAAGGAAATCTCAGTGGAATTGTACACGACGGGGGAAGCGTTGAAGTTCGCGACGTATTAGGTTGACCCAAAAGTTTCTTCCGGAATGTATTCTTTTAATATTGCTAAATAAATATTAGGTTGTCCCAAAAGTTGGTTTTCGATTCATGCACACAATGCAAATTCATGTTAGGAAGTACTAAAACATCAACATAAAGATTATCGCATTGTTTGTATTTATTTAGCAACATTAAAGGAACACATTCCGGAAGGAACTTTTTGGGACAACCTAATATAATTTCTTTACAGCCTGTACGTATCGACGCTGTTGAAATATTTACGATGCTAAGGTTTTACAGTCATTTTTAGAGGCAACGCTCGTAGAAAGCAGTCGCGCCTGGCGGAATTGTACATCCCCGAATTAAATTTTCGAAACCAGCCATTTCACAGATAAGCTTTCGTAAAAGGAAAATTTATTTCAGCCCGAGCATTTATTCCCAATGTAACATCAATCCTGTTCCAGTTTTACTGCAATTTTCGCTGCGGCCTTTGTACGCGGTGCAGTCGCAGCAACGGTTGTACATATTCATCCGCTTCCTCATGCAGAAATAAATCGAAATTGCGGGATATATTTTGTTTCATAGAAAGCTTCGCTTGCGACAAAACCGATCACGGATATCCTAATACGTCTGTCAACATTTCTTTCTATCTACGCCTGCAGTGCACCGTTAATAGCTGCCACGATATCACGAACTTTTATTGAAAAGTTGATTTTGCCGATTGTCGAACACAATGAACACGTTAGTACTGCTTTTTTATTAATGTAAAAATAGAAAAAGATGATAGAATTGCAACAACTCGAAGTGCGAATTAACAAGTCACCCACAGAAACGTCGCATAGCTTCATTTAGGATTATAATGTAAAAGAAGATTTTAAAAAAAGATCTTATTAATTTATCCGGTAAGCGAAGTGTTACGTCGTTTAAAATAATTTTAGTACCATCATTCGATGTACCAACATCCACTAAATTAGGCGACCGTTCTTTATTTTGTGTGCCAATATAGTACCATCATGATATTCTTGTACCACGTTTATGTCATACTTGAAAAATTAGTGCCAATTCCACATTTTCTTTTATCCAACCACACCACACTGTATGAACAACATCATCCCGCAAGATCCACAAATACATGAAAAATTGCGACCCTATTCCGATGTTCAAGTGTGTGCTATACGGAAGTGAATCCTTCAACAGCGACAACAACTTGAATTTTGAAGCAACACCCCCAGTAACGTCACCCAATAATTTCATTTGGAATTGTAATGTAAAAGATTTTTGAGGTTCCTGTTGGTACAGTGCAATTATTTTGTATGAAAATAATCTATCAGCACAATATTCTTGTACCACGTTTATGTCACACTTGAAAAATTTGTGCCAATTCCACATTTTCTTTTATCCAACCACACCACACTGTATGAACAACATCATCCCCCAAGACCCACAAATATATGAAAAATTGCGACCCTATTCCGATGTTTAAGTGTGTGCTATACGGAAGTGAATCCTTCAACAGCGACAACAACTTGAATTTTGAAGCAACACCCCCAGTAACGACACCCAATAATTTCATTTGGAATTGTAATGTAAAAGATTTTTGAGGTTCCTGTTGGTACAGTGCAATTATTTTGTATGAAAATAATCTATCAGCACAATATTCTTGCCTCACGTTTACGGCACACTTTTAAAATTTTCTGCTAATCCCATATTTTCTTTTATTCAACAACACCACACTGTGTGATCAATAATATCATTCCGCGAACCCAGGAATATATGAAAAATTGCAACCCTGTTCTGATGTCCAAGTGTGTGCTGTATCGAAGTGGATCCTTCAACAGTGACAACAACTTGAATTTTAAACCAACACCCCCAGTAACGTCTCTCAATAATTTCAATTGGAATTGTAATGTAAAAGAAAATTTTGAGCTCCTCTTGGTACAGTGCAATTATTTTGTGTGCCAATAATCTATCAGCACAATATTCTTGTGCCACGTTTGCGGCACACTTTTAAAATTTGTGCTACTTCCATATTTTCTTTTAACCAACAACACCACACTGTATGAACAACAATATCATTCCTCGAGACCCACAAATATATGGAATATTGCTATCACTCGATATACCAATAATCTACCAGCACAATATTCTTGTGCCATGTTCACAGCACACTAAAAATTTAGTGAAATTATCAGATCCACTCTTATTCAACAACACTACACTGTATGAACAACAACATCATTCCGCGAACCCCACAATTGTATAAAAATTGCTACCCTGTTCCGATATGCAAGTATGTGCTTATCAAAGTGGATCCTTCAACAGCGACAACAACTTGAATTTTGATGCAAAACCCCCAGTAACGTCACCCAATAATTTCATTTGGTATTGTAATGTGAAACAACATTTTTGAGTTCCTTTGGGTTCAGTGCAATTATTTTGTGTGCCAATAATCTATCAGCACAATATTCTTGTGCCACGTTTGCGGCACACTTTTAAAATTTGTGCTACTTCCATATTTTCTTTTAACCAACAACACCACACTGTATGAACAACAATATCATTCCTCGAGACCCACAAATATATAGAATATTGCTATCACTCGCTATACCAATAATCTACCAGCACAATATTCTTGTGCCATGTTCACAGCACACTAAAAATTTAGTGAAATTCTCAGATCCACTCTTATTCAACAACACCACCCAATATGAACAACAACATCATTCCGCGAACCCCACAAATGTATAAAAAATTGCAACCCTCTGTTCCGATGTTGACGTATGTGCCGTACAGAAGTAATTGGATGCGGCACGCACTACGTACGCAGGTAGGTTATTTCGCTAATCGGCGATCCGATAAATATTTTAGCGTACTTGTTCGATATGCTGCGGGGTGATATCGTCGGAGGTGAGTCCCGCGGCTGACAGGTCGAGCTTCGCGGAGGGCATTCGGAATTCATCGAAAAATTACGGCGCCGGTTGCATCCGTCGCAATAAAACTGTTCCCGAAGTTTGCTCCAGGAATTTCACGCGGCGTAGAGAGATTGCGCTGCCGCGGACCAGCGAAAATTTTTGCCCCGACTTCGCCCCCGAACCTGCCACTCAGTTAATTAACCCAGTGCGTGGTTCAAATACCGCAAACTTACTAATTTACTCCGGCCCGTAATTACAACACTTTATGGGACACGGATCTCGGAGGAGTGGTCGGGTAGTGCGCGGGGGTAAACTTGCTGGAAAGTGATCACAGTCGGCTGTCACTAAAACACGATATCCACAGTCGAATAAATCGAAAGATAAACGAGAACAGTGTCGCCACGGTTCCCTTATAACTGCTATCATCGATCTCACTCGTACTTGCTCTCTCGCGAAGACGCGTAAACGGTAACTTTTCAATTCGCTGGTGATCGGCTATACATTTTTCCAATTTCCGAGAGGCGTTCGTCCCGCAAAAATGGTGCGAGACCCCGATAGGGAATTATTGAATTTCACGAAATCGGTCTGTTTACCCGGCGAAAACAAGAAGGGATCGAATTCGTGGAACCCTTCAAGAATGCCTCTGCCGTGTGCGGGGGAGGCTGCTCCTCGATTTACCGTGGCACTCGGCGAATTAGAACGTGCCGGCGCGTAATTAATTCTCGAATCTCAGCCGGGGCCAAGACTGCTCGTTGGTGCCCGTCGTCGTCGGCCCTTCCTCTCCGAAGGGAAATCCGTCAGAGCGATTCGAGGACACTGTGCACCACCAAATAGACGTTGGCCGGTGCCGCGATGATGCAGAGATCGAACCAATCGCGAACATTCACAGAACACCACTGATTTGCAAGATGCACCACAATATATATGTATAGTCGCCGAAGGATTTCACATGTGAGACGACTATCGAGATAGATCGTGAAACGGGTCGAACAAACAAATGACAAAGAACCGTCACACACCGTGCTCGCGTCGCTGGGAACTCGAGGATATCAACTTTCCCGCCAGTACGGACGAACGACAGGTCACTTCCGGTTCCCTCCGAAGGAGAGCGAGAGAGGACTGAGCATCTTTCGGCTGGCAGGCCTCGATCGGCGGGGTGCCACCCTCGACGACGGGGCTGTGGCCCAGCGCGCTTGCGTTACGCTCCTGCGCGCGTATAACTACCCCTGTGTTTCCCTCCCTTTTGCTACCCCCCCCCCCCCCCCTCGTCGTCGCCCACCGTCTTTCTCTTTCTCGCGATCTCTTGCTCTCACCCTCTTCCGCCGTTTGGCCGCGAGGCCCATCTTTCTTCCAACCGGAGTTCTTTTTGTTACCGGAAGTTACCGAAATTCCGAGGAACGCGACGCGTCTGGACTAGACCAGCAATCCTCCTAACGATTATCGATAACGTATCGATAACTCATCGCCAAGTTTCGATGTACACTCGAGAGCTGCTCTACACCCCCCGACCACAAGCATCCGGACACTTATGCGTTCGCGGATCTTGCATAAATATCCCCTGGAGATTTAACAATTAATAAATTGTTTAATATTGAACCAAAAGACTTAGGATTTTTACAAAATTATTATAATACAAAAATTAATTGAGCATTAACATTGGTTGAAACTGTGAAAGAAAGTGGAGGTCAAGGAATATAATGTAATTTGAAAATAATAATAATAATAAAAATAAATTATTCTTTTTATTTTTTTTTATTTTACGTCGCTTCTTTAACTGCTGTGGTTATTTCGCGACGAGACCCACAGTTTTTATAAGGTGGTTTCCGAACCACCTTGGGCACCACGATTTAAAATGGTTTAAGTAAATTGAAAATATACTTTTCGCGCGCGCGCGTACATGCACCCTTGAAGATCTATTTAATCGGTGGGAGACGTTCAGAAGATGTTTTTTTTTTAAATAAAAAAAATGATATTTTTGCAAATCTGTTCTACAACTGCAAAACATCGTTGAATACAGAAACACTGTTATTTGAAACATTTCCAAATGAATACTATCTATTCATATAAATATAAAAAAATATAAACACGTTTTTATTTTTATTTCTCGTCCATTCTGTATGGTCGACCATCTTGAAAATCGGGGATGTAAACGACCTTGAGAAAATATCACAGACCACAATGTGTCTCATTCTAAATCCAACAATTTTGTGCTTTCAAGGTGACGAAGATATGACCGAATCCATGTTAAACGAAACACCCTGTATACAGAGTTGGGCAAAAATTTTTATTTGAATAATATTTTTGCCCAACTCTGTATATGATACATATCGATAGTATTTGCATTTTGTCGATTTTGTACGCTTCGGTCAATTTATAAGCAATAATTACATTTGACAATATCAATAAATATTAGCACTAGTGGTACGATCAGTTATGGTCAGTCGCCGAAATTAAATGGTTTTACTATGCACACGTATGTAATCTATATCCGCTATATCAAATGTAAATTGATGTGAAATCATCTATAAATAGGGATCCTAAAGGTTCTGCGAATTTACAATTGGAGAAAGTTTATGGATATAATATTTCGTCTAAACTGAAGATTATTCTGAACAAATTTTTCTTCCCATCTCTTTTCAATCTATTGTTGTCTGGAATAATTTCCTTCGGTCAACGGACAGGTGTCGGGATCACTTGGCATTCTGCATAAATGTTTGAATAACTTTGAAGTGACCTGAATTTTTCACGCGCGGAATTCCATAAATAGTGAAATTTAAAGATATTCGTCCTCTACATTGTAGAGAGAATGTGTACCGTCACTGCGCGTGTCAGAATCTTAAATATTTTATTCATTTAATGCAACGAAGTTAGAGATATTTCGCGAATTTTTAATATTTTTAAACAATATGCTCTGTTATCTTTTTGCACAATTTCTCATACTTTGAAACATTATGCTCTCTGGTACCCTTCTGCACGATTCTTCATATATTCAATCTACGGTGACCTATCCTGAATAATCTCTTAATAAATATTTTTATTATAAATGTGTGCAATTTTTAAAACAGTAAAAATATTAAATTAAATTAAACATATGAAGAAAGAAAGTACATGTGTTTCACACTGAAGTTTGTTGCAGTTTAGATAAAACATTTTTATTTTGCATGAAGATCTGCTGTCTGGTTATTATAAATGATACAGTAATTTGTATGAAACAACCAAAAGGTTTAAACTATTACAAATCTAATATTAAAATACTTTTGAATCTAATCTAAACATCTCATCATACTTTCCTCTGCCCGATTGATCATGTTGTGTGCATGCATATAGTGTACACATCGTCGTAATGGCATCGCATATAAATCCATTTTTAATGCTTTCGAAACTTCATGAATAAATTAATACAGTAGCAATTTAAAATATAATTCCATGAAATGATACGGGGTTGAGGGCTGAGATCATTTTCGATTGCGGAGCAGCGGCGGACTGTTAATCCTGGGGCCCTGGGCTAACACTCTTTGGGACCCTACCCAATTAGCTCAATGTACAGGTACCCTAGTAATGACTTTATGGTACAGTCGACCATCTGGCAGTTTTTCAATAATTTCTTCTTTAACATGGAGCCATTGCCATTGATTTAGTAGATCCTTATAGTAGATTTAGTAGATTGAATTATTATAGAAGGTTTTATAACTTATATATTCAATTTTTAAGGGGTCTATTCACGATCAATCATGTTGCGCAACATGATTGATCGCGAGTGGTAGTGATTGACTAATTGCGCAACCTGTTGTGTAAAATCAGAATTTTCTGTGTCACGTCTGCCGACGTGTTGCCATAGGTTATAAGCATAGCCAATAAGAGTAGGATATTGTAACCGTAATTATTAAGAATATTGATTAGTTATAAGTAGTCATACTTCGCTCCGTTCATCAGATCCGATTCTCACCTCATACCATATACCCATTCTTATCTTAACCCTTGTATAATAATCATATCTTAATGTATTCCCCGTAGCAGTATCACGTAGCATTCACCGTAATCATTAATCGCGCGCTTCTCATAACATCCATAGCGTTATGTCTAACGAGACATCCGGTAGAAGATAAGACACCTATGTATTCGATTTCACGATCCTAAAAAGAGTTCAGTTAATTCAGTTCAATTCGGACAGCCAGTCTGTCACGTTCGTTCAAGACTCCAGCGAGGCTCGCCGCCTCCTGGATGTCCCGGTCCGGACTCCGACGAGTCCTCGCTCTCATCCGCCTTTGAGCGGTCCTGCTATAACACGCGCTTCTAGTTCATTATAATTTCATTTCATACGTTACAAATATATTCCCAGTTATTAATTTAATAAGTGAGTCTCGCTTAGTTCTTCTCCCTACATCCTCGTGCTGGCGATACTTTCCTATTCAATTCGCATTCGTCGCTATCAATTACGAAAGCTCGTGCGCGTCAACGAACGCGAGACGGAGGATAACAGCGGGGTATCTCCCGCCAACCGAGGATCACCGACGACGTGATCTTCCCAGGACGAGTGAGGATCATCGTCCTTCCTACGACGATCCAGCCTGATTCGACTGCAGCCGTCAGCGAGCAACGGAAGCAGTTCGCATAAAGGAAGCCTGCCTGTCTTCACCGATCGCTATACTCAACTGTCCGATAAGTTGCTAGATATTTCCCTGCGAAGATTCGCGCCCTCTCAGTTATGTCTGTTCTCGTCCGCCGCTTTTGGGCGAATCTACTGTAAGCGTTAAGTAGAATACGCATGTTCGCGAAAGTCGTGGTTCCCAGTCAGACGTCGGACGTAACGTGCCGCGTGGACAAAAGGTTGTATCGCATTTGAGAGCGTCCAGTAAGGGGAATGGGTCGCGGAACGATAGTTTTCGCGAAAGTCAGACTCCGGGACGTAACATCTGATATTTTGTGCACAACGAACGGATTGCGCAACATGATCGATCGTGAATGGTAGTGATTGATTAATTGCGCAACCTGTTGTGTAAAATCAGGAGTTGAAAGGCAGTGTTGCACAAATATTGTCAGACGAGTCCCATCACTACGGAGTGAGAAACTGAACGATTGCTCAAATTATGTGTAAACGTGAATACAATTTGGATTTGCACAATAATTGTTGCGCAACATGATTGATCGCGAATGGTAGTGATTGACTAATTGCGCAACCTGTTGTGTAAAATCAGAATTATCTGATATTTTGTGCACAACGAACGTATTGCGCAACATGATTGATCGTGAATGGTAGTGATTGACTAATTGCGCAACCTGTTGTGTAAAATCAGGATTTGAAAGGCAGTGTTGCACAAATATTGTCAGACGAGTCCCATCACTACGGAGTGAGAAACTGAACGATTGCTCAAATTATGTGTAAACGTGAATACAATTTGGATTTGCACAATAATTGTTGCGCAACATGATTGATCGCGAATGGTAGTGATTGACTAATTGCGCAACCTGTTGTGTAAAATCAGAATTATCTGATATTTTGTGCACAACGAACGTATTGCGCAACATGATTGATCGTGAATGGTAGTGATTGACTAATTGCGCAACCTGTTGTGTAAAATCAGGATTTGAAAGGCAGTGTTGCACAAATATTGTCAGACGAGTCCCATCACTACGGAGTGAGAAACTGAACGATTGCTCAAATTATGTGTAAACGTGAATACAATTTGGATTTGCACAATAATTGTTGCGCAACATGCTTGATCGTGAATAGGCCCATAGCCTCACAGGTCCAAGAGACCGTATCGTGAAGTCCCATTGCCGAAGGGTCAGGTAGTAAGCAAACATTTGTACAACACAAACGGCCCAGTCAACCTCACCATATACAGGGGAGGGACCCAAAGGGACAGTTCATACAGTCCCAAAGTTCAGAGAGGGTTTAAGGGTGACGGTCCGAATTTGACCTTGGCCGAACGCCAGTGTGGTAGTACCCTCACACACCGTTAGAAACTGTATACGTACACGAGGTTGCAAGGGTTTCGTAGATTCCACTATACGTCTCTATAATGCACATTTGGGGCCCGTACGTACGATCGATGCACAATCGATAGATGAAAGACCCACCATTGGTGCTCTGGTCCGAAAATGGCCTACTTTTGCGTTTTCGAGGCGTAATTTTCATTATTCGGCAGCATGTAGCGGAATTCAACAAATATTGGACGGCGCGACAGTGTTGCCACAGTCAAGACACATACATTTTCTTAAATATCGAGAGATTTAGGGTTTCTATAGAAAAAAATGCACCAGAGCACCAATTCAGGGACACATACAATGCCAATGCAACCTTTATTATGTTAAACTATACGCGTTTAAACAAAAATACCGAAATCTACGAATACGGTGGAACTACATCCCTAAACGGAGGGTTTCGGCACAAGTATCAGTTCCATTTTGGCATTTTTAGCTAGGAGCGCTAGTGTATTTCTGAAGTTTTACTCACTGTTTTAGCGATATTTTACCGATACAGTGACTGAATCGGTAAAACAGTGAGTTCCATCGTACTTCGTAGTTTTCAAACTGTGTGTTTAAACACGTATAGTTTAACATAATAAAGGTTGATTGTATGTGTCCCTGAATATGCGGCCAGCTTCATTTTTTTCTATAGAAACCTTAAATCTCTCGATATTTAAGAAAATGTATGTGTCTTGACTGTGGCAGCACTGTCGCGCCGCCCAATATTTGTCGAACTCCACTACATGCTGCCGAATAATGAAAATTACGCCTCGAAAACGCAAAAGTAGGCCATTTTTGGAGCTGACCGCAAGTGGTGGGTCTTTTATCTATCGATTGTGACTACGTAGGGGCCCCAAATGTTTGAAAAGTGCGGAACCCTTGCAACCTCGTGTACGTATACAATGTCTAGCGTTGTGTTAGGGTACCACCACACTGGCGCTCGACCAAGGTCACATTCGGACCCACACCCTTAAGAATGCCGGAACCTTGTTCCCGTATATGTCCGCACAAACTGGTTAAATCTACTACAGATGTTCGAGCATGAAATCGGGATTGTAAAGAATCTAACAGCGAATGTAAATATGAGGGAATATTTTCAGGGGAGATTTCCTTCGCGGACGTGAAAATACGAGCGGATGAAACGGAGTTATTTATTTCCTGCCTTGAGGTATACTCCGCGGTATATTAAATGCTTACGGTTATCTTTCCTCCACTTTGGACACAAAACGATTAAAGTGAAGCTGAATTTCCACGTGGCAGACGCCGTGGACATATTAGAAAACTGTTTCCACGCTTTTGTGGATATACGAAATTAAATTCAACGCTGGATATCGCCAAGGCGTTCACTAGTCGAATTAAAATAGTGTTGAGCAGTGAATGAGACAGCTGCCTCGGGTTCTATGCGACTAATTGCAGGTACTATTTCAAAATTCAGTTCCTTTCGTGCGATTTCTCTAGAATGTACACGGTGTGCCTGTTAAGTTTTGTCACTTTTTAGGCAGTTCCGGTTCAACTTTCTTAAAATTTGTCTACAAAACTTGGAAATTGCATGAACATCCACAGTCTAGTAATAACATAAACCTAGACGCCACAAATTATAATGAAAAATGGTGACAAAATTGGACGGGTACACCCTGTATATTTATATTTACATACAATAACTTTACGAAATTATTATAAAGAAAAAGAGTATGATGAAAACTTGCGCAAATATAAATTTTTGTGATTAAATTATTTCAGGGCCTCCAATTAATAAAATTTGTCTATTATACTCTGAAATTAGAAACGTAAGCCACGAAACTAAAATGCTATTAAGAATAAGAAGCTTTGCGACCACCGCGATAGGCGGTCCACAAAGGAAAGCATAATTCAAATCTAAAGAAATGATGTTCTCTTGTCGTCGCGTAATCTTCTCAGGGCTTTCTTTTCTCGTTTAGTATTCTCTTGCAGAGAGTATGCACACATAACGAGTTTGCCAAGGTGGTTAAATAAAAAGTGGCTACTGCGTTTAATAAACAAATTATGTCAAGTGTGTTGCAACGGGTCAGTAAAATTATTCATGAGTGTATAAATATTCACTTATTGCTAGAAAGGTTGTCTACACTAATAATATTAATCTTTTACAATGAGACAGTCAATGTTCTTTAGAAATATATTTTGTTCATTTTTTTTTATAATTTAGACTCAAAATTAGTACCTTTCTCCTACGAATTATGGTGTATTTGGTATGTAATCTAGTAGATTTGTACCCGGCGTGGATGCAGATCCAAGTTTCGAACCTCTAGGATCAATAGTTGAGGAACTATGGTCGATTAAAGTTGAGCAATCTGCACTGTTTTCGACAGGTCCTTACCTGTCAAAAATGCTCAACTTTAAGCGACCATATCTCCTCAACTATTGATCCTAGAAGATCGAAACTTCGATACTGGATTCGATACTGGATTACGTACCAAATACATCATAATTCGTAGTAGAAAGTTAGTAATTTTGAGTCCGGTAAAGTAAAGTTTACCCGAAAATACTTTATTTGTAGAAGGTTGAAATTGATTTGCAAAAGGATGAATTTGGAGTGCAAAAGTAAGTAGTGGGAGTCGTGTGGCATGTTACACATTAGATGTTATCATTTAAGAAACCTTGCAGTGCTACAGTTATTAATACTCGTATAAAACCCAATTTGAAAGTTTCTTCTTTCCGTCTTCCCAGCCAGTGTACTCGGAAGTAGGGCAATGATGCGCGCGTAATCGTTTAATACTCCGAAATGTTTGGCGAAGAACACGGTGAAATAACGGAGACCATTTTCAGGGTCATTCAGAGGGAAATTATCTGGCTGTTACCGGCCGTTTTTAATCTCTGCGCTAGGGCAGTGGCGTCATTACAGTTTCTGTACGACGTGGCAGAGATTCCCGTTCGCGGCCGCGTTGCGAGCATTCTCAGCCCCGGAGTTAGCATAACAGTTGCGTTGCGTAGTTTCATCTAGCTGTCAGGGGCAGTGATTAACATAACAAACGCATAATAACGCGATGGGTCACGTGCTTCTGTCCGGTAGGATCAAATGGCTTCCGGCGCGGCGGCGCATATGCTAAGAAATTATTGCAAGTTCGCCGAGCCGGCAAAGGCGTCAAATGAACAAAATTTCACGGGAACAAATTTCTAAAGAAATAAGAATACCGCGCGGGTGCGCGGCCGCCCTCGGTCTGAATGGAAAATGTAGCCGGATTCCATTACTACAACTTTCCACGCGTAAAGTTAACTTCATTCTAAGTTGCTCGTTTTCATGTTCCGAGCCCTTTTGTATAATCATGTTCGCTGGCAGCAATATGGTTGTCCTTTGTGCGAAGTGCAGTAAAGAAAGACGGGTTTCATAGTCGTCTTGCGCAAAGTATCCTGCGACTCCTCAAGTCTTTAAGAGTTTCTCGCGAGGTGTGATTAATGCTGATGAGTAGGCTCAGCATCTTCAGCTGGGAACACATTTTTTTCTCGAATAATTCATAATGGCGCCGCGTAAACGGAAATACAGGTTACCATCTCGAGAAGGGGTGTAGCCGGATGAAGGGGGTGTCAAAAATGCCCCTGAACCAAATTCAATTTGCGATAGGCCATTCTTAAAATACTTTGTAATGGGGTGGCAAGGAAAATCATGATTTTCTGAGAAAAATCAGGCATATTTTAGCTGTTAGAATGCACATCTATGATTTTTTTCAGAATTTTGGCCTCGAAACCGAATTTCAAAAAATTTTCAAATGCCAATTTCTTGCAGCAGTTATGAAATACCAAGTTTATAGTTTTACAGTTTTAACATCTCGTTACGGTTGTCAACATATAATTTTTCCAGATTTTTCAAAGTGGGGAAACACAGTTATAAAAAAATCAAAAACCGGTAATTTTCGAGGGCCATGTATCTTTTAAAATTCGATCTCAAAGCTGAGAATTCTGAAAAAATGTATAGATGCGCATTTTTATTAAAAATGCTCGCGTTTTTAATTAAACTTTCACCTATTGCTGAAATATGCCTGATTTTTCTCAGAATTTTCAATTGAAAAGGATAATAAAAATTACGGAGGAACCTGATTTTGGGAAACCCTTTATAAAAAAAAAATAAAATAATATAAAACCAGGTTCTTACATTTCGTTTATTATTACTCTTGACTGAAAGTATCCGATTGCAATCATACGTGCAATCTATAAGGTGTCTCATTTAATTATTCGTCCATTGGACAGGTCTCCCTAGTTCCTTAACAGCACGTGTCTGTCGACGACAAAGTTTGAGCATTACTATTAGAACGCACAGTGGGGAAAGAATGACGCGATTACGTTGCCGACGTAAATATCACGAATCAGGCGACCGAAGATGGTAACTTTCGGCGGAAGGTAGCTCCGAATCTGGGAATGGAAGCGGGTCTGAGAAATGTGCATACGCGCTCGCTGTCTTTCAAACTGCGAGATGTCGCAAGTTTCAAAATTGCTTGCCGGGGAGTGCGCGTTGAATAATCGCGGCGCGGCGCTTCGAGATGCGTTTAGCCTGCGAGCTATCGTTACGTTAACTGGGCGTGAATTAGCCGAAATGTAATGCGCGTACGTGCGCCGCCGTCTCGGCAAATGCGCGTTCTCGTTTCCGAACAAAAGAACTTCCGGTTCTCGCGTTCGCGTCCTAATTGTGAGCCCTTATCGAAAAGAACGTTTTTCGACTTCCCGGTCTAAGAAGGTCGTTTTATCCGATCGATAGTAGATTCCACCTGATAAGAATGCAGTTCTGCGAATTTTTATTTAGATTTTGATGTAGATACAGCACCGATTTGCACAGCGCACAAATAATAATAAATAAATAATATTTAATACATAAAAAAATTAATGTTTAATAATTAAAATAGTTAATAGACAATATATACAATATATAAAATTACAATTTCATTTAGTTCGAGACAAATTATTGTCCACATTATTCGAGTAGTGTAGGTCAATGATTTTTTTCTCTGAAACGTATATTAAAAAGGTTTTATTTCGTCAAATTTATTTCGCAATTACGAATTTGTTTGAAATAAACATAAATAACTACAGTGAGGAGTAGAGAATATATAAAACGGTATAAGAGAATACAGAAACATAATGACTACATTGTTGGAAATAATAATAAGAGTGCACTCATATAAATATTTATTCTTCTGAATCGTTATTTAAGTGAAAATAGAAAAGACATACTTGTGCACCATACAACAAATTACTGAACTCTAGTTTTGCAATTTCGTTTGATCTTTGCAACTTAAATATTTTATGTAAACATTCGAAATGTATGAAAGCCTTCGAGGATACCGCTGAGATGATCCGCGATTACACATATCGAATGATAATTTCCGGGAAACATCCGATTGTTGATTCGGTTATACCCCTCACAGTAAATTTGTTGACTACCATCAATTCGCAAAGCGATTCTAAACTTTCGACCGCCAGCGTATATTATTTCTAGCATGAGAGCTACCTCAAGGTCGACCGCAATCACATTCGAGTTCGTAACCAATACCGAAATTGAAATTGCACGATCTGCTCTACTGCCGGTTACTCTGAAATACATTCTATTCCCCCAAGAGTATAATTTGGTGGAGTTTACACCTAACACTAACCGTACCAACACCGGCCAAATGAACGGTTTCAAATTCTTCATTTTTTAATTGTTGAAATTGTAAAGTATACTTCCATTATAGAAATTATTTAATAAATGTCTTCATTCAAGCACGTATTATAATCAAAATTCTGTAAAATCTAAATAACGACTTGATTGAAGAAAATGGAAACTGTAAGATCTAACGAACATCCCCTTCATTGCGGATTTAATTTAATTATTTCTTTATCGGACTTTCACCAACTTATTTGTGGCATTTTTCTGATTAAAATGACACTAAACACGATATAATTTGAACTGTATTTACTGGTTATAATAATTGCAAAGAAATAGTGGAACTACAGGATCTTGGAAACAGCACGGACCCGTGTTTTTCTTAGATCAAGGCTTTACATTTTGCACCCGGTACGGTTAATGTTAATAGGACGTGTCTATCATAATTATTTAAAAATATTGTAAATATGAAGCAAAATATAGTCCAATGAAAAAGATGAACATTTAAATAATTCTGCCATTCTAATCACTTCAAATATAACCGAATGATAGTTTCATGTAGTATTTTAGAATATTTCGCAATATCGCATCAATAATGAATGAATTCGAGAAATCAAAGGCATAGCATGTCCATAAAGGTCTTTTATGCGAGTCTACTATTGCAATTAATCGCTGTAAAACAGACCACGTCAATTTACATGAATCACTGATTCGTGTAGGAATTGCTAATGATCCAAACGTAATGACGAAATTTAAAGTCTCAATTATATTATTCGACAGTCCAGTTTGTAATTTGCAGTGCGCGAAGTCAATCAGTCGACTGCGGAAACCTAAAATTCAGTTACTATTAAGTGTAGAAGCGTTAATTACTGAAATAGAGATTACTGCATGTGTTTACTTATTCGTTCCCAAAAATTTTGGTATATTTATATATTATAATTAAATAATATATTATGTATTATATTTACATATATTATACATATTACCAAATAGATACTTAGGAAACAAACCCCAATAAATATGAATAATAAAAATTGTACTGTAACACAACAATCATAATTTTATCTGTTTATTTAATTAAATGTCTCGTAACAGATCTATATTGTTATTCCTGTGTCAAATGATTTATTTCTTCATTAATTTCGTTAATAATATTCAGCAATTATTATACATTTATTGCAAAAGAGTTCGATATTCGTAACTGTGAAATAAATTCAGTTCACAATCTTCCCCACTGATATTATAAGACAAGCGATGAAATAAAACGTTTTAATATACGTTTCAATTCGCTCGACGTCTGATCGAACATTGACCTATACTACTCGCATAGTATGGAAACTAACTTTTCTCGCAGTAAATGGGATTGTATAATTTTATAAATAAAATTCTATGAATGGACAAGTGATATTTCCTTACTCTTGCCAACAATTTTTGTACTGAATACAAAAATAATTCCATACAATTATTGATAACATGCGATATTTAATAAATGGTCGGACTCGTATCTTTTTTTGGAACAAAATGAATAAACGTGAAGACAATAACTTTATATATGTAATTTAGAATAATTTATTACACTGTAATAAATTTATTATTCTAATAAACTATTATTTATTATTTTAATAAATCTAATAATATATTATTTATGATTTATTATTCTAATAAATCTAATAACTTATTATTTATTATCCTAGTAAATTATTCTAATAAATCTAATAAATCATTATTTATTATTCTAACAAATTATTCGAATAAATCTAATAATTTATAATTTATAATTTATTATTCTAACAAATTATTCTAACACAAATCTAATAATATATTATTTATTATTCTAATAAATTATTCTAATAAATCTAATAACTTATTATTTATTATCCTAGTAAATTATTCTAATAAATCTAATAAATCATTATTTATTATTCTAACAAATTATTCTAACACAAATCTAATAATATATTATTTATTATTCTAATAAATTATTCTAATAAATCTAATAATATATTATTTATTATTCTAATAAATTATTCTAATAAATCTAATAATTTATTATTCTCAATAATTAATAAACTAGAATAATTTAGGTAAATAATTATTCGAATAATGCTCAGCTTTTAAACACATGAAAGTAGTGTACTATTGTAGAACGAGGACGACATTCATTGGTAGAGTAAAAACCAAAATATTGAGCCTCGAATGAGCCCAAGATCCCAGCGACGCAATTTCTGAGCAGCGACTTATTTGTTCGCTGCATTTTTCCGTTTCTTTGCCACGCTGTTTTCTCGTGTTACGCGGAAGGGCTCTCGCACGACAATGAAACAAGAAACTCTCCACGGTTCTTCGATCCACTTAGGGCTCGTACAGGGGCAAAGAGGCCAGGGATCTTGCCGTACATTATTACCTGTCGTAACGATATGTGTACAAGGTAGCAGGATCTTCGCAGGAACACCAAGTGAACCGTGCTGGACGTTACGACCCTATACCACTTGTCGCAACTTGAATAGGCCAGCCATAAGCTTACACAGTCTTCCATTAACAAGTCTTATTTTAAAAGTAACTGGTAGATACATGTTCCCTTATAAAAATGATAAGATTGATTTTATTTAGACTTTGTGCGGCTCCTATTATAATACGTGCTCTACAAAAGATATTTATATAATCAATTCTTATAAAATCATTTTTATTATTTTCACAATTCTAAAATAATAAATCTAGATCCGGTCATTTCGACCGGTGGTGCAATTAAAAAATGTTCTAAAGGGAACTCTATCATTTTATCATTATTTATTTTATGAAATCTGTAAAAATGCTCTTTAAACCTACAGGGTGGGACATTTATCCAGGCCATCTGGAATATCTCGAAAACTAAATTCTAGAGAGAAAAATATTCCAAATAAAAAGTTTAAGTCAAGGAGGGCCTGATGCAGCAGTCAAATCCGTTTTAAATTTTCATCATGTTTTCAAGGTCATTCCAAGGTCAACTTTATTTTTTCAAATAGAATGTCCTATTTTTTAAACCGTAGATCGATAGAGTATCAAATCCTGAGTATAAAACTGTTGACCTTCATATGTCCTAAATCTAATAGTTAACGAGATATTATCGAAACAATTTTGTTTTTTCTTTGGATAATATCTCGTTAACTATTAGGTTTAGGACATACGAAGGTCAACACTTTTATACTCAGAATTTGATACTCTATCGATCTACGGTATAAAAATAGGACATTCCATCTAAAACAATTAAATTGACCTTGGAATGACCTTGAAAACATGATGAAAATTAAAAATGGATATGACTGCTGCATCACACCCTCCTCGACTTAAACTTTTTACTTGAAATATTATTTTCTCTGCAATTTAGTTTTCGAGATATTCCAGATGGCCAGGATAAATGCCCCACCCTGTATATGATGCAGAGCTAGGCTCATTATATTTTTCGTTGTCGCTCTAATTAGGGCTTATACAGTCTTCCATTGACAAGTCTTATGTTAAATAATAAGAAACGCGTAATTCTCGGGATTCTCTTATTGTTCGCTTCACGTCTTGAGATGCGGAGCTGCAGCTGGAACACCGTTTCCGGTTCTCCCGTCGGCGTCACCATACGTTTGCTCACCTGTTCACACAACGCGCACACATGTGCCCGCCGCGCAGCCATCGAAATTACTGTATCACATAACACGCGGGTGCAGTTCACCTGGTTCTTTCGTCTGTCCCGCTCCGTTAGCGCAAATTAATTTACTGCCTGGCGCTGTTGAACCCGTGCGCGCGAACCGCCCTATTTTTTCTCCCCCCTCCCCCCGTATAACTTGCCCTTGCTTGTCGTCAATTTCCACGGCTGCTCACGGCCGGATTAAACACACAGAGCGACGCTGAAAGTGCTCACAGGTGCGAGAAATCTTCAGAAGACGGCCGTCAAACTGAACAGGGGAAGGGAAGTAATTTGAATTTAGTGAACGGGAACGTTTGAAGTGCTTTGATTCGTTATATTGTTGTCCTCCAGCTGCTTCTCTATGAAGTAAATTTCTCTTCTGTCGGCTGGCTATTCGTTTCGAATTATATCGTAGGTTATAGCAGAGAGGATACGAGAGAGCCACCACTTTTATAGAACATACCCAGGGTAAACTTTACTATAGCGGACTCGAAATTTATGCCTTTCTCCTATAAATTATGATGAATTTGGTATGTAATCCAGTAGATTTGTACCCGGCGCGGATGCAGATCGAAGTTTCGAACCTCTAGGATCAATAGTTGAGGAGATATGGTCGCTTAAAGTTGAGCATTTTTGACAGGTAAGGGCCTGTCGAAAACACTGCAGATTTCTCAACTTCAAGCGAGCATAACTCCTGAACCATTGATCCTACAGGATCGAAACAAGCAAATTCTGAGTATATTTTACACATTGCATAACAGCATAGCAGAATATCTTTACGATGTAGCACAGCTCGGTGTGTGCAGCTTCAAGGAACACCCCGTATATTCGGGACGCGTGCACCGATAGTCTGGTTCGGGCTCTTGTATAAATTCATCAGCGTATCCACCGTGTTCCAAGCAAGCAACTATCGCCAGCAGACACAACGATACAACTGCATTTCATTAATTTCCAATGCAACGCACCGTTCACCATCATTGTATCCATGTATCACGATTCACGAGCTCGTAATGTCGTTAGGGTAAGCTTTCCCAACCAATAATACCACTTAAAAATAAATGAATATTTCCATGGATCGACGGTACTCGGAAATCGAGGTGCGCTGCGAAATTTTATAGCAGGCGAATTGATGTTTCGTACTGACAATAAATATCGCTATTTCGTTTTCGTTTACTCATTAGCGAATGCATTAAACGATCAGGTGACGTTGCATCAAATATTTGTCATTTGAAACCCATCTAACTTTTCGTAGCCTCATGATTAGTGTGTTATTATCAGGCTGAAAATTTTGAAAAAACTTTTATTCATTTATGCCAGATGTACAATGGCTACTCTACCACTGAAAATATTTCTTAAAGTTTGCCTACGAAAATTGAAAATTGCATAAACATCCACTGCAGCCGAATTCAATTACTTTTCAACGACAAAATGGCAATAAACTAGGATATTACCAACTTTTTTATTGAATTTTTATGAAAACTTTGCTATGTACACTCCAGGACGAAAAGATAGCACACTTTGAAATTAATGTAATTTCTGTTTATTAAGCATTAGAAATTCAATTTTTTTTGTACACATATATTTTTAGTGTGTCTTTCTCAACATATATGAATGAAACAAAGCTTCATTAACTTATCTATATTTTTATTGAATAAAGTAGAATTATTAACGAAATATAGAGGTACAAAATGTTAGCACACTTAACGAAAAACTTGAAATATAACGGAATTAATCGATAAAAATCAATGCTCAATATTTTCTAGGACCTCCTTTACAGCTAACGACTTTAATCATTCGGTTTGGTAAATATTTATACAATTTTTTAATACTGTTTTGGCTAATATCCTTCTATTCGTCCAAAATGCACTATTTTAAATCGTTAATATTTTGGAATTGTCTGCTATTTTCGTACACAGCTCTGGCAAGATGTCCCCAACAATTTTCAATAATATTGAGGTTGGAGATCTTGCTGACCACTTCAAAACACGAATAATTTTTGAAGAAAAGTATTTCCTGACCGCTTTCGCCGCGTAGACTGCGACATTACCTTGTTGTAAAATGTGTTTATTTGCAGCAATTCTTACAGCACAAGTGTTTAGTTGTTCATTTATCATTTCAATATACCGTTCGCTATTCATTCGTCCTTTTATAAGTTTGATTTCTATTTTACCCCAATATCCAATATCGGCCTCAATTATCACACAGCCGCCTCCCATTTGGCGACGGCTTAAAAATTGCTGTTCTTCATACAAATCATGATAGTAATAGCCTACGCCGTCTGGACCATCCAAATTAAATCTCTTTTCGTCAGTAAATATGACTTTTTGCCGCTTTGTCTTCATATTTACATGCTTTCCGTCAAATTGTAAGCGGAACGCTTTCTGCTCCATCTTTAACCAAGGTTTCTTTTGCAATTCTCTTCGCGCTAAGTGCTTGCATTTTTGTAAAACACAACGTACGTTCTTTCCGTTAGTGTTTACGCAAACACTTTCCGCGATTTGTCTCGCAGTCATCCTCGAATTTGATGCTGTTCTCAATGTTGCACGTTTTTCACGGGCAGTTAAACTTTGTGGACGCCCAGAACTCTTCATTTTCCCGTAATTTTCAGGTTTATTTAACAAGCTCATAATAACTTTTCGGCATCTATTTACAGTTTTTGATATTTGTGTAATTCAATCTTGTCCTTCCTTTAAGTTTTTTCCTTTCCTTAAGTTAGTTCTTTTCCACGACCCAATCTTAACGATTTAGTATGTTGTTTTATTAAATTAAGCACGAGAAAAACTGGTACCCACTTTATCAATTACGTTTTGCAATGAATGTTTGCTCTTCGGTAACTTCTGCACAACTGACAAATGTAAAGCTGCCATTTGCGATATCATTTTGTCCCGCTTGTGGGCCCCAAATATTTACGTTTTCATTTCGAAAATTCTATTGACGTAAATATTGTGGATGATATTCAGTACATTGTGTGTACAGCCATGTCAAAATATGTTGAAATATTAAAAATATTCATTTCCTTCAGTTTAATGTACTAAATGAGGAAAGATAGACGATGCGCTATCGTTTTGTCCCGGAGTGTAAACTAATTTCTATTAATTCGTTACGATCGACAAAACGGAATATGTAAAATGCCTGGGGTTGGGATGGGAACCGCATTTGTTTATAATTTTTTATATTTGTGTAATTCAATCTTGTTCTTCCTTTAACTTCAATATCGTATGTACTTCACATACACTTAGTTTCTTTCCACGACCCAATCTTAACGATTTAGTATGTTGTTTTATTAAATAAGCACGAGAAAAGCTGGTACCCACTTTATCAATTACGTTTTGCAATGAATGTTTGCTCTTCGGTAACTTCTGCACAACTGACAAATGTAAAGCTGCCATTTGCGATATCATTTTGTAACGCTTGTGGGCCCTAATATTTACGTTTTCATTTCGAAAATTCTATTGACGTAAATATTGTGGATGATATTCAGTACATTGTGTGTACAGCCATGTCAAAAAATATGTTGAAATATTAAAAATATTCATTTTCTTCAGTTTAATGTACTAAATGAGGAAAAATAGACGATGCGCTATCTTTTTGTTCCGGAGTGTAACGTGAAAAATCTGTCACACTAAAACTCTTCTTTAACGAATCATCTTTTTCTCGTTAGAACGGTCCTTGTTGGTAATAACGCCGTCAGTGACGTCGAGGATAGCCAACGATGCTACCACGTGATTGGCCAGGTTCGTGCCACCGCGAAATCGCATTAACTTTGGGTTAATATCCACGGAAATCGCGGGTTCAGATCACCGGACAATTATCGTGGCCCAGGCTCTGGGATTTTCATCCTAGCTGCATGGAGCGCCTCGTAATTTCTCACCACGCATGAGCCGAACGCTCGGCATGTGTCCAGCCTATGATTTCCACTCTCCATCGTGCCTCTCCTTCGTACGCGGCACACGTTCCACGTAACAGCCGAAAATCTCGAATTTTTGCGAAGCAGATAGCTCTCTGTACCGTGACTTTCGTTTTGATTTTAAAGAGTAAACTTTTCAATTTGAAGTAATAACTCAGGTTACGGTGCGCTGCAGCCGGAATAGACTTTTTATTGGGTGGTAAAAAAATTCGTCCGGTTGCGACGGAACACCTAAATAGCTCTGTCAGGATTGGAGATAGAAAAAAAATGTCGGAGGAAAGAGTTCTACTGTTATAGGAGGCAAATATGTTTGCTGTCGTTTGCAATGTCATTGGAAGGTCATCGATGATTTTTAAATGGCACCATACAATTTAATTAGCCAACGTTTAATTTAATTCAAGTGAAATCATTGCTTATTTTAAAGTTATCATTGCTTTAAAATTTCTCTAAAAATTTTCTAGTTCATGGTCATTTGAAGGTCACAGTGCAACACATCATTGAACTCGACTTGACATCAGCTACAACACTATGAAATTAAAAGTATTATATATGGTGCCGTTTAAAAATCATCGATGGCCTTCTAAAGACCGTGAAAACAACAGCCAGAACATTTTTCTAGGTCTGCACAAACGCCGCACCGGGACAGGCTTACGTTGCCACGGAGCGTGCAAGAATACGAAAAATTCAATACAGTATTAGCGATAGTTTTTTGCAAATATCTCGAAAACTAAAAGCGACCCCCCTATATTGGAAAAGGAAAAAGTTTATAGTTTATTATATATAATAATTACCAATTGTATTTCCCTAGTCGAACAAATTGTTGTAAAAAACAGTGGTGTAAAGATTTGCAATCTATCGAAAGCCACCGATCTCTCGATTTTGCGGGAAGCAACGACACAGCGGAGCCAAGCCAAAGACACCGAAATCGCAAACCCGAACTCAGCTGAACCGTGAACGCTAATTTACAAGCAAATTCCCACTGTCATTTCGCGCGACGCCGCCGGGCGGGAACTTCTTTCAAACAATTATCAAGGAAACATCGGGAAGTTCCCGAAGCGTAGGAAGCGTGAGTTCCACGAGAGAGAGAGAGAGAAATTGTCACCTTAAACTCAACGTCTCCCGTGGTGAGTCCACGCCAGGGACGACGCGACGCGACGCCGCGCCGCGCGGCGAACAGAAATTCACAGAACTGGAATATTATCGGGCGATCCTCGACGGTTCCAGGATCTGACGCTCGGATTCGAGTATCCTCGACAGGAGGGAGCAATGTGTTGCCAGCGAAGACGCGCAATCGAAATTCTCCTCGAAGAACTACCCCCACCCCACACGGCACTGTTCCGCCCCTAACTTCCTCCCACGGCGGCTGCCGATTCAAACTTCTCAACTCCGATTTACTAAATAGCGAAACGTTGTCCTGACATCGACCGGATTAAATGACCCGCTTCCGCAATAATTTCTCGCCGGGTATCGGGAGCAATGGGCCGCGAACGATGCTCAAATCGTCGAGCGTTATATTAATCTATGGACCCTGCGAATCTCGGACAAATTTCTCGTGTTTTTTTTTAATTTACACAGAGAGGCGATTACTTTTTCGTTACACTGTTTTGTTTCTTAATTCATTTATTGTATCAATTATAAACTCGTTCAGTGACGATTCCTTTTGAACTGTATATCATTGAAAAGCTCTGAATTTTGCGATTAATTTGATATAAAATACTCGTGCTTAAACAATATATGTAAATGACTTTGTTTGAGAAAATGTGGAGGTCGCGAATTTGCCAACCGCGGATACAGATCGAAGTTTCGATCCTCTAGGGTCAATAGTTGAGGAGATATGGTCGCTTTAAGTTGAGCATTTTTTACAGGTAAGGGCCTGTCGAAAACACTGCAGATTGCTCAACTTTAATCGACCATAGCTCCTCAACTATTGATCGTAGAGGATCGAAACTTCGTATGCATACCAAATAAATCATAATTCGTAGGAGAAAGGCACAAAAATACACACACTAATTAATACACACTATTTAACTGATATAAAATTATCGACGCGACCGGAGACAGAATTTCGACCGCCCCCAAAAATAGAGGATTGTTTCGGACGCCTACGAGTTGTTATTGTTTCCACAATGACTATTGAATTTGCTAACTGTTAATTAGAGAGGTAGCGTATATAATTTATAACTATCCGGGCGAGACAGTGCATTCTATTCTAGAGGCGGGTAGCACCGGCAGTATTTCACCGCGACGAATTTCGGGCATAAATTCAACTAAATTCTCCTAGTCCACTACGCGATGTTATTAATTAAACCGGCGGGGCGCGGTGTTCGATGCGTTCTGCTACTTCGCGCTGCAAAGCAATCAGCCGAAGAACGCGATAACGATTGGTTACCGCTTAATTATAATTACGAAACGTCCGCCACGGGTTCGTGTAATCTGTCGTTGACACGATGCCCCCGTTACCGAACACCGACCACGCGACGCTCGATAGAATGTGCAATAAACGCTCCTTCGCCTGTACAAGTACCAATGAATTTAATGATTGACTTGGTTGCTTTGATACAAAACATCGGTTCCGAGTTCCACCACGTTAAAGAGCACCGTGTCGCGTGTTCAACAGAAACCGCCATTTTACAAGCACGCGAATGTATTCAACAACACTGATAGCAATTGTTGAACACACATTGTTGTACAGGGTTCTCACATGCTTCATTTACAAGATTGTCATCTCTATTTTGTTGCTCTTTTTACTATCAACAAATAGCGCGTTGTTAATCACAAGTGACCGGAGCCACATAAATCGTTTATTCTTACTGTAATAATTTTAACAAGCTGAGAAAAATGCATATGTAGATTAGCATTCTTAGATCATTGCAATCTTTCTACTGTTTTAATTTGCAGCCACTCATTTTTTACCATAAATCCATAAAATACACAATCTACATATAACAGAACACCCGACAATCGCACTGATTGATGTTAAAATTAAATCTTTTTAAAAAGGAAATTTATATGTGTAAATTCAAATTGAAGATAGGATCGTAAGGTTTCGTAATCCTCTATCTGGACTATATAAATCCTCTATAAATCCTTCGCCCAGCTGTGCTGCGGAGCTCGCCTTTGCTTCCCCCACTCATCCGCCTGTGGGAGCGGATAGGGAAAATAACGGGTGTTCGCGTCAGCGTTAGTGGGAAGAGTGGGGGAAGCAATGGACTGTTTTTACCACGCTTATATTAGCTTGCCGTGTCGTTGTTTTATGCGTCAAATCTTGTAATCGAATTTTAAACCACTTCCCGGTGAGCTAGAGAGTTGAAACTTTAAACATAGCTCAGAAATGGGTGACAATGCAATATTAAAAAACAAATTTAAAAAAAAAGCTATGAGTTTGGAAGATATAAACTATTAAAAATTTAACCATTACACCTCTCCGCGCGACGCTCGGTAGTACGTCATCGCGGCCAGCGATCCCCACTCCGCGCGCAAGCGCTTACCTACTCCACTACGTGTTCCCACGCCGACTCATCCCCACTCCACTGGCCCACTCCGCATCGTAGGAGCTCAGTTTACTTACTGAGTTGGTTAGGATTAGGTCGGGGTGGAGGCAGTGATGGTAGGTAAGGCGCTTTTTTGGCGCATGCGCGACTATTCTAACCTCAGACGGCCTCAGTCATGTACGAAGATCGGGTACCTTGGCCACCTCGCTAATTTCACATAATTTCATAATGTTATAGCTGGCGTCAAGACGAATCCAACGACCTATTTTTTTATGACCCTGAGCCCATAAATAACGCTGCAATATTTTGCCGTCGGCGCGGCGTAGGGCGCCGCCGAGACCGCCACAGTTCACCACAAACTTCGGACGTAGATACGATCTTGACGAAACTCGCGCATGCGCGAAAAAAGCGCCTTACCTACCATCACTGGGTGGAGGGCGACAAGGACCGCCGATTTTGCTCGATAAGCGGCTCGCGGTCGTCACTACAAACCAATATGGCGGCGCCCTTACCTGTCAAAAACACTGCAATAGCTCCTGAACGATTGATCTTACAGAATGGAAACTTCGATTTGTACAGCCGCCATGACACAATATTTTTCCTTTTACAAAAGATGGTTGAAGTGGTAATTAAAATCGATTACAAGAGATGTAACGACTAAAAAGTAGAAAATAAAAAAATATATAAAAAAACTTTTCAAAAGCCACGCTTATATTAAAGTGCACTAAAAAGGAGAAAATAATTTTTTTAGACATCAGCGACAATAAATAAAAGCGTGCAGCGCTAAACTATTATTGACGCAATCTTCGTGGGAACGAAGATTGTTCCAGAGAACTATCCACCAATAATTTTTTTAGACATTAGCGACAATAAATAAAAGCGTGGAGCCCCCACGAAGATTGCGTCAATATAGTTTAGCGCTCCACGCTTTTATTTATTGTCGCTAATGTCTAAAAAAATTATTGGTGGATAGTTCTCTGGAACAATCTTCGTTCCCACGAAGATTGCGTCAATATAGTTTAGCGCTCCACGCTTTTATTTATTGTCGGTGATGTCTAAAAAAAATTATTTTCTCCTTTTTAGTGCACTTTAATATAAGCGTGGTTTTTAAAAAGTTTTTTTTATATATTTTTTTTTATTTGATGGGTATTTTTTTGACCACATCCATAGAAAAAAAGAAGGCAAGATTTGAAGGGAATAATGGAGCAAAACACAAGAAAGCTGGAAACGGTCGTGCGACTCGGGTCGCGTCGGTAGTAGCCGAGCCACGCAGTGCCAAGAATTCGTTCGGGGTACTACATCCATCGTGCGTTATTGCAGAGGCTTGTTCAGTCACGTAGATGCATCTCGTAACCGTAAACACCACGGCCCAGCAACAGCTTCTCCATATTTCTCGAGGAACGATGCCGGCGCGGCGCGAGCGTCGACGGACTGGCCGGTTTTCCGATCCGGCCGGAAACGGAAGTCCTCGCAGGCGAACTCCGTCGACGGGGACACGTAAGCGGTTAATGCACCGCACGGAAATATTCCGACGGGCAAAAATCCGTTCCCCCTGCTTAGATTTCATTTCCAGCCTGGCGACCGTCCAAGGAGAGCCTCGACACAAAAGCCGTGCGGATCCGTGGCCACGGTTTGTATTGAAAAAAGACCAGACCGGTTCTGCTGTAATTCTTGCTGCACAAAATAAAGGTCACCGTCGTCGCTGTTGTTCGCGCAACGCTGCCGAAAGATTTATCGACGTCAACCGAAATCCTTCGGGGATGTATCGTTTTTATTTTATTTCATAAAGACCGTGATCGATAGACTACGGATTTTTCGGGATTTCGAACGATGCCGAACAAACTACGAGAATGTTGAATTATGTACGAGGTTTCTGTGATTTTATGACACGATATGGATAACTAGCGCTCCGAAACTCGATGACGCAGATTCGGTTACCACCTTCCGGCCGGCCAACGCGGGAGGGGAATACGAACTCGCTTTACTTGTCTTGCGCAGTGTCACCAGATGAGGGGTGGGAGCATAAACCAAGGGGAAAAGTTGCCCTCTCTCTGCCAGTACTGGACACGTGCACCAGAGTTGGGCAAAATGTAATTTCAATTACAATTACTTACCAATTACTGTAATTTGGAATTGCAGAAATACAATTACAATTACATCTAATTGTAATTGGTAATTGCAATTACTTGACGAATCACTGTAATTGTAATTGTGGTCCACAATTACAATTACTGGTTAAGCAAAAGTAATTGCATTTCCCAAGTAATTTTAATGCAATTACAAGTAATTGTAATTGTTTGTTGCAATTACAAGTAATTGTAGCTGGTAGCTGCAATGTGGTCCGCAATTACAATTACAGTGATTGTGAAACAAGTAATTGCAATTACTTAACACAATTACAGTAATTGTAATTGAGTCTAACAATTACAGTAATTGTAATTGAGTCTAACAATTACTTCAGTGTAATTGTTCTTTTAAACCACTAATTTTTATGTTTTGGACCATTTCACCGTTTTCTTATTGTAATTATAGTCCACTTTTGCACATCTAATTGAAGATGTAATTGAATTACTCATGTAATTAATTCCTGCCCAATTCTGACGTGCACGATCGAAATGTCACGTGACCAGGCCTCGACGGATGCGTGGGGAATAGCGTCGTAGAAAGGGAAGGTGCAGTGGGGAACAGCAGAGTTCCGATGTCGTCGAGCATTTTTCGTACGATGGATGACCGCTAGAGGCGCTTACAGCCTCAGTAACGTAAGCTTCTCGATAAAATGGGGTACCTTGAGCACCCCGCAAAATTTGAAAAGATTTGTACGATTTAATTCTGAAAAATGAATGTATAACATGTGCATTTGTGTATATTTTTTAACTTGTAGGACACGTCCTGAAGTTTTTTGTCCGGACCAGATTGTTTCGGTACTTCCGCGCCAATATAACTGTCTCAAGGCGCAGGGCGCAGGGCTCCACTACCTCGTCATCATAGATACGTTACTGTTTTTCCGGCGCAGCGCCTCCGGCGGCCATCCATCGTACGAAAAATTCTCGACGATATCGGAACACTGGGGAACAGTGTCGCCAGATCGGGGAAATCGAGGGGAATACATGGTTCCCCCTCTCTGATGGCCATACTAATACGTGACCAGTTTACGGTCTTAGTGTGGGATGTTGGTATATGTGTTGGAGTATGCTCATGGCGCTGGAATGGGATAGTGGAAGGGGAAAAGGAGGAGAGGAAAAATCGACCAGTTCTGGTTGATTCTGGCGGCAATGGTGGGGAATAGCGTTGTAGAATTTTTAATAGCGTTGTAACAGTGTTAATTGTCTTTGAAAAACAGTGATCTACTATGAATATCATTCAAGGTCATTCAATGTCGACTGCGATAGAAAATAAATTGTCTCAAACCACACCATTAATGTATATTCTCTACTATCACGTATGAATCATAACAATAATCATAAATGTTTTAGTGGTAATTCTGTTGTACTTTAGGGGTAATAATTATGTTACTAATTTGTTTATAACTGGAGGCGGCAAGAGGAGACATGAGGGCCAACACTGCATTCCAGAATGGAACGGTATGGTTCTTCGTTTACATCCTGATTGTTTCAAGACATATACAGTGACCTACCATGAATGTCACCCAAGGTCATTGAAGGTCATTCAAGATCAACTGCAATAGAAAATAAATCTGAACTATCACGTATGAATTCGATGCAATAATCATAAATGTTTTAATGGTAATAATAGGCATTATGTTACTAATTTGTTTATAACTGGAGGCGTCAAGGAGACATGAGGGCCAACACTGCATTCCAGAATGGAACGGTGTAGTTCTTTGTTTACATCCTGATTGTTTCAAGACAAATACAATGACCTACTAGGAATGTCATCCAAGGTCATTTAAGGGCATTCAAGATCAACATGCTCAAGAGACATGAAGGCCAACACTGCATTTCTAAATGAAACGGTATGGTTCTTCGTTTACATCCTGATTGTTTCAAGACAAATACTACTATGAACCTACCTAATACCTAATACCTACCTAATACTAATACCTACTATGAACGTTATCCAAGGTCATTTAAGGTCATTCAAGATCAACAGGCTCAAGAGACATGAAGGCCATTTCTAAATGGAACATTCTGATTGTTTCAAGACAAATACGGTGACCTACTATGAATGTCATCCAAGGTCATTCAAGGGCATTCAAGGTCGACTGCAGTAGAAAATAAATTGTCTCAAACCACACCATTAACGTGTACTCTGAACCATCACGTATGAATTCGATGCAATAATTATAAACGTTCTTTAGTGCTAATAATAGGAATTATGAATTTCATAATTTGTGTTCCGGGACCCAGCAAATCTGTCTTGTTCATCCCGTGACAAATTGATTCATTTGGGATTCCATTCAAGACGCCGCTCATCACTTTCGCGCTGTTTTATATCCGTGCAATAAAGAACTAAATTTGTCTCGGGTTGAAAGGACGAGGACAGTGAGCTTCGTTCCCGTTTCCCGTGGATTTTTCTACCGCAAGGCGACAATGAAAGAGGACATAAAACCTTTAACGATACGAGGCGGGAAGAAAAAGCTCGTGAAGCTCCACGACGATTGAGATAGTAAGCCGTAATTAACTTTCGATGTTCACCGAGACTTTCGGTGCCGCCCAAGTCATCATCCGCCATGTCCTCCCTTTCGAAAGACAAAAGGTTATCTTTCGTTTCTTTGTCGTTCTATTTCTGGCGATCTTTCTTCTTGATCTCGAAACAGCTTCGACGGGAGTACCTCGCGGAAAATTTTCACAGTTCGAAACACTTCTCGAAATGGAAAACTTGGACAAACATAATAAATATACGAAATAAAATTGTTATTTAAAATTTTCAGTTAGTTAAAGAAAAATCTAGAAAGGCCTATTGATTTCAGAAATTAAGAATTATTTTGGATCTTTTGTAGGTATTTTTTTGAAAATATTTGGTTAATTAATTAATAATCATGAGATGGAATTACTATAATAATACAAACGTGATCATCTGATAGTTTCAATATCAGCAATTTTAAGTTTCCGGAATTTTTTAAAAATCAAATTTGCAGCCGAAAATTCTGAAAAAATTCACAGGCGTGTATACGTTCAGGTAGAACGTTGATGAATTTTTTCGTAATTTTTCGTTAAGCTGAACAGACGAAATGGAGCATATTCATGAAACTTGTGGTATCGACTTGAAGCTTGCCACAGACCTAGACCAATCAGAGCGCGGCTCGCGTTGAGCCAGGCGTCGCCATTGGGCGGCTCGGCTATCCCTACCCAGTACCCGCGCTCTGATTGGTCTGTGTTTTTCGTTAATATCTCTTGAACGAAGTCTCGGAGAACATTTTCGCAAATGAAACAAATACTTCAAATTACCTCAGAAATCTCCCCTTCCAAGGAAATACATTTTTAGCACACCCTGTATTCGCGGGGTAGTGTCGGGAATGAAAAATCCACGCGCGAATTACTTTTGTTATTTGCGTACACTCGGCACTGGTACGCTCCAGAAAATACTCGGAGATTTGATTAAACACCGGATAGTTTCGGTAAATGCGGCTCCGTTGAAGGGCCCCGGGAACACCGTGGTGAAACGCAGAAGTATTTCAGAAGTATGTAGTACATGAAACACTTTGCTTGATACCGACGAATGAAACAGTAAACATCATGGGATACTCGACGTCCATTCTTCCGGGAAATACGTTTTCGCGGCGAGGAATCTCGCCCGGGAAGAATCACCGCCGCCGAGAGCCGGGATTTCGCGGGAACAACAATGAGAACGAGAAAATGGAAAACATAGAAGCAAATTATTTAGTCCCTTGTCGTGGAAACTTCTATGAAAGGTACTTGAACCTTTAATAGGAAAAGAGTGAGCGCGCTCTTTGGCGATCTCAAGTTTAAGAGTTTCCATAGTGTTTAAAACTTTCGAGGATACTTCCGCGAAACTTTTCGGCAACAAAAGGGTACCGACCACAATAGCTTTTTTTAATACCATGCGTTGTATCGATGCGAAACAGTTCGAAATGATTCCCTCGAATTGAAATGAACGCGATTGCGTCGAGCTGTTTTTCAATACAAATATTTCGACGATGAATTGCCGTTGCTAATAAATATTTGATAATTAATTTGACGGAGTTATACGTGAAATTTCGAAATGGACAAATACTTGGAATGTTGCTGCAAAAATTTAATTGCACTTTCGGTTTTTCCCTAGGAAGCGTTAGCGGTCATATAAAGGTCAGTGACCTTTTTTAATGGATATCTATATTTTGTTTGCACGTATCGATTCTCCTGGCTATTCTACATTTTAAAAAATTGTTGGAGCATATGGCCGAGAAGTAGACAGTTAACAAGACATTTTGGAAAATTATTTAAACATTTCTGGGTGAAGTTTAAACAAGAATGAAGTGACTCAAAATTTGTGCCTTAGGATACATAGGATAAATACCTATCGCATGACATAACCTCAAAGACCATAACGTATTATTCTAATTAATCTTAATATAAATTTGTCGATTACAAAAACCATTCCAGTAACCTGCGGTTGCAAGTCGAAGTTTCGAACCTCTAGGATCAATAGTTGAGAAGCTATGGTCGCTTAAAGTTGAGCATTTTTTACTGGTAAGGGCCTGTCAAAAACACTGCAGATTGCTCAACTTTAAGCAAGCATAACTTCTGAATCATTGATCCTAGAGGATCGAAACTTCGATCTGTAGGTTCTCCGGGTACAAATCTACTGGATTGCATACCAAATACATCATAATTTATAGGAGAAAGGTAAAAATTAGTCCGGTAAAGTAAAGTTTGCTCTAAATGAGTATTTAGCACATGATATTAACAGTTTGTGGACAAGATTATTATCGAACGAACAATTTAAAGTTGAACTGAGGTTTTGGAGAACTGGACCAAGGCTTTCGCAGAATTAATCCTATCTAAAGCATAGGTTCTTTCAAAAAAGCTTATAAAATGTCACGAGCATATTTTTTGGACCTGTTACACCAGAGCACCTCCAAGAACAACGGATTTAACCTAATATCCAATTCAGCCAGCATTTGGATTTCAATCCTGTTAGCTGAGACATCGAGATTCGAGGGACTCGGCCGCGTAGCGTCGCGTTCAAGCTCGAAGGTAGTACCGGCGTCGCGACACGAACAAAAAGAGCGTCGATTGATTCGCCGGTCCGGTAAATATTTAATCGCTCCGCGGAAGTTGCGCGCTGTCGATATCGAAGAAGATATCCGCTTCCGTCGAAAGGTGTGGCCGCACGCTCACCGAAAGTTGCCTAGCAGTAAGTTGACAAAGTGGTCCATGGGAAGGACAACGTTCCTCCGGGATTAAAGGATTTCCCTGTTTCCCTCTGCCGGGAAATCTTCCACGAGACGCGGACCTAGCGTATAGCTCGCATTCGACCGTACTTACGGTTTTGTCGGGGATCGACGAGCAGATACAGCCGGATCATCCTGGCCTGTCGCCAGAGCGAAACAAATACAAATTTAATTAACCAGAAAGCAGCAGATAACGCCGTATTGTATGTTTTTCTTTTTTCATGCGCCCGCGCGATCTTTATCCGCCAACGAAATCCTCCCTTCGCATGCCTTTTACAGATCATCTGACGTTATTCCCTTTCAACTCGATAGATAATACGACCGCGCGGTACCACCTTGTCGCTTTTTATAAATGAAAAATCCTTTACCCGGCGTTCCGCCTTTTTTCTGTTCAATAGCCGCGTTTCAATTGTTATATGATCGGACGTTTTGCAGTGAAACATTATCGTCCTTCGATTCTCAGTGGAGGATTATTCGCAATGGTTTCGTACTAAAATAATAGTTAATTGTTGAATAATAATAAAAATATGAAGTATTGTTTGATCGTTTTTAAAACTTCTTTGTCCCCAAAAATGTAGTCAGTGTTGGGCAAATTTTATTTTGAATAATAAATAATTAAATAACAAATAAACGTGTGATTTTAATTGCAAATGATAAAGAAACTTTTTATTGAAATTGTTATTATTCCTTATTTGCAAATAAAAGATTATTAATGATTTGGATTCAGGTGGAAATCAAACAAATAATTTTTGGTCTTCTCTTATTTTTTTGTATTTTTGGGGCCCGTCCGGTGGGCCCAGCTGCTTATAAAAAAATACAATTTAATTTATCATTTGTCAATACAAATAATAATGGAAATTGTATTTGTAGATAACAATTGACTGTATTTTAAATAATTCATTTAGACTTGCTCAAATAATAAATAACTTGTTATTTAAGTTTTTATGCAAATAATTATTTATTCAAATAAATTTATTTATTTCCCGACACTGTGAATGTAGTAGAAAAGAAAAAAAAAAAGATATATTTTTTAATGCTTAAATATTGATTAAATAGGAGTCAAATTATATTTCATTTAAAAAGAAAGGTAACATTCATATTTGTTAGACTTTGTTTAATATCTTCGTGACGAGTGTGCCTCGTTAAAATACGGCAAGGGGTTAGTGAATTAAAAATGATCAGGAACTTATTGGAATTTAATTTATTATTTGTCAATATACAAATAATAATTGAAATTGTATTTGTAGATAACAATTAACTGTATTATTCTAAATAATTCATTTAGACTTGCTCAAATAATAATTAACTTGTTATTTAAATTTTTATTCAAATAAATTTATTTATTGCCCGACACTGAATGCAATAGAAGAGAAAAGAGAAAATATATTTTTTAATCCTTAAATATTGATTAAAAACGAGTAAAATTTGCGTAACATTCATATTTGTTAGACTTTGTTTAATATCTTCGTGACGAGTGTGCCTCGTTAAAATGCGGCAAGGGGTTAGTGAATTAAAAATGATCAGGAACTTATTGGAATTTAATTTATTATTTGTCAATATACAAATAATAATTGAAATTGTATTTGTAGATAACAATTAACTGTATTATTCTAAATAATTCATTTAGACTTGCTCAAATAATAATTAACTTGTTATTTAAATTTTTATTCAAATAAATTTATTTATTGCCCGACACTGAATGCAATAGAAGAGAAAAGAGAAAATATATTTTTTAATCCTTAAATATTGATTAAAAACGAGTAAAATTTGCGTAACATTCATATTTGTTAGACTTTGTTTAATATCTTCGTGACGAGTGTGCCTCGTTAAAATGCGGCAAGGGGTTAATGAATTAAAAATGATCAGGAACTTATTCGATTCTGCCGAACAAAATGAAAATACTGGTTCGGTCGTTCGCTTTATTCTTCGATTGTAAATCAAGCTGGAAATGTTCGGCCAGGTGAAATAATTATTGAACGGGTGGCGTGCGTCTTGCCGTGAATGTCTCAAACGGTTCGCGAAATTTGATCGAAAGGTCCCTTCGCCGCGATACATCGAGGAAACGATCCCAATTTCCCATTCGTTTCATAAATCCGCCACGGAGATTCGTTCCATACAGAACGTAGCTGCCGCGTATACATTATCGGGCTGCGCGCAGGAACAACGTCGACCCGTCTATACGGTGGCGGATAAGTTATGGGTCCCATAGCGAACCGTAGATCCCATGGACGCAGACGTACTGCGATCATTATCTGCGAATTTATGGTGCCGGTCGCAGCGTCACTCCGCCATGCTTTCCCGTGGTATTGCGCCTGTTAAAAGGGACCTATGAAATCTATCAGATACACCTTCGACCGTGTTCTCCGATTTAATCATCGGTGGAATTGCCAGGGTAGTTGAAACTCCATGAAACGGTTGTCTTAATGCCGATTCAATGTTTCACTGCTCTCAATGCCGAGATACAGCTTCACCGTGTATCGACGTAGTCGCTAGGCACGAGGTATTGAACGGTCTTTATATCATTCAGTCTACCACATGTGTGTGTGAAGCAGAGTTGGGCATTAAACGATTAAAATTTTAATCGTGACTGATTGACTAATGTATACGATTTAAAAAAGAAATCGTCGAAAAATCGGCGATAGATTCAATCGATTGATGAAGTTTTATTATTTTTTTATTATTATTTATTTATTTTGAATGAACCGAGGTCCATTTACACAAATGTTTACAATAGAACAAAGACTTAACATAAATTACTAAGAAAGTACATGCATAAAAAGAAAAAAAAAACTATTGGTATAAAGGTACTGATATTATAAATTAATCCTGCGTAATTTTTTTTTTTTTGAAAGTTTGTAACGACCCATTAAAATAGTCAATACTATTGTATAGAGTGTTGGAGTTAGAGTATTATTCGTTTCATTAATCTCAGTATAAGTTAATCCGCATCAAGTTATTATGACAAACAAATATTACCTCCATAAATAATATTTGCAGATATTAATGCAAATATAAAATTGTATGAATGCCGTATTCGAGCCCGTGCTTCGTGTATTTTGATATACTATTTACTTGAACCTTAATTTTCGGTGTACTCTATACAATTACATTCTATTTCCTGCGTTTTAATTACGCAAATTGAGAACTTGCTATTATTTGATGTTCTCGTAATTAAACGAAACTTTAGCGGTAAACATTTTCGACAAATACAACGTGTTCTCAATTCTCGCACGGTTTTCATTTCCATCGTGCAGAGTTACAGAATTATTTGCAAAATTGATAACAGTTTTATGACCAATGTGATCACCGTTTATTTATTCAAATACTGCAGTTCTCGTAAAATTTATGAAATGAAGAAAAGGATAAACTTTACTTTACCGGACTCAAAATTGGTACCTTTCTCCTACGAATTATGATGTACTTGGTATGCGATCCAGTAGATTTGTACCCGGAGAACCTGCAGATCCAAGTTTCGATCCTGTAGAATCAATGGTTCAGGAGTTATGCTTGTATAAAGTTGTGCATTTTTCAGTGTTTTTGATAGGTAAGGACGCCGCCATATTGGTTTGTAGCGACGACCGGGAGTCGCTTTCCTTGCCGCCCCCTCGACCTAATCCTAGCCAACCCACTAAGCGGCGCACAGTGGGGTATTTGGCCTGTTTAGCGCACCAAAAGTCGAAATTTTTACTTTGTTCAAAATGACTAAAACTTTTTACCCATGTACCTGAATATATATGCAAGTAATCTACAATAATATTTTTCCATAAACGGTACTATTTAGTAACCTACAGATACTTGAAAGTAACATATTCTCGTGACCGAGAGAAGCATGGAAAAACTTGTGTTAAAGAAATGATCTTTCTCACAAGTTTAGTGTATCAAATCGAGATAAAAACATACCTAGGATGTAAAGGAAGGTTTATAGAGTAATTTTACTGCTTTTTGTTTTATACTCTTCGGTGGTTTTGATAGAATAAACAATTAAAAGTGATATAATTTTTTTTCAGAAAATTAATATGTATCATGTAATAACTTTTTTTCTCCGCAAAACACCCCTCTAATTTTTTTAGGGGTTAATCATTAGACATTGCTTTATACAATCCTGAAAAGTTTATATGCGATCTCGTGCTGGAACATACCTTTTTATGCGATTTAGATCAGTATGGCATGAACCGACCGTATATCATATGACTGATAATGATGAAATAACTGAGCTGTAGGTGATAGATACTTGGAAGTAAATGAAGGAAAATGAATGTCATTATTGCTAGAATATTAATTTATATTATAAAAAAAAATTAATAAAAATTAATAAATATTTATAATATATTTTTTTTTTTACGAAAAAATGTTTGAAACAAAAGTTTAACAGTATTAACCTCAATATAAACTTCAATATATAAAACTTCGAAAAAATTTTGTTTAAAATGGTGTTAAAACGAATTCAACGATATATAATAGTATGACCTTCACACTATTAATAACGTCGCAATAGTGTTGGCGCGCTAAACAGGCCAAATACCCCACTGTGCGGCGTGCGACCGTCACTACAAACTAATATGGCGGCGGCCTTACCTGTCAAAAACACTGCAGACTGCTCAACTTCAAGCGACCATAACTCCTGAACCATTGATCCTAGAGGATGGAAACGTGGATCAGCATCCGCGCCGGGTACAAATCTACAGGATTACATACCAAATACATCATAATTCGAAAAAAATATACCAACTTGCAAAGGATTAGGAAACAGCAGACGATGTTCGACTAACGAGCAGCTTGCGGCTAACTCCGTGTTCTTTCTATTGGCAGATGGCTCACGTTCGAGCAGCAGGGAGGATCAAAAGCTCGTATATCGCAAACGAACTACTCGTGTCTCTGGAGTAGGTGAACGTGGCAACGCATGAACAGTAAACCGTGCGAGAATTAACACGTGCCTCGGAGCCCGGGTACTTTCGCCGGCTTTCTTTTGCAGAACCAGCCGGAGATGAGAGTGAAGTGTCGGGCCGAGAAAGGGTCGAAAGCTTGCCGGTTGAAGTGGCCGAAAGCAGAAGTAAGAGAGCAAACATTTGGACCGCGATGAGAATCCACAATGGAGGCGCTGGCACTCGTCGCAACTCGACGACTCGCCACAACATTATGTAACACCGCGTATTGCGTTGCTACGTGCGAAAAACCACGGCTGGCTCGCGCCCGGAGGCCGGAGGAACACTTCCGCCTCCTGCACAACCGGAACCCCAGTTCCCATGTCACTTTCTTCCTCCGCTTCCTTCCAACGAAATTATATCCATTTTTGTTATAACACCGAAGCGACACGTCCTCCCCCTCGAATCAGTAAATCAATTTTTTTCAACGTTAGTTCCTGCCAACCGTGACTGCACGCATTATTTACTGGCCATTATCCAATATCCTCGGGAAAATATCACGGGGGTGTCCTAACTCTGCCACCCCTTTGTTATTTATACAGATACGAAAAATTTTTGCAGAGAAAGTTACCTTTTTTGGGGGGTAAACAAGTCTGAGTGCGTAGAGGTCGTCTCAAGGTCATATCTCCGAGATATTACGAACAGTAATGATTTTTTTAAATGGAATGGCCTACCCTTTGTATCGTGAATCGATATTCATGCCTCACAAGTCGTCCCCTGGCAGGAGTTCGAAAGGAATGTGGCAGCAAGCCGGCCGATTGGGTCATTCCACTGGCACTTTCGGTTCTAGCCGAATTATTGGCTAAAGTGTGTAACGTCAAGACCCCCTTTACACTTGTGGGGCACGGAGAGTACTTGGAACCCACCTGCTGCCCGAACTGATGGCCCCCAACTCGAATAGTGTATGGAAAATTATTTATTAATTTATTAGGTGTAAGGGGGAGAGGAACACTATTGGGGAAGCAGGTAAAGTAAACTGCACGGCTAAATCCTATCCAATCAATGAATGCTCATAAGGGGGGTGTAGAGGGAAATGGAAGGAACGCAATTTTTAACATTGGGACTTTGTTTGGAGGTAAACATACTAAAAGTCCCTACTCCAAGGAGGTGAGCTGGGTGCAGGGTGGCATTTGGAAGGTCCCCTTTTTCGATTTTGCGCTTATATCTCGGAAACTATGTGTCCTAGCGAAAAGACCATTCTATACAAAATTAAAGCTGACAAAATGGGCCATAAGATTGACTGAATTCAATTTTTCGCCATATCACATAGTTTCAAAGTTCACTAATTTTTTTAGTATGTTTACCTCCTAGCTAGTTCAAACAAAGACCCAAATGTAAAACTTGTGTTCCTTCCATTTCCCTCTACAACTTTTCGTTCACTGGACTACTACTAGTTACACTACATTCTTTAGGGTAGCGCTAGAGTTGGCCTCCAAGATTATCCCAAGATGGCAGCAAGGCTCGAGCACCACCGCAAGACAGACACGGACTACTTACTCAAACACTCTCATCCAAACTAGAGAAGACAAACAACGAGGATCGTCGATCCTTCATCAAATTCCCTCTTCGCCGGAGTTCAAAGTTTACCTACACGTCTTCGGGGGTCATCGCCGGACACAACAAAGCCTCCGATGGGGACTAAAAAACACAGATCAACAGCAAATCCTTCTGCGAACCGGGTAGTCCACTTAAAACCGAAAGAGGCGGGGAGTCGAAGTTTGCGCAAGAAAAGCAGAAGAGGATCTCTTGCCAGGCGCGGGGCTGTAGACTTCGAAGAGAGACGTTTGGGAGTGGGGGAAGGGGGCAGGGGTTGAAGAAGAGAGACAGGGGAATTGTAGGCAGCCCTACGTAGAGGGGATAGTGGAGATTGTAGCATGGCTCTCGAACGTCTCTGCCGATGGTTAGAGAGAGGGCCGTGTGATTGGACCAACGACCCGGACATCCGTCGCTTTGGAACTTGGTCCACCGTTAAATATGGCAACCGACGGGCCGGGCGACTAATGTGATTGCTGGCAGACTGTTAGAGGACGCTAAAAGCACCGTGTCGTAAACTCTACGTTCCGCACACTCGGAGAGAGGAGAGTCCATCCGCACACAGACACCGGCGCCTATCGGTTGCACGGACACCAAACTTCTAACACCGTCAAACGGTCCGCGTTTCCGTCGTAATTTCGCCCCGGATGAATTTTGTATCGAATATCCACGGCTGCATGTGGGACTTCCCTCGATCAACTCGCCTGATACTCCGAGGGCGCTGTCTCGCGAGTCGATTCGGTTGTTTCGGATCAACCGACCTTTTGGCAGCTTGGCCAACGAGAGAGCTTCTTCGACCGAAGCTGTGTACGTCCAGCCGGGCGTCGTTAACAATTTAGCTACTGGCAGTTTGCTCTAATAATCCTTTAACACTATCCAGGTTGAAAAATTTATTTTTGAGGGGGTCGAATGTGGTCCCTAAACCACACACATTGATCATTCTTCATACCATTTAATAAAACATCCAAAGAAAGATCTCTATGGCGAGTTCTAAGTCGATACCTCTACTATAGGGGTAGTTACACTATCCAGGGTAAAAAATAAATTTTTGAGAGGGTCGAATGTGGCCTCTAAACTAAATTGATCTTCCTTCGTACCATTTAATAAAACCCCCAAAGAAAGATCTGTATGGCAAGTTCCAAGTCGATACCCCTACTACAAGGGTAGTTGCACAATCCAGGTTAAAAAATAAATTTTTGAGAGGGTCGAATGTGGCCTCTAAACTAAATTGATCTTCCTTCGTACCATTTAATAAAACGCCCAAAGAAAGATCTCTATGGCAAGTTCCAAATCGATACCCCTACTACAAGGGTAGTTGCACAATCCAGGTTAAAAAATAAATTTTTGAGGGTGTCGAATGTGGTCCCTGAACCACACAAATTGAACGTTCTTCATACCATTTAATAGAACGCCCAAAGAAAGATCTCTATGGCAACTTCCAAGTCGATACTCCTACTACAAGGGTAGTTACACTATCCAGGGTAAAAAATAAATTTTTGAGGGGGTAGAATGTGATCCCTAAATCAAATTGATCGTTCCCTTCACACCATTTAATAAAACACACAAAGAAAGATCTCTATGGCAACTTCCAAGTCGATACCCCTACTACAAGGGTAGTTGCACTATCCAGGTTAAAAAACAAATTTTGGGGGGTGGTCAAATGTGATCCCTAAATCAAATTGATCGTCCCTTCATAGTATTTCATAAAACACCCCAGAAGAAAGATCTCTATGGAAAGTTTCAAGTCGATACCGCTACTACAGGGGTAGTGCAGTGTCAGCACAGTTTAATGTGAATTATACTCCATATCTTCTGGTATAATCAACAAAGAATTACGAAAAAATTCATGAACATTCTACCGGATAGTATACATGCCTGTGAATTTTTTCAGAATTTTCGACAGCAAGATTGATTTTTAAAAAATTTCTGATTTCATATTGAAGAGCAAATATGCGATTCTAGTGACTCCTTGTCTGTCCAAAAATAGTGACCTCTGTATATCACCCTGTGAGCTTGAGGACAAGCTGGTAGACCATGGATCTTTATGCAAAATAAAAATGCATTGCGTCAAGCCTCGCGCACAGAAATTAAATAAAATTGTTCTCGGTCAATTGTCAGGAGCGGAAATTAAACAAAAATGTCCCAGGTCAATTGTCAGCAACGGAAAATAAATAAAAATGTACCAAGTCAATTGTCAGGAACAGAAATGGGATGGAAACGTTCCGGGTCAATTGTCAAGGACAGAAATACAATTCCCACGATGTACAAAGTTTATCTTTGAGGCTCATTTCGAAAACAATCTCTGGAATGACATATTTCAAAAGTAACAGTAACACTCTGTTATGTGATTATTTGTAAATGGTTTAGGTGTGTCGATTTAATAGTACGTTATCAGAAAGTGGGTAAAATCTTCAACCAATTGCAAAAATGGATCATTACCAGCTTTGTTGACCTCATAGTGCACCATATCTCATCACAGATTACAATCACGCCTACGAGTTTGTCGGTAAAGTAGAGAGTGACATCAAAATGGTAAAAACATTTGTCGGTAAGGTAGATACTGACATCGAAATGGTAAAAAAATATTTTTTCGAGTCGCCAAAAAAATCCTTCTGACAATCATCATTTTAGTCAAAAAGGTACCTATGTATTTCCAAAATTTCATCCAATTCTGAGCGTGGACGTAATCGGAAATACAGCCGAGTCGCCAGTTGTGCCGAATCGTAGCTAGAGAGCACACGAGTTTACCGATCATTTGGATTTTTGATTAAAAAATGAATAACGTTTGTTCGTGTACGAAATTCATTTTATGTATAATATATATTTTAAGTCGAGTAACACGTCGATACGCTAAAGTATACGCTGCAAGACGTCGTACGCATTCGGTCCGCGCAGTCCGTTTGTTATTAACAGAGCCATGTGTATGCCAGTTATATGTGCTTGCTTCTCAAACGTACGATGCCAGCTTCAATCGAAACTCAGTCAATTCAAGGTTCAGAAAGCACGTTTATGGTTCACCAAACACAGCAGATTGCTATGGACCTCACAGTTAGTATTATGGCAACAGTTGAATACAGGTGGCCAATACCGTGGACCGCATTGTGTAAGTACTGTACAGATTACTTGCTTCCAAACTGAAAACTGAAGTTACGACTGTCGCAGTAATTTCTAAATAGTGCGTAGTCGTGAAAGTAACTTGTCAAATTTAATCAGAATTTTGAAATCATTATCTTTTTTACGGAAAACACCCGAGTTTCCCCCCCCCCTTTGACGTTTCATAGTACTCACTGTAAGTTGAACCGACAGTCAAAGCAGCAATGGAATTAAAGTTGTTGCTTACCTGAAACAGTAAATAGACGATAATTAGTTATCGAATCACATATACATGTACAAATGTATTAAATATTATTTACATACATTAAATGAAAGTCTTTCTACTCTGTGAGAAGTAAATGTTCACTAAAATGATTCCTCCTCCGATTATAATAATTTTTTATGTATTATTAATAATGTGTACTGTATTTATAGTGAATAGATGAACCTCAAAATAGCAAGAGGGTTAACTTCACTTTACCGGAATCAAAATTTGTGCCCTTCTCCTATAAATGACGTATTTGGTATGTAATCCAGTAGATTTGTACCCGGAGAACCTGCAGATCCAAGCCACTTTCCAACTTATTTCTTTCAGGCTCCACGGTGTGCCCCACGCCAAAAAAAACCATGATCCGAAGGTCATACGAAATAGTTTATTTAATAAAAAAGATGCCCCTACTTATTTTAAACTAAACAAAGGAAAAACCATCAAGATTCATCATTGGAGTACTGAAATATTGAATTTTATGTGAACTCAAAAAATGATGGTTTCTTGCAATTATCTGGAAATTAAGTAAGGCCGAAACAAAAAAAGTGATAGGGGTAAAAGTTGTTCCATTTGGGATCCTCTACAGCTGGTTAACGTTTGGCCGTTTAAAAACGGATGACCCTGTATATTGAATTTCCAAGTACAGCAGTGGCACTTTTGTGTTGAATAAGTAATCTCAAAGAATTTAACAATTCGATTTTCCGAAGAACCACCTCGGTTCCAATTAGTTTAAATAATTGAGGTTCTGCAGAGCTTCCTTATGGCGGTGACGTCAGAACGCAATAAAGTCGACTATTTTCGTCACTAATTCCCGAAAAGCCATTCAGTAGCTCATATTACTGAAACTAAACACGTGCAAAGGATAAGCCGGCCCTAATCCACTTCAAATTGAAATTCATATTCTCTTCGTGTACCATCGGCTTGCCAGCGAACGTAGTTGTTCCGTCTGCAAAACATAATTTCCCGTCGAATTTCAATTCTGGAATCGTGACCTTTCCTTCTCTCTGGGTCAAACGTAACCGGAATAATTGCGGTATCGTTAATGTATTCTAGTAGGAATCCACTCTAAGTCCATAAAGCCGCGTTACCATAACCCCTTAATTGGTCTTCCCAGGAGTGCCGGGATGGTTCCAGCCGTGTGTCGATGGTAAATTTATGGAACCCCAAGGTCCAGAGTAATTCAATTACTGCTCCTATTAGAATAAATTCTTCCCGGCTTCGTTTCCCCGTCATCTACAAAAGGCTCTCTTGTGTACCCGTTGAGACCCTTTACGGAATCAATTCTTATTTGCGACGCTCAAAACCCACTCTCCCGATTCCGCTCTAGTCGATATCGTTTATCGATATAGCACCGATTTCATTGAAACGTCATCTGAATACGCTCCGAGATATCTTCGAAAAATTTAATTCCATCCGTAGCTTCACTGTGATTACACTCCGATATAATTAGTAAAAGCCATGTCCACAAAGCAAGTGTCACTCGCACCGATTTATAAAGTCCTTCCAAATATCGTGCAAAGAATTATGTTAGCTGTAATATCTCAGAGAGAAAGGCAACGATTATAATAAATAATAATAATTGAACTAAGGATCTATATGTACAATAACAATCGTCTGCACTAATTACAAGAAAAGGAAGTTACACTAAAATTGATTTCTGCTCTTAATGATTTTAACAGGTTGTAAATAATGTACCAGTGATATCAAATTTATTTGATGTTTCTTCTATTTTGTGTTCCACCTACATATTGTTGTTATGAGTATGTACATCAAACTCGCAGTCCAGTAATAATTAATTCAAAAATTAGTTGGTGCAATTAAAAGAATTAGTAAAAAGGTGAAAAGACTTTAAGAGTATTTAAAGATTATTATCATGGCATTAAGAGCATTAATGAAAAATATGAATTTAAATTTAGCTCCTGAGTCCAGCAATTGATGCACAAACTTTTTATTTTTCAACAAATCTGTATTTTTAACAATAGGTCACAGTTTACCTACACAAAAACGTTGAAAATACTAGAATATTTTATGATAAAAAGATTGCGGATTTTATGCATTTATGACAAAAATGGGTACATATAATTTAACGCAGTGGACATGTTGAAAATATTTAAGGACATCAGTGTATTAATTTCAGCTTAATAGGATAATTAAAAAAAAGAATACAATTTTTATTTGGCTCCTGTGTCCTGCGATGAATGCAAACATTTTTTATTTTGCATAAAGATCCGCAGTCTACTTATAACAAATACGTATTCTCTTTTTTCGCTTTTTTTTCTATGTATGTTCATTTTGAATATATATGTTTTGATTTCAAGAGCCACCTTCAGTCGTTCAAAATGGAAAATTGTAAATATAACAAAATATGAGAATATGTCTTCGAATACTATATCATTATAAAATATATCATCCACAACAAAAAAGATTATTTTGCATTGTAGGCACTGTAAAATATATTTCAAAAGATCATACAGTAATAAAGGCAACAGTGAAAAATAACAATGATACAATTCTGCATACCAACGCGAACTATTCGCAACGGTAGCGAATATTTCACGATGATAGATTCGCAGCACTGTAATATACATACGTGGTGACTTATACGTTCGTCCGCAACAATGCGAAAAATTTCCGATAAGATTGTAGTATTTTTTCCACGGCGAATACATTTCAGATTCCAAAGCGTATTCTTTACTGCTACTTCAAACTCAGAACTTATAGGTAATATCACCAACTGGGAAAATAAAGTAAGGTTACTTTAAATTGGTATTTAGGAATCCAGCAAACTAATGCCATACCATTATTCAAAACAGTATTGATATTATTAAATTCGTCGGTATTCTATAAATTGTAAAAAGCTCAACTGTGGGGGGGGGGGGTATGAGAAAACAGGTTCGATTTTACGTGCACAATATAAAGAAGATTACATACATAGAATAAAAATGATCTGCGTTGAAAGAAATGGGGTAAACTTTACTTTACCGGACTCAAAATTTGTGCCCTTCTCCTATAAATTATGACCTATTTGGTATGTAATCCAGTAGATTTGTACCCGGAGAACCTGCAGATCGAAGTTTCGATCCTGTAGGATCAATGGTTCAGGAGTTATGGTTGTTTAAAGTTGAGCAACCTGCAGTGTTTTTGACAGGCCCTAATCTGTCAAAAATGCTCAACTTTAAGCGACCATAGCTCCTCAACTATTGATCCTAGAGGATCGAAACTTCGATCTGCATCCGCGTCGGGTTCAAATCTGCAGGATTACATACCAAATACATCATAATTCGTAGAAGAAAGGCGCAAATTTTGAGTTCGGTAAGGTATAGAGTATCAAATATATGTATATAGTGTATCAAAAGGTGCGTTATTGATAATCACTATACTGCGGATTTTATGCATTTATGACAAAAATCGGAGGATGTACAATAATTTAAAACAGTAAAAACATTCAGATAATTTAAGAACGTCCAAATGTTATTCTCGACTCATTACTACTCTTGTTGAAAATAGAAATGAAGGGCTGCTCTTTACCTTACCGGACTCAAAGTGCCTTTCTCCTATAAATTATGACGTATTTGGTATGTAATCCAGTAGATTTGTACCCGGAGAACCTGCAGATCGAAGTTTCGATCCTGTAGGATCAATGGTTCAGGAGTTATGGTTGTTTAAAGTTGAGCAACCTGCAGTGTTTTTGACAGGCCCTAACCTGTCAAAAATGCTCAACTTTAAGCGACCATAGCTCCTCAACTATTGATCCTAGGGAATCGAAACTTCGATCTGCATCCGCGTCGGGTTCAAATCTGCAGGATTACATACCAAATACATCATAATTCGTAGAAGAAAGGCGCAAATTTTGAGTTCGGTAAGGTATAGAGTATCAAATATATATAGTGTATCAAAAGGTGCGTTATTGATAATCACTATACTGCGGATTTTATGCATTTATGACAAAAATCGGAGGATGTACAATAATTTAAAACAGTAAAAACATTCAGATAATTTAAGAACGTCCAAATGTTATTCTCGACTCATTACTACTCTTGTTGAAAATAGAAATGAAGGGCTGCTCTTTACCTTACCGGACTCAAAGTGCCTTTCTCCTATAAATTATGACGTTTTTGGTATGTAATCCAGTAGATTTGTACCCGGAGAACCTGCAGATCGAAGTTTCGATCCTGTAGGATCAATGGTTCAGGTGTTATGGTTGCTTAAAGTTGAGCAACCTGCAGTGTTTTTGACAGGCCCTAACCTGTCAAAAATGCTCAACTTTAAGCAGCCATAACTCGTGAGCCATTGATCCTACAGGATCGAAACTTTGACCTGCAGCCGCCCCAGGAACAAATCTACTGGATTACATATCAAATACATCATAATTTATAGGAGAAAGGCACAAATTTTGAGTCCGGTAAAGTAAAGAGCAGCCAAGAAATGTCATGATTTTTTAATTAAAATTGCTTCGACTCCAATGAGTTAACCCTTTTTCGAGTAAAATGAAAGAAAAGATTTGTCTGCACGAGTACTTGTGAAATTTTAATGATTTTGAAAAGATAACTCTACGATACGGAAGAAATTCGAAACATAATCACAGTTGGCATTCCTAGAAACTTTCCATTCGTGTTTGTCTGTTCAGCGTCCTACAAATAACGTCACGGAGCAGTATCAATCTAACAGCGCATTGAAAAGACTTGTCCTTGGAGCACCACGTAAAAATGATCATTAATCCATCCGCCAGCAGCTAAACTTCGGCAGGAACAGCCGTTTCCGTTGGGACTACGGCCGGATCCATGATCTGCCGAATTCTACGCAGACATTCTGAAATCCATACGGGTTCCTTCGCATAATAGAAGTCGAGGCCGTCGGGAACTCCCTGCAGATTACGTGCCGTCGCCGTCGCGCGTCGTCGTTCCGAAAGCCAGGTACGTAAAAGTCTTTTACGATCCGCCTGTTCGGCACGCGTACTCCAGAAGTCGTTCAACCACGGCACGGCCTCCACGATGTGTTCAACGAAGTTCTTCCGCGGCGATCGCGGCTTCGGATAATGACAATATCAATCATAACTGAACGTTACGGTGATATTAAACCGTGTTGGAAACTTATTCTCACGACGAAAATAATCCGCTAAATCGCGTCGCTGAATTTTACAAGTTTCTGATAGGATCGGTTTTATTCGGATGGATCATTGTACGCGCTGCCGTGAAACGTGTTCATTTTCGCTGCTAACAAGACAGATGGTTATAACCCAGAGATGGGCAAAAATGTATCTAAAATTTTCAAATAAAAGATAAATGAAAGTTATCTTTTATCTGTAGTTATTTTCCTGAAATACATATTCGACACAGTGTATCTGTAAGATACTCTCCAAAAAATTTCATTTGACATCTGTAGGTTATCTGAGCTCGAAGTAACTGCGTATGCGTATTCAACGCCTCTAGCGGCGAGAAGTTATTCAAGAGGCACTATCCGTAAGATACAGCGTGAGAATTTTCAGTGTATCTTTCACAGTTATTTGAGAGTCGAAGCAGCGCCACCGTGTATCTTGCGGTTGTATCCGTCAGATTTTGGCTATTGGGAATGTATCTGTGAGATTTCAATGGGACGATTTCATCTTAACCTTCAGATGTATTTGAAGCTCGACGTAGCAAGATACTTTATTCAATTTTTTTATTCGTGACGAGTATTTCTCAGAGATGAAATCACATGTATCTTTAATCGTAATTTGTATTTGATTTCAAATACATCTTGATGCGACGTTGCCAAATCGTAACACTAAATGTACAAATGATCGGTTTAAAAACTGTGGAGCTCATAGAACAAGGGGAGCTTGTAGGCTCCTAAAATTTCTTATTTTTGAAGGTTAAACGTTACCACGGTTATGTACGAAATATTGTAAAAGTTGTGAAGTATTGTCAATATTTAATTTTGTACCTCACACCATATAGATGCATTTAACTAAATACATACAAGTCATAAGTAAGGGAAGGAATTGGTAAAAGAAAGAAATAATATGTTATTAATAAAGTAATTCAGTTTATATTTGTCAGTAATTTTTAAAACAATTTTTGCTCGTTAAATAACACGATAATTGTAGATTCTATTATAATTTTTGCAGGGTGTATAAATTATCTCTATTTATTTTTATTAATAATTTTTATTCGTTTGAATACATAAATTTTACATTTGTGCATAAATTTATACAATTTATACTAAATTATTAATAATTTAATAAATAATGCAAGGAGTTGTTAAAAGAAAGGAATAATATGTTATTAATGATATGTTTTTATTATAATTTGTGCAGGGTGTATAAATCATTTCTACTTATTTGTGTTAATAATTTGAAACTGTTTTGTTTTTTCCATGGTCCTCCGCTAATGTAAGTCACATCTGTATGGAAATACTATTTTCTTTCTGATGAACTGATGTTTTGGATATCTTCGCTGCATCTAAAAATTAGAATTTCTTGGTGAAAAGCATTGTCCAATAAACGGGAAGATTTTTAGCATGAATATATTAGGTTGGAGGGAAAGCTATGTCGTATTTTAAATAAACAGGTAATTTTGCTTGTAAATCAAAACACATGTTAACTAGCGAGTCATGGGAAAACAGGAATTGACAGGTTATCTGAGAAATGACAACATATTGTAACAAATAATGAAAATTATATAATTGAATAATATTAAACATGTATTTTTATAAATTGAATCAAATGTTTTCTTTAACGCTAAACCTACCGAGCCTCAAAAGTAACTGGTACACACATGTTCCCTTATAAAAATGATAAGATTGATTTTATTTAGACTTTGTATGGCTCCTATTGTAAAATGTGCACTACTACAGATATCTATACAATTGTTTCTTATGAAATCAGTATTATTAACTTTCTAATTGTAAAATAAAAAATCTGGAACTGGTCATCTTGACCGCTGTTGGTAGGATTAGTGTTAAAGTTAAAATACGCTAGAATTTTCTCTCCAACCTAATAATATTTTTTAATTTTCCTTTTGTCAGTAATGTTTCAATGTCTGAGAAAATAAATATAAAATAAAAACTTACCTGAAATGACAGTGACAAGTTTCACCAACACAATACCAAGTCATCGGAAATCAGGAATTGACAGGTTACCTGAAAATGTCAACATATTGTTACAAATAATGGAAATTATATATCATATCAATAAAATAAAAACTTACCTGTGACAGTGACAAATTTCACCAACACAATCGCGTGACAGGTGGCTAAAGTTACTGAATCACTTACACACGCTTTTTATTAATTGGAATACTCTATTACAAACACGTGCACAAGCATGTGCTAAACTAACTTCACTACACGTAAACTGACGTAAACCCACGGCGATGCAACGCGACGGTCGCTCACCTGTCGCGTAAGCTTATTTGTACGGTCCCCGATATATACATAAATTAATATATTGTTATAAATATATATATATATATATATCTACATATCTACATATATATATATATATATACATATATATATATATATATATATATATATATATATATATATATATAAGTATGTACAAAATAAAAAAATATAAATATTTATATATATTTTTTTAATAAAAATTTATTTGTTTAAACAATTGCTTAAATAATAAACAGTTATTTGTTTAAACATCTGTTTAAATAATAAAATGTATTTGTTTAAACAATCGTCCAAATAATGAAAATCTATTTGTTTAAACATGTGTTTAAATAATAAAAATTTGTTTGATCAAACAATCGTTTAAATAATACAAATGTACTTGTTTAAACAATCGTCCAAATAATGAAACTCTATTTGTTTAAACATGTGTTTAAATAATAAAAATTTGTTTGATTAAACAATCGTTTAAATAATACAAATGTACTTGTTTAAACAATCGTCCAAATAATGAAACTCTATTTGTTTAAACATGTGTTTAAATAATAAAAATTGTTTGTTTAACCAATCGTTTAAATAATACAAATGTATTTGTTTAAACAATTGTTATAGTCCTTATTAGAGTATCCGAATATGGAATAATAATGAAAGTCACTGTAAATGTAAATACGTTCCTCGTATTACATTACATATGTATTACGACGTGGCAATGTCGCATCAAGATCTCAGTGTATTTGAAATCAAATAAAGATATCAAATAAAGATACATGTGATTTTCATCTCTTCCAGTTACTCGTCACAAATACAAGCGTCAAATAAATCGTCTGGCTAAATCCAGCTTCAAATAACGAATACAAGATGACGGATAAATCTCGCGCGACATCTGGGGATTCAAATAATCCATATGATTACGAATCTATTTCTTCAAATAAAATCTGACGGATAACTCTGCAAGCAAGTTAACGACAGATACAACCGTAAGATACATCGTGGCGCTGTATTCGACTCTCAAATACAAGTCGAAGATAACCAGAAAATCGTCGGAGAGACAGATGAATAAACTCTCCAAACCGCAGCGCTCGACAGATGAAGTTACAGATACATTGTGGCGCTGCAATCGACTTCGAATACAAGGCGAAAGATACAGGTTATTTGTATCTAGAACGTATTTGAATAATTTTGTATTTAGATACTGCCCATCTCTGTTATAACCTCACTGGTGTTAAACTATTTCTCTATGTGTGTGTGTGTGTATATTGCTTAGACTCTAAGACACAGAATACGTATATGAAATTCTTAGTAGCTAATGAAATTATGTCTTGTTCAAATTACATAACGCAGAATGAGGCTGCTCTTTACTTTACCGGACTCAAAATTTGTGCCTTTCTCCTACGAATTATGATGTATTTGGTATGTAATCCAGCGGATTTGTACCCGGAGAACCTGCAGATCGAAGTTTCGAGCCTCTAGGATCAACAGTTGAGAAGATATGGTCGCTTAAAGTTGAGCTTTTTCGACAGGTAAGGATCTGTCAAAAACACTGCAGATTGCTCAACTTTAAGCAAGCATAACTCCTGAACTATTGATCCTAGAGAATCGAAACCAAATACATCATAATTCGTAGGAGAAAGGTACTAAATTTGAGTCCGGTAAGGTAAAGTTTACCCCAGAATTATATTAATATCAATACTGACTAGTGGAAACTTTGTCGAACCTGTCTTGTCAACTTATATTTTAAGCACGAGTATTTTATATGAAATTAAACGGAAAATTCAGAGCGTTCCAATGATATACAGTCCAAAAGGAGTGGTCGGTTACCCTCTCCTCTGCGACAGTAAAGAAATCTCGAAACGCACTGGATATAGAAAGCTGAAATTTGGTACGCAGGTAGCTAAGGGGGTCTAAAGGGGTGCACGAATGTACTTCTACCCCGGAAATCCTGCAGAATGAAGTGCTGAAAATAAATTAGTGGCATACCTCCGCAAATAATCAGCCGTTGATTTTTCAATGCCAGAAGACGGTTGAGGACAGTGCATAGGGATCGGTAACGGATCAGGTAGTAGCAGGAAAGGTCTTAACTGTTTGTCCATCTGCTTTCGAGCATAGCAACGATATCTGGGTGAATTTACTTGAACAATGTTGACCTATTAAACAAAACTGAAGTAACAATAATAATTTAAAATATTAGCATCCATCCTTCTGGCGTTGATCCGTCTTTTCGCTGCTGGCTCCTCCAGTTGTAGCCATTTTCTGCGGTCGTCGGATTGCGTTGCATTCCTCCTTATTGGGATCACCAATTTGGTGGCAGCTGAAGTGATGTGAGAGAGGAGGAAAAGGAAAGGGAGCAATCGCCCTAGGCGTGCTAGAGGACTCATCAGTAGGATTATCTAGCAGGTCCTACTAGACACTGGGATGTCAGAAAACGGTTGAGGCGATGTATAGGGATCGGTGACGGATCAGATCCGAGCGTATGTGATACTATGCGTAAATTGGAGGTATTCGCCACTGCAAGAATTATTTTAAAAATACCCAGGAATGCCAATCGGCTACAGCTACACTGAGAATCCTAAAAAGCTGTCCGGCTATTTATAGTCGGAGTAGACCCGACTTCTTTGCTTTTGGTACTGTAGCATGAATATCTATGGAACTTTTTCATATCAATTCGATTGATTGTCAAAGGCTGGGATCACATAATAAATTCGTTTGAAATTCTCGCAAGTGCTGACGCCTTCAGCCCGTCTGCAGCGGCTTTGTTTCTGAAAGCAGTTATTGGATATTCTACCCCGATTTCTGATTATCGAGTGGATCGTCGTTTGTTTGTCGGAAGGGATAAAAGCGTCAGTGATCCGTTGTCACGATCAAAGATCGAGTTCATCGTGCTTCCGCTTTCGGTATTGAAAGCTTTTCCGTGAAGGATAGGAACCTAAGAACTTAAGCGTCGAATATTAAATACCACCGTTTGCTCTGTACATGATTACCAGGGATTTTGGATTAAAATTTGTGCTCGTCATTCCATCGACTGTTAACATTGAAACCTCATTAACGTTAAATTACAGTGTTCTAAATCTGACTATAAAGTGGAATTTATTTCCAAAATTATTATACACGAAACCCAAAAGCATGGTGCACAAATAAATCATACGACGTTATTTATCATGTGATGTCATTGTAATTATAATTCTATGTAAAGCAGACCATTATGTTATAATTGAAATGTTTCACTTGCACGCGCGGGAATCGTTAAACATCCAAAATTTAAATGTAATAATGTCATTCATAATATTAACAATATTGTTCGCCAGTGCGGTCTTCGCAGTGAGGAACGCGTGAAGTTAATTGAATATTTACAATCATATCAATATTAATGGTTATCGTTATCAGATTGCGGATTTCATGCACGTATAGATAAAAAGTGTTTAAGAATATCAACAATCTAATTGTATTTGCCCCTGTGTTTTACCACGCTTATATTAGCTCGCCGAATTGTCGTTGTTGTTGTTGTTATGCGTCAAATCTTGTAATCGAATTTTAAACCACTTCCCGATGAGCTAGAGACTTGAAACTTGAAACATAGCTGAGAACTGGATGACAATGCAATATTAAAAAACAAATTTAAACAGAAACTGTGCGTTCAAGAGAAAAAAGAATTTTAATATTAACCGTCACACCTCGTCGCGTGTAGTACGTGATCGCGTTCAGCGATCCCCACTCCGCGCGCCAGCGCTCCCTACTCCACTACGCGTTCCCACTCCGACTCATCCCCACTCCACTAACCCATTTCGTAATTCAAAAATTTAATATAATTGCAATGGTCGAACTCATCGTACAGCTATCAATGAATTCGCTATCACACAATCGAGCTTCGTGGCCCCTGCGGCGTTGCACAATGGGACCTTTCGTCCAAATCGGAGACAAAATCAAAGAACTTTCGATAGAAATGAGGTAGAGTGATGAAATTTTTTTAAAATTAAAGCTGAAACATTACAGAATATGGGAAAAATAGGGAGATTATGGTAAGAATGTTTTTCAACGTTGAGAAAATTTCAAGAAAATTGTGCTTTTTCCATACCACGCGCGGAAAAATTTTTTTTTGAACATTCTGTACTTCATTTCCCGTAGATGTTTTCACGCTGATTTCAAATCTGGTCTCAAAATTTTTCTACGACCTCAGGATATTGCAAAATCGATTTCTTGAAATTCTATCATGTTTAACGAATTTTCTCAACGTTAAAAAACTTTCTTACCACAATCTCCCTATTTTTCCCATATTTTGCAACGTTTCAGCTTTAATTTAATAAACATTTCATCGCTCTACCTCATTTCTATCGAAAGTTCTTTGATTTTGTCTCCGATTTGGACGCAAGGTCCCACTGTGCGTTGCCCCGCAGCGGAGGGGACATTTGTTTTGCATCCAACGTGTAACACGTCCTTGCGTCCATCGAATATTTACTGTAATAACATGTACGAGAATGAAGACGGATGGTTAAAGTAGCAGACTAGATATAGCATGTTGAGTTTTCTGAAGCAAGCCCTTGTGTTTAGGTGAAAGGTAATTAAACGTAATCTCACTGCAGTCTTTGTAGCTCATCATACTTAATTCGGCCGATCCGGGAACATCGTAAGTACTATCGATACCTAATCCATTCGCGGAGCTTTGTGAACGCTAACAAGGCGCCGACAATGGAACGGAGAACGACTGCAAACACTTGCCGCTTTGTTGAGCGTTTATCCGGCGACAACGAAGGAGGAACGGCAGGAACGGGGTCGCCAAGAGTCAGAATAATCGAAAGCGACAAATACAATTAATTAAGCTCGATTGCACGTCGCTGCGTTAAGTAACATTGCCTAATGAGAGAAATCATTAGAGAGCCCGAGGAAACAAAGGTGGGACACACTTAGCCTCTCGCTCCGGCGAATTTACGCTCCCTCCCCCCCATTCTCATCCCCATTCTCCAAACCCCCACCCCATCCCCCGTCTTTCTCTTCGTTTAAGACAGAAGGCATTCATCCTCGTTTAATTGCAACCTCTCGGCGACTCGAAGAATTTCACCGCAAGAACCGATAGAATTTCTGACGCGTGTAATTTGCGGAGTAAGCCGAGCCTCGAATGTAGCACTCGTAATAATTGTATGAGCTGGAGTGCTATTTAGTTATAATGGCTACGATCGCGATTGGGAATCGAGGGGTTAATAGCAGTGAATTCGTTAGCGTGCAATTTCCGGCATCATTTCCGCGGAACGCTGCTTTTATAATAAAAGCGTTACAATATCGGGTGACCTATCATTGTTACAAAGTCAATAATTTCGCGTTTGCTTGTAATCATTGTAGTTCACGGACGGATAGCAGCTTTTACATTCGTTACCAGTACACTGCGGATTTCTGGCGTTTATGGCAGAAAGGCGTAGACTATTCTACTCCATTGATTGAAATTATTGCAAAAGGAAATAAATGTCTATGTAGATCCTGTATCTTAAAGGTTAGTTATCGGTATCGATTTTACAAATACATACACAGAACTCTGAAGGATCGTTTCATTTTTATAGTCAATACGACATCGCGGGTTCGTTAGAGTCGTAATTAAATTTCTTCGCATTTCCGATGAACCTATTCACACCAATGTATTTACGTACCCTTCGAAAGCGGAGTAAACTACAATATCTCTGTTGTTCGATTAATTATGAGCAGGTACTATGCCCGGGCATGAACCATCTAGAAGCGGAATTGCACATATATTATTCAGAGGATACGGAGAAATAGTTCAGGGTAGCAAATGGTTGACGCATGGACTTAAGATGCAAAGCAAACTTGTTTGATTAAAGTTTAATCCGCGCGTTCCAAGTTTATGGTGTAGAACTTGCACTTGTAAAAAACGTAAATCCATGATTAACATTGCTGCAGATAGAATTATGGGTGTGTTAATCTACGACCGAGTAAAACCCACAATAAATACCAGTGTTGTACACACAGGACGAGGAACATAAGGCTTCTACCGGAAATATCTTCGTTGCTTTCAGTAATACGAGAAATTGTTTCCGGAAGAAAATGTTTGGTTGCATATTTTAAAATCATTGTCGTTCTTTTAAAAATGAAACGACCAAGACAAATTCAACCATGTGGAATATGTTGACCTTCAAACGAGCTTCGAAGGAGTTATTCTTCAAAAAGCATAATTTAGCGTACGAAGACCATGTACATGCTTCCTGTACTCTACTAGGGTGCCGTTGATGTAAACACTGAAGCATTGTTTCAAGTTTGTGGTGTAGAACTTGCACTTGTAAAAAACGTAAATCCATGATTAACATTGCTGCAGACAGAATTATGGGTGTGTAAATCTACGACCGAGTAAAACCCACAATAAATACCAGTGTTGTACACACAGGACAAGGAACATAAGGCTTCTACCGGAAATATCTTCGTTGCTTTCAGTAATACGAGAAATTGTTTCCGGAAGAAAATGTTTGGTTGCATATTTCAAAATCATTGTCGTTCTTTTAAAAATGAAACGACCAAGACAAATTCAACCATGTGGAATATGTTGACCTTCAAACGAGCTTCGAAGGAGTTATTCTTCAAAAAGCATAATTTAGCGTACGAAGACCATGTACATGCTTTCTACTAGGGTGCCGTTGATGTAAACACACAAGCATTGTAGAAAAGCAATTGCTTACAAACTGTCTCAAGTTATTTCCGTCGATCTCGATCCTACATGTACGATACTGAGTAATCCTTCGACTCTCTTGCATTTTCCAGAGTTTAGGCAAACTTACAAGGGAAGGACCCCAAGTGTCCGACTTCGATTTTGATAATCTTTTGTGAGAGGATGGTATATGGATCCCTAATGATGTCTGCAAAATATTAGCTGTAGTTACTCAATAGTTACAAAGATATAAACAATTAAAATTCATACCTTGTTTGATACGAATAGTATCAAACTATAATCGTTCATATCTTTGAAACTATTGAGTAACTACACCTAATATCTTGCAGACATCATTAGGGATCCATATACCATCGTCTCACAAAAGATTATCAAAATCGAAGTCGGACATTTGAGGTACTTCCCTTGTTACTAGAGTGTATACAGTTTACAATTTTTTATAATTCTACCAAACGACCTGATTTTTTATAATCAATTAGAAGCATTGGTTCCGAATGGATATGCATACGAGATTTTCCGAAAATTATAATGTACAAGGTGACATGCAAAAATAAAAAAAGACATTTCTTAAAACTATTTTTGTATGTATACCCTTGTAAATTATAATTATGTGAAAAATCTTTTCCGCACATCATTTCGTAAACCAATGCTTCTGATTGTTCATAAAAAATCAGGTTGTTTGGTACAATGATAAAAAAGTTATTCTATTTCGAAGGGCGTACGAATACTTTCGTACACACACTGTATAACGACATAAAAATTCATGGTTAAGTATGGGCAAATAACTCCGTTAAATAAGTTGGTTTAAAGTAGAGCATGACGTAAGAGAGCCATCTAATATCACTAGTGCAGCAATCGTTATTTTTACAAAAGGTTATCAAGGGTGAGAGCTCCACAAGAATAGAAAGTACTGAACCTATACGCTCAATCTGACCCGTTGTAGCGAACCGATACTCCTGAAAGTGACCGGCTATCGAGAGAACGAGAAGAAGTCGGAAAGCGTCGGATAGGCAGGATCGTTAAATCCTTTAACTCATAGACGACTTAGCCATCCTCGAAGGTAGAAGAGATAGTGGCCATTCAACGGGCTGAATTAACTCTTGGCCCAGACTGTTTCGAGGTTCGTAGACGTGGCCTTTTATACGGAGAGAGCACCGTTGGGGGTGACATTTCCCATTAAACTTTCCCCGATCTCGTCACCTCGTCATCGTAATTTTACGTTCCCGGATTACTTTAATCCCCGACGCGCCGATTGCATGTCCGACTCGAGTCTTAACATCGGAAGTTGAGGCTGCGAATGATTTCTGACAAGCATTGGACGATGCTTTTCGGCCTCGCCAGTTCATTTTCGCGTGAATGCTAGAATCCCACTGGCTGATCAAATTTATTAAAGCCTAGCGTTATGTACAGGGTGCGGCATTTATCCTGGAATATCTCGAAAACTATATTCCGGAGAAAGAAATATTTCCAATCAAAAGTTTAAGTCATAGAGGGGCTGATGCAGCAGTTATAGCCATTTTAAATTTTCATCATGATTTCAACATCATTCCAAGGTCAACTTCATTTTTTCAAATGGAATGTCCTATTTTTTAGAACGTAGATCGACAGAGTATCAAATTCTGAGTATAAAAGTGTTGACCTTCATATGTCCTAAATCTAATAGTTAACGAGATATTATCGAAACAATTTTCCTTTTTTTTTTGAACCACATCTCGTTAACTATTAGGTTTAGGACATACGAAGGTCAACACTTTTATACTCAGAATTTGATACTCTATCGATCTACGGTATAAAAAATAGGACATTCCATTTGAAAAAATAAAGTTGACCTTGGAATGACCTTGAAAACATGATGAAAATTTAAAACGGATATGGACTTCGATTTGTCTGTACGGCTAGATGAATTAGTTTAGCAAATGACGTCTAAAAAATATGTTGAAAAAATGCATTTGTCGGAATTGTGAAAAACAATAGTAAAAATTGATTTTTACGACATTTCTAGCTAGGCCAATAAAATTTAAAAGATGTGTTTGGTCAACTTGTATAAATTATATACGCTCCGAAAATTTCATTGATATTGGTTTAATTGGTTTACGAGTTATGACCGATCAAAATTGGTAAAAATTGCAATGTTTCAAGACTCTCGGCCTTTTTACCACTTTTGATCGTTTATAACTCATAAACCAATTAACCAATTTCAATGAAATTTTCGGAGCGTGTATAATCTTTACGAGTTTAAATTTTCGTTATTGGCCCGGCTAAAAAAGTCGTAAAAATCAATTTTTACTATTGTTTTTCACAATTCCGACCAAATGCAGTTTTTTCAACAGATCTTTTAGACGTCGTTTACTAAACTAATTCTTCTAGCCTTACAGAGAAATTGAAGTCATTTGGTCTATCCATGAAAAAGTTATTGTGATTTAAAGTGTGTGCGATCAGTTTTGCTCCTAACTGTAGAGTCGGAATACTCTTATGTGAAAAAGTCCTTAACAAAAGTAAAATGAAACTTTAGAAGGTTAGCAGAAAAAGACAGGTCCTGAAACTGGACTTCCGAGCAAAAACCAAAATTGAACTTCGGTAGAGAGTTGCGGTTGGCGTGAGTCCAATAGAGAAAATCATCCTATCAACTTTGAAGTAGCGAGAAATACCCTTCTGTAAGAGGGACAGATGGAGTTAACGGAAGAAATGGAATGAGACTGAAAACATTGGGGCAATTCGAGCATGTGTCAATCATTTGGTACATTCAGTTTGCTTACATATTACATTTCTGGTACTCAAGGTCACCCGAAGGTCATAACATCGACAACCATGTCCAAATGCATTTTTCCAGTGTCTACAAGATGAAATAAACAAATTGTTGTGTCCGTTGTTTACTTTAAGGGAGAAATAAAAACAAAATTTACAAATATAAGTAAGTGCCTATAAATCGCGAACCAGAAGAGACATCGAAAAATGGTTGAAGCAAAAGTTACATCGTATCTTGGTGCCCGTAGAATCTGTCCAATCAATTTTTGGAAAAAATCATTTTTTCGAAAATAAAAATGTTGAAAATACTTCTTTCAAAAAAACACTCTCACAGATTTACGGGCCCGAATATACGATATAACTTCTACATCAACGATATTTTGCTATCTTTTATGGTTTGTGATACATCACAAGCCCAGTTACATCACAGGCACGTACCTAAAAGGGTGGAAGGGTGCATTTCTCCCCTAAAGGAGAAAACCAGCTAAATTCTTGGGTAGGTTTAATGGGCACTTGTGCAAGGTCTCGTCAAAATCGGCGTCTATCGCGGAACCTCCCTTGTAAGTGAATTTTCCAGTGGTAGCTTCGAGAAGACCTCCCGTAGCACAATCTAATCATTTCTTGCTTCACAATTCTTCTTGACGTCGAACGTTCATTCATCTAAATAACCTGATGAAACTAATTCAAGCATACGAAGGCTAATTACAAAGTAAAAGCTGGAAACTGTTACGGGTGGTGGAGGGTTACCAGGGAAGAGTATAAACGTTTCAGACGAGCAACAAACGACATTAAATTCTATCGCATGCTGAGGAGTAGACGGAGTCTGGGCTCACTTTACGCAGTCTCCATTAGGTGGACGTGTGAACTTCCGGTCGGCGCGAGGCCGTCGCATATCAGGGCCGACGTAAAAATTTAATTAACCGTAAGAATGGAATCGAAGGTTGACCGTAACGGGGCCGTCTCGAACTGTTGGCAAGAATCCAGCCGCGAAAATCGCCTTAAGTCGGCGACTGGCTTGGGAGGAGCGGCAGGAAAAGGCAGCAGGAAGAAGGGAAGAACAAGGGGCGAGCGTACGGTTTTTAACGTTGAGGTAGGACAGGGTCTAAGCTTTCCACGACCAGGTCCTTGCTCCCCTCGCCCCATAGTGTTGGTCGTCCTTTTTGTTCCTGTAAGGTCTCGCGGCAGAGACTCCGGTTTCTGGAGAAAAGGGAGCTGCTTGGAGAAAGAGGTGGGCCAATAAGAACCACCCCCGTGATTTAGTGCACCGCTGCACTGCGCTTCTTACGGCTAGGGTGGAGACGCTAAGATAGAGACGGAAAGAGGGCAAGAGGAACAGCGTCGGACGATTTTAAACGGGGATGATAGCTATCCTATATTTTCACTTTTTTTCCGCCGCAGTCGATGGGGAAAGTCAGCAATTGGAAGTGTATTAACAACCCTTTGTGAACGAGTACCCACCGTTAAATGACCGGCATCAGCTTGTTGCTCTTGCCGTTGACGGCTGTTTTCACGGCAAGCAGATCATTCTTTCTTTTGTGCTGGAACCTCCAATACTTCTCGCCGTTTTAACACGCTGACTCTGTTCGTCCCATGCTCTGGCGAATCGACACAGTTCTAATGAATCGATATGACGGGGAGGTTGTCACTTGGCTTTGTGAATTTAATTTTGGCTGAAATTAGGGAAAAGGATCCTCCAGACTTCAATAACCTTGAAATATGTTGTCGAGACATCTCTCTCTAAATTTCTAGACATTCTTCTTGTAACATGCAAATTTTTAAATAATAATATATTGGGTATAGGAATAAGTATAAACAATTCCCATAGCGTGAAAACGTTTTCCAACAGCAGGTCGATCGACGTTTAATTCAATGGACAGTTCTGCAAGTGTTTCACATGGATTTCCATCAAGTAATGCCGGGAAATCTGTATCTTCGAAATTTTTGCCGCAGCATCGCAATCTTCGCGCTTACGTCGAAATCTTGTATTTGTTGGAGCATCGTCCCCGTAAATATATAATAAATATATAACACTTTTCTTTAAAACAAAATAATGCAACATGACTTCCCGCAAATGCTGCTTACTTGCAACAAAAGTCGGCGTTTTTCACGCGAAAAATTGACTGCTGTTCACGCTCGAAACAATTCCCACTAACTGCGTTTTGAAGCTTAGACATAAACCTTTTAAAAACATGTACTACGTTCCATCAAATACGCGATCGGTACTTAAGTATAACGACATCTCCAAAAGTGCGGAAACTTATTCCCATACCCAATATTTTATATGTTATTGGGTCATTCCATGCCGAATCGATCACTTTTTGCAGGCACCATCGTCGATTTTGTTCTAAATGAAATATGTTGTAGTCCATGTGAAATTAGGGGGGGTTTAAGTCATCATTGTGCCGGTTTCGCATTTTTTTAAAAATGGCAGGCCTTCAAACTTTTCAATTTTTGATCATTTTGGCGAAAACGGGCCTCGCTTACGAATTTTTATCTCGGGAACTGTTTCTCCGATTGAGCTACATTTTTTTTTGTTTTATTCGGGAAGGATTGGGCTATTACAAAATAATTTTTTCAACCTCGAAAATCAACTTTATAATGTCGAAAAAAGGAAACAAATTCTTTTTTAACGTTTTTTTCGATGAGGGGCCGGAGTGATTTCAATTTTGAAAAAAATATGGTTATATTCCTTGAAGTTTTCCCTTTAAAATGAGCCCCTGAAAAAGATGAAGCCACAAAAATTAGCGTCACAATGAGCTGGCAAAGGACGCCGTGTACCCCCGTTTCAGGTAGAGACGAGTCGAGCGCACGGCTATTATGGTCCGTTGTCTATATCGCTCTGGTCTCAAGAAAATACCAAAATTATTTTGTAATAGCCCAATCCTTTCCGAATAAAACAAAAAAAAATGTAGCCCAATCGGACAAACAGTTCCCGAGATAAAAATTCGTAAGCGAGGCCCGTTTTCGCCTTTGCAAAAATTGAAAACTTTGTGAAGGCCTGCCATTTCTAAAAAAATTCGAAACCGGCAAAATGATGACTTAAACCCCCCCTAATTTCACATGGACTACAACATATTTCATTTACAACAAAATCGACGATGGTGCCTGCAAAAAGTGATCGAATCGTCATGGAATGACCCTATTATTATATAATTTATATAAAAATTTAGAGAGATGCATTCCGTTCCTGAGATTATTTGAAGCAACATTTCCTTCTGCAAAAATAGCGTCCACGGCTTTGTTAAGGAGTTATTAACGAAAAACACGACTGTGCCAACACGCGTCTAGGTCGCGCTCTGATTGGTCCGTGTTTATCCGTTAATAACTCGTTAACGAAGCGGCGGACGCCATTTTTGCAAAGGAAAATGTTGCTTCGAATGATGAGTTGAAGGAATTTTGAGACACAAATTGGGAATTTTGAGGATTTTGTACCCGGTGCGATTAGTATCAATTGAGAGTTTCGACAATAACAAATTGCTCAGATTGCTTAGTCACTTTTAGTGTTTCGTAAACCTAATTATCATTAGCAGACAAGCGAATTTGTTTCACCATTACGAATGAAGCCATAGAGTCTGTGACATGGGTAAGCAGTGAGTGGTTCACAGCGAACGACAAAATTCGTTGAAATGCTGTACGATAAAATTCACATGTCAATCGATTTTTATTTATTTAATTCAGTGAACTGTCGAAACATCCGACAAACTCGCTCCGTCTACAGTAAGCCCCATTTTGTTGGCAATCCTAGAGATGGAAAATACGTGGATGTATTATGCAAGTCAGTTCCATGAGAGTACAGTCGATTTTACGCTCATTTTATCTCTTCCACCATCATTTTTCATGCGGACCATCGAAGGATACGCATTAGAGAGTTCTCAGTGGAATAATATGCAATGCAAATTTTTTCGAAAATTGAATATGCAGACATTTTTTTAGAAGTAAAATACATATATTGTATGGAATTGCATTCGAAAATATAATGGCTGGATAAAGGGGTGAAAAGTGTCTCTAAACCAAAATGAATTTGCAATAGGCCATTCTTGTCTAAAGAAAATACTTCGACAAATACAGTACATGGTGACAAATGCAGTTTTTAAATTTTCAATATAGATCCCTATTAAAAAATTGGGCTGCTCTATACTTTACCGTACTCAAAATTTGTGCCTTTCTCCTACGAATTATGATGTATTTGGTATTTAATCCTGCAGATTTGTACCCGGCGCGGATGTAGATCGAAGTTTCGAACCTCTAGGATCAATAGTTGAGGAGTTATGCTTGCTTAAAGTTGAGCAACCTGCAGTGTTTTTGACAGGCCCTAACCTGTCAAAAAGTGCTCAACTTTAAGCGACCATAGCTCCTAAACTATTGTTCCTAGAGAATCGAAACCAAATACATCATAATTCGTAGGAGAAAGGTACTAATTTTGAGTCCGGTAAAGTAAAGTTTACCCAAAAAATTGTATAAAGTTTAACAATTTCACCACGATTCTGAGCAATCTCAATTTCTCCAAAAAATGTTTTCACGTCAGCTAGTAAACTAGTCATACTAACATCTCGATAAAATTCAAGTCGGTTGGTCCAATAAAACTTCATAATACGTCCAATAAATCATCGCCTAATTAATGCATACGAAATATTAAACGATTAAATAATTAATACAGTAGGAATGTTAAACATCTCCTTTGCAATCAAGGGTTAAAACAGATTGAATCTAATTCCAGTGAAATGTTAACAACTTCCTTAAGTATCGCATTCATTATGAGCAAAGGGAAATATTGCCGCTACAAAGACAACTTCGCAGAAGAGCGTTAACAGAAGGTTAACGCGAACTCGTGATGACCCTCTACTAAATCGTATTTCTTTTTTTTTTTTTGTACTTTCAGGTGGAAGCGATGACACATAATTTGCCGGAAATTTGTCTCTCCGCAAAAGCGTTAAGAGGAAGGGCGTTAATTTTCATTTGCATAGAGGGAGAATAAATTTGAAGTTCACGAGAAATGTAGCGGGTGGACATTAAATTCATAAGAATTTTAATGTACAGCATAAGCACTGGATCAGCGGTAATCCTGAACCTTTCGCAACAGGAGAGACTGTATTCCCCTAATATTATACTTCACATTTAACTGGGAGGAGACGCGCTCAGCTGAAAATTGCAATATACATCGTTTTACAACAAACAACGTAATCTTCTTTGCGCCGACGACAATTTATTAAACTCGTTGAGAAAAGTAACGTCGGGCTTATCTCTCGTAACTCATAACGGACTTTCGTCGTTGAACATTTCTTTTTTGGTCTTCGTATTAATGAAATTTATTGACGTCCCACTTTCTATGGATTTTGAACATTCATGGATTAATAGAGAATTGTTACTGCTACTAATACTCGTAAAAAAATCAAGGTTTCAAACGATAGATAATTTTACGTAAGTTTTATATGAATACAGGGTGTCCCACAAATGTTGCGCATGGCGTCGCTTATTACGTATAAGCTTAATTACCTCGCGAGCGCCAATATACGCGGAGGAAATGGTGCGATAATGAGATAAGCTAGAAATATGAGGCACCATACTGTGCTGACAGTTTTGACAGTGATTGTACATTGAATTTTATGTCAACTAAAACACGCTCGGATAGCTGCCATTCCAGATAGGCATCCCCCTATCGTGTAGAAAATCCGAGAATTCCATATTTGATTTATCTAGTTTTTTTTAATGCACAATAAAAAGTTCGTGCATCAATTGCAAGACACAGGAGCTAAATATAAACTTATCAAAGTTTCGATCCTGTAGGCTCAATGGTTCAGGAGTTATGATTGCTTAAAGTTGTGCAATCTCCAGCGTTTTTGACAGGTAAAACACTGCGGATTGCCCAACTTTAAGCAAGCATAACTCATGAACCATTGATCCTACAGGATCGAAACTTCGATTTACAGATCCTCCGGTTACAAATCTACAGGACTACATACCAAATACATCATAATTTGTAGCAGAAAGGTACAAATTTTGAATCCGGTAAGGTAAAGAGCAGCCTAAATTTATACTCTTCATTAATAATTTTAACGTGGTGAAAATAATATATTAATACTCTTAAAGTCTCTGAATATGTCCACTGTTTTAAATTACACTTTCTCATTTTTGTAACAAACGCATAAAGCCCGGGGTCTAGACATTTCCGAGTATTCTGTGGCACGGTACACCGAGAAATAAAATTTGTATTTCATATTTGTACGTCTTCTCTAAAATTGGGCGACGCGCTTTGCTAACAATGCACGAACTAACGAATTACCTAGACCCGGCCCTGGCCTTCACTGGCAAAGTATTTCTTTTTTCTTCCGCGTTAATTCCGCGATTCTGTTTACTGTGTGACCCTTTCTCGTCTTTTTCGCCCGTTGTTCCTCCTGCGAAAAACAGATACAGATACAGAGTGGTAGCCCGAAAGCTGGCCTCGGATCGTTAAAAGTCTCCAATTACCCGGCGGACCCGTGATCCTCTTGCAGGAAGTCCGCCGCCTGCAGCTCGCCCGGCAACCGCGCCACATTTCGCAGCCTCAAACGCAGCTAGCTACCTGTTTAAACTTTCCACTGGTTCCCTTCATCCCTCTTCCTTGACCGAGGCTTGTTTCTCATCGACGAAGATCAGTCTGCTCGAGGTGCTAATTGAATATGAATGAGACCGCCTCGAAAAATCCAGAAGATCCAGTGCTCGACTCCGCTTCGGTAAATAAGGATGTGTAGGAAGTACCGCACATTTGAACTTTGAGTAGATCTCAACATTTTAAGGGAACTCTCTCGGGTCGGAAAAATCGGCTTTCCAGAAAGTATATATACTTTCTATACAGGGTGTTTCAGTTGAAGGGGTCCACCTAATGGCACAAAAAGAATATTTTTGGCATAATTTAAATGGTACCGAACGAGGAATATCGTAGAAGAACAATATTTTTGTCCGGTTATTTTTTCATAGTTTTTTCAAGGTCATCGTTAGTTTTTTATCGGGAAAACTTGTTTTCTTTATTCTATCTTGTTAATGACTTAAGCATATTCAAATGTATTTTTTCAACAGCTATAAGATGGAATAATAAAAGAAGTTTCCCCGATAAAAAAATAACGATGACCATGAAAAAACTGAAAAATAACCGGACAAAAGAAATTGTTCTTCTATGATGTTCCTCCTTCGATACCATTTGAATTATGCCATAATTATCTTTTGTGTCATTGAAGATAAAGGAGATATTTAGGTGGCCTCCTTCAGCTGAGACACCCTGTATATATTGTCATTTTTTCAAAGAACATCGATTAACATAGTATAGCAATGTTTTTGTTATTGAATAAATTGTTCAATTTATTTGCCGAATAATCGACTCCTCAACTTCTACACAGGGGTTGGTTTTCGATATGGGCGAGTTCAGTTTTTCCACGCTTTTTATTTATTTGCCCAATCTGTGTAAAAAACTCATCCATTACATCCCAAGCAAAAAATTCGAGCACTTTTAGTTTTGGAAATCATGGGACCATGGATAGGGTGATAAAAAGGGTACGAAACTTTTAGGGTAGATATTACCTATTTATTAAATGGATGTTAAAAGTCCCAGTGAACATGGTTTAAAAAGTTGACCTTTTCGAAAGTTATGAATAATTTTTCTTTCTCGTCAAAGCACGTGGCCTGATTGGCTTATCTACCCTCTTCACACATCACAAGTTTCAAAGCCACATATAATAAATAATAATTATAAAGAGGAGAATAAAAGAATTTAATTTATTGATCTACGAATATTCACAAGTGCTTTAATTATTATAATTGGCGAGTACTACCCATTGTAAAAATGTCGAACCCATTTGCATCTACACGGTGGTTCATTAAAAATAATCACTTAAATATCTGTCTAAGTTGCGATGGTGTAAAAAATATTTTCTAGTATACATAGAACCTGCATGATATAAATTCATTAATAATCATAATCATAAATCTATGTATCTTCTTATTAGTGCAATTTGCCTAAGTTAACAAGTATTTTTTAAATGCAAGCCTGGCCATACTGGATTTTAATTATGGATATTATTTATTTTTTTTTTTTAATTATGGATATTGATTATGAATATATGGATTTGACTTGATTTTTAATATGAAGTATTGTTGTTCGAAAATTGCAAATACATATTCGACGACATTACTCGTCATATGAATAATAAATATATATTTTGTACCATGAGAGACTTTTATAATTTCAGCACTACTATACCATAAGTGTACATTTTTTACATGTGTTAACTGATATTAAAATGCATTTAGAAATTGACCTTTAACTACCAAAATTACAGTGCAATATGAAATTCATTTCAATCCATCACAACTGAAAAAGAAATTTACCACCCTCTGGTCACCGTTGTGGACCACCCTTTACGTCATGCAGACTTCCAACCGTTTTAATGTATAGTTCCCAATACTTAACTTTAAAATATGGAGTTGTCATGAATAAAATCCATCTATCCCGCGATAAAACTTAAACGTCAATTTTCTGAGGAAACTTTAAGATGCTCTAAGAGGTTTCCTTAAAACTTCTAGCCGACTGAATATAATACGGTAGAGTTTACAAAATTCGGCTTTGAATTGCAAAGTGAACGTCTATATTATAGCATATCTTCTATGTCTCCCACTCTACCCTACCCCTTCTACGTCACAATGTCACGTGACTGTGAGGCCCCCTCTACTTAAGAACTTACAAATCGAAAACCACAAGAGATGTCAAAAAATGGTTGAAGCAAAAATTATATCGTATCTTAGGGCCCATAAGTCTGTGCGAAAATTTGTTTGAAAAAAAGCATTTTCGAAATGTTTATTTTCAAAAAAATAATTTTTTCAAAAAATTTACTGGACAGATTTGTGGGTCGCAGGATACAATGTAACTTTTGCTTCAACCATTTTTTGATATCTCTCGTGGTTTTCGAGTTATAGGCTCTTAGGTGAAATAATATAAGGGTTGATTTCTCCCTTAAAGTACTCAAAAGGCACCAACGACATACGGCTGAATTGTTAGGTCAAAATTGGCATGCATCAGTACCATGGTTCCCTTTTCAGTTTAAAATACTAGGTTGGCAAGAAAGTAATTTCGGTATTTTAAATAAAACTGACTTTTATTATTCAAGCAATGAACTATAATAAATAATGTAATGAGAGTATTTCGCGGATCTTTATGCAAAATAAAAATTTGGTGCACTAATTTTAAGGACGGGCCAGATAAAAAATTCTCTCATCCCTTAATAATTTGAATACGTTGAAAATAGTAAATTCATGTTTCTAAATTCTCTTAATCTTTATTCTGTATTAAATTGTACCTACCCATTTTTACCATAATTGCATAAAATTATGAAGTGAGATGGCGAAAGACCATCGGACAAAATGGAAAATATTTTATCGATTAAAGTTCATTGTTTGAATAAAAAATTTAGTTTTTTGCCAACCCAATATTTAGAGACGTTTTTCCTGTTCGTAAGAATTCTTCCTTTCACGGCAGCAATAATTTAATTTCGAATATTTTTAGGGTAGCTTAAATATCTCATCCGAAAATGTGGCTTCAAGCTAGCGAGCATCGCAGTGAAAGGGCCAATAGCGAAAGAACGAAGCATGGGGGATGCAAAGCAACAATCTATTGTCACCTTGGAATTATTGATTAGAAGGGAGAGTTACACGCGAATATAAAGTACATCTGTGGCGGAGTCCACGCGCGTTGCTAGTAGACAAGCAGACATGCAGTCTAAACTGAAGTAGTAATATAGGCCGTGCAATATATCCGTGTCAAGTTGACCAATGCCCTGTCCAACCCACCATACATCAACTGCTGTATTGTGGCCACTTCGGATTATCCCGGCTTTGAAACGGGTACGATTTCAAATTTCCACACCGAGTTTTGCCACGTATCAGCGCTTCAAACGTTCTGGTACGCGCGAATCCCTCTGCACCTTTCATTCGGACATGCCAGATTTGTCCAGCAATCCAGAGGGTTGACCACTTTTTTTTCCACGTGGATCAAATTTCAGCTTCTATGAATAAAATGGAACATCTGAAAGCGGTTCATCTGCCCGGCGTACCGTTTCCGAAATGGTCGAAAGGATTCGTCCAAGGTGACATACCTATTGGATTACTCGCGCAAAGCGAGAATAACGAAAAAGACGATGTCGACCTTGAAAAAACGAAGAAGAAGGAGCCAAAATTAATCTTTTCATCCAACAATTTTAATAATCTGGGAATTACACGTTCCAGTCATTTATTTTTTAAGGAGACTCATTGGTAAAGATTCATGGCAATAAATGATCAGTAGATCGCAGATCTACAATGCATTTATGTGTGACTTATGAAAATATTTTAAAAAGATTTTTATTTGTTTTAGATCTACAAAGGCTGTTCCCATTAAAAACACGATTTTATTTAATTCCACTTTCTTAAAATTTGTCTACAAAAATTGTCTAGTCATCAGATTAAAACTTGTCTCTCCACTCTACCCCCCCCTCCTTCTACGTTGTGCATGTGTCACAATGTCACGTGACTATTCCGGTATTGCCAGAGAGAGGGTAACTTATTTCCCTCATCACGCAATTCAACCCCCAGTGATAGGGACAGAATTGTGACGGTTACGGTAGAGATGTTTTCACAGTTACGGAGAGAATGCTGTATTTTGGAAACTAATGCCGAGCGACGATAAAATGTATAGAGAGAACTTGTTCAGGATGATCACGTTTACAACATACATCAAGATTTCTTTTAATTTCTTTCTTTCATCCCTTTCTTTTTGTTGTTTAACACTAAACCTACCACGAGGGGTCAACCGATCAATTCTAGATTTTTTATTTGACAATTATTACTTAAAAGAATATATTTTTTGACTCCAGTATACAGGGTGAGTCACCTAACGTCGCCACCTCAAATATCTTTGTTGTTTTTAAAGATACGTCCAATGCCTGAAGGACAAAGTTGAATGGTTCAGTGGGGCTCACATGATACCAAAAATTATTTTTCTTCCATGTGATTTTTTTTTAGAGATATCAAGGTAGAGGATTTTTCAGAGATATCAATCTTTTTAAATGGAAGCACCCTTTTTTAAACGCCTACAGTGATAGTCCCTTTCATTAGGAATTCAGTGACCATAATTACTAGACTGCGGATTTTATGCATTTATGACAAAAATCGGTGTATGTAATTTAAAACAGTAAAAACATTAAGACAATTTAACAACGCCCATATGTTATTCCCGATTTATTAAAATTGTTGCAAATAGAAAGAAAGTTTTATATGGCTTCAGTGTCTTGCAATTGATGAAGACAATTTTTATTTTGCACAAAGATCCGCAGTCTAATAATATAATTACCCATGCACGTATAAACTTTCTAAGTAGCTCCTAGTCCATATAACAGACACAGAACATTATTATTTTGCATTAACCATTAAAAATTCGCAGTCTACTCGTTAATCACTGACTAATTTTCGAAACTCCTTATTTGTAGGCTTCATACTTATGCTGTAAAAACAACAAAGATATTTGAGGTGGCAACGTTAGGTGACTCACCCTGTATTTTATAGTAAAAATCGCGCAAAATATAAATAAATTTAATCTAGTTTGATCATTTTTGATGTGTGGTAGGTTCAGTGTTAAAGTGGAGAGAGATTTGACAGCTAAAAGCAGGGAACTTGGGACAGATCCAAAGGTCACGTCCTTGCTCATAGATCATTAGACTCTTTCATGAATATTTGCCATAATTATTAATGCCACGCCATGAACGCCGCTGCTAATACACATTAGGATCTGCTCAAGATCAAATAGGACCTGGCGCAGTGATTGGCTTCCTCTTCGGAAAAGCTCCATAACTTCTAGCTAGACATCAGATCGGCCATTAAGACGACCGCTCGTCAGCCTGATCCACCGAGACTTTCAATCAACCTTTTCACCGGGGCCGGCAATAATTCAGTCCGATCACGTGCAACGAGTTCATTTACTTTTATGAAAGAAACGCTACGGAACCGGCGGCAGGGCGCGGCGCGGCGCGGCATCGTCGAGAAAAGGCCCGCACCGACTCATCCGCAGGTTCCCGGTGCTTATTGCCCTCTCCCCCCGCCCCTCAGAGCTGAATCCGCCAAGGGAAACAATTAAGGGGCCGCACGATCGTGATACACGTTCTCGTTACCGGTGGGAACTCTCCATCGAGGTGTTCGGGAACTGCCATGTGAAACTTTCGTCAATTAACCGGGCGAATCGGGCCACAAAAGGAACAATTGCCAGCTTTCGCGTGACCAATTAGAAAGCCCAATATCACCAAGTGCCGGGGCCCCGGGTTTGTGGCCCGCGATCGATTAATATGGAGCCGTTAACTTTCAATGGGTTATCAAACTCGATGGCATTGGTACATTTCACGGGGCTGAAAGAAAGAGAATTATCGGTCGGAAAAGTTCCGTCGAGTTCGCGATCTCTGTTTGACTTTAAAGCTCCCGCTGCCCGATGAAAGAGCTTCGAACTCATTCACGGACTGTGCAACCGAGGAAAGACCCATCGACTACTTCCGTTTTCATTGCTCGTAAATATTTTGTTGCTCCCTGGACAATGATCGGCTCGCGAATCTCAAGTTTTTAAGGGCAGTTCACCAAACCGCTGGAATCTTCCTGAAAACCTGCTGCTTTAGCTCTTTTGTTTCACAAAGTTCTCGTTTTCATGCATAAAGGAGGGAAAGAGTTGCAATTTATTACTAGCGAAGAGAGCGACGCTTTTGATCATCGTGTTTTGAGAATCGCGGGTCCATTGCACTCATACACTTTGCGTCAGTCACTAAAGTGTAACAGTTACGGTAGAGATCTTTTCATAGTTACAGAGAGATGTTGACGAAATCGTTGGAATTTTCATTCTCACTGTTTACTCATTTCTCCAACTCTGTCAATCAAAAACCAAAAAGTAAAACGTTGTATTTGTCGCATGCCTCAAAGTATTTCTATTTGCGACGTGAGCAAATACAGCAGGACCCCTATAACAAGAGAGATACGTTCCATGTTATAGGGATTTTGCAGTACACAAAACCTACAGCGCAGAAAGTTAGCCCCGAATAAATAAACTTTTCCCAATACAGCAGAGAGTAATACACATTTGAGAATGCCGAACAACTTTATATCATTGCCGACTCCGTATTTTAAGTGATTTAAACGCAATACAGTAAAGCCCCGATCTAAGAAAAACCCTGGGGTCCATGCTGTTTCTTAGATCTTGTGGTTCCACCACGGTCCGTCAATTGAACCACTAAAAACAGTTCAAATTGGAAAAAGCGAATATTGTTTAATGAAAATTTCTTTTCAGACAACTTCAGAAAAGTACTGAATCAGTGTCCAAATTTTATAATCGTTATTCTACTGAATTGCTTTTCTACAGTTATAACAATAGTTGGAAAATCAATTATTTTTTAATGCATGAGAACCATGATGTACATTTGAGAGTGCCGAACCACTTTATATCATTGCCGACTCCGTATTTCAAGTGATTTAAACGCAATACAGTAAAGCCTCGATCTAAGAAAAACCCTGGGGTCCATGCTGTTCCTTAGATCTTGTGGTTCTACCACAGTCTGTCAATTGAACCACTAAAAACAGTTCAAATTGGAAAAAGCGAATATTGTTTAATAAAAATTTCTTTTCAGACAACTTCAGAAAAGTACTGCATCAGTGTCCAAATTTTATAATCGTTATTCTACTGAATTGCTTTTCTACAGTTATAACAATAGTTGGAAAATCAATATTTTTTTAATGTATGAGAACCATGATATACATTTGAGAGTGCCGAACCACTTTATATCATTGCCGACTCCGTATTTCAAGTGATTTAAACGCAATACAGTAAAGCCTCGATCTAAGAAAAACCCTCGGGTCCGTGCTGTTTCTTAGATCTTGTGGTTGTACCACAGTCTGTCAATTGAACCACTAAAAACGGTTCAAATGGGAAAAAGCGAATATTGTTTAATAAAAATATCTTTTCAGACAACTTGAGAAAAATATTAAATCAGTGTCCAAATTTTATAATCGTTATTCTACTGAATTGCTTTTCTACAGTTATAACAATAGTTGGAAAATCAATTATTTTTTAATGCATGAGAACCATGATGTACATTTGAGAGTGCCGAACCACTTTATATCATTGCCGACTCCGTATTTCAAGTGATTTAAACGCAATACAGTAAAGCCTCGATCTAAGAAAAACCCTGGGGTCCATGCTGTTCCTTAGATCTTGTGGTTCTACCACAGTCTGTCAATTGAACCACTAAAAACAGTTCAAATTGGAAAAAGCGAATATTGTTTAATAAAAATTTCTTTTCAGACAACTTCAGAAAAGTACTGCATCAGTGTCCAAATTTTATAATCGTTATTCTACTGAATTGCTTTTCTACAGTTATAACAATAGTTGGAAAATCAATATTTTTTTAATGTATGAGAACCATGATATACATTTGAGAGTGCCGAACCACTTTATATCATTGCCGACTCCGTATTTCAAGTGATTTAAACGCAATACAGTAAAGCCTCGATCTAAGAAAAACCCTCGGGTCCGTGCTGTTTCTTAGATCTTGTGGTTGTACCACAGTCTGTCAATTGAACCACTAAAAACGGTTCAAATGGGAAAAAGCGAATATTGTTTAATAAAAATATCTTTTCAGACAACTTGAGAAAAATATTAAATCAGTGTCCAAATTTTATAATCGTTGTTTTACTGAATTACTATTTAATTGCTTTTCTACAGTTACAAAAATAGTTGTAAAATCAATTTTTTTTAAATGTATGAGAACCATGATGTACAGAAAGTTAGCTCCGAATAAATAAACCTTTTCCAATACAGCAGAACGTAATACACATTTGAGAGTGCCGAATATCATCGCTGAGTCCGCATTTTAAGTGACTTAAACGCAATACAGTAAAGCCTCGATCTAAGAAAAACCCTCGGGTCCGTGCTGTTTCTTAGATCTTGTGGTTCCACCACGATCCGTCACTTAAACCACTAAAAACAGTTCAAATTGGGAAAAGCGAATATTGTTTAATAAAAATTTCTTTTGAGACAACTTGAGAAAAATATTAAATCAGTGTCCAAATTTTATAATCGTTGTTTTACTGAATTACTATTTAATTGCTTTTCTACAGTTACAAAAATAGTTGTAAAATCAATTTTTTTTAGATGTATGAGAACCATGATATACGATTACAAGGGGAAGAACAGAATGAAGCAATTTCAGAGTGCTTTGGAGGGAGCGTCCTACTTTAGCGTTGCACTCTTGCACGGAGCTTTGCTGGGTAGTTAATCTACGAAACAAGTTTTCGAAAGTCGTAGATTAACCGCAAGAACCGCTGAAATTTGTAGCATTTTTAAGAGGTGGAAGAAATGCGAGAAGCTTCTTGGGATTTTGCTGTTAAAAATACATTTCCACGGTCTGGAATAATATAATGACCTGAACAGCTTTATTACAGAAAATTTTAATTGTAATGACTGTTTTAATACTATTTCCACGGGATTCCTCGGTATAGAGACATCGAATCGTGATCTCGAAGAATTCATGGAAACATATGAGAGGGACATCTATTCGAGCAACGATCGGCACTAAATTTAAATTCCACCCGTTACATGCCGACGATATGATCCTGCAGGCGTAGAAGACGTCGATTGAAATGCTGATCGACCGAAATGTCGCGGCCCGACAAGATTTAAGGACCTCTTCACGTTTACGTGGTGGACTCGGGCCGGGTACGAGCCAACTTTCGAAACTTTCGAATTTTATTTACTCACAGCAAATTCCCTGGATCGAATAACAATTACGATGAGCTGCTACCCTACATCAACTCTGTCAACGTTTCGGAAAACACTTTTTCGACGGCACGTTAGTCGATTTACTTTCCTATAAATATCTTATCTCGCAGTGGTTGTTTTTAAATGGTTTTTTTACCACATATATTTTCCTGTTGTATCATGTAGCTCATAAAACAACACATTCACCTTGAACTCCGAAGATGAATCTGTAATTACCTCATTTCATCACAAGGAATTGCAATAGAATTATTGCATTGTGAAAAAACAGCATATTTCAGACAAAGCTTGAAAAGAACAATATCATCGTTTGTTTAATTCTCTATATTTCCAGCTTCACTCGCCGGAGAAGATTATCAGAGCAGTTTCTAATTCAATCTCGGTTTCATAGAATCCGTGGCCTGGAGCGAATCTGGCCGACAGTTGAAATGCCATAATTATCATTATAAGTTAAACTCGCTTTGAATTTTAAGTTGCTTTAGAACGATTATGAAATTGATTTAGAGAAGAGAAGCAAAATCACGACGGATAGGTCTGGCCTCGCTTCATAATCATTTTACATGCCGTTTAACGTTAAAAGTTCCGCTAACTTATATTACAGTGAGCGATCTTTTTAACTGCAACCGAACTCGGAGACAGTTTTAAAGTTCATTTTACTACGATTTTGAACATTTTAATACGAAAATTTGACACAACGACATCGTGAAAAAATTATGACAATGAATTCCCTTCGCCAATCCATCAGGAATTATCCGTCTCGTTTTTCTGATTAAAATGACACCAAACACGATACAATTCCGATCACAATTACGTGTGTAACAGGGGATTAACGTTACGCACTTGACATTTACAGAATTCGTATATCTCTACCATAAATGTGAAGTTCGAAACTTCGCCTAATTATGGTCGTAAATACGTCGTGTTTGGAGTCATTTTAATCAGAAAAACGAGGCGAATACGATGGTAATAATTTGAGTCGTGAAAAAGCGAAAAATAAAAAGTTTTTGATTTAAAATTTTTCATCCGCCACTGTATGTATCACTTCGTGTGGAGACTGAATCGAGGCTTGGTTGAATAACGTCGACAGGAATTTCGCAAAGGATCTGTTGACCGAGTTTTCCCGGTAATTGTCACTACTCTATGAATTCCCTTTGCTAATCCATCAGAAAGGAGCCGATCGACGCGCGGACACATTTACTGAATTACAGCGTCGTGACAGAATGATTCATGAGCGACAATTCCGATCCCGGCCGGCCGAATTGTTAGTTCGTTTGCAAAACTGGCCCGGGTACAATTAGCCCTATCCGCTCGCATGATCCGCCATGATGACGCGCAATTACTTATTGTTGCTAGCCGTATCCCGGGTATAGTATTTGCGGTCTTGTTGCCGAACAAATAATACGTGGCTACGTATATGTGTTAGAAATCAGTCCGCCTACGTTAACTAACGAACTCGCGCTTCGTCGGACCATTCACGATGCCCACGGAATCCTAAATTTTCCAACAATGGCGCGCCTGTGCGTGTAGAAATATATATACATATATATATATATATATATATATATATATATATATGTCCCGCCCGGTAATCTGATTGTTCCCTCGAACGGCGAAATTTAAAGTTAAAGTTAACGTTTACGTATTCCCGAAGGTAATTAGCGGGCCCCGGATCTTCACGCTAATTTCCATTTTCATGGATTACTCCGCAAAAACCGGAATACAAAAGAACTTCATTTGGTTGAGTGAAACATTTCTTTCGGCGAAAGTGGTGGATGTTTTTTTAAAGCTGTATTTTTCGAAGTAACTTTTTACAAGCTGTAGGGTTGCCTGCAACCCCACCCCTGGAAAAATTAATTTCTTCTTCTACCCTTAATAATTCGCTCGCAATTGGTATTTGTGATACCAGAACAAATATTTTTAATGCAATGATATCACGAAGTGAATCAATTGCGAATGTTATTTTTTTTCTCAAGGTTACTATTCCCGTAGTTTCCAATTTAAAAATGTATATTTTTTCCTCGCAAGTTCTACTTTTACCTTCTCGTACCATCTCGTAATATTACAATTGAAATATCATCTTACTTACGGGTTTCGCGATGCAAGAAGGTTAATATTTTTTTACGAAGAATAAAATAAACTACATCCACTAGTGTATTAAAAAATACATGGCTCCATTAACAAGATTGAAAGTGACCCTCACATACCGTCTACTACTCCATCTACAAAAGAAACGTTAACATTAAATTATGTCCACCTCTTTTGTTGGAACATTTTTCGATATCATTAATAATTCCAGAGATATTCTAATGGTCCACTTCAAATGGAACACACTGTATACGAAATAATCTGGAAACTTTAAGAAACAATCATTTTATTATCGCCTTAATTGCATCTTGTTTTTTAAAAAAAAAATTAAAAACTCGATTTAGCCGATCTTTAAATGCTGAAATTCCAAAATTGGTTTTTTCGAAAACCGTACAGCGTGCGCCATCAATGGATTCGCGCAGCACGTAATAATGGTGGGGGGGCGTTGGAGAAAATCGAAACTCGGCCGATGAAATATGTCATCCTGGACTTCAGAGCGGCGCGCGATAAAAAAACTTATCAGGAGTTCCGCGAGTTCCCGCCGCAAATCGATCAGATCGATTCTAATCGACACGCCGCGCCGCGGCGCGGAGACACGGCCGTTGAATCGTGGCGCACCAATACCATGATTCATGAACGGTAATTTCACAGTCACGTAGACGAGGCGACGTCGCTGGGCGTCGTAATTCAAAATTACACGCGCGTCAGAGGGGCTAAATCTGGGGCAGGATCGGCGGGTGTCGTCGCGGCGTTCGGGATCAAACGAAAACCGGATCACGAAACAACCCTCCTAGAATCCTCTTCGACTTAATCGCATTTAATCGCCCGGACTCAAAATTTGTGCCTTTCTCTTATAAATTATGATGTATTTTGTATGTAATCCAATAGATTTGTACCCGGAGAACCTGCAGATCGAAGTTTCGATGCTCTAGGATCAATAATTGAGGAGCTATGGTCGCTTAAAGTTGAGCAATATCCAATGTTTTTGACAGATAAAACACTGCGGATTGCTCAACTTTAAACAAGCATAACTCCTGAACCATTGATCCTACAGGATCGAAAATCTACTGGATTACATACCAAATACGTCATAATTTATAGGAGAGAGGCATAAATTCTGAGTCCGGTAAGGTAAAGAGCAGCCCTTCATTTCTATTTTCAACAAGATTAATAAGTCGAGAATAACATCTAGGCATCCTTAAATTATCTTAATGTTTTTAGTGGTTTAAATCGTTAATAAGTACATCCTCAGATTTTTGTCATAAATGCATAAAATCCGCAGTATAGTGATTATCAATAACACACCTTTCGATACACATCTTCCGTAGTCCTTCCATAGTGTTTCTTCTATCCTACCCCTATTTCGCATCCCCTGAAGAAATTGAGTGGTCATTCCCAAAAAGAAAGTCACCTTCGATTTCCGTAATTTTGTAACATTTTTATGTCGGATGATTTAGTAGTGCACGGAGTTCGGCAAAAATTTTATACAAATAAAAATTTCGAATAAAGTGGGTTTTAAACTCACTTTATTCGAAATCCTTATTTAAATAAAATCTTTGTCCAACGGAGTTTGCCCAAGAAATTTTACTTTAATTTCGAATGCTTTTAAGGTTTCGTCTGTTTTTTAACAGGCTTTCTACTAGTAATTTTCACATATTTCAGTGAAGTCTTGATCTAAGAAAAATCCTTGCTGCACTACCAAAGTTTGGCATAAATGTTATCGAAATATTTTAGTGAAATAAAAATTTTAAAACCCACTTGGAAAAAACCCACTTTATTCGAAATTCTTATTTAAATAAAATTTTTGTCCAACGGAGTTTGCCCAAGGAATTTTATTTTAATTTTGAATGCTTTTAAGGTTTCGCCTGTTTTTTAACAGGCTTTCTACTAGTAATTTTCACAAATTACAGTGAAGTCTTGATCTAAGAAAAATCCTTGCTGCACTACCAAAGTTTGGCAAAAATTTTATCGAAATATTTTAGCGAAATAAAAATTTTTGCCCAACTCTGGTAGTGCAGCAAGGATTTTTCTTAGATCAAGACTTCACTGTAATTCGTAAAAATTAATAGTAAAAACCACATGAAATCTTAAAAGCTTTCGATAAAAAGCATTTGTACAGCACTGTCAACTGAGAAGCATTCTGCCGCGATCGCTAACATTGTTGTGAGTAGAAGACGCAGGCCAATTTTATCTGGAATGTTCAATGTGGACACCGATTTGAGATAACGGCGGACAATGTTGAGGTAGCAGGAAGAGTGGCGGCACCGAGAAAGAATGTCGGGGGTACGAGGCGTACCACGATAGATGACAAAATGATTAATGATACCGGGCTAATAAATATAATATTAAATTCCAGGGCTGGGGAGATTATACGTCAACTCTTGCGGCGCACTGAGTACGACACAGTAGATCGCAAAGAGTTCACCGGGTGAAATAATTAATTCCTCAATTTTTTCCCCCAAGCCCCGGCTCTGCTCATAATGCGCACTCGGGCTTTATTTCGTTAAAAGTTTCCGCGGAGCCTGAAATTTCTGAGGCGGATTAATTTTTAACGATTCATTGCCGGGAAAAACAGTTTGTTGGATGAGAAGATTAATAAGTTCGGGCAAATTGTACAGCAACATAAACACGGTGAACTGATTAAGCTAAATGGTCGCGCAAATAACGTTTTTAATCAAAGAGGGCTGCAGGTTTAATCCATTCTCGATGAACAAGGTGTCTCAGTCGATTCTGACGTCTTGAGTTTATCGCCGTTATAAATCTGACTATTAAATTTGAATGGTATCAAGTGGGGCATGATTTAAAGGTCATATGAAGGTCAACATCGTTTTTAAAAATGGTAAGTAAATAATTAATACAGTAAATATTTATTTTTTAAAGTAATAAGAATAACTTATTTGGTGCACTAAAAACAAATTTCAATTTTATATAGATTTCAATAAATTCGCTAATTTATATCTTAATTTAAAATTTCCTCCGTTTAGGAAATATTTCAATTTAAATAATTGTAAGACACCATTAACTAAGGTGTTATTTATTACAGAAAAGGGTCAACACAACAATAATTTCTAAAAACATTTAACACTACATATTCTCCATGATTCTACTTTTTTTTTTTAATTTGAGTATGGAACACTTCAAACACAGGAGTTAAATTTACATTACTTAAACTTTACACAGATTTTTCTTTAATTATTTGGAACAGGATAAATGATAAATAAAAATTCAATATTTTCTTGAAATTTTATAAATCCTAATGAAGAAAATCTCTCAATCAATAAGATAAAATTAAAAATAAGGTGTAATGTTATTGTGGGGCATAATATTAAAATTATGAAGATTAATTTTACGGGGTGTCGTAAAAGAATTTTCGACAAGAAGAGTTTGGATTGTAAGAGCAGCCCTAATGTACATGATTGAAATCGGAGAATAATTTTAACGGCGGTCAGGGAGCAACGTTGAAAAGCGTTGAAAGGGGCCAGCCAGAAAACAGAACGCAGGGTGCTGAGACATCCGAGACGTCGTTCCTCCGTGAAACAATATTTCCTGACAATGAGTCCGGGCCACAGCGGTGTCTACCGGCACGATGCAATTAGCAAAGTGCCAGGAACATTACTCATTACACATTGTGTGCGTAACCGGCACACGAGCTACCGGAATACGCATAACTAATGATTGGAAGTCTGACACGCGCGATGGCTTTCGTCGGCTGCCATTTTCGTTCGGTTATTTCCCTGTCAGAAAAGAAGCTAACAAGGGAAGGACCCCAAGTGTCCGACTTCGATTTTGATAATTTTTTGTGAGACGATGGTACATGAATCCCTACTGATTTCTGCAAAATATTAGGTTTAGCTACTCAATAGTTTTAAAGATATAGACAATTAAAGTTTCATGCCTTGTTTGATGCGAATAGTATCAAACTTTAATTGATCATATCTTCAAAACTATTGAGTAACTAAACCCAATATTTTGCAGACATCATTAGGGATTCATGTACCATCGTCTCACAAAAAATTATCAATATCGGAGTCGGACACTTGGGGTCCTTTCCTTGTAAGCGATTATATTTTTTGCTGAATTCTCGAGTATTAAAACAGTGGTTTAATTGGTAATTTCATTTTCTGTCACGAATTACACTCTTCGAACTTTTAAGAAGTTAATCGAGGCTCCCTTAGCAGTCGATAATTTTTAGAGAAGAACTTTCCAGGTAAAGAATATTTGTTTCACCGAGATACGCCATAAATAAACAATGTTTATGTATTTATGGAGGAACCAGGAGAGTGCCTTCGAGAAAATAAAAAGTTTAAAGGTTGAACGCGTAGTTTATTTCTGCTCTCTTCTGCGAAAGAACGATAATTATCGGAGATTTTAAACTCGTTGCAAAGTATAGTCATAATCTCCGCCTCGATACGCATATTTTTATATTATCTAATAATTAATACGCTTCCATTAATCAATTTCTGCATAATTAGGCATCGTGGAGCGGTATTTTACGTTGCTTGCAGAATGTTTCGTGTTCTATTTATTGTAAATCTATTCTATTTATTATAAATTTATTATAAATTTATTATAAAATTTATTATAAAATTTATTATAGATAAATTTATAATAATTGTGCATAAAACGTTACACACAAATAAGGGCTGAATTTTAATTTAATGGAAATCATAGACTTTTTTGTAGTTTTCAGTAGTTTTTGACCAGATTTAACCCGAATATGACGTCACAAAAATCGCATTGGGTTAGATTTGGATATCATTTGGATTAGTTTTTGAGTTAGGTTTAAAAAAGATCGAAAACCAACGGTGTAAACTAATATCTTCCACAATTTTTTTCCAATATTTAAAATGTTTACTTTTAAAATGTTTCATACTTTTTCCATTGACATAAGTTGAAACGTCTCCCGCTGCAGACATTTTTATAATTACGTTTTCCATGAAACTTGAATCCTTTTATTAAAACGCGCACAGTTTCGACGAAAATCAATATTCTAAAAAATCCTCTACGCGTTTCGTTAGCGACTGTCATGTAGGAACTTCAAATATTTGGTTTTTCTTTTAGTTCAAACTATGGCGCTGAAATGTACGTCGCGACAGAAAGAATGGTCCAAACTGTTGATGCTTTACGATAATTCTATTTCAGCCATTTTGTAAAAAGGAAGGAAATGAAACGAGCACGGTAATTCCTCGAGAATTGTATAATAAGGGCTACGTACCGGGTGATTCACAAGAAACAGGCTTGAAGATGACGGAAACTTTTCTGTCTACATTTTCTTCTATCATCAAGCCTAACGCAGCTATTTAGGTGTTCTGGTTCTCGTGAATCAACGCGTGTTACAAAAAAAAATTGGAAGAAATGGAATTTTACACAGGATAACCTAACCTCTTAATATAAGATTACATCTTATTGAATTCGGTGGATTTCATTTAAAGGACCTTTTACTAAGATTTAATCTAGTAATCAGTGGTTAGGTTGTCTTGGGTGTGTAAAATTCCGTTTTCTGCAATTATAAATTTAATATTTACAATTTACATTATTAAATTCTGTGGATTTCATTTGATGGACGTATTAATAACTGAAGAACAGTATATTCACATCCTCAGGCTACAGTTCACTCTGTTCACTTAAATTATGACTATGATTTCAGAGGGAGATCAAAGCACATGTGTGAATTTAGCTATATAGACTATGAGATAAAGTGTAAATATTTTATTTATTATTAAAATTACTATCTAATTTATATAAAAATCCCTGAAAATAAAGGCTGAACTAATTAAGTCCTCTAGAAGTTGTGCAGAGGTTTAGCATGGAAGCGAATTTTGAAATATGCATATCTTCGCTAAAACTCGTGCAACAAGAAAGCACACATTTTTCAAAACTTCGGATAGAATAGTTTCGCTTCTCGATGCAGAACTCGTTCGAGATGAGGAACTCTACGAGGTCCATCCAGTGGATATTGCAGAATTCGTGTCGGACAGTGTGATTGAAGAATCCTCTTCCTCAGATTTCATAAGTTTCGATTTGGATGAAGAAACTTTACTTTATACTTCGCAGTTCAGTAGTCTTATTTCACCGAGTATGTCGGAAGTTATCCCTCCACCGGTATCTGCAGGTTCTTTACCGGAAAATATATATGAAGTTTCGTAAGCTGTTATTTATAAAAATAGCAGACTGAATGTTTTCAAAAGTTCGTATCTTATCCATTCAGACAAAATAAAAATTCGACCTATTTCATTCTTTAACCCTCATCCGCCCCTCGTGTCAATTTGACACAGTTTTCCTGAAATAAGTTACGCTGTTCTGTTATTTGTAGGTTTTGCCCGAAACTTGGTGACTTTCGTTCTTTTAATGCGAAACACATAACTGCAAAAACCTAAAGATTTCAATGTATTAACTCATCAATTTCAATGAAAAAAAAACTCGGAAAGTAACTGTCTAACTTGTTATTAGTCCAGTCAATGAATGCTCATAAGGGGGTGTAGGGGGAAATGGAAGGAACACAATTTTTAACTTTGGCACTTTATTTGGACTAGTTAGGGGGTAAACATACTAACAGTCCCTACTCCTAGGAGGTGAGCGCGTTGCAGGGGGGCACATAGAAGGTCCCCCTTTTCGGTTTTTCGCTTATATCTCGGAAACTATGCATCCTACCGATAAGACCATTCTATACGAAATTAAAGCTGATAAAATGTGCCACAAGATTAATTGAATTCAGTTTTTCGCTATCTCGCATAGTTTCCGAGATATCCGCGCTGAAAGTTTACTAATTGTGCTGAAGAGTTAGCTAGTCAAATACAGAAATAAGGCATTTCTTTTTCACAATTCATGAACTTTGAGCGCGGATATTTCGGAAACTATGCGTCCTAGCGATAAGACCGTTCTATACAAAATTAAAGCTGACAAAATGTGCCACAAGATTGATTGGATACAGTTTTCCGCTATCTCGCATCCGCGTTCATTAATTGTGCTGAAGAATTAGCTAGTCAAATAAGGCAAAAATTCATTTTTCACAATTCATGAACTTTGAGCGCGGATATCTCGGAAACTATGCGAGATAGCGAAAAACTGAATGAAATCAATCTTGTAGCACATTTTGTCAGCTTTAATTTTGTATAGAATTGTCTTATCGCTAGGACGCATAATTTCCGAGATATAAGCGGAAAACCGAAAAAGGGGACCTTCTACGTGCCCACCTCCTAGGAGTGGGGACTTTTAGTATGTTTACCTCCTAACTAGTCTAAACAAAGACCCAAAGTTAAAAATTGTGTTCCTTCCATTTCCCTCTACAACTTTTCGTTGACTGGACTATATTTTATCGATTTTTTTTATCACTGTGTCAATTTGACACCGAGGGATAGATTCAGTTCGTGAAATTAGGAACAGATGAGGGTTAATAATAATAATATTAATAATAATAAGTCCTAACAATGTGGCACTTCCTTGAACACTGGTCCAGTACTTCATCGCCAGCGTTCCTTTTTATTTCGAGCTTGTTCATTTGTTTCCCCCGGCTACTATTTCATCTGATTTTTCCTCGACGCGTCGACAATCCAAACACATCTCCAGCCGGCTGCATCTCGTTCCCTTTTGCTTTCCGATCTTCAAGAATTCCCGAGTATCCATAAGGAATTCTGGCCTTGCGAAATATTGCCGCTACTTTGGGACTTCTCACGTGCAGACGCAGTACCATAAATTCCATTTTATTTTCGTCCGGTTATGGCTCTCATTTCTCCTTTTATTAAATCCTTTTTCCATTCCGCCCATTTCCTTAAAGATCGTTTTCTCGTCGGGCTCGTGCAACACCTGGGAAACAATTCCTCTCTTTGGTGGTTTTTAGATCCTCCTTCGCATAAGTCCTAAATTACGTTTCTACCCCTATCACGCGCGGCCTTGCTTTCGCCGAGTCAATTTCTACACAAGATTTCGATTTCGAGCTTTGGTTTCTCTTTTACCCCGCGTTCATCCCGTCGTTTCTCTTCCGCCATTACTCGCACGACCTTTGATCATTTTACTCCGTTAAGAAACTCCATTTTTTTCGTATCAATTTATTCGAATCGCAGCGGTTTAACTTTTTTAGCACTTCAGTTTATTTGTATGTTAGCTGTGAGTAAATTTATTTTTGAAACCTCTGCGTGCATAGGGTACTTTTATCAGTATAAACAGAGATAAATAATATCCATTTTTAGCATGGAACAGAACCAACACAATCTTCCCTCCCATAGTGTGACGATCGTCTCTACCGAAAGTGTTAATGTGTAGAAAGTGTTTTTTATCCCCACTACTATCCGTGCTGTAATTCTCCATATTGGACAAACTTCAAATAACGTAGTACCTCTACGATTTCTGTCCCCCCGTTGTCCGAGCGCGGATATCTCGGAAACAATGCGAGATAGCGAAAAACTGAATGTAATCAATCTTATAGCAAATTTTGTCAGCTTTAATTTTGTATAGAATGGTCTTATCGCTAGGACGCATAGTTTCCGAGATATCCGCGCTCAAACTTCAGTAATTGTGAAAAAGAAATTTTTGCCTTACTTGAGCACAACTAGCGGACTTTGAGCGCGGATATCTCGGAAACTATGCGAGATAGCGGAAAACTGTATTGAATCAATCCTGTGGCACATTTTGTCAGTTTTAATTTTGTATGGAATGGTCTTATCGCTAGGACGCATAGTTTCCGAGATATACGCGGAAAACCGAAAAAGAGGACCTCCTACGTGCCCTCCTGCATCCCGCTCACCTTCTAGGATGGGGGCTTTTAGTATGTTTACCTTCTCACTAGTCCAAACAAAGACCCAAACTTAAAAATTGTGTTCCTTCCATTTCCCTCTACAACGTTTCGTTGACTGGACTATATGGTGGCGCCCTTACCTATCAAAAACTCTTAAAATCGTTGAACTTTAAACACCCATAACTTTCGAATCAGTGAATTCCCAACGTTGAAACTTGGATTTTCGTCATTTTCTCGCCAAATTCTACAGGATTACATAAAGTCAGTTAAAAATTTCTGGTTTCCCCAGGTGAAGTTCAGCCTCTAGCATGTTAAGAGTGAGAGCAACCATGAAACCTAACGTTAATCTAACAGTGTGTACAGAAACACGAAGATCAGCGTGGTACGAATGAATCACCAATCTTTTCTGCCGAGGAGAATCGTAGGAGTCCCGCGAGGAACAGTAAAGTGGTCGGATTCTTGGGAACATGTGATCCGAGGAGAGGCGCGAAACTTGTCGGCAGAAGACCGAACGAGAAAAGAAAGGGGGAATAAAAAGCAGAAGAGAAGGTTCGCAGACAACGGGTGCACAGACTTGTTTGGAAGTTTATCATTACTTTGCACCCGCGCATCGGAACCGAGTTCAGCACCTCGGGTCCGATACTCGCCGACTAATATCATTTTAAAACCAAAGTTTCAGCGAAAACTTTTATTTATTATTTCCTTGTAGCCCGGAGAGTGGAGCGCTGCAGGAGAGATAAGAATGTTCGGGAAAATCTTCAATCGAACTTCTTTTATCCAGCGCCGCGTTTACTTACCCGGCGTTGTTCCGAAGTTATCGAGCGAGTATCGGAGAACAACGGAATGGAGATCGGATACTAGAGAACGGGTGTGACCCCTGCAATGCTGAAAGATGATTCAGTCGTTTCGACGACGATGTGAAGTATATCTCGTTTCGGGGTTCATCCAAAAAGAAATTAGCCATTTTCATTTACGGAGGACATGGCATACCTTTCACCCTCGTACGTTCCTTAGGGGTAAGATTTAAGCTATTAGGTCTATTTAGTCTGGAAATCTTCCTCCTTCTTCTTGATTTCACAGAACCACCATAAAAGGCTAAAAAAGGCAAAGCAAAAAATTCTGAAAAAATTCATAGATGTGCATTCTGATAGCTGGAATATGCCTGACTTTTTTTTAGAAATTTCAATTGAAGAGGATTGGAAAAATTGGGGGAGGGTCATTCTCCATGCCAAATCGATCACTTTTTGAAGGCACCATCGTCGATTTTGTTCTAAATGGAATATGTTGTAGTCCATGAGAAATTAGGGGGGGTTTAAGTCATCGTTTTGCCGGTATCGAATTTTTTTAGAAATGGCAGGCCTTCAAAGTGTTCAATTTTTGCAAATTTCGGCAAAAACGGGCCTCGTTTACGAATTTTTATCTCGGGAACTGTTTGTCCGAATGAGCTACATTTTTTTTGTTTTATTCGGAAAGGATTGGGCTATTACAAAATAATTTTGGTATTTTCTTGAGACCAGAGCGATATAGACAACGGACCATAATAGCCGTGCGCTCATTTGCCAGCTCATTCTGACGCTAATTTTTGTGGCTCCATCTTTCTCAAGGGGTCATTTTAAAGGGGAAACTTCAAGGAATATAACCATATTTTTTTCAAAATTTAAATCACTCTGGCCCCTCATCGAAAAAAACGTAAAAAAAGAATTTGACATTATTGACAAGAAGAAGATATTATTGACAAGAATTTTCACATTATACAGACATTATAAAGTTGATTTCCGAGGTTGAAAAAATTATTTTGTAATAGCCCAATCCTTTCGGAATAAAACAAACAAAAATGTAGTTCAATCGGACGAACAGTTCCCGTGATAAAAATTCGTAACCGAGGCTCATTTTCGCCAAAATGGGCAAAACTTGAAAACTTTGAAGGCCTGCCATTCCTAAAAAAAATTCGAAACCGGCAAAATGATGACTTAAAAAGCCCCCCTAATTTCACATGAACTGCAACATATTTCATTTAGAACAAAATCGACGATGGTGCCTGCAAAAAGTGGTCGATTTGGCATGGAATGACCCGGAAGACCAATTGTATCAGGACCTTGGATTAACCCTAGAAGGTCTGCTATACACGGTAACGAAATCACTATATTTTCAGGAGACATGTCAGGTACATATGCATGTCCTAAAAAAAATTCAAATTTCAGATTGTGGCCCATTGTGATCAAAAACGCATGGTTCCTTGGAGACTTTTGTCCCCCACAGCGAGTACTATACGATGCAACAACAAAAAGAATTGACCTTGAAAAAAGGGCCAAGGTCAAGGGTGAATTTTGCGGTCGAAACGGTTGTAACAACACTGCATTCAATTCCAGATGGTTTAGGGCAGGGCTTGAAAACAGTTATGATATCGGTGTCGGTCCTTGAAACAGTTATGAAGGACCGATATTCTGAATAACTGTTATGAAGGCCCGAAATTTTGGTTGATATCGCTTTCGATTACGGTCCTTCGTACATGGATATCGGTCCTAGCATAACGGTCTAGGACCGTTATTTTTTCGGTCCTATATCGGTCCTCATATCGGTTCTAAGTTCTAAGTTTCAAGTTATAGCAATCAGGGCTTGAAACGGGTCCGAAAATAACTACCAACATTAAAAACGATTATATTTTGGTCATAATTCAAAGTTGTTTTATTATAACAATAAATGTATACATTATTGACTATTTTTGAAGTGAAACTTCATTTGGCAGGGTGTAGGCCTAATTCGCGTCACGGAATTCGCGATACGAAAATGCGTAACGGAAGTGGTGGGGATGGTTAGCCGAGCTAGTCTTAAATAAAAAATGGCTGTATCTCGAGAACGGTGTGTCCTACCGCAAAAATAACGAAATTTTCGAAAGGCTCAACCCCGAAGCATATAGGGTACGCCCAACCACATGACGTACGTAGTCTTTTGAATTTAAAAAAAAAAACCACGTGCGGCAAAAGTGAAACTTCTTGCAGTCTAGTAATGTTTAGAAGTAAATTAAGATTGGAAATGGTAAATAATCCTAATGAAGCGACAATAAGATCAGGAACTCCGAAAGTTGCTGAGCTTCTCTCTAGGCTCTAGGTTTTCGCTTGCAGAGTGGTGAGTCTTGTGTCCAAGAGGATGTGTTTTGTTTTACCAGAGATCATTCTGATTGGTATCCCCGCAAAAGCGTCACCGATGACGTTGAGTCAACAGTCGCGTCGGCATTCGACAATAAGGTGCCGGTCTCTTTGCCACCGATTACAAAGCATCGGCCGACCCTTAGAAGTCGCTGTGCCTAAAGCATCGGCCGAGCAACAAAGTATTAGAACCGATATGAAGACCGATATAGGACCGAAAAAATATCGGTCTTAGACCGTTATGCTAGGACCGATATCCCTGTACGAAGGACCGTAATCGAAACCGATATCAACCAAAATTTCGGGCCTTCATAACAGTTATTCAGAATATCGGTCCTTCATAACTGTTTCGATCAAGCCCGAAATGAAACAGTTTCAAACAGTTATTTCCGGGCCCGTTTCAAGCCCTGGTTTAGGGTATGAAAATTGTTACAATGTCGCATAGCGTTCACCGTTTGGGTGACTATACTTGGCTCCCCTCCCGCCGGTAGCAGGCGGGCGACGAGCCGCGGCGAGGGGGGAACAGATTCGAAGTGGAACTGGGGATTTCTATAGGAGATACGGTACGTCAGGTTCAAACGACAGATTCGCCGTGGCCCCGGATGATCGGTTCATTTCCGATCGTTGTCCACAATCAACAATACACCCTTGGACATTCCGGATTCCAGATCTGTCGGCACGGTCGGTTCCGTAAGCGTTTATACATCCGCGGCGCTTGCACACCCGCCCGACTACACACACACAAGCGCACACGATCGCGCAAGAATATATCAGCGGTGAGTCTGTTTGCATGCGGTCGCCCCGTGTATGTACGCGCGTCTGTCCGTGTGGTCGTCCATGTGTCGGTACATCGCAGCTAGGAACCAGGCTCCCCTTTCGTTGCAATAGAGCTTGTTATCTGGCGTACCCGGCCACGGTTGATGTACCGTTTATTGCTGGCGTAGCAACTGCGACAACACTCGACTCATTGTGACCGGGTCGTGGCTTTTTGGAACGGACGCGCGTACAGGAAAAAGTAGCAAGTGTCCCGCCGTTGTTGTATCGGAGCCCTTTCATCCCCGGCCCGGCGAGATATATTTCGCTCCGCGGGATAATTTGCCGCGCCGATGATGCCTGGCCCCCGCTTTCGAGGAAACGACTCGTATTGTTCCGCGTTCTTTTGATTCGGTCCGCGGTCCTTGTTTTCGACCTCTCCCCTGCCATTGTCGCGCTATCGAAAACGGTATTGGAATGGCTAACTACCCAGCCATTTAAACCTCAAGATTGGCCGAACCCTCTGATTGCAGATGTCGAGCTGACTCGTCGTTCGTCGTCACCTGTTAAAAGTGGTTACTTATTTTACTTTTTGGCGGCGGTAAGATGCGTTGTTGGGCTCCCGGTTGATCCTGTAAGATCTGTTGTTGGGAAGGGAAAGGAAGGGGAGCGTTTCGTCCTAGGCCCGCTAGAGGACTCATCTCTCGGTAAGGCTCTCCAGCGGGCCCTGCCTTAGACGCTGGGATGTCGGAAGGCGGTTGAGGACTATAGGGATTGGTGACGGATCAGGTATTAGCGCGAAAGGTCTTTGACTATCTATCTATCTTGTGGCGAGTATAGGAAGTTAGCCGCCACAACTTCACTCTTCGTCTAAACACAGATGCAAGCGTTCACATCTGATGAAGTTTGACGAATGGAATATAAGAGGACCCAAGATCGCAAGACGCTGCGTCCAGCCTGGCTAAGGAGATCCCACCTTAAGGCAGGGCTAGATAGGGTCTAAAACTTCCAAAGAAGAAGAGAGGATAGATACAGGGTCTGTCCGGAAAGTAATGCGACCACATTTTTAAAAAAAAATCTATTAAACATATGGGTACAAACCTTTAAATTTCTTCAAAGTAGGATTCGTGGGCGTCGACACATTTTTCCAGCGCGATTTCCAATGCTTCGTATGCTCCCTGGAAGGCGTTTTTTGGAACATCTCGTAGTACCCTCGTCACAGCCTCTTTGACGCGTTCCACGCTTTCAAAATGGCATCCTTTTAGCACATTTTTAATTTTTGGTAACAAGAAGTCGGCAGGAGACAAGTCGGGACTGTACGGGTGTTGAGGAAGTGTTGTGTTCCAAGTAAGAAGTACCGTTTACTGTTTTCCCCGTAATCTACGGAAAAGTTTTGGTTCGAAGTGCTCGACGAGGGTACTACGAGAGGCTCCAGATAACGCCTTCCAGGGAGCATACGAAGCATGGAAATCGCGCTGGAAAAAATGTGTCGATGCCCAAGGATCCTACTTTGAAGAATTTTAAAGGTTTGTACTCACATATGTTCAATAGATTAAAAAAGAAAATGTGGTCGCATTACTTTCCGGACAGACCCTGTATTTCCTATCCTCAAAACAGACATTGGTACCGTTCTAAATGACATGATGATAAAGCAAGTTTTGAAATATAAACAAATATATAAAAAAACTTTTTAAAAACCACGCTTATATTAAATTGCACTAAAAAGGAGAAAATAATTTTTTTACACATTAGCGACAATAAATAAACGCGTGGAGCGCTAAACTACAATATATTGACGCAATCTTCGTGGGAACGAAGATTGTTCCAGAGAACTATCCACCAATAATTTTTTTAGACATTAGCGACAATAAATAAAAGCGTGGAGCGCTAAACTATATTGACGCAATCTTCGTGGGCGCTCCACGCTTTTATTTATTGTCGCTAATGTGTAAAAAAGTTATTTTCTCCTTTTTAGTGCAATTTAATATAAGCGTGGTTTTTAAAAAGTTTTTTTATATATTTTTTTATTTTCTAGTTTTTAGTCTTTACATATCTTGTAATCGATTTTAATTACCACTTCAACCAGTAAATTCAACCATCTTTTGTAAAAGGAAAAATATTGTGTCATGGCGCGCGGCTGCACAAATCGAAGTTTCCATTCTGTAGGATCAATCGTTCAGGAGCTATTGCAGTGTTTTTGACAGGTAAGGGCGCCGCCATATTGGTTTGTAGTGACAACCGCGAGCCGCTTACCGAGCAGAATCGCAGGTCCTTGTCGCCCTCCACCCCGACCTGATCCTAAGCAACTCAGTAAGTAAACTGAGGTCCTACGATGCGAAGTGGGCCAGTGGAGTGGGGATGAGTCGGAGTGGGAACACGTAGTGAAGTAGGTAACCGCTGGCGCGCGGAGTGGGGATCGCTGTCCGCGATGACGTACTACCGAGCGTCGCGCGGGGAGGTGTAATGGTTAAATTTTTAATAGTTTATATCTCCTAAACGCATAGTTTTTTTTAAAAATTTGTTTTTTAATATTGCATTGTCACCCAGTTCTGAGCTATGTTTAAAGTTTCAAATTTCTAGCTCATTGGGAAGTGGTTTAAAATTCGATTTCAAGATTTGACGCATACAACAACGACAACTCGGCAAGCTAATATAAGCGTGGTAAAAAGGGAGAGGACACTTGGGGCTGCAAACCTGACACCCGGCGTGTCCGGTAGCCTAGTGCTTTTAGCTTTTCCTCGCGGATTGAGTCGTGTTTACTATTTCCGCGAGAGTAGGACCACATGGTTATGCGACAAGCGTGCGTTCACGGTCCCTTCTGATTTATCAATTTTCAATGGCGAGCATCGTCCTTCCGGTCAGACGAATCTCCTTCTATCATGGTCGAGAAACGGCTGAACGGTTTTCATGTTGGTCTTTGGGATCAGTTGAAAAATGACCGGTGGCCTCGGGGGCCGTCAAGTGCCATTACACCGGACGTGGATAGGTTACATTTTTAATTTCCTCGTTCGGCCGTTTTGACGGAACATCGATAATGGTTATCGTGCCGGAGGCCGATACATCGTCGCCCGGGTTTCAGGCGAATTCACTTATACGCTCGATGGGTATGTCTATATAAGCGGAACGTGACACACGATCGAGATTAATGAACGGACGTGCGAGAGAGTCTTGAGGGGATTCGTTGGGCCGCGTGGCTATCGCGAATTTATCGCTACGAAAATAAAGCGACCAGGAAAATGAAATCGATATCGGTCCTGACACCATTCCGGCTCCGGGACTCGTCTGGCAGGAACGCTGATGCGTCTGTTTCGCCGCTTCGCGAGCGACGAAAACGAACCGCCCAAGAGTTGAAACGAACGGGACACGCGCGGATGTATATCGCGGGTCACGTGACCCACCGATAATACCGGCGAATATCGACGCGAAGACCAATTTATGGCAAGTCGCGAACATCTGACTCAACGCTGCCGTCACTCTCCTGGTTCGCAGGCTCTCTGGACCTAACAAATTCCTGGACACAGTGATTTGCAGTATGTATAACAGAACGCCAGTTGTGTGAGTGAATTCAAGGACGTTTACCACACAAATTATGTAAACAGTGGTAGATATCCCCACTCAAATTATATAAACAATGTTTACTCCAGGGCACTACCATCAGCCTTCTTTCCACCTTCATTTAGCATAAAACCCAACAACCTTTAAGAAGCGTCACACACGCGGAATTTCGACAATTAATTAAATGACGCCAGGGGCCATACCCCTCAGGGACGTGCCATCGATGCTATATTTTTGTGCGCCAGATAAATCATTTCCGCCGGCGTTCTCTTTTGCCTTCTCCCACGAATTCCCCTCGAGCAGAATCCGCGTTAGCTCTGATAAGAATTCCACTCACAGCCAGCCGAGATCAGGCTCGATTACATACTTCCACGTCGAGATTCCAGCTTGGGAAAAATTAGCTGAGTTATTATGGCAAACGACGCATTACCAGAATTGAGTGTTGTTACAATACAGCAGCTGTAAACATATCGCTTGTGTATCCTACCCTTGAAGTAATTAGGGGATGATCAGGGGTTGAAATAATTAGGGTTTGCCGTCTGCGAGTCCCGCCAGGCCCCTTACCCTTCCGCCCCTCGTCAAGCTGTGCTGCAGAGCCCGTCTTTGCTTCCCCCACTCTTCCGCCTGTGATAGACTAAACGCGCAGTTTTTGAGAAACTTGATTTTAAAGACAAGGGAAACATATTTTTCAACGTTAAACAAATATTGTGATGTTATTATAAATGATATTGGATTGCTCTTTGCAGCAAAAGATTCTGTAGACTTTGCCGAATACAGTGATATTCAATATTAATACATTATGAATGTTTAAACATGTTTAAACAATCGTTAAAGATGAAGAGACACCACTTTTGCCTCAATTGTTGAGGATATTTTTCTGTTTATATTAAAAAATAAGGGTCCGGCGTAAAATCTAACTGTATCACGCGATACAGCAGACTTTTATCTTGAGAAAGCACCCATTAAAGTTTGCAACGTCGACGTTTTTTCGAACCAAGAAGTAAAATATCTTCGCCCGACATGAGGTGCCGCCAGTGACGGGATGCGGCGCACAGTGGGACCTTTCGTCCAATTCGGAGATAAAATCAAAGAACTTTCGATAGAAATGAGGTAGAGCGATGAAATTTTGTTGTATTAAAGCTGAAACTTTGCAGAATATGGGAAAAATAGGGAGATTATGGTACGAACATTTTTTAACCTTGAGAAAATTCGTTAAACATGTAGAATTTCAGAAATCGATTTAGCAATATCCTGAGGTCGTAGACAAATTTTGAGACCAGATTTGAAATCGGCGTGATAAAATCTACAGGAAATGAGGTGTAGCATGTTAAAAAAAAATTTTTTCCGCACGTGGTATTGAAAAAACTGCAATTTTCTTGAAATTGTGAAAGTTTAACGAATTTTCTCAAGGTTATAAAACGTTCGTACAATAATCTCCCTATTTTTCCCATATTCTGCCAAGATTCAGCTTTAATTTTAAAAAAATTTCATCGCTCTACCTCATTTCTATCGAAAGTTCTTTGATTTTGTCTCCGAATTGGACGAAAGGTCCCACTGCGCGGCGCGCGGCGCGGCGAACAGCCGTACTAATGGCGAGCGCCACTGGCGGCAACTCATGTCGGGCGAAGATATTACGCCGGACCATTATTTTCTAAGATAAACTGAAAAATATCCTCAACAATTGAGGCAAAAGTGGTGTCTCTCCATCTTTAACGATTGTCCAAACATGTTTATACATTCATAATGTATTAATATTGGATATCACTGTATTCGGGAAAGTCTACAGAATCTTTTGCTGCAAAGAACAATCCAATATCTTTTGTAATAACATCACAATATTTGTTTAAAGTTGAAAAATGTGTGTTTTTTCAAAATCAAGTAAATCGTATAGGAAACTTTCTTCCAGCTGTTCTATTAATCGGGACCTTTTTCCGTGTAACATATTGTTTATTTTCTCGTTTCTTTCTTATAATAAATGGAAGCTTATGTTATTTTTCATTCTTCAATAAGTCCCTTTTCATTTCGCATCAGTTTTAACTCCATAAAGTCATATTTTATACTTCTAAATTGTGAATGTTTTCTCTAAAATCCGTATCAATGCCTCCGATCGGAAACATTCTGCCAGGGGTTGTAGTGGGGGAACTGACCACCTGTTCTCCTTAGTCCCACACTACCCCCTTCAGGGGCGTGCACAAACGCATTCTTTGACCGCTTCCGCAAAAAAAAGTAAACGAATGCGACTCAATTTCATAGTAAATAACAGCTCGCCGGGGTGGACGCGTCTCAAGCTGGTCTGAAGTTAGCCGAATTATACGGAATCGTCGAAGATCGTTAATGGTCGATTACGATTCTGCGGGAAGAGGAATTGTCTCGCGTTCCCCTCGAGGGGCTCGCGTTTAGAGCCAAATGAAGACTAAACCGAAAGTCACTTAACGAGAGGATCCCGCAGTAGAGGAGGAACGGCGGGCGGCCACGAAATAGGGGAAAAAAGGGGCGAACAGGGAAGACAAATTGCGGCGGAGGGAAGCCGTAGTTTCTGGCACGGGGTCCAGCCGGGCGTGGGCGTAAGCGCGGGCACGGAAACCGTCGGATGATTCCGGGGACGGGAATTAAAAGGAAATTCGGCCGCAACGGGGAAAATTTTCCCGCAAAACGACCTCGTTGCTCTCGTCGAATTGGACTCTAATTAGAAGGAATCGAACACGCCGGCTAGAGAATACGATATAGGCGAGAGGGGATAACACGACGTCGTTCACTTTATCGTCGCCGCGCCGCGCCGGCGGTTTATTTCGTTTCATGGAAATTGTAACGAGCGGCTCTAACGATCCTCTTCTTCGGCTGAATTATCGCATCGCCGCGCCGACTCGATGTATGTCCGTACAAAACGGTTTTTAGCGTTGTTACTCTGGAACTCGTGCTTGTGATCGTACTTTAACTTTACGCGACACCAGTTTCCAGTTTTCAACGCTGATGATTTGCGATTGTTGTGTACTCGACTTTAGAGACATACATCTGGCAGAGGTCGGAAAGTGAGCCTGTGACTTTCGGAATTATTTTTATTTCAACAAATGGTTGTGCTAAGGAAACATTTAGTGCATAAATTGTGTCATACTATTGTCTAACAAATACTGAAGTTTCGCTGAAAAATATCCGATAGAAGTGGGGTGGCAATCGTGTTTATGAGATGGTTTTGAGAAGTTCGTTTTTGCAACCTCGGACTGTTTCCGTCTGTACTTTCATAATGTCAAAACAAAAGTATGACATTCCATTGAAAAAACGTGAAGTGACCTTGAAATAACCTTGAGAAAATGAAGTATTAACATATTACGAGAATATAGTTTAGTTGGTAACTCGATCGGTTTTAATTCTATCATACCGGAATTTTTCTCATTCAAACAAGCCCCTCGTGAATTGTGCACGTAGCAATTTTCGTCCGGCTTCAAGCTCCGTGTCAGACTTTACTTTATCGGTGGAACGTTCTCACTTTCTGATTAATAGAATCACGCAACGCTGGCCGAAGCTTTTCCCTTGCCAAGTTACACATTCATAATTACAGTTACCACCTAAAAATACCTCTGTTCTGCCCGCTTAAGACAGAGAGGAGACTTTCCAGTGGTTCTTTAAACACAGACCCCTTTTTCCCGAGATTTTAAGCGCGTTTACCTTCCGCTTGCGGCGCGTATTGTGCTCAATTTTCGTGGGTCTCTCTTATGATTACATTCCGCAATACAAGACCGCCGGGAGCTGCGAGAAAAAAAAAACGGATAAAGCTAGCCCGGGACGCTTTCATTTGTACCACCACCACGTACCCGCTCGTTTTAATTCCATCCGGCGTTTAACGGGACAAAAGATTACCGCGGGTGCTTGAAGAAGGACCGCAAACGCGTGTTACGTCCAGCCCGGAAATCCAAGTGTCACGTGTCCCTCCCAACTCGACCGTAGCTACTTTCGTTCGAGGAAATTTACTCCCGTAACAAAATCCACTTTAGGTGCTTCGGACGATTCAGAGACGTTAATAAAGAGCTCCGCTATCGGAAGAAACGGCTGCTTGACTTTACCGGACTCAAGATGTGGTCCTTTCTCCTACGAATTATGATGTATTTGGTACGTAATCCGGTAGATTTGTACCCGGAGAACCTGCAGATCGAACTTTCGATCCTGTAGGATCAATGGTTCAGGAGTTATGCTTGGTTAAAGTTGAGCAATCTGCAGTGTTTTTGACAGGTAAAACACTGCGGATTGCTCAACTTTAAGCAAGCATAACTCCTGTACCATTGATTCTACAGGATCGAAACTTCGATCTGCAGCCGCCCCGGGTACAAATCTACTGGATTACCACTAATTTTGAACGTCTCGAAGAAACAGTGGCTAACGAAGACAAAAATTAGTGATTAGGGGGAGTTCCCCTAGCCCCGGACGGCACCTAGTATCGGACATTAGCTGTATCTCAATAATCTGAAATGCAACAAAGTCGTTTTAACCGTCAAAACAAAGGAAAGGCTAAAACAAACGACGTGCGGAAATTGCACGTTTCTGTCGCGTGAACAAAGCCATTAAAATCATTCGACTGTTAGCGTTCGACGTGAAAGCAGTGTATCGTATAAATTATAAAGTGTTATATCGATCAAATTGTCGTGAATAAAGGACATCTGATCAGTGTTATTGTAAATTCTGGTAAGTACTTTTTCATTTACTTTTTGTTTTTTCTATAAAGTGAACTGCTTTTCAGAAAAATATTATTTTTCAGTGCGTTCACTGTCCCCTAGTATCGGACAAAATATTGTCCCCTATTATCGGACAGTAACAAACTCATTATTGTATGTTCGTATTTATAATAATGTTTATTATCTTACTTTCAGTCGTTAAAAATACACCTAAGCAACGACATGGACATCAAAAAACGAGGTTTATGGAATGAAAAGGAACTTCAACATTCGAAGTTCGTAGTGAGAAAAGTCCAAAAACATTAGACGTGCATCCACCAAGTACCTCTGCTGCTGATATTTATAAATCTATTTTAAAATTGCCTCCGTTGCCTGATGCAACAAAAAAGCGATCAGAATCAGGAAAAAGAAAATCAGAAAAGAGTGAAGTTCTTACTTCACAATCTCATAAATTATTGCTCGAAGAAAAAGAAAATAAAAAACGGATAAGAGAAGAAAAGAAGAATTTAAAAAGTAACTTTAAAACAACGAATAGAAAAAATAAAATTAAAGAAAACTCGAGCAGTGAAACCGGGAAATACAAACGAGGAGACAGTTTGTGTGGTTTGTTTGGAAACCAATAATGAGGACTGGATACAGTGCTCAAAATGCCAAGAATGGGCTCACGAAGCTTGTGCCGACATCCCTGAATGTTTCGACGACTATATTTGTGATCATTGTAAATTCTTTTAAAGGTATTATGCGTTAATTTACACATGTTTACTATGTCCGATATTAGGGGCGATTCTAGACTCACTCTAAATCAATGACCTATATTAATGTTAATGTAATTTAAATCTTATAATAATGTTGGTTTATTTGATAGTTTGCTTTGATTTCTATTACTGTTATCTTGTAATTAATGCAAAAGAAATAAAAATAAATCAATATTCCTTTTATTTATTTAAGAAAAACCTTAAGTGTCCGGTACTAGGGGAACTCCCCTATACCAACAATTTTTGGGACAACAATCAACTGAAATTGAACTTTTAGGGTAACCCTTCCGGAACGACGATTTTCGCCAAAGCGGACCGTTTATTTTGAGAAAAATGTTCGTAAAAATAATGGAACTTCCTTTCCCCAAAATATCCAGACCATATATCGAAACTAGAAGTATTTGAAACGACGAATAAACCGAATTTTATAAGACTGCAGTTACATTTGAATCAACATAATATCCCATCGCTTCTCCCTCATGCTCCACGGTGCGAGGTGTGCTCACGAACCGTAAAATAAAAATCGAAATAATCTCCGAACGTTTCGGTTCTTCTATATGAATAAACAAAATACCCGGAAGTATCGACTGAGAGAGAAAGAGAGAGAGAGAGAAGGCTTGCGGAAGCCTTCTTGATAACGTAGCTTCGGGGCTACGAAGACCGAATGCGTTCCAGCCGAACAAACAAACGGAAAAGCTTAAACTCGATGCATCGCGGGATGAAGTTCCCTTCCAGTTTGACGAGGCAAATTAAAAAAGAAAGATTCGAAGCGAGCTGGCCGATACGTCCATGGAGAAATCCGTAGAGAAAAGTAACTCGATGGGGTACCATTTTTTTTTTATTGTCATTCTTGCGAAATCATAAGAAATATAAATTTTTATCGATGTATCCATGTATACAGCCGGGAACAAAATTAAGTGGACACCCTTTAAAAATTGTTTCTTATACTTGGACCAAGTAACTTGAATTTTTTTTACATGTTAAAAGAATTAGCTTACTAGGATATGAACGAAAAATTTGTTAAATTATTGGCCGAAATTACAAAAAAAAAAAAACAGTGAAGGTCGCGATTTTTAACTTTTGATAATTAAAATTAAAATATTTCCCAATAATTTTTATTGTATTACATAAAGTATCGCAATGTATTGAAAAATGATCTCTACCTGGAGATTCAAATAGCATTAACTAAAAAAAAAATATATATCCCAAAATAATAGTTTTTTCGACACGAATAGGTTAATACATTTTTATTCAGAGTACCGAGGTGCATCGAATAGTGCAAAGAATTGCCTGATTGCTCTAAACAAGATAAAGATGCCCTTCGAAATATTTTTCCAGGTAAAGAATAGTCCTCGAGATAATCGTATTTGTTGATCAAAACAGTTTCGTGACGTGTACTATACTACAGTCGATTGCCAAAAATATTTATTTGCATGATTGGAAAAAATAGCCCTGTTCCATTTATAGTACTCCATATTTGGTCAGTTCCCTCTAGTTCCGTTTCAACACGCCCAGTATAAATATTTTAGCATTTGTTATCTGACATCTTGTTAGCCGCGCGGAGGAACTTTTGTCCGTCAGGCGGCGAGAGAATGAATGGGAACAGAGGCGGTCGGTTGGTCAACACTTTTCCGGTCGGTCGTGGAAAAAGGATTGACAAGAGAAGGCACGCCATCGTTCTCGTCGCGAAACACTGAGATATATTTGTTCACCTAATGGACCCGCGGAGGTAACCGCTATATCAAACGAATATTCCGGAAAAATCTGCGTTCGACAGGATGACCACCTTTTGTGTCAAATGGGATTCGAGTCGAACCTTGGATCACGTTTCGAAGAGTTTCTGGGGGACTGAAAACCCGGATACAAATTTCGACGGTGTGTACCAACTAGAGATGGGGAAAATAGTGTATTTTAAATAGTAAATAATAAATATAATCCTCTTTATTTTAAAGTATGTGTACAACTCTGAAAATAAAATATTTTATTTGATGCAGTAACTTCTGAAAATAAAATGATTTATTTTAGGCAGTAATTTCCTTGAAAATAGTATTTTATTTGAAGAATATTGAAAATTGAATATTGAAAAATATTACTATTATTTAAACATTAATTGCGATCGATAAAAAAACTCCTCCTTTAATATTGAAAATATTTGTGTTTTGTCTTAATTTTCAATTTCAATTTTAAATATTACTGCTGAAAATAATGGTACGAATTCAATACATTTACGAGTGTTAATCATTTCTTAACGATAAGATAGATTGCATGCTTATGCAGATTCTCAGAGTATTATAACAATGCAAAAAGTAAGATATTTTATTTCGTGTTTCAGATTATTCAAGTAGAAATATTTTATTTTCTCGATCACATTGTTGAAATAGAAATATTTTATTTTGAGAGGTTCAGATGGTTAAAATAGAAATATTTTATTTTAAAATACTATTTTCTTTAAGCAAAATAAAATCTAAAATACTAAACAGTAGTTGAAATATTTGTTTCGCCAAATAATGCCCACCTCTGGTACCAACGACGAACGTTTCGTACGAAATACGTTTTCATGGATTTTTAAACGTTATGAAAGTTATTGCGACAATTTTATTTTTTCTTACCCTTGGAATATTGTTGGAATTTGTTAGTTAGGTACGCGAACGAACCTGATGCGACACCTCGTGGGTACCAGAGTAACTGACTCTTCTCGTCAAATTACGTTAAAAAGCAACAAATAGGATAAGTAATAAATAGACTGCGAGTATTTATGCAAAATCAAAATTTCTTTCCTGAATTGCAACAAACTGGAGTGGAATAGAAATTTATTTTCTTCCCTATTATGTTTAGTAGGTTGAAAATAATATAATAGTATGTTTAAATTTTCCTAATATTTGTGATAAAGTAAATCCTCTATAAACGCAGAAAAAATATCCCCTCCACTTTAGTAATCTGATCTCGGCTCGGGTATATCGGTGTGAAACACTACTAATGCGACGCGGAGAGTCATAGACGTCGGCACAGTTCAAAGGCCCGTGCGTCCTCACAATGTAACACCAATATTTAATCTTTTTTATTATTACTTATTTTTTTATGAAACTTTCATCAATATATTCGTGGCATTTTTCTGATTGATAAAAGACCAAACACGATATCATTTCAGCTGTATTTAGTGGTTTAATTGACGATGAAAGTTTCGGGCGTATCAGATAAACGCATACAGATCCCCCGAGGCTTATGCGTTTATTAAGTATTTTAAATTACACCTACTCATTTTTGTTATAAATGCATAAAGTCCGCAGTCGAGTAATAAAATAAAGAGTAATTTGAGTTAATCATGTTTTTCGAAACTGCACACAATTTTCTAATAAATTAAGTAATTTGTCTGATTGTAACGACATCTTAAATATTGTGTGACATTATATTGAGTGTTTAGGGCACGCTTGAAAAATAAATGATGAGACGAGGTCGTCGTAAATAATCTCAAAGACAGTTCACATTTATAAAAATAGATAGTAAATGAAGTTACATTATTCTTTGGAGATTTTGGAAGTTGTTTGCAATTTAACGTGTTAAGACAATGTGTCCCGAAAACTTTGTATTTCCTTGAAAGAAATATTAATATTAATATTACAAAGTAACCAGGCGTGTATTTCATGTCCATACGTTCCACTCAAAGAAATGTTATGCGTAATGGGGAAAAGGGTTCTTCAGAGGGAGCAGAAAGAGAGGGAAAAAAGCGGTTTCGACTGAAGATTTTTTTGGCGGGGATGAACTAAATGGCAAAAAGAAATTTCTCTAGCGTCTTAGGTTTACAAGCTGAACCAACTAAAAGAAAACTGGTTGTGCCGCAAAGAAGCCGGTCAAAGGAGTTTAAAGTTGAATGAATAACGCGGGAACATGTGGAGGATCCGAAGCAAAAGAGAGAGAAACGAAGTCTCGTAATTAATTAAATTTGCTCAGGATGGAACAATTTCTCTCCGAGCTCGGGCTTAAGCGTGAACAATTCACTGAAAACTTATATCGCGTCAGGAACTTCTAGCTTACGAGGAAACCTACTTAAATTACGCAACCGGAGTTTTATGATTTTTCAGATTATGTTGAACCCTTCAAGTGCAATAAGTAGAGCTACTCAGAAACGTTTTAAAACGGAACCCAACTATTGATAGTATCTTTTAGGATGTTATCCCGAATACTATAAACAAGTTTTGACAAAAATGTCTTGATAAATATAAATATTTTGATCAGAGAATAAGACAGATTATTTATTAATTACTTAGCCCGAAAAGCATCTACTCAATCATCCACTCAGAATAATAAAATACATAAAAACTCTCAAAATCGCTGAACTTTGAACACCCATAACTTTGGAATCAGTGAATTCCTAACGATAAAACTTGGATCTTCGGCATTTTCTCGCCAAAATCTGCAGGATTACGTAAAATCAGTTACAAATTTCTGGGTTGCCCAGATGAAGATCAGCCAAAAATTTAGCTGCAGCAATCTTCCGGCTATATGTAATTCATGAGAAGTGTAATTTACTAGAAACAGATAAACGTGGCTGATGAAACTGACTGATAAATTGTAGCTTGAGCTTGACTATTACTTAATTAACAAATCAGATATAGTCTGCGTCCTCTTCAGATTATGTGTTCAACTTTTCAAGTGCAATCAGTAGAGCTACTTAGGAATATTTTAAAACGGAACCCAACTATTGATAGTATCTTTTAAGATATTATCCTAAATATTATAAACAAGTTTTGACAAAAATGTTTTGATAAATATAAATATTTTGATCAGAAAATAAGACAGATTATTTATTAATTACTTAGCCCGAAAAGCATCTACTCAATCATCCACTCAGAATAATAAAATACATAAAAACTCTCGAAATCGCTGAACTTTGAAGACCCATAACTTTCGAATCAGTGAATTCCTAACGATAAAACTTGGATCATCGGCATTTTCTCGCCAAAATCTACAGGATTACATAAAATCAGTTACAAATTTCTGGGTTGCCCAGATGAAGTTCAGCACAAAATTTAGCTGCAGCAATCTTCCGGCTGTAATCCACGAGAAGTGTGATTTACTGATAAATTGCAGCAAGGGACTTGAGCTTGCCTATCACTTAATTAACAAATCAGACATAGTCTGTGTCCCCTTGAATCGATCTCGGTCAATGATTAGCATACGAGAAGAATTAATTCCACCTATCTCATAGAAATGGTCGTCGGTGGGTTCGGGTTAGGAACTATACAATTTTCGCTGAGAAGAAAAGCGGTATGAAAAGTGGTTTCAATTTCGGCCACAAAAGGTCGCTTTCCAGACGACTCTGCATTGCGAGCTTCCCGGTTTCCCGTCAGAAAAGAATCCTCGTGAATGTCTGCGCGTGCAGAACGTTCAAAACAAACGAGTGACGAACGATTAAGTCGCGAAGATGCGGGAGCCGAGGGTGTCCGAAGGTGAATAGAGGACAAGAAAGGGTGCAAAGCCAGGGGAGAGGGTCTCTATTAAAGGGCTGCTTTTTCATTCGCGGCGTCGGCGTCGCGTCGCCTTGTCTCCGCAGGATAAGGGAAGAGGCTGAAGGGTGGGACAGGAAAGGCCGAAGAACGGCATCACGAGGAACTTTTTAGGGTTGAATGGATTATATGACGAACCGTGGCAAAGAATTAAGCCCGAAGAATCGGCCGGCGATAATCACCCTAGTAATTTTCCGAATATTCTCTCTCACTCTCGATGTCGCCTCTCTTTATCCCAGACTTTCCTTTGTATCTGTTTCCTTCTTTTCCCCGCTCTCTCCACTTCAGCATCTCGCTCTCTGTTCCTCCGCTGCTTTGTGCCTATATAGTCGGGAATTCTACATATTTATCCAGCGACGTGACAGGTCTCTGAAAGGTAACGTCTGAGATCTTCCATTATTTCGAAGGTTCCTGGGACGGCGCGCGTTTAATCGAGTCTCGAAAGACGTCACTCAACAATGCGGAAATTTCAATATACAGTGTAGAGTGTTCAGCCTTTACCGGAGAATTCGTAACGACGAGGACTCGTTTAAGCAATCTGCAAGCTGGCGAGTCGACACCGAGACATTCAAAATGTAACGCTCTTGACCGTTTCGTGTTAGCTTTCCCGGAAGACTTCCATTTTCAACGAGAAAGTCGAATTCGCAGCTTGGCTATCGTTGAAATGATTTAGTACCACGTTTTTATTAGCTCGCTTTCTTGTCTGACTGTCTGTTCGTTCGGTACAAATTTTGCAATTGATTTTAAACTAACTTCCCGATGAGCTAGAGACTTGAAATGTTAAACATGGCTCAGAACTGAATGACAATGCAATATCTAAAAAAGATTTTTTAAAAAAGCCTATGCGTTTAGGAGATATAAATTATTAATAAATTTAACCGTTACACAGCGTCCCCACTCTGACTCATCCGCACTCCACTGACCCGCTTCGCACCGAAGGAGCTCAGTTACTACGCATTATTATTTAATACCCCACGTTTTCCGTTTTAAATCTGACAAGTATTTTCATAGCTATTCAAAATTCACAATCACACATTTTCAGGACTACCTGCACGTGGTTAGGAATCTGTATGGGGCTAGAAAAAATTATTTTATACTTTCTAGTCCGTCTTTTAAACTTGGTGTTTCTTAAAAATTTATTTTATGCTTGTTAATCCGTTTTGAAAAAGTGGTACTTGTTAAAAATTTATTTTTATTTAAATAAGTTTGTACGCGGTGTGGCCGCGACATACATGTTCCGGCCTCTGCCAGGGGGTTCAACTCGTCAGAATACACAATCGTCAACGGCCAATATGCAAATGTCGCTCGGTGTACACATTTTTGCAATTCGGACGTTTAACAACGGAAATGCTAAATCAGAATTTACATACTATTAATTAACATTCATAAGCCAGCCGGGTGTTTTTCTGTAAACGTCTACAGGACAGGTGAAAACAACGTTATTAGCATGACACGGTGTAATCGTGTTTATTCAAAAGTGTATCGGCTTATCGAACAACGCTCGACACCAGAGCGCAGCGTTTTTCGCCCCGAGGAAGAAGCAAAATCGAAAACTCGCCTGTTCCATAAAAAATGATTAAATATAAACCGGCGCGTATGCCGGCAGTTCCCTAACGAGGAAATTTATAACGAGCAGCGCTTAAATCGATTTTGTATAAACAGAAGAAGCGCGCGCAGAAACAAAGCGTCTGCCTCCCCGCTCGCGAGTGGAGTCGGAGTTTGTTGTTTCGACGCGGCGAAAAATAACGAGGCAACGTTACGGAAAAACGCGAAAAATCCCGCGTACCTCGGTGTTCGACGTTCGCCTCGCCATTTTGTTCGCCTGCGACGAGACTGTACCGATTTTATATGGGGACGTGATTATTTTGTTGATAAGGATTGCTTGTCGAATCAATTAACACCATATTTCTCGGTTCTCGAATCTCATTTGTGCTTTACCGTTGAATAACTTTCTGTCAGATAAATAATTAACTTTGTAAATTCGTTATTTCATCCTCTGGATCATAACCGAGAAATTTGCACAGTGTTTCGTTATTTAAATTTCGCTGATTCGGAAGTTATGGGTGTTTAAAGTTGAGGGTTTTAAACGTTTTTGACCAGAAAGTCTTGTAACGAGCGGAGCCGCTAGATGGCAGCACGAGCGTACAGTGATGTCGGTAAAGTAGAATAACATTGTACTACCGACATAATTTATCGAAAACGTCTTCTTTGTTTCGGGGTTCTTCGTTTTGTGAATCCCAGAAATATGTTGCGATATTCGAAGCTTATAAAGAGCGAAGTTTATCGCGTCCCCACTAAACAATCGAAGTTGGATTTCTCGAGTTCCAGTCGGGGGATCGACGCGCGGTTTAATAACGTCGAATCGTTACTATCGGAATCGAAACGGCGGGGATAGGGTGCTAGTAATCCGAAGAAATTCTCGAGAAAAGTTTTAATTAACCGCCGGCGCCCGTTCGATCCACTTTCGAAGGTACATCTGAATCTTCCAGCTCGCGGACCCGGCGAAGATAACTTCAAGATTCATAAATATAGACGATACTCTATCGTATTATTGCTTCGCCGTGAGCGCAGCCGGAATTTGTGAGAAGATCGACGTCACTCTACTTTCCGAGCAAATATTTTTTAATCCACTCTAAATTGCGAAATAATCATTTCAACGAGAAAACAAATAAAATAATAAGAGGAAGTAAAATAACGACATTAATCGTTCGGAAACTCTCGAGTGCATATCTAAAATAGGACGAAAAAAATTCGTAACTGGAGGGGGAATTTTCGGCGTTCATGACAGAAACGAGTGGATCAAATATGGAATAGTAAAACCGTTGCTACCTTTCATTTATCCAGATTTTTAAGCAAAGAAATAAATTTTTATACGTTTATAACACAAATGGATGACTGGGAAAGAAAACTGTAAAAACATTAGATGAATTTAAGAAAGTTAGCATATTATTTTACATTGAAAAATCAAAATGTTCGAGAAATCAAAAATCCTACGCTACTTGCTCGAAGCAATTGAGGGGAAGAGATAACTATGTTTTAGAAAAAGCACGGTAGATAAATAATAAATAGATTAATTTACAAAATGTTGAACGTCTGAGACTGAAGCGGTGGGGGAAAGTTGATGGTGAGATTTGAACAGAAACGAAAAGTGGATGCTACTCAAGTAAAAAAAGTTTCGCGTCGAAACGAAATATAAGCAAGGACTCATGAAATGGTCAAACACAATTTTCCCACAGAGCGCGTCTCCTATGGCGCGACAGATAAGATGTTTGTACCTTCCGGAAGATGTATAACTATGCCCTCCACCCCTTCCCCTTCGCGCACCCGTTTCTATACTTAGGGGCTTGAAAAGCACAAACCTCATATCGCGCGTCGGCAAATATTCATAACTTAAATATCGTTCCTCGTGGGAGGCCCAGGATGAGAATTCGAGATATATAACACCGGCGTGGTATTGCGTTCCACGTGGAAAATCCTTCCTCTCTTGACATGTGTCAAACACTATCCTTCACTCTGACTCTTTCGGAGTCTTCTGCCAGGCCTCATTTCCAGCTCTCTCCTCTTTTCACCCTTTTTTCTCCTCAACATTTTTAATCATTGCCCCCATCACCATTCTTGTGCAAAGTTATTGCCACCTGTTCTCGATTCGCTCTGTTTATTATTTTTGTTGTTGTATTTATTGTTGTTGTTTATTAAACCATAGTTTAATAACTGCTTAACACTAACCTTCATTCAGAGTCCATAATAATCAGGACCGGCCTTCTCTATAAAGGGACCTGGGTGCAAGAAACCATTTAGGGCCCCATATTTTTTGTACAGTAAAAAAAAATTTACGAACACGAACATACAGGGTGAGTCCGAAGAAACAGAACACCTACATATCTCCGTTACTTTACGTTGTACAAAAAAACTTCTTAGGACAAAGTTACACTGTTTGAAGGACCACATGTAACGGTGTAAGGGAAAAATTTTCAAGGTCATTTTTTTTACAAGATTTCAAAGTCATTGATGTATTTTTAAATGGAATGAGGTATTTTTTAATACATCAACCGATACAGATGGACATTCGTTATAAAAAAGTACTGACCCATGTATGTCGAAAAGTTAGTAGTTCACGTGATATTTCCATTTAAATAACTCTAAAACACCATTATAGTTAGTATTAACAATAAGACGTTAGCGTTTACTTGCTAGTGTAAATTGAAGAGTTGAAATTGAAATTGAAATTGAAGTTGATGGGTTGATATTGAAATTGAAGTTGAAGGGTTGATATTGAAATTAAAGTTGAAATTGAAATGGAAAAATTGAAATTGAAAATGAAGTTGAAGAGTTGATATTGAAATTGAAGTTGAAATGGAAAAATTGATGTTGAAATTGAAATTGAAGAGTTGAAATTAACGAATTGAAATTGAAAAATTGAAGTTGAAATTGAAAAATTGACGTTGTAATTGAAAAATTGATATTGAAGATTTGTAATTGACGAGTTGAAATTGAAATTGAAGGGCTGATATTAAAATTGAAGTTGATATTAACGAAATGAAATTGAAAATTTGATGTTGAAATGGAAGAGTTGAAATTGAAGTTGAAATGGAAGAGCTGAAACTAAAGTTGAAATTGAAAAACTGAAGTTGAAAATGAAGTTGAAGAGTTGATATTGAATTTGAAGGTGAAATTGAAAAATTGACATTGATATTGATGTTATCGTTTGCTTACTTGCATAACGTCTTAGTACGACAGTAATGGTGTTTTAGAGTTATTTAAATTGAAATATTTCGTGAAGTACTAACTTTTCGACATACATAGGTTAGTACTTTTTTATAACGCATGTCCAGTTGCATCGATTGATGTATTAAAAAAAAACCATTCCATTTAAAAAACTATCGATGACCTTGGAATCTCATAAACAAAATGACCTCGAAAATTTTTTCCCTTACACCGTTACATGTGGCCCTTCAAGCCGTATAACTTTGTCCTAAGAAGTTTTTTTGTACAACGAAAAGTAACGTAGATATTTAAGTGTTGTTTCTTCGGACTCACCCTGTATATTACAAATGCATGTTTATTTAATGCGTGATTTTGTTTTTGCTAATACATTAATTACTTCAGAAAAGTTACATTATTTTAGTTCTTGATCGTGTTGGGGCCCTCTCAATCGTGGGGCCCCGGTGCATAGCATCCGCCGCACCCCCCAGATGGCCGACCCTGATAATAATACCCTACCGCCATATTTCATATTGTACGGATAATGTTTAATTGTAAATGTCGCGATACTTGTGAACGGCAGAATTCCTTCTCCATTACATCACACCCCTCGCGCGGACGTCAGAATTGCTCGAAATTCAACATGCGTGCCCCGGCACATTGTTCGCGCGAGTACATCTCCGTCGAAACAACGTCAGCATTTTATCCCGGGGTGAGGTGGGGGGATGGGTGAGGGGGTGTCGACTCTCGAAACTCGTCGTCCGTCGAGTATATCAGAGGTGTTTTCGCACGAACGAGAGAGCCACCCCTCGTGAAATGACTTCACCAGGATTGTCGGCCGGGAAAATGGTACGTTTCGAGTTCCTCAGGATCCTGGTCCTGCCGAGCGCACGAAATTACCGGGATAAGTGCTCGCGTCGGAATCAACATCGAAATATTTCTTTGAACAACAAACCGCGAGCTGGAACCAGCTCGCACCCTAATGCACCCTCGCGCCCGAACGCCAGAACATTATTTCGCCGAATACTTCGCCAACACTTGGTCGCCGAGTGCTTTTCATTCGTGGCAACCTTTTCACTCGCCAGGGAAATATTTGCCATGGAATTCGGTGGGGATAAGCTTTCCGTTGCGCAACCGGAAACACTTTTGCCTTTCTCCTAGAAATTTTTAAATTCACTGGAGCACCAATGGTTCCAAAGTTATGAACGTTTAAAGTTGAGCGATTTCCAGTGTCTTTTTACACAGGTTTTAGAAATCGCTCAACTTTAAACGTTTATAACTTTTGAAGCATTGGTGCTCCGGGATCGAAACTTGGATTTCTGCTGAACATTATATAGACATTTATAAATCTACTGGACAACATAGGAAAAAGGCAAAAATTTCTGGTTGCGCAAGGAAAAGAGCAGAGATGGAGTGAACTAGCTCTTCATAGAACTGTCGGAGAACTTTCATGGGGTGGTTCCTAAGCTAAGGAAGAAGTTACTTCAAATGACCTGCACAACCAGCCCTTTCAAGGCTCTCCGACGTTTTCGGGACACCCTCTACAACAGTCAGTAATGGAGCACACGGCGCGAGCAAACATTCCGGCAAAGGGTAGCGTTGTTTACGCATTATTCTTCACAAATAGCGCAATCTCTTCTGCTACTGTTCAGCGAGACACTTTCTGCTGTACAAGTGCGAGACACGTACGCGGATAACGCGGTTATTGTCAATTTCCTAAATAGCTCCGAGCAAATAACAATACCTCGAGCTGCGAGTTTAGCGAAACTCGCGACGTTTTCAAAAGTGGACGGAGCACTTACAGTTTATCCAAAATGGAATTACATTCCTGATCGCGCGGAGCAATCGACGTTATCTTTATCGGTTTCGCGTGGGACGACGTTGCTCGACGAAGTTGAAACTCCCGGACCGTAGGCTTCCGGATCACCGCGATGGACGTCAGCGAGTAATCAAAATTTTCGCAGACAATCCAAGTTCCGAGGAATTACTGGAACCGCGACGAGGCGCGCCCCGGATAGGGCAAAAACCGGGTATGCACGAAGTATTGAGAAACTTCCGGCGAACTTTCGCTGGAACGAACTAAGTTTCAAGACCCTGAAACGAGTTTACTTCGCCGAGATCAGCCTGGATTAGGTACTGCGTCGCGACTTATGGCTGTTGGGAGTCCGCCCCAACTGGTGTGCGAACGATTTTTCAAATTATTCTGTCGGACTTGTATCGCGGGCCCACTGACCTACTACTAATTTTCGTGTCTTCGTTAACGCCCCAACTACAGGGTGCCAATTAGCCCCCAGGCCGGATTATTTCCTTCGCAGCTGAAATTAAAACTTCTCCGCCTGCAATAATGTCCTTTTTTCGGGGAGTAGTGTGGGACTCCCCCTGAGATGCAAATTGGGGGCAGTGGCGCACCCAGGGGGGAAGTCAGGGAGCCAAGTCCCCCCCAAGAAAAAAATGTTTAGAATCCAAAATTAAAATCGCGGAATAGTCCTGGGTACCGTTGACAGATATTTTGGCTAGAAAAAGAAAAAGGTCATCACGCAAAACCTAGGGCTGGGTTCAACTTGCCCGACCACCACCCGGGGACCTACTTTCCGCATTTACTCCCGTGGTGGTGGGCGACTCATCTTACCGGGTCTCCTGCGTCTTCATTGAGCTTATCCTTTTCCATACTCCTGCAGTAATGTCCTGCAGTGCTTGTCCTTGTACCTATAGTCAAGTCAATGAATGCTCATAAGGGGGTGTAGAGGGAAATGGAGAGAACACAATTTTTAACTTTGGGACTTTGTTTGGACTAGTTAGGAGGTAAACATAGTAAAAGTCCCTACTCTTAGGAGGTGAGCGGGGTGCAGGGGGGCACGTAGAAGGTCTCCTTTTTCGGTTATATCTCGGAAACTATGCGTCCTAGCGATGAGACTATTCAATACAAAATTAAAGCTGACAAAATGTGCTACAAGATTGATTCGATTCAGTTTTTTGCTATCTCGCACAGTTTCCGAGATATCCGCGCTCAAAGTTCACTAATTGTGCTGAAGCTAGTCAAGTAAAGCAAAAATTTCTTTTTCACAATTGGTCAACTTTGAGCGCAGATATCTCGGAAACTATGCGAGATAGCGAAAAACTGAATGGAATCAATCTTATAGCACATTTTGTCAGCTTTAATTTTGTATAGAATGGTCTTATCGCTAGGACGCATAGTTTCCGGGATATCCGCGCTCAAAGTTCACGAATTGTGAAAAATAAATTTTTGCCTTATTTGACTAGCTAACTCTTCAGCACAATTAGTGAACTTTCAGCGCGGATATCTCGGGAACTATGCGAGATAGCGAAAAACTGAATCGAATCCATCTTGTGGCACATTTTATCAGCTTTAATTTTATATAGAATGATCTTATCGCTAGGAATAATAGTTTCCGAGTTATAAGCGAAAAACCGAAAAAGGGGACCTTCTACGTGCCCCCTACACAGCCCGCTCACCTCCTACGAGTGGGGACTTTTAGTATGTTTACCTCCTAACTAGTCCAAATAAAGTCCAAATAAAGTCCCAAACTAAAAATTTGTTCCTTCCATTTCCCTCTACAACTTTTCCTTGACTGGACTAATTGTAGTTTACACATTATGTACCGTTCTTCTTCTCCTGATCGTAGTGAGCCGGCTATCCCCTACGCTCGCCAGCGGATGTTGTGCTATGACGTGGTATGCTACCTCACATCACCGAGAATACGTAATCCCTCTCCATGTGTAGCCACCCGTCGATCTGCCGCAGACACCATGTACCCAGAAGGCACGAGACTTGCGGATCTACGACGACGTCAACAGATCGACGGACTCACGGAGGATCAGCGGGCCGAATCCACGTCGTCTTCGAACGACCATCGTGGGATAGCAGCAGCTACGGCTCGATGCGCGACGCGCGCAAACGACAACGGCGACACAGCATCAATCGAGTGGGCGAACGATCTACAAGCATCCCATCGCTCTCCCTGGATTCTGACGTGGATCATCGCATAAACGAACTTGTTCAGTGAGGCGATGTGCTGGCTACCTCCTACGATCGCCAGGAGATGAACAGTTACACAACACCTTTCTCACTACAGTATTCCCTCTGTGACTGTCGTATCTTCGGGTCTGCTAAGTTCTAGAAGAGCTACTACATTGTTTGTAGTGTGTCGAATGTGGAGGAGGATAGCGATTGAAAAAGGAAGAGCGACTGAGGTTCGGGCGATCCGTAAATATCAAAGGATCTTGTGCCAATGCAAATTCATGACTGATTTTTACTTTACCGGACTCAAAATTTGTGCCATTCTCCTACGAATTATGATTTATTTGGTATTTTCCAGTAGAATTAAACGAGGAGAACCTAGGAATTGAAATTTCGATCCTGTAGGATCAATGGTTCAGGAGTTATGCTTGCTTAAAGTTGAGCAATCCGCAGTGTTTTACCTGTCAAAAACAGTGGAGATTGCTCAACTTTAAGCGACCATATCTCCTCAACTATTGATCTTAGAGGTTTGAAACTTCGATCTGCATCCACGCCGGGTACAATTCTACTGGATTACATGCCAAATACATCATACATAGGAGAAAGGTACTAATTTTGAGTCCGGTAAAGTAAAGTCCACCCCAAATTCATTATTACCCCATTGTTCCATCAATTTGAATTCGTTCGTTACAAAATATTTGCAAACGATAGAATATTTGTGCCATCTATTTCCTTGGCAGGTGCTTTATATCTAGAAGTTATAACACATTTTATTGGAGACAGTTCATTTCAATTACGTCGACGCAAACGATGAAAAAGTATTGAAAGTGTTTCACAGGACGCGAGAAACGAACCAAACTTATAAAAGTCGCGCAACGGTTTCACTTTTTCATATGAGCTTTTTGTAACTTTTATTCGAGTCCGATGCTTCGATTAGATTGCACGGTATTACACGTGACAATTCGAACAAGTCCATGCATCATGAATAAAAGATTTGACTTTAATTCAATCGCAACGTATCAACACATATTAATCTCTTTTTCAAATTCCGTCGCAGTCGTTGGAACGATGCATCGAAAACGGCATTGTTTTATTTATTTATTTCTCTGGCCAGGCGATAATTGTTTCTCTGTACGATCGCGAATGAAAAATATATCCCCTAAACTCGGCTTTTTTCGGGAACGAGGCGTCAAACGAAAGATTTTACTGTTTTCTCAACTCACTTTTACGCGAGAGGTCGACTATTGGTGAGACTCACACTCACGCCAGCGAAGCGAAAGCTTTCAACTTCTCTAATTTTTTATGTTTTTTTATGAAACCCTTAGCGCACCGTGTCGGTCTCGTTTTTCTAATTAAAATGACACCAAACTCGATATAATTACGATCATAATTACTTGTTTAACGAGGGATTAACGTTACGCACTTCACATTTACAGAATTCGTGTAATCTCTACCATAAATGTGAAGTCCGAAACTTCGTCTAAATATGGTCGTAAATATATCGTGATACTATACGTTGGTAAAAGTCCCAACTAACGAAAAACCAAAAATAAGGAATCTCGATTTTTGAATTCAATAAACTGAGTTGGCACAAGGTCCTTTGATATTCAAGAATCGGAGTATTTTTAAATTCTGCTAATGTTCTTACTGTTTTAAATTACACCTACTAATTTTTGTCAAACATTTTTTAACGTCCAAATCTGTTTACTAAACTCGACTCCCCCAAATAGCGTTTCACCTCGAGGCGTGACGGATAAGACTTATTCAGTGACTATAAGGCAGAGGTGGGCATTATTTGGCGAACAAAATATTTGAAATACTATTTAATATTTTAGATTTTATTTTCCTGAAAGAAAATAGTATTTTATTTGAACAATCTGAACCTCGAAATAAAATATTTCTATTTGAACAACTGAACCTCGAAATAAAATACTTCTATGTATTTGAACAATCTGAACCTCAAAATAAAATAATTCTATTTTAACAATTTCATCCACAAAATAAAATATTTCTATTTTAATAATCTGAAACACAAAGTAAAATAGTTCTAGTTTAATCATCTGAAACACAAAATATAATATTTTATTTATTTATTTTATTTATGTCGTTATACCTAATACTTTCAGAAATCGCATTACTTATTTAATATTTCTTATTTTAGCAATAATTTAAAGAAGAAATGGTACTCACTATAAGAAACTATATCATTTGCCACATTTTCGTTTTATTTTTTTGTTTGATTGCTGCTATTACTGCGTATATCCACTTCAGTTCACAGCATGTGCCTACTGAGGTTTGTTGACAAACATACAGTGTATCGTATCACCAGAAAACTATTTATACTCAGAGATCTATTGAATGCGAACCATTATTTTGAGCAATAATATTTAAAATTGAAATTGAAAATAAAGAAACTGCAAATATTTTCAATATTCTTAAAATAAAATACTATTTTCAAATACTATTTTCAAAAATTACTGCATCAAATAAAATATTTTATTTTCAAAGTTGTACAGGCATTGTAAAATAAATGGGATTATATTTGCTATTTACTATTTCAAATACACTATTTTCCCCAGCTCGCACAGCTATAGCCCATTAGCCCTGCGGTAAGTGTGGCCCAGCCTTTCTCAGTGAAAGGGCTAAACGGAGCCGCCAAACAAAATCTTTGTGGAGTAATGATATCTGTGACCATCGGATGAACAAGAAACGATAATGGACTCCACGCTCGCAATGATTAAAACAGCGGGAGTAGACCGGTGAAAGACGCATCATTGTCGCTTCTTGCGCAGCGAAATCACCGTGCGCCAGTGTAGTAGTGAAGCAGCGAAATTCGTAATTGTGCTTCAACCGCAGCAAACGTATTTACGTTACAAAAATTTGCCGGTAACCACGGAACAAGCTCGGAGAGAGCAAGCGGATGGAGAAGCGAGCGAATATTACGAACTGTCATGAACCGGCGCAAAACTTGCCGTGGCTGTTGATAAAGTGGACGAAGTTATTCATCCTCCCCGGGACGAGATTATTTCTCGGGATCAGTCGGGTGCCTTGAGCTGCCGGCGCGGCGTGCAATTCGTTGCCGAGGCTTGCGGTTATGCTCGAAGCAGCACCGCATCTACTAAAATAGGAAGACCGGGGCTGGTTGAAAAGTGAGGAGATCGTACGTCCTTTTCCGGATCTATTACCAGGCTTTAATTACGCCGTAGCCATCGGAATCGTCGGACAACTTTCCACGCTTGCGCTCCCCCACGGATAATTTTACTCAATATCGACAAACGTCCAAGTATATATTCTTCTTTGCTTAAATCGTTCCCCGGCTCTACCTTCGCGATGTCGGCGAGATATCCTCTCAGCTATAAGTCCGATCCTTCCACTCGGCGGGCTAATGGAAACTTCATCTTGAGGGAACGATGTAGCAGGAAGTTCAGCTTCGGGAACAGGATTCAGTCGGCTGTCGGTCTCAATTAAAATTTCGTCGACGGGCCCGGGCTAGACAGACTGCTGTCGGTAATGAGGACTATTATATCTCGAATATTACTTTCAACCTGGATCGAACCTCCTGTCGATGATTAAGAATCTCAATACACCGTGTAGTCCAAAAGTCTAAAATTATCATTTGATCGGGGCCTGCAAAGATTCCTTGCGGAATGAAGAATAGGCAGGACTTGAACACTGTTAGAAAGTCTTTGTCTTAATTAGAACCTTTACATAACAGTCTTAGAGGTTTGTAACCCTTGCTCGATGGCCCAGTGTTCATCGTCGTTCAGTTTCAATGGAGGAAACAGTTTTTTTCAGCTAGGAAGCTTATTGGGTCCACTTTAATTTTCCAAAAGCCTGTTTAAATTATTATTCGTATGAGACCCAATCAGTGTCGCCAGAATGAGGACCAAACGGTCCTCCTTACTCTCCTCCTTACCCCTTCCACCATCCAACGTCCCTCGCTAAGACCGTAGACCACGGTGCCGTAGACTGGTCTGGTTATCAGAGAGGGGGTACATCGTCTCACCGTGATTCCCCTCATCTGGCTACACTGGTCACCCAATAAGAAGATCAATGTTGGCCTCGAAGAAACTTGTTAGGTAGAAATATGTATGTGTGGAGTGTTGGGCCTGAAGCTAGCTTCTCCAGGAGTTAATGCGGACAGTAGGTCCCTGGAGAAGCCATATTTCGGGTCAAGTAGATAGTAGAGGGCCAGCCCATTGGCTGTCCCGGGTGAGGTTGAGGTTTCCAGTGGGTATGGGTACAACGACCAACCGCGGCCCGAGCCCCATACTACTTTTTTTTTCTTAGCAATATTTCCCTTTGTTTATGAACACCTTATATAACAGTAATGTCTCAACAACTATTTTACGAAAACAAAACCTAATCAGTATTGACCTTTGCCTGCTGGCTACTTACACTACCATTCGCACTATTATTCGCTAACCTAAATTATTTATGCCTAATCACCTGACTGTTTGATGCTATAATAACTCGAAATCCGTTCATTTTCGTTTAACTTGGTAATTGACCCACCTTTATTAATCCAGAATCTTATTCCTAGTGAAATGCCCCGTTGATAGAGTACCCACACGGGGGTCCTCCGGAAACAAAAAGAAAAATTTTCTTCCAAATATGAAACACCCTCTACTAAAATATATTACGTCGAATTTGCCCTGAAAAAATTTTTTGAGTGCAGATCCCACACTACCTGGGTGTGGGTAATGACAATGTCCCCCTCATCCTTCAAAGAAAACGTAAAAATATAAATGGGTCTAGTAATGATTGTCATTCATTACTAGAACCATACTAGAAGGTTAATCCTTGAGATTTTCATGATGACTAGACTGCAGACATTTATGCATTTGTAGCAAAATTGAGTACATCAATTTATCTATTCAAATCATTGGGGTTTCCATTTCTTGCAATCGAAGCAGACAATTTTTATTTTGCACAAAGATCCGCAGCCTAATGATGACTATAGAGATTTCATCGAGGAGATTCCACGGCAGAAGCAGCGTCGTTGAACGATCATTGGAGGGATGGAAAAACATCTTGTTGGTCATCCCTATCGTGAAGGGTCCATGGGAGGAAAGACGAGGTACAGATACGATTTACAGCGATCGATCGAATCAGCCGCGAGCTTGCAAGCCTGTGGCCGAGCCTCGCGTTCTCCTAACCTCAGACGATTCAGCCGGCCGATTGTCTTTCGGTTGAATACCGTGGCGGCCCTCCGGTCTTCTGGTCGACCGGATGTATGAACCAAGGATCGTTTCGCTATTCGATTTCAACTCTTTGTTCGATTCAGGACAGTCGGACGGTGACGTCGTCGTCGAACGCCAACGCCGGTGTCTACGATCGAGAACCCTTGGACAATGGCCTGGCTGACGCGAGCGTCCTCGCCATTGTGGACGTTAACGTTGCCAATATTATTATCGGGACTCGGGTTTAGATCGTCGCGAATCGATACGGCGAGGAGGTTAATCATTACAGTTTGATTTCGACATAAGACGACCATGTTTAGTTCGAAATCAAAAAATCTCTATCCCCTAGTCGGCCGGCTGAGCCTTCGCGCCGACCAACGCGTTACAGAGCATAAAAGACGCAGCCTGTCCAGATCTACAGGTTTTTCAAGATATTCGAAAGCCCCATCTTTTGCATTATCGAGAAATGAGTGGCAATCCTGGGGAAACGAGTCTAGCCCGTTAATTCAGTTTCAAGGTCCTCTGAAAATACTTGCGGCCGTGTTCTGATAATGGCTAGTCGATGGCACAACATCTTGATCCTTATGCTTGGTGCTCACAAGTTGAGCCAGCAACTTGAAAGTCCACTGGTAAAACACTTGCCGCGAAGACGAGGCTTTCAGCATCGAAGACGGTAAAGCTCTCTCTCTGCCCCCCGTCTGAGTCCAGGGGGCCTCGCAGAGCATCTTCTTTCGCGATAAGAGCTTTCCCTGGTGTTACTCTCTGTCGGGTGTCCTCCTTCGACCTCCTCACCGCTCTCTATCCCTCCTCTCTCTCTCTTTCTCTCTCTCTCTCTTTCTCTGGTTATCACGTGACGCATCGTGGTAGACACGAATAGGTGGCGGAAAGAGCGAATGGAGTCCGCCTTCACGAGGCCAGCCTAATTACCCTTAATGAATGTGCCGCTTTAATTGAAAATGCTTCCTACGTAAGCACGACTTTTAGTTTCGGATCGAAGGTCTTCCTGACTTGCAAAAACCCGGACGAGCACGCGGAAATGGGGCAAAAGGGGAATGAAGAATTAGGTACGTGCTGCTCGTCGAGGATCGAATAGCAACCTCGGCTCCTTTCCTCGACTTTTCCCGCAGTTTTTGCTTTTTAACAACGTCATACCCGACGGCCTGGCCGCCACGGCGCATACGTGCAATCCTCACGGTAAATGAGGTTAGAAACTGTGCTCGATGTCTACGAATTTACCGCGGGTTTGCTGTCGAACAGCCGTGTTCTGCACGGACAGTATTCCCGCAGTGACATCATTTTTTTCACGATGTAACACCAATATTTAATCTTCTTTAATTTTTATTATTATTTTACGGAACTTTCGCCAACATATTCGTGACATTTTTCTAATGCAAAATGGTACCAAACACGATATAATGTCAACTGTATTTAGTGGTGTAATCGACGATGAAAGTTTCGAACGCAACGAAGAAAAGCGTATTGGAAAGAAAGAGACGCGGTTGTCGAGTCAATGTGTGGTGTTCACACCGATATACCCGAGCCGAGAACAATTACTTCATCTCGAAATATTCACAATTATTTCGAGAACAGTATTTCATGGGCTGTGTTTCCGTTTACGTCCATTCTCAGAATTTGATGAAATTTTGAAAATAGGTTCCATTGCAATTACGAATTACATTGTAATTTAATTGACTGAAGATCTGAATTATAAATTACAACATAATTGAATTACAATTTAATTCAAGTACAATGTATTTTATAATTGTGCTCCATTGCAATTACGAATTACAATGTAATTTAATTGACTGAAGATCTGAATTATGAATTACAACATAATTGAATTACAATTTAATTCAAGTACAATGTATTTTATAATTATGCTCCATTGCAATTACGAATTAAATCGTAATTTAATTGACTGAAGATCTGAATTATAAATTGCAATATAATTGAATTGCAATGTAATTCAATTACAATGTATTTTATAATTGTACTCCATTGTAATTTAATTGACTGAAGATCTGAATTATAAATTACAACATAATTGAATTACAATTTAATTCAAGTACAATGTATTATATTTTATAATTGTGCTCCATTGCAATTACGAATTAAATTGTAATTTGACTGAAGATCTGAATTATAAATTGCAATATAATTGAATTGCAATGTAATTCAATTACAATGTATTTTATAATTGTACTCCATTGCAATTACGAATTAGATTGTAATTTAATTGACTGAAGATCTGAATTATAAATTACAACACAATTGAATTACAATTTAATTCAATTACTTTGTAATTATAATTCTGGAGTAATTCAATTGTAATTCTGCACAACTCTGAACTAGATAGGCTAGATGCCTTACTGTCGAGTCCTCTAACGGGCCTAGGCCAAGCCTATGTGGCAGGGGGTGAATTGTAGTTGTCAACTCCAAATCGTATGGTCCAACATCAAAAAATTGATGTCGCCTTATTAAGAGCGTTTGAATATTACTTCGGCTAATTGTATGGAAATAATAACAGCGCCAAAGGCGTGACGGTATTTCTTGGAATGCTTCCACGGGAAGCACTACACCGTCGCGAACTTCCATCGAGCTTTTTGCCCGCATTATTAAATCAACGACGGTTCGAAGTATCTGAATTTCCTTATCCGGCAACGACAGTGTCGTTAGTCGTTGCTTTGCTCCTCGGAACTCCCAGCAACTTTCCTGCTGTTTTAGAAAGTGGGGAAGACGCGTAAAGAGCAATAAGGGGGATTCGAATGACTGCGGGGGAAGCAAATGAAAGAACGAGGGGTGGGGTAGAACGCTAAGGAACGGAACGGAGGCGCCAACGGCAGAGAGAAGAGCCAGTTAGCTCGAGGAAGTTTTCGCCACTTACTTTAATACGAGCCACGGGAACGCACGATTCCTTCGGTCGGGTCCGCGAAACTGAGAGATAAACAAATACACCGTCGATGAGACCCCGACTCTATTTCGTCAAGTTTACGACACCTTTCGCGCACCTAATTTCGGGAATCCTTAGTAAAACGAACCGGTGTAAACAACGCTGTTAAAGCGTCGGCGACTTTACGGTTGGCAATTTAACCTGTTGTCTCGGCGTCCACCAGGAAATGTGTTGCTGCGGGTAGTGGGACGATTAAACGCATATTTTTCCCGATACCAGGTCGCCTGAAACGTTCCTGCCGCGTTTCGACGCGCAGAATTCTGGCGTTGGTAACAATTTGTTCAGTCGATCGAAAAATATCCAAAGAATTTAGGAATTGCGCGCGAGCTGTCGTGTAAATGGCGTTGCAGCTGAACAGGGGCGGATTCTACGGGGAAAAACAAATTGAAAATGTGGAATACAGTTTTTTCAATTAAGACTTCGGTTTCGAGGAAGTCGACTCTAGAAACCCTATGCAAAAGTATCCTTTTATTTGTGTAGTTAAAGCCAGTTGTGTAGTGCCATAGGCTAAACTCCGCTTTAGGAGGCCAAACGGTTTCAACGATTTCTTCATAAAATCTTGCAGACTTCGACGAGAAATGCCTAAAATCCACGTTTTAATCTTAGCAGTCCACTGGATCAGAAGTTATACGTGTTTAAAGTTCAGTAGCAGCTTTACATAAAAACTCTTGAAATTGCTGAACTTTGAGCACCCACAACTTTTGAATCAGTGAATGCCCAACGTTGAATCTTGGATTTTAGGCATTCCCTCGCCAAATTACAGGATTACATTAAATCAGTTAAAAATTTCTGGTTTTCCTAGGTGAAGTTCAGCCCAAAATTGAACTGCAGTGTTAATGGCACGAAATATGATAAAAAAATAGCAGAGATTGGAAACTCCTTTGGGCGAACGAAAGAGAGATTGGAGTTGGCCAGGCTGCGTAATGCAATAACGTTTAATCGCAGTGCCCGTGGCGAAACGAACTTTTCTGATAAATACGTGGACCGAGGAATTTTGACTCCGTGGAAGCCGCGAAAAGCGAGACGAACGATTTACACGGGGAAATTTCATTGATCGATTTCGCGTATCGAGTTACACGGCCGAGATAGGCGTCGCGCCGCAACTAATTACAACGAAAATTGAGAACACCGTCGTCGTACGTGTCGGGAACGACGTAAAATTTGATGATCGTCGTAGCACACGATCCAGCGCCTCGTTATTCCAGCTTTTAGTGAAATTACGTTCTCGGGTTTGTTAATCGTGTCTGACGTTCCCAAAGTTTCTCTCCGCGTCGAACATTCGTCGCGGCACGCCGCTCGAATTTTTCAACGTTTAATTTTTTAATCCACTTCCACAGGCGCGGCGAAACGCGTTCTCCATTCTACGGATGTAATTTCTACCGCGATTCTAATTTCGGACAATTTATCGCAATAATCTCTCATTTTGAATAATTACGATCTGCCCGACAATTAATCATTGTGTTGCGGCTGCTCCTGATTGTTGAAGTCCATGGAAATTACGTGCGTGTGTGTCACGTCACGTTTGCAAGTCTACACCTATGCGAAATGAAAGAGACATTGTTACAGCGTGAAAAATACTTTCATGGCGTTGGAAAAATCTTTCACTAAAGACACCGACTAATTTTTCGGGGAGACGGATTAATATTAGTTATATATATTTATATTAGAGTTATATTTAGTAAGCATATTATATGTTACTGTTGACGCTATATATTTAAACGAAATATATAGGTTACATCGTTCTTTGTAATCGACTATAATATTCCGGAGGTCATTTGGAGCAACTTTTTCCTTGGCGAAAATATTCTCCGTGGCTCCGTTAAAGAGTTATTAGCAATAAACGCGGACCAATCAGAGCGCTGCAGCGGCACAGTCGGCGGGAGGCATTGGCCGCGCCGGCCTCCGTCCGCTAGTAGCCGCGCTGTGATTGGATCACGTTTTCCTTGAATAACTCCTGAACGAAGCCTCGGAGAGCATTTCCGGACAGGAAGAAGTTTCTTGAAATGACCTCAGGAATCACCCCTTTCGAGGACGTACATCTGCGGGACACCTGGTACAATAAAATAAATGGTTCGAAACAAATGAAACGCGAATCCAATCATGAAATGGTTCTACAATAGCACCATCAGGAAACAAGTGCATCGATTCTGCGAATGTCACGTGGAAATTTATGTGGGAAACGGAATCAACGAAAAACTTATTCGGAGCGTAAAATTCAAGATCCATGAAGCGGCGCCATTGGTCCCGAGTGTTCCACGGAATCCGACAATTCGACCGGAGTCTTTTCTTAATGCAATCTGCTGAATGGCAAAAAGAAAGACGTTCACCAAGAAAGGGAGACCCCCCAGAGCATATAATGAAAGCAAAGAAAACGTGGAATAGATACTTCTTCGTGAAAAGAAAACCGTGTCCGAATTTAAAGATTCAAAGTGGTTTTCTTTTTCACTTGCGGCTCTTGATAAATAACACGACGTTGCCAAGTGGGCGAATAAATTATTGCAGTCTTCTTTTGGTGGGTAAAAATCAAATCAATTGTTATTATTATTTCGAGGATTTTATGCATTCATGACAAATGCGAAATAACAGGAACATTTAATGGATTCGTATTGATTTTCTGGCCTCCCACTGTTCAGCACCACTCCTACGAGATGGGCCACGTGACCGGCATGGGGTCCCTTTAAGGGTCCCCTAGAGCAGGCTTTATGGGGGGCTTGGGCCCCTCCTCATTTAGCCTAGGGATGGTCACCGTGATGGAATTAGCAGGTATATACCCAGCTTACTGGGGCCTCTCTCCCTCAGGGAGGGCGAGGAATCCGCAAAGAGTGATTACCACCATGTAAAAAAAGGAGTTAAATGGTGTTAAATGGTGGAGGACGCTGGAAGCCACTGAGAACGGGGGAAAGAAACAATGTGAGGCCCATGGACTACAAGTTCCCCGGCTCTGTTTTACGCTAACTATAGTTTACTCGAGAACTGTCCCGCTCATGGAGATCTATCAGAGGCATTTAGTCAAAGTAACAAATTAGGGAAGAAGTTACAGCTTGTCGAACAGTGTAATTGATAGCCGCGTCTCCGACGACAAACATGCAAAATCTCGAAAAATTCTGCCATGACTTAAAGGATCAGCGCCAGAGCCACCCGGTCATTTATCATCCGTATCTCCGGGCGAGTTTCATCAAGCATCAACGGAAACCGAACGTCCAGGTGGGGGGAAAAAAGGAAGACTTATTCCAAGGAACGCAGGAACCGCGTGGTACCAGAAGAAAAGGTCACGGGGACACGAGGATAAAGTAGTCGAAAGAGACCTGGTGCCCTGTGCGCGTTCGCGAAAGAATGGATATCGACTTGTTCCTCTGTCTCGAAACTTCTCCGTGGAACCCGCAATGGCCGGGGTAGATATTGGTTTTCAATTTGCATTCTCCCAATAGCCATGATCCATGTATCATTCCGGGCTACAAACCGGCGAGCCGAGCGAACGCGCTTTTCTAGCTCCTTCTGGCCACTCCTCTCTCGTGTCCTCGGCAGGCCACGTTGGTCCTGTTACGAACGGAGAAGTTTCTCTCCGGTTAGAATCTTTCTAATCTCTTTCGTGAGGAAGCAAAACGCCTTGGTCCGACCCCATTGCTTGTGGTAGGGATCAGGGTTGCCATCTACGAGTCCCAGCAGGACCCTTACCCTTCCACCCCTAGCCCAACTGTGCTGCGGAACCCGCCTTTGCTTCCCCCACTCTGCCACGTGGAGAAAGTGGTACGCGTCAACGGTGGTGGGAAGAGTGGGGGAAGCAAAAGCGTGCTCCGCAGCGCAGCTAGACGAGGGGCCTGGCGGGACTCGCAGATGGCAACCTTGGTAGGGATGACTATGTTCCAGCTGGGTGCGGCTGGACAGCACATGATTCAGAATGGAGGCTTACTCTTCAACGATTTCGATGACTAGTACAGTCAATGAATGTTCATAAGGGGGGTGTAGAGGGAAATGGAAGGAACACAATTTTTAACTTTGGGACTTTGTTCGGACTAGTTAGGAAGTAAACATACTAATAGTCCCTTCTCCTAGGAGGTGAGCGCGTTGCAGGGAGCACGTAGAAGGTCCCCTTTTTCGGTTTTCCGCTTATATCTGGGAAACTATGCGTCCTAGCGATAAGACCATTCTATACAAAATTAAAGCTGACAAAATGTGCCGCAAGATTGATTCGATTCAGTTTTTTGCTATCTCGCATAGTTTCCGAGATATCCGCACTCAAAGTTCACTAATTGTGAAAAAGAACTTTTGCCTTATTTGACTAGCTAACTCTTCAGCACAATTAGCGAACTTTGAGCGCGGATATCTCGGAAACTGTGCGAGATAGCGAAGAGCTGTATGGAGTCAATCTTATGGCACATTTTGTCACGTTTAATTTTGTATAGAATGGTCTTATCGCTACGACGCATAATTTCCAAGATATAAGCGGAAAACCGAAAAGGGGGACCCTCTACGTCCATTTGAAGTTGAAATTGACAAATTGAAGTTGAATTTGAGAAATTGATGTTGAAACTGAAAAATTAAACTTGAAATTGAAATTGAATGTTTAAAATTGGAGATAAAATCGAAAAATTGAGGTTGAAATTGGAAAATTGAAGTTGAACTTAAAAATTGAAGTTGAAATTGAAAAATTGATGTTAAAATTGAAAAATTGATGTTGAAACTCAAAAATTGAAGTAGAAATTGAAAACTTGAAGTTGAAATTGAAGAATTGATATTCAGAATAAAAAAATTGTAGTTGAAAGTGAAGTTGAAATTGAAAAATTGATGTTGGAATTGAAGTTGAAATTGAGAAGTTGATGTTGAAAGTGAAGTGGAATTTGAAAAATTGATGTTGAAATTGAGAAATTGATGTTGAAACTGAAAAATGGGAGTGGAAACTGAAAAATTGAAGTTCAGATTGAAGTTGAAGTAGAAATTGAGGTGTTGAAATTGAAATTGAAGCAAAAACACTAACTCGAACAAATAATACCAAAGTCAACTTTGAGCGCGAATATCTCGGAAACTATGCGAGATAGCGAAAAACTGAATCGAATCAATCTTGCGGTACATTTTGTCACCTTTAATTTTGTATAGAATGGTCTTATCGCTACGACGCATAATTTCCAAGATATAAGCGGAAAACCGAAAAGGGGGACCCTCTACGTCCATTTGAAGTTGAAATTGACAAATTGAAATTGAAGCAAAAACACTAACTCGAACAAATAATACCAAAGTGAACTTTGAGCGCGAATATCTTGAAAACTATGCGAGATGGCGAAAAACTGAATCGAATCAATCTTGCGGTACATTTTGTCAGCTTTAATTTTGTATAGAATGATCTTATCGCTAGGACACATAGTTTTCGAGATATAAGCGGAAAACCGAAAAAGGGGACCTTCTACGTGACCCCCTGCACTCCGCTCACTTCCTAAGAGTGGGGACTTTTAATATGTTTACCTCCTAACTAGTCCAGACAAAGACCCAAAGTTAAAAATTGTGTTCCTTCCATTTCCTTCTACAACTTTTCGTTGACTGGACTAGACCTCGACATTTTGGAATGGGGAATGGCGTCCTAGAAGGGGTACGGTGGAGTGGGAGACCAGTTTTAATCTGGAGACTCTGTATCTACGTCCTAGTGACTCCCCGACAGCGTTGCCAGCGTACAGTCTCTACGCTTCCCTCTCCACCATCAGATTCCCCTTTAGCGACAGTACACGAACCACATACCAGTGGCATGAGGGGATACGCGACTCCACATTATGCCCACTATGAGAAACATCAAGCTACCCTGTGGTAGAGGGGAAGCATTTCTAGGGGATTACACACCAGCCTGGAAACGCAGCCCCCGATTTAGCGTCGGGTTCGTTCTCGAAGTCTTTCAAACATCCTACCCGCTCCTGGCATTCGCAACGGGTTCGTTCGTGCACCTACGAACCAAATTAAATGCCATTCTGCTTTATAAACCTAAACCCTGGGCTGCCACGTGCGCCACCCTCGGCCCGGGCTCCCAACAGCCCGATAAAAAAAAAAGGAATCTGGGGGAAAAACAAGTTCCCGAGCAGGCGAAACGTGCCACCAGTGACACGCCGGATCGATAAATATTTGATGGCGTCTGAAAGCAGGTTAATCTCGTCCGACTCTGTGTTGGCCGAGACTGGCGGGCAAGCGTGTGTCTGCAGCCTCGCAGGTGTGTTTTCAGCTGAATCCTCTTTCCTGGTGCGCTCGGCCTCCCTATCTCGGTTTTTTGCAGTCTCCTCGCGTATAAGCGCAGAACAATGAATAAATAAGCGGGCAAATGGAAGAGCGGATTCGACGCCGAGTCCCGGAACGTCGTCGTAGTCGGTAGACTGGGAATTTCGGGGAACACGGGAGAATAGACAGCCAGACAGGCCCGATTAATATTGGAACGATCGTTTCTGGAGGAACGCTAGGCTAATCGGTCCAATTTGACGGAAGAGTGTCCAGTGACGAAAAGAATCTTAATTCGGTGAATGCGACTCAACAGAGAGTTCTGTTGCTGGCTCGAGACTCTTCGGTTAATGAATCTTGAGCTCAAACGAGGTTTGAATCAGTTTTATGGGTATATTGACTTTGATGCATTTTGCTGTTTTTAGTCAAGTTTGGACAGTTTACCCACTGAAAGTCTATTAACTGCATCCCCGACGACTTTACTGCTGTTGACACGTTCACTATCCCCATGAATGACTATCCCTATTTCATCATAGAAGCCAGACACGGATTTAGGCATGGGCTTTACGGGCTGCCACCCAGTGCCTCCTTCGCGGTCAAAGGAGTAAAAACAATTTAAATGAACAACTTAAGAAAAATATAATTGTACAATTTTTGGTAGTTGACGTAATTTGGGTCAATTGGCTAGGCCCCCAAGCAATGTTAGGTAGCAGATACCCAAAGTTAACGGTCCGCCGCCACTATGGGTCAAACCGACGAAATCTGTGTCAAAATCAACGAACTTTTGATAGAAATGAGATAGAGCGATGAAATTTTTTTCAAATGAAAGCTGAAACTTTGCAGAATATGGGATAATTATGGAGATTGTGGTACGAACGTTTTTTAACCTTGAAAGAATTCGTTAAACTTGCACAATTTTTCTTTGACATGCGACACATCATTTCCCGGAGATTTTTTCACGCTGACAAGGTTGAAAAACGTTCGTACCACAATCTCCATAATTATCCCATATTCTGCAAAGTTTCAGCTTCCATTTAAAAAAAATTTCATCGACCTATCTCATTTCTATCGAAAGTTCTTTGATTTTGACACAGATTTCGTCGGTTTGGGACATAGTGGCGCCGGTGATGACAGCGACCAAAGTTATTTAATGACAATTGTTAATCATAATGAAGCACTATGATCTAGATAATTTCTACATTCATAAATTGATATTCAGTGGTATCAATTTTGTGATAATCATTTTTAATTTCACAGCACAAATTGTTTCGCTTTAATTAAGCATAGGTCGCCTCTCAATCGACGTCAAGCGTTGATTTGTATCCAAATGAAGTTTGCAGGTTACCTAAGGAGTATAAATCGAAACTAATTGCGAATATCTGCGACTGTGGGAGTTACTGCTATTTATTTAGAAAGCGATTCGATGTGGTGCAGAGTCAGTTCAAATGTTCAATTTGTTTGAAAATCTATTAGCCCCAGGTGTGTGTAACTTACATAAAACGTAGTTATCTTACAAGGAAAATTTTGCAAAGGAGAGAACGTAATTTTTATTAACAATTGTTTAACTATCGATAGTAATTGTAAGTAAATTGGCGAAGTCTCATCTCCGTAGGGAGAAACACCCTTCCAGGATAGTTTTTATACGGAAGTTTTCCTGATAAAAAAAATAATGGAAAAATCAGATGCTACGGGGGTCAGGAAACCCTTAGTTTTAGCATTCTTTTACTAGGATAAAGAACTACCCTTATAAAACTACTCGAGGGTGGTTTACCTTAAAGAGGCAAAATTTTAATAGTTGAGTTAGGATGCGATTTCAAGCAAATAATGTCTCAGAAAAATACTTTTGAAATTATTAAAAGCAACAGCTTTATCGTATAAATATCAATAACGTATAACGATTATAATAAGAATATCTATTCTCTCTACGTGTGTTTGAACAACTACCTCGGGTGAAACGAGATCACTCGCAAGGAAACTTCGAGCGCAAAGAAAAAAGGGAAATGAGAAAATTCGTTTTTGCTTCGTTTCTCGGAAAGTCCAGTATTCCAGATCAACAGAGTTCAGTCACTTTGTTCTAAGGAGAGTTAATAATGAACTGGTACCGACGTTCGTCTCTTTGCCGTTCGTTCTCACGCTTTCCGGAACTTTGGAGAATTCCAAAACTTCTGTCCGGGATGGAATGACGCCCTGATGTCGTTCGGGAGGACGCAAAAACTTCTAGTTCGGTTGCTTTAGGGTGCTGTATTTTTCTTTGGCGAACGCTGGGTTTGCGTGAAATTAGTGCGAGGTGCTAATTGAAATTTTTCCTTTTCTTTTTCAATTCAATTAAAATTGCATTTATGAAATTGATCCGAGCGACTCTTCATACAACACGGATTAAACCATTTTTGCGGAAAAATGTTGATATTATACAATAAAATGTTAAGTTATTTGGGTGTTTCGAGTTATTCAGATAAGTACAACATTTTTGGGACACCCTATACAGTGATAAAGACTACTGTACTGTAGCATTAATCGCAATGTAAAAATATAAAATCCAATCGCATGAATTTCTAGACAAGGAGCTTCAAAAAAAAAAACTAAAAATAATAAGAATAATAATAAAAAATTCCAGAATAATTATTTGCATTTAAATGATTCACTCGCTGGTTCCATTCGTACTTATTTCTACACTCACTTTTTATTCTCAACCCAGTTGGGCAAAAAAGTGAAATGGAATGACTGCAGCAATAATAAATTACGGTTTGTATGTACGCAATCCACAGATCTGCCGGTTCGTTCGCGCATATCTAACAAATTTTTTACCATAAGACTGATATATCGGCGGGCAAAGCACCGAATGCTGTGTGTAAGTTAGTACGTATCAGATAAACGCTGCGAATGCGTATCCTGAATGAAAAACGGTATCAGGATTTTGTAAAGTTTTATAAACGACGGTTTTATAAACGATGTACGGCATCGTATACGATTTAACAGTAATTTTTTCGTCTGCGTATCCGGTGTTGTCGAGAAATCCATTGCCAAATAAGTCCAATTATTCCGCCGAGTTAATTGTAACAGTATTCCCTGCTCGATCGGCTAAACATTGATGGAATAAATTACGAAATTATTTATCTTAAAATTCGATGTTTTAACGTAAAATGTGAAAAACATTGGAAAGTCAGTGAAATCAGTTTTAACAACAAGAACAATTTATATTAATTGCATTATTTTCGACTTTTCAAGATGATTTAGTTTCTTGGAATTGACTTGGACAACCTTTTATTTTCCATAAGTTATCCGATAAAATATAATTACATTTTCCTAAAATCTCGAATCTGCAATCAGATTCGATGTGCATTTGAAAATGATGTAGATATTGTAGATGATGATTTAAAAATTTTGTATAGCAGGAATCTTGCATAAAGGTCAGCTGTCCACTGATGAGAGTAGTCCATGCGCGATCGGATTAATAGATTATCGATTCCCGGTGAAAGGGGCCAAGTTCACGGTGTGAAATCTTCGATGATGGCTGAATGGCCGAACATCGCAAATGCTTGCACTCCGGACCGCCAGCAACGGTGGTGGTGCACGAGTAAATTTCAACTTGGGAACCGAAAATTCACTGGACCGTTTCCAGCGGCGTGGTGCGGGCCTCTCTAGACCACTGGTTAAACACAATCTAATTTAATCCTTTTAAACCGTCTAATCTCGGGGAAACCATTCAAATAAATACACAATTGCTCGAGTTACACGGTACGGTCCGCTTTGTGCGACATTCTTTCGCGTCGTTCTCCACTGCTTTCCTTTCCGTCGATCGAGTCCAATGTATACATTTCAGTAACTAACGATACCGTTTACCTTTCTCTTCGTGTTCTTGATTCTATATTTTTCTACTGCAAATGGATTTCCTTTCTTCCCTTGTCTAAACTCTATTTATATCTCAAAAATGTGCATCCTTGAAAGAGGTGATTTCTGAGGTAATTTGAAATAACTTTTTCGTTTGCGGTAATGTTCTCCTCGGCTCCGTTAAGGAGTTATTAAAGAAAAACGCGGACCAATCAGAACGCAGTTAGTACGGACGGGCTCCGCCTCTCGGCCAATAACGCGCGACGGCTCCCGCCGAGGCGGAGTCCGTCCGCGGTTCCCGCCCCCTGAGTCTGGGTTTTTCGTTAATAACTCCTTAACGGAGCCGCGGAGAACATTTTTGTAAAGGAAAAAGTTATTGACAATAACCGTCGCAATCATCCTTTCTAAGGAAATACATTTGAAAATGCAACCATGGCTAGATCCATTTGAATATTCATGTAAGAATTTTTTTTAATAATTTAATGTTGGCTGAAAATATGAATACAATTTCGCTCTGAAGACTAAAAGTTTTATACGGCCACAGAAAATTAGGCTACATTGCGAAGTGGGCAATAAAAGTCTGACAGCCCTTAAAACTGAAACTTGAGAACACACTTTTTTATATTCTAGTTTATGTGTTGTGTTATCACAAAAAAATTTAAGAGAATACAATGTATGAAAATATGAATTTTCTTAACCGATTCAATTATATGTGAAATCCCCATTTCTCAGCGAAGAATGTCTCCCATTACCGAAGAATGATTTTTATATGTTTTTCTCATTAAAGCTGGCATACTCGTTCCCGGAAAATGGAAGCAGTAAAAGCCCTCTGCAGAAAGCAGTCCCGTAATTGGAACGGACAATCACGGAGACGATAGAAATTTTTAGATAATTTCTCAGACTTTTATTGTCCCGGGTTCATCGGTGGATATTCGCAAGCGTTATTAGAAAAAATAATGGAGAAACGAGATTGCATTTATTGCTGAAAAAAGAGTAATCGGAATTATCCAGCATAGATGGATGGGATATTGAGGGGTCGATATTTTGACGGACAGTTCTGGAGCGAACTAGATCAGAGAGTATATTAATCAAACACAATATCAGTAAGTAGAGTGAGCCATCAATTATTCTAGACAAATTGCGTTATTTCTACTGCAAACATTTTCAGAGATCACATGAGGCGTCAGATAACACATCGTAATCCACTGAATAATTTAGCGATCAACGATAACAAAGATACTATTCCCTCGTGAACTATTTCATTTTAATTAATATAATTTTCCTTCTGTCCCATCAGCAGACTATCCAGCTTGAGGCTTCTCGAGAGTAACCCGTCACCTAGGTCTGCCGACCGGACTCAAAATTGGTAACTTTCTCCTACGAATTATGATGTATTTGGTATGTAATTCAGTAGATTTGTACCCGGCGGGGATGCAGATCGAAGTCTCGATCTTGTAGGATCAATAGTTCAGGAGTTATGATTGCTTAAAGTTGAGCAATCTGCAGTGTTTTTGACAGGCCCTCACCTGTCAAAAATGCTCAACTTTAAGCGACCATAACTACTCAACTATTGATCCTACAGGATCGATCTTCGATCTGCAGGTTCGCCGGGTACAAATCTACTGGATTACATACCAAATACATCAGAATTCGTAGCACAAATTTTGAGTCCGGTAAAGTAAAGAGCAGCCTAGATCACTTATGTTTTACAGATGCCGCATTACTTCCTGAACCTTCGGCACTGGGACTTTCCGATAGGGTCTCTTAGAGCAGGTAGGCTAAATTGAATGGGTAAGTTCAAAAACCATCTAATTGTGCTTATCACTATGTGCCATATTTCAGCTGCAGACCGATCTACTAAAGAAAGTGCCATGGCTCGATGCTAAGAAGGAAATGACTGAAACCCTACCACAATGTCATTTCTAGGGTCCTTGCCTTGACATAGAGTCTCCTATCGTTTTGCCTCTGACAGTATTATCAACCAGAGTACATTCTCCCCGAAATGCGCCGTTTGTTATCCAATTCAGAACGTATTCAAAATTATTCAATTTTCTTGATTCCGCCGGCACGGAGCACCGCTTTCGCCATGCCCATATAAACTCAACCAAATTAGAAGTTCGCGGCGAGCGGCGTGCACGTAAAAGAGAGTACCGCTAACAAGAATGAACGCCCAAAGTGTTTGCCTTTCCCTCTCCCGCGTTTGTTTCCGTCTGGCAGTCGGTTCGCCGGCGGTTGCGAGGCAGACGGCGAAAAAAAAAGAGGAAGGACTCGGGTAGAAAGAAAAACGGCCGCAACTTTTCTGGCTGGCCAGTTTGCGGGCCACTTTCGGGACGAAGACCGCGGCGGCGTGTCTCGTTAACAAGCCGCTGTTAGAGTTCCGGAAAGTTCCGCAGTTTTTCACGTGTCCGTCATCTCCGCCGTTATGTACGCGACTTAATCCACCTCTTAGTACACCGCCCCGTTAATACGCCCATGGAAATCGCTCGATCAAATTTCCTGCGCGACGACCAGCCGACCGTCCAACTCTGCCGACGCGAAACGATTTTCCACTCCGTCGGAATAGAACGCGATACCGCGACTCTGTTTGCTTAACCGGCCCGCTAAACGACCGTGAAACCTTTTTAAGTCGGTTTCCAAATGGTTTTCCCAACGTTTCTCTCTATCTCCCGTCCTCTGTCCCTGCTCGACGCACCAGTGTCGTTCATTTCGGCTCGTAGGTACCAACTAGTTGCTTTGATCCCAACTGAAACAAGCACAGTCTCGGGGTACGTTCGGCAGGTCGACCTGACAGCAAATTTGGCTCGGAGAAGTTGCGACTTCATGGCTGAAAAACACTTTTAATCACTCGTTACGGATTCCCCGCCCTCCCTGGGGGAAGGGACATACGAGGAGCTAGCTCTAGGACAGTGTTTCCCAAAGTTCCGACATCTGTGTACCTGTTGGATTCTTGCATGAATCTTTAGCTTATATTTTGATTAAAAACTAAACTAACTAAAGTGAAAAAGCCAACATTTACTTCAATGTTGAATAACTCGAATAAAAGAAATCGCACAATATTCAACAACCACACAATTTACACAGGAAAGATAGCCCTTCCAAATGATATTAACGCGATTTATCAAAAAAATTTGTTGCTTCCCCTGCGATGTTCCAAAGTGCACAAAATTTTTGTTAACCGTCAGCGTTGTCTTCATCTCGCTATAACTTTCTAAAAAATCAACATATGTAGCAACAATTTGAAACAGAGCATCTGAAACTAGAGCTTTCAGGCTTTCAAACCATTTTTTAACGATATCGATACGGCAATTTTTGACAGAGTTATGATCACGTAAAGTGGGAGCAATTTTTCGGGTTCGCACAAGTGATCCCTTAATTCTTTTGAGGAGTGTACTTGGAGCCTTGGGCAAAGTAGAATTTCGGGGCCCCTAACCCCAACTGAATAACTCTATGGGGCCTCCTTTTGCTTGTGGCCCCGGGCATTTGCCCAATGGGTAACGCGCCGCTGCTGAAATTGTAGTGTCCTATATTTCTGGCGAACGTAGTTTCTCATAAAAGATTTGTACCACAAAATTTTTAATTGTTAATGGACCAGCAACCGTTGGATATTCATTCGCTGATTACTCGTAAACGAATCATAACTGGTCAGTGGAAAATAAACAATGTAATCCGTGCGTTATACTGTACCGTCGGCGAACATGTTCCTTTCAGTTGCGCAATTTTAGATCCCTCTAGATTCTCCGATTTTGGACAGCCTCCAACAAATAATTTGGCTCGCGCGAACCCGGCTACCGTGTCGGTGTAACAAACAGAAAACGTGAAGCAACTATCAGATTTTCCGTACGTTTATCTTCGGTGACAAACACCCCCTATCATCTCTTATTGTTACGGACGTCAGCATAGTTACTGTTATTATTGCTATTACGTAAAGCCTTCGGGCAATAATCGGTAGACTACGCGGGGCAAGTTTCTCGTGAAACTCCAATTCCGGCACGGACTAGTTCACTATGATAGCAGCTATTGCTGTTGGCATGATTAATACATATATATCTGCACGTATCTCAGGTTGGAACTTCTGCGCGAAGACAGTGTACACAATTCTGATCTATTAGGAATAGCGAAGTTTCAGTGGCAAAGTCAAGTCCTTCGTTGATTCTTACAGGGGGACATCGAAACTTGAACGCTCAACTCCAATTCCAGTGCTAACTATATGATAAATATGTTTCTTCTATCGATCGTATTTGCTGTTAATAAATGTTAAATGCTTTTGGCGCAACGCACAGTGGTCCAAACGGCCGATTTAGGAGTGCAAAAGTCTAAAATAAATTTGATGAAACCATAAACTACATATTTCATTCCTAATATTCATGCAAAAATTAACGCGAATACGGGCGAGTATCGTTAGTATTTCCTACCAACTTGAGAAATGAATTTCTTAAAACCTCTTCGTTCCACGCGTACTCGTCATCGAACTGTACCAGAAAAAATAAGATAATTTGCTAATCTGCAATTTTCTGCTAATAAATTTGATATGAAACCATAAACTACATATTCCATTCCTAATATTCATGCAAAAATTAGCGCGAATACGGGCGAATATCATTAGTATTTCCTACAACATACTTAAAAAATAAATTTCTTAATACTTCCTTGAGGAACATTATTTAAACATTTCCGAAAAATTGTTTTATATTTTTTTTCATATCTTTCCAATGCTTCTGAACACGGCTATTATAATTAGAAATCAATACTAACGTTCTAGACAATAAATAATAGGTGAAAAGGATGTCCTTTATATCGATGTACTTGTCATACTGCTACTTTCAACCTATGCCACACTTAACAATAATTGATTTGAGAAGTAATATTGTCGATTTTAGCCTCTACAGACATATGTGTTGATGTAAGAAACAGTATTAAATGCCTACTTCATGTTTGGTTTTTTGACTTTTGCACTCCTGAATCGGCAGTTTGGACCACTGTGCAACGGTTCGATCGTTTATGAATAATAAGCTAATTTTGAAGCAATTTTGCTAATTATCAAACAAAATCAACGTTTCGATCCTGGTTTGGATCCTTTTCAAGATTTATTCGAATCGCGTCTGTAAAGTAAATATGTTATAACAATTTCAAAAACTATTAAATGATTAAATATAAGGAATATTGTTCATAAAAACTCACTCACTTGCTTCGGGGAAAATAAATTTATAATATTATAATTGTGTGTGTGGCACGTGTGTTACGTGCGTCGGACATGCTTGTTGTCAAGACACTGATGTAAGAACGTATTGAAAACGATCTAGGTTATATCTATCGATATAATGCGGTAAATTTGAAAGGTCATAGTATGTTTTGAAATCCACTCTTAGTATGGATTTATAGTGGAGCAACGAGATGAGCTGTGCGGTGAAAAAAAAAGAAAAACAAAGGAAATACATATGTACTTTTTCATTAGTATGTGTCGAAATGTTGTCACGAATGTTGGTTTCTTTTCACCGCGCCGCTATCATCGATGCTCGCAGCTCCACTATACATCCACCCTTACGAATATACCTTGATGATAAATCGTTATTAACGTTCAACTTTTATTGGAATCAGTTTTTAATTTAATTAATTGTATGTGAGAAACAGCTAGTTCAAAATTTCTAGATAATGACAAAATTAAGGTTTATTGGAAACCTCATCTAACTATGATTTCCTAAAGCGAAACAAGAAGGGATATTCGCAACAATCTTTAATACCAGTCTCGCATAACAAATGATAATGATTATTCTCTTGGAATATTGATATTCAATGTTCAATTTAAAATCGGAAATAGTAGACTATCACTCCCGGTGCGCGGTGGTCTGATTGCTTTACTTCCCCAAATTGCGCCGAATTAGAGCGTAGGAACAATTAATGCTGTTCATAATTTGTCACCCCATTCAGAGGTAGCAATATCTCTCGGACAACGGTGCACGCTGAATTCAGGGTGTATCAATCTAAAGATGATAAACGAGCAAGATGCTACTCGTCCCGATGTTCACAATATTACAGGTATCACATCTGCTTCGCGTTGTCATCTGCGTCAAGCTAATGTGCAGATGATTATAGTGATTCACGTAGCCGTGACCGACGACTGTTGGGTAGACGCAAATTACAATGTGCAGCGCGTGGCGAAAGTAATAGAGGACGCTTTACAAATACTGTAACTGGGAATGCGTTTACTAATTTAACCCTTGTGTAGTGAACCGGGTACCCATTCGCTGTATTTCTCCCAACAATTTGTTAATGCTCCTCTAAAAAATATTACACAATTTCTCTGGAGGTATGCGTAAGGCATTGACCCCCTCACTAATAAAAATAAAAAAATAAAAAGGGCAAAGAGATTGAAGTACCAAGAACAAGACAATATATTCTGCTATATTCTGGTATGTTCTTTTATTTTCTGATATATGTATATTGGTATTTTCTGGTATATTCTGGTACTTGAGCTTATTCTGGTATATTACGGTATATTCTGGCATATTCTGGTATATTCTGACATATTTTGGTATAATATGATATATTGTTCTACACTCCTCAAAAGAATTAATTTCGCTGACTGTACTCCGATGTACCGTGTGTCATTGCTCAGGCCGAAGCAGTTTCTAATGCTCTGATAATTTAACAAATCGAAGCCCGACTGGCGGCTCCGCAACTGCGAGTCGTCCGATGATCAAGCACGCGCATTAGAAACGCGACACCAGCTCACGTGCGCATCGGTGGCACAGGTAATTAATCTAAAGGTCATCAAACGAACTGGTAGCGAGCCGCCGCGTCGGCGAACGTGACAAATTGCCTGGACGAGCAGCGACGGTGCGATGCGATGTTGCCGCACCGTAAGGGCCACGGGTCTTTGCGGCCATTCCGCGAGCGGAAGTTCCGCGCGCGGCGAACGTCGATTCGCGAAACGAAACAAACAAGTCCGCGAACGACCGACTGACAACCTTTGTCACGGATATGTCCGCGGTTTTGTTGCCGTTAATTCAACTGCGAGTCGCGCGCGAAAACTCGGTTACCGGCCGGATGATGATGAAATTCGAACACCAGATCGGGGAATGGAATTCGTTCATCCAGTCGGCCAGAAAATTTCACGCCGCTTATAAATGCCCGGGTTTCGTCCGACCGCGAGTTAGGCTTGACTTTTTACTGATGGCTATCCCCGACGTACGTCCCGAATGGTAAATATTTAATTCTCTTCAATTAATGTCTTCGTATAATATATGTACTCGCCACACTCGAATTAAAAAGCCTTCACGTATGTACAAAATGTTTGCATAACGATATTCTTGTAGCGCCATCTTTAGGAGGCGAAACGTTTTCAACGATTTCTTCATAAAATCTTGTAGACTTTGACGAGAAATGCCGGAAATCCAAGTTTCAATCTGAGCAGTCCACTGGATCAGAAGTTATACGTGTTTGAAGTTCCGTAGCCGCTTTACATAAAAACGCTTAAGATCGCTCAACTTTAAACACCCACAACTTTTGAACCAGTGAATTCCTAACGATACTGCTTGGACCTTCGGCATTCCCAGGCGGAAGTCTGATGATATAAAAAAAAAGTTGAACATTTCTGGGAAGTTCAACACTATGCAATGAAAAGAAATTTGATCTAGGAAATCAAGATGAAAATCCAGAGACGTAGAACAGCCTCGATCAAACATCTCTTCTCGCATAAAGTTCGCGTGTTCCGTCGCCGTGACTCTTTTCACGGAACGGAACGTAAAAAACATTTCCCTCTGAAGCCGACGATCCTTTCTTATCTGAATATAAATCATTGAGTAAAACAAATCCGGTCTCTGAATCTCCCGGCCACAAACGCGAGGACTTTTACAGCCGCGAATAGAACCATACATACATATTTTCGTTTCCTTAAACGACACATATCCTGAAACTGCAGCCGCAGAGAATACTCATAATTCCCACGTGCTCCTTCGAGTTTATTATACTTCCGCGACCGATCACGAGTTACCGAGATCGCAAACGAAGGATCGACACTTCATGTCCGATCTCCTCTAGCGTATACGACAGCAGGTGATCGAGAACAACCACAGTCATAAAACTCACGCGGCTGTAAAAACTTCGATTGGCACTGCCACTTGGCACTTTCCTGCGAGCGGGAATTCGGGAAATTTATTTTTGAACGGATCGGGGACCGAATCAGTTCGGAAGTTCTGTTTGCGAAGTAACTCCTCCATCAAAATGTTTTGTCGCGCCAAAGGCTACTTATCGATCGCACTTCAACCGGCGTTTCTACATGTTTCATAGAATCTTTCCCGACACGCTCTCTCGCAGACGGGTCCCTAACTCTTCTCCCGTGAACTCTCGCTACCATCAATATGGACATCCATGAATATTTTATTTTCGTTCGAGGGAAGTCAAGTTTTGGAACCTCGCATTGTTAGACATTTTATTCTGATCAAATATCGAACCTGGACAGAGAATTCAAATTCGTTTTCATTCATAAACGGAGCTGATGCATTTGCGATAACAATGAGTACATCAAATGAAAAATAGTGTGATTGCTGATTTAAATTATTCAGACATGAAAGAAATGTCTACGTGGCTCATGTGTCCTCGAATTTTCATTTTACATAAGAATCCGTTGATTTAATGACAAAATCGATTTATTAGTGGAATAATTAATCATTTAAATACACGATGCTGGTAAATTTTCCATCGCAGTTGACCTTAAACGACCTTGTGTCCTATATCACTGTACGCGTCCTAAAACGCCCTTTCAGATAGCACATAGAAAAGTATATCGTTCTCATTTAAAAACAGGATTGACCTTGATTTGTCCTCTACGCGTCCACCTACGAAGAACCTATTAACCTGAAATTATGCCATCCTCGAACCACGCAAGTTTCCTTCTTCCAAACTAATTTCCCGATTATGTGAAATTTCCATCGCAGTTGACCTTAAACGATCTTGAATGACTTTGCGTCCTATATCATTGTACGCGTCCTGAAACCAACAGCAACAGCCAGCGAGTTACTCAGACGATCTGCTTCAGGTGCCTCACCCTGTGAGCCAGCTCGCACTATAAACCAGACGGGAGAAATGCGAAAAGCGGGGCCTCAAATCAAAAGTCCTGGACGTGTGGTTTTTTTTAATGGGTATTGGGGAAACCGAAGACCTGAAGGACTCAAAATTAGTACCTTTCTCCTACGAGTTATGATGTATTTCGTATATAATCCAGTATATTTGTACCCGGCGCGGATGCAGATCGAAGTTTCGATTCCCTAGGATCAATAGTTCAGGAGCTATGGTCGCTTAAAGTTGAGCATTTTTGACAGGTAAGGGCCTGTCAAAAACACTGCAGATTGCTCAACTTTAAGCGACCATAGCTTCTCAACTATTGATCCTAGAGGATCGAAACTTCGATCTGAATCCGCGCCGGGTACAAATATACTGGATTATATACGAAATACATCATAATTGGTAGGAGAAAGGCAAAAATTTTGAGTCCGGTGAAGTAAAGAGCAGCCGGACATTTCATATGCAACAACCTAATAATACATAGTGTCCCAAAACTGTCGCACTTTATTTTTAGGACATCCTGTGACTGAAAATATAAAAAATACATTCCTTCTCAGAAACTAGAAGAGACCGTCTAACTATATGTATAGAAAACAGTTTAAATTTCATCCAGATCGGAGAAGAGGACCGCCTTGCAACTAATTCCCTCATTCGGCCAATGGTTTTACTGTTTTTAAATTGCACCTACTAATTTTTGTCACAAATTCATAAATGCGCGCTACACATCTAGCGACTATTCCCTGCTTCCAAGTCTATCGCGAATAAAACATTACATATTCTTTGTCTAAACACATACCTATTTATTTTTTGGGGGTAATCACACATTACGGATTGCCCGCCCTTCCTGATGGGATTGTCGGGGATATGCGCGGCTTCCCCGGGCGTCAAGAGGGCCCGATAGGCTGGGTATACCCGCTGATTGGACAAGACCATGAGTGGAGTTAGCTCGCATAATAAGCCAGACGGGAGAAGTCCGAAAAGCGGGGTCCCGTCTGACCCTCCAGTGAGTCAGAAGTTGAGGGAGGGAAGGAAGAAAAGTCCTGGACGTGTGTGGTTTTTTTAATGGATATTGGGGAAACCGAAGACTAGTTTCCCCCGAGTGGGTATACCCGCTAACTCCACCATGGTGACCATCACCAGGCTAACTGGGGAGGGTTTAGAAAGTAACAGAAGTGGAAGTGAGTCCAGGAAAAGAGGCAGTCAGGAGAAATGCAAAAAGACCTCTCAGTGCTAGTCCTCTGGTCCTTGACCTAGACTGTTTTTTTCTTAGTGTGTATTGGGGTCACCGACCATCTGTGTCCCCCGAGTCCCACACTACCTCTTCTAGGTGTACGTAAATGGATTTCTTCCCACGTCTTTAAAAAAGAAAAGAAAAACTAACTGGAGAGGGTGCCAAGATCACTGGGGGGAGTGACCACGGGATCCCGGGGGGCGGGTATACTCGCTGACTCCATCACGGTGAGCATCCTATCATCACGGTGCCTTCAAATAACCCAGCCTATATGCCAGGGGAGCTAGATAGGCTAGATAGCCTTACTGACGGGTCTTCTAACGGGCCTAGGCCAAACCTATGTGGCTGGGAGTGAGTTGTAGTGTGTGACCTCACGATTGAAGTTGCTGTTTTCAACTCCGAACCGTATGGTCCAACATCCAAAAATTGATCGCCTTATTAAGACCGTTTCAATATTATTTCGGCTAATTGTATGGAAATAATAATCGCACCAAAGACATGACCTTAAACTGAAAGAAAGGAGCCTCACACCCTGTATATTTCCCGTTCAATACGATCTGCTAATCCCCAGTAGCGCGTTATAACTAGTTGGGCCCTTGGGCAAAGTAGAATTTCGTGGCCCCTAACCCCATCTAAATAACTTTATGAGAAAAACGTGGAATTTGGCCATAGGGTAGTGCGCCACTGGTAGTCTCTCATTGCTAGAGGAAGTCCTCGGATCGAGCATGCGGCATCGATACAGAGAATCATGCGGAGATGAAAGCGAGAAGGATATCGGCGGAAAGCGACGCCGATACCCACGACTATTGGCCTTTTTCTGGCCCGGTATCGCCCTCTTTGTGCGCAGATTATGCAAATCTCCTGAAAATCTGGTCGAGATACGGACGAGCCAGGCGGAGACGTAGCAATAGGAACTGTCGGGACGAAGATAGGTACACCTGTCCTGATAAAATCGTACGTCTGGATCTTCTTTACCGACGGTGTTTGCATCGTTCTCGAAAATTACATCGGCCGAAGGATCACGCGACTCTTGCTCTACTGTTACTTCACTGGCTCGTCTCGTTGGACAAGATCGAGGCTACATCGCAGCGTGTTGGTTCGATAATATTTTTCGAATCTCGCAGCGTAGGGTATCGATAGAGTGTGCCCGGATGAAGATTTAATGGCATAGTCAAACAAACGTGATCGGGATATTCTAACAAAAGTCTACATATGGGGGAAGGTGGTAGGACACGTGCCAGAGATTCACCTAAAATCCGCAAAATCGCAATACTTCCACGTGTGATTTCTTCGTAATTTTTACACAATTTGAAAAATCAAATACGATTTAATCATTTTAACGTACCAACTTGTTTTATTGAGCTATAATAAAAAGACACATTGCGTCACTTTATATTGTATCAATTAGAAGAAACATGATACGAATATCTTCCCAATCATTCAATTAACGAAGATCTAACCGGGCAAAATGATTCTCTTGTTTGAGATACTCCTGTTTCAGAAATTGTATAGTATTTTACGCGGGTCGAACCGGACTTTTCTCTAGTTTAATATTTGAATGGAATTTTTTTGGAAATACCAACGTTTTATTTTTCAATCCATGTTCCGTTCGAGTCTACAGTTCAGTATCATAGGAAATAGAGCCCAAAGCCAATTGTACACGAAGCGCTCCACCTCTTCATTACTATTGAAACGATATCCTCTCAATGTTTGTTTGAGTGGTCCAAACAAATGATGATCAGAAGGGGATGTTCAACAATAGTCCAATGTAGTTTTTGAACTTGTTCTTGTGTCCTAATGGCTACTCTATACAATTCCATACTTAAAAATGTAAATAATAATAAGTTATATCATTCGTCGCTTCAGCTACAGTATTATCTCCATAACTGTCGCGGAGGTCTCTACCATAACTGTCCAAATTTTATCCTCACCACTTAAAGCATTCTTTTTTTATCAAAAAATTTGCCATCCCATTCGTCTCGCTTTTCTAATTAAAATGACATCAAACGCGATATAATTACGATCATAATGACTTGCGTAACAAGCGAAATGAAGAATTCGTGTACCTCTACGGTAAATGTTAAGCCCGAAACTTGAATCGTTTGTTACGCAAGTAATTACGATCGTAACTATATCGTGTTTGGCGTCATTCTAATTAGAAAAACGAGACGAACACGATGGTGAAATTATCGAATGGCGAAAAATCAAAAATAAGAAATTTAAAACGCACAAAAGGTCTTTTGATGTTTGGATCCTTTCACTATTTCAATCGCTATCCTTTTCCACGTCACACTGCAGACAACGTAACACCTCTACTATAACTGTCGCTCGGCAGTTTCGACTGTTTTAAATTACACCTACTAAATTTCGTCAAAAATACGTGAAATCCTTCTCTCGAATTAAAAACATTTTTCAACCTGTAAATCTGTTTGCGAGATCTTTTGCGTTTACGAGTCTTGTTCTGTTTTAGTATTTACTATACCCGCCATAAATTCCCTAGTGATTCGAGGCTACGAGTTTCAGCCCTGATCACGAAGCAGCGCCAACTAATGGCAGCCGTTGGAAATTTTTTGGGCAGCTGCATCGATCGATCGTGGGGGCGTCGAGCGCGGGGGAGTATTTTTAAAAAATGACTGTCGACTAGTTGTACTGTTCCGTGCAAGTGGCGCAGGAACGGCACAATCATACGCGCAATCGGTGATGAACGTAGAAACCGTTGCACGTGAACAGAGAACGCCGTGTGACGTCGTACCACTAGTCGATTTATCACACCGACCATGCATCGAGTCTCGCCGTTGTTGCTGCGACGAGACCGGTTATTTGTAATTACTCGCCTCGACGGGGAACACCGTATCTCAGAGCAGACAGATGAACAGCTCGATAGAGCGGTCTATTGGAATCGGATTCACCTCTGCGCATTAGCCGCAGCGAATAGCTGCCGTGCCGCAAAAATAACTGAACAATGGTTCTTAAACTTATGTAGCCCGGGGCCCACCTCTTGAACAACATCTTTTTCGCGGACCCCAATCTCAACCCTAAACATTTTTAGTCCAGTCAACGAAGAGTTGTAGAGGGAAATGGAAGGAACACAATTTTTAACTTTGGGTCTGTGTTTGGACTAGTTAGGAGATAAACATACTAAAAGTCCCTACTCCTAGGAGGTGAGCGGGGTGCAGGGGGGCACGTAGAAGGTCCCCTTTTTCAGTTTTCCGCTTATATCTTGGAAACTATACGTCCTAGCGATAAGACCATGCTATACAAAATTAAAGCTGACAAAATGTGCCACCAGATTGATTCAATTCTGTTTTTCGCTATCTCGCATAGTTCTCGAGATATCCGGGCTCGAAGTTCACTAATTATGAAAAATAAAATAGCCGGGTGAAATTCGCCCCCGGCGGGATTTTAATCGAGCTAGAACCATTCGATAGCCTACCCAAAAAAATCCCTTTGTGACAAATTTCAGCCCCATATCTCATCTGTAAGGGTAGTTATTAAGAAAAATCGAAATGCCAGTTTTTAGCCCATTTTCCCTATTTATTGACAATTAAAAATTCTGAAAGAGTCTGACACATTTCGGATACCAAGCCACATATTAGGTATCATTTCCAGATTTTTCCGTTGCAAACTATGGTTGTGAAAAATGAAAAACGCGAAGAAAATCGAAAAAATGCAGATTTCATATAAAAGTAGGTCTCGTACCACTTCGGAATTAATTTAGCAATGAGATATTATCAAAAGTACTATGCTCAATTTTTTTCAGATTTTTGCGAGTGGTGCAACAATGTTGAAAAAAATAGAAATCACCTTTTTCGGCGTTTTTCATAATATATTTTTTGGAGTTCTCGACTTATTTACGTAGTTCTTGAAACTTAGTTTGAAACATGAAAATGATTTGAGTGACCTTTTTTTTGCAAACATATCTGTTAATGTCAAAATTGTTCTGCGGACCACCGGATTTAATTATTAGTTAATTAACACCGGATTTACGGAGCACTAAAAGTCACCATTTTACATAAATTTATAACAATAACGAGAATGTCCATCCAAATTTTTAGCAACGACATTAAACAAACGCAACTTTGTACCCAAAGGATTGTATCTAGAAATTTCAAGTTTCTTGATTGTATCAGGGTAAAAATAAAATAAAAAAATAAAAAAAATGGTCATTCGCGTTTTTCATTTAGAAGATTGTTAACTTGACTTTGTGGTTCTCTTTTACCATAAAAAATCACGTAACAGTTATTATTCCAGACATGAAAAAGGGGTACACGACAGTCCCGTTGGTTGACGTTGAAGTAAACTTTATTTAAAAGTAAAGTTATACATCTGAATTAAAATTGAACATGGGATACCAAGGATTAGATTTGAACCTCAAAGTTTCGTATAATGAACCTATAGACTATGACAGTATTTCTGGATCGAAACGTTTTATGATAGTCGCTTTCTAAAATCGGACATTTGGGTAAACTTAACTTTACCGGACTCAAAATTAGTACCTTTCTCCTACGAATTATGATTTATTTGGTATGTAATCCAGTAGATTTGTACCCGGCGCGGATGCAGATCGAAGTTTTGATCCTCTAGGATCAATAGTTGAGGAGCTATGGTCGCTTAAAGTTGAGCATTTTTGACAGGTAAGGGCCTGTCAAATACACTGCAGATTGCTCAACTTTAAGCAAGCATAACTCCTGAACCATTGATCCTACAGGATCGAGACTTCGATCTGCTGCCGCCACGGGTACAAATCTACCCGAAAAGCACTTTTGAGTCCGGTAAAGTAAAGAGCAGCCGGACATTTCATATGCAACAACCTAATAATACATAGAGTGTCTCAGAACTGTTGCACTTTATTTTTAGGACATCCTGTGACTGAAAATATAAAAAATACATTCCTTCTCAGAAACTAGAAGAGACCATCTACTATATGTATAGAAAACAGTTTATATTTCATCCAGATCGGAGAAGAGGACCGCCTTGCAACTAATTCCCTCATTCTGCCAATGTTTTTACCGTTTTAAATTGCACCTGCTCATTTTTGTCACAAATGCATACAGTCAGCGGCAATATTAAGTGGACACCCTTAAAAATCGCATAACTTTCTAGAAATTGGTCCAAAGGACTTGAATTTTTTTTAATGTTAGACCGGCTAGTTCGCTAGAGAATAAGTAAACAAAAAGTTATTACGATTGCAATTGGTAGGAGCTATACAAAATTTTTAAAAATGATGTTTTGTCAACTTTTGTATCTGGGCCTGTAACAATAAGTTAAAAAATGCGTTTTATAGTTTTCCGTAACTTTCCTTTTCGGTCAACATTGCAATGAGCTACAAACGTTTAAAGATGATCACGTAAAGGGCGAAATGCCCTGGCAAGGCTGAACATCTGCGACTTTCACCCTTAAGCTCTATATCTTTAAACGTATGTAGCTCGTTGCAATGTTGACCGATTTCGATGAAATTTTCAGTATGCATATCAGTTACCGAAATCTATAAAACGCATTTTGTAAATTATCGTTACAGGCCCAGATAAAAAAGTTGACAAAACATCATTTTTAAAAATTTTGGGTTATTTCTGCCAATTGCAATTGTAATAAATTTTTGTTTACTTATTCTCTAGCGAACTAGCCGGTCCAACATCTTAAAAAAATTCAAGTCCTTTGGACCAATATCTAAAAAATTATGCGATTTTGAAGAGTGTCCACTTAATATTGCCGCTGACTGTAAATGCGCGCTACACATTTAGCGACTATTCCCTGCTTCCAAGTCTATCGCGAATAAAACATTACATATTCTTTGTTGAGCAATAGCCCTCGTTCGGTCATCATATTTCCGCAGTTTGCATCCTACAAATTTCCCGAACACAGAACACTCGTGTTTGTTGGCTCTATACCGATCAGCGACACATTGCGCTGCACTGCAGCCGTCGTCTGCACCCGAAGTTTCTTTCCTCGGTCTTTTCCTGCTGGTGTTTTTCGCTGGAATCAATGACTTCCTACTACTTTCTGTGACGTGAATCTGTCCCGTTCCAGTCTTTTCTGCTCCGGTTGGCTTGTCAACATCATTCGACGAACTATCGTGATAGTATAACGTATAGTGGACGTCCCCCTTTTCTTCACCGTCAACACCTTCTTCCACATTGTCTGTAGACATCACTGTATCTTTGGCAGTATCGTCGTGCTCGTCTTCGGAAAATTCCTGAAAATACAGATGCAGTTGCGGCTGCACTTCACCTTGCATAACCAGACTACGGCAGTTACTTTCCTTCGAAGGTCGAAGATTTCGAAGCTTCGATTTCAGAAACAGCGAAGCTGATGAGAATCGAATTTTCGAAGCTCTGTGTCGGAAGACAAATATGAATAAATTTTACCAACGTATTCAAATATACAGGGTGGTGCATTTATCTTGGGAAAGACAATTATTACGGAAACCAGCAGGAATATGAAAAAATGTTTTATATAAAATGTTGTAGGGTCCCTGCGGTCGCGAATTCGAAAGGCAACGGACGTTTTCGCAAACGGTAATAAGTAAACATCGCGATGTGTCGCGAAAAACAAGACCGCCGTGTTTGTATGTAAGAATGCGAAGAGTGTGCGTGAGAGAAAGAGAGAGAGAGAGCGAGGCAATGACAAAAGGACGAGAAGAGTTAGACGATTGTGAGACGCGTGCGAGCGAAGGACGATACGAGCGAGACGATTTTCGAAAAGACGATTGAGACGTTTCGAGTACGCGAAGATCGTTGCGGAAGTATCCTCAGACGGAGGCGAACTTCCTAAATCCGAGCGCGGACTTAGTTATCGTGGTTTTTTTTTGTACTTGTTTTGTAAAAGTGTACCATTAAAATTCTTTGTTTTTTCCGTTTCCGTAAGTCACCGGTATTTCTTAAAACCTCCGATCCCACAATATTCTTCATATGAAGGGGCACAGTTAATGGCACTATGCACATTTTTCCATAACGGCCCTTTAAGAGTCGGATGAAGGGCAACTTCTTTTTTCAAATGGAAACACATATCTTTTATTTCATATTCTTATTCTACATAGAAAAATAATAATATTTCGTATAAAACGTTTTTTCCTAGCAGGCACCCAACCAACAAATATTGATTCTTTATTCATAATCGCATAAAGCAATTAGTCTAGTAATAATATACCGAATCTATGTACACGTACTTACTTCGAGCATAAAAGAGTCCTTCATGTTTCTCAACTTATCCCTCTCCTTCAAAAATTGCATGCCTTTAAAGTGTATCCAGTGGCTCATAGAAGCTTCGTCCGCGGACGCTCCCGATTTCATTCTCTTTTCCATCTTTTGCCTTTCCCGCCGATATTGCGAGAGAATCACCTTCATTTTCCGTTGTATCTCACCAGGATCGCAATCCAATTTGTCCGCTATAGTCGTCCACGCGTCCATTTTCTGGGCCTTCAATTTAAACGCTAGGCATTTGCTATCCCACAAGCATTGCTGCTCGCGATACAGATCGATTAAAGTAGCTATTTTCGATTCGCTCCATTCCATGGCGTCGATGTTTCTCCGTAACCTGTACACGGACTTGATGATTGATTTTCTAGACAGAGCCCGACTCCTATGGGACACCTTCCTGTCTGTAGGATCAAACTCTGTGTCGTTGTTTCACAGCCGCGTGCACAGAGATCTTCAGCGAACAGATCCTTTGATGTACAACTATGGATTACTCAGCGAGCGAACACTGTTCGTTGTCGCAGGCGAGCAGCTCGCGAGCTGTTCGCTGCAGGGTCGCCAACTGATGATATCGGCCAGGTGGCCTCGCGCATGCGCGCCCGGAACAGTAACGTATCTACACGGTGTACCCGTTAAATTCCGTCACCCTTTCCCGTAGCGCAATTCAAAAATGTTCCAGACAAAACTCTATCATCTTATCATTTTACCATTACAGTCAAACCGGTTTTTTCGTGCGATTTTTTTATGCTGTACACACTAACGAGCATAACTGACACAACACACTTTAAATCAGAATAACTGTTTTATCAATGGACCAAACGACTTCAATTTCTTTGTAAGGCTAGAAGAATTACTTTAGTAAATGACGTCTAAAAAATATTTTGAAAAAATGCATTTGGACGGAATTGCGAAAAGAAATAGTAAAAATTGATTTTTACTACTTTTTTAGCTGAGCCAATAACGAAAATTTAGAAGATGTATTTGGTCAACTCGTATAAATTATATACGCTTTGAAAATTTCATTGAAATTGGTTAATTGGTTTAAGAGTATATAAACGATCGAAAGTGGTAAAAATTGCAATTTTTGAAGATTTCCGGCCTTTTTACCACTTTTGATCGTTTATAACTCGTAAACCAATTAACCAATTTCAATGAAATTTTCAAAGCGTATACAATTTATACGAGTTGACCAAATACATCTTCTAAATTTTCGTTATTGGCCCACCTAAAAAAGTAGTAAAAATCAATTTTTAGTATTGTTTTTCACAATACCGACCAAATGCATTTTTTCAACTTATTTACAAGACGTCATTTACTAAACTAATTCTTCTAGCCTTACAGAGAAATTGAAGTCGTTTCGTCCACTCATAAAAAAGTTATTCTGATTTAAAGTGTGTTGAATCAGTTATGCACCTTACTGTATGTATGAATATCAGATCAGCAGGATATCTCGGAAGCCATTGTCGTTATCAAAAAAGTGTTCCTACAAAAGTTGTTTGGTATAACGGGCTACATTACGTACTATTAATTGTCTTCTTATGGGTGGAGTGGTGGAGGACATTTCAAGGTCACCTTGATTTTTTTAAATGGACTGTCCCATTTTTTATACCACAGATCGATAGAGTATCAAATTCTGAGTATAAAAGTGTTGACCTTCATATGTCCTAAACCTAATAGTTGACGAGATATTATCGAAACAATTTTCTTTCTTCTTTGGATAATATCTCGTTAACTACTAAGTTTAGGACATATGAAGGTGAATACTTTTATACTCAGAATTTGATACTCTATCAATCTGTGGTATAAAAAATAGGACATTCCGTTTAAAAAAATCAAGGTGACCTTGAAATGTCCTCCACCACTCCACCCACAAGAAAACAATTAATAGTACGTAATGTAGACCGTCATAATAAACAACTTTTGTAGGAACACTTTTTTGATAACGACAAAGGCTTCCGAGATATCCTGCTGATCTCGTTTCAGTATACATATGTATTGCCTTATGTACAGGGCGTCACAAAATTATATGTCGTGGACACCATAGCGCGATTCTACACCCCCGATTTAGTCGAAAATTACATAAGGAATCCCCGCAAAATTGACCTTGAACAAGAAAAACAAGGTAAAAACACAAATCTTTTTAAGATTAAAAATCTTGAATCTTGAAAGAAAACTGGTATAAAAATTTTTAAAATCTTAATCCTTAGGACAGGGTATAGATCAATCAGGGAACCTTAAATTATGGTTTTTATTACCTTGTTTTTCACGTTCAAGGTCAATTTTGCGGGAGGTTCCTTACGTCATTTTCGACTAAATCGGGGGTGTAGAATTGTGCTATGATGTCCATGACATAATTTTGTGACGCCCTGTACATTTTGAAAATTTCTCCACGTTTAAAATGAGAAATTAGAACTTCTCAAAATGTTTTCGTGTTTAATTTAATTATTAATTTGTTTGGAAAGCAACTAACATATTCTCTAATTTTTTTCAAGTCAAGGAGACCTTCCATTTTTTACGTGAAAAGCACTTTCCTGTCGAAATACAGAACTGTAACTGAAAATACGGAAAGTTCACCGCACCAATACGCCACATTAACAGCGAACATGTACAGTCTTCATTAGAGGACTCCTCGCGACGTGTGATATTAGTCGGAAGCGTCATCGACTGCGGAAAATTGTTCACGACGATTTATACGACGCTGCGACCAAATTGAATTACGATCCACTTATTTCCCACCCCATTTTCTCTACTTTTAAATTTTAATCACAGGCGAGAGAGAGAGAGAGAGAGAGAGAGAGAGAGAGAGAGAGAGAGCGGGCGGACTGTCAGCATCGCAGTTTGAAATTGTAACGGCTCCCGAAATCAATTAAAATTTAATAACGCCCGTATAATTTATCAAAGTAAAATTGGAAGGAAATCGAGAGGAGGTGGTAATTGGGAAAGCGCATTCCAATTAATGCTTAAAGCATACCTTCGGAGAACAGGAATGAAGACGAACGACCGCCTGGTCATCCCTTAAATGATCGCAATCAACGATGCAATATATGAAGAGGCCGTAATACGAATATTGCACATGGTGAATGTGAAACGGAGGGGACGGTTTAGGTTTCCATCCATCTCTTCTCACCCCATTTGCCCTCGTTTCGCTTTCAACCCCTTCCTCCTGACCGTCCGAACGGGTTCTAATACTTTGCCTTTCTCACCAGTGGGGGTATTATACTTTTATACAGGCTGAGAGGCACCTAAGACTTTCTTTTTTATTATGTGTGGCACCTAACAAGGGAAGGACCCCTCGATTTTGATAATTTTTTCTGAGATGATGGTATATGGATCCCTAATTATGTATACAAAATATTAAGTGTAGTTACTCAATAGTTTTAAAGATATAAACAATTAAACTTTCATATCTTGTTGGTAGTTTTCGAAGTTCCATTAGCCGTGTAAGCAGGTTTCGTGAAACTTTAATTGTTTATATCTTTAGAACTATTGAGTAACTACACCTAATATTTTGCATACATAATTAGGGATCCATGTACCATTATCTCACAAAAAATTATCAAAATCGAAGTCGGACACATGGGGTCCTTCCCTTGTAAGACTACCACCGAAAATATAATATCTCCGTTGTTTTTGGTAATATACACTGATGGAATTAATTCTGGACACTGAATAACAATATTTTTTACTTTATATTTACGCATAAATGTATATTCTGCTGTGCTAAATTGATACCGTAATATATTCATTGTAATATCTAATGTTTATACTTAATATCTTCACATGATTTGGTTCGTAAATGTTTTAAAATTTTAATTAACAGAAATTTTGACTGTGTTGTTATTTTTGTTTTTGCGCCTGGCAACACGAAACGTCGCATGATGTGAAATAGCCAATCACAGAATGCATGGGTTCATTGTAACACCAATCAGGAAGACCTTGACGGTCTTTACAAACAGTTTCATCATTGTTTTAGTCAGGCATTGTGTTTTCAGACCTTAGTAAAGTTTTTAAAAGTGTGAATGACAACTACAAAATGGCTTCGAATACCTCGAAACGTGTTGAAATTGTAATTTTTATAGTATATTAAAAGTATGGCTGTAAATGGTCGTTTTAAAAGTAGGGAACAATGATCAGAATACTAAATATAAATGATCATATATTAAATAAATGAAAAATTTAAGTAAAAATTTAAAAGTATCCGTAATTAATTCCACTAGTGTTTATATTTAAGTATTTTGCAGAAATGGCTTATTAAATTTAATTATTAAATGAAATAGTATATTAAAAGTATGGCTGCAAATGGTCTTTTTAAAAGTAGAAAACAATGATTAGAATACAAAATATAAATGATCATATATTAAATAAATGAAAAATTTAAGTAAAAATTTAAAAGTATCCGGAATTAATTCCACTAGTGCATATATTTAAGTATTTTGCAGAAATGGCTTATTAAATTAAATCATTAAATGAAATAGTATATTAAAAGTATGGCTGTAAATGGTCTTTTCAAAATTAGAAAACAATGATTGGAATACAAAATATAAATGATCATATAGTAAATAAGTGAAAAATTTAAGTAAAAATATTTAAAAGTATCCGGAATTAATTCCACTAGTGCATATATTTAAGTATTTTGCAGAAGTGGCTTCGACAAAAATTGAACTGAAATGCAATTAGTTGTACATATTGATTTTTCAAAGAAAACCATAGTGTCACATATTTAAAACAATTGTTAAATTTTTCCCAATCTTCAACGGTTCGAAGGTGCGTAACCCGTTAAACTGAAACATTTTTATTGAATCCCAATATCCAACGTTATCATAGAGTCGCCGCCTGTGGGTGAATTCCCGAATGATCGGCAAGCTACAGTACTTATTCAAACCGGGACTACATTAATGGAGGTGCTTTCTTGTCACTACCTAAGCGGCCACTGGCAATGATGATATCATATTTGATTGACGCGTCGACTGCGACACAATCTCAAGCCCGCTTCCCGGCATCCTGCCATCCTACACTGGGGCGTATGCAACCAGGATTGTGCCCAGATTGCCCATGATTAACCACTTAAGTGCGGATCGCACGGCTCCGGAAGCGAAAGTGGAGCACACCGACACCTTTCGAAGTGGTCGTGCAATAAATAACGTGTGTTTTCGATGTCAGGGAGTATTTGTTCGTAATAGAGCCGAATATCGAGTGCTAGCCTCGGAAATACTCGAGCTTTTATCCGTTTGAATACTAGCTTGTCTTAATCAACTCGATCCTTTTTTTGACAAATTTTAGTTCTCTTTACCTACCGGAAGCCTATTAATAGGATTTTCAATAATTGTGCTGTACCAAAAGAAAGCATAGAAATTTTCTTTTACATTACAATCTGAAATGAAAGTATTAAATGACATTATTGAGGCTGACTTGTTGGTTCACAATAAAAATTGCTGGCGCTATTGAAAGTTCCATTAAAAAGTGTTTAGCCATGTACCATAGATATTTCAAAATTATGCAATAATCACCGGTCGGTAATGTGTTAATATAGAATATTGGCGTGTGGGGTAAACTTTACCTTACCGGACTCACAATTTGTGCCTTTCTCCTATTAATTATGATGTATTTGATATGTAATCTAGTAGATTTGTACTAGGGCTGTAACTTTTCCGAAGCTTCGAAAACTTCGAAGCTTCGAAGGAATCGAAGGAACGAAGGGAACTTCGAAGTTTCGAAGTTTCGAAGTTTCGTAGCTTCGAAGTTTCGGAGTTCCGAAGCTTCGAAGTTCCGAAGCTTCGAAGTCTTCCAAGTGCTCGAAATTTCAAAGTCTTCGAAACGTATGAAGTTGTAACTTATGAGTTCCATACCATGTCACGATTTTTGATAAATAAAAATATTAACTTTCAGTCACCGGTGACTGACACTGAACTTTCCGTTTTGATTTTTCGTAATTAAATTAAATTTAAAAGAGTGCATTCTATTAATACATTTCGGGATCATATCACGAATGTACTTAAAAAATAATACTTTGCAAACAAAATTTTAATGAGTTTTATTAAATTCGGTTAAATCGGATATCGCGGACTAAATGAAAAGAAAGGCAAGACAGGCTTGGCGCTTGACAAAACTCACGTATTCAGTAGGACTGTAACTTTCCTTCGAAGGTCGAAGATTTCGAAGCTTCGAAACTTCGAAGTTTCTGAAATCGAAGCTTCGAAATTCGAAGCTTCGAAGCTTCGAAATCTTCGACCTTCGCAGAAAAGTTACAGCCCTAATTTGTACCCGGAGAACCTGCAGATCGAACTTTCAATCTTGTAGGATCAATGGTTCAGGAGTTATGCTTGCTTAAAGTTGAGCGATTTCCAGTGTTTTTCACAGGTTTTAGAAATCGCTCAACTTTAAACGTTTATAACTTATGAACCATTGATGCTCCAGGATCGAAACTTGGATTTCTGCTGAACATTATATAGACATTTATAAATGTACTGGATAACATAGGGAGAAGTTTGAAAACACTGCAAATTGCTCAACTTTAAACAAGCATAACTCCTGAACCATTGATCCTAGAGGTTCGAAACTTCGATCTGCAGTTTCCCCGGGTATAAATCTATTGGATTACATACCAAATACATCATAATTTATAGGCACAACTGTTGAGTCCGGTAAAGTAAAGAGCAACCCAGTGTTGGTCTACATAAAACAATTTTGTTATGACCCTGAATGTTGAAATATGCTCGTGACATTTTATAATCTCTTTCGGAAGAACCTATGCTTTAGATAGGATTAATTCTTCGAAAACCTTCATCCAGTTCTACATCTTGTCCAAAAACGGTTAATATCATGTGCTAAATACTCATTTACGGTAAACTTTACTTTACCGGACTCATTTTTGCCTTTCTCCTAGAAATCATGATGTATTTGATATGTAATCTAGTAGATTTGTACCCGGGACGGCTGCAGATCGAAGATTCGATCCTGTAGTATCAATGGTTCAGGAGTTATGCTTGCTTAAAGTTGAGCAATCTGCAGTGTTTTTTGACGACAGGTAAGGGCGCCGCCATATTGGTTTGTAGTGACGGTCACGCGTCGCTTACCGACCAAAATAATTAATTAGTGGCGTAAGCGGCTCGCGGTCGTCACTACAAACCAATATGGCGGCACCTTTACCTGTCAAAAACACTGCAGGTTGCTCAACTTTAAGCAAGCATAACTCCTGAACCATTGATCCTACCGGATCGAAACTTCGATCTGCATCCACGCCGGGTACACATCTACTGGATTACATACCAAATTCATCATAATTCGTAGGAGAAAGGTACTAATTGTGAGTCCGAATAAGCAAAGTTCACCCCTTTCAATATTGAACTATATGGTTGGAACCTTTTTGAGAAGTAGAGCAATTAGTTTACTACATGATTAAAACATTTGCTTGATATTAATAATTAGACTGCGGGTGTTTATGCATTTTAGGTTTAACATGAAACCTACCACTGCCGGTCAAATGACCGGTTTTATATTTTTCATCTTTCAAGGAGAGTGCAAGGTCGATGTGTCTCAGAATTGATTGAAACTTTGTACAGTTGTACATCTCGTTCTCCTGCTAACATGTATACCCCATTATAGGCGCAGATACTCAATAGTTTTTAAGATATTTATAATTAAAGGTTTTCATTACCATGAATATACAGGATGAACATTATAAAGCGTTACAGACGAATATCTCCAACAATATTGATTATACGTAAAAATGTTTCAGATGAAAGTTGTTCAGTACCGCGAGGGACATCACGTGGTGGTATTTTTATTTTTCCCAATGGACACTAAAAGGTGAAGTGAAGGTCACCTTGACTTTTTTAAATAGAAACACCTACTTTCTGTATCACGAATCGATAGACTATCGAATTCTGAGTAAAAATGTATTGACCTCCATATGTCCTAAATCTAATAGTTAACAAGATATTATCGAAACAATTTTCTTTCTTCTTTGGATAATATCTCGTTAACTATTAGGTTTAGGACGTATGAAGTTCAACACTTTTATACTCAGTATTTGATGCTCTATCGATCTATGGTACAAAAAATAGGACATTCCATATGAACTAATAAACTTGACCTTGGAATCATCTTGAAAACATGATGAAAATTTGAGATCGATATGACATATGGATATGGAGATTTTTTTACTCTGGAATTTAGATATTCCAGGTGGCCAGGATGAATGCCTCACCCTGTATAACAATAGTCTGCGGCTGTTGAAGTTGTTCAGCCATGATCCGCATCGTCATTGATCACCAAGTTTCGTATGCATGGGAAGTACCGACGTATGGCGAGCAGAATTCGTCTACAAGTTGCTTCGTTAGGATGAACTGCAACTCCGACGCTAATTTTCTGAGCTGGGAGTCGCACACATACACAGGCATACAGACATACATAGACACGAATGGCAGAGATCGTGGAAAGCATCGATTCCGCCGATAGCCGGCCAAAAACTGATTCATACTGTTTGCCCATATTCCCGGTGTTTACCAACCTGTTACTGATTCTGGGTCAACCTCGTTGGACGAGAATTTCGTGCTTTTGCGGTTATTAGTGGCAGGAGTCGTTATTAAGGATTCAAGCCGTCCTATTGGCTCGCCGATCCGCTCATGGATCGTGAATGAGAGGTGGATCGAGTTTTTGCCGCGGTAAGAGCCCCGCGGTGAATTGGATTGACGGGCGTTCGCGTCGATGACGGTTTTCTCGAAATGATCCGCCAACGCGCCCCGGTGCCCAACCGGATTTGTTGAAACTCTGTTTCTGCAGATGAATCGGGGATTGCGGCGGAATTGTAATTTGATCGTCGATTAAAACAGAATTTAGACCGAGGTCCGCGCACCCTGTCCTCGTTCGGTCTCGATGTGTACGTAACGCGAACTTATTTCATTTTCACCGGAAAATTGTTCGCGCAGTCTCGATCGAAAGCGCAACTCGTTGGGCTTTCGGATTAACTTGTGATTAGACTCCGGATTTTGCGCACTTTTCACCGAAATTAGTCGGCGCAATTTAAAACAGATTGAAAGACTTTATGGGTGTGGCTGAAATTCTGAAAATCAATTTTTTTTTTTTTATTAAAAAAGTGATTCCCAAAAGGATTGTTGGCGGCTCGAAAAAAATTGTTTTATCACTCCAGTGACATTTTCTACGTTACACGTGTTTTAGGGCGGGAAGGGGCGGAGCCCTTCCTATGCACACGCCCCCGCTCTTGTTTCTATAAGTGGTGGGGGACCAGAAAATCGATATGAATCCTTTAAATATTTCTGTTGTTTTGAATTTGTAATGAATGCATAACATCTGCAGATTAATTCCACTACGGTGATCATTAGACCCAATACCAAGAATGAGTACCAACAATTTAAAGCAGTGGACATATTAAAAATATTTAAAGACGCCAATGTATTATTTCCAACTGAATAGAATAATTATAAGAAGAATACAATTTTTATTTGGCTCCTGTGTCCTGCAGTCAATCCGAACAATTTTTATTTTGCATAAATATCTGCAGTCTAGTGTGATCACTAGAATAGTTGATTCCCTGAGCTAACTGGGGAGGGGGCCTCCCACCATGCAACTGGTATCCCATGAAAGAAATAGCGTACAACACCGTGGAAATACAGGGTGAACACTATAAAGCCTTACAGACGAATATCTCCAAAAATATTGATTATTCGCAAAAATGTTTCAGATGAAAGTTGTTCAGTACCGCGAGGGACATCACGTGGTGGGATTTTTATTTTTCCCGATGGACACTCCAAGGTGAGGTGAAGGTCACCTTGACTTTTTTAAATGGAAACACCTACTTTCTGTATCACGAATCGATAGTCTATCGAATTCTGAGTAAAAATGTATTGACCTCCATATGTCCTAAATCTAATAGTTAACGAGATATTATCGAAACAATTTTCTTTCTTCTTTGGATAATATCTCGTTAACTATTAGATTTAGGACATATGGAGGTCAATACATTTTTACTCAGAATTCGATAGTCTATCGATTCGTGATACAGAAAGTAGGTGTTTCCATTTTAAAAAATCCAGGTGACCTTCACCTCACCTTGCAGTGTCCACCGGTAAACATAAAAGTTCCACCACATGGTGTCTCTTTCGGTACTGAACAACTTTCATCTGAAACATTTTTGCGTATAATCAATATTTTATGAGATATTCGTCTGTAACGCTTTATAATGTTCACCCTGTACAGTCAAGCTAGTAGTGATGCTGAAGAGTATGAGACCCTCTGTTTCTGAACGATGCTAAACGGATTTCCCATACCAGCCGTTATGTATAGTGAACGCGAGCGCAACGGAAAAATAAAGCGACGTTAAGGTATACTTATAATGAGGCAGGCTATGCTTCCATTTCGTGCCTCCAGCAATATTTAGCCCTGTAAATATAATGCGAAAATCATCCACTGGATATTGCGTTGATTTTTTCATTTTGTACGTGATTTCAACGGTAAAGTACGGGAACGGGAGTACATCAATATGGAGAACGGAGTACTATATAGTATAAAAACTGTACACGTCGCTTATTGCTCTTATCGGAACATAGAAAAGACGTTAAAATTACTTTAACAATGTTAAACGTTCTATAATTAAAACGCTCTAAGGGACTTGGATTCAAATATTAAAAATAAACGAATTCAGATCACGAAGTACCAAATCAGACCTATCCAAGACTCGTGTGATTGGGATTGAACTAACGTGCGATCGGGAGAACCTAGCTACCGTCAAGAAGTTCCTTCACTAACTATTCCTCTAAACTTTGGCCCTTTGGTGCATTGCAGTTTGAAGGTCCCTCATTATCAGATCGAACGGGCAAGTTTGCAAGTCCCCTATCTTGTGCGTCTAAATTATGAATCTTTACAATTTATTCACTCCGTTAGAGTGCCACACGATGTCAACTCTTGAGAGTGCAATATGTATACATTCTTTAATATACGATGGTACCAGATATATGTCTGTCTCTAAGAAGTTCACATCAAGAGAGGTAAGTGATTTTGAAATGTTTGGACATATCGGTAGTTTCAGTTTATTTATATTAAGGTTTGCCAACTGCTAGTTTCGGCTGAAATTCATTTTCTCTTTGTCAGTGGTTAGTATTATCAGTTCACATGGAGTTTCCAATATGGCACTACCAAGGGCTCCCTAATATGGGTATAGCTATTTACATTCTTGGTATGGTGTACTCAAGGTGTACCATATTAAGAACCCCTTTAGCTGGAACCTGCAAATGACACCACAAAAAAATATTTTTCCCAAGCTGTATTAATTTTTTAACAAACTTGACCCCAGAATATTATAAGGAGTAAATGCATCTACGACTGGTAATTTTTTGGACGAAAAAGAGCATTCTAAAATAATCATAAAACGACATCAACAAAAAATGGTTCATCAGGGACTCAAGGTGTACAATATTAAGAACCCCTCTCGCTGGAACCTGCAAATGACACCACAAAAAAATATTTCTCCCAAGCTGTATTAATTTTAGAACAAACTTGACCCCCGAATCTTATAGGGAGGAGATGCATCTACGACTGGTAATTTTTTGGACGAAAAAGAGCATTCTAAAATGATCATAAAACGACATCAACAAAAAGTAATTCGTCAGGGACTCAAGGTGTACCATATTAAGAACCCCTCTCGCTGGAACCTGCAAATGACAACACAAAAAAATATTTTTCCAAACTGTATTAATTTTAGAACAAACTTGACCCCAGAATCTTATAGGGAGGAAATGCATCTACGACTGGTGATTTTTTGGTCGAAAAAGAGCATTCTAAAATAATCAAAAACTGACATCAACAAAAAGTGGTTCATCAGGGACTCAAGGTGTACCATATTAAGAACCCCTCTCGCTGGAACCTGCAAATGACACCACAAAAAAATATTTTTCCCAAGCTGTATTAATTTTAGAACAAACTTGACCCCCGAATCTTATAGGGAGGAAATGCATCTACGACTGGTAACTTTTTGGACGAAAAAGAGCATTCTAAAATAATCAAAAAACGACATCGACAAAAAGTGGTTCATATTTAGGTACTTTACCCTACTTGCTCGATCTTATTATAGAAATGACGAAAAAGCTACGATTAAATTGATCGAACGAATAAAGCGAGTCAATTCACGCAGCAGCAATCTCCTATGTCTTTAATCATTGTAAAGCGGCGAATCCGGGACGGATCAATTTGACTTCTCTGACAGTTCCATCGTTAGTAGACACCGCGAAAAAACGGTCGGCTAGGAAAAAAGCAATCTACTCTCTAATACGAACATTTTGCTTCCTGTTGCCGCGGAGGGACATGATATGGGAATAAAAAAAAAAAGCTCTTGACAGAGCGTAACTTTTTCAGCCGGTGGGCTGGCTCGCGTCGATCGGGAATTCTATTCAATCGGCGATACGTTTAGCGAATCCAACGAAAATTACTCTCGCGGCTCACGTATTAATCCCCCGGTACACGGCAATGACCGTGCAACCGGCAGAGTGCTTGCTCTTCCATTTCGGTAAACGTATCGTGGCAAAATCTGCTACGCGGCGTGTTGTCGTCCCGCGGACGTAATCACGCTGTGCGAACATGTAAATCCAAAACGATCCGCCGCTCATTCCGAAACGCTAACATCCGTTACGCGGCCCGTGTCGCGCGTATTTACGCTCCATCCCTTTCGAAAAGTCGTTCGATCACTTGTCTCTACGCACTTTGCTCCACTTCTTCAATTCTTAAGGCGAATTTACGTTTGTTCACTTCGGGTGTACAGTAAATCTATAATCGCAAAAAGGCTGTTCACGATAATCGCAAAAAAATATCCCCTCCACTGTACTAACCACTACTAGTCACGGTTCAAAGTCCCGCGCGTCCTTACAATGTAAAAATTTTTTTATTACTACTTATTTTTTTATGAAACTTTCACCAAAATATTTGTAGCGTTTTTCTGATTAAAATAAGACCAAACACGATATAATTTCAACTGTATTTAGTGGTTCAAAGGCCCGAGCGTCCTCACAATGTAACACGAATACTTCATCTTTTTTATTATTACTTATTTTTTTATGGAACTTTCACCAATATATTTGTGGCTTTTTTCTGATTAAAATAAGACCAAACACGATATGATTTCAACTGTATTTAGTGGTTCAAACGCCCGAGCGTCCTCATAATGTAACACGAATACTTAATCTTTTTTATTATTACTTATTTTTTTATGGAACTTTCACCAATATATTTGTGGCTTTTTTCTGATTAAAATAAGACCAAGCACGATATGGTTTCAACTGTATTTAGTGATTTAATTAACGATGAACATTTCGGGCGCGAGGGAGGACAGCGTATGGGAAAGAAAGAGACGCGGAGAGTCGCAGTTCGGCTCGGTCTTTGAAGTTCAAAAACGTAATGTCCGTCTACGAACTTTGCAAACGAACCTCCCCGAGGCTTTTACGATTATAGAGGATTTACTGTACAGGGTGTCCATAAAGTAATGGTCGTCCGTCCTAGGGGTGAATCCACCCCTCTGGACCGGTGGACATTTGTAAAAGAAACGCCGCGAAATTGTTTATGCCAAAGAAAACTGTTGTTATTTATTCCAGAAAGTAGACGATCAATAAATGAAAAACACGATAAATCATCGTATCATTTCATTGAAACAGCCAACAGAACAGCTGAAGGCCACAATGATATATTTCATTTCAATATTTGTTAAAATGAAAATAAATAATTGTGACAACAATACGCACAACTCCTTCATGAAAAATATATGTATGTGCAAGGTGTTTCAAAAGTATGTGTCGGGACCACTATAGTTAAAACAGTGAACCGCAATTTGACCTAAAGTCATTCCTCGAAGCGTCCGTTTCTGTAAAATTTGTAAGAACTTCAAGATGCAGAAAAGTTTATGTTGATGATGAAATCGCGCTCGAAACCTAACCTTAAAACTGATGCGTCGATCCAATATAACGTCTTGAGCGAACTTTTGCTTAACGTTCCCATTTCGCATCCCCTTTCCTTATTACACCCTATAAGAGCAAAAAATTTTCGACATCGCCGGAAACATCAACCACCTGAAAGCGTGACGTTTATCGGGCATCATGAATTAAATATTCATTGGAATCGATTCGAGTCCGACCGTGTCGAGCCACGGGAATTGTGATACGTTTCGGGGAACCGTCGCCCGTTTCTCCAACCGGCATCTAAGATTCATGAATTTATTCGATCAGCTGAACTTCTATCGAGGCGACACGGAACGCTTTACGGTAAATTTTCACTTCGGTTTGTTTGTATATGATCTCATGACGAAATAACGCAACACGTTCCCGAAAAATTTTCGATCTACCTAGCTCTATTTTTTCTTTTTTCAAATGGCTAAAACCTATCGGAGAATATTTCCTTTCATACAATAGAATTACGAGACCACCGAATACTTTAACATACTAGGTTCACGGAGATCTAGAAATAACTATTTCATAGTATTTTATAAACGTAACGAGAACGTGTCTATCCAAATTTTTGGCCATTGTTCCAAGGAAATAGATTTCGTAAATAATTCCTCAGGGAAGCATCTTTACGATTTTAACAATCGCAAATTAAGAATATTAGAACCCTTCATTTTAACCCTTTGCACTCTGAATTATTTTAAAATTTTCTTGCCCCAACACAACTCCCTACTATTTTATTACCCTACGCAGTAGAATTTCGGGGGGCCTAACCCCAACTAAATAACATTATGAGAAAAACGTAGAATTTGGATCTTGGTTTGTGTTCAGGGCCCCCTTTTGCTTGAGGCCCCGGCCATTGACCCTAAGTGTTTTATTTGAAGTTTACTTCAAAGGACAGTTCCTTGACTGTTACTTATTTTGAACAATTTTGTTGACTAGTTGTATTAAATACAGCTCTCAGATTTCGTTGTGATTTATATTTGTTTTTAACTAAAAAATAAGAAACTAGATAAAGGAACAACCAAATACATATAAAAACCCGTTTCATTTAAATTTTTCTTTCTCTGATGTTGAGTCGCACTCGACAAAGAAGTGCGAAGGGTTAAATAAATTAATTCTTTGAATAAATACGTATTCGACAGTGTTGGAAACGCGCCCATATATTCTCATCGGTACTCAAACGTGTGCGTTGTTTCGTGACGCATTCGACCCTCACTTGTTTCTACCTCGTCCCGGCGTACGCGCGCTACTACTCCGTAATTGTATTTTAACTGTTTGATATTAAATAACTCAATTAAGACTCCATTTCTGCCGTTCCAATATGAGCCCCACAGAGAGCAAAATAGACGCAAATATTTTTCATTCGATACTTCCTGTCGGAGATAAAAATAAAAATTGTTCGCATTGTCCGAGTCTCTCTCTCACTCTCTCTCTCTCTCTCAGAAAAAAACAAGCACGGATTCTATAGGTGAAACGATCGCTTTCAAGTAAATTGAACCAATAGATTGAAGAATATCGATCGGGGATGAAGCAATGAAACATAATATTTTCAGTTTCTCGGTGTCTGCGGACCAAGGAGTAAACCAACAACGTTTACAATTGCAGTGGATGGAAAAAATGCCATCTAAAATACTCGCAATACCACGCTGTCCCTATCGCGTATTCTGTTTTCATGTGTCTATATGTCTTCGCAAAATGAAGCAATATTTACCTCGGTAAGAATCCGCGATGGCCAACAGATAAGTGGTCAGTGATAACACTGAACGAGGTAGGTAAACACAGCAGTTGTACCAGCTGTTACAGGTACGTTATGGTTCTTTTAACATGATTGTATTGGGTCGTTGCAAAAGTCTTGATACGATCGTCGGTTTATCTTTAATATGATCTTTATTACAGAAAACAATCAACGTGATTTTTCATGGCTTCTAAGGACGTAAAAAGTTGCTCATTTAAACTGTTTCGCTAAAAGCGACAGCATTACGAAGAAGAAGGTTAATAATTTTTACGGGGGATAAAGGACTATATTGATTAGCGTATTAAAAAATATGTTATACATATGTTATAATAAATATGTATCTAATCCAGTAGATTTGTAACCGGAGAACCTGCAGATCAAAGTTTCGATCTTGTAGGATCAATGGTTCAGGAGTTATGCTTGCTTAAAGTTGAGCGATTTCCAGTGTTTTTCACAGATTTTAGAAATCGCTCAACTTTAAACGTTTATAACTTTTGAACCATTCATGCTCCAGGATCGAAACTTGGATTTCTGCCGAACATTATATAGACATTTATAAATGTACTGGATAACATAGGCAACTATGTTTTGAACGATGGTTCAAAAGTAATAAACGTTTAAAGTTGAGCAATTTCTAAAACCTGTGAAAAACACTGGGAATCGCTCAACTTTAAGCAAGTATAACTCCTGATCCATTGTTCCTACAGGATGGAAACTTCGATCTGCAGGTTCTCCGGTTACAAACCTACTGGATCACATACAAAATACATAAATACGTGAATACGTAAAGTAAAGAGCAGCCAAAAATATGGATTCCATTAAAACAATTAAAAGGAACCTTCGGATACCCCTCACTCCTCTTCATACAAAAAAAAATACCATCGTGATTTTAATCCAGAGTGAATTTGCTCCCCGTCTTTTTTAAATACATCTTTTTTTAATACACCAATTAGCTTGAATTAAAATACATTTAATATTAATTTAATGTAAATTTGAAATTACGCCACGTTTTCTGTATAAAATGTAAACTTACTTCATTTTATGATAAAACTAAAAGAAACATTCAATTTTCTTTTCCGTACCCTATTCAGTATTTAAAAAAGAAAAAAATTAATTCTTCCTGTCGGTTTCGAAGTAGAAATACATAGTTATGAAAGTGCAGACAATTTCGTTTGTGTTTATGTATGTACCAATGTATTACTTAACAATTATAGAAAATGTAAATGATAGTTATATTTGTAGATATAATTTAAAACAGTAAAAATATTGGAAGAATTTGAAAATATTGTTATGTTATTTTCGACCTATTAAAAAATTAAATTTATTAAGAAAGAAAATAAATTTCTATTTCAGTTTGTGGCAATTCCAGTTGAAAATGTTTATTTTGCATAAAGATCCGCTGTGTACTCGTCAATAGTCGACTTCGTAGCAGTATAAACATTTCAAGTAACTTAGCAATAATTTCCGAACTAGTTAATTAGCGACAGTTTGTCTGCCGTTCTATTTGGCTTGAACTGTTTGAAACAAGGAGAAGCACATTCAAATGATGAAAAGTTTCTCGCGAAGATGAACATTTCGTTTTTTAGAGCGGCGGAGCAGCTCCGGGGAGCTCTGCAATATTCTGCATGATTTCACAATTATGAGGAATTTATGCAAGGCGTAAAGCGGACACGGTCTTCGCGACTTTGCAGGTTAAAGTCCCTCCGCGGCAAGGGTTTTAGGGCTGAACGACTTGCTTGGTACCGCAGTTACTTTTAATTAGACCGCTTGAACGCTCTATCTTCGGGCATTCCACGGTAGAGGAGAACAGCGACTTAGCAGCAATTTTTACTCATTAAGACTCGGGAAAGAGTCCCCCGAGACACGTAGCCCGGGTAAAACCAAAATTTCCGTGCCACCGCGTTGTATCTCTCCCGAAAAAAATGAATCGTTAGATACACGCTTCTCCCTTAAATAGAACTTTCACTTTCGAGGAACATGGCCACGTATTTCATGCAATATTCGAGTTGGAACTCAAAAATTAAACATTTCATCCACAATGACCTTTTCGGAATTCCTCATGCGATACTTAAATAAAGACAAATACAAATACAGACAAATTTGGCAGGATTTTTCTAACCCAAAAATTTTTAAGACTTCGAAAAACAAATATATGGAAAATCTTCTGCATTTTAAAAAATCAGTTTTGTTTTCTCATATATATAAAACTTGAGCTTTTTACAATTTATAGAATGCAGACGAATTTTACGGGATTTTTCTAACCCAAGCATTTTAAAGACTTTGAAAAACAAGTATATGGAAAATCTTCTGCATTTTAAAAATTCAGTTTTGTTTTCTCATATATAAGTTGAGCTTTTTACGATTTATAGAATACAGACGAATTTAATGACCCTCGTATTTCGATAAAAAAGCACAGTAATAAAAAACAGAACAGTTTTTAACTTCATCTATCTTCAAAATTGTTCCAACAACACTTTCTTGTATATTAATTAATATGAAAGGATAAAACCATGGGTCTTCTATCGTTACAGCCAAAAGAATACAGAATTGTAAATAATAATTCTTCTATCGTTTACAAGTACAAGAGTGCTTATAGTTTTTATTGCCTCATAAGAATAATAAGACAGGATTTACAATCTGCAAGACTTTCATTACATTGTACAGTTCAATAAGTAATTCATACAGTGATTTTTCACTGAAACATCCTAACCTAGACGGTCGTCCTAACATCATAACCTAGAGAATCGTAAAGGACAATTGTTTTATCTGAAGAACATCGTACAAAGTTGACGATTTGTATGCATCAACGATTTCAATGGTAACCAGCACTCCTTGTTATTATTATATTAATTTTTCATCACTCACCCTTCGACTGTTGCCATCCTTCGGGTTCAAGCTGGGTTCTGTTGTCACGGTGCCAAAAATGGTAGGCTGTAACAGAAGAAAGAACGTATTTTTATATATATCCCTTTTGTTTGTAAATGTATAATATATGTACATACATCTAACAATATGATAGTAATACTGAGAGCGGACGCATCTTCGTGTCTCGCGAGCAACACCTTATAGGATATGTTCGCTCGATAATATCGATCTATAGTCGATCCGTGCAATTCTCCATAAAATTCTCCATAAAAGTAACAACAATTCAATAACACTAATACACAATAATACTTTATTTAACTTAATGATCACTCTCATCTTAACTTCCAACTTTTTACTATTAAACACACTTTCGAACCTTCCGCCATGTCATCACAAACCGAAGTGACAAACGGGTTAACTCACATCTCACATGCCCTCGCCCTCGCACTGTACGACTAAAGGCGGATTCACATGTGTATGAAAGGCATTATTCTCAACCAGAGTTAAGCAAAATGTAATTTCAATTACAATTACAATTACTTATCGATTACTGTAATTTGAAATTGCAGAAATAAAATTACAATCACATTTAATTGTAATTGGTAATTGCAATTACTTGACGAATCACTGTAATTGAAATTGTGGTCCACAATTACAATTACTGCTTGAGTCAAAGTAATTGCAATTACCAATTAGACATTTCCATTCAGTAGTAGATATCTAATTACTTTTTTTAGTGCCATTTTGGCGTTAAGTAATTGCAACTGCCAATTACAATTACTTGTAATTGCATTAAAATTTCTTGAAATTGCAGAAATAAAATTACAATTACACGTCATTGTAATTGGTAATTGCAATTACTTTGGGTCAACCAGTAATTGTAATTGCAGACCACAATTACAATTACAGTTATTGTGAAAGGAGTAATTACAATTACAGTAATTGTGAAAGGAGTAATTGCAATAACTAAACACGATTACAGTAATTGTAATTGAGTCTAACAATTACTTCAGTGTAATTGTTCTTTCAAACCACTAATTTTTATATTTTGGACCATTTAACCGTTTTCTTATGGTAATTATAGTTCACTTTTGCACATGTAATTGAAGATGTAATTAAATACTGATGTAATTAATTACTGCCCAACTCGGTTCTCAACACCCTTCTTTTCACAATTATTCTCAACAAATTCTAAATCATTGGCTGATATTTACTAAAAAGAGCTCGAAACCTTGGTCATTAAAATATGGCGATTACATTCTCCAGCTTTTAGCCGTGCCGGTGCTGACTTTTTCACACCGATCGACGAGATGTCAGTTCGAAATAGAGACATGATTTCCCCGCGTGAAATCGTCCGGATGTTACGCGTAAAACTACGAATCCCCGAAATGCTGCTGTAAAAGCTGTCGCCTCGTAAATCTACGGAATGCCATCTATGTAGTCCGGCGGCTGCAGCCACGCCATTAACTGCCCCTGACCGAGAAAATGCGTTCGATGTTGCATCAAATAATGTGGGAGCGTTAGCGAAAAACGTGTTAAATGAATCACAGCGAAGATATTATCGATCTCTTATCTGCCGTAACTTCGTGAACAATTTTTTAAACGAAAATCACTTTTAATGTTTGAAATGGAATGCTATGTATTTATTTATATCTTATGAAAGCGTATGTCAAGACCTTCAAGGTCGCACAAGGTCAGGAATGGAAGAAACATTTCAAAATACGAAAAGAAATTCGAATATTTTCTTAAATTGAGTTAAATTGAGAATTACATCTGGTGAATATTATTAAATCTGTATTGACTATACAGCAAAAGAACAAGCATAATTATAAAAAATTAAAATTACCTATTGTTCGAGAAAAATGATCTTATTATTCCTGAAAAATTGGTGGAAAGTACCATGGTTCAATCGACTCGATAAATTCCATTGATTATGGTCGCGAATGCAGAAAGTAACTCCGCAGCAGGGTTAATTGCTCGATCTGTTTTCTCCCTTTCGTGGAACTGATTAATGTACAAGTAAGTTCCCATTCGATTCATAATTAAACTGCAGATCTTTGTGCATTAATGCCGTTCGCAGAGTAACACATAAGTACACTGTAAAAAGAAAACGAATTTCCATCGAGAAGCATCGGTGAAGTTTCTGCTGCAGTTTTTATCGCAAGAAATCAATTAGTCAGTAAATTCAACTCTCGCAATCGGGTTTTTGTAGGCTCCGTAAGAACGGAATTTGAATAAACATACGCAGCTCACTGGTTACTGAATCGTAACTTTCTAAACCGACAAAAAATTGAATAAATCAGCCGTTTATACTGAAAGAGCCTCTTTCTTCCATTGTCGAGATATTTTTACTCCCAAAAATGTGTTCCTTCAAAGGAGTGATTGCCAAGGTCATTTGAAGTAACTTTTTCCTTTGCGAAAATGTTCTCCGCTGCTTCGTTCCGGAGTTACTAACGAAAAACACGGACTCAGGGGGCGGAGACTTGTCGCGCGTTGCCATTGGCTAGCGTAGCTGAGGCGGAGTCCGTCGGTAGTAGCCGAGCGCCCTGATTGGTCCGTGTTTTTCTTTAATAATTCCTTAACGAAGCCGCGGAGAATATTTCCGCAAAGGAAAAAGTTGCTTCAAATAATCCGAGGCATCACCTCTTTCAAAGGAGGACATTTTTGCGACACCCTGTATACACCGACTTGGTTCACCATTGAAGCAGTCGAACAGGAATGTAAAAGACTGAAGAGCAATGCTAGGCGGCCATAAACGTCAACCATGAAGTTCACGATAATGATACGACGATGGTACAGTGCTTTTAATTCAAATCAGAGAATCCGCAAAGAGAATCAATCCAGTGCGCGCGGAAATGGCCGCGATAAATCGTAAGTACCTCTCCAGATCAGTCTATAATTCGGCGACTGGGAGGAGCACGAACCAAACGAGGTCTATTTAGACGACACTGCTGTTCGAAGAATTTCGATCAACCGGGAAACGGATCTGACCCATAAAACGTTCTTTTATTTCCGTGATAACAATTCCGAGCGGAAATACTCTTAAACGCCTGAATTAAACAGCGCAGGACAAATGCTACAAGACTGTACGTGCGTCTTACGTGCACCGATTAAATGCGTCGACGTCAGGATTACCGGTTTACGCGACGATAAAGAAGGGAAAGGGTGAAAGGGCAAGCATTACAACGGTGGTAAACAAGTAAAAGGGACAGCAACAGTAAAAAACGATGACACGTGGTTAGTGTTTTCAGAAACTGATGCTCCCATAAAAAGTTGAGGCGTTCAGCGTTCCATGAATTGTAAACGCTTCTGGAAAAACGTGTTTAACCAAGGCAAACAACCATTTATCATTATAACTAGAGGATCGTCAAAATTAGTACCTTTCGTCTACGAATTATGACGTATTTGGTGTGTAATACAGTAGATTTGTACCCGAAGAACCTGCAGATCGAAGTTTCGATCCTCTAGCATCAATAGTTGAGGAGTTATGGTCGATTAAAGTTGAGCAATCTGCAGTGGTTTTGACAGGCCCTAATCTGTCAAAAATGCTCAACTTTAAGCGACCATAACTCCTCATCTATTGATCCTAGAGGTTCGAAACTTCGATCTACATCCACGCCGGGTACAAATCTACTGGATTACATACCAAATACATCATAATTCGTAGAAAAAAGGCACAAATTTTGAGTCCGGTAAAGTAAAGAGCAGCCTAAAATTTTTTAATCGTGTTAAACATATTGAGAAAGAAAGTAAATTTCTATTTTGCACCAGTTTGTTACGATTTAGCTGGAAAATTTTTATTTTGCATGGAGATCCGCTGTCTAGATATAAGTCAACAAAATTCGCAGGATAATATTACAGTGAAACCTTGATCTAAGAAAACGGGAACCGTAGGATCTAAGGAAAATGAATACACGGAGAAGAACATTTATCAGTTTGTTCATATTCTTTGAAAATATTCATTCATACTTGTCTAATACAGGTGAAATGTCAGTTTTCATTTTTAATAAATCTCCAAATAATTTTCTTAACGATTATACTAACGATTTAGTTAACGATTGATGAAAAAGTTAGATCACCGGTAGTTTTTCGTAGCGGTCAAAACAGAATAACGGACAAACAATTGTAGTTCATTCCGTTGAATCAATATTGCATTTCCGAAAGATAAATATGGCCGCGGTGGATGTTCTGTATTCTGCGCGATGAATCGAGTTTACAGTTATGGCACACACGTTATAGCAATCATGAAAATTAATTAAATCTCTGTGACACGTTTAGTGTTATTTATTCTTCGATTAAATGGTCTTCACGATATGTAGGTCGACGCCATAAATATTCGTAATTGCGTGTTGTTCAAAACTATTACAATGAATATTTTACGCTAACGTTTAATCGCTGCGGATTTTTATGCAAAATAAAAATTGTTTGCCGCGTCTGCAAGGTACTAAAATTATTGAAATTAAATAAATTTGAGTGCTAAATAGTTTGAGTGCTAAAGGTATTAAAATAAAAGTAATTTGAGTGCTAAGATTATTAAAATAAAATAAATTACACCGCTGAAATTATTAAAATAAAATTAATTTGAGTGCTAAACCTATTAAAATAAAATAAATTTGAGTGCTAAAATGATTAAAATAAAATAAATTTGAGTGCTACAATTACTAAAATAAAGCAAATTTGAGTGCTAAAATTATGGAAATAAAATAAATTTGAGTGCTAAAATTATTAAAATAAAATAAATTTGAGTGCTAAATAGTTTGAGTGCAAAAGTTATCAAAATAAAATAAATTTCAGTGCTAAAATTATTAAAATAAAACAAATTTTAGTGCCAAAATTATTATAATGACATAAACTGTAGCGTTAAATAATTTTAGTGTGCGCGAGACGGCCTGAAGCGTTTTTCGCAGAGGAAAGAGTATCCTATTGTCGTTCCAGAAAGCCCGTGAGGTAATTGCTAGCTACTAGCCCCAGGAGGAATCGATACAAGCGTCTTCAGAGCACAAAAACTCACTCAAGATAATTGTTATCAATATGGATAATGTAGCTGGATTTGAGAACATGATCGGATGGAGGGAAACCGAATAAAAGACGCAGTAAATGGAGGTTTCTCGAACCAATACATGATCCTATCAATTACCCAGAATTCACGGTAAAGGCATTCCTACTAAGCTCCTCTCACAGCGCTTATAAACATAATGGTAAATACCTTTTCGAAGTATAATAGAATGCTCAATGATAAAGAGGAATGTACACTCCCTTCCATAAGTATTCTGGTACACCAGAAAATTCACATGAATTTTCTGTTTTGGACAATTAAGATAATGTTTATTTAATTTTTTATTTTATCTTTTTGTTTATTTACAAAGACATTATAGAAGAATTTAATAATACCTTCATGTTATTTTGAACGTATTCAAATTATTAAGAGAACAGAATATTATTAAGAGAGAAGTAAATCATTTTTATTCATCTGGAATCTTTTATGATTTACACAGAAAGTTTTTACTTCGCATAAAAAGCTGCAGTGTAGTTATCACACTATATCACAGAGGATATAATAAAATATATAAAATGCAAACAGTATAAAAATATTTCTATTATTTCTTCGTCCATATATTCTCCTTTTCCGGACGCTTAATCCTGTTTTATCCGATTCATTCCACCGGGGAAAAAAGAATGAACGACTGCCATAATCTCGTTACGTATCCTCATCGTAATCTCACTTCGTATATGTATAATCCAAATCAAAATATTTTATTACATATTCTGGCTAAGGTTCTAGTTTAAAGGACAGTTTATTTTATGATTGATTCGCTTGATTGAAAGAAATGTGTTTTCTTCTCGTAAATAGAAAGTAAAAGTTCGACCACGGTAATTGGAACAAGTTGCCTGATTTCACGGGTGATATCAGGCCAGGATTTTGATAGCAGTTAGCAAACTGTAATTTATGACGTAACACAGTCAGGTAGAGCGCCGCCGCGGACGAGAAAAACAAGTCGACTTTTGCTGCGGAACATCCGCAACACGGACTCCGCACTGAATCGTTTCTTCCCTTATCTTTATCCACTTCGACGGATCGGTCAACAATCGGGACCCTGATTCAAAAAGCCGACGAGGAAAAGGGTGAGGCTGTTCGGTCAGCTTTCTCGCTGAGATTTCTTCGCTAACTTTCTTCTTACATCCGCGTTTTCCTCCTCGATTCCTTTCCCGATGAATAATCTGATTTGCAACGTCTTACATATGTTGTATTTCGTCGTTCTGTGCTTTGCAGAAGGGTTTGCAAAAATTAATAAAATACAAACTCGAATAAAATTCAAGAAAACCGTCCAAATTCTATTTACTTTATTTGTAACTTGAACAATGCTTCTGTAGGTTGACATTCTCGACGAAATGTCAGACTTGTTTTCACGAAATTCTCACCCAAATAAAACTACATGGGAGATGTTAGCGATAGATATCGTCATTATCGGTATAATTGAATTGACTCGAATCAAACGATTGTGATTTAATACATTTTGTTTAAGAAAACCCGTCCAAATTCTATTTGCCTTATTTTTAACTTGAACAATGCTTCTGTAGGTTGACATTCTCGACGAAATGTCAGACTTGTTTTCACGAAATTCTCACCCAAATAAAACTACACGAAAGATGTAAGCGATAGATATCGTCGTTATCGGTATAATTGAATTGACTCGAATCAAACGATTGTGATTTAATACATTTTGTTTAAGAAAAACCGTTCAAATTCTATTTGCTTCATTTTTAACTTGAACAATGCTTCTGTAGGTCGACATTCTCGACGAAATGTCAGACTTGTTTTCACGAAATTCTCACCCAAATAAAACTACACGAAAGATGTAAGCGATAGATACCGTCGTTATCAGTATCGATCCGATTTCGCAGTTCCCTGTATGCCCTGAAACAGCGCACAATATGAAACTATTGTGCCGTAAAACGCGGAGAACAAACGAAAACAAGTAATCGGAATTTCAGTTCTGGAACTGATTATCCGATAGGAAAACTCATTTGGCGACTATGCAGATTAATTTTGTCCGTTTGCCAATTTCAATTCTTTAGAAGATGGTATTCCATCTTGCACGCGAATAGAAAACGGAATTAATACGAATAGAGGTATCAAATTAAATTGGCACTTCCGTTGGAAAATGTATGATGCGTGAACCGACTTGCGGAGCATGATCTAGCGCCAGGTTATAGATCATTTAAGTGGTTCGCAGCTCCGAGTCCTTGTGGTCGTTAAATTATTCTGTGTTCCCGACGTAGGGTCCCCTCGAGAGGCCGATTAAGAAATCCCTTTGAGAATAAAGTAACTGATGTCCACCTTATTTACAAATTGCTGGAGCACCTGTACGAGCGGGAAGGGGATGAATGACGAAGGCGACATTTCGGTGGCGAGTAAATCAACCCGAAATCGTTCATCAAAATGAAATACCGTCCAATAAAAGTTTCCACCTCGACTTAACAGTGCGAGTCCAGTTATTTGCAGTTCCAGCGGTAACTCACTTTTATATCGCCGAAAGTTTCTTCTGTTAATTATTCTTCCCCGTTCTGCTGTTTTTAAATGTTATTCGAGGGAAGTTCGCCGGATATAAAACGGGAAGGGACACGAGCGAACGAATTCGACAAACGCGCGGTATATCAGGAAGCCGGTGTAATTAAAAGAAACGAAATACCGGGATTAACGCGCGCGCCGTAAAGAAGAGCCGGGGAGAAAATGAAATTCCGATATTAAAGATAGCGGAAGCACAGCGCGAAAGAAAACATTCGCCGGCTAGAGAAGAAAAGACGAAAAGAGTTTTTCGTCGAAATAGTGGCCAGTTAGAAAAGTCTGATAGTTTGTGTCTTTGAACCTTCATATTTACAGTGGATAACATAAGCAAGTTAATACTCATATTTTCAATAATGAAATCACGATAACAGTAATGTTTATTCACTTATAAAAATAAACAAGTTGAATACATATTTAATGGTAATAGTTCTCTGAATCTAGATCGACAATTGTTTAAACTACAATTAATGTTTTCGGCGCACTGGTTCGATCAATTGGAAAAATAAGCAAGTTTGCAAAAAATTACATGAAATTTAATTCGACATTTCGGTCTCAATTTAGACCATTTTCAAGAATAGCAAATTTCCGTAAGTTGGGTCTGTAAGAATTAATCAACGACATTTTACATGGTTATGAAAATGTGTTTTCACACGAGCAGAAAGTAAAAGTGTGTAAAAAAACTCACATGCTTATAAAACAGTATTAATTTAAATTCTTAAGGGATCGGGAAAAAACGTCGACGTTGCAAACTTCAAACGGTGATTTCTCAAGATAAAAGTCTGCTCTATCGCGTGGTACAGTTCGATTTTCCGCTGAACCCTTATTTTTTGAGATAAATTCAAAAATATCCTGAAAAGTTGCTGCAAAAGCGGTGTCTCTCCGTCTTTAATGATTGTTTAAAAATATTTAAACATTCATAACGTATTAGTATTAGATATCGCTGTATTCGGAAAAGTCTACAGAATCTTTTGCTGTAAAGAACAATTCAATATCTTTTATAATACCGTCACAATATTTGTTTAAAGTCGAAAAATATTTTTTTTCGGAGTCTTGTTCCTCAATAACTGTTCATCTAGGAGAAAAATTAAGGGCAGATTCTGAATCAGCGCATGAAACTCTATATGTACCATCATCACAATGTCATTGTGAAACAAATTTGGTGTTGGACGATACTTTAACTTACTTTTGGCACACCAAATTTTGTATATTTAGTATAGAAAGATCGATATCTTGATAAATCTTCAGATCACTGTGATTATCGTGATAAATTTTATTTTCAACATTACCATTAAATATGTAATCAACTTGTTTATTTTTATAAGTGAATAAATATTACTGTTATCGTGATTTCATTATTGAAAATATGAGTATCAACTTACTTATGTTAGCCACTGTATGTCACAATTTTTTAGTACAACAATATATGTGGCAGTGTCTCCGCTATATTTATTATTGATATGTTTATAGCAAGCCTGCTTGAAAATGAGACGAACAATGCCATCCATTTCTCGTAGTTATTACGTGCTTTGTGGAGCTGATCAGCTTAACTTCCGAGAAATTCAATTGTACAGTCTCGAATGTTATCGGCTTTGGTATTGGAAGATCGCTGTGATCTGGTTCCTGCTGTTTGCATCATTCCCTCTTGGTGGAAGCGTATTTGATCTGCATAAAGCTGGACAATTGATATAAGCTTCTCTCTTTGTGCTCTTTGTACGAAGTGAGTTGTATGTATAATATTTTTAAGGCTGCTCTTTACTTTACCGGATTCAGGTACAATAAATTGTGATATATTTGGTATGTATGTAATCCAATAGATTTGTACCCGGGGCGGCTGCAAATCGAAGTTTCGATCCTGTAGGATCAATGGTTCAGGAGTTATGCTCGCTTAAAGTTGAGCAATCTGCAGTGTTTTTGACGGGTAAAGTCGTTTACCGAGCAGCGCCGCTAGGTGGTAGTTGGTTGGTGATTAGGTCGGGGGGAGGAGCGGCAAGGTAAGCGGCTCGCGGTCGTCACTACAAACAAATATGGCGGCGACCTTATCCGTCAAAAACACTTCAGATTGGTCAACTTTAAGCAAGCATAACTCCTAAATCATTGATCCTACAGGATCGAAACTTCGATCTGCAGCCGCCCAGGGGAGAACTCCTTTTATTTCTATTGTGTGCGCATTACAAGCGCATGTAACATTGTAAATAATAATACAGCAAAGTTTTCAAAAATTAAACCGCCTGATTCCCGCACGGACTAAATACCGAGGGGATTAATACTGGCAACATGTATCAACCGATAAGGCGTCAGCGTGTAAAATCCATCTGTGATGTTCACGGTGGAAGCGGGGTTGCAGGAGCGAGGTACAAAGGAGTGAAAAATTCGTAGACGATTCATGGGACACGAGCGCGAAGAATCCGCCTCTAAAAATTCCTTGAAGAAACATGCAGAACGTCGATCCTACGACGACGCAGAGAGAATGAGGTCTTCGAGAGGAGAGAGAGAAAGAGAGATGAAGGAATGAGAGAGGGCTGGAGGTGGATGCGAAAGAGGATGACGGGAGAATAAGCGAAAAATAAAAAAAAAATGGAAGAAAAGAAAAACGAGAGAACTGGAAAGTATCCGCAGACAAACGTTCGTCCATTGTCGCGAGTGGTTCGCCACCAGAATTTCTGCAGGAACCGTCAGGACTCTCGGAACAGCGGGAGTCTCGAGAATAACGATGATCCCAACACAGTTAGCGACCGATTTCGCAGGCGTTCCTACAGCGAACCTCATTACGACCCGTTACAAACTGCCGGTGAACAATTCGAAAGAATCGACCATGTGCTCCCACGTGAAAATGCCAAAAAATTAGCGGACGAATGGTTTTTTTCACTTTCAAGGATATGGCGAAATGGAGGATCGCTAAACTGTGAATTGCAACGAACTGGACACTGAAATAGAAATTTATTTTCTTTCCTGATACGTTTAATAGGTTGAAAATGATGCAACAGTATTTTTAAATTCGTCTTTTATGTTTTTACTGTGTTAATTAACAAAATCCTCCAACAGTCTGCGCGTGTGCAGTTTGAAGGACGAAGGATCAACTTTCACGCCCGTGAACTCAGTTTTTTCGACGTCTTGCTTTTGTCATAAAGCCGAGAGAAAAGTTCAATAACTAGACAGCGGATCTCCACGCAAAATAAAAATTGTTTTCCTGAATAGGAGCAAACTGCAATCAAATTGAAATTTATTTTAAAAATAATGTAACAGTTTTTTAAAATTCGTCTTATGTCTTTACTGTTTTAAATTACACCTACCAATTTTTGATACAAATGGATAATATGAAATTGCTCCACTTGCCAGATAATATTCAGACTTTCTACTTCCGCAATTCAAAAAGTGTAACGTAACTATTTATGCAACTAGATCCACTGACGATTCAACCTTTATCGCCACTTTGTCAGCTCAATTACGGCCATTTCGAACCTAAAAACCGCGATAACGCAGTGTTCTGCATTTCTGACGTATCTTTGTTCTTTTTTACGAACCGGTCGTTCCTCGCTTGCAACAATCAGAAGCATGGCGAAGGTTTGCACGGAGACGACCGTCAAGGAAAAACCCTGTTGAAAATAAAACGTTGTCCTGTCAGGATAAGCCGCGGAAAGAATCGTCTCTAAAGTGGGAATCCCTGGACACGGCAATAAATCCGACGGAAACGTTCAAAATTTGTCCCAGGCGTACACGTTCCTTTTTTTTTCTGACTAGCTTCAATGCGAGCTGTACACGACGTGCATAGTTTCAGTGAAATATGTCTTCGTCAAAAGTATTTAAGGGATCTTCCTACGTTGATAACAATCAAATGGAATTTTGCGTGTTTGGACAGTTTTGAATATTAAACAGGAATTGTTCTACATTTTTCTTTATCCTGGATATGCAGGGTGTCTGACTTAAGGGTGACACACGGAATATCTTCTTTAACTTCGACAATATAAAGAATTTTTATGGGTAATTTGTGATATGTACTGTGACATGACCTTCAAGTGACCTCAAAAGATCAAGGTCGAACTGACCAAAACCGTCAAGTGTGTTAAATCAAAATTGGTCCTCGAATAGGTAAAATGAAAACGAAAGATCAACTCATTTTTAGGCTGATCTTTGCCAGACTCGAACTTTGTGCCTACCTCCTATAAATTCTGATGTATTTGCTATGAAATCCAGTAAATTTTTACCCGGGGCGGGTGCAGATCAAAGTTTCGATCTTGTAGGGTCAATGGTTCAGGAGTTATGCTTGCTTAAAGTTGAGCAATCTGCAGTGTTTTCAAACTTTTTCTTATGTTATCCACTAGATTTATAAATGTCTATATGTATAATGTCCAGCAGAAATCCAAGTTTCGATCCTGGAGCATCCATGGTTCATAAGTTATAAACGTTTAAAGTTGAGCGATTTCTAAAACCTGTGAAAAACACTGGAAATCGCTCAACTTTAAGCAAGCATAACTCCTGAACCATTGATCCTACAGGATCGGAACTTCGATCTGCAGCTGGCCCGGGTACAAATCTACTGGATTACATACCAAATACATCATAATTTGTAGGAGAAAGGCACAAATTTTTGGTTGTTTGGTTGTAACCGCAATTCCGACGAAAAAAGTGACTCAGTTTTTCACCTGCTTTATCGTCCACGAATATCCTAAGAAATAAACGAATGATGATTTAAGGTTTAAAAATTATAATAATAGGATGCAAACGAGTGTGCAATGTTTAATTTCAAAGCTTACTACTCTAGGATCAATGGTTGATAAATTATAAACGTTTAAAGTTGAGCGATTTCTAAAACCTGTGAAAAACACTGGAAATCGCTCAACTTTAAGCAAGCATAACTCCTGAACCATTGATTCTACAGGATCGAAATTTCGATCTGCAGGTTCTCCGGTTACAAATCTACTGGATTACATGCCAAATACATCATAATGTTTATTGTTAATGTTTCTACGATAAATATTTGTAAAACACTTGTAAATCAGTAGGAAGTGTCTATCGCGGCAATTCTTTCCACGCGACATCTATGAAACTGATCCTTCTACCTTTCCCGAAAAAGTGCAAGCTCTGTTCAACTTTTGAAAAGTGATCCTCCCCTAAAAATCTGTTTTTCCACGCACCTATGGAACCATTTCGCCAGCATTGCTAACAATGTCCGTGGTATTCGGACCGACTCGAATGGAACACCTTGTATGAAAAGAGTCCTGCCGCACATATTCAATCCCGTCGTCCCTCCTCGAGAAAGCCACCCTCCCTATCTCCGACAGTGTCACGATTCTCGACACGCTCGTATAATCGTAAGGTGGGCGAGTCGAACGAGATGGGTTACGAGCCGCGAACGGAAGACACGTTTCTTAATAGATAGGGGGATCGGCGTCATGATTCTTTACGACATCACCGCGAAGAGCTCGAAGGGTTGGTATCTCCCGACGTGGCGCGTGAACCGAAGGGATGACGCCTATACATTTGCCATGGAATTCGAAATTCTGAGTGCTGTTCGCGAGTAAATACCGTCGCCCGAGTTTCTCCATTATATGGGTTTAAAACGATTTTTCTCCCGCGTTTCCGCTCTCTCTCCAAACCCCTACGTCCCTCCCCCGCCGCCCCCTCTCTCTCTCTCCCGTTGCTTTCGCTAAATCGACCGCTTCGAGCGAGAACGTGTTCATCGAACGCGCCCGTGGGTTTTCGCTCCCCGAAACCGAGTCTTTGTAGGCACAGTAGACAGTCTTTTGATAGAATTTTTCGGGGATCGAAATTCGGTTGCGGATTCGCTGAATCGAAACTAGGATAGGAAAGCTTCCCGCGGAAAAAACTCACCCCGTTGAATCGGTTTAAATAAATTGTACCAATATATTGGGCTGGAGTATTGATACGGTCAACGAATGACGGTACTACGACTGATCCTGCAGCGTCGGGCAGATAGGATTCATCCTGTTCAAAATTGGATAGAAAAATACCGGTGTCCGTAGTGACACGTTTCAATGTTTGCGATACTACTCGTCGTCATAATTCAGAACATTTCATAATAAACCTACCACAGCCGGTCAAATAACCGGTCTTAGATTTTTAATCTCATAATTATTGAAACGATGGCGTTGCTCGCATGGAAATTGATTCGATAAATTTAATTATTCGAGCACGTACAGTGATGTCTCTATAGACGCGCAAAGGCTGTACACGCAGGACGCAAAAAAATATCCCCTCCACTGAAGTAATCTGATCTCGGCTCGGCTATATCGGTGTGAACCACTACTAACGCGACGCGGAGTGTCGCAGTCGTCGGCACGGTTCAAAGGCCCGTGCGTCCTCACAATGTAACACCGATATTTAATCCTTTTTATTATTACTTATCTCTTTATGAAACTTTCGTCAATATATTCGTGGCATTTTTCTGATCAAGAAAACACCAAACACGATATAATTTCAACTGTATTTAAAGGAACAGCTTTCAAGCTCAAAGAAATAGCTACCCGTCTACGCTCGACGCAACCGAATCCCCCCCGAGGCTTTTGCGTCGATAGAGACGTTACTGTATCGCAATAAAAATTGCACAAAATCTAAATGAATAGAGCCTTGTCATTTTTATCAGATGAAACATTTTAATCGCTTTCAGTGCTCGGTAGATTCAGTGTTAATTGAATTGAAATCAAATGATTGTGATTTAACACATTTTGTTTAGGAGAATCGTCCGTCTCTCCAGTGATTTCCATCGTGTCGAATTTCGCAGGGCTTCCCGAACACCAAGCCCATATTTCGTGGCTCGTTTGATCCTCCAACCCAATGCTCGTCGGGGAACGACGTGATAAATCTCCATGAGCCGGACGGATGTCCATTGTCGCGGCGATCGTGACGAGGTTTTGGCGTCGACGCCGATATTTCGGGCAGACGCGTTTCCTACATTGTTTGCCACGCTCTCTATTAATTATTAAAGTGATAACGCCGGCGCAGCTCTTGTCGTCCGTCGCTGCTCTCTGCGACTTTGTGCTTTAAATTGCAAGTACATCCGGCCTAGCAACCGAGCCTTACAAAGGAGATCAAAATCGAGGACAAAATTATAAGAGATGCCCCATTTAATTCTCGTTATTGTTGTACGTACAGATTTCAGTAAAAAGAGAACGTATCTGAAGACTGCCACTACGTTGCAGACACACAAAAATAATCCGAATATAAATGTATGAAAAATGAGGTAAGGCATTCTATAAAGAGGAGTTAAACTTCACTTGTGGAACCCAGAAATTTTACACTTTTTTATACATCTCTTTAGATTTCGAGACGAGAAAATGCCAAAAATCCCAGATTTAACGTTAGGAATTCACTGGTTTAGAAGTTATGCGTGTTTAAAGTTGGACGATTTTGAGCGATTTTTACCCACAGGACAGGCACGAGTCCGACTGGTACGATCTAAAAACACGAGGATAAAGTTCGAAACAAGATAAAGATAAATATATTTGTTAATAAAATACGCATTTAAGAAACATGAGCCACATTTCGAAATGCTTGACCTCCTTAAATAATAACACAAAAAGCAGATTGGAAGTAAAATATCGATACTGAATTATTAAAATTTTTCATTGCTTCAAATGGCAGCCACACATTTTCGTCATAAATTCATGAAATTCCGAAACTGGCGAGTTCGTATCAGTTTCTGTTTTCCACGCACTGCGGAAGGTGTATGCGAGTTGAATTTTTCAAATCGACCTGTGTATCGAAGTTTCGTCTCTTGACGCACACGATGGGAGAAGGCCATGTTCTGCTTGTTTCGAAGTAACCTTCGTATCAGTGGAACCAATATTCTGTGACAGAAGCATCGTTCCTTTTGCACCGGCAGATTTCTTTCCTATTTCAGCTCGCCGTCATCGTAAATGCACACATAATACACGGTGCAGCTTTGCATAAGGATGTCGTAAGATTCTCGCAGACTTCTGCGCCATTTTCGGTTTACGAGCGGCGATATTTCACCGAAAATAGACCGTATTGTGAGATTCTAGTTTATGCGACCGCTATAGTAGTCGAACATACTCGTTGAGACGAACGTTGACGGCTGAACGGCTCGATGTTTAATTAAACGTCGGGTACTAAGCTTTGAAACTAAACATTGTACACTCGTTTGCATCCTATTACTATCATTTTTAAACCTTAAACCATCATCCATTTATTTTTTAGGATATTTGTGCATGATAAAGCAGGTTAAAAACTGCTGTACTTTTTCGTCGGAATTGCGGTTACAACCAAACAACCAAAAATGTGTGCCTTTCTTCTATAAATTATGATGTATTTGTCATGTAATCAAGTAGATCTGTACCCGGAGAACCTGCAGATCGAAGTTTCAATCCTGTAGGATCAATGGTTCAGGAGTTATGCTTGCTTAAAGTTGAGCGATTTCCAGTGTTTTTCACAGGTTTTAAAAATCGCTCAACTTTAAACGTTTATAACTTTTGAACCATTGATGCTACTGGATCGAAACTTGGATTTCTGCTGAACATTATATAGACATTTATAAATCTACTAGATAACATAGGGAAAAAGTTTGAAAACACTGCAGATTGCTCAACTTTAAACAAGCATAACTCCTGAACCATTGATCCTAGAGGTTCGAAATTTCGATCTGCAGTCTCCCCGGGTATAAATCTACTGGATTACATACCAAATACATCATAATTTATAGGCACAAATTTTGAGTCCGGTAAAGTAGAGAGCTGCCCAGTGTTGGTCTACATAAAACAATTATGTTATGACCCCGAATGTTCAGAACCCATTTCTTTGGCTAGAACAACAATCAAATATATGTTGCAGGACATGATGAGGTCCTGTCATTTGATACGAATGTGTTATAGTATAGAAACAGGAGTTAGAAAAGATTTGTGGGGAGTAGAGATTAATGGCAAACGAAGTTTTGTTATTACCTAAAGCTTTTCTAAAAATCTTCCTTTTTAGAAAAACTGTTTTTAGAACTTTAGCCACCATATTTTTAGCTGTTTCATGGAACAAAAATGGGGAAGAAGTTTGCTCGTGTGGGTATTTCTTTCGCCATGGACAGGCAGCTTTCAGCACCAAGTTATTCGGCTTACGACCCGTTAACACGGCACGGAGCAAAAGTGCCTCTAATTTCGTTGAACGTCGTGGTCCTCGCGTTGAAAATTGAAGCAAAGCACGCAACGTCACCTAAGACTCGCAGCCAAAATAATAAAGGGACGGAACGACTAGTATTAGAGAGGCCGCCGCCGCCGCGCGAGGAGTCATTAGCTGCTTCGACATGTAAATTGGTTAATTGCTCGTGCCCGCAGCAGGAAACGACATTTTACTGACAAAGACTGCGGACGAGAAACACCGCAGGCGCGAACTGGTTGCCAAGTACAAGGCAAAAACAATGCGCGACGCACAAAAATGAATTAAGCCAATGCAAAGCGGGCTGGTGGTTCTTCTTTTTTTTCAGAAGAAAAATCTTGTCTCCCTACCGAACGAGCTAATTGTCGTCGTGAGTCGGAAGAAACAGTTTGACGTTAGTTAACATATTTGTTTAGCGAGAAACTTGGAAGCGTGATTATTCAAACTTCCGAATTTGCATATTTATCACAATTTCAGTAAAAAGTGTTCGGGCACTCCTCAGAAGACGCAAGTGTACCAAACGAGCTGATTTTCCGTCAGCAATTGTATACCAACATGGCGGCGCCCTTGCCAGTCAAGAACGCTTGAAATCGCTCAGGTTTAAACACGTATAATTCTGAAATCACTGGATTCCTAATATTAATACTTGGATTATTGATATTTCTTCGTCGAAATCTAAGAGAAGTGTATAAGAAATGTAAAAAATGTCTGGCTCCCTAAGATAAAGTTTCTGAATAGACTGCGGATCTTTATGAAAAATTTCTGCATCGGTTACAAAAAATAGAAGCCAGAAGTTTATTCTTTCTTCGGTGATTCGAGAGGTTGACAATTTTCCTGTTTTAAATTGCAGCTAAACATTTTCATCATAAACGCATAAAATTATAAATGTTTTTATGAATTATGTTTATTCACTGAACAGGTCACCCTGCTTCGACGTGATCAAAGATCCTCTCCAAAGAAATGGATGGACAATTCGATGGCAATTTCGAAGAGAACTGGAGTGGTCGTTTCACGTAAACGAAAGTCACTCTTCGTCGTTCCTTTTTCATAGAAACTCGTGGTAATCATTGAAACGCGCTCTCGTATTTACATTTTGGAAAGGTAAGTATATTTAACCGCGAGACGAATGTTCAAAACGGTGTTTAAACTCTGCAGGATCGTTTGAAGTAAAATTTCAGAAGAAAAGAAGCAGCGACCGTTGCTCACTCGGTTTCCTAACAAAAAAGGGAACTTTGAAAGGACTGGATTTAGAAGCGTGAGGTAGAGAATATTCCCTTGAAAATGGCCACAGGCAGACTGTTTCAAGCCATTTTTACACGTAGTTACAAGAGTTCACAATTTTTTGGTTATAATCAAGTGAAATGCGAGGTGGAAACTGAAATCATAATCCGAATGGCAGCAAAGAAGTCACGTCCGTATCTCGAGCCTTAGCTAAATTCGTGTATCCCTAACAATCAGCGCGAGTACTATCTTGCTTCATTCGGCAGGTGCACGTTCGAGCATCGAACTGCTCAAGCTCCGCTCGTGCTAGTTTCGGCTCGAACGAGCTCGAGTTTCGAGCAGCTCGAACTTCAGATGAAATTGCAGAACATCCACCTACCCGATTTCGACGATTTTTGGTTGTTTGTAGAAATCGATATTTGGAACAACTTTTTCAGTGGTTTAAAACCGTCAAATCCTGGACTAAATTCATAAATCTCGTAATTATACAGAGTACCGTAAGCATGAATATGGTCTTCGTACGTTAAATGCTTTTTGGTGAATAACTCCTTCGAAGGTCATTTGAAGGTCAACATATTATACATGGTATTTGTCCTTTCATTAGCTAAAATGTTACGCTAATCCAAATACGACGATCCATTTGAAGAAAACGGCGATTGTCCTTGAAATATCGGAAAATATGACCTAGAGAAAAGGAGACTTTTCCGTCACAACAGTTTTTCGTGAATATCTCGGAATCCGAACGAGATCGCCAGTAATATCCGAAGTCGAAAGTTGTTGAAAATGATGAGATATATAACATATCCAAAAATCATCGGAATCGGACGGTTGGTTCTGGAGTTTCGCCGGAGTTTATACCCACATATTGAGCCTAAGTTCATTCAAAGTCCATTGCCGACAGTTTTTCGCAAATCTCTTCGAAACCGAGCGAGATCTCCAGTAATATCCGAAGCCGAAAGTTGTTGAAAATGATGAGATTTATAACATATCCAAAAATCATCGAAATCGGACGGTTGGTTCGGACGGAGTTTATACCCAGAGATTGAGCCCGAGTTCATTCAAAGTCCATTGCAGCCATTGAACTGCCAGCAGCAGAGCCTCGCGATCGTTTTATATCGGCGCATTTGCTCGAAGATTTTTTGTCGTATCAATGGAAAAATGGTGAAACTAGTCACGGTTCGGCAAAGGCGATTAACACTGCTGTATTTGAAAGCGTGCGAGCGGAACGGCGCGAATCGATCGGATGTCGACTTCGCAGCTGGAGTTGGTCGACCGTGGTCGACATCACGGCACACGGAATGAATTCTAAATTGGCATGTCGCTTACACACATGTAAACCTTATTTGACCGTCGATAGGCGGTATCGGGCAAGAACAAATCGAGCTTCACGCATAAATAATTTCCCGTTTCTGGGAACAAGAAACAAACCAATCGGTTATACAGAATGATTAGTGTCTGTGAAAAATGTCACCCGCTATATTATGCAAAAATATTGTAGCAGAAAACGATCAATGTACAGTGCAGGATTCTACACCCTCGGTTTTTTTGGAAGGAATTGATTGACCTTGAATCTCAAGGTCAAAAGGTCAACTGTTTCTTTTTATTGCATCGCATTCCATTCACCGCAAGGATAAAAAGTGCACCAGGAACCATCAGTCAAAACTCAACAGTTCCCTTGAAAAATTATGGTAAAGTTTCATCATTATTAAACTGATTTTATTTATATGTTATTGTATATATTCACATTTCTCTCTACATCTATTGATGAAGCCGTTGAAAATTATTTCATCGCGCGTGAAATATATCGATAATATCATATGATATAAATAAAATCAGTTTGATAATGAAAAATCATTATCATAATTTTCAAATAAAAAAAGAATTTTTCGTAATTTCTTAAGAGACCGGATAAGTTTCGACCTATAGTTCCTTTCGCTCTTTTTATCCTTGCGGTGAGTAGAATAAGTGGAAAAAATTTGTTGACCTTTTGACCTTGAAATAGAGTTTGATAATGAAAAATCATTATCATAATTTTTAAATAAAAAAAATTACAATTTCTCAAGGGACATTTACCACGTTTTTATTTATCCTTGCGGTGAGTGGAATAAGTATAAAAAAGTTTGTTGACCTTTTGACCTTGAAATAGACCTCGAACCCCAGGCGCCCAGTCAAGAATTGATTTTGTAGCGAGATAATAACGATCGCAATGAAAGTTTCTTTCAGTTTTCAAGCGTAAGAAAGGGGAACACGGACCAAGCATCGCCAAGGGCCACGGAATCGGAAATTCTTGGATATTCCGTCAGGTAAACAGAAATTCCGCGATGGTGGCTGTATTATTCGCGACGAACGTGAGGCGAAGGGAACGGGGAGAGCCAGGGAAACGGATACGTCAGCGATGGCGGAAGACATCGAACGAATCGCAGCTTTATGCCGTTTACCGATATAAATAAAACTACTTCGAGATATCGCAGCCGAAGTTCGATCGTAAGGACGCGATATCACGCGGCGCTCGGAGAAACTCTTCTCGCGGATATATATTGTCCTAGATACCGGGAACGCAGCCGCGTTCCACTGGCTTCTCCCTTTATTTTCCACGCGTCATGATACGAGAAAACGTGCTCGTGATTTGGGCTAAATTGCCTACGACACTGCGTGTCGCCGTAATAAAAATTCCGATGAAATGCAAGCATTCGTTTGAGACAGCGAATGTAGAATCGCAAACGTACAAGAAATATTTCCAACTGAAATGAATCGTTATCCTTTTTATAAGTCCTGTTCGAATTTCTGTTTCGTGTAAGATCACATTTGCTCCTGTGCAACATTCATGAAAAATGATAAATGTCACCCTCAAGAACTTTGGTTACACTTTACCTTTGGGACCCAAAAATTTTTTACATTTTTTATGTAACTCGATAGATTTTGATAAGATATTGACGACAATCCAAGTTCGAACGTTAGGAATTTACTGGTTCGGAAGTCACGTGTGTTTAAAGTTGAGCGATTTTAAGCGTTTTCTACTCATTAGGGCGCGGGCGCTGCCATATTTTCGCAGTATTATTGCTTATAAAAGACGAGTGCAATGACGAATACATCTGACCTCAATGTTATTAAATATTATATTAAATTATGTTAATTTGGGGAATGGTGCCATAGCGTTGAAAAACTATTATTTTCTACAATATAAACAATACGCTATTTCTTTTGTGTACAATACAATGTTATTCTATTTCTAAATAAATGATCTGGAAAAAGTTTTTCTATTTTTTAGGATTAAACAACGAATTCTCCATGTTTCACTATACATATATTTTAGAAGTATAGTGTAGAGAGAATATATAGTATATATTCTTTTCTTGTGAATCCTGTGGGGTCAGCACATATCCCGGACCAGTCTACATCATGTTTCCAACAGAGCCATAATCGGTTTACTTGTCCAGGGTCATGTGCTCTATTTCTCAATTGGATTAGGCTTCTCCACTCTAAATAGAATACTCGCAGAAATCCTCGAGGCTCGTTAGATCTCTAGTACCGAAGTCTGCGTAATTTTAGAGTGGCTAAGAATACCATAACATCGCTCCGATAGCTAACGCCATTACTCGTACAGAGCCTAGCATTTTCAGATGATCGACATTTTAATCTTTTAGAGATATGAGGGTCCATTCAATTTTTTAAACGAGATCTTTTTAAACGCCTACGATGATACGATCTTTTTAGACGCCTACCTCTCATTAGGAAAGCAGTGACTGTAATGACGCGAGGTCATTCAGTGTCACAGGCAGAGGAAACGTATAAGATTTCAAATACGAGAGCAGAATATCTGAATTTCGTAAGTGTTCTGTCTAATATTTTTCAATCTTATACGTTTCTTCTGTCTGTGATCTTGAATGACTGAAAGGGGCTGTCATACTGACTGAAAGGGGCCAACATCGTAGATGTTTAAAAGAGGGTGGTCAATAGTGGTCATATTAAACAGAATGAAGATCATCTTGAGATCTCTAAACAAAAATAATATATTATATACAGGGTATTTCACTTAACTTGACCACCTTGAATATCTTTGTTGTTTTTAAAGATACGTCAAATGTCTGAAGGACAAAGTTGAATGGTAAAATGGGGCTCATACGATACCATAAGAATTTTTGATTTTATGTAATTTTTTTAGAGATATGAAGGTCACCTTCATTTTTTTTTAATGGAATGAGGTACTTTTTAATACATCAATCGATGCAGCTGGACACTCGTTATAAAAAAGTACTAACCTATGTGTGTCGAAAAGTTATTAGTTCAGGAGATATTTCAATTTAAATAACTCTAAAACACCATTACTGTCGTATTTAGCGTTTACTTATTTGTGTAACGTGTTAGTACACACGACAGTAATGATGTTTTAGAGTTATTTAAATTGAAATATCTCCTGAACTACTAACTTTTCGACACACATAGGTTAGTACCTTTTTATAACGAATGTCCAGCTGCATCGATTGATCTATTAAAAAGTACCACATTCCATTTAAAAAAAATGAAGGTGACCTTCATATCTCTAAAAAAAATTACATAAAAACAAACATTTTTTTGGTATCGTACGAGCCCCATTTTACCATTCAACTTTGTCCTTCAGACATTTGACGTATCTTTAAAAACAACAAAGGTGGTCAAGTTAGGTGAAATACCCTGTATATATGTATATGTATATAAATAACAATAATTTCTGTGTAGTAAATAGTCTGCGGATTTGACGCATTCAGGACAAAAATAAATAGATCAGTGGCAAAACGGTGGACACTGAAAGAATTAAAAAAATACCGTTGTATTTTTTTTAAATTTTCGTAAAATTTTTAACAGAAGAAACCAACGTCTACGTACGTCCTGTACATTGTAATTAATACAGACAATTTTTAAAGAAACAATGCAGATGAAAAAAAAATGACAGACACCTCAAATTAATAGAAACAACTGGATTCCAGTGTGTGATCCAACTTGCTGAATACTTTTACTGGTGCAATATTAATATGACCTCTAACCGCAACCCCCCTAGCAGCGATGCTAATTAACGTCAAGTACCAGTCACGTCGAAATTTTAATAGTGGCTTTGCAACTCGCTCTGTATGTCTGCCGCAACTATTATTCGAAACGTTCGCGAGCCGACCAGCTGCAATTAATCCCGAACCGAGGAGAAGCGAAACCGAGATAATTTCGAGGTACAGTCGGTTAGTAGGGAGCCTAAGTTCGAAGACACTGGCAAGTGTCGGTGTCTGCCACCCCGAGAAATAGCTAACCGTTCCTCAAGGCTCGGGGGGGGGGCAGGGGAATCACCGCGTCATAGAGACTCGAACGGACGCGTCAGGAGGTTATACGTGATGTCCCCGACCATTATCGTAATGACATAATGACGTGATATTATGGGGTATATTATGGGCATCGATCGTTTGCTGTCTGTAATTAGAGGCGAACGCAATGCTACGCGTAGAGTTAGAATATGATTATTATCAGCAGAGTCCGCAGTGTTATAGTGTAACTGAGCGCGCGCGATAATAGATCGTACCTGCGTTAATGCAGTAATAGTCACAGGTGGGAGTTCGAATTCCATTTACGTTGCTAGATAAGCCGACGAGAGGCATAGGCAAACCTTGATCTTCGTCACTCTGGGTAATCACCGTGTGACTATTAACTTTTTCTACCTTCGCTGTTCACGTTATTTGGAATTAATTAGACTGCGGACCTTCGTGCGAAATAAACATGCATCCTGTACAGGGTGAGCCACCCCACGTTTGCGTGTCATAAGTAGATTGCGGATTTTATGCATTTATGACAGAAATGAGTAGGTGTACTTCGAAACAGGAACAAGATTAAAAGAGATTAAAATATCCTCCCGACAATCATCATTTTAGTCAGAAAAGAACCTACTTCCAAAATTTAATCCAATCCCGAGCATGGACGTAATCGGAAACACAGCCAATTATTTTATCAAACTGGAATTAATATGTTGATGTTCTTAAATTTTTCAAATATGTCCACTGCTTTGAATTGTACACAACAAGTTTCGTTATGAATGCATATATAAAATCGGCGGTCAAATATTTATTGTGTCGAAAGATTAAAATCACACTGTTATACACTCAGTTTTATACGTATCGTATGCAATCGGAAGGGCATACGAGATTTTCCACACACTCCCCCCCATAAAATTATGGGTTAAAATGAACCTGCATTCGTATGCCGGATTCGAGCCCGAGCACTCGCCTTCTGCGTGTTAATTAATGCACAGATAAAACAACATGCTTCATTACTGATCATGCTGATTTTACCTAATTAGATGTGAACATCTGTAGGTTTCCGCTGCCAACCGATCTTTTCGTGGAGCCCCTGCTAACGCGTTGTACCGTGCCTCCGCTAACGACTGTGCCATCACGCATAATATCGTAATCTGATAGACTGGTTCAGAGGGCATCATTGCCCTCCGATGACTTAAATAACATGGAAAACGAAATTTACTCTTGTCCTGCATCTATAGAACTCAGAATCGTTCGCAAAACCGCAGAAACGCAGAATATCGCGATTGCAGAATTGACCTTGATCCTTTTTCCAAGATGAAACTATTGTTTTCATTGCATCCGATAGTACCGATCGCGAGGAACGAAAGTCTAAAAGGAACTATGGATCTCGGGTCAACCGTTCTCTTAAAAAAACAATTCATTCAAAAAACCTCGATTAACTCTGAATTATTTTTCAATTTCATTGCTAACAACTCCCTATTGTTTTAAGTGTTTTATTTGAAATTTACTTCGAAGGACAGTTCCTTGACTGCTACTTATTTTAAACAATTTTGTAGGCCACAATTATATTAAATATATTGTAATTAAATATATTAAAAAAGAAAGGTTGACCTTGAGAAAAGCGACCTATAATTTTGAAACGACCTCTACAAGAAACATGTTATCATTTAAGTGCTGTCTACTTGAAAGAACAGACTTCCTCGACTGCTACTTATTTTAAACAATCTTGTAGGCCAAAATTACATTAAATATATTGTTATTAAATATACTAAAAAGAAAGTTTGACCTTGAGAACAGCGACCTATAATTTTAAACGGCCTGTACAAGAAATATCAATTATGCTGTCTACCAAATGAAAATCAATAAATTAATATTGCGACCCGTCTTTTTGTCCGTGACTGTATATCGACATCCGCCGCGAACAGCGTAGAATTGGAGTCGGACCAGTCGTCAACAATTCACAGAGGCAGAGGCGCGCTTGGTGGCGTGTTCTCGAGTAAATCATCCCGCCGGAAATCGCGTTGGTCGCGCGGAACAGCCGCCAAAGGAGAGGTGTAAAAAACTGCATTCCAAGTTTCATCGAATTCCGTATAATCAACACCTACTCGACAATTTCGCGCGGCCGTTCGACGAGCGCCAATTTCCGCGGCGATCGTGCGATTCACGGGGAATTCCTGCCGGGCCGATGAAACAATATCGGTGATGCAACAACGGCCGAATACTTCGTCAGGTTTCAATCGCGATCAAGGGATCCCACGTCCGTCAGAGATCGACGAGGCCGATGATGATCGAAACAACAAAAAAAAAAAAAACGAAAATATATAACGATCTCCCTTTTCGCGACTCGCCGAAACGACGGATTTCCTTTTTGCAGCGACGATGCCGCGCGACGGGAGTGAGGTTAATCGCTCTTTGATGCGCGACTGCTTTTCCCGACGTGCAATCTGCACTTTATCCCCTCTCCGCGTCCCTCCACTCCTCCCACCTGTTTCCACCGGCCCTTTTACCCCTCGTGGCTGTTTTTTTTCCTCCCTTCGTTCACCTGACTCGACCACAGCCATAGTCTGATTGCCGGCCGAGTGTAACGAGGGGCTACGCGTAAACGCAACCGCGGTCTGCGTCGAGTGGTGAACGTACTCTCGTGGACCCCGGATCGAATGGAGTTTCCCTGTCCTCCCGGGGATCCAGCGGCCGGCGATCGTTAACCGAACAATTCATTCCTTCGATCCACTCTCTCGTCGCGTCGCGTCGCGTCGGACCCGATTTGACCGAGATTGAGAGGAAGAACTTGTCCGTACTCTCGTCGCACGGTTTTCACCGGCTCTCCCATTCACGGATCATCACGGCTTTGTCCTTTGTTCACCGTGCAGGTATTATAAATCGTTTGTCCCGGCTGTGGAGCCTCCCAACATGACGAAACTGTCGATAAAGTCCGCGGGTGTCGAACACAAAGTGTTAAACTGCCAATTTCGTTAGCGCCTCTCCGACGGAATTCACCGCAGTTCCTGGCACGTTGCGACATGTTCCGCTGGTAAGCAGGGCTACCATCTGAGAAATCAGTGGTCCAAGTCCCAGGTCTTAAGGGTGTGGGTCCGAATTTGACCTTGGTCGAGCGCCAGTGTGGTGGTACCACAGACGAGATACAGGAATAGACCTGACACCTTATGGGACTTGGTGTCCATAGGAATCTGAAGTACCGACACCCTAAAATGCCAGTGATAGCAATAATTTTCTTTAAATTATATCCATAATTTGCTATTAACCCGGCTATAAATATTGTGCCCCTAGAAATAATAATAATACATCTCTCTAATTCTATGTATAGAGGTGTTGACACTGAATGGTAACGGGGTGTTATCACAGACGAGATATAGGAAATGGGGTGCTAGGAACCCAATACCGACGGACACCAAAATGCATTGGGTGTCAGGTCTATTCTATCAAGTCTAACTACTTAAGCAATTTTGCATAATCTGGAAGATTATTGGTCTAAATAGTGACCGAAACGTTAAAAATTTTGTGGTAATTTGCAAAATTGCTTAAGTAGTAGCATCAGATTGAACCAGTACGCTGAAAACATTAATTATCGATCGAGATAAAGGAAACAATACCAAAACATGTTCTCCAAAATCTGATTGATCTCTGTACCCATCCTCTACATTCGCCGTGACCCGAGTCCCATATTTGACGGACCAATACGCCGCAATATACGAGCAACAAAATTATCGATCGCGGAAACGTCCGGATCTCGACTATCGCGTTCGTCACGATCTCTGGAATCGCAACGGTCTAATATAACTGGCCATTCGAACATAAGTTAACCCGAAAGCCGCGGCGCGGCGGTCCAGATGAAACAATCCACTCGCATCTTAATTACACGGCCATAATTTAACCAGGACAGAGTCCCTGCGCCAACGTTCGCCGAGTCTGCAGATTATAGTTGATGCCGCGAATGCGAGCGACGATTATCGCAAACAATGCTGACGGTATTGAGTGGCCCGAGCAAACAAGAGGCGGCCCAGGCTCTTAAGTGGACGTGCCGAATGGCGCTTTGACTTCGAATGCGCAAATAATTGTCGATTTAACGTTGTTCCCCCTCCATCGGAGAAACTATATTCCGACCAGCTACCAATGAGCAATTCGGAACAACCGAAATCATTTAATGGTGCTCCTGTTAAGGGTTCGAACAATCTATTGGGTTATGGCAAAAGTTTCTTTCGCAGTTTGCCGTCCTTAAGCTAAAAAAAAGGGGGCTCCATCTGTGCCCAGACCTGTTCTAGGTCATATCTAGGTTCTAGGTACAGGGCCCGAGGATGAAGAGTGCCGGGCGAAATGCGGAAAGCGGGCCGCCGATTCTATGGCAGCTCGGGCATTCTGCTGATTGGTAGAGGGGCGGTCCATTGTCCATTGTCCCTCGCCAAGCTGTGCTGCGGAGCCCGCCTTTGCTTCCCCCACTCTTCCGCCTGTGGGAGCGGGTAGGGTAGCGCGTCAGTGTTAGTGGGAAAGTGGGGGAAGCAAAGGCGGGCTCCGCAGCACAACTGGGCGAGGGGCGGAAGGGTAAGGGGCCTGTTTTTTAGTGGGTATGGCGTGACACACTACTCCCTTCTGGGGTGTGCGTAATTGCATTTTTTTAACCACATCCATTAAAAAAAAGGTTATGCTGCGCACGATTCAATTTCATTCAATTCCAACCAAAATTTATTATATATATATACTTACCGCAATATTATAATTATTTAGAATAGGACATTCCTCACAGATTTCAATGACCATGAAATATGTTGTCAGAGGCATAATTCTATTATGGTACAACTAAAGTTTGTATAATTTTGAATGAATTTTGGTTAGGTTTGGGGGTGGGGGTTGATTCAGCAAATATTTTGCAAACCAAGAAAAACGTTTTTCAGAATGATGTCCTTAGTAGCATATTTCAAGGTCATTGAAATCGATGACGAATGCTCTATTGTAAGTTATTGCATAGTTTCATTCTAACATTTTTTAATTTATTTATTCTCAGACTTTCGTCCGTTGTCGAACAGATAAATCTAGGACAAAATGATCGTAACATTATTTATTTAATGTATTCTGGAACAATCGTGCTTACCCACAAAATGTAGCCGACCACGCAAGTGAGAAACGCAATGATGATTCCGTAAACTGTCGGCAAAGTTTCCTCGCTGGACTTTTCCTCTTCCATATTATTACACCATCCCGAACATTGCAATCACAAACTCTATAAAACGCCCGGCATATTAGAATAGAACACGGTTAATTTCTTCCTCGATAATGGAAGACGTCGCACTCTCCCGTCCGCAAACGATTTCAAACAATCACTCCGTTAATTACGTGGATTCGTTTTCTGCACAAATGAAATGATAATTTTAAGGTTAATCTAAGGAAAACAAAGGAGTAATAACTTCGCCGCGATGGTTTCATTCAAATTTAGACTTTTCAATTTTAAGGAGTTGTGTTGAAACAGTTAAAAATTTCTGGTTTCCTCAGGTCAAGTCCAGAAATGGGCAAATTAAAATCGGAACAGTGGAGAAATTGGAAGAACTCGAGAATACGAGAAATCACGTTGCTTCCAATTTATTAAAATTATCAAGCGAAGAAATTAACGCGAAAGCTTAAGATAAATAATGCGGAAAAAGTGAATTTCTTCGTGATTTTAACTTTTACGTTCTGGAATCTAATTTGTACAGTAAAGTCGCGTTCACTGTCCAGTGCCTGCCCACTCCGCTGTCATGCTGTCCTTCTCCACGTTCGGCTTTCTTTTGAACTCTCGACGCAAAAATAATGTCGGTATGCGATCACTGTCCGTGCAGAACACAGACTGTTGGACAGTAAAACGCGACTTCGCTGTATTTCTCATTTCATTGCACAAGGACTTAAAATCTCGAAGTTGAGTACAAACAAAAATCACTTTTTTTTTTGCAGTTAGTACATAAAAACGGCGTGGAGAATTAGCGAGCGAACGCGGGCATTGCAATAAAAGCAATATTTAAATCGCGACAGAGAGGACCGGGAGAAACTTTAATCAAGGAAAGTTTCTGCGGAGTTTAACGCAACAGCAACTGTCGCGGAAAGATAAAGCGCCGAAGTTAGGCGCGGCAATTTAAAATTTCGAAAGAGTTTGGGAATTATATATAAACTTGGAGAAAAATCAATTTAAATTCAGTTCTGAGAGACGGGGAGAGGCTGTCCGGGGACGGGACGGGGCCTCGAAGGATCCCGGGATACTCGGCGCGCCGATCCTCCTTACCGGAAGGAAACTTTCATCTTCAACAAATAGCTACATGGATCTCTGTTGTCCAGCAGCAGTAAATCGATAAATCTGCTTCCGTGCAGCTATTTGCCGGCAAAGCGTTCGACCAGGAAACAGGAGAACCGTCGAACCATCGCCGTGCGAAGGAAAAGGAAGCAGACGATTCCCGTTGGCTTTCGAGAAGGAGATTTATGGTGGTCACTTATCGTAAGTGACCCCATACACTCGATCATTTACAACCTCTAGAAACGAGCATAGCTCTTGTTCTTTTGCTTTTTTCTTTTTTTCAACTGACTTCTATCCCTCGTCCAAGTGTTTCCCTTTCCCTTTCACCCGGCAACCGTGTAACTCGGTTTGTAACATGACCTGACCTTCAAAACAGTCATTACTATTATGACATCTAGAATGACACACATTAATGTTATGATGCTATAAAACATACTTTTAAAATTTTCCATATAGGCTCGCTTCAAATATTGTAAAAAAAAAATACAACTTATCAGTAAAATTATTTTAGCACTGATCAGTTTTAGCAGTAATGTAGCAGTAACGTACTTTGTGCTACTTTTATACTCAAAAGCATTTACAACATATTAAAAAGCCCTTGAAATCGAGGTTCCGTGTATATAAATATTTACTTTGCCTCGTGCGAGAGTTTTAAGTGCGAACAGAACCAACAGATGATAACACGAATTTCGAACATCATCACAGAGAAGTTTATTGGCAAAAGGTTTATTTCTACGTCTAACCCAGCTCCATAAACAGTTCTGACGTATACAGGACATTTAAAGTTATTGAAGCCTTATTTTTAGCTCGTTGACATTATTGAGGAAGTTAAGGGTGTCCCAAATGACTTTGGGAATCACGCCTTTCAAAGAGGATTTTTTGGGACAAATGTACTCGTTCCTCGAGAAAGTAAATAACAGAGAAAAATATTGTTTTGGTCATAAAGGGCGTTGTCACTCATAGTTAATCGAAATGATCTTAAGAATCATCCCTTTCAGGGAAGAACAAGATTTTTGGAACACCCTGTATTAATTCCTCGAGGAAGTAAATAAAAGAGAAAAATTTGTTGACATATTGTTTTGGTCATGATGGGCGTTGTCACTCATAGTTACTCGAAATGACCTTAAGAATCACCACTTCCAAGTATGTACAACATTTTGGGACACCCTGTGTTCATCCCTCAAGGGAGTAAATAAAAGAGAAAAATTTGTCAACATATTGTTTTAGTCATGAAGGAGGTTGTCACTTACAGTTACTTGAAATGACCTTAAGAATCACCCCTTTCAGGGAAGAACAACACTTTTGATACACCCTGTACTCGTCCCTCGAGGAAGCAAATAAAATAGGAAAATTCGTCAACATATTGTTTTAGTCCTGAAGGGCGTTGTCACTCATAGTTCCTTGAAATGACCTTGGGAATCACCCCTTTCAGGGAAGAACAACACATTTGGGACCCCCTGTACTCGTCCCTCGAGGAAGTAAACAACAGAGAGAAATTCAACACATTGTCCTGACCATGAAGGGCGTTGTCACTCTCAGGAAAGCCAAACCAAGGAGTCGCCTAACACCGGGGAATGGAAAGCACTTTTCAGCAACCCCTCTACCGGAAAGGGTGTTAGAGTTCACGTTTCATGGAACAAAACACCGAGGCTCGCACTGGTCGGTCAACGATGTAAACGATAGTTTCGCTCACTACCGGCAAACTTCTTGAAAAAGGGGAAGATTCGACCCCCGGGAGGAGGTGGTGGGGGATGGGGCAGTAGGGAATCACTTTTCCGCTCGACAAACATTGAACGTGGCAGTATAACGGTGACGGTGGGTTGGTGCTTCGATGACGAGGAATCGACACTGACTGATACCCGATAATAGCTCTCTCTCTCTCTCTCTCTCTCTCTCTCTCTCTCTCTCTCTCTCTCTCTCTCTCTCTCTCTCTCTCTCTCTCTCTCTCTCTCTCTCTCTTTCTCCCTCTCTCTCTATTTCGAACACGCGATGGTCAAAGTCAACGATCCCGATCGGACACGAATGGGCCGGAAGTACGGAGGAAAGAGCATCTCGCGTGAAAGGTATGCCTAGCCGGACGAGGCTCGCGAGACCACTAGGCTTCCCGAGCCTGATTTCTGGTTCCTCGCAGACTACTGGACGCGGAAACGCGTATTAATAGTCCGGTGGAAATGGAATCTAGGCGAGCCACGGGGAAACAGCGGCGGACAAGCTTACCCACGGGCCTCGATGATCGAGGGTGAAAACGTATTCGCGACGAGCCCGAGCCGATGCTTCGACGATTTATTATTGTCCAGCGGCCCGGATCAATCGATCCTACACACGCGAACACGTGCTCCTAGTCGTGTCTAGACGAGAATTTAAAAGTCGCGGATCGCTGAATTCCTCTTTTTTTTCGAAATAAACTGCCAACGCTACGCAACGCCGAAAATCCACTGGACATCTGACTCGCCTTTTCATTGATTGCGTACACCTAGAACGGGCTGTATTCTGCCAGTTCCTTTTAAAATTGTAGTCTGTAATTTTTTTTTCAAGGTCGTTTCCATCCTTTCAAGGTCGTCGACATTTTTTGCAGACTAGCATGGATTTCTTATAATTCAATGTTGTTGAGGACGTTAAGACGAATTCAACGGTATACAACACTGTTTTCTATCTTTCCAAGGTCGTTTCAAAGTCGTTTCCAAGGTGTCAAGGAGATTTGAAGGTCAACTTAGTTATTTCAAACGGAACCACATATTTTTGAACCACTATGCTAGTAGCCCTTCTCGAAACAAGGTTGTTTAAGGTCATTCAAGGTTATTCAAGGTCATAAACGTAAAAATATAAATTATTAACGAAATTTATAATTTGATTAATTGACTTTTGTAATTATCCAGTAATTTCAATGGTATAAATGGGAAATGGACATTTTGTTGATTCTGCGCAGCAAAAGTGAAGACGTGACTGCACCTATTTAAAAGTTCGCGAGCACGGTCCTGGTAATAAGATGAGCGAGCGAATAGAAAACTTAATAAAACAGTTGTAGTTCGTGCGTCAAATATTTCTCGGCGCAGCCATGAATATGTTAATCTCGAAACTGAGGAGTTTCGTTCAGTTTCGGAACAAAGTGCCATCTCCGTAAAGCGAAGTTGTGTCATTTACGTCTTCCATAAGTATTCAGATGCAAATTGAAATCCGTGGAAAATCTGTAAGAACGCAGAAGCTGGAACGGACCCCGGTACAATTTCAATGATTTATATCCCGGCACCGAACTAACTCCCATTCTTCGAAACGTATCTTTTGTATTAATCTGAAACGCGTGAGATAGTTACCAACCATTTCTGTTTCTCGCAATGTCGAGCAATAATGCAGAAGAAAATGTTGTTTTACAACGTATTAATGACGAACTTTCTTTGCAATATTACCATTCAATTTTACTGAAACATTGAAGGTGACTTGAAGGTCACTTAAAGGTCAACATATCGCACATCGTTGGATTTGTTTTACAGGAGCTATGAAACTGTTGTAATCAAATTATGTAGTCACAGTTGAATAACTTCTGTGACCTTGAAATCTCGAAAACAGTGACCTTGGGAAAATATTTTTGCAAATGTAACTTCAATACCCAATATATAACAAATAATTAGAATTGTCTCCGTCTTCACCGAACTACATAACAAATTAATTAATTAATTATAGAAAAATTATTAAGAAAATTATTAAAAAATTTATTTATATTTCAGTATTATTCTAACCCTAAGTATAATTAGGATTAATCAGTGTTTCTGGTACTGATTAATCCCAATGATAATTATCAGAATTAATTGCTTTGCCATTAATAATTATTCGAGTACCGTAACTGCAATCGATAGCTGCATTTAACAATAATTACAAACAATGGCATCAGAAGGACAGCTAAAATGGCAAAAGCACAATTAGAGTGCCAAATTAACGTGTCCGCACTAACCATTTGTTTCGCGGAACATCCTCGCAATTACGTGATGTTTTATTATACGGAACAATAATGGTCGGCGGGGGGAGGGAAAAAAAAAACGGTGAAAATACAGCGCACGCATTCATGGTGAAATTTCATATCGTCGCGCGATAAGTTATTCTATTATACCTGCATTTTAATTGTGGGAGGCGCCTAACGATTAACGTAAACTGCAACAACGATCAGATTACCGTTGTTGTATCTTCATTCAGCCGAACTCGAACGCAATACCAGCGGTATCGAGAATAATCGGCTGGCTGCTGGTGAAAAAGTTATCAACGCGTTCGAGGCAATCACGAATCCAATTACGATCGACACCTCGTGCACAGCTTCTGCGTTCTCGATTTGCATCCCCTACCCCTCCCCCGCCCCTCTCTTTTTGTACAATGTACGGAATTGAGCAACGAAAAATATCTGCAAGCGAGTTGTTTTCTTTTTACATGATAAATTATTGTCAATTATTGTTATTTATTTTGTGTCGCAATTATCATATCTTATCTGAATACATACAGGGTGTTCGACTACAGGTGGGAGAAAATTTAAGGGGTGGTTCTCCATGAGAATACGAGGGGAAAAATATAAAAAGAACTTTTTAAAAACCACGCTTATATTAAAATGCACTGAAAAGGAGAAAATAATTTTTTCAGACATTAGTGACAGTAAATAAAAGCGTGGAGCGCTAAACTATGTTGACGTAATCTTCGTGGGCGCTCGTGGGTCAGTGGAGTGGGGATGAGTCGGAGTGGGAACGCGTAGTGGAGTAGTAAGCGCTGGCGCGCGGTGTAACGGTTAGATTTATTAATAATTTATATCTCCTAAAGGCATAGGCTTTTTCAAAAAATTTTTTAAAAATATTGCATTGTCATCCAGCTTTGAGCTATGTTTAAAGTTTCAAGTCCCTAGCTCATCGGGAAGTTGTTTAAAATTCGATTACAAGATTTGACGCATACAACAATAACGGCAACTCGGCAAGCTAATATAAGCGTGGTAAAAATTGATTTCATCCCTTAACGACTTTGTTATATTAAAAGCAACAATACAACATTCTTGCATTTTTTAAATCATTTACTGTTTGATATTTCAACCAATCAATATCTTCATAAATGCATAAGTTTTTATTCTTCATTTTCGTCTCACGTTATCATGGAGAAAACCATCCTCTACATTTTCTGTCACCTGCAGTCGAACAGTATAAGTTCATTGTAGACTTCTTCCGTATAAGAATTCTAATAAAGGCAGCAAGAAATTGTTTACCGTGGAGTAATATATTTTTAATCCTTCAATTTCTCGCATAGTTAATAAAATAACGCACCGGTTAAAGAAGCTTAGGCGTGCCTTGCTGGCCTATAGTAAAACACGAAGGGAGGCGGCTGGGTAACCGTGTGCCATTCGGTCGAAAACATGGAATTGTATATCTGTTTGGCGAACCGCCGACTTCATGGGGAATTGTTGCAACAGATTGTGGCTTCCTAAAACAGTTCCAAGGATTTCCGAAATAAATCGTGTATCATAACGTACCGTACACGTTCAACGCCACGCTGCAACACGAATTGGATTATTGCAGTCGCGGAAACTATCTTGTTTGCTGAAAACAAACCCTGCAAAGGATGAGAGACATCCCCTCTTTACGTTTAAATAAACGCAGCACGAAGTCCCTCAACCGTGAAATTAATTTCCCCGGTACTCCCCAGCGATAAAATAATCGCCGTTTTCTTTTCATCGCTTCTAAGTCGCACAATTTCCGGCACAATTTCCTAGAACGTTCCAATTCTAGAAATAATAGTACGAGAGGAAAAATCCATGCATCGCTAACAATTTCTGTCATGTTTTCTCGAATTGTTGGAGTACAGGAGGAAGAAAATGTGGAGTGGGGTTCTTCGTGACAATCAAAATTTCTTCAACATCCGGAAGGAGGTTCCTGAGATCATTTGAAGAAACATTCTCCTTTGCAAAAATGGCGTCCGCGGCTTCGTTAACGAGTTATTAACGAAAAACACGGACCAATCAGCCTGTTGGCACGGTCGTGTTTTTCGTTAATAACTCGTTAACAAAGCCGCGGACGCCATTTTTGAAAAGGAATATGTTGCTTCAAATGACCTCAGGAACCTCCCATTTCCGGATGTTGAAGGAATTTTGACACAGCCTGTGTCAATGTGAAAATTGCGTCGATATAATTGTCAATAACATTTCAATAAAAGGCCGCCATTCACTCTTAATTAACTCTCGCTCACTACCCGGAAATTGTTTGATACATTCATTTCCATTTTACATTTTATTACAACCAATTGTGTTCCGTTTACAATTTCATATTTTCAACGAATCACGACGCAATTGTAGAGAAATGAAAATTATAAAGGTATGAAAAAGTGATCGAAGTAAAAGTTATGTCGTATCTCTTTGGACAAAAGCGTTTTCAAAAACTTCATCGGACAGATTTATAAGGCACGAAGCTTCAACCATTTTTTGATATCTTTTTACGATTTATCGGCACTTACCATTGACATCGAAGAAAACGTGAAAGAACTATTTTTTTACATTATTAAGTTAATTGTCGAGGATGAAAAAATTATTTTATAATAGCCCAGTCCTTCCCGAATAAGACAAAACCAAATTTAGCTCAATCGGATAAGCAGTTCCCGCGATAAAAATTCCTAAGTGAGGCCCATTTTCGCGAAAAGGGGCGAAAATTGCAGACTTTGAAGGCCTGTAAGTTGCAAAAAAATTCGAAACCGACAAAATGACGACTTAAACCCCCCCCCCCCTAATTTCACATGGACTACACATATTTCATGTAGAAAAAAAACTTTACGTGAAATAACCCCTAGAAAATGGAGTTTTCTTGTTTTCTTGTTGCAAAGTTAACAAGGTCGTTTTAAGTCGAAAGGAAACCTTATTTAACCGAAGCCATTTCAATTACTGTTCCCGACGCATTTTATCCGGAACGTATATAGCGCTCCGATCGGATGGCCGAAGTGTTCGTCTCGTAAATAAATTGGCAATTAAGCTAAGCTCCGCGCAAATGATCCCGACTCGCCGTGCGCGATCCGCGTGGAAAAAAAATGCGCATACGTAACCGAAAATTATCAAAGCACACCTAACCGACAAATTGCAAAAACAAACAGCCCGTGCAGAGAGCATGGCTGGCTCGCAACGGCATGGCACCAAGATGGCTCCCGATGAACGCATCAGGGGCGTCCTTCGGTCGCACATAAAATGCAATTTGGTGGGTGTCAGACGGCCGTTACTGTTGCCCGCTCTGCTTCCCCGGCCGGACGCGTTACGAAATTTAATTGGATTTATCGATCGGTTTTCTGATTCCCATTTCCCGCTCCCCCCCCCCCCCCAACTCCAAACACCCGTGCGTCCTACCCCGCTGGCCCGCAGAACCACGTGAAAATCCGGCCTGCGCTGCCAGAGTGTAATCGACATCGTAAACCCGACGATCGGTGATTTCCTTCACCGTTTGCGAGAAAATTTTTCATGCAGTTTGCTCGATACCCTTCCGTCGACAATGGCCAGCAGTTTCCATACCCTTCACGCGAATTTATAGCCTACAGTTGATCTAATACGCGTGGAACGTGTTTTTTTTTCACTGAACCTGACGATCCAGGACACAGGTCAGGGAGTGGGAGCCCACAATTTTCAATATCAGCAGGAGATTGTTAATATTAGGACACGTACAAATTGGAGGCCATTTTCTAGAGTACGGTACTTTAACTCTTGGCACTCGAATGACCACTCTGAGGCCTCACTCAAAATTGCTGTGCCATTATTTAAAATACTGATTACATTATTAAATTTATCCATAAAATTTGGAAGATCATTGAGTATGGAAATATTCTAGGTCAAAGGGTTAGATACCAAATGGCTTGTACAGAGTCTTCCATTAATAAGTGTTATTTTAAATTATGAAAATGCTGTTTTCTGAAATTAACAATTTTTTACAATTTTTTCAATTTTACAGTGCTCTATCGATTCATGATACAAAGGATAGGTTTTCCCAGCCAAAGAAATCAAGATGACCTTGAAATCTCCTTGAAACAGCTCCGAGCACATAAAAAGTGTTGGTAATTATTTACAAGGATTATTTATACACCTTTCTTATTTTTATGAAATTTAACTCTGAGGCCCCACTCACAATTGCTGTGCCATTATTTAAAATACTGTTTATATTATTAAATGTATCCATAAAATTTGGAAGATCATTGAGTATGGAAATATTCTAGGTCAAAGGGTTAGATACCAAATGGCTTGTACAGAGTCTTCCATTAATAAATGTTATTTTAAATTATAAGAAAGCTGCTGTTTTAAAATCAACAATTTTTGACAATTTTTTCAATTTTACAGTGCTCTATCGATTCATGATACAAAGGATAGATTTTTCCAGTCAAAGAAATCAAGATGACCTTGAAATCTCCTTGAAACAGCTTCTTTTTGTTTTTTAAAAATTGCACACCTCTCTTATTTTTATGAAATTTAAATATGTCATGCAGCTACACATTCTGAACAACTTTTTCCTCATGCTATACATATATAGCACATGTTAAATATATGATAAATTATAAATAGACGGATCTTTATTCAAAAAGAAAAATGTTTGCATTGATTGCAAGACACAGGAGCCAAATAAAAAATGTTTTATTCTCCTAACTATCTTACCGAATCGAAACTAACGCACTGATGTCCTTAAATCTTTTTAATATGATAAATGCATAAAACCCGTAGTCGAATTATAAATAAAATAAATATTGGTGAAATTGTATCTCGTTTGTGGGTCAGGTTAAGATTTTTTCATATTATTAATTACGGTTTCCTTGTACAGAGTCAAACTAATTTACTGGGAACATGGATGATAGATAGGGATTACAGTCTATAGTACATTTTTGGTTCATAATGACCTGGAGAACATGATGGAAAAGTTCGTTAGCTGCCTCGCGGGACACGTTGTATAGAGTTTCAAGACTTGAAGAAGGGATCAAGGGTGATAGCTTGCTTATGAACCTTCCTTATGTTGCTCTGCCAAAGTTTATAACCTTAACTATCAAACCTCCCTTAATTACTTACCGTCCTCCAGAAACATCTTTGGCCCCGGACACTTTGCTAACTTTCTCTCGGCTGATTGGCTACCTATCCGCAGACTAAACACCTAATTCAAATAAGTATACAAAATCATAAAATAAAATGTTTCTACATCCAAGAAAATTTTTAAGCATTCAACAAAATGTCTGCCGATAAAAAATGTCGGCACGTTTCTTTTTAGAACGAAAAAACTTGGTAAATAATTCTACATTATTCTACACAACAAATGAAACGAAATATTTATCACTGTCTGTCGGACGGACAGGTATTATACGTTCCACAAAAGATTCTTCCCTCCGCGGAGGTATGAAAGCAGAAGTATGACAGTCGGATCAGATCAGGTTCGCATCGTAAACCATAAACTGACGGATAGGTTTCGAAAAATAAAACGAGCACTTACGTATCCTGGAATATTTATGCAGGGGGGGATCGATAGCGAGCGAGCATATCGCAGGGATGCGCGCGAGGAACACCCGAGTTGTAAGTCGAGGTGAACGTACGGTGTTCAGGAAATAATCCCATTTAAGATGGCCGTGCAGGCTGATCACGTTTTCAGGGCTGTCATGTGCTAGTCATTTTAGAATTCGAGTGTTGCGATACAGTCTACAAGGCGCGGCTCTCGAGTACCAGCGACGACGTGCTTCTGCAAGACATGCAAGAAAATGTGAGGCAGAAGCAGAAGCTGGAAAATATTTCCTAAATATTTTCTAGAAACGGAAATTACTGAGTAGCGAGGCTTCCTTCAAATTGGAAAAAGTAAAATCGCAGAAAAAAGCGTGTCTAGAAAGAAGAGACTTTAATTTGTCATTAGACTGCGGATTTGTATGCTTTCATGAACAAATTCGCTGGGTGAAACATGAAACAGCAAAGACTAGAAAAATTTAAGAACATTGTAACGTTGTTTTTAATGCAACAAAGTCATTAAGGGATGAAATCAATTTTACCACGTTTTTATTAGCTCACTTTCGTGTCTGTCTGTCTGGTTGTCTGACTATTTGTTCGGTACAAATTTTGCAATTGATTTTAAACTAACTTCCCGATGAGCTAGAGACTTGAAATTTTAAACATAGCTCAAAACTGGATGACAATGCAATATTTTTTAAAAAAATTTTGAAAAAGCCTATGCGTTTAGGAGATATAAATTATTAATAAATCTAACCGTTACACCCTCTCCCGCGTTCAGCGTCCCCACCCTACTAGGTACATGTCTCTGTTATAATCTCATCAAAATGTTTAAAATCGATTGTAAAATTTCACAGAATTTTTATTAAAAAATAATGTCGGTATGCGATCACTGTCCGTGCAGAACAGAGGCTGTTAGACAGTAATCGCGACTTTACTGTACCGCAGTTCGCCGCCGGGTATATTGAAACGCTGAGTATAGTTTCCGGACGCCGATCATATTTTCCCATTATCCTTTTCCCGTTTGAAATTAAACGGCACGCGATTGAGTCGCGGCCGAATATGTAATCCGCCGATAAAAGAATTCTATAAAAGGATCAATTGCCCTTTTCAGAATTGCCATTCTTCGGACAGCTCGTCTTTTCACTCGGAAAACCGAGTTATTGTTCTACGGCCGCGGCAGTGAACGAGGCGTAATTATATGCCATGCACCGGCTTCGAGGCACCAGCCGACTCGCAGAACAATGGGAGACCCTTCACGACCAGCACGATCATAAGTATAGCGTAATATCACGTGAAATTCAAACGTTTCCATTCGCGCCAGAGAAAAATTCCTTTATTTGGATTCGTTCTCTGAAGAAACTTATTTAAAGAATTATTCAACTCTGGAGTGTAGCGCAATCATGTCTTCCACGATCACTTTTTAAATAATGATTTTAAAACTCTTCTGTAATATAATGCAGTCATTGAGAATGATGTAAACGTGTTAATTAGGCAACAAGTATGTCTTATTGCTAACGTGAATTTTGTTTTGCGTGCTAACACATTGTGCATTTATGAAAATGATGAATGAGTGCAGCGCAAAGTAGTAACAGCATCACAAAAATATAAAAATAAGGTCATGGTAACTTGATCGTAGAATACAGAGCAGTGCTGGACGTTGTTGAAATACATTTATGTTTATACATACATCATATTTTGCTAGTTAGTAACAATAACTGTTGCCCCTCGTTTTGATGTGAACAATTCTTATCTATTTCATTTTCTAGATTACCGACAAAGATACGCAGTTGCCATCCTTATCTGCCTTGCCGATAAGCAGAGCTACCCTCCTTATCTGCCCTGCCGATAAGCAGCTACCTCCCTTATCTGCCCTGCCGATAATCAAATACCCCCCTTATTTGATAAGCAAATACCCTCCTTTTTTAGTAAGCAAATACCTTCCTTGCTAGTCGACAAACAGTTGCCTTCTCTATCTACGCTGGCCGATAAGCAGTTGCCTTCCTTATCTACGCTAGCCGATAAGCAGCTGCCTTCCTTATCAACGCAGGCCGATAAGCAGTTGCCTTCTTTATCAGCGATGGAAACATGGGGATCTACATACCAACACTAGATAATACCCCAATCTGATGTTGGCTATGGTAACTTATCGACTGTAGACGGTTTATTATAAAACGATAAGTTGACAGAATTAATTTCATTATACGGAATATGTTTATAGCTTTGGATCATGAAACAATGCTTTATCTACACGTGTAATAATTTGTAAAATAAAATCAGACAATACAAAACGTTCGAATGGACTGTTACAGTTCGCAGGCTTTTCAGGATTGGAAATATATCGATGCTCGCGATTCAATTCGATAACCTGTCTAAGGTCTCCAAGAAAACGGTAAAGAAACCTACCAGGAAGGAACTAATTCTATGCAAATGAATGGGGCGTGGCAGAGAATTCCTGGATGTATCATTATCATCGGCCCGATATATTACGTCCTACGTGCTGCCATCCGATTACAGGTGCACAGGACTGTGTCCTCGTGCGTACTACGCAGCGTACATGGGTAAAGATTTCCCGACGATGCGTTTAAACGGGATGGAACAATGCGATGCGCATGGGGGACTTATCATTTGGAATATCTGATCGCGAAGATTTTCACCGACTTACAATAGACCTTTAACAGGAAAGCCACTGATATTGAACGTCTACTCAAATCATGAATTATTAATTTCATCACGTCGTTCGTACACCTGTTTGTTTTATAAATTTACTGCGCATTTTATGGATTCATCACGAAAATGAGTAGGGGTTATTTGAAATGATAAAACCATTAGCAACATTTAAAAACACACAGTTACATTATCTTGAATGTGCCTTGCCAAGCATTGAAATCGCCGAGATCTGCCGCGGATGATATCAATCAACGTCCTAGGATAGCTATACTGATACTCTGTATAAGAAAATTTGCAATCGCAAGACCGCTAAGCGTAGAATAGTAGCGCGAACTCCGCAGGTGCCGATGGAGGTTATAAATTTCACGAAATTGCGACGCGACGGCATAATGCGCTCGCGAGATTACAGAACGCGGTGCCGGCGCAATTTTTCAATTTACACCGCGCGAAAAGGAATTTCCGGACTATGAAAGTTCCCTGCAATGTATCTGCAGGAGAGTTCCCGGCGAGTGTACTTTTCCGTGGAAGCCGCGAAAAGGAAAGTTTTCCGCCGTAAAACTTTCATACGCCGCACGCGCGCCTGAATGTAAATAATATAATTTCCTTAACTTTCTTATCGTGAATTTTCCCCTCGAGAACACAACAATAAATTCGCGGTTCCCTTGTGAGAGATTTACTTGGCCGGAGTCGCGCGGAACGTTGGAATATTCGTCGGCGAAAATCTTATCGCAGCAACAACATCTGAATAATCATTTGAACGAATCGTTCATATTTAAAAATGTTACGATTTCGTTAAGAGTTTGTGATTTACCGTTTATTTTGAACTTCACCTTAGGGACCCAGAAAAATTAAACTTTTTTTAGTGCAATTCTGTAGATTTTGGCGAGGTAATGACGAAAATCCAAGATTCAATGTTAGGAATTCACTGGTTCAGAAGTTGTAGCTGTTCAAAGTTGAGCGATTTTAAGCGTTTTTGGCTGATAAGCAGATTGATGGCGCCACAAACACACAGTGACGTCGATAACATAGATTTGCAAGTGCGACATGATTTGTAACCACAACCAACTTGAACTGTACCTTCTCTTTTAATCACAAACGCTTAAAATCGCTCAACTTTAAACATCTGTAACTTTTGAACCACTGAATTGCCAACATTAAAACTTGGATTTTCGGCATTTTCTCTCCAAAAGCTACAGGATTATATTTTAAAAGTGAAAAATATCTGGATCCCTAAGGTGAAGTTTAGCTGCGTTGAGTGCTATGAAAAACCACAATTTCACAGAGTCAAATAACCCAAGTATAATGTTAATCTAAGTTAATTATTAGTCCAGTCAACGAAAAGTTGTAGAGGGAAATGGAAAGAACATAATTTTTAACTTTGGGTCTTTGTTTGGACTAGTGAGGAGGTAAACATACTAAAAGCCCCCACTCCTAAAAGGTGAGCGGGGTGCAGGCGACACGTAGAAGGTCCCCTTTTTCGGTTTTCCGCGTATCTCTCGGAAACTATGCGTCCTAGCGAGAAGACCATTCTATACAAAATTAAAGCTGATAAAATATGCCACAAGATTGATTGAATTCAGTTTTTCGCTATCTCGCATAGTTTCCGAGATATCCGCGCTCAAAGTTTACTAATTGTGCTGAAGCTAGTCAAGTAAGGCAAAACACTTTTTCAGAATTACAAGTTACCTTTGTGCGCGGATATCTCGGAAACTATGCGTCCTAGCGATAAGACCATTCCATACAAAATTAAAGCTGACAAAATATGCCACAAGATTGATTGAATTCAGTTTTTCGCTATCTCGCATAGTTTCCGAGATATCCGCACTCAAAGTTCACTAATTGTGCTGAAAAGTTAGCTAGTCAAGTAAAACGTCAGGAAAAAATTTCCTTTTCCACAATTAGTGAACTTTGAGCTCGGATATCTCGGAAACTATGCGAGATAGCGAAAAACTGAATGGAATCAATCTTATAGCACATTATGTCAGCTTTAATTTTATATGGAATGGTATTATCGCTAGTACACATAGTTTCCGAGATATAAGCGGAAAACCGAAAAAGGTGACTTTTAGTATGCTTACCTCCTAACTAGTCCAAACAAAGTCCCAAAGTTAAAAATTGTGTTCCTTCCATTTCCCTCTACGCCTCCCTTATTCATTGACTGGACTATATGGGAATATTGATGATTTCTCACTTGACATTGGTATTTAATATTGTTCATTTACAAATAACGTAGAATTATATTTTTCTGGGGATCTCTCCTCGTATACATGTAGTTCCATTCAACGGAGTATAATAAATTAATTTTTCGCACAGAAGCTAGTCGATGACAGGCAAATCGATTGCTTGATGATTTGTTTGTCAGAACAATTATGATGCTTGTTAGTGCGACCACAAGGAAACGATACAATTGACATGGGCGTGCATGCTACGTGTCTGACATGTTGAATAATAAACTAAGCACTCGTCTCGTACGGAAATATGAAATGCTGGCAGAAATATTTCCCTTTTCTGCCGTCGCGTTGATTGGGTAGAAGCGAACCGACAAACCTGGACAGCAATTAATCGATCACGACGGAATATTTTAATTGATTGGTCTCCTCGGCATGCACGGGCGCTGGCTAACTCGATCGTCTGACTGGACCAACTTTCGGTTCGTTTGCGTTGGTACTTCGTTGAAATATTACATTACGCGATCCATTTATTTTATACAATGCGAAAAATGCTTTGAAGTGGCGCACTCTGGCGTTCACAATATTTCGTCAATTGTTGACAAACTTCGTTATAAGTTACTTAAAATAATTCTCTTTTTTGAAAATTCATTATTGATTTTAAGCGAACGCTCTGAAATTGTTGGTTTGCAAATGGTTATTTCAAAAGAAGAGATTTGTTAATTAATTTATAGTCACCACTGCTTTCTACGATTATTAACGTTTTATAAATTGCGGTGCAAGTGGGTTCCTTTTTCGTAAAAACTGCCCTGTTTTATATTGACCCACTCACCCATTCAAGAGTTATTATTAGACAGCGGAGAATAAAAATAAAATAAAAATTTTCTACCCGAATTGCGACAAACAGGAGTGAAATAGAAATTTATTCTTTCTCTTAATATGTTTAATAGGCTGCAAATGATATAACAGTATATTTAAATTCTTCTAATTTGTTAACAATTCTAAATAACGCCTACTCATTTTCGTTAGAAATGCATAACATCAAAGATGACCTTCATATGACCTCTACGAGTCCACATAGAAAAAATATACGATTCCACATAAAAAGACAAAGAAAAAAGATATATCTAGATGTGTATACATATACCGGTGCTTTTATTCAGCGGTATGACAAGCTCCTGAAGAAGAGATAAACGTTTTTATCATCGATTATCCTAAGCAACTACGGCCGACGGGTGTGTTTAGTAGTGGGTGAACGTTTTTAATCGCTGAGCCGTTCGTGAGGAAGAGGGAAAGGTGTCTTGCGATCGTCTCCGAGATCCGGAGTGACCTAAAGTCAGCGAGCAAGGGTGATAACTTTCCGTGCGAAGCAGCCGACAAAGCAGCTTATATGGCAACTTACGCGGCAACTCGTTTCGCCAAAGCGGTTCCCTATCTCGCGCTATTCGCTCCCATAGAATGCAGAAGGACAGCCGAGGCCTGTCGGCTATATTAGTATGTATACGGCTTGTACAAACAGGTCGAAGTTAGTGTGAAACCAGTGAAAGAGACGACGGAATACGCAGAAGCAGCGACGCTGAAGAAAACCTGTGTTGGTAGATGGTGCGCGAGATCTATCGAAGTTGCCATCAGAACCAGAGAAAGAACAATACAAAATTAAAAACTCCCTCTGCGACGTGTCCACGAGTCAGGACTTGAAACAGTTTCGTAACTGTTATTAATTGTTCAAAATTGTCACGTGTATAACGATTTATCGGATTATTGGAACACAAATGTAACTATAACTTTCAAACCGGTTAAGACGCATACAGACATCGGGGGCAAAATTAAATGGACACCCTTTAGAAACTAACAACACGAGTCTTTTTTCATTCATTCGACATAATGACCTTCGGCTAAACTTTACTTTACCGGACTCAGAATTTGTACCTTTCTTCTACGAATTATGATGTATTACAGGCCCTTACCTGTCGAAAATGCTCAACTTTAAGCGACCATATCTCCTCAACTATTGATTCTAGAGGATCGAAACTTCGATCTGTATCCGCCCCGGGTACAAATCTACTGGATTACATAAGAAATAATCTCCTACGAAATAATTCGTAGGAGAAAGGTACAAATTTTGAGTCCGGTAAAGTAAAGAGCAGCCATAACTAATAACTTCTTAGAAATTGGACCAAAACGACTATAGTTTTTTTGTAATTTCTTCGCATGCGACATAATGGCCTTCAAGTTCACACAAGATTAGAAATCTCCTCTTGGAGGGGGCAAAACTAAATGGACAATCTTTAGAAAGTAATAACGATTTAAAAAGTGGACCGAACAACTCCCTCCAAACAGTAATAACGCTTTAAAAATTGGACCAAACGACTTGAGTCTCTCTTGGTCACGCAAGGTCAGAGATATGCATGGGTCTAACTAATAACTTCTTAGAAATTGGACCAAACGACTACAGTTTTTTCTAATTTCTTCGCATGCGACATAATGGCCTTCAAGATCACACAAGATCAGAAATCTCCTCCTGGAGGGGGCAAAACTAAATGGATTCCCTTTGGACAACTGACAACTTTTCAAAAATTGGACCAAACGGCTTGAGCCATTTTTAATTCATTCGACATGATGACCTTGAATGTCACGCAAGATCAGGAATCTCTAGGGTCCCCTATCCACTCCTGCAGGATACATATAATATTCTGTATAAATAAAAATCAAATGCTGTTCGTTGGTAAGCGCATCACTTGAGAACGGCTGGACCGATTTGGCTAATTCTTTTTTTAAAATGTTCGTATTAGTCCGAACTAGGTTACAGGATAAGAAAAATTGGAAAAGTATCACGGAACATGTAACCGATTTCAAGTCTCTAGCTCATCAGGAAGTTAGTTTCAAATCAATTGCAAAATTTGCCACCGAACAGGCAAACAAACAAGAAAGCGAGCTAATAAAAACGTGGTAAAAATGGAAAATTCGGGAAAAACTAAAAGTGCTTTTAGAATCATAGTTCAATACAACAAAAAAACGAACGTCGTAGCTTTTAATCAATATCTCAATAGAACGTCGCTGCTTTTAATCAATATTTCAATAGAAATTTACATTATCGACGTTTGTTTGCATTATCGACATTATAAACATTCGCCAGTTAGTTAATTTCACCACTAACCCTCTCGCGAGCTCGCAAAGTGAGCGAGCTACAACAACCCTACTCGCGAAGCTCGCGAGCAAAACAACTCCCCTCTAGTTTATAATATAATATAATATAATATAAATAATAATTTTTCTAAACCAATTACTCATCCTGGAACTGCTTCCGTTGTTAGCGTGTAACGCAAACAAACACCTGCGATAAACAGAATGGGAAATAGCTTACCGTGGAGTTGGCTGTCTGCACAGGCGCCTTGGTCCCCAATCCGGTGAGTCCTCCTAGACACCTACGCGCGCAATCGGGATCGTTATCCTCGCAAATCGGACAGCCCACCGTGGAGGACCCACCACCGTGTTCGCGTAACACGTGATTGCTGCTAGTGTTGGTGGTGTATCCTTGGTCCGAGCTAGCATTCGAGTTCGGCCTGGACTCGTCCGAGCTGTCGAACGGTTTGATGTTTCTAGGACGGTGAACGATTCCCACCGGTTCCCATATTTCGCTGGTCGACGAGGCGTAGTAATTGTTCTCCTTGGTCTCGCGGCTTCTCTCGTCGACGACCTTTCCGCCCCGTGCCACGGTGACCTCCTCTTTCGTCACGATGGACGATTTTACGCTCAAGGATGTCTCGAGCCGTACCGGAGCCCTTCGCAATTATTCCTTGTTAGCAAGTATCGTCGTGGATGCATCCTCGAACGCTCAACCTCAACTACCGACCGACCCGTTCCTCGCGAATAACGGAACTTTGCGTTTATCGGCGTTACATCGTTCGGTTCCAACCCCCTTACGCTGCGACTTATTATAGTAGTAACTGTCCAAATTTTATCCCCCTTGGTCCCTATTCCAGCAGCTCTTTTATAACTAGCACTCGGCAGAATAGACAATACTACAGTCACGGAGAGAGACAGGCCTGTGCAACTACTGCTCCGAGAGTCGATCACGTAGAATCGGCTACCCCCACCGCGACAGTGGAGTCGATAGTGGGGATAGCTGATTCTACGTCATCGAGTCTCGGAACACTAGTTACCAGAGTTGTTTACTGTGCGGAGCACGAAAGAATTGCAGCGGGAAGGGAACGGCGCACAGTGGGTAAATTCGACCTAACTCGATTCAAAATCAAAGAACTTTCGATAGAAATGAGGTAGAGCGATGAATTCTTTTTTTAAATTAAAGCTGAAAGTTTGCAGAATATGGGAAAATAGGGAGATTACGGTACGAACGGTTTTTAACCTTGAGAAAATTCGTTAAACTTGCAGAATTTCGAGAAAATTGTGGTTTTTCCAATACCACGCGCGGAAAAATTTTTTTTTTTAACATGCTGTACTTCATTTCCCGTAGATCTTTTCACGCTGATTTCAAATCTGCTCTCAAAATTTGTCTACGACCTCTGGTTTTTTCAAGAAAACGATTTTTGTGACAAGAAATCAATGAAATCATGTTTTCGTTGAAATGATTTCTTGTCACAAAAATCGATTTCTTGAAAAAACCGGAGGTCGTAGACAAATTTTGAGAGCAGATTTGAAATCAGCGTGAAAAAATCTACGGGAAATGATATATAGCATGTTAAAAAAAAAAAATTTCCGCCCGTGGTAACGGAGAGACCATATTTTCTTGGAATTGTGCAAGTTTAACGAATTTTCTCAAGGTTAAAAACCGTTCGTACCGTAATCTCCCTATTTTTCCCATATTCTGCAAAGTTTCAGCTTTAATTTTTAAAAAATTCATCGCTCTACCTCATTTCTATCGAAAGTTCTTTGATTTTGAATCGAGTTAGATCAAAACCCAATGTGCAGCGCAAAAGTCTCACCACTCAGATTGCCTTTCCGTTCCCCTTCCCCGTTCACATCCCGCTACAATTCTTTCGAGGTCCGCACAGTAGGTCTGCTTGTCTCCGCAACTGTCGTGTGCCGAACGTAGAGAAAGATAGCGATTGAAAAAGGAAGAGGGACCAAGGGGGATAGTAGCTGGGCTAAAACCCCCACTAGCGGAGATAGAGTTTGCACAGTTACGGTGGAGACGTTTGCGACAGTTACGAAGATAATACTGTAACTGTAAAATAGCTAGTTGTCGGAGTTTTGTACTGTGCGGAGCACGATAGAATTGCAGCGGGAAGGGAACGGGGCAAGAAGTCTCACCACTCAGAGATTGCCTTTCCGTTCCTCTTCCCGTTCACTTCCCACTACAATTCTTTCGAGGTCCGCACAGTAGGTCTGCTTGTCTCCGCAACTGTCGTGTGCCGAACGTAGAGAAGGATAGCGATTGAAAAAGGAAGAGGGACCAAGCGGGATAGTAGCTGGGCTAAAACCCCCACTAGCGGGGATAGAATTTGCACAGTTACGGTGGAGACGTTTGCGACAGTTACGAAGATAATACTGTAACTGTAAAATAGCTAGTTGCCCAGGCCTGTACTAGAGTACAGTCATTACAAAAGAAAGAAAGAATTTTACTTATTGTATCCTGTGCATCCTCCAATGTCTGTTTCAGTTTAAAGGATGTTATAGTTGTCATAGCGCAAGGGGTTAAACGAATGACACTTTGTCGGGTGCTTCTATGTGCTATGTTACAATTAAATGTATGGGGAGAACGTTGGAGTAATTGAACCAATCGTGGAGTCTCTATTCCTCGATTGACGGAACTTGGGTCCATTTTGACCCAGTCTAAATTACAAGTTTCGACCAGTCAATTCGTACAGTTAACTATTTTCACTGAGTCAAATAAGAGGACCAGCGTGACGATAATATCCCGATGAACTAAAATGAAGTAAACTATTAATTTTGAAAATGACCGAGGATGATGTCAGCGGAAGACGATGCAGTTATTAGAGGACCATATGCTCGCTATTAGGTTCTAAGCGAGGAGTATATCCACGACGATATACCTGAGGATTCCTGCCTTAACGAGGATCTGATTGAGCAGATCGCACGGTGGCACCTGGCCGGTTATCATGGCCTCGCGAATGGCAACGCCATCCGGCCCCTCGAGAGGAATCGGCACGCCGTTTATCAGCAACACTTCCTCCTCTCTCACGCTAGACTTCTTTTCGCAATCGACCACCTTCACCCCGGGCCCGAGGATCGACTCCACCGTCGACTGGATCTCGTGATCGTCCATGCCTGCGAACGTGTATGGTCGGTTGGTACGCGAAACTCGTCGCTGATTTATTGGAACCTTGTTCGAAATCGATATGGACGTCGCTCTGCGGTTTCTTCCGACAGACTTTCGTCTTTTCAGCTGTGGCCAAGTTGTGGCCAAATTTTATTCGGATGAAAAATAATGAAGAAGAGGAACGAATAATTATTGTTCGAAAGGATTTGTTTTATATTGGACCTTATTATTCACTTTCTTTCAAACTTTACAATTGAAAGTCTTTACAACTCTATATCTTATTATTTCATTTTTTACGTTTTTAATGTATTTAATGTACAATTAATCTTATTATTTCATTTTTTACGTTTTTAATGTTTTTAATGTACAAATAATCTTATCATTTCATTTTTTACGTTTTTAATGTATTTAATGTACAATTAATCTTATTATTTCATTTTTTACGTTTTTAATGTAAGTATTTAATGTATAAATAATCTTGTTATTTCATTTTTTACGTTTTCAATCTATTTAATGTGTCATTAATCTTATTATTTCATTTTTTACGTTTTTAATGTACAATTAATCTTATTATTTCATTTTTTACGTTTTTAATGTACAATTAATTTTATCATTTCATTTTTTACGTTTTTAATGTATTTAATGTACCATTAATCTTATTATTTCATTTTTTACGTTTTTAATGTACAATTAAGCTTATTATTTCATTTTGCGTTTTAAGACGCAAATCCACAGGAAGCATTAAAGTTAGTAAGTAAGGTACTTGGCAATTAGGTTAGTTCGAACTGTAACGATATCATTGCAGACAGCAAGTTTCCCGGAATCAATAACCGTTCTCAAGTTGCAAATCTCTTCAGCTTCCTCAAACAGCGCAGCATTCGAAGAAACTAATGCGCGATAGAAGAAACGATCCTCGTTGCAGATCGTGCTACAAAATGCTTCTGAAGCGACTTGGATTTCAAAAGGGAGTTTGTAAATGTGTCGAATATCTCTGTCCGGAAGACAGAGTGGTTAATACTGCAAGAGCTACTCTCGTAAAGATATAATTATTACTATTGTCGGACTGTAAGAAGTAGAAATAAAATGAAAACATCTTATTTAATAATTCTAATTAATCGAAAATAGTGCAGCGATATTCATAACTGTTTTTAATATCTTCAGATGTTTGAATTTCACCTACTTAATTTTATTATAAATGCATACAATTCGCAGTCTAGTTATTATCATGCTATCAATTATACAGTATTAAAACCCATCCTAAAACAGGCAAATTTTAAAATGTCATAATGTATGTAGTTTTCAATTTTTTAATTTATTAGGAACAGAAATGTATTTAAGTCGACTTTTCTTCAATTCAGAAAATTTTATTGTATAAAAATTGCAGATAATGTCCAAGGATTTCAAGGTGGAAAGAGGGGGGGGGCAGTATGTTTTTCTATTTGGGTGGCGTTTTCAAGCTCCTTTGGAGGTCAAATTTGTTTTTTCAAATGGAAACCTGCGGGTAAAAAAAGTACGCTACAAAACTTGCTAGTCTTTTTACGCACAATAAGATCTCATAATAAAAAACATAGGTTTCCATTTGAAAAAACAAAGTTGACCTCCAAATGACCTTGAAAACGCCACCGAAATAAAAAACTGATACTGCCCCCTCTTTCCCCCTCGAAATCCTTGGACACGTGTTTCAGACTTTTTTAAATATCTTTCATACTTTTCGAGATATTCGCCTGGAAAGTTTTCAAATGAACACCCTGTAGAATAAACAAATAAAAAGTGTAAAAATCGTGACATTTACGTTTTCAAGAACAATTTTTAAAAAAATGATTTACACATTAGTTGGTAAACTAATCCTTCTAACGTCTGAAAACAAACTCAAGATGTCGAGTTCAACTTTGAAAAAGTTATTCGTTTTTAAAAGGTGTACGAATTCTTCGAATACTTCGAATACATTTTTTGAGCTTAAATCGCCACGTCCAGAACCGTTCTGCAAATATTTGATGCACAGTTAATTAAGCAAAAGCTACGCCCAATGACGTGGTCCATCATTCACGTTTAATAGCGGGTTTTCGGTGGGAGTATGCTCACATTATGAAATTAAATTGCTAGAAGCCGTCGAGACGACGTCGTCGCAGCGGCGGAACGATAGTTCGGGGAATACTAATGTAATAATTTGCACCTGCCCGATCCGGTAAAAGACGAGTCACGCTAAAACGCGTTCGAAGGGGACGCCGTGGAATCAGCTGCACACTGAATTGCAAATGAAGCCACGGCGAAAAAGAAAACACATAGATACAGATTACGGAATGCTGGTCTTCGGAAATTTCCAATCAATTACAGTCCTTAATGCAGAACGTTCGTACGATTCACAGTATTTTTCAACTCGCTTTAGTCGTTTCTCGCCATGGGTTTAAACAAATTCAATGTTTTATAAAAAAAGAAATATTCTTCAAGTTCACTTAAGCATGCAAATGTGTTGGGCTTATATTGGGACAGCGAATCTGTAGTCTTAATTGAGTTATTTAATGTGTAACAGGAGGAATACAATTACGGAGTAGTAGAGTAAATGTACCTGTTACTGCTGGTGTACGTTTTGCTGCGGTATTTTTCCCCAATCAGATTAAAATACGTAAAAATAGGTATTTTCCTCTGAATAAATTTGTACAATTCAATTCTCATATTTTTTATAATCTCAGAATTTGAAAAAACATTCTTATCTCGATAACTAAAAGACTGTTGTTCACATGATTGTACATTTTTTATATTGCTTCAAATTGCACAAAGGAAAGTTTTATTACTGTTTAGATACCTGCTTCGATACAATAAAAATATAGAAAGAAAAACTTCTCTTGCCTTTTTAATAAAAAGATTAAGCCCTCATTATTACGTACATTAAAGTGAAGAAGGAGCTCATTACTGCGGCACAAAAATCATTAGCAATGTCCCTAATACTACTCAAATATTTGTTAAATGTATTTAACAAAGTTGGGCAAAAATTTTATTCAAATAAAAATTTCGAATAAAGTGGGCAAAATTTTTATTTAAATAGATCAATGAACTATCACGTTTCAAGAAAACAAAAACGAAAAGAGCTTTAATAAGAAGAAGCTGGAATTAGCGAGCCGCGCAGCTGTGGGCAGCCGTAATCAGGACAAATGCGTTTAAAATGATTCGTAACGAAGCTACGAGAATCGCGTGATGAGTCAAGAACTGCTGGCTGGATTCGTGAGCAGTCAGGTAATATCCACGGAACACCTGCACACGTGTATCTCCGTATCGGAGCCATCTGACCTAACCTAGCACTTCCTGCACGGAACCAGACATCCAACGCATCTGTATCAAGCATCGGTGCTCGAGCGCATAATCAAGATTATCTTTTTTCTAACTGCGCTGTCACGTCCACAGCCATTGATCTCTCACACACCATAGTGACTCACATGAGAAATAAGTCATTACTAGACTGCAGCTAGACAATTTTTGTAGACAAATATTAAGAAAGTGGAATCCTGTACAAAATCTTATTTTTGATAAGAAAAAAATCGCAATAAATTCTGTGATATTTCGAAAACTTTTAGAAGCCATAAATGCATAAAGATCAGTCTAGTCATTACAGTGTATAAAACTATTATACAACAACAAATATAATTGCAATTACGCCTGCAAAAATATGTATAAAAAATTGATAAACAAAAAGAGATTTGATACATATAGTAGACATATATAGTAGACAAATATTAAGAAAGTGGAATCCTGTACAAAATCTTATTTTTAATAAAAAAAAAATCGTACTAAATTCTGTGATATTTTAACAATTTACGAAAACTTTTAGAAGCCATAAATGCATAAAGATCAGTCTAGTCATTGCAGTATATAAAACAATTATACAACAAATATAATTGCAATTACACCTACAAAAATATGTATAAAAAATTGATAAACAAAAAGAGATTTTGATACATATCTCAAAAATTGTTGAATGCAGCCGTAAATTGTTTCAAAGATCATTAATTTCGTGGTTCTCATCAAAGTCCGACACGAAATTGCGATTAGGACAAGTGTGGACGCCTATGGACCCTTTTCTAATTATCTTTAGAACAAGGGAAGATAAAATAAACATTAATTTATCAATAAATGTGCTTTGAATCATTTTGTATAAAAAATTAATGGCCCACGCGTCGAAAAGAATGTACAAATGCGCACAACACAGATATTACACAAGGTGTCCAAGGTGAATTTCATTTGAGCTCTATGGTATTCTACAGGGTGTTAAAAAAAAACGTTGTACTTAAAGGGGACGATTCCCGAGGTCATTTGAAGGAATTTTTTCCTTAGCGAAAATGTTCTCCGTGGCTTCGTTTAGGAGTTATTAACGAAAAACGCGGGCCAATCAGAACGCGGTGGGCGGAGTCTGGTCGGCCAATGCCAAAGTCGTGTTTTTCATTAATAACTCCTCAACGAAGCCTCGTAGAACATTTTCGTAAAGGAAGAAGTTACTTCAAACGACCCCAAGAGTCAACCGTTTCAAGGGCGTACATTTTTGGAACACCTTGTAGTATCCCCTCCACTTTAATGGACTAAAAAAAAGACAAGCATACCGAGGGAAAATGGTGTTCATCGAAGCTCCCAAGGTTTTTCAAATTACGGAAGTTCCAGACTAAACCGCGATTTCACCGGTTCGTAATGATGATTACATCACGGCACGTGATCCCGAAGACCGACAAAAGGATCGTTCGTGTTTCACAGTTCGTGCCTGATATCGATTTAAACGGCACTTCGCGTATCAGATGAAGCGGTCGGCTGTGTAACGATATGAAAATGCGTTAATGACTGGTTCTAGCAAAGTATCAAAGCGTCGAGGATGATTCAGTGAAACGCACTCTCCACGGTGGTCACATAGTTAGGCCGAGACACGGGTGTAACATACGTAGTAGATTGTCACGCTTGCCGAGCAGCAGTTTTTTCCCGGGTTTCTTGCCCACGGGAGCGATGAATATTATCTAGATTTTCATTAGTTACATGCGAATTTTTGCTCGCCGAAAATACGTCTATTCGCATCGGTAATTAAGGCATTTAGAAAGCCGCTGTGTAGCGGAAAGTTGTTTCATTCCACTCATTCAGAAATTGGAAATAATATACATAAATGCTTCTATGTAAGATTTGCCGAATTTCCCCTCTCCGATTTCAATGACCTTGAACCATGTCGTCAAGGTCACCGTTCCGAACAACGTTTCCCTTTAACGTTTTCGCCAATCGGCTATAGTTTACGAGATAATTGCAAAAAACTTCGCTTGTCCTTGACCACATGTTTCAAGGTCATTGAACTTTTTGCGAATATCTCGTAAACTGAAGCTGATCGGCAAAAAGTTTAAAGGGAAATGTTTTTCAGAATGATAACCTTGACAACATGTTTGAAGGTCGTTGAAATCGGAGAGTAGGTAACACTTATTTCTTATTTTTTGTTTATCAAAATAATTTGGATGTACACGTATGTTGCAAATATAGGAGATGATCTACGAAAATATTGTTACTTGTTTCTTTCAAAGCACTACGAAGGAGCAATACAACTTCTAATCGACAATGTCTGGCGTTTAATAACTGCGGCACACATGCATTGTCGAATCTCCCTTTGAGAATCAAATAGATGCGCAGCTTCCACTTCACGCGGCATTGCATTATTCATGTCCCGACGCAGTAATAGGCGCGACGCATTTCCATCACAGCCAAGAAGATTTCTGCGAGATACATCAAGATCTTTGCCTCTGACCTCGGCCGCGAATGGGGTTAAGAACATTGCGGGCCGATGATGCAAAGAATTTACCGTCGTGATTTACGTAATGGTGGACGGTGTACAGCGAGGAACAGCATTATTTATAGTAATATACTCTCCGCATTTTATAGAGTCTGTGGTCTTTTGTGTGCAGAATTTTTCTTCGTTTCAACGTGCTCGCCAACAGCATCACGTATGTACTTACTTTGTGTAAAGAAGGTTGCTGTTCAGAGAGAAGTTGTTCTTCCTCTTTCTTTTCAAATGTTTTACAAAAAATATTATAATGGTTGTTTATTTCAAAAATGGTGTATTCGCACGAGCAATTAACAGATTTATACAGGGTGTCGAAAAAATGTTGAAAGGGGTGACGCATATTTTTAACGCTAATTCGAAGCAATAATCTGCTCGGTTTGTATTGGTGTTTGTATGTATTTGGTACGTAATCCAGTAGATTTGTATCCGGGGACGCTGCACATCGAAGTTTCGATCCTGTAGGATCAATGGTTCACGAGTTATGCTTGCTTAAAGTTGAGCAATCTGCAGTGTTTTTGACAGGCCCTTACCTGTCAAAAATACTCAATTTTAGACATGCATAACTCCTGAACCATTGATCCTAGAGGATCGAAACTTCGATCTACAGCCGTCCCGGGTAAAAATCTACTGGATTACATACCAACTACATTATAATTTGTAGGAGAAAGACACTTTGAGTCCGGTGAAGTAAAGAGCAGCCTAAATGAATTAGTTAACAGATTATCAATCATTTTTGTAATTTTCATATGGTCAATACAATAGTTAAATTAGTTCTTTTTCTAATTGAAATCAGTGTAAGTCTTTAAAAATGTAAACTAGGATATAATATTGATTATACCCCTTCTTTATCAATTTTAAAAATGATGATCTTTCTTCGCGGAGAAATTGCAACAAACAATTCCCGTGTGATATTTCATCCGTATCCGGTTTACAACCTAATTAACGATCGCGCTTTATTAATATCATGTTTCGTTGAAAATTGATAATACATACAATGAATAAATTTTAGTCGTCTATTACATCATATTCTAAAGTTACAATAATCAATCTTTTTCAGCAGATATTTTACGATATATATTGTAGTCGTTTTTTACAGTCTGTGTATTTAATTATGAAATATTCGCGAGATTCGCGCTACTTCTAGTTTCATTATGTTTTAAAATGACAAGAATTAATTTATTCCAATTATACTCCAATAAAGATATCTATTGACTAATTTCTTGTGCAAGCATCTTTATAATTTCATTAAACGTAAAATAAAAAATATAGAACCGGTCATTTGACCACGGGCGCCAAACATCTTAGGACGGCCCTGACCCCGTCAGCACCACGGGCACCGGACAATTAATCGCACCAACAAATCGCTGCGACGAAAGTTACAATCCCATGGCGCAGTCGTTCTATTTTTATCCGTAACAATGTAGCCATAGCAGAAAACACGGATCAGGAAAAAGATAAGAGGAAGTGGCGCAAAAGTCGCTGAAAAGTGCGTCGAGCTGCGCCGCGGCGGAAGGGCTAATTAATTCGCCGGCGTGCTAATTAAGGGCACGAAACGAAGTGTCGTGAGCGCGCTGTATTTGCGCGGGGGTGCGCTGGGGAATAGGGAAGTCAAGTTGTTCAAAACAGTTTGCATCTTTCCGAGTTCGAGCGACTTCCATTGAGTTTCATTAGTCCTAATCGTGTCGCCTTCACGGCTGCGAACCGAACACGAATGTTTGGACGTGTTTGCAACTGTTAGTACCAGGTTCGTAGCTAGTTCATTTGGATCCCATCGGTTACCTTAAATGAAGGAACTCGAAGAGGTAGCTTCTACATCGTGGCCAAAAGTCAAACTTTCAATTTTTATTTCGCATAGGGGTTCGTAATGAGAGCAATATAAATTATGGGTAAACTTTAATTATGATGTGTTTGGTATGTAATCCAGTAAATTTGTACGCGGGGCGACTGCAGATCGAAGTTTCGATCATTTAGCATCAATAGTACAGGAGTTATGCTTGCTTAAAGTTGAGCCATCTGCAGTGTTTTTGACGTCAAAAACAGTGAAAAATGTACAACTTTAAGCAAGCATAACTCGTGAACCACTGATCCTACAGGATCGAAACTTCGATCTGCAGCCGTCCCGGATACAAATCTACTGGATTACATACCAAATACATGTTAATTTATTGGAGAAAGGCACAAATTTTGAGTCCGGTAAAGTAAAGAGCAGCCTTTTTAATGATTGCATCGTGTTCTACTCATAGAGAGGAACAAACTTCTCAAAGAAATTCTGGGTCCAAAATTAATCATTCTCTTGAAAGTTGACGTTAAGGTTCCAATAAAAATGCTATCTTCGAATTTTAATTTCAAATCGCTACTAGAATATTTAACAATATAGTAGAATATACTACAATGTATTATTCAAATATTTAAAAGTGTTTTCCTCTGTCTATACATTGATACAGACGATTTGATTGTGCTCACATTTACCAGGATTCTTGTAACAATATATGCTTGAACGGAGAAACTTATTTATAATGTGTAGCAGAAGCGTCTTCGTAATTTCAATAATCATGAAATAACAAAATGTGAAACCGGTCATTCGAACGCCGATGACTGTGTGCCGCATGATTGTTTAAGGTTTAATAAATTATAGTAGTAAGATGAAAACGAGTGTACAATGTTTAGTTTCAAAGCTTAGTACTCTAGGATCAATGGTTCAGGAGTTATCCTTGCTTAAAGTTGAGCAATCTGCAGTGTTTTTGACAGGCCCTTACCTGTCGAAAATGCTCAACTTCAGACAACCATAACTCCTGAATCATTGATCCTAGAGGATCGAAACTTCGATTCCTAGATTCTCATCGTTTAATTCTACTGGATTGCATACTATATACGTCATAATTTGTAGGAGAAAGACACTTTGGCCCCGGTAAAATAAAGAGCAGCCTAAATTATTATTATTCAACTCGAGGGACTACTCTATTTCAAAGATACTTTGTGCTTTGGTAGTGTTGAACACGTAGTTAATTTTTAAATACAATTATTCTGCGGTCTACCTCGAAGGAAGTAATCTAACATTAGGTTATGGTTACTCAAACATGTTTCAGCAATGATTAAAGCGATAGAATTCCACCATGGAAATATCGGGATTAATTATTTTTAGCCTATCCATCTGTTCAAGTTTCTGTGCACGATTGTAGGTCACAATGAGTAGACGGCTATAAATCTCTGTTCTAGAACTAACGATTCAACGGAAACTATGAATCATATTTATATTAATTTTCGCGATTCCATGGCGATAGGACGACTTTTATAAAATCAGGGTAGAATGTGAAATGTAAACAACGGTATTGGAAGAACAGTGACTCGAAAAAATATTGCAGTGCGCGTCATTATAACCTCTCAGAAGAGCGCTAATTGCTGGGTAGCAGCGTTACTAATTCGCGGGTTTCGATAAATGACTCAATTAAAACTGTAAACGTAAGTGTACGGATTCTTTTTCGGCGCTCGGAACTCCTGGAGCTCGAAAATAGTGCGTCCGTACCTGGAAACTAATTGTCTGGCGATATTTAATTAGGCACACGCGAGGCAATTAAGACCGAGAACGGAACGCAATTGCGTAGCTCTGCCGCGATGCTGCTCGGCGTTTTGTCGCCTCGAACGTCTCGGTAAGCTTATTTACGTTTTCGGCGCGCAAACACGAATAAATTTACAGATATTCGGACGGAAATTCGCGAGAGATCGCGTCAGATAAAGAAAGCGGCAGTCCCGATTGTGTGCAAATTACATGCCACGAGCTGTCGCGTCGCGCCGAGTAACACGCGTCTCGTGAAATGTCTCGCATCGCGGAATGTTCCTGGCCAACTTTGCTCCCTCCGTTGCGTTGCTGACGTGCACGCGTGCAAAATTTGTCAAAAATTTGTCAACTGATCCGACTAGCAATCTTTCTTGGAGCGTGCTCGCTGAAATCCTCGCCGAAACCTTCGCCGGAATTCCTTATTTTCGATTCTAACAACGAAAAGTCTCCAACCTGACAATTCAGAAAATTATGAAACTCTCAGAACATTTTTTGCTACCCAAATACTCAAGTGTTAAAATTAATCAACTGTAAATTCGGCTATTTTATTATTTTATGTTGTAATTTGTAGCACAAATGTTAAAGAGAAAAGTTGTATTTTTAAAATGTTCTGTTTGTCATCGTTCTCAAGGTCTTTTGAAGGTCATCGTTTTCAAAGGACTTTTGGAGGTAATAGTTTTCAAGGACTTTTGAAGGTAATAGTTTTCAGGGTCTTTTGAAGGTCATCGTCTTCAGGGTCTTTTGAAAGTCATAGTTTTCAGGGTCTTTTGAAGGTCAGCGTCTTCAGGGTCTTTTGAAGGTCACCGTTTTCAGGGTCTTTTGAAGGTCATCGTTTTCAGGGTATTTTGAAGGTCATCGATGATTCGTAGCGTTGTAGCTGATGTCAAGACAAGTTCAATGATGTAGTAGGCTATGTCCTCCGAATGACCTTGAATCTTCTTGAGAAATTAAAAAATGGCTAATACAGCAAGGAGGTTCGAATAAACCGTGGCATTAGAACTAGTTACAACAGACGACGATTCTATCGCGAATCGATCAGGAGTGGCTCGAAGTCTGGTGCAATTAGCGAGCACGTAGTTTAATTAATGCCCGACGGTAGACGCACCTTGGATCCTTCTCGGACTGTTAACTTTTCCCCTTTCTACATGTCAGAGTCACGACCCACGGTTCTCACGAGCCCGCGATTCAGAGGCATGCGATCCGCATCTCCTCGGACCGGAATAAATAATAAGCAAAATGAAGACCCGAGTCGCCCGACGCGACGGTCTCCATTTTATTATCACGTGTCCGGTTCGAGGCGGAGGAGCGGGGCTGAGGACAGACAGGAAGACAGCGAAGCGAAAACCGGGGACCCCAGTTGCCGATCCGCACGCTTTAATTAGTAACCCAGATAATAAATATTACGGCTAAATGACCAGGAAGCGCGCTCGGAAGACGAGCGAATTTAATTTTTGCTCTTTTGTTGCAATTTCAACGGGGCCCCCCGGCGACGCGACGTTCGATGCGAAACGAGGAGGAAAAGTGACTATTGAATCGATGATGTGGCTTCTTGTTGTCGAGTCGTGAATAACGGCTTTCCTTTTACTTTTTAATTGCTTCCGTTCGAAATGACTGACTTAACCTCCATTCGTCTTTGTTGTGGCACACAGTCATCGGCGTTCGAATGACCGGTTTCACATTTTGTTATTTCATGATTAGTGAAATTACGAAGACGCTTCTGCTACACATTATAAATAAGTTTCTCCGTTCAAGCATATATTGTTACAAAAATCCTGGAAAATGTGAGCACAATCAATTCGTCTGTATCGATGTATAGACAGAGGAAAACACGTTTAAATATTTGAATAATACATTGTAGTATATTCTACTATATTGTTAAATTTTCTAGTAGCGATTTGAAATTAAAATTCGAAGATAGCATTTTATTGGAACCTCAACGTCAACTTTCAAGAGAATGATTAATTTTGGACCCAGAATTTCTTTGAGAAGTTTGTTCCTCTCTATGAGTAGAACACGATAGAATCGTTGAAAAGGCTGCTCTTTACTTTACCGGACTCAAAATTTGTGCCTTCCTCCAATAAATTAACATGTATTTGGTATGTAATCCAGTAGATTTGTATCTGAGACGGCTGCAGATCGAAGTTTCGATCCTGTAGGATCAGTGGTTCACGAGTTATGCTTGCTTAAAGTTGTGCATCTTTCACTGTTTTTGACGTCAAAAACACTGCAGATTGTTCAACTTTAAGCAAGCATAACTCCTGAACCATTGATGCTAAATGATCGAAACTTCGATCTGCATCCGCCTCGGGTACAAATCTACTGGATTACATGCCGAACACATCTTAATTTATAGGAGAAATTTTGAGTCCGGTAAAAAGATTTCAATTGTGCGAAAATACTTTTTTAGCAGACCTTCGCCGATCCCAAGGTGTAGAATCGCTTTCTACAGCTATAGTGAAACTTTTCCCGCTCGATTCGAGTCAATTCCCCTCATCCGGCGAACACGTTCCCGAAAGCACTGTTCGTCCATTTAGGATCTCGTACTATGCCGGGTAAAACCTGTCCACGGGGACACGGGTCAATTATCATCGGTCACGTGCGATGTGGCACCGATACGGTCATTGTCGCCGGAATATTAGCTGGTATATCGGGCAATTTATGCCGTGCTTGTCGCGCCGATAAAGAATCGACCGGCGAACTAGCCGAAATTCCCGCAATTGGCTCGGTGATCGCAACGAATGGCACTCGTTAAAACGCGATGGAATTCTGAGCGAACGGCGTCGTTCTAACGAAAGTATTTTTACGGGGAAAGGCATTCACGTCGGGGAACGATAACCCGACGGTGAAATAGTAGACCGAAGAAATTCGATCCTCGAACAGAAGGAACTCCGTTCTCGACGGGGGTTTCATAATTCAAAACACCGGTAATTGGTTCCGCGCGGGGACGATTTTACTTCCCGATTGCTCGGGGATAATATTGAACGTTGATTTACGACCTGGCACACTTCGCTTACTCTCGGTAAGAACCGTACGTAACGAGCTGACGATTCTTTCTTCGCGTGGACCTTTAACTTCTGTTTACTGTAATTTGTATTCTCTTAATTATTACTTTCACAATTCGCTGACGCGACGTAACAGTCGAACTTCATTACGGGAACATTTTGTACCCCGTGATTTGTAATTCGTGATTTATTGCTGTCACATCGTCGGACTTGAAGGAACGTTAACCGTTTTAGTGGCTGTCGAGAAATTCAATTTGTGCGGAAAATGGAAGGTAGAGTTGTTTCACAATTTAACAAGAAAATCTTCGGTGGCAAGTTTCAAGTCCCTCCCTCACACTCCGTGCCAGAAGGATAGAGCTATTGCTGCTGTTCTGTCCAACGAAACATTACGAAAATATTCGTGGACATTCTACCTGATGTCGTACACGATGTTGAATATTCTCCAAATTTTTTATTGTGCTAAACTTCACTTTAGGGACCCAGAACTTATTAACTATTTTAATAATCCTGTAGATTTTGACGAGACAATTCCGCAAATTTAAGTTTTAGTCTTAGGTATCCACTGGTTCAGAAGTTATGAATGTTTAAAGTTCAGCGATTTTAAGCGTTTTTGACTCGTAAAGGCGCCGCCATGTTGGTCTGCAGCGAGTCTCGCGCGTCAACTGATGAAAAATGTAATTAAACAGTTGAGCAAACAACCGTGATACGGTATAAAGAAATACAGAAAATGTTTGTGGCGTGCGTATATTAAACAGATACTTGTGACAAGGATCAATTCTAATGGCATTAATACAAATTCATACAACAGCCTCAGTTTGCACGATTTGCATAGCGCTGTCGCCTAGAAGCAGAGGGACTGTTTTATTCAGCGAAGAGGTGTGAAACTGTCCGAAGTATGCTCTAAATACCAACAGAATTATGCCCCAGACTTGTGCAGTTTATTTAGCTGGAAGACGGCCAGGAATATTCTCTTAACGCATTTAAAATTGAAATTGAATCCACTTGCATTGTAGCACCGTCTCTTTCTCGTGGAATGCAACTGAGGTGAATCGTTCCGACGTCAAATTACCGAGAGGTGGATCAAGTAACAACTACAACAAACCGGTATTGATTGCAGTATTCGCGAATTACCCAATTAATTCGCTATTCAATGCACCTATGCAGATATACAAGAAATCTTTCATGTGGAAAAAATACTTTGTTAGCAAAAATAACAACTTTCCAGTTCTGAATATCCAGTTCCAAGTTTACAGTCTACGTGAACTTTTTCCACGATTCAACCCTTCCCCTTCTACGTCGCCATTCCCCCACGCTTCCACCTTAAATTTTATAGAAAATTTGCAGGAGCTCTAGAAAAAAACATCTGTGACACTAGAGTATCCCGTAAATTAGGGGCCCTAACAATAAGCCTACAATCTACAATCCACAGAGTACCCTAAGTCTACAGTCTATAGTCTATGTCTCGCACAACTGTGTCCTCCACTTCACCCTTCCCCTTCTACGTTGGCATTCCCCCACGCTTCCACCCAGACATTCTGGGTTTTTATAGAAAATTTGCAAGAGCTCTAGAGAAAAAAACGGCTGTGACACTAGAGCAGGGAGTTCCAACCTATTCCCCTTCCACAACTGCAAAGTCCCCCACCATCGAACCTGTGTGGGGCAGCAGTGGCGTCAGTTGTAGCGCGGGAGAGAACAGGGACGAAGTTCGACGGTTACAATGTATGCGTGTACGTCGTGAGTCGCGTGGCTCTCGTGATGGGAGCTTCCCACTACTATACATTACGACGATGAAGTCTAAGAGTGGGGGAAGAGAATCTAAACATCCTGCATTTTTATAGAAAATTTGCAGGAGTATCCCCTAACTTATAGGGACCCTAACAATAAGCCTACAATCTACAATCTACAGAGTACCCTAAGTCTACAGTCTATAGTCTATGTCTCGCACGACTTTGTCCCCCACTCCACCCTTCTCCTTCTACGTTGCCATTCCCCCACGCCTCCACCCAGACATTCTGGATTTTTATAGAAAATTTGCAAGGGTATCTCTAGACTTAGGGGCACTAACAATAAGTCTACAATCGACAATCTACAGAGTACCCCTAAGTCTACAGTCTATGATGATTCGCACAACTTTGTCGCCCACTCCACCCTTCCCCTTCTACTGTTCTCCTCCACGTCCCGCCCAGACATCCTGGATCACGTGACGCGGTTCGGCTGCGTCAGGATGTCACGTGACCAAGCCGGTAGTGGCAGAGAGGGAGTGACTGTATTCCCCTCAATTCCCCTGTTCTGGCGACACTGGGCGCGACTGCGTCTGCAATTAAGGAACCGATTTGCCGGCAATTCGACCGGCTTCGAAGCGGTGAAAATCCTGTCCGGGTGTTTGATTTTTGCGCGAAACGTCGGCGCCAGAGCCCGCCCAGGAAGCGTAATAGTGTGAAATTAAACAGCGGGGGGGGGGGCGTGCAGCAGAGTACGGAGAAAGGACACGGGCGCAAAAAGTGTGCAGGGAACGTGTTCCCAGACTACGGCGAGCGGAGATATCTCCAGAGGCGGAGACGTTCGCGGTACGGTTTCCTTGCGGGAGATTCGCGAGCGAGGGGTGTGTATCGGGAGGGTGGCCCGTCCGTAATTTGCATTGCAGAGTGAAATAAAATAGCTTCGTAAAAAGTGGCCGCGCCGCCGTAAGGAATTTGCAATGTTAACGAGGCCCGATCGCCGCGTCTCTGATGCGCACGGCACCAGCCCACGTACCCTCGTTTGCACGTTAATTCGCTACAGCTTAAGTCTACACCTAGCACTTTTTTAACTTTCGATTCTCGCTCTCGACCCCGTCTAATGAAACCATCTTTGAAATGCATGGCGTTTAACGTCCTGCCCTCACCCCCATCCCCATCCGAAATAACAGCCTCCTCCGAGGTTACCTCCGCCCCCCCCACTCGCAGAGAAACTTCTGGGGAATCAAGGGCGAACACCCTCATCTTCGAGTGTAGGACCACTAATTACTTTATCACTTGTTAATTAATTGGGACCGGGTGGTTCGGAAAATCGAATTGTGTTTCAAATGTATGCGCAGTATTAATAAAACAGCTCGTTTCTCATGTATCAATTCACCTGACGAGTATAATAAAAAAAAAAGAACGGCCGGTTTATTCGTCGAGAGATGTACAGGTAAAATCAAGTAATAAATTCGTATATCGGTCAACGAGCATATCCATCTCGTATCACTCGCCAGGGAGTAATCTGAAATGTAATTAACATTCCTGGTTTTCATTTGCGGCGGTATTCACCGGCGGAGGTGAATTTTCTTGCGAAGGTACGGCAGCACGCGCGTTTGTTTAATAAATGGAATTAATAACGTCGCGCGCGCGAAAGGAAACAGGGACGCGGAAGATTATCAGACTGCGAGATGCAATTACACTTTTATACTATACGTATTACACACGGAGTCTAATTCTTGAAATTGGTATCGCACGCGTTCGATGAAACAATAATGTAACCCGGAAATTCGATATTTATAGCGAACACTGTAAAATATATCTCACGGGGAAGTTAATTTTGGGGAACAATATTTTGTGACAAGTCGGTGCCTGAATAAACAAAAAGAAACGAATAAAAAATAATAAATGAAGAACTTGGTAGTAGAGATTAAATATTACCTACTTTTAAAAATGACATTAGAAAGTTGTACAGGGTTATAACTGGTGTTAAGTAAACATATATTTTTACATTTCTAAATAAATTGGTCCTCGAATAGGCGAAAAGAAAAAGAAAGATAAACGTATTTCGATTATTATTTCTACAATTAATATTATTTTTGCCGAACACGACACTGCAATTAAATGATTCGTTTTGTTCATTGTCTCCGAAAAAGCTCGTTCAAATCGAAGTCGTGCAATCGAAACCGTTCCGTCGCCGAGATCAGTTTCTTCTTGATCATCTTAACTGGCTGAAATGCATTACATCCCGTAAGACGATTGCTTAAACGCGTTTCCCCGACGATATCCCGCCGCCGTCTCGTTCTTGACACGGATTAGTTAACACATTTTGCATTGGTCACAAGAGCCGGCTCATTTTTCACTCTCCGCAAGTCTCCACAATTATCCCGGCGTGACATGCTGCTCGATTACACTGCTACAATATCAATACACGGCGTGAGTCACATCGCATTCTCGGCTGTGTCACCAAGACACAATCTTATCTGCTAGATAGAGTTTCTTGCGCGGCATTTATAATCCTCTTGTCATAACTTACCTCTAAAATGTTTTCCCTACACCTTTTCTTATTATTCCTGCCTTCATCACTTTTTATTCGTTTTAGCCACTCCCGTTTGACCCAATTTTTTTACTCAATTTTTCGAATTTCTCTTCACTGTTCCCTTTAAAAAATTAAAAAATGCGTTTATGCACACCCCTGAAGGGGGTTGTGTCAGACTACACGCTAAAAATCAATCTCTACTAACTTTGTCACGAACTAATTTTTATTCGTTTCAGCCACTCACGTCTGACCCAATTTATTTATTCAATTTTTCGAATTTCTCTTCCCTATTCCCTTTCATTATTCATTTTAGCCACTATAGTCTGTTTGACCCAATTTGTTTACTCAATTTTTCGAATTTCTCTTCACTGTTCCCTTTAAAAAATTAAAAAATGCGTTTATGCACACCCCTGACGGGGGTTGTGTCAGACTACCCGCTAAAAATCAATCTCTACTAACTTTGTCACGAACTAATTTTTATTCGTTTTAGCCACTGCCCCGTTTGACCCAATTTATTTATTCAATTTTTCCATTTTCTCTTTACAATGTTTATGGATCGGATATAACCATAGTTGACATTTGAGGGGAGGGAGCACGAATTGAGGAAAACAAGTGATCCCCTCTCTGCAAGTATCGGATTAGTCACGGGACATTGTAACACATGCTCGACGCAGACGAAAACGCGTCACGTGACCGGGGAAGGGGGGATAGTGTGATAGAAGGGGATGTTAGAATGGGGACACTTAATTTAGCGACTATAAATATAACGTATGTCCAGTGGCGCGTTACCCTACGGGCAACTTGGGCAAATGCCCGAACACAAACCAAGATCCAAGATCCAAATTCTACGTTTCTCTCATAAAGTTATTCAGTTGGGGTCAGGGGCCCCGAAATTCTACTTTGCCCAAGGCTCCAGCTAGTTATAACGCGCTACTGTGTATGTCTATCTTTGTAAACTCTAGAACTGTGCCAATAGAACGGGGTTAAATGACCTTAGGAATCGCCCCTGTCAAGGAAGCACAACAATTTTGGGATATCCTGTGGAAAGAGCTTTATCGTTACAGAAATAATATAATAAATACATAGAAGGCCCGTTTAACCCCTTTTTTGACTGTCGCTCGACATCCACGGTAAGTGGCAGCACTGTCGCACCGCCATAATGCTTCTCGGACTCCGCTATAATACAAATTAAGCATCGAGAACGCAAAAGTAGGCCACCTTAGGGACCATGCGCGCTAGATTGATCTTTTATTTAGCGATTGTGACTATGTAGGGACCCCAAATGTGCATTAGCGAGACGTGATTTGTCATTTGGCGAACCCTTGCAATCCTCGTGTACGTATATGTATCTAGCGGTGTGTAAAACACTTTTTAATGGAACCTTTCATAGCAACAGCAATTTTCTTTGAGAACTAACAAATCACCCTCAATAACGTCATCTAATGGTTTCATTGAAGATTGCAATGTAAAAGAAAGTTTCTATGCTTTCTTTTGGTACAGCACAATTATTGAAAGTCCTATTAATACGCTTCCGGTAGGTAAAGTGTTAACTCCTGGAGAAGCTAGCTTCAGGCCCGACTCCACGCCTGTTCTTTTCACAGAAAGCGCGTTTAACCTAAAGCAAACCTAACATTATTTCAGTCAGTGTAGGTAAACGTAAGCTGTTCCGAAGACGTCATTTAAAGAATACTTATCCTGTATTCGACGGTATTTCCCGGTACCAAGTCCCATTAATCAGTGGCAGATCACGTGACAATCTCGTGAACGAAGTTTTTCCTTATTCCAAGCGTCACGTGTCTACAGGTCGTTGTCAATTGCCAGGCTCGCGAATGATTGATCGATCGGCCAATAGCTCGCCACTCGAGCAGCACTTTTTCCTGGAGCGGCGGACATTTTGTTTCCATTCGATCGCGTCGCCGGGAACACGATAAACCAATTTGCGGGTGAATCGTCGGCGCAATTGCACCAGAGGGGAGCCGAAATTTCGCTCTTACGTCGATGAATGTCCTCTTGTATAATCCGCCTCCGCTAAAGGGGACTTCGTTTCGTCTCGTGTCCCGCGACACCGGGGGTGCCTCTCGCTCATCCCCATGGACAGAGAGAGAGAGAGCGCACACCGTAATACCACCGTGTGCCGGTGATTCTGCAAGGGTGAATATTTTGGGGGTTCCTCGCCCGCTGTTTGTACTGCAGCTTCCGTGGGGGTGGGTTCGATGAACCCAGATTCTCGGGGTATCGATTTGAAATTTCATGGCTGTACAGGGTTATAACCAGACGGAACATTGATTGTTTATGTTCCTCCTTGTGAATTCTGATGGAGGGAACTTCGTACGCTCTTCCATGAACTGGCAAGTCTTTCCTCGGAATATGCTTGCGTGCAGTCGAGCCTCTACAGAGTGTACCAAAAATATTATTGTATTTAACGGCTTCAAGACGAGTTCAACGACCTACACACAATTTCCTTGAAGTGATCTTGAAAATCTGGGTTAATCAGCTTTAAAACAACCATGTCATTCTTTCTTACTTTCAATAATTTAGTTGTGGTCGAGTTAAACTCAACACCCTGTATACATGTAGCTGAGAGATTAAACAACTCGTTTGCAAAGATTAATTAGAACCGTTGATACGTGCCTGTTCAGGTTCCAGTAAAACTCTAGAAAAGTGCGTAGCCGATGTCGCCAGGCCGCGCCTCTGGAAACTCGTCCGCCGCGGCATTTTTACACCGGCGATCTGTGCCCATAAAACGGCAAGAAAAATAGCAAAATGTCCACGGGTCGCTGGACGACCGAGTACGAGCTAGAAGAAGCTTGACAAGCTGGAGGAAGATCGACGATCCCGGCCAAATATGGCGCCCGCGCGCGCGGCTTTGACGAGCCTACTTTCCGCACAATTGCGGCCCGCCGCGCCGTCCTTTACGTCCTTTTGGCCGTCGGAAGTCCTGCGTGTCGTCGACTATATTTATAGTTACGAGCGCGCGAACGAATCCCGTCGGGTGGTCAGAACCCGTCCGGGGGGTTGTATTTACGTTCCGTTTAACTGCATAATGCATGCGCATCAACCGCGTTGCTCCATTTTAATCTCCCGGCCGTCGGATAGGGGCACGACTCACCCCATCGGCCCCCTATAACCCCCCGAGAGGGCTGTGCTCGTGAAACGGGGGGAACGGACCAGCTGCTTCACCATAAAAGCTGGTCGAAACTCTCCGATACATATGTGGGACAGCGACTCTACGTCTCGAAATAATGAAATGAGTTTCTGTTTCACCTTTCCGCTACGACCCCCTCTGGCTTAATCGGCTACATCCCTACCCTTTGTAAAACAAGGGGGTGGACATGCTAGTCCAGTCAACGAAAAGTTGTAGAGGGAAATGGAAGGAACACAATTTTTAACTTTTCAAACTTTTTCACAATTAGTCAACTTTGGAGCGCGGATATCTCGGTAACTATGCGTCCTAGCGATAAGATTATTCTATACAAAATTAAAGCCGACAAAATGTGCCACAAGATTGATTCGATTCAGATCTTTGCTATCTCGCATAGTTACCGAGATATCCGCGCACCAAGTTTACTAATTGTGCTGAAAAGTTAGCTATAGTCAAGTAAGGCGAAAAATGTGAGGCGAAAATTTCTTTTTCACAATTAGTGAAAACTTTGAGATCGGATATCTCGGAAACTATGCGAGATAGCGAAAAATCGAATGCAATCAATCTTATAGCACATTTTGTCAGCTTTAATTTTGTATGGAATGGTATTATCGCTAGGACACATACTTTCGTATCATTTCATATAGGTTCATCCCTTTCGAGGTCCACGTGACAAATTTCGGTCCACCGTGTATGCAAGTGGTTCAACCGTCCAGTTAATCGGCGAACTGGTCTCAGTAAAAAAAAAACTTTTAAAAAAAAAAATTAAACCGACTTCGAAAAAACGCACTAAAAAGTATAAAATAATTTCCATTTAATATATGTGAATACACACGAACTTAAATACAATACAATCTTTTCGAAGGCGGCGCAAAATTGAAAATTTTCGACACTGGAAATTACGAAAATCCTTAAATTGTTCTAAATACTAATATATTTATATTTAAATAATAATATATTTGCGCCGCCTCCGAAAAGATTGTATTGTATTTAAGTTCGTGTGTATTCACATATATTAAATGGAAATTATTTTATACTTTTTAGTGCGTTTTTTCGAAGTCGGTTTAATTTTTTTTAAAAAAGTTTTTTTTTTATTTCACACTTTTTTTTATCTCTGTTATTATCTCTGTCAGCCGTCACATTCCAAATCGTAATTTATAAATATCTGAAAGCGGCAATCGATAGCGGTAACGATGTCGCGTCGTTACTGTTCCTAATGTCTAACATTCAGCGGAGTTCACGACGGTATCACCACCCTACATTTTCGTAAATAAAATCGTAATTAATAAAGAAATGTAAAATTTTTTTTGCACGGGACCATCCCGGGAACATACTCTACAAGATGCAAAAGGTTTCGTTCCGATTGGTCCATCCATCTCGACGTAATCGCTGAACATACATAGAAAAAAAAAGCGAAAAAAAAGGCACATACAGATCGAATTGAGTAACCTCCTCCTTTTTCGAAGTCGGTTAAAAAGGAAACGAGGCCGACCTTCGGCAGCGGCGTGGCGTCAAAATGGACTGTGACGTCTATTACGTACTTGTTGCCGGAACTCGGTTATTCACGTGTACGCAACGAAATTAATGAATTCACTTTCTCCCTCGCCACCTCGCCTGGCCATGGGACGGCGGGCCGTGGCCGTGCGAAGTCGACAGCTTGATTAACTTCTTGCTCGATTGCCTTAACGCTTGCATTCGTTCATCGATCCGCTGCAGGTGCTTTTTCTTCAGTAGAGTTCCTACTCCCTGTCCTACGAATAGAGAAGATCGTCGAATTTCGGCCAAGATGTTCAAGATGCTAAATACGCTGAATTTATTCCCAAATCGATATTCCACTCGTTTTTAATTCATGCCGAGGCAAAAGAAAAAAATTGCTCCGATGCGTCTAACCACTGAGATTGCATGAACGTTTAAGGGGGATCAAAGTACGCTCGATATTTCCGGAAAACTGGGGCAACGAAATTATCATATCTCGCGCAAAAAGCTTGATTCCACTTCAGGTGGAATCGTTCGCGGAGGAAATAAACGGGTCTGCGTTGAAATTCACGATCGAAGCTTAATTGTCTAGGTGAGAGTCTGACTACGGGAATTCTGTTTCCCTCTGTCTACTTTTCTGTCACATTGGATGGAACAAAAAATGCTGGCGTTATAATACAGAATTTCCAATTTTCATGTTATTGATGCAGAAAACACTATGAACTAACAAGCTAACATTGAAACAATCGCTTTTGTAAACAAAAGCTAGGCTGCTCTTTACTTTACCGGACTCAAAATTTCTGCCTTTCTCCTATAAATTATGATGTATTGTATTTGGTATGCAATCCAGTAGATTTGTACCCGGAGAACCTGCAGATCGAAGTCTCGATCCTCTAGGATCAATGGTTCAGGAGTTATGCTTGCTTAAAGTTCAGCAATCTGCAGTGTAAGGGCGGCGCCTTTACCTGTCCAAAACACTGCAGATTGCTCAACTTTAAGCAAGCATAACTCGTGAACCATTGATCCTACAGGATCGAAACTTCGATCTGCAGCCACCCCGGATAGAAATCTACTGGGTCACAAATTTTGAGTCCGGTAAAGTAAAGTTTACCCAGAAGCTACGTTGAACACAAATTGCAAATTGCGAATATACATTTCACAGCATATTGTCAATTACAATATGTATCGTGTGAACAAAAAGCATTGCTAATTGTTGCATTTTAATATGTCGTTATCCCAAAGTTCTAGGAATTCGGAACATTTACGTTTTTTCAGTGAGTGAGACGATGCTTCATAAAGCTTGTTAATTTTTTAAGAGTGTCGCTACTTCTAAGTTTCACATTGTGCTGACCGAAGCACGAGCGTGTTTAAGAATGCAAAAATATTCATATTATTCCTTAAAATTACCGGCTTCGCGAGAAATATTCTGTGACGTAAACCAGGAAAATGATCTTCGACGTGAAACGAAGTCTGCTGATACAACAAACAAACATTGTTTGTCCGTGCTCCTTAAATTACACGTGATTAGACAAAAATGTTGTGTTTCTTTGAAAAAGGTGATACCTGAGGTGATTCCTAGTAACTTTTCCCTTTGCGAAAATATTCTCCGCAGCTTCGTTAACGAGTTATTAACAAAAAGCGCGTACCAATCAGAGCGTGGCTATGGCGGATGGGTTCCAGCTCGGCCAATCTGCACTCCGGGCTCAACGGGGCTTGTCGTAGCCGCGCTCTGATTGGTCCGTGTTTTTCGTTAATAACTGCTTAACGAAGCCGCGGAGAAGATTTTCGCAAAGGAAAAAGTTGCTTGAAATCACCTCGGGAATCCTCTGTTTCAAGTACAACATTGTTGGGACACCCTGTACGTTGAAGGGACACAACCATAATCGTTTATATTTCTGTAATTCCAGAACATCTTCACCTAACGTCTTCCATGCGTGATAGAAACCCGTGAACTACCACCTGACAAGATTTAATTAAGATTAAAGTCGACAATCGGCGTCCTCTCTTTATAAGGCTCCAAAGCCGAATGAAAGTGTTACCTTTCAGGACTCGGAATAAATGGCTGCATTCCTCGTGAAAAAGTTTCCTGGAACAATGGCTCGGGGCGTAAAGTAATTTCGTAATTACATTTGCCCCGCTCTTTATTTATATGACCGTGGTCGGTCTTGGCGTACGTGCCAGCGGTGTTTCCCCGTTGTAAACGGTTCGCAAATGAACCCCATGGAATTCCACGTTCCAGGCCGCGGCGGTAGGATAACGCGTTATCTGGAAACAGCAATTACACTCGCGGAAACGGAGACTACGACTTCTCTCTTTCCGATATCGATTGGCACACTCGGATATTCAGTGTTAAACGGTGCTCGATTTAACCGACGATCGAAATGCCGATTAATTAGGTCGTCAGTTGCTATCTCCAAAGAGGTTGCCAACACAAGAGCAATTGGTTGCGATTAGACTGCGGATTTCATGCATTCGTGACAAAAGTAGGGACGTGCAATTTAAAGCAGTGAACATATTAAAAAGATTTAAGGACATCGGTGTATTAGTTTCAACTATACAAGATAATTAGAAGAAGAAGAGGGTAAACTCTACTTCACCGGAACCAAAATTAGTATATTCTCCTACAAATTATGACGTATTTGCTATGTAATCTGGTAGATTTGTACTCGGAGAACCTGCAGATCCAAGCTTCGATCCTCTAGGATCAATGGTTCAAGAGTTCTGCTTGTTTAAAGTTGAGCATTTTTCAGTGTTTTTGACAGGTTTTAGAAATCGCTCAACTTTAAACGTTTATAACTTTTGAACCATTAATGCACCAGGATCGAAACTTGGATTTCTGCTGAACATTATATAGACATTTATAAATCTACTGGATAACATAGGGAAAAGTTTGAAAACACTGCAGATTGCTCAACTTTAAACAAGCATAACTCCTGAACCATTGATCCTAGAGGATCGAAACTTCGATCTGCAGCCGTGCCGGGTACAAATCTACTGGATTACATACCAAAGGCACAAATTTTGAGTCCGGTAAAGTAAAGAGCAGGCGAAGAAGATGTTTCTTAACAATGAGCAAAAGGATTGTTGATAAAGATACATAAAAATTTCTGTTGTTTCCAAAGGACAGATCCACAGTCAGCGAGCAGCTCATTAATTTCGATCATCCCTGATCATGAAATATTTACGTTCAACTATTCCACGCGGTCCCTAGTCGCGAGTTCAATTATTTCCGAAAACCGGAACCTGCTTTAACAGATATAAACTTACTTCAGAAAGCCAGTTACGAGGGCGGTCATGTTAAGCAAACTTTACGACGTTACATTGGCCCGTTACACCTCGGTTATTTGCCTCCGCCACCGTGGAGCATCAACTTATCTGGTTGCATTTGTCGCTTGCTGCGTAACCGGAAATACGTTCGGCTTGCTCTTGGTTTAAATCCGTCGCGGAAGGTTTAAACCGATTATACTTCCGAACTATACAACCTACCGAACAAACAATATTTCCCACTAAACAAGGTAATCCTGGCTTAGGAGAAACGGACAAATAGCAATCTACAGTCTCTGCGTCGCGTGAAGTAAAATAACGTTCTATGGAGAAGCACAGACTGCTGCCGAATAATGAAATTATGCCTCGTACGCGTAAAAATAGGAGTTCTGAGGGAGACAGCGGTCTAGGTCTAGATCGAGCTTGGATTCGACCCGATCATTAAACCATGCGAGAAATGTGGAAAACGAGACCACATTGCTCAGCTTGATCGGGACAAAGTTACACTCCGGGACAAAAAGATAGCACATCATCTATTTTTCCTCGTTTGATAAATTAAACTGAAGAAAATGAATGTTTTAATATGTCAACATATTCCAACATGCCTGTACGTACAATGCACTGAATATCATCCACCATATTTACTTCAATAGAATTTTCGAAATGGAAACCCCCAAAATTCATCTGAGGGGGTGTGCGTAACAACATTTCCCCACTGCCCAGAAAAAACAATAAAAAAGGTCTAGATTGAGCTTTTATCTAGCGCTTTTGACTACTGAACAGCCCCATCTTTGCATTATCGAGGAATGAGAATTATCCTGGAAACAAGAGTACCCCCTGAATGGATGAAATTGATTTGCAAAATGAATTCGTCTTGCAAAAGGGCGAATTTCGAGTGCAAACCCTATAATGTCGAGCCAGTCTCGACGCAGAGCTGAAAAGGGTTAAGTCTTGCTGAAAACAGCAGGTAATTCGTGTCGGTGGGTACGCGATGACGGTTTCAGGCTCGCAGTTGGCCAGCGCAATTGAACTGTCCACGCATAACCAACCGAGCAGATAAATCGCGCGCAATTACCGTCCGCCAAATTGAATCACGCGCCATCCTCGGATAGAAGTCACATTTCACCCTTATCGGTACGAGGCTGGTTCGTTATTTATCTTTCCTAACGAGATTGTCTGTTTTTTTCTTCCCTTCTCCGGACCCGCCGAGGAACGGAGCGAGAACGAAAGAAATAAAAAGCCGAGAGAAGCACAAAACCGGAAGAGAAATTCCGGCTTGGTTTCAGCTTCAGATTCAACGGCGTAAGGAGCAAATAATTTTAATTACAGCCGACCGGCGTGAGCGTTCCTAATTGCATCGCGGATCCTCGAGGATCCTTTCATGTTTGCGAGTGGGCAACGAATAATTAAAAAGAATAACGGTCCACCTATTCTGACGGGGAAAGCACGTGATACTGGGACGTAGACCTATCTTCTTGGCGCACGCCGACTGTCTGCGAATCAACGGATCTCCGCTCGTCCACAGAAAATTGTAACTGAACGCAATATTGTCCGCGCTAATTCTTTTCACGGTGATAATAGCAGTGGTAATAACGTCATTACCGCAACGCTACACAAGAAACAGAAGATAAATAAAATGGAAATAATATGTAATAGTAATTATTAACCTGCGAATTTTTTCTTTTTGCAAAATAAAACATGTCTGCATTGATTGCAAGACACAGGGGCCAAATAAACATTTCATTCTTCTTTTGATTATCTTGTTAAGGTGAAACTAATACTCTTTATGCAAAATAAAAACCTTCTGCCTGAACTGCGACAAGCTGGGCTAAAATAAATGGGACCGACAGTAACTTTCGTCGACGCTGTGTTTTCATCTGCACGGTCAAATCATCGACAAATGCCTTCATTGACACGGTTTAGCCGACACTAACACGGTCAAATCGTCAATGAAAACAGTGTCGGCCAAATGAGTTGTCGACCAACCCAGGATAACCCAAAATAAATATTTAATTTCTTGTTGTATATGTTTAACAGGTTGAAAATAATATAGCAACGTATTTAAATTCACTGTCAGAAATTGGACCTTAACAGGAGAGTGCCTTTCTCCTACGAAGTTTCGAACCTCTAGGATCAACAGTTGAGGAGATATGGTCGCTTAAAGTTGAGCATTTTTGACAGGTAAGGGCCTGTCAAAAACACTGTCGATTGCTCAACTTTAATCGACCATAGCTCCTGAACTATTGATCCTAGAGAATCGAAACTTGGATCTGCAGGTTCTCCGGGTACAAACCTACTGGATTACATACCAAATACATCATAATTCGCAGGAGAAAGGTACTAATTTTGAGTCCGGTAAAGTAAAGTTTACCCTTTGAATGCAATTTTAAGAATGCACGAAGACATATGATTCGACGACTAAATAATTTTACACAATCTAATAAGAAGTAATTAGCTAACTATTTTTAATTAAAATGAATTTGAAATGGTCTCCTTTGTTACCCTGCTCTTTCTCCTATAAAATATTACCGAATAATAAAATCTGGAAAGTAATTGAAACTAAGTAGTTGAAACTCTTACTTCCAAAGATTAAACCCTGGATTGCGAATGTAAGTCTAGCAGCAGTTGCAAAGCGCTTCGAAAGGATTTGTCCCAGTTCGCTCTCGCGATGATTGACCAGAGTTCTTCATTTCTATGAAACAACTGGTTGCAATCCTCTTGGGTGAGGCCATCTCTACTGGATCGATTCCAAGATTTAGAAAATGCGACGAGTTGGATATGAGCTTTCTTCCTCCGCGAAAGATATTCTTTCGTTTACCAGAAACTAGATGTCTCAATGGAATTAGACTCGTAATGTGAATGCTAAGACTGGTACAGGTCTGTGTCATTATTGAAATGAAAACATCTTTCAAACTAATGATTTTGTGCCATGAGTGACTCAGTACTTTTGAGTGATGCATTGAAAAATATACGATTCCATAAAAAAAAAAACAAAGTTAACCTTCATATGACCTCTACACGTCCACATGAGAAAAAGATTCTTTTTTAAAATTTATTTTACGTCGTTTATTTACGCTTTGTTAACTGTTGTGGTTATTTTGCGACGGGACCTACAATTTTTATAAGGCGATTATTTGTCGTAAAAAAAATATATTCGAAATTTTATGTCTCGCAGTTTGTAGATGTCTGAACACTGTTTAACTTTTGTCCCAAACAGTTTTTTAAACAAAATTGTTTTATTTGTTTTAATTATAAGCTAAAAGAACTTGCGAATGAAATAATGCAATTATATTCTGCAATTCAAAAAAAATGCGTAGGATGAAAACTTTGCAAACAAATTTATAATTTTATAGAAATATACTTTTGTTTATATTATTTTATTGTAATTTTCCGGCCAAATACAATAGGACGCAGCATCTCTGGAGTGTCATTTTTACTTACGTTAGCTATAAAATTTCAAACCGGACGAATCCGGAACCAATTCTTTTTGCACTGTGATCTCAAACCTTTAACAAATGTAACGAGTCGAGAAAAAACATCGGGGCTCATCCGGAAGTATAACGAAACCGTTAGCGAAGTATTATAGGCGAAAATAATGTTTCCAAATTATTGGTTATTTTCAAATATTAATAACTATACTAATTTAAATAAGGAAAAACTGAAAGCTGTTCGAAAATGCTGTACATACCTAGCAGAAATATTTCTACAACGAAAACATTTACACGATTTCCCTAAAACACCTGATGATCAGTAATAAGCGAACGATGTTTCAGAAAATGGTTAAGAGCGAAAAATGTGCTATAAAATCGCTTAACTCTCGATGAAATATGCTGCTTCATGAATTTTAAAATTAAAAAAGAATGCTGATACATTCCTCAGACATTGATCTATCTCGAACAACAAAATTTGTACAGCTTGCGCAAAATTTTTGAAATCGATTTTTGGCTAGCTTTTTCGTACAAATACCGCACTGTGCGGCGGCGGGATTCGAACCCTAAGAAGAAGCTGATGTGTCGATGTAAAAACAAATTTTAACAAGAATTTTCTTCAGGTACAAACAATTTCGCGGCTAGTTGTACAAACGTCTACCGATCCAGAGGTGTAGATTCGCCCCCAGGACGAAAGACCATAACTTTTCCTACAGCCTGTACAGCGTTCCTCGCCAGCCTGCGAAACAATCACAACTATTCCTTTTAAACAATTTACGACTGGCCTGGAGTTGCTTATCAATCACAAAGCATCATTAAGTCGAGCCCTAGTATTCCAACCGTGGAACAATACACCTAAATAAGGGATCAGTCCGTTGATTACGGAAGAATGGCGGAGTTTACGGACGAAGTGTCTCGCTAAATCAACTGGGATGATGAAAACAGCGATAATAAACGTCGGGGACCGGGTCGGACGAGGCAAACGAGGAAGACGTGAAAGATTGAAAAATACCGGGAATAATAGGTGATGGGGGGGGGGACCGAGCGGGAAGGGGTTGAGAGAGAGAGAAAAAAACGGAGGAAATAGTGAAAGGTACCTAGGTAGAGAAGGGAGGGGGGAAACGGCGGTAGCACGTGCCCCGACGAGCGACGCCACCGGTCGAAATCGGTTCGACGATTCCGGACAGGAAACGGACCCGGCTTCACGGTCGATGGTCAGATCGTATCGATGAAAATTGCAATGGCCTCGCCGCGGTGAAACGTTCCAATTTCGCGAGAGAACAACGACATACTGTGCGCACATGCACACCGACGCGACGCGACGCGACGGCGTACACGGGGAATCGAAACACGTTCGATTCCCGTCCATTCTTCCCGATTTCGCCTATCGCAATTGATACACGTAATCCACAAGAGGAATATTTACGGCCGGAGTAAACTGTTATCGCGAGCCGGCCCCGTGTACGCGCGGTAATTATTACATTGCCGGCCTTTATACCACCAAAGAATTGCTAGAGGTCGTTGCAAGGTCGTTTCGGATGCCTACGGTTTTGTTTACATTTTCACCAACAGTAGCAATACATTCTGTCAAGAAAGTACCGGGAATCGATCATTTAAAAAGCCCGGGGGAACTATACCCTCGGATTGAAACTAGAAAGGAACCAGAATCTTACTAGATTTTGGGTTGTTCCCACATAAAAACCAAACGAAAATTGTCGGTGAAAACACTCCTCAATTTGATCGGGCATATCAAACTTTTCAGTTTATTAATGTCAGACAAGTAAATACACAGTGCGTTGTTACATGTAAACAAATGAAGTGTACATCATCGTAATCGTTCATATTTCGAATGTGTAAACTATGTCAACGGAACAATAAAGGTGTAAGCACAGTGATCAAACTGGATCCAATAACGAAATATCACAAAAGTGTATATAAATATTCGAAAAAAAAGAAATATTAGTTACAAAATCGTAAGACGTGTTTGATTACTTTGCCATGCTCTATTTCTACATATATATATATATACAGTATTGTTTTACGTACTTTCAATTAACTGTTTTACGTACTTTCAATTAGTACACGTTCAAAGATAAAAAGAAGATGGCGCTATCCTCGTTCTCTCGCTTGGTCAACTTTGTATAAAGTCTATGTATATTTTTCTATTTTATCAGTAGCCTGCAGATCTTATTGTAAAAATAAAAATGTTCTACCACTGACTGCGGGGACAACATAAAATCTCTTAGCGACTTTGTTACATTAAAAGCAACATTACAACATTAACAAAGCATTGCCGGTTTATCCCCGCAGTCTAATAATAAGCGTTCAATATATCTATACACATATAAGATGATATACTCGAATATACTATAATATAAGAGGGCAATTACTTAGTACAATCCCTCCAGTTACCACAATTAAGACAATTTGATCTGTGCAGTACGTAGTTCGTTTTCATCCTTTTAGGTTTCTAGGCACCACTGACAAACAAACCTATTACCCATGGCGACCGAAAACGTTCAAGCAAACGTTGCAGGACATCCTAAACTAAGTATCGACTTAACCTTTCACGGTTAAACTGCCGATACTTCCGCTCCGCCTCTCGATTCTCGTTCGAAAATATCTACATAATCTTGGTGCGTCGTCTTTCATAGAATGTTTACTCCGAACTTCTCGTTCGGGATAGTCTCACTGAACAGGAACACGATTGGGAAGACTCAGTGCGATATAGCCTCGTCGTCGAGGTCACTAAGTTCTTCACTTTTAACCTCATAGATCAATTGCACTGAATCCGACCACTGTTGAACATTCGATTGCGTCGCCTCCGTTTGCGTGTGGACGGTGACTGATGAATTTGCGCGGTCGTAGTGGCCCCTGTCAGCCTTGAAAAGTATTTCGCTGATCGCGTGTTGAACAGCGCTCCGCGTACAAGCAGAGTAGCTTTTCGTTTTATTTGCGATGTACGTGCCGAAACATCGGCACTCGTCTTGTGCGAGGGTATGACACGGTTCCGACGGAGTGCTAACCGGAGTCACCGGCCTACGGTGGTCTTCCGGAGTTGAACTGTGGATTATGTTCACGTTCAGATATTTCGGCCTTTTCTTTAGTTTCTTCAGGACTATCCGTTTCTTTGCAGTCGGCAGGCTGTACGTCCCATTGTCAGTTGTGTTCAGCTTTACAATCTTCGTGTTTCTCAGCTTTCGTCCGATGTCCTCCGTCGCTCTCCTCTTCCCTCTAGCGGCCAAACTAGTTCTCGGCTCTTTCGCGGTTTGCTTGGTCTCGCCTATCGGTGTCGCAACAATTTTCGTTTCATTTTCTTCATTCGGCGCCCCGTTTGTAGCTGATATCGGGTATCTTTGGATCACTCTTGTCCTCCTTCTCGCCCGAAGCATAGGCTATGAATATAGTATGCTAGTTAACGATAGTGTACCAGTTTCGAGTACTGCCCGTCCAACGAGAGTTGGAACAGATTTTGCTCGGCTAAGGACCCCACTCTTGCGCTTAGGCTCTGGCGGGAACGGTCGCGATATGAGCTCGGCGTTACCACATCGCTTGTTTGCTGTCTTCGTCATAGTACAGTCATTTGGTTCGAAAAAAAGAGATTACCTGGAAAGTTTTCCGGGAGTTTTGAAAATGGGTAATTTTATAAATTTCGATGTGCTCTTTCCGAATTTCAACTTTGCCACCTCGTATCTTTGCCGCTCGCGCCGCCATATTGGAAAAATGGCGCCTAATAGCAGTTTTTTGACAATATCTCCTTTCCGAATCATTTCACGATAAAAACATCTATATACAAAATTAAACTGGAGAAAATTTCCTACAATTTATGTAATTACAATTTTTTTTGTAAAATCAATAGTTTTGGCGTACGAGCGCCGCAAAGTGTACTTGAACATGCGTTTTGGCTAAAAAAAACTCATTTCATTTTACAAACTTGAGGTTTTTTTTATCGTGGTGTCCCCAGTAAGCCTAATCCGCATACAATGCACAATTCTGAAATTTAGCGCAATCATCTTCGCTTTGCTAAAAAAAGCAAAAATAAAAAATAAAATTTTTTTATTTTTTATTATGTGTAGCCCATCATACCAAACAACTTTTGTAGAAACACTTTTTTAATATCGACAAAGTCTTCTGAGATATACTGCTGATCTCATTTCAGCAGGACAACCTGTTGTATGTATTGAATTATGTACATTTTGAAAATTTCTCCACGTTTAAAATGAGAAATTAACATTTTTTAAAATGTCTCCATGTGTAATTTAATTATCCATTTTGTCTTTACGCACAGTAAAATATTTTTCGTAAATATATACGAAAAACAAATGTTGGTGCAGATGAATAATAGTAGTTTGCGACGCTCATACGCCAAAACTCTATTGATTTTACAAAAAAATTGTTAATACATAAATTGTAGGAAATTTTCTCTAGTTTAATTTTGTATGGTATGGTATGGTATGGACATGATATTTGGTCCCCTCAGGGTTTCAAATTCATTTACCAATCCTCTCCTTTTTCCACTCTCACCATCGCCTTTTCAGCGGGACCTACTGTTTATGGTGGGTTCCGAACCACCTTTTGCCAACAACACGTGAAAAACACCCCGGGTGGGTCACTTTCCGGTTTTTGACCAGACGGTCACCCATCCTAGTGCCGGTCACGTTCCACGTTGTTTAACTTCGGTGATCTAACGAGAACCGGTGCTTTCAACGGGACTACGGTTGTTGGCTAGTTTAATTTTGTATATAAATGTTTTTATCGTAAAATGAGTCGGAAAGGAGATATTGTCAAAAAACTGCTACCAGACGCCATTTTTCTAATATGGCGGCGAGAACGGCAATGATACGAGGTGGCAAAGATGAAATTCGGAAAGACCGCATCGAAATCTATAAAATTACACATTTTTAAAACTCCCGGAAAACTTTCCAGGTGAAACTACCAAATGACTGTACTATCAAGCGATTCGACCAATCGCGGACGACTTGTAGAGCGGAGTAGGGGATACCACGTGGTACCTACGAGTTCCTCTGTGCCAACTCTTGTTGGACCGACAGTACATCGATCACAAATTTGTTCAATCTTGCATCGTGACTTTTTCATTTTAGTTTCACCGATTCGTAACACTACTACAGACGAAGAAATTCTTTTAGTTGTTAGTATTTGCCAGATAATTTATGGCTAGTGTTCCTGATTTCTCAACATTTTTCAATTCTCGAGAAACCAGAAATAAGACTATATTTCTTGAGAATTCTCTAAAATTTTTAATGAAATAAAAAAATATTGGAAAACTTATGATATTTGGAATATCGTTGATAATATTTATCGATATTCATCGTCGATATTATTTATAGTAATTCGTTTTTTTAATGTGTACGAATACTTTGTACACCGACTGTATACGTATTTGTTCATTTCCGAAAATATGTTATAAAATAAAAGAGATTCATAAGAATTTTCCTAGATTTAAATTTCTCGAGAAATGAGAAATAACCAATTATAAAATTTCTCGAGACATTCTCGAGAAGGAACACTATTTATGGCATCAGGCAAAAACAAATGTTGAACAATTGTTATTCGGTGTTATTCTGATTTCGAATATGTAAGACTTGTTAATGCTAAACGGTTACGACCCTTTTACCTATTAATGAATCGCGAGACTGTAATGTGTAATCTAAGAAACGACAAGATGGTGTTTTACAAATTTGCAAATTTTGCATCACTCGAACAACCAATACTTACCATAAGGGTCATACTTGGTGATTTCAATAGAGGGAAAGCTGACTTCTCGAGAAAGGATAATTCATTGTAGAGAGACCAATCCTCGCCTTAAAGAAATTACAATAAGTGTTACAGACCTACAATAACCCTGGAACCTTTGAAATAATTCATGTCCACTTTATGATCAATTGTTTCATGAAAACTGAGTGATTTTTTAGTCACGGAAGTTGTGTACATTTTTTTATACGTGTGATTGTAGTGACACGTTTTAGGAATTAAAAAAAAAAATGTTTGTTTACAACGAACAGCTAGGAATAATGAATTTTTTGAACAGTTTCGCCGCGTATGGTATTTTTCAGAGAATTCGGGCGAATGGAGTGGTATTTACAGTATTTAGCATTCTTTGCATAGCCAGGCTGTTTATTTGCGAATTTTTTGTGTGCGAAACGCGCATGGCTGGCTACAAACTACCATTAAGTTGTATACAAACATAACTCCGTGAAGCGGGAACATGTACACCCGCAAAATATACGCAACGGACATTTTGAAATCTGATAGTCTAGACCTAGTGGTCGGCAAACTGCGGCTCTTCTACGAAAAAATGACGTGTTTAAAATTTAAAATAAATGTACTTTATTATAAATTTTTTATTTTATTTCATTTAAATTCGTCTGTATTCTATATATAAATTGTAAAAAGCTCAACTGTTCTCTATGAGAAAACAGGTTCGATTCGATGTGCACGATGTAAGAAAGATTACCTACAATAAAAATGATCTAGGTTGAAAGAAATGTCTTGATTTTGAAATTAAAATTGCTTCGAGTCCAAAGGGTTAACAATATTTTAATACAATTTTAATTATTAACCCTTAGCTGCGGCACCACTAAAAATTGCTGCGCTATTATTCAAAATATTGTTTACATTATTAAATGTGTCGGTATCTAATCAGTTACTAAACATTTAGGTATTTTACCAATTTTGTACCCATAACCAGAGTTTGGAAAAATTTTATTCAAACAAAAATTTCGAATAACTTTATTAGAAATTTTTATTTAAAAATAAAATTTTTGCCCAGCTCTGCCCATAACATTTGAGAAATCATAGGGAATGGAAATATAAAAATAGCTCCGAGTGCAAAGGGTTAAAAACATGGTTCTAAAGTAATTTGACTCTCGAAAGAAATCTAAATCGTTGCACTGCTGATAGTAAACTTAATTATATGTACTTAATTGTATATATATATTTCTATATACATATTTTGATACTCTGGGTCAGAGTAGAGCCATTGGGATATTAATGTCTGCAGTCGATTGAATCAATCGCCGATTAATTTTTTCATTGTAAGAACAGTGGTCAACCGCGCCGCAGTTTATTTACAATATATATTCTTTACATCCGTGTTGTCGACGAACAAACACGTCGCGTTTCGAAAAAGTATGAATACTGTATAAGGGAGCGTTTTTTTTTTTTTAACGTGTCAAGTGTGACGGTGGTTGTCGAGGAATGAGGGTTTGAGGAATGCACCTCCGCAGCGTCGGTGCTCGAGGGGTAAGTAAGTATGTGTGTCGGGACGAGTGTTCTTAAGCGCAGCCAGTGCGTCGTGAGAGCGGATTTGCGGAGAGAATGGCAGACTGGGGGAAAATCGCGACGGTTTGCTAAAGAGAAACACCATTCCGTTTCCGTCATCACGGATTTAAACATAATTCTTATGAAAACAAAACGATTTAATATTTCAGATATTTACAACAACAAACTCGAGTGGTGACTCAGAGTCACCGTTAAACATTGCTGTATGTACCGTTATTCAAATTATTATTTACATTATTCACAGTTGCAGCAATTAAAACGTCTTTATCCCCAAAAATGTCGTAGAAGAGAAAAGAAAACTTATATTTTCTGTATGGCTACATTTATTTTATATATAGTAATTAATTATAAGTTAAAATTAGTATCAGTGTTAATCATAGAGTCAGACATATCAGAGAATTAAATCAACATACATCGTTGCAGGGCTGGGAAAGATTGGAAATAATTTGATATAAAATTTCAGCGGTGATCCGACTTCCCAATTCTAAGATCGACACAACACCGATACTGTTGCGTGAAATATTACTATTTGATAAAATATTATTTTCTTATATTTGAATGGAATATCTATATCGTGATAGTATTTCTATGAGCTACCATTAAAATATATAAATATATTTCAAAAGAAAACGTTTATTTACCACACAAATTCTGTATCGCATGACGATAAATAAAACTATTTCTAGTTTATTTACTACAGTCGAAACTCAATACCTCGAATCGCAAGGGAGGAACTAAAATCTTCAAGTTATAGAACTTTCGACATTAAAGTCTTCGAGTAAGAGAGATTTACCCTACAAAAATTCGACTTAAGGGGGGGTTTGTACAAGAGTTAATAATTATACTGATTGTAATAGTTTTAAAGAAAGAAAAGATATCAATTTTACATATCATTCTATTCTATAAAATAGTTCTGTAGTTCTGTCACGCAGAAACTCAGAGCAGCAAAGCCTTCTGACGGGAACTGAAAATTGAGCGATGTTACAGTGTGTATTTTTCAGAGAAAGAGAGAGTGAATGAGTGATTGAGTGAGAGAGTTGGGTTGGTGAGCGAAGTGAACAGGGGACGGAGCCTCCTAATAGTAAATATAATCTACCAGGCTCTTACATATTAAACCAATCTGTGATTTGACTCTGCGTTAATGAATCAATGGTATTTTCAACGGTAACCAAAGCAGAGAATACATTTTCTTCATTGCACCTTTCTACAATGCTTCGTAAAACATTTACTGCTGTTTTGGCTTGTTCAGCTTCTAGTCTCAGCTTGTGGAAATTAATTCAAGTTAAAGGAAGTCTTATTTGGATTTATAGAGAGCTTTTCAAAGTGCAACGGAAGGGAATGAACAAAACTTTCCTCTTACAGAGGTTCCCGAGTTAAAGAGATTTGAGTTATTGAGGTTTGACTGTATTTTAATGAAATACCTTCATCACAATAGTATTTCTACGAACTGCTGTTAAAATATATAAATGCTAATTCCATACGTAACTCCTATTTCAAAAGAAAACGTTTATTTGCCACACAAATTGACGATAAATAAAAATATTTATAGTCTATTTACTACAGTCGAAACTCAATACCTCGACTCGCAAGGGAGGAAGTAAAATCTTCAAGTTATAGAGGTTTCGACTTATCAAAGTCTTCGAGTAAGAGAGATTTACCCTACAAAAATTCGACTTACGGGGGGTTTGTATAAGAGTTAATAATTATACTGATTGTAATAGTTTTAAAGAAAGAAAAGATCAATTTTAGAGATAGAGTGAGTGAGTGAGTGAGTGAGAGAGAGAGAGAGAGCAAGAGCAAGGCGCCACAAAGGTTGGTGAGCGAAGCGAACAGGGGACGGAGCCACCTAATAGTAAATATGATCTACTAGGCTCTTACATATTAAACCAATCTGTGATTTGACTCTGCGTTAATGAATCAATGGTATTTTCAACGGTAACCAAAACAGAGAATACATTTTCTTCATCTCACCTTTCTACAATGCTTCATAAACATTTACTGATATTAATGAAATTAATTCGAGTTAAAGGAAGTCTTATTTGGATTTATAGAGAGGTTTTCAAAGTGCAACGGAAGGAAATGAACAAAACTTTCGTCTTACAGAGGTTTCCGAGTTAAAGAGATTTGAGTTATCGAGGTTTGACTGTATTTCAATGAAATACCTACATCACAATAGTATTTCTACGAGCTGCTGTTAAAATATGTAAATGCTATTTCTATTTTAAATATATGAAAAGTTTATTTGCCAAATTCAATATCTAGTCTGTGTGCTATATCAAAAATCTATTTCTCTCCAACCCTGCATGGTTATATGTACGAATTGTTCATGGCAAACTGTCGTGACAATCTCTGTATTGAATAAATGAATACTTTTGTACAACACCGTGACTAAAAAAGAACGCAATTCCCAGCCTTCCGTGGACAAGTAAACCTAACCTACCTTTTCCATTCATAACTTTCAGTTTCTCTCTCCGAAATTTTTGCACAAGACATTTCATTTTCGTCTTACAGTCCATAACCGTCACAGATTCTTCATGTAATTCACTTAACTGCTTTGCGATCGCACACCAGGCAGTGGCTCGAGTCCTTCTTGTTGATTCGCCATTCTGTCGATTCCACAAACAATCGTGTTCCTTGTAAAGTTTTATAAACGTGAGCATCACTGGTTCTTTCCATTGCTGCATGCTTAACGAACAAGCGAAATCAATAATACTCCGGTGAAGATAATGATACAAGTTAGGACGCCACGGTTAACACTTTTTTCCAATTCCAATACGATTAACACAGTATATATTTACTGACACTGACTGACACTGACTGACGCTGACTCACTGACCGGTCTACGTGCATACAAGCATACAGCGCGACGCGACGGCGCAACGGTGCGACGGTTAGGTTAGGCGCAGTTAGGCGTTACTTCAGGTACGTACATAACGAAGCTCAAGGCTGTTTCACAGCAAAATTGCTTCCGAGAGGATATTTTATACTGCGCAAATTAATAAAAAAAAGAACGAGCAGGTAGTGTACACTGTTGGTTGAAAATGATTTATTTTGTTATGTCAAATCTCTAAAAGAAACTGCTTCCCAGTTTCTTGACACTAACCGTACCACGACCGGTCAAATGACATCGCTTTCACATTGACATTGTTTTTTTCTTAACGCTAACCGTACCGAGCACAAAATGCGACTGCTATACATACATTGTTTTATAAAAATTACAACACTGAATTTATTTTTCCTTGCAATTTTTATAATAGTATGTGCTTGAATGAAGATATTCATTTAATGATTTCTAATGGAATTATCCTTGCAGCTTCAATAATTATATATTATTAGTGTTAGTATGCTCTTATCTATTCACAATTAAAACAATGAATAATTATTTTGTTGCTTGGAACTTAATGGGTTAACAGAATTGAATAACATATCCCTTTCCAGGTATACATTTTTGATGAACAATATTTGATCATATATATTTAGCGAGTATACAACTACAAGCCACATAACAATTGCAAAATGATGTACATCAACAGTTTTAATTTTCCCGCTTTGTTTGAACATAATTGAATATCAGAGAATACAGTCGAATATAAAAGGCGACGCGTCCCGCAAACATTGTTTAATATTTCATTTTCATCTTATTTTCACCTGCCCCGGGCTGAATTTGAAATTCGCTTTGAAATTGGTTTACCTAGCAGATTGGTTGGGCCTAGCAGACTGGTCCAGCGGCCCCACCACAATTTTTATTGATATTATGTGGAAAACAATGGTTTTAGGTTGAAAGATAACCCCATAAAATTTTAAGTCGCTAACCCTTCGTATAAGGATGATATGAGGGTAAATATCCTTAACTGTATCATTTTTTCTGTCGGTTGTTAATTAAGATATTCAGATAAAAAAAAACGAAAATACTCGAACTTACCTCCTTCATATCATACATTTTTTTCACCATCGTGATCAAATTATTAAGGGTAGAAAAAAATCACTTAATTTTTTAGGGGTGGGAATTGCAAGTAACCCTTCGAGTGACCACTTCCAAAAAATTCAAGAACAATGTTCTGTTGCTTATCTAACATATAAAAAAGTTTCAAGATGGTCGGATTGGTGGAACATAGTTAACTATTGAAAAACAAATGAAATTACGTCATTATAATAGTATAATGTACAGTGCAGTTAGAGATGGGATGAACTGCTCATTCCGAATCACTAGTGATTCGATCACGTTCGTTCTAAATCACGGTGTTTTTTCACAGTGATTCGTGATTTTTCGTGATCGCTACTGATTGGTGGAGAGCATAGGAACATAACTGTTCTTGGTCACTCTATATAGAAGTCTATGTTCTCGGGACATTTTACATAACAAAAAATAAAAACAAAAATATAAGTTATATCGCATAAAGGCAAAAAGTATACTAAACAATGAAGAATATTGAATAAATTAATAATTAGTAATAACTAATGACTGTGAATTGTAAAAGAAAGTTCAGTTTTAAAATTTTTTCAAACTTTAAACTTTAAGGAATGTTTTACATTGTGTGGTATATTGTATATATAAAAGATATACAAATGTATAAAAATTTAACACAAATATAGTACAGTTTAAATTGAAACAAAAATATAAAAAATTAGTAAATATATTTAGGGTTATATAAAAAAGTTAGGGTTAGGATCAAAGTCGTGATCGCGAAATAATCGAATTATCATATTAAGTAACGTATATATTGTCTGGTATTGGTATTTAAATAAGAAATTGTCTATACCTTTCTACTAATTACATAAATAATACCATTTTTTAACTCAAACATGAAGAAGTACTATGAGTCGAGATAAAAAAGTTAAAATCACAGTCGTGATCGTGATTTTGCGATCACTGTGATAAATCACCGTGAGTGATTTTGAACGCCATCTCTAAGTGCAGTGTTTCTTATCAGGATATTAAGTCCCTTCTAGATCAATTATTTCATTTTAAACGCGACGCATAACATTACATAAGTAGTATACATATAGTTTTATACGCGGTTATGTTATATGTACATATACAGGGTGTCTCATTGTCAGACCACCCCTACCACCCATTTATAATCTAGAGAATAGGTTATTTTCAAATATTCAAAGTGTTCCTTTTATAAATCAGATGTGCTGTTTCAAATGGTGATATTTTTAACTTCCGGTTTCGGCCGGAAATAGTTGATTGAGACCGGAAGTTACATTTTTCAAATGGAACATGGTATTTTTTATTACGAATTCGGATTCTATGCGAAAAAAAACAAGAAACTTTTGTCTGAAACATTTTTTCAAGAAATGTCATTTTATGTCCTTTATGTAACCTTCAAAATGAGTCTTGGTGAAATAATGTTTTTACTATTACGCAGGCACGGGGGCCCTAATGTGAATCACGGGTATTGACTTTCATTTTCACGGGTACCAGTGTTGCATATTCGACGAACCGATAGGAGCTGTTATCAACAACGTTAGACTATCGTTGTGACGTAATATTCGAAAGGAAACGGAATGTTGTCTTCGGAAGTTGTAGTTTTCGTACAACTCGAACAATCGTATCTTGGGGAAAGGAGATACTCCGCTGCACCGCCACACCATCGACTTCATATAATACATATAGTTCCACCTTATCCTATACGTGACTCAATTTACTCACGCGGTGCTGCTCGCAATTGTCGAATCCGTAGACGTTCTCGTTAGAAACATAACTTACGAGCAGCTCCGTGTGCAACATTTGCTTGGTTCACCCTTAGCACTCGAGTGTTCACTCTGAGACACCACTAAAAATTGCTACATCATTATTCTAAATATTTTTTACATTATTCAATTTGTATTTAACGAGTTACGAAACATTCGAGCATTACGTGAGTAATTAAATCCGAAAATTCCATTGAAATTGGTTAATTGGTTTACGAGTTATAATCGATCAAAAGTGGTAAAAAGCCCAAAAATTTTGAAAAACAGCAATTTTTACCACGTTCGATCGTTTATAACTCGTAAACCAATTGGTCAATTTCAATGAAATTTTCGGAGCGTATATAATTTGCACGAGTTGACCAAACACATCTTTGAAATTTTCGTTATTGACCCATCTAAAAAACTCGTAATTTTTACTATTGTTTTTCACAATTCCGACCAAATGCATTTCTTCAATATATTTTCTAGACGTCATTTACTAAACTATTAATTTTAATAAAATCCGCTGTCTACTAACAATGATGTTTAAATTTTTATTTGGCTTCTATTTCTCGCAACCGACGCAGGAAATGTTTATTTAGCGGAAAGATCCTCAATCTAGTAAGCAGTATGATTATAGTAGCGCGTAATAAGTAGTTTTCTACGTCTGTTCGATGTTTGCATTATTTCTACCGTCGCGTCTACTACAATTACCATATTTGCGAGTATCCTTGGGCATTTGCATTTTCACCGGGTGAGTTCCATATGTCGATTGGTATTTATCTCGTACACGGATCAATTTGCGCGAATGATTGCGCTTACGGTTACGATGCAAAGCGACGTGTGCGTGTGTCCTACGCTGGGAACGGTAAAGCTGACGGGGCGCAAACCTCGTAGCAATCTCGACTTCGGTCTTCCAAACGAACCAGACTGCATCGCAAGCGCCGATCGCTAATTCGAATTCGAATCACGCCTCCCGTTCCGTACGTCTCTATGTACCACGATTAAGTTGTATGTCCGTAGTCGACTGTGAAGCGGCGGAACATCGTATCCACGAATGCTGCCATTCGGTTTTGTCATAACACCCGGTAGAACATTTATGTTGTGTCGTTAAACTCGTCCGGACCAGAAGAACCTTTCTTTCTTGCGGTTAAAGCTTAACACAGTTCACCTTTTTCCGATTGTAATTAACTCGATCGAAATTGCACTCGAGCTATTTTAACTAGAATATTATACATTTCTTCCGAACCAGAATTTTACCTCCTGATGATGATTGTGACTCGACATCAGAGAAAGAAAAATGAAACGGGTTTCTATATGTATTTGGTCCTTCCTTTATTTATTTCAAAATCAAAATTTGTGCCCTTCTCCTACGAATTATGATGTATTTGGTATGTAATCCAGTAGATTTGTGCCTGGCGCGGATGCAGATCGAAGTTTCGAACCTCTAGGATCAATAGTTGAGAAGATATGGTCGCTTAAAGTTGAGCATTTTTGACAGGTGAGGGCCTGTCAAAAACACTGCAGATTGCTCAACTTTAATCGACCATAGCTTCTCAACTATTGATCCTAGAGGATCAAAACTTCGATCTACAGGTTCTCCGGGTACAAATCTACTGGAGTACATACCAAATACATCATAATTCCTAGGAGAAAGGTACTAATTTTGAGTCCGGTAAAGTAAAGTTTACCCGAATATTATATTACAGATGCATCTCGAAATATGTCGTTTTAATAAGAAGTTATTTACCAAGTTTATGGTCCAAATTTTAAAGTAAGTTACTGAAGAGGAGTACGGATAATTTTTACGTCCACTGTAAGCTTTTCAAATTTTCCATCGGTGGGGGTTGAGAAGTAAGAAAAATTTCGGCGCTGCTCACGGACTTAAAAAGAAATTGCTTTTGCCAGCGAAGTTCGTTTCGAAATGTAGCCCACGTCAATCAGTTAGCGTTAAGATATTTTTAAAACGCACACCGTGAGCAGAATGAATGGCGCCGCCTGCATCAGTAAATAGCGAGATGAATGAGAAGAGCGATTGCCAAGTGTGAAAACAAGAATGGAAGTGCGTCCGTTACTGGAGCTCCGAGAGCTTCTTTCGCACGGAGTTTACGGCTCCTCTATAATCTGAACAAACTGAGCATTATTCTCGCAGAAAGAAGTTCAGAGCATTCGATAACGTTTCTCATTTATTTTTCCACGTGTCGGTGATCTGTTTCGCATCTGATTCGGTCGGCTCTCGAGTTATAATGTCCGCTCTGACATCTGAAAATATTGCAGCGTCGGGGAAAGTCGGTTCGAATTGAATCAATTTTTATACACATAATAATTAGTTTTTGAAAAATGGCCCCAAAGATCCGCCCTTTCGAGGAAGTACAACATTCTTGGGACACCCTGTAGAAAAGCAACGTTTGAATGAGAAGCTGTTGCTCGGACTTTTTCAAGATATCATGGCAAAAAAAGTAAGTACAAGTTGCACGACATACGTGTCAATCATTATGAAAAAAAAACTGCTCGCTTAGAGTGCATTAATTTCAAATAGGATTCAAATTAAATCATAGCCTCTTATTCTGTTCGAAGTTTTCACAAATGCAAAAAGTTCACAATACTGATCCGGATGATTCAGATGACCTTGACACAATTTGTCAAGGTCAATCTTCTGAGTGACCGTCTAAAAGTTATGAACAAAAATGTTTGCAAAATACAGCAGTAATTTTAAGTATTGGATCTAGAAATAATCTGTAATTGTGCTGCACACAGAGTTCGTTTAGGGGAACGAATGCCGGTTCGCGAATGGGGTTCCTCGGTTTTCAATTTTCTCGGGAATCTCGCGCCTCCAGTTGTGACGAGCCTGGAGTAACAGGAGTATCGATCCCGCAGGAATCGCGTATGCGCGAATCAGGTCTTCTCCAGGCACAGATAAACATACGATATAATAAATAAACAAACGGACGGCGTATTCCCTCTAAACTTGAATTGCCGTGTTCTATCATGAATCTCGTATCCCATCGTAATCTAAACGCCTTCGGACGAGGCTAATTAACTGATTTTAACACGTCATTACACGCTAGACAGCCGTGTTCCAGTTCAGATGCACATAATTCAGCGGCAGAGGAGACGGTCTGAATATGGCCTTAGGGTCTTAATACGGACTATGGTCTTAATATGGGCTAGTTGAAGTATCAAATCATGTTGAGTGCTTTGGCCTATTGAGGATAGGATGAAACGACGGTTTACCAACCAAGGAAGTGTTGTGCAGGAAATGACTCGAATTTGTTTATGCGATTTGTTGTAGAACATTCCTCTCGTTTTTCATGTTCGTTTCGATTCCTCAACGATAATCTGTTGAATCAGAGTTGGGCAAGTTTTATTTTAGGTAAGATAGCAAGGAACCGTTTGAAGGAGTTTACTTTACCGGACTCAAAATTAGTACCTTTCTCCTATAAATTAGGGTGTATTTGGTACGTATTCCAGTAGATTTGTACCCGGCGCGGATGCAGATCGAAGTTTCGATCCTCTAGGATCAATAGTTGAGGAGATATGGTCGCTTAAAGTTGAGCAATCCGCAGTGTTTTATCTGTCAAAAACACTGGAGATTGCTCAACTTTAAGCGACCATACCTCCTAAACTATTCATCCTAGAGGATCAAAACTTCGATCTACAGGTTCTCCGGGTACAAATCTACTGGATTAGCGACAACACATTTCGCGAAAATACATTTTTGTTTACCTTGTACAAGTTGCATATAAATTTTATTTTGTGCACGAAGATCCGCAGTCCATTAAATCATATTTACACAATAATATATGCTGTTTTCAAGCTACATAAATTTGTTTACGTTCAATATCGAAAAAAGCTGTACAGGATTTGTGCAACGCATGAAATATATTTTCGATAGAGATTGAAATGTTTTACATTAATAATCTTCAACAGGTTTTGTTTTTTTAAATAGTGTTTCAGCAATTTTGTGTACAAGACACTACTCGAGGTGTGTGCCAGTGTTATCGGTAAAAGGGACCGAGGGGTTTGATTAAGATCGCACAGCTCAATCAGGCTATTAGCGGATGTAAATACGAGAGAGAGTTTACGCTCATTAGGTTCGCGGAGAACAATCAAGGAAGGGAGCGGGGGTCCGCTTTTTCGTAGTTTCACGGTCTGACCAGAGTCGAGGGGAGGGGGCGGCAAAGCCGGCGTTCAAAGCTTCCTCGAACTTTTCCCCTCGGCCCTGCAAATAACGCGAAGTCTACATCGTAGAGACGATGACGCGGCGGAGGACGGTGGCAACGAATAAATCGGGAAGAGGAAGAGGAAGAGGACGAAATGGCTACCAGCCAGCCTGGGTAAGAGGAAACTAATTCCGCACGCACAAAAGGATGGCCCTTCCGAGTGGAAAGGGAACACGATGGTGCGGTGAAAGGGATGGGAGAAACGACCAAGAATTATACAGAGAGATGAAGAGACCAGATTGAACCAAATCGAGTCAAAGGGACTACCTCTTCACGATTTATAGCGTCGTGGTACGAACGAAAGTGTTTCTCATGGAGTAGCAACCATCCAGAGCCTCTTCACAACAGTCGGAGGAGGATTAATCGCTTATGGAGATGCTTCATGAAATATGCACTGCCTCCCGTTTTAACGTTCTCCTAAGGATTTACATGGAAGAGAACGTTTACGCCGGACGAAGTCCGTAGTGTTGACTTTGATCGCGATCCTATTCAATTTCTAATAACTTTCTTTTGCTGATATATAATTAGACTGCGGATTTTATTCATTTATGACAAAAATAGAAACGTACAATTTAAAGCAGTGGACATATTAAAAAGATTTAAGGACATCGGTGTATTAGTTTCAGCTTAATAAGATAATTAAAAGAAGAAAGAACTTTTTATTCGGTTCCTTCGGCTTGTAATCGATGCAGACAATTTTTATTTTGCATAAAGATCCGCAGTCTACTGATAATTGTTAGGGATGGCAGCTGAAAATTTCGGTCCTCTGATTGGAAAAACTAAATGTTTAAAAATTATTTTTTGAAAAGCACCCCAGCAATGGAACAATGACTCGCTACAGGCGAAGACATCTCAGAAAGGATTTTTAAAATATAATGCGTTAAAACATGACAGAATGTCGATGCCTCCGCTGGGAGATTCTGTTGAGCAGCGAGGAGAAGGAAAGGAGGCATTACTCTGTTAGCGATAGAATTATATTGACAACTCGGGATGGGGGGATAAAAGCGTTCAGCATCGTGAAATATCTATCAACTTGCTAGTTAAATTCTTCATCTGAATTGAATTCTACCGAATTCTAACGAATCTCGGAGTTTTATACAGGGTGGGTCGCCATATTTTGCCATCTAGATTTACGTCATTATTATTACGCATAGCAAACAATGTTTCAGATGAAGTTGAATGGTTTTGAGAGGGGCACATTCTGATGGTACATTCTTTTTTGTAGGTGGACGTGTAAAGGACATATGAAGGTGCTTAATGTTTTTTTACATGGAATCATATATTTTTTTATTGCATCAGCCGATGCTGCTTCATATTCTTTACAAAAGAGTATTAATCTATTTGTGTAAAAAAATCATTAGTTTAGGAGATATTTTAACTGTAATGTCTATTTACAGAAAAGGTTCAATGTGGCAACAATTTGCATCAGAACACTTTCTGAATCGAGAAGATGTTATTTTGTTACACTCATTGAGTGGCCATTGTTGTAAATGTTAAATATTTAATTTAATGAGAGAGAGAGAGAGATGCTTTCGGCGTTACCGTTTCGATCAATTAATAAATCCAGCAATTTTGCAAAACTGTTCGGTTCAAAACTGAACCGAAACGTTAGGAAAGAAAAAAAGTTTTTTGCAAAATTGCTAGATTTCTTAATTGATCGAAACGGTAGCGCCGAAAGCATCATTAAATTAAATATTCTGGTATCTATTCGCCAAGAACAGGAGTGAAGAAGGCCCGATCTCATGGGGGTTGAGAGAAATGCGGACAGCGGGGCCTCAAGCCCCAGTTATATCGGGGAAGTCTAGTAGAGGGGCGGCCCATTGACTGTCCAGATTTTTAGTGGGTATGCGTACGCCGACCATCTGCGGCCCGAGTCCCACTAACTACCCCCTTCTGGGGGGTGCGTAAAGCATTTTCCCCCTCATCCTTAAAAAAAAAGAAGGTATTCTGGTATCTGCTTTCAGGTTTAATTTCCGTAGGTCTGAAAGAGTCCTGCGATTACAGTGTTGCAGGGCGTGAAGGGTTGCAGGGTGAGATGACTTAACGAAGAGCCCTTAAAGAAGGGCGTAGGTGCTTGAGAAGGAGTCGAGAGGAATCCTTGAGCGCGAGGGACGGGACAAACTAGCATAATGCATGCACGGATTTTTAAAGAGTACAGAGGAGCTTCATAAAGGCTTTCATAAGTACTTCACCCCGATAAAACTTCGATTTTTCCCTTATACAGGGTGTTTCGCCTGACTCAACCGTCTTATTTTTATGTTGGGAAATAGGTCAGAGGAAAAGAGTATCCAAAAAAATTTTCTCAACGTCACTTTTCTCGAGATTTCAAGGTTATGGAAGTTTTCTTTAACCCTCATACGTTCCTCAGGGTGAAAATTCACCCATACAATATTTCCACATACTGTAAAATTATTCATCCTTTTATGTTCATGTCGTGAGATGTGTTTCTTTAAAATGTGACGTTACAGATGAAACATAATGCGTTGCTTTAACATGTAAAATAAAAATGGGTGAATTGTTAACCTAGTCTCTCTTTTAAGCAGCTATTTTTGAGGAGCGTATGAGGATTGAAAAAAACAAATTCGACGATTTACATGTTGATCCTCAAGTGACCTTCAACGAGGAAATCATGTGTTTCCTTTTAATTAAAATTCATTACTTATTACTAGACTGCGGATTTTATGCACTTATGACAAAAATGGATACGTACAATTTCAAACAGTGGAGATATTAAAAAGATTTAAGGCCACCAGTGTATTAGTTTCACCTTAACAAGATAATTAAAAAAGAAGAATGAAATTTTTATTTGACTCCTGTGTCTTACAATCAATGCAAACATTTTTTACTTTGCATAAAGTTCCGCAGTCTACTTATTACTTATTATTATTACTATTCATTAAAATATGTTTAAACCAGTTGGATCATTTTATTACTACACAGTTATTTTGCATAAATGTAAAATAAAAATTTTCCACCTGAATTGTAACAAAACGAAGTGACATTTTATTTTCGCCCTTAATATGTTCAATAGGTTGAAAAGAATATAAAGGTATTTTTAAATTCGTCTAATGTTTTCAATGTTTGAAATTACACACTTTTGTCATAAATGCATAAAATCCGCATGTTCGACATAAATGAGTAGGCGAAATTCAACAGAAAAAAACTATTTTAGCACAGCAATGTATTAATTACTTAAATCTTTAAAGAATTCCTGCAAACAGAATATTTATTTTGCATAAAGATCCTCGGTCTACTAATTATGCCAGCACAGAATCGTTCGTCAAACGTGAAACACATAGCTAAACGTTGCATGGGTATATGTATATGTATGTATGTGTATATGTATATATCGTTTATACAATATCGCGTACCGTACAAAGGAACTGATCCATACGTTTCAACGAAACGATTCGCAATTTCAAACGCATACTTCCTGCAAAACCTCAAACAGATACACCGCGTTTGCCATTTTTCTTTCCGCGAATATTGAATTGCGTATAAAGGGGTGCCTTGCCAATCCACGCTGTCTATAAACATTCATAGACAGTGCGTGCGTGTGCGGTCGTTTGGTAAATCGCTTTCTACCGCCGCGACCGCAAAAGCGGTCAGGCTCGAACCGCCGTTTCTAAAATCCATTCGGCGAGCCCGCAATGATCAATACAACTCTCCCGGCAAGACTTTGCGTTAATCAATTCCTGTGTCATATTTATAATGCTTCCATCAATTTTATTTCGGTTGTTTTATCAATTTGGATGTGGAACAGTTCAATAAATTGTTTCATTATTGATCAACGTACCCGTTCTCCTTTTCAATATTCTTCGAAGCAAAGCTTCTATAATCGCTGGTAATACAACAAGTAATTTATCCATAATAAAAAAATATAAGAACACCTTTTTAGAAACCACACTTATGTTAAAATGCACTAAAAAGGACTGAAAACGCTGATTTCAAATTTTGAAATCAGATTTGTGAAATCAGCGTGAAAAAAAATTAGTTGAACTTTTAATTGAATTTTTTTATTTAATTTTTTTTATTTTTATTTATTTAATTTTTTACGGTTAATTTTTGTTAACCGTCAATGTTGTCTTCGTCTCGCTATAACTTTGTAAAAAACCAACATAGCAACAATTTGAAACAGAGCATCTGAAACTAGAGGTTTCAGGCTTTCAAACCATTGTTTAACGATATCGATACAGCAATTTTTGACGGAGTTATAATCACGTAAAGTGGGAGCAATTTTTCGGGTTCGCACAAGTGATCCCTTAATTCTTTTCAGGTGGGTCAGTGGAGTGGGGATCAGTCGGAGTGGAAACGCGTAGTGGAGTAGGGACACTGACGCGCGGAGTGGGGATCGCTGAACGCGATCACGTGCTACCGAGAGTCGCGCGGCGAGGCGTGACAGTTAATATTAAAATATTTTTTTCTCCTGAACTCACAGTTTCTTTTTAAATTTGTTTTTTAATATTGCATTGTCATCCAGAGTTCTGAGCTACGTTTAAAGTTTCAAGTCTCTAGCTCATCGAAAAGTGATTTAAAATTCTATTACAAGATTTGACGCATGCAACGACAACTCGGCAAGCCAATATAAGAGAGCGTGGTAATAAATAATAAAATTCTGTAAAGATTTATCAAGATACATCTGGGTTAAACTTTACCTTTCGGGATCAATAATCTTGGACTTGTTTCTCATAGAATCCCGTAGATTTTCACGCGAAAATTCCGGAAATCCATGTTTTAATGTTAGGAATTGACCGGTTCAAAAGATTTATAGGTAAATACATACTTTACCTTAAAAGTGACAGTTAGAAACGAAAATTTAATACATTTATGGTAAAACGGATGTTTATAAACACTGAAAAAGATTGATAACTAATTCGTATTTATTCGTTGCAAGCAGTACGTACTCTTACCGTTCAATTAAATTTCACTTCTGTTAATTTTTAGAAACGCCACGGAGTCGCGTATAATTGAGCTTATTCCGAGCGCAATAATTAATCATGCGATGATAATATCTCGCTAATTACTTTATAACTGGTGCTAAAACAACGAAAGATCAGCCGTGCGATGGCCTGCCATTATTTTCAATCTATCAACAGCGCGGAGAATGGACCGTGCAATGCGAACACGCGGATGTGCTAAGCGCGTACGAGATAATAGAAATTGCTAATAGACTGGTTAATAATGATAATAACGGCAGTGGTATCGTTTCGATAGCGAAAAATCGATAGGATATCGTTCTCTATGGTTGCATTTCGATCAGGCCGCGTTGTTGCGAACCGGAGAGGAGTGTGGTACGCGATGGCTGTGACGAGCGACCGTATTTAAGCGTGATTAAGCTCAGCAATATTGGGCTTTCGGTCACAAAGGGGATTTCACTTGCTCTGTGTCCTGTCTCTCTGCTCGACACCGCCGTGAAATGTAATATAACCATAAACGTTAATTACCATTTGCTGAAAGAGGTCTCAAAGCAGGCTTTTTTACCTTCGAATTGCTTAGCTCGAGCGTGTTGTTCCGCGATGGCGGATAAAAAATCAAGGGAAATATCAAATGAAAATTTTCGTCGGATATTTTCTGGTGTTTTCTTTCACGGAAAATTCAGTGTTTTGTACCGACTAGACGATATTTATTTATTTATTATTTTATTGATTATCTTCGCTATTTAATCCACAGTTTCATTATCTGCATGTATATTACCATTTTCAATTTGAATTAATTTGTTGTTGATGATAATGATGACGCTGCTCCTATTCTGCTAGCCCTCTTTAACCTTCTTTCTAATCTACATTGATTTTTTCCCTATGTTTTTATCATTACGAAAAGAAACTGCTGTTTTTCAAGCGTTTTTTCTTCAAATCGATATCTGTAATAGAATGTATACACTTCATTATACTGAATCATAAGAGAAAACAAGTATGGATAATAGTAATTCACATATGTATAATCATTGCAGCTTCGATAACTTCCTGAGATCATTTGAAGCAACATTTTCCTTTGCAAAAATGGCGTCCGCGGCTTCGTTAAGGAGTTATTATTTCGTTCGTATAAATTTTAGTTGAAGCGTCCTCAATTCAGTTTATCCGACTCCTCGACTCTTCTCGCTATTTTTACGTAGACGTTCGCTAAATATTTATCAGAAGCGTTCACAGAAGCGTCGTGTCTAAAGGAAATTTCTTGCGAAAAAAGGAGCTTATCGGTCATCGCGATTCTTGTTTTCCAATATCGATGAAAAAGTTTAAATTCGTTGAATACGAGCGGCCACTCTTGCGTCAATATTATGGCTTTCAAAGCTCGCTGCAGACTAAGCTTCTGTGGACGTTGATGGCAATCCGTATCTCAAGATTCATCCCCGGTGCTTATATTCACTGATAAAAGTCACACACACACCTCCAGGTACTTCCTCAGAAATCTTTTTGAAAAATACCGAAATGGACCTCAGTGTACAGTTCTCAGCTTGTAAAAGGAAACAATCAAATATAATCTTTATCACTTCATAATCTTGCTGTAGTCTATCTAGAATACATCAAGTAAATTTAAATAAATAACGAGTTAGTCATTGATATCGTATTTTTTAGTTACATCAATCGATGCAACTGGACATTCGTTATAAAAAAGTACTAGCCTATGTATGTCGAAAAGTTAGTAGTTCACGAGCTATTTCAATTTAAATAACTCTAAAACACCACTAGTCATACCATGATGTTTTAGAGTTATTTAAATTGAAATATCTCCTGAACTACTAACTTTTCGACATACATGGGTTAATACTTTTTTATAACGAATGTCCAGCTGCATCGATTTATGTATTAAAAAATACCTCATTCCATTAAAAAAAATATCGATGACCTTGAAATCTTGATAAAAAATGATCTTGAAAATTTTTTCCCTTACACCGTTACATGTGGCCCTTCAAACAGTGTAACTTTGTCCTAAGAAGTTTTTTTGTACAACGATAAGTAACGGAGATATTTAGGTGTTCTGTTTCACCCTGTGTTATAATTAGACAGCGGATCTTTATGCAAAATGAACAATTTTTTAAAAAATTCTTTTATTAAGAAATTGATTAAAAAACAAATTAAATGACAATTATCTCCTAAACTAAAGCCTAAAGGGAAATGTTGTACAGAATGGTGACCTCAACAGCATATCTCAAGGCCATTGAAATCTAAAGGGGGGAGGACCCTAAGTTTACCAGAGAAGAGTCCACAAATAAAATAACTTTGACCCGCATATTTAGTTGCTAAGGGAAAGTTAGTTTACAAATACTGGACAAACACAGATACCGGAGGCTCACGAATTCATAGAACTGGCGGTAAACAAGGACACGTTCGTATAAACGAGGTGCGAATAAACAAACTCTTCCGCTATGCCCTTATTCATAGATGTGCGATAAATCGTGACGGTGTGGATTGAACTGCATTTCTATGAAATGAATCGACGTAGCCTATACCCCATTGGAACACGCGTAGACAAGTACAAACGAATGTGGAGTACGAGAGGTCCTTGAGACGAGAGCAGCAAAGAAACCTGTGAATGTTAGCCGCCATATTTATTACGCTAACGACCGGTTCCCCGTCACGTTACATCGAACAACAATTACTCAACTTCATGTACTTCCATTTACGATACGACAATGCACATTACGGCGCGCCGGCGCAGGTAGCACGGTATGAGTTCATCCGGCGCGAGTCGTTTGTTTCAATCTAATTACTGTGACGTATCTTTTGCATTACGAGATGCTGCCTGCTGCGGGTTGTAACTCGTTATTACGTGCCATTAAACCGCGGGGAAAAACCGACGGCTATTGCAATTAATCTAGATTTTATACAAAATGGCTGTGCCAGGGTTCTCTCAGTGAGAACACGAAATTAGTCAACATCGGTGCATCTTCGCAAAATTAATCAGAGATACTTAATATATTTTATATTGCACTCTTTCTATGCAATTTTATTTAATTCCTTTAAAGTAGCCAAAGAGAACCACTTGTGACAAGTTTCAAGTCGGTACAGTAAATATTCGATGGACGCAAGAGCCTCGGGGACGTTCGTTTGCATAGATCGTAGAGAGACACTATTCTTTTTTGTGCTTTGAATTGGATTGAATTGAATTGATAGGATCCCCAACCTCACTATCTGGGTTACACTATGATTTATTTCTTCTGTTCTGCTCAACAAAAAGTTACGCAAAAATTCATGAACATTCTACCTAATGGCACTCATAACAGTGAATTATTTCAGAATTTGTGGTTGCAAGATCGATTTTTTTAAGAATCGGAAAGCATGAAATTGTGATAGGATGCCCAGCCTCACTATCTGGGTTATACTATGATTTATTTCTTCTGTTCTGCTCAACAAAAGGTTACGAAAAAATTCATGAACATTCTACCTATTGGCCCACACGTCGGTGAATTATTTCGGAATTTTTGGTTGCGAAATCGATTTTTAAAAAAATCCGGAAGCATGAGACATTTAAAATCGGACTGGTATTCCCTCCATTGTTTCCCTCAAAATATTCTTTCCATAGTTCCGTTTTGTTCGCTACAGCATCCAATCAGAAGTGACCATTTTAGATAGACGTGACCTGCGACATGAAATAGGACTTCTCTCGCCGAGGTTGTGAATTTTTTCAGTTCTTCTGGCGAGATGTCAGCCTAGAAACATCCTAAACGACGAACCCCAGCGCGAATTCGTTTAATCAACGTGATTGCACTTATGTCACCGACGAATTTGGTTCTCCCCCGGTGGGACAACGTGTCCACCTCCTTCCTTCCTATTCTCGTTGACGTGGACACGATTTATGGGGCGCGATCATAAAAGATGTTCACAGCGGAATGACGGTGCTGACTGCCAACGGAAGTCCATGGAAATGTGCCGTCGTAAAAGTCCACTTAATACGCCCGCGCGGAGATATCAGACCCAGAAAATTTCCCGTCGAACTATCGCGCGTTGCCGGTTTTATTGGACTTGCTGGCCACGTAAACTTTCAGTTATCTCCGAGCCAGGAAACGGAGTCGCGCAACCATGATTTTATGGGGATCCCGGCGCGCCGACTCGTGGACAATTTCCTTATGCTCACTACTCCCGATGTTACAATTAATACAGAAATAATATCGACACTTCGGGGGGGGGGGGGCTCTAAAATCCCTCAGCGCACATCCCTGTAGGATATGCTACCCTGTTAGCCTGATAAAATGGAGTAAATAATTTTTTTCGCGTATATGGACATTGTTACAAAAAAAGATTTTTTTAGGGAACATTAAGCAACATTTCAGCTCTATTTTCGTATTTTTTTTATTACATTAAACTGCAAAATGGCGGAGTTCTGTAACATTATCTAAGTCGATGTACAGCAAAACCTTGGTACATAGCATTCAGAGGTAAAATATAAAAAATTGTTCCATTAATTTAAACCAAGATAGATTATCTTCAATGTAGCTTACGGTCTTTTCGATATCTTGATTTGCTGAATTTTTATCGATTTTTGAAGTTGATTTTTTTCAGGAAAAAAGAGTTCTCGTTTTCTCATTCTTCGAAATTATTAAAAATCATACGCTACAGTGAAGTTAACTGTCTTTCTACATTCAAGACGAATACATACAATGATCTATGTATAATAATATAGACGTTTATACTCAGTTTATACTCATTATACTCAGTCAGACACTTTTATACTCGGAATTTGATGCTCTATCGATCTATGGTATAAAAAACAGGACATTCCATTCAAAAAATTAAGTTGACCCTGGACTTACCTCGAAAAAAATAAAGTTTACCTTGGAATGACCTTGAAAACATTTTCATTTGAAATATTTTTTTCTCTGGAATTTAGTTTTCGAGATATTCCAGGATAAATGCCCGAACCTGTACATATGTAGAATTATCTTACACTCTTTATGCTGAGAGAATGATTTTTATGTATTTATGGCATCTGAAAATTTTCAAAAAATGCTGGAACGTAGAGTTCGACAGAATTCGGTACGATTTACATTTATCCAGATCTACAAAGGCTACTACCACTGAAAATAAGATTTGGTTTAATTCGACTTTCTTAAAATTTGCCTAGAAAAATTGAGAATTGCATAAACATCCGCGGTGTAATGATTAGGAACAGCAGAATGACGTCATATTGCGTAATTCTGGACGAAATGTAAATCCGGCGGTATATCGCGCTGTTTGTCGTGGGACAACCATCGCGATCGTACCGTCGATATTCGAAAGCCGAGCTCGAGTGAGTGTGCACATACATACGCAGCGGGCCGTGTATACGCCATACACACCCATAATAAACGTGTACACACGGACATGCGTGTCCGCAGCCCTCGAAAGTGTTTACGAGAGACGTTAAAACGATCCGACGGCCGATTATTGCTTCGAATCAAAGACAAAGTGGTGATCGCTGTTCCGAGACGATCGCAAACATGTCGCTGTCAGATGGTTTAATTAGTGTGTCTGCCTAACGACGTGCTACACTGCGATACATGCTCGAACACGCAAAAATATCGTCCGGAGGAATTTGAATCTGTCTACCTACTTGGTTTGGATTGATGCTTTCTTTTTCGTTGGACAGAAACGGTGAAAATTTTCAAGGGCTGTTTTCACCCTTTCAATGCGAACGATGGCCGAAGTAAATTACTGGAGAGGGTTCGAATCTCGCCGCCGGCATCCCTGGAAATATTCTATGTGCCATTTTAAACAGGTGGTTCAGAACCCACCTTATAAAAACTGTAGGTCCCGTCGCGAAATAACCACAGCGGTTAAAAAAGCGACGTAAAATATATTTAAAAAAAATATATCTGGAGGGAATTTTATCATCATTTTCTATGTAGAATGTTATTATTAGTCTAGTAAATAGTGAATAGTAGAAATTGCAATTTTTCATGATTTACGGCACTTTTACCACTTGTGGTCACTTTGTATTATAATTCGTAAACCAATTAAACAATTTCGAAGAAATTTTAATTTCTAGAAGAATTAGTTTAGTAAATGACATTTGGTCGGAATTGTGAAAAACAATAGTAAAAGTTACGACTGTTTTAGATGGGCCAATAACGAAAATTTCAAAGATGTGTTTGGTCAACTCGAAAATTGAAATCGGTTAATTGGTTTACGAGTTATAAACGATGGAAAGTGGTAAGAAGCCGAAGATTTTGGAAAATTGCAATTTTTACCACTTTTGATCGTTTATAACTCGTGAACCAATTAACCAATTTCAATGAAATTTTCAGAACGTATATAATTCGTACGAGTTTACAAAACACATGTTTTAAATTTTCGTTATTGGCCCAGCTAAAAATGTTTACTATGAGTGAGTGGAATTTGTAATGCTCCTTACTGTAAGAGTGCAGCACCTTTCCTTGACATGTAAACCTTTAAATAAGGAAAAATTTGTTCGCATCCTTCAACGATTATTTCATTTTTACAGAGTAGAAAACAAATATGATTACTGTCTTAAGACTTATGAAGCGGGAGTGTCTATCGAAGGGCGCTTACCCTGGAACACCCTGTACACTCGCATCTGTCACTAGTGCATAAAGCGTCTAGTTATCACTCTTTTATTGCCTATCATTCATCTGGCCGTTTGGACCGTGTTATACCTGCAGCCGTCTGATACCAAACTTCGAATTGAATAATAAAATCTGAGTTCGGTTCGTTGAACCCGGCCTAACGCCGAACGCAGGCAATTGTAACAGTGCCAAATCGTCCGTAATATCGAACTTCCTTGAAACCGTTACCAGCCCGTTAGGAAGTTCGGCAAAAGGTTAACGTCCAGTGACTCCCGCTCCTCGGATCTGCATCGAATTCGAAGACATCCGTTGCGCCGGGTTTTAGCCGGCACCCCCGCGGCAGAAGTCATGTCGGGAGAATTTCTAGGATTTCCAAAAGTCCCCACTGTCTGGCACTGCCGAGCGGCTTTGATCAACGCTGGTTCGAGAAGCAACGCTATCACTTAGCGGTCGTCTTTGTCCACAACAGTATTGCGCGCGGTGAACCGGAACGCCGCTGGCGTTGCACTGCTTAACAAACTCCATCGCCAGAAACAACGGAAATATTACTGCAGTTTTGTTGTTAACACTAATCGTAACAGAAAATGCGACTGGTATACAGTTACGCAAATAACTGATCACTAGACTGCGGATTCTATAAAACGCATTTGTAAAATACAATGGTAAAAATTGATTTTCACAACTTTTTTGAAAAATTGAATTTATTGAAAATTTAAAAGATGTGTTTGGTCAACTCGTATAAATTATGTACGCTCTGAAAATTCCATTGAAATTGGTTAATTGGTTTACGAGTTATAAACGATCAAACATGGTAAAAATTGCTATTTTCCAAAACCTTCGGCTTCCTACCACTTTTGATAGTTTATAACTCGTAAACCAATTAACCGATTTCAATGAAATTTTCGGAGCGTATATAATTTATACGAGTTGACCAAACACATGTATTAAATTTTCGTTATTGGCCCATCTAAACAATGCAAAATAGACATTCTGAAAATGCGCTAGCCTCTGGTGTTTTTCTATCGGAGAACAATTTCGTGAAGGAGAAAGTTATTGCAAATAACCTCAAGAATCTACCAAGGAAGAGTACAATATTTTTAGGACAGCCTGTATACGAATAGGGATGCTTAGACCACGATAACGATAACCTAGAACAAGAAAAGAAGCCTTCACCGTTTCTCGATTGATGCAGAAGTTTCAAATGACGCATAACACCGTGCGCGAATTTCTATGAACGGTAATGGAAGCGACATGGGGTCGGAAGACTACACGAGTGCCTTTATCGTCCTCATTTTAAAGCTCAATCACAAAGTGGCTGCTGGCGTCGTCGTGGCCGCTTTTTTGCGTCCGGTGAAGCGATTTCCCTGGCGAAATTTTTCGAACAGAGGCAGCAGCTTTTACGAAGCTGCAAGCTCAATGGATAATATACTGCGACGCGAGGGATGCTGCTCGCCCTTCTTCTTAAGTAGAGAAGGGTTCACGACCCTGTGATGACATATACGTGAGAACGCGCCTACTCTCCAGCCCTCGGTTCAGAAATGTCTTTCCACCCTTTTTCCCCGAGATGAGTCACCCCGTGGAAAGCCCACGGAAACGGTCTCGAGAGCAATTCTACGGCAATGAGACGAAAAACCGGACAAGGGCGGCGGGGATGTTTTCACTGCGCTTATGCGGTCCATTTGTCTGGCTGTTTTGACGGATGGACGCCGGCGTATCGATCCCCGTTAATGTATCGAGAAGTAGGGTGGGGCTAAAGGTCCCGTTTTTCATATAAATCTATCGTAACATTTATCAGAAACGACCTAGAGGTGTAACCTTCAAGGTTAACTCGGTTTTAGCTTTTTCTGACCATGTGCCCTTCCTTTGAAAAATCTGAGAAAATGTTATGTTAACAACCACAACGACATAACGAAATTGTAAAAATATAAATTTAGTATTCCGTACCGACTACGAGAAATCGGAATTTCAACATTTTTTTTATTCCTTAACCCGGCGTTAGTAAGGTGGGAAGATCTATCGTAAGTGGTAAGGTGGGGTCTCACAAACCCCCCGAAATAATACATATATTGTATTATAGATATAAATACCTTTTTCATAAATATAAGATTAGGTATTGCTTAAGCGGCTTGTAATTTATCAGAGTAAAAAAACAGATCCACGAAATTTTAATTTTTATTATTCAAAAATACTTAACAACTGTCACGCGTTGTTACAATGTTACGATCAATCTAACATCTCTGGGGTCTGTGAGACCCCACCTAACTAACGCCGGGTTAAAACTCAGTTTTTCTCGAAAAAAATCTAATTGTATCTTCGACAATAAATAATTTTAATAGACGTTTAAAATGTCACTTTTACTGGGTGGAAGGTACGAAGCGAAGAATTCTGAAAAATTTATAGATGTGCATTCTAATAGCTAAAAGATACCTGATTTTTTTCGGAATTTTTAATTGAGGAGGGTAAGAGAAATTACGGAAAAACCTGATTTTCTTTGTCACCCTATTACTACCCTTCGCGTCGACATATGGGGTTAAAAATTGGCAGAAAATATTTTCTTTGGATAAGCTGTCGAATGGCCTGTTGCAAATTCAATTCGGTTTAGGGGCACTTTAACCCCCTGGTCACTTCATCAAATAACTTCCCTCGGTTGCCATAAATTTTCATGCTTTAATAGTTCCTTAATCGAATCTACCGTAAATAACGTACGGATATAAAAGTATAAACCTAGTATTTCATTTCTTAAAATTCGGTTTCGAAACCGAAAATTCTGAAAAAATTCATGGATGTGCATTCTAATGGCTAAAAGATGCCTGATTTTTCTCGGAATTTTTAATTGAAGAGGGTAAGAGAAATGACAGAAAAACCTGATTTTCTTCGTATCCCCATTACCAGTCCCCATGCCGTCATATGGGGTTGAAAATTGGCATAAACCGAATGGTCTATTGCAAATGGGTCCCATGGAAATCACCGACACAGATTTCTCCGACACGGTTTTCACCGACAACATTTAATTAATTTTTTATTAATTAATTAATTAATAAATGTGGATTGAATGAAAATCAGTGGAAAAACGAAATATGAAACCGAGTGTTCTTGAATTAATTAATAAATAAAAAATTAACGAAATGTTGTCGGTGAAAACCGTGTCGGAGAAATCTGTGTCGATGATTTCCATGGGACCCATTGCACATTCAATTTGATCATCCGGCTACACCCTTTAAGCGAGCACTACCGTAGTTCCCCCGGCTGGAATTTCGATTCGACCTAGTTCCGATCGGCGTAGGCGTGCTGCCGCGTGTCCTCGAGCACGCTCGGATCGCAATTGCGAATACCCACGAATCGTGACTCCGAATACGACGCCATGGCAATTCGAGGCTCCTCGAGCGATGGATGATGAGTCGTTCGTTGAGTCATCGTTGCGTTAGGGACAACCAGTGACGTCAGAATCGACCAAAACTAGTCGATTTTTCCTCTCTCTTTCTTTTCCCCTTCCACTATCCCATTCTAGCACCATGAGTAATGTGACCATACGTACCGTTTTTAGGTAGTCTGTCCCGTTATCCCCAAGCACATCTTCGGGACGCCGAAGTGTCCCGTTTTTAAAAAGAGAGCAATCCACGATAACAATTTCGAAAAATGCACTAAAAAGTAGAAAATAATTTTCTTAGACATTAGCGACTATACATAGAAGCGTGGAGCGCTAAACTATGTTGACGTAATCTTCGTGGGCGCTCCACGCTTTTATTTATAGTCACTAGTGCCTATAAAAATTATTTTCTCCTTTTTAGTGCATTTTAATATAAGCGTAGTTTTTATGAAGTTTTTGTTTTACATTTTTTTATTTTTTCTATGAAATATACACACACACACATATATATATATATATATATATATATATAACCTTCATTTCGATCCCCTTGGGGTTACAAATTATACAAAACTCTTCTCCTGACTTCGCCGCTAATTTTTATATGGAATAGTAAGATATAGAAACGCAAGATATGGAAATACGCAAGATAGAATGAGTTGATGGAGTCCGAAATTGTCCGAAATGGAACTGAATGAACGGAACGCCACACTGACTGTGTTCCTTCGGTGCGAAGTGGGTCAGTGGAGTGGGGATGAGTCGGAGTGGGACGCGTAGTGGAGTAGGAAGCGCTGGCGCGCGGAGTGGGGATCGCTGAACGTGATGTACTACCGAGCGTCGCGCGACGAGGTGTGACGGTTAATATTAACATTTTTTTTTCTCCTGAAACGCACAGTTCTTTTTTAAATTTGTTTTTTAATATTGTATTGTCATCCAGATCTGAGCTACGTTTAAAGTTTCAAGTCTCTAGCTCATCGGGAAGTGGTTTAAAATTCGATTACAAGATTTGACGCATAAAACAACGGTCACGTATTAATCTGGTCATCGGAGAGGGAGTAAACTGTATTCCCCTCGATTTCCTCGTTGTGGCGACACTGGGACAACCCGAAGAACTTCAGGGTAATCGTTAACCAGGATCGAAGCAGCCTGCGGCCGAAAATCAACGTGTTGCTCCGACTTCTCCGAAACCACAGGCGTCGAAGCTGCTTTACATCGGATTCGGAGGAACTGGCCGGATCGATTAATACGGAATTAATAATGGCCGCTAGATACGCGTACAGCCATTGAACATCAATCCTCCGCTGTTTAATCTCGCCCCGAGGAGAATTGATGGTCTTCTTTCAATTAGGCTCCGCCGGGTGATTTTTAAATTGCAACACGACTTATCTTCATTGATTCGAAGCTGTTACTTAATTCATCTTCGCGGTGTATGCCGAGGAATGGCGCCCTAATCCTCCTTTATTCGTAATCCATGACTGTCTGAAGAGATTAGGCTCTGAACGCTATGAATTTACGGCAACCGGGGGAAGTTATTCGATGAAGTGACCGGAGGGTTAAAGTGCAAGACCGAATTGAATTTGCAACAGGCCATTCGATAGCTTGTACAGAGAAAATATTTTCTGCCAATTTTTAACCGCATATGTCGACGCGTGGGGTAGTAACCTTCTTTGAAGGTCAGGTTTTCCTGTAATTTCTCTCACCCTCTTCAATTGAAAATTCTGAAAAAAATCAGGCATCTTTTAGCTATTAGAATGCACATCCATGAATTTTTTCGGAATTTTTGGCTTCGAAACCGAATTTTAAAAAATGAAATACTAAGTTTATGCTTTTATATCCGTACGTTATTTACAAAGCATGATTTAACAATGTTTTTCAAACAATGCTTTTATATATAGTATATAAAATATGTTTGCACATTTCACCCAGTAAAAGTGACATTTTAAATGTCCACTAGAATTATTTATTGTCGAAGATATAATTAGATTTTTTTCAGGGACGGAGGTCAGATAAAAAAGAAATGATAGATTGCGGCGTTTTATTAGATTAAAAAATGATGAAATTCTTGAACAGCAAACTTCAAACATGTCGTAAGGTTTGATGGATTAAAGGTAATCGACTTTCTGCCACTAAACGGAAACGTTCTTTGAAGCGATCCCTGTATGTTTACTGTTTTACATAATATAACAAAGAGACACGTCCTCCACGAGGTCTTTTCAATCATCGTGTCACGTAACAGAAAAATCCATGTCCAATCAGAAGGCTTATATTTACACAAGAAAGGCTCGAGCGCTTCCTTCCTGTTGCACGTATAATATGTTAGCCTACGTAAATCGATACATCTACTTTGTATGGCCTTCTTAATATTGGTATCAAGTTGTACGCCATAATTGGTTTACCCAATTTCACATAAACAGGACACGAAACTGTCCAATAATATCTACGAAAATATTGGATAATGAATATGGAATAGGAATATGGATAATGAATATGGAATATGAATATGGAATATGAATATGAAATATGAATATGAAAATACGGAATATATATATATAATATCTATGAAAATATTGGATCTGTTCAATAATACCTATGAAAATATTGGATCTGTTCAAAAATATCTAGGAAAATATTGGATCTGTTCAATAATTATGTATCTATGAAAATATTGGATCTGTTCAATAATAACTTATTCAAAAAGATGAATAAACATTTATTAGAAAATTGTAGATGATAATGGAAGCAGAGATTCAAGAAGTCGTGGACTTTTCGAAGAAAAGTCCTTATATTATAAGTTCCGATGGGAAAGGATAAAGAAAAAGTTACGAAAGCATTAATTTTCGTTCGAATAGAACTTGTAAAATATAAAAACTTTTCAGATTCTAAAATATCTGCTTCGCGTAAGAACACTTTTTAAAAAGTTCCTAAGAATAACGTTCCTTTCTATAAAACTTCCACAAGAGCATATACCTTCTTGAATGAAACGTAGAAGTCCGAACAGAATTTTTTCGAAACAAGAGATAACTGTTTAATTCGATCTCTGTTTTTATTTTTACCTGCGGGAAACATTCCAGATTTAAACAATTTAGTTGATAAATCAAAAATTCCGGCAAATCAGGACAACGAGTAAATTCAATTAATTGTTATTCGCGAGTGAAGCCAATCAAATAAATAAATTTTAACTCGAAAAATGTAATACAAATAAATTGTAGCTTTTATCTACGAATAATGAATAATAATTTAGTATTGTTAATACTAAATATCTAATCGAATAATTTGTCAATACAAATAACGGCTTAAATTGTATTTGTAAATAACAATCAACTTTATTATTTTAAATAATTCATTTAGAGACTTGCTCAAATAACAAATAATTATTTTTGCTTTTTATCTAAATTATATCCAAATAACAAATAACTTCAATAAAGAAATAAATAAATAAATCAATAACTCAAATAAGAAATGATGAATTCCCAATTGTATTTGTAAATAACAATTAACTTTATTATTTTAAATAATTCATTTAGAGACTTGCTCAAATAACAAATAATTATTTTTGCTTTCTATTTAAATAATATCCAAATAACACACAACTTCAATAAAGAAATAAATAAATAAATCAATAACTCAAATAAGAAATGATGAATTCTAAATTGTATTTGTAAATAACAATTAACTTTATTATGTTAAATAATTCATTTTTAGACTTGCTCAAATAACAAATAATTATTTTTGCTTTTTATCTAGATAATATCCAAATAACAAATAACTTCAATAAATAAATAAATAAATAAATTAATTAATTAATAACTCAAATAAGAAATGATGAATGCCAAATAACGAATAAGATCTCTCCCAAACGAACACCGAATAATTAATTTATTCCTTTCTCCGATTCAAATAAAACTATTTTCGAATAATGCTCGACGCTGCGTTCGAAATCAGGCGATACATTTCAATCGGGAGAAGCACGAGCGCTCATATCGCCGGAAATTAAAGGCGATGTTTGCCGACGGAGAAACACGCTCGAAGCTTACAAGAGTGCATCGAGAGTTGCGGAAGAATGCAGAGAGGGTGAGTGAGCCGAAGGAACCAGGCTCGCCTGTTCAAGGATGGAAATTGAAATTCTCAGGTTCCACTTCGACTTCCTCGGTCGTTCTGCCGCTTCTGTTTGCGTCGCGTTGTCCTGCTTCCACTGTTATGCCGTCGTATATGCCACGCATATTTCGAACGGAATGGTGTCCTGCGAAATAACAGGGAAGGAGAGAGGGAAAAGGGGAAAAGGCGGCGCAATCGATGCGAGCGCCCAGAAAAGGGCAAAGGAAAATGCACGGAGCCAGTTTCGATACTTGGAATACGAATCGGCCCTGTTGCGCTCTAGGTTACACCTTACACCCTTATAGGGAAAATGGGTCTATCGATTCTACACTCCGGGACAAAAAGATCATAGCGCATCGTCTATTTTTCCTCATTTGGTACATTAAACAGAAGAAAATGAATGTTATTGTATCGTAGGTCTCGTACCACTTCAGAATTAATTTAGCACAATGAGATATCATCAAAAGTATTATGCTCGATTTTTTTCAGATTTTTGCGAGTGGTGCAACAATGTTGAAAAAAAGTAAAAACCACTTTTTTCGGCGTTTGTACTAAGTTACATTTATTTCTTCTAGTAAGAAAAAAAGCGGTTTTTATATTTCTCAACATTGTTGCACCACACGAAAATTTTCAAAAAATGCTAAAATATAAGATAAGACAGAATTTAGTACGATTTTAATTCATTTCACAGATGTAAAAAGGCTACTCTGCCACGGAAAATAAGATTCCATTTACTTCCTCCTTCTTAAAATTCGTCTAGAAAAATTGAAAATTGCATGAAAATTGCATGAAAATCCGCAGTCTACTAATCAATTACTGAACATTTAAGTACTTCGTAAGGTATTACATCAATTTTATATCCACCAAATTTAAAATCTCATAAAAAATGGAAATATAGCTACGAGTGCAAATGATGTAAAATATTGTAGAGGTTATGGCTCTGTGCCTTGCGCGAAGAACAGTTGTGCTCTCCGCCAATCAGAAGCGATCACGAAAGTCACCGCGCGAAAGTAGTGTAGCGGCAACTTCCTACATATGCCACAAGAGGGACAGGAGTCGAAAGACCTTTCCCGCAAGTACTCGGTTCCTCAATGATTTGTATATATACAGTCCTCAACCGCCTTCCGACATCCCAACCGTCTAAGGCAGGGCCCGCTAGATAGCCTTACTGATGAGTCCTCTAGCGGGCCTAGGACGAAACGCTCTCCTTCCTTTTTCCTCCTCTCTCTCATATTTAGATCCTCCACATTGGTGACCCCGACGCAGAACAGAAACGCAAGACGGAGACCGACCGGAGGAAAAACGGACGACAACAACCAGGAGCCCAACAACAACATCAAGGAGGATGGAGATTCTACTGCAAACCGGCCGAGAATACGTAATCCCTCTCCTAGTGTGGCGACCCGTCGATCTGTCGCAGACGACCGACGTCAGCAGATCACGACGGACTCACGGAGGATCAGCGACCGAATCCACGTCCTCTTCGAGCGGCCATGCTAGGACAGCAGCATCTACGGCTCGATAGGCACGAGCGCGACTCACTAGCTCGCCATGATGAGTATTTACAGTTCGAGCTAAAAAAACGCGCGCTTCTCAAAAAAAACTCGACACGCATCAATCGAGTGGGCAACGACCTGCAAGCAATCCCATCGTCCTCCTCGGATTCTGACAAAGGGAACTCGTCAAGATTATCGTTATACACTGGCAGGGGGGTAATGTAGCGGCAACTTCCTACATATGCCACAAGAGGGACAGGAGTCGAAAGACCTTTCCCGCAAGTACTCGGTTCCTCAATGATTTGTATATATACAGTCCTCAACCGCCTTCCGACATCCCAACCGTCTAAGGCAGGGCCCGCTAGATAGCCTTACTGATGAGTCCTCTAGCGGGCCTAGGACGAAACGCTCTCCTTCCTTTTTCCTCCTCTCTCTCATATTTAGATCCCCCACAGTAGCAATTCACGCCATCGCTGCATGTGATTGGGCCGCAAGGTGATCGATTTTCTGGAAGACGTAGGCAAAATTCAAGAAAATGAACTAAAATGAACTTTCAAATCAAGGGTCTTGTATACTCGGGTTGGCTGCACTGTGAGTTAGACTATTGTATGGCGGGAGAGGGCCTGTCGCCTGTCCCTTCTACCTGACTGGTAAATTCAGTCTGAAAGTGACCTTCGTTGAGGTAGCAGCTGTGTAACGTAAACTGTTGAGTGAGAAAAGTTTACAGCAGTGAACACTTTGTATTATAAATTGTACCGAATTTTATTTTACAATATGGACGTTGACGCTGAAGGTAAATTAATCATATTTATGCATGAACAATGGTGAATTACTATTAATTTTGGAAAGCTAGGTTATGATTTTGACGATTTTAGGCACGGGCCTTGTATGTACATGCACGTAGTGATGAGATATGGGACAGCAGTGGAAAAAGCAGTAACGTATCGATGTATATTGCGGGGAAAGTAGTGGGGCATTATTATTGGCGGGAAAGTACTGGGAGAGTCTAGCACGAGACGAGCATGCTACGAATTTCTGGTAAATTATTATTAATATTTGACTGGCATACACGTGGTATACGTTCATTTTTCAAAATCAAATTATAACAAATTTTTCAAAATTATACGGGCTGATCAAAGTACATACACCATTTTAGCGAACTTTTTATATGGGAAAAAGACGTCCCATATATCATTACTAGACTGCGGATCTTTATGCAAAATAAAAAATATATGCATCGATTCCAAGACATAGAAGCTAAATACAAATTTCTTTCTTCTTTTAATTATTTTATTAAACTGGAATTAACATGTTGATGTTCTTAAATTTTTTTAGATATATCTACTTTAAATTGTACACAACAATTTTTCTTATTAATGCATAAAATCCGCAGTCTAGTCATCGCTGATTGTACACACCATTAGTTTACATTATAACCTACAAAGAATCAACAGAAGTTGCCCCGAAGTGTCACTGTAATTCTGTTGGCAATTTTTGTAACACTGGGTATATGCATAAGTTTCTTTGTCTGCTAGTTTCTTTGTCATGTCAGCCTCGAGGTTTTCTGTATATGTATCGCATAGACATATAGAGATAGACTGCGCGGCCTGAACGAAGCGCTGAAGTCCACAATGGCGGCGTGCGAGAGAGAGAGAGCATTAGCCGGGGTCCATAGCGCTCTCTTTCTAATTGATGTGTCGACACATCATATAGAAAGAGAGCGCTATGGACCCCGGCTAATGCCCTCTCTCTCACTCTTTGTACCGCGCGCCGCCATTGTGGGCTTCAACTCGCCCATAAGACGGCGCAGTCTATCTCTATATGTCTATGATGTATCGGTCTTTCTCCCTGATCTCTTTTGTTTTCCGACTCTATTTCTCAGGGGCGGATCTAGGCGGGCTGCAGCCAAGGGCCCCTGTCAAATTGACGAAAATAAAAACAACTTAACACTTTACCTACCGGAAGGCTATTAATAGGACTTTCAATAATCGTGCTGTATCAAAAGAAAGCATAGAAATTTTCTTTTACATTGCAATCTTAAGGATGTTCTGGAGGTACAATGGGAGACAAAAGTACAAGAAATTTGAAATCCATCAATACATGGCAATGAAAGCCATTTATGAGTATATTTGGAATACTGTACCCTCTGTAGCTATATTCAGTGGTCTACACTTGTCGCGTTTCCATGCTAGTGAGAGACAACACGATAAATTTGACGTCTTGTAATAGTTTATAATTTTTTTTGCTCTGCAACTGTTTAGTGAATCCTAATAAATTTTGAACATAATTAATTACATAATTTTTACTACAGATAAAAAAAACTGAAGTTTCTAGTTGCGTTTTTTCAAGGTTTAAATAGGGTTTGAAGTGGAATTTCATGAATTCTCCATAAGATGTGTTAAAATGTGCGAACTTTAAGTTGCTATAATTCTTAAACGATGGAGTGAATCGAACCCAAACTTTGGTAATTACATTAATTTAGTAAGAATTATATCTTGTCAAATTTTCCAAAATTTTGTTGCGTCTTTATATACCTCCAGAACATCCTTAAATGAAACCATTAGATAACGTTATTGAGGGTGACTTGTTAATTCTCAAAGAAAATTGCTGTTGCTATTAAAGGTTCCATTAAAAAGTGTTTAGCCATGTATCGTAGATTTTTCAAAATTATGTAATAATCACCGGTCGGTAATCTGTTAAATTGAAAATTTAAGAAACATTGAATTATACAAAAATGTTTGGTACTCGAGTTAATTTGGGTAAGGCCCAGTATTAGAGACAGAAGGCGAGTGAATAGCAGCGGTGGAGCGTTAATTTTGGGGCCCTGGGCTGACACTGGGGACCTACCCGAAGTAACTCGAGTAACAACAATTTTTGTATAATTTTCTATAACTTCCGCATTGTTATTTCTGTCCCCCTTCTACTCTAAAGTTGTAAGTTCTAAACTTTAAACATTGAACAATTATGCTCAGCAGTATACATTATACACGCTTCTTTGTTTCAGTCCCCGACAGCGTCGAACTCGTGCAAATGTCCAGGAAGGAGTTGTTCCTTTCAATAAGGAGTGATCTACACAACCAGATCAACGATATACTCCAACGTATCGAGGATCTATTAGCCAAGAAATTTCGAAGCTGTTACAGATTACCGAAACAGGACAAAGAAAGGCTTCGCAGATTGATTTACCAATTCAGAGGCAAGTGGTCGAAAGCCCACAGATCCCAACCCACATTTCTTAAATCTTTCCACAACTGGCTGGAAGCGCCACTTGTGTTCGAGAAAACATCGATTCCAGAAAAAGAGGACGATGTGTTATGGACCCCTCCTAGTGCAGCATCAGGCTCGACGAAGAAGAAACGTGGGCACAAAGAAAAAACTTTATCTGGTGAAGAAGCTCTGACTGTCATGACGAAATTAAAATTATCAAGGCCCCAGTACGAGGGATTACGAGCTGTCAGCTACGAGCACAACTGTCAGCTATTTCCGCCATATGCAGCTGTGCTGGAGGCGCAAAAGTGAGATGTCAACGGCCGGCCCTGGCGGAAGCTTGTGGGAATAGCGTGGGAGAAGGGGATTGTAGAGTAGAGAGAGGACTCTGGTCCCACCCATAGTAGAGCGAGGGGGATTCTGGTCCCACCTATAGTAGACTGTGGGGGGAGAACTCTGGTCCCATCCAGTAAAGAGTGGGAGGAAGACTCTGGTCCCATTCATAGTAGAGTGAGGGGGATTCTGGTCCCACCTATAATATACTGTGGGGGGTTCTGGTCCCACCTATAATATACTGTGGGGGGTTCTGGTCCAACCTATAGTAGACTGTGGGGGGAGGACTCTGGTCCCATCCAGTAAAGAGTGGGACGAAGACTCTGGTCCCATTCATAGTAGAGTGAGGGGGACTCTGGGTCCCACCTATAGTAGACTGTGGGGGATTCTGGTCCCACCGATAGTAGAGTGGGGACACAGCTCTTATATTAATCTTAAATATTAATATGGCGATTCTGAGCGACACACCAGAGTCCTCCCTCCACTCTACCTTCCCCTTCTACGACACTGGACCCCACGCATCCTCATCTGCCCGGTCACATAACGCGTTTCCCCTTAATGCGTGCGCCCTCCTCTCATCTGACGACTCTGAAGCAGGGTTGCCATATTCTACTCTCGCCAGGCCCCTTACGCTTCCGCTCCTCGCCCAGCTTGTCTGCTGAGTCCGCCCCACTCTTCTCACTAACACTGACGCGTACCGCTAACTTAGTTTACTCCACGTGGTACGCGTCAATGTTAGTGGGAAGAGTGGGGCGGACTCAGCAGACAAGCTGGGCGAGGGGCGGAAGGGTAAGGGACCTGGCGAGACTCGCATATGGCAACCCTGCTCTGGAGTCTACTATACAGCGGCGATTGAAGAATAAGAGACTCATCGGCCCCCTATCACTACCGAACACCCAAACGACACTCACATATCGGAATAAAGCAATGTCACTCGATTGGTAAAATTAATCATCCCAGATAAACATTAAAATTGAAGCGTATTGATTTTGCGCCAGGAACGTTTGCAATGGATATCGACGGGAGCCACGTTTGTGTGTTGGAATGCACAAGGTGGCTCGACGTATCATAAGGTAATCGATAAAGGCAATAATGGGCGTCTGTTACCGAAGATTATGGTAAACCTCTTTGAATGATGTACACCTATGCGCGCGGTTTACAGAGATTGATGAAGATGTAAATTGGTGGACGTGTCCGCAGGTTTATTCGGGATGTCCTCGGAGTAAGAAGATTATACGATAGACTGCTCCAGCCACTTGTGGAGAAACCTAATTCGTAGACGTAAAGTTGAGTCACATTTTCGTTCAAGAATTATTCGGTAGTACTGTGTCAAATGACTTCATCGATTCTTCAAGTAAACATTGTTAGAAATGATACTGTTGCGAACCTTTAATAGCGTATAAGTAGATTAAGTTTGATAACATTGTATAACCAAAGTGTTTCTAAGATAAAGTATTTGTTTTTTTTTTATAAGAATATGTCTGTTTTCATCTACCTTTGAGTTTGACGTTGATTAAAGTTGATTAGTAAATAATTATCATGGACTGCGAATTTTATGCAGTTTTAACAAAAATGAGTGGATCAAATGCAGTCAAACCAGTAATTTCGAAACGTTGTTGTATTAGTGTTAACACCAACACCAGTAATTTGAATTATTAAAATTTATCAAAAAAGAATGATTAAAAACAAACTAAATATGCATGCAACTCTTTCAGCTTTTTCTGTGTACAAAACTCTCCAATGCACCTATTATAAGTACTTATCGTTTACACTCTTACACAACCGGTAAGGGTTCATCCATCTTGCATGAATATTGAGAAACCATTAGCGCCGCGGTAGCTGACCAATCAGACGGCATGGCTTACAGCCTTCGATCGCTTAATTTGCATTGTAATAACTAGACCGCGAATTTTATGCATTTATGACAAAAATAAAAACGTACAATTTAAAGCAGTGCACATATTAAAAAGATTTAGGAACATCGGTGTATTAGTTTCAGCTTAATAACATGATTAAAACAAGAAAGAATTTTTTATTTGGTTCCTTTGGATTGTAATCGATGCAGACAATTTTTATTTTGCCTTTATTTTATTTTAACCTTCGGCTATCCGTACTAGGCAGAGTTGGGCATTAATCGATTAAAAATTTAACCAAGATTGATTGATTAATGTGAACGGTTAAAAAAATCGACGATTGATTCAATTGATTGATGAAGTAAATCGTCAAATGTTGATTAAAACAAGAAATCATCGAAAGCTGAAATTAATCGCCACACGGTCTATCAAAAATACAGGGTGTCTCAAAATTCCCTCAACATCCGGAAATGGGAGGTTCCTGGGATCATTTGAAGCAAGACTTTCCTTTGCAAAAATGGCGTCCGCGGCTTTGTTAAGGAGTTATTAACGAAAAAGACAAGGACCAATCAGAGCGCGACCTAGACGCGTGTTGGCACAGTCGTGTTTTTCGTCTGCTCTATCGCGTGGTATAGTTCGATTTTCCGCTGGATCCTTATTTTTTGAGATAAATTGAAAAATATCCTCAAAAATTGGTGCAAAAGTGGTGTCTCTCCGCCTTTAATCATTGTCTAAACATGTTTAAACAATCATAATGTATTAATATTGGATATCACTGTATTCGGGAAAGTCTACAGAATCTTCTGCTGCAAACAACAATTCAATATCTCTTATAATAACATCACAATATTTGTTTAAAGTTGAAAAATATGTTTTTTTTTTCAAAGCGATGTTCCTCAAAAACGGCGCGTATATGAGAAAAATTAAAAACAGATTCGGAATCAGCGCAAAAAACTCTATGAGAAGGACCCAACAGTAATTAGCGAACATAAAAAAAGTTGAAATTTGTTGGACAGTGTCATTAATCAATCAAATTGAGACGACTACAATTGAAAAGAATGTAATCGTGAACCGCAATCAACGACTAAAGTAGAAGTTTAATTATTAATTGCGATTAACGATTGAAGTAGAAATGTATTCGTCAATCGTTGCTTAAACTTTTACCCAACTCTGTCTAGTAATAACCTTCGGCTATGCGTGCCAGGCTGACAAATTGCCCGTTGTTCCCGCGTCGATCGTGCCCGGGCAATACGGGCAAAGAAGGAAAAAAAAATGAATTTTCGGCGGGCTAGCATATGGGCCCATATGTTTCTGTAACAAGTCTGACACTTCCTATGCGGAAGCGTAAAAAGTGGCCAGTGCCGCCACGTGTTCCCGTGTGGCGTAACCTTTTTATGCCCCATCGCATCGCCCTGAATCATGCACGCCAGTATGCGTGAGCAGTACACGCGCGCGCGCAGCGAATTTACGCAGCGGGTACCGTGATGCGTGAAGACGAGTTCACGCGCCCTAGCTCGTGTCACGAGCCTGCAGTTTTTGCGACCGTGAATCTGCCACCGGTTACAAGATATCGCCTTTCGCTCGACTGAACCCGGCGCGGCGCGCCGCACAGTGGGTAAATTTCACCTAACTCGATTCAAAATCAAAGAGCTTTCGACAGAAATGAGGTAGAGCGATGAATTTTTTTTTTAAATTAAAGCTGAAACTTTGTAGAATATGGTACGAACGGTTTTTAACCATGAGACAATTCGTTAAACTTGTAGAATTTCAAGAAAATGTGGTTTCTCCATTACCACGGGCGGAAAAAATTTTTCTTTAACATGCTATACATCATTTCCCGTAGATTTTGTCACGCTGATTTCAAATCTAGTCATATTCTACAAAGTTTCAGCTTTAATTTAAAAAAAAATTCATCGCTCTACCTCATTTCTATCAAAAGTTCTTTGATTTTGAATCGAGTTAGGTATTTACCCACTGTGCGGCGCGGCGCTCAGTCAGCCGCCCCGCGTTTTCTGACGTTGTATGAAAGTTCCTGTCGATGTCCGAGCGCACGCGTCGTCTGGCCAGGCTCACTGGTGCAGACACTTTTGATTTTGCATAAATAATACAATTGAAAAATATAATTAGCTGTATGAAATTTTTCATTAAGTTTCTTGGGTAAACTTTACTTTACCGGACTCAAAATTTGTGCCTTTCTCCTGTAAATTATAATGTACTTGGTATGTAATCCAGTAGATTTGTACCCCGGGATCTGTAGATCGAAGTTTCGATCCTGTAGGATCAATGGTTCAGGAGTTATGCTTGCTTAAAGTTGAGCAATCCGCAGTGTTTTACCTGTCAAAAACTCTGCAAATCGTTCAACTTTAAGCAAGCATAACTCGTGAACCATTGATTCCACAGCATCGAAACTTCACGCATCCAAATATACGACCAAATACATCATAATTTATAGGAGAAAGGCACAAATTTTGAGTCCGGTAGAGTAGAGAGTTTTCTTGTAGCTTCTATTTCCAACTTGAGTTTGAGGGCCCCGCAATTTTTACCGCTTGGGGCCTCCACTTGACTTGAGCCGCCACTGACTTTAGACCGACTGCACAATATAAAGAATAAAAATTTGTATTTTTAAATCAAAATGGTGATTCTGTGCATTCACAGTGAACTGATTCTTCATTGCTATCGTGACAGACAAGTTAGACTGTTAATGCAAAAGCGACGAAACGTTGATACAATGTTCTTCTCCATTTTCAGCCGGTTCGATCTATCAAGAAAAGTGATTCGATCGTTGCTAATGGTCCTCTTGGAGAAGGAATCCTCCACGTGTGCAAATAACCGTGCTCGGTCGCGAATAATACGAAAAGCTCGGTGAATGAGGATGACATGACGACTATACGGGGTTGATAAAGTGGATAGAGTGTCATCCCCCTTTCGAGCGGCGCGGATTCATCCATCAAATCCATGCCCGGTAAACAACATTCTGCCGACAGTCCAGAAGCGTTCGGCTGTAGATAGTGCGACCGGCGTGTAGAGGCTCCTCCTACACGCAGATCTGTCTACATAATTCATGAATCTCTTCAGAACCACCCCCAACAGACACTCGTTGGTGGGTCACGTAGCTTTGGGAGAGCGGAACCTACGGCAGGTATCCGATTTTGATGATTATCAGGGCACGCCCGTAAAAGAATTCGCTTACAATCAGAAAAGAATCATCTTCTTCAACATCGCGTTTGATGAGATTGAAAACATGATGTATTGCCAGTTGGCACCATCAAACTCTCATATATAAATTCAACAGAACAAGTTTTCCAGATGAACTTGAATGGGGACTCATAGATATTCAAGAAAGTAAAGTAATCTCGGTATTTTAAAGTGAAATAAAACCCAATTTTTTTGTCCAAGCAATGAACTTTCACTAATGATGATGACCTAAAATCGGACTTTGATCAGTTTCTCGCCGATAAGGACCAGAAGTTTTATGAGCGCAGAATTGTGAAGCTACCAGAAAGATGGCAAGAGATCATCGAACAAAAAAATTAAAATTAGAATTAACCTTTAACTACCCGCGCCGTGAATTTTCACGTAACTATCCGCGCGGTGTATTCAGTACACCACATGTATCACTGTGTGACCGAGTACTGTGCGGAGCACGAGGGAAAACTAGCGGGCAGAGAAGGAGTTAAGAAGATTGCCTTTGCGTTCCTCTTGCCCCGTTCCCCTCCCGCTAGTTTTCTCTCGTGCTCTGAACAGTATATATATTATTGTATTGGTGTACTTTTTACACCAGCGCGGGTAGTTAAAGGTTAAAATTAGCAAGAAAACAAATTAAAATTAGCAATATAAGGTAATTATTTACGGTACTATATAATTAGACATCAATTGATCCAGAATTATATCTTGGACCACCCTGTGGATATATGCAATAAAATAGTTTAGGCAACTTCAATGTCGTTTTCTAAGAGAACGGTTGACTCAAGACCCACGTTTCCTCCGAGACTTTTGTTCCTCGCGACGAGCACTGTGCGACGCCATTAAGAAAAATATTTGACCTTGAGAAAATGGGTCAACGTCAAACCAAGTTTTTTAACAGATCTCCACCGATCCAGAGCTACAGAATCCCGATATTGTAGTCGCGATATGATTTCGTGATACCCTGTATGCAGAATCCATGTTGTGCGGACAATTTCCACGGCCTTTTCTTCCATGGGTTTTTAGGTTACGCTTTGTTTCGCGTTTCCGTGCGAGCGACGCTTGCCAGAAGGCGTCCGAATAAGACGTGACGATCGAAGACATCGGGCGCACAAATATACCCGAGGTAGGTTTTAATATTCGGCCGGAGAGTATTTTTCAGCGGGTCCCGATTGCCTCGTCGGGGTGGCGGGTTCTCCCCCCGAATTCTGGAGTAGGACACGAACATAATCCCAGGGGAAACGACGCTATTCATCCCGACGCCTCCTCCCAGCGTGCGGTTCTCTTTCGTGTGACTCTGGTAAGGACTCGAGAGCGGGCCTCTTTCTCTTTTTTTTTCTCCCCTCTTCATCCTTCTCCGTTGCAGCCACGGGATTCATGCCCGAAGTGTTCCGCGGATGCTTTAACGAGCGGGAAAGAAAGGGAGGAGAGCTGCGCAACCACGAGAGCTATCGAAAATGCACAGTTGCCAGTGTAATTAAGACGGCGCGGTGCGGTTCGATTGGCTCTGATTACTCACGAAATTCTCTGATTACGGCGACTTCGGTGACGGTAAGTCGATAGATCGTAATAGAAGCCACTGCGCTCTCAATGGGATTGTGGATCAGCCTATTTTACTATATTCTAGTGGTTTTTGGTATATTACAGTACAGTAAATCCTCTATAGTCGCAAAAAGGCCGTACACGATAAACGCAAAGAAAATATCCCCTTCACTGTAGTAATCTGATCTCGGCTCGGGTATGTCGGTGCGAACCACAGTCGCCGGCACAGTTCAAAGGCCCGTGCGTCCTCACAATGTAACACCAATATTTAACCTTCTTTATTATTGCTTATTTTTTTATGCGACTTTCAGTAACTTGTTTCTGGCATTTTTCGGATTAAAATAAGACCAAACACGATATAATTTCAATTGTTAGTGGTTTAATTGACGATGAACGTTTCGGGCGCAAGGAAGGACAGCGTTTGGGGAAGAAAGAGACGCGGAGAGTCACAGTCGCGCGGTCTTTGAAGCTGAAAAAAATAGTGTCCGTCTACGAACTCTGCAAACGAACCTCCCCGAGGCTTTTGCGATTATAGAGGTTTTACTGCACTATTGAAAAAATTGAAATTTACTTTCACTTGCCCTCCACTCGAGGAGTTTTGATGGGGAATAACGAACTACATCGAGTGGTGTGTTGGTACAGTACCATCCTGTAAGATCAGCAATGGTTTCTTTGTGCAATTGCGATACCGAAAGCTGATTGCTTCGAGTCCACGAATGATTTTCGTTTTGCAATACCATCGATTCTTTTTCCGGTCTTTCGGGGTCTTCCACTTCACAGGCAATCTTATACTTCGGACCGTGCACGATATCTTCTAATTATAGTTATCATCCACTGTACCTTCCTCGATGGATAATGTCGAAGCAATTTCACGAGATGGGTTGCCTTCCGCCGACAATTTTATCGCAGCTTTACGTACAGCTCGACGAGCATTTTTAGAATCATGTTTTCGTTCCAAAATAAATATTGACTGACATTCTACGAACATGCCGTGGACGGACTCTAGATTAACAATCTTGTAAGTGTCTAAATACAATATGTATCACTTAGAGTAATTGTTCCATTAGCCGGTCGTTTAATACCAGTAGTCTTATGCGTTCTTCTTATTGATATTTTGTATTAATAATGGCTTTACCGGACTCAAAATATGTTGAATTTGTCGAATTATGACGTATTTGGTATGTAATCCAGTAGACTTTTATCCGGCGCGGATGCAGATCGAGGTTTCGAACCTCTAGGATCAATAGTTGAGGAGTTATGGTCGATTAAAGTTGAGCAATCTGCAGTGTTTTTGACAGGCCCTTACCTGTCAAAAATGCTCAACTTTAAGCAAGCATAACTCCTGAACCATTGATCCTAGAGGATCGAAACTTCGATCTCCAGGTTCTCCGGGTACAAATCTACTGGATTACATATCAAATACATCATAATTCGTCGGAGAAAGGTACCAATTCCGTGTCCGGTAAAGTAAAGTTTACCCGTAATAATTACCTTCACGTGAAACGATGAGACAATGATGAAATTACCTTGATGTTGTGGTATTTTTGGGGGAGACGATTGTTCGCCAGTCAATATGTTTATGCTAAAGGCAACAGATTATCGGTAAACAAATGAAAACGTTTACCGATAATATCTGTCCACTCGTTCGTAATAATTTGATCGCCCACTTCGCGTACGAAACCTGATATGGACTGATAACAAAAAACTGTCGATATCACACGAAGAGAAAAATCAAGGGAAAACACGGAAACAAGCTTCCATTGAAACGAGCATAATAGACTGAACTTCGGGATTCAATTGTTGAAGTACGCGTCGTGAGCCGCATACTCCCCTATCCTCTCCATCGATCGATCCCGTGAAAGGGAGAATAAAATACACAACGAAGTAACGAAAATTTGAATGTAGGCGCCCCGGCGCTGATTTCCGGAAATAGCTCGAGGCAACCGGTAGCCGGAAGGCTTCCTCAAGTACTCTATCGCGCGTTTCCCCGGTGCATTTTCATTCCTTCGCCATTACCCGGCGCTTACTATTCGTTTTCGACCCAATTATTACTCCGTTCACCTCCCTCGTACGTTCCGCCGATGATAACTTCCTCTCGAAGTGAGATTAGAGTGTCTCCTCGATTATCCGCAAATGAATCTGCATCGGAGTGGAGATAACGCCGCCGCTCGTCCCAACGGCTCACCGCGATTGGCTTCCGAGCCCTCCGATTGCAACAACATAAGCGGGTAGACTCCTTTTTCCAGGATTGCAAGGGGCAGGATTCGCCTTCTCATTTCTCGATAATACAAACACGTGGTTTTTTAGCAATCAAACACGCTAGATGAAAGATCGATCTAGGGCGCTATCTCCCTCAAAAGTCCTATTTTTTACCACGCTTCAATAGCTTGCCGGGTTGTCGTTGTTGTTCTATGCGTCAAATTTTTTCAGTAATCAAACACGCTAGATGAAAGATCGATCTAGAGCGCTATCTCCCTCAAAAGTCCTATTTTTACCACGCTTATATTTTCTTGCCGAGTTGTTGTTATTGTTGTTGTATGCATCAAATCTTGTAATTGAATTTTAAACCACTTTCCGATGAGCTAGAGACTTGAAACTTTAAACGTAGCTCAGAACTGGATGACAATGAAATATTAAAAAACAAAGTCACACCTTGTCGCGCGACACTCGGTAGCACGTGATCGCGTTCAGCGATCCCCACTCCGCGCGCCAGCGCTCCCTACTTCACTACGCGTTCCCACGCCGACTCGTCCCCACTCCACTGAATGATGCAAATCCCCACTCCGCCGAATAATGCAAATTACGCCTCGTAAACGAAAACGTAGGAGTTTTGAGGGAGACGACGCCCTGGATCGATCTTTTATCTAGCGTTTTCGACTACCGAAAAACCCCGTGTTCGTATTACATCGAGAAATGAGCAGGCGAATATCCCGCACCCTTGCAATCCTGGAAACAGTACCGCCATAAGGGTTGAAAGGGTAAGTGAATATGGAGAATATGGAAACATACCGGGGGTTGAACTTGAAACGAATTTCGTCGTTTGCAGCATTTGGGTTTATAGATTTTTTTACGAGGTATCGAAAGTTGGGGAAGAGAGGTTTTTCAAGGACATCGAAATAACAAAGGTTAATTGTTAACGGGGTGGGAAAATTTTCCTTAGAATGTGCCGCCTCGCTCAACTTAACCTTGGGGTGTTTCGCGTCACTTGGTCTTATCCCTGTTCGCCTTCCGTTTTATCTCTCTCTCTTTCACTACCACCCTTAACAACCCCCATCAACCGCATCCCTTTGAAATTCCCGTAGGAGAGATGACTCATCTTCACGATCGATTATCCCTGCGCCGAGAACCTTGTTACAGTAGTGCAGTCTAGATGTTATCCCGTGCCTTCGCGGCGGATACAGAGAGCAAATAGGGAAAGCACTTACAAAGCCATAAGCAGAGCTTGTGACAGCTTGGGAAAAATTATTTGCCTGCTTTTTCGAAGAGCGGAGTCTTCCGTGGTTGCATCATTTGTTTCCTTTCAGCAGGCGTTGGGTTGATGCGGAAATGATGGCGAATTTTTGAATGGCAACTCTCAAGTGCTACCGTTTGATTCACACTCGCATTTCATAATTTGCAGCCTAGTAGAATGTACCAGAATGTACCAGAATGTACCAGAATGTACCAGAATATACTAGAAATGTTCTAACATGTACTAGAGTGTACTAGAATGTACCAGAATGTACTAGAAATGTTCTAAAATGTACTAGAATGTTCTAAAATGTACTAGAATGTACTAGAATGTACCAGAATGTGCCAGAATGTACTAGAATGTACTATAATGTATTAGAATGTACTATCATGTATTAGAATGTACTAGAATGTACCAGAGAGAGAATATTCCAGAATATACTAGAATATTCTTAAATATACAGAATGTCTCAAAATTCCTTCAACATCTGGAAGAAGGTTCCTGAGATCATTTGAAACAACATTTTCCTTTGCAAACTGGCGTCCGCGGCTTCGTAAAGAAGTTATTAACGAAAAACACGCGCCTAGGTCGCGCACTGATTGGTCCGTGTTTTTCGTTAATAGCTCCTTAATGAAGCCGCGGACGCCATTTTTGCAAAGGAAAATGTTGCTTCGAATCATCTGAGGAACCTTCCATTTCTAGAACACTCTAGAAAATGAAGAACCAACACAATTAGATGAATTAAGCAATGAGTAACATTCAAAATGACGGATTCGTTTATTCGAATCTTTATTGCTCCTTAGCAATATAAGGAATAAGGTTTGTTAGAAAAATGATTTATATTGGTACAATTTGGTTTGGAAGCATTGGTACTTTACCATAAAAAGATATTGTATGAAAGTCGAAAATCTCATAGCAGTATTTAGAGGGTATCGCACAAGTTTTTCGTTTCGCGTGTGCTCCTGGAAGCCACGGGACGCACAAGCATGTTTTCAGTGAGCGATGAACCGCCGGATGTGACGTCAGACCTCGCGCGGAAAATCATGGAGAGCGTTTCCTCGATGCCGAGGCTCCTTGAGGGTTTGCCGAGCGAGGAGAGCCCGCACAAAAGCATAGAGAGAAGAGACGAGCGAAGGGACGAAAGTGAGATCGATACGAGAGAGTTTTGCGATTCCCGTCGTTTTCCTGAACCTCGTGCGATTCTCGTGCAGGACTAACAATTTGTTGCGCGTGGCTCTTCAGAATTTATTGTCAATTTATTGTCAATTTATTTACAATTTTTCAGGGAATTTTCTTCTCGTTCTACAGTTGGCTCGGAAGCTGATACGAAGACTTGTATCGACTAATTTATACAATCAACAATAAATTTCAATTAATACAGGATGTTCCAATTAAATCGATCCAGTCGAATATCTCCTGAACTGTTGATTACATTAAAAAATTTTATGTGTGGACGCGTAGAGGCCACGCGAAGGTCAACTTTGTTTTTTAAATGGAATCGTATATTTTTTCAATTTGTGGACTCGTCGAGATCCTATGAAGGTCAACTTCGTTTTTTATTTTTTAATGGAGTACCGTTTAACTTTTTTGTCTGGAAGATATTTCATTTTCATCTTATGAGAATTATTTTAAAAATGTCTGAACGACCCCAGTTTCTCAAATCTGATTCCAAAAATGTTTATATTGCCTAAAGATCCGTCTATTTAAAGATATTGACAAATATGTATTTTGATTGATAATATTTAATTAAGCACGTTTCGGAAATAGGTCTGACATTTGCCACAATCATTAATTAACCACATTGTTTCGTTACGGTTGGTAGCATTTTTGTACGAACCCCTCGCATACGATCGAAATAATGCCACAATGCATCCCGTATAATTTTGTTTCATATTTCTGGAACATTTTCTCTCTGCATTCACGGCGTTTCCCCTCGGCTCTGTATTCGTTTCGTCTGGCTGAAAGGTTTAATTAAATTAAAACAGCTTTGCCGAAACTTGGCCCATCCTACGTGGAACCGTACAGATTGCTCTAATATTCGAAACACGCTCCGTCGGAGGAAGAATCGAAAGATCCGACTCTTCGTTCGCCGCGCAAGAAGTATGTTGGAACGTTCCTATATGACCCGACGGGACCTCTATTTCTTCCATGCTAGAGGAGACGAGAGCCATTTTCCTCTTCGTATCCAAATCACAGGCGATCAAAGACAAGCAGGATATTGAACGTGTCTGCCGTCGAGACGGCTCGGCAACACCTAGAATATTACCAAAACTATCCAAATCCAATAGCCTATATAGAACGTCGTGACAGAATTGTCGGAGCAGTCATCGAACACCTGCATTCCGAATCCGATTAGATTCCCTCTATACAGGGTGTCCCAAAATTCGTGAAAATCCCGAAAGGGGGTGGTTCCTCAGACCATTTCAAGCGACATTTTCCTTTGCAAAAATGTTATCCGCGGCTTTGTTTAGGAGTTATTAACGAAAAACACGGACCAATCAGAGCGCGACCTAGACGCGAGTTGCCACAGTCGACCCGGCGCGCCAAGTGTCTATTGGCCGACTGTGACAACTCGCGTCTAGGTCGCGCTCTGATTGGTCCGTGTTTTTCGTTAATAACTCCTAAACAAAGCCGCGGATAAAATTTTTGCAAAGGAAAATGTCGCTTGAAGTGGTCTCAGGAATCACCCCCTTTCGGGATTTTCACGAATTTTGGGACACCCTGTATAGGCCAGGGAGTTCCAACTTATTCCCCTCCGAGAACTGCAAGGTCCCCACCATCGCACCTCTTTCCACTACTACGTACAGCCGTAGAGTTAGTGAGTTGGGTGGCAGTGGTGGGAAAGCTTCGCACTACTATTTATATAACAATGAAGTCTAAGAGTGGGGGAAGAATCTAAGCGGGGAAGGTGCCTCGAATAGCTCCGGAGCTACCAGTTGGAACTGCCTGATCTAGGCCTTACAGTGACGAAAGAAAGTTTAAATAGAGCAATGTGCAGGGTGTGAAGAAATGTTTGAAGAAATTGTGTAAACAACTGTTTGTCAGAAAATTGACTTTGACCTTGAATTTCAAGGTGAAATACTTTTGCCTATTGTGCATTTTATTCTACCTTTATTCCCATGATGTGCAGAATACGGTACACGAGATTAGAGTTGCCAGATCTTCTATATTTGATACGAGTCTTCTATATTTGAACTTGATCTCCTTTATCATATTTGAATAGCTATAATTTTCAAAAATCTTTCTCTAAATAAAAAAGTTTAAAATATGCTGTGTACCTCTTTTACTTGAACTCCTATATTTTGAACCTATCTCATATATACATAATTGCAGTTTTTTCACTACTTCTTCTATATTTGGATAAAACATTTCTGGCAACCACACACGAGATCGACAGGCTAGTATACTATGACCTTGACGCGACCTTCACAGTGAGTTAGGCTCGAGGTTTTGATATTGGTCAAGGTATTGATCTCTCGAATATTTTATTGTCCCCACCACTGGAGGGACCCCCCTTGGAATTAGTTAACAAGGTACTACTGTACTTTAAAAAATTATAGAAATAATCATCGATAAATAATGCGTTAACCTGTCAACTATTGTACCAAGAGGATGTTGTACCAAGACATTTTTGTGTCTATACATATAATTTTTAACTCGTAACTGTCGCAGACCTCTCTACCGTAACTGTGAACATTTTACTCCCACCACTGGAGAGATCCCTTGGAACTAGTTGAGGAGGTACTACTGTACTTTAAAAAATTATAAAAATAATCGTCGATAAATAATGCGTTAACCTGTCAACTATTGTACCAAGAGGATGTACCACGACATTTTTGTTTCTATGTAATTTTTATTCGTAACTGTCGGAAAGCTCTCTACCGTAACTGTGAACATTTTATCCTCATCACTGGAGAGATCCCTTGAAACTAATTAACGAGGTACTACTGTACTTTAAAAAATTATAAAATAATCGTCGATAAACAAACAATTACTTTTAGCAAGAGGACACTTTCGTTTCCATATCATTTTTTGATAATTGACGCAAAGAAAAGTTCAGTAAATATTTGTGAAATATCGTAGCTTTGTTCGACGAAAAAAAAAATTGATTTCGCAATCAACGCTGAGGCCCGATTTTCTTTCGGATATTAGCTAATAGTTCAGGCCATCAGTTCGGTTAAGCAAGATTCATCGTCGCCATGATGCAGATCGTGGAACAGTGTACCGTGAGAAATTGGAGCGGGACACTAGGATCGATAGTTACGAATCACACTTGGGAACGCTTTTCACGGCGGAAAAACGAGGAGGCACGATTCTCTCGATGAACGAGACGGACGAATTATTCTACGTCGCACCGACACGTCAACATTAATAACGTCCCCGAACGTTTGTCTAATGATCCCGAAACGTTTGCCCATTTGTCGGGCCTGCAATTTAATCGGCGTGCAGCTCTGATCGAAACGTTCTTTTCGATTCGTTAATGGCATGCTGTTGTCGACGATTACGCTACTGGTCTACTTACGGGTGCGGGCGGCGCGCTCAGCTGTGTTTCAATCATAACCCCCTTTCTAGCCAATAACGAAGGTTATTTATTGAATTGCGGCTCGCAAGCTGCGAATTCAAGACGTTCAAGACCAGAGCTGGGCAAAGATTTTATTTAAATTAAAATTTCGAATAAACTGGGGTTTTTTCCAAGTGGCTTCTAAACCCCCTTTTTCTATTTAAACATTTTTATTTTTGTTTTTATTTATTTACATGAAATTTTTATTTAAATGAAATTTTTGCCCAACCCTGTTCAAGACAACTGCGATGAAAAAGCATAAACTCATTTTTTTGTGTAAAGGTGGGTCGAATTGCACATTCTTATCCGCTCGATTGCTTAGGAATTCACTGACAGTAAATACTCGAGGTCATCCAAGGTCACACAGGAGGTAATACTTAGATTGCGGATCTATATGCAAAATAAAAAATGTTCGCATTGATTGCAAGACACAGGAGTCAAATAACAATTTCATTCTTTTTCTAATTATCTTATTAAGGTAAAACTAATACACTGATGACCTTAAATATCTTTAATACCACCACTGTTTTAAATCGTACGTACCCATTTTTGTCATAAATGCATAAAATCCGCAGTCTAGTAATAATAGTGATAAACTGCGAAGAAAAATCTGAATGATGCCGATATCCCCTTTAAAAAGTTCTTTCTAAAAATTTTCAATCAACCCACTGCTTTTCGGGGGTGTTACACCAGTCAAATCGTGCACACCTGAATAACATTTGACGTTCATTAAATCGCATCAAGCACTGAATTATTCGAAGCGATTTATTCTCGAAAATCCAGCCCCATGATTCACGGGAAGATTTATAACGGCCGCCATGTGAATGATTTCGCATAATAGAAGTATAAATCGTGTCTGTCACGCATATATGTTTAACAGCGCGGTATCGATGTTAATCATAATCAGTGCAATATTCCACGCCGCTCTGCCTTGAATTGTGACCGAACGAGCCGTGTATTAGTCACACGCAATTTATACGTTGATTCCATTATTCGGTCGAAATTCCACCATTTATCAAAACCTCACGCTGTTCCCACCGTCCCCTGCGAATTTGTCAAAATGTACGATACATTTAATATATATCCTCGCGTTGGAACCGTAACGGAAAAACGCTAAGTATACGAATATAATGATCTAACACTGCTGCACAAGATTATATGTCCCATGTAATCGTCGCCATCTTTCTCGCACTTCCGGTAGCCAGAAAAAAAATGGTCGGAAAGGCACCTTCATTCTTTCAAATGGCACTACATATTTTTTAGTACGTACAGTAAATCCTGTATAGTCGCGAAAGCCTCGGGGAGATTCGTTTGCAAAGTTCGTAGACGGACACTATTTTTTTGAGCTCCGAAGACCGAGCGACTGCGACTCTCCGCGTCTCTTTCTTTCCCATACGCTGTCTTTCCTCGCGCCCGAAACGTTCATCGTCAATTAAACCACTAAATACAGTTGAAAGTATATCGTGTTTGGTCTCATTTTAATCAGAAGAATGCCACAAATTTATTTGGCGAAAGTTTCATAAAAAATAAGTAATAATAAAAAAGATTATATTATATTGGTGTTACATTGTGAGGACGCACGGGCCTTTAAACAGTGTCAGCGACTGCGATTCTCCGCGTCGCATATAGAGCATCCTCCGATAGAGGATTTACTGTAGCTCATTATTCCCCATAAAAAGCGATTAACCTTTTTGGTATCGAAATGTAACGAAGGGTCATTCCATGCCAAAAAAATTCGAAACCGGCAAAATGATGACATAAACCCCCCCCCCCCCAATTTCGCATGGACTACAACATATTTCATTTAGAACAAAATCGACGATGCTGCCCGCAAAAAGTGATCGATTTGGCATGGTATAACCCGAAAACGCTTCCGAAATTATCAAAACTGTGACCCGCGAATGTTTTCGAAATAACAACGGCGGGTCTATTCAACGCGATCTCCCCGGCGATGATTCCCCGGGCGAAATGAAAAGCTCGTAGAGCGATTCAACGTGGACATTCAGTCGCTGACCCGCTCGTAGGACAAGCAGAGATTGGTTCTTCCACGCGAAGCGCAACCGGAGGTCTCCGGCTGCATCTAACGGCTTTTGTAGGGGCGTTCACAATGCACGACGTTTCTCCGCGTTGCTCACCTTCGCTTCGGACGGTTTACATACATATGTGAGCATAGATATTGCTCTATAGTATCTAGGTTGGCCCGCCATTGTCACGTATGTGGACTACAGCACAATAACTTTGGCGGCGCGGGAACAAAAACGTGCTCCAGAAACGGAGATAATGTCTTCAACGCGGCGAACGCCGGGTGAGGGGATGAGAATGTACTTGGACTCGGACCGCCAGATAAGGATTTCCATTCATGCACCCTCGATATCAACGGTCTCTGATATTCTCGGTGCTGAAATGAATTGATCTGGTGCGGGAAGATGGCTAATTTATTCGATCCTTTGCAGACGAAAATGTTTTCCATTTTTGTCGAGTCGAATCGAGTTATGGTGGTGTTGGTTGTATGGTGGTGGAGCACAGTATTGTTAAAAAGTATGATTTGTCTCTCCACTTTATCTTCCCCTTTCACGATGTCTATGGGTCAAACCGACGAAATCTGTGTCAAAATCAAAGAACTTTCGATAGAAATGAGATAGAGCGATGAAATTTTTTTCAAATGAAAGCTGAAACTTTGCAGAATATAGGATAATTATGGAGATTGTGGTACGAACGTTTTTTAACCTTGAAAGAATTCGTTAAACTTGCACAATTTCAAGAAAATTGTGGTTTTTCGAACACCACGCGCGGAAAAAATTTTTTTTTAACATGCGACACGTACTTTTCCGTAGATTTTTTCACGCTGATTTTAAGTAAACGTTCAAATACTTCATTATGATTATTTTTAATGTGTTTCATATATGAGAATACAATATTCCTTCAAACTAGTGGGTTACCAAATCATTTCAACGAAAAAATGATTTCATAAGTTGTGTTCACAAAAATCGATCTCTTGCAAAATCCTGAGGTCGTAGACAAATTTTGAAATCAAGAGTGACCTTGACAACATACATCAAGGTCAATATTAGGAATTATAGGATTATTAGGAAATTAGTAAATAGAAACACTAGGAATTTAGTAATTGAGAACGTCTGACGAATTTCTGAATGAAAGTTACAAATTATTATTCAAACTAACATTTAAATAACACTGAGAAGACTGACCTTGACAACATACGTCAAGGTCAATATTAGGAATTATAGGATTATTAGGAGATTAGTAAATAGAAATATTCGGAATTTAGGAATTGAGAACGTCTGACGAATTTCTGAACAAAAGTTACAAATTATTATTCAAACTAACATTTAAATAACACTGAGAAGAGTGACCTTGACAACATACGTCAAGGTCAATATTAGGATCTATAGGATTATTAGGAAATTAGTAAATAGGAATATTAGGAATTTACGAATAGTATTTTAGGAACTGAGAACGCCTCTGACGAAATTCTGAAACATTTAAATAACACTGTGGAAAGTGACATAGATCAAGGTCAAGGTCATCCAATCTGTCTCCCCTAAAGGTCATATTTTACCGAGATGTCTTTCTTCAATCAATGTTTCCAATAAATTAACCACGCAACAAAAAGTTGTACTAAGTTTTATAATTGCTGAATTAAACGTAATTTTATAGAAGTTTTATGCAAGTCGATATACGCGATAATTTTATGTAAGCCCTCAATTGTGTGTTCCTAAATCTAAATTGATTCTAACAAAATAGCATTATCAAGATTCATGAATAATTCAGATTAATTCAAATTTTATTTCTGCCTAGATAAGAACGTTTTTAATGTGAAGGTACTCTGTAGACCGGTGCGTAGGAGCACTATTATAGTTCGAGGAATAAACGTGAAAAGAATAAGACTTAATCGGAAAGCGGCACGTACGCCAGATAAGCCCAATTGACTCGTAAATTTTATTAGTAACCCTGTGTTTATTCCTTTGAACCATACAACTCGAATTAAGCAACGTTTTACGACGAGCACGTGATTAAATTAACTCCGCGCATTCCGACACGCGCTACGATAAAATTGTTAAAAGGTGCGTGCACGGCAGACATCGTTTATGCGAAGTTCCGCATTGTATAAAATAGAAAATTTGTTCGTCTCTCGTAATTATAATAATGAGTGGGAATAAATTCGTTGAACTTTTGTGTAGAATTATAAAAATAACGCACATATCATTATACATATAATAATGAGTAATATTTATGATAATAAATACATATAAATAAATAATATTCGTGATAATAAATAAATAGGTCAATGCACTTTTATTCAGAATACCGAGATGCATCGGTTGGTGCATGAAAATGATACGACTTCACTTAAAAAAATAAAGATGACCTTCATGTGTCCTTCATGCGCACACTCGCAAACAAAATGGCGGCACTGGAAAACATTTTTCAGAATGGGACACGAAAGTTTCAGAAAAACTAAATTATACAAAAATGTTTGGTACTTGCATTAATTTGGGTTAATTGGGTGCAGAGTTGGGTAAAAATTTTATTTAATGAAAATAAAACTTTTGAGTAAAGTCGGTTTAAAAACAAAAATAAAAAAATAAAATTTTTGCCCATCTCTGACTGTGTACAGTGGATAACGATATTAACGTGGATAAGTATTAACTTACTTTTGTTATCCACTGTAGGTCCCTGAACAGTGTTAGCCCAGGGCCCCAAAACGAAAGGGTCCGCCGCTGCTGCCGAAAGATCGACGGCAATGGAGAAAATCTGGATCGCAAACGGGGGTTTTCGCGTTACACCTGAAAAAGAACTTCTCGAACGGAAAAAGACGATACACATACATAGTAATCCAACCGCAACACGTTCTCTTTGTTGCCGATCTCGCGTCGAATGGCTCCTGCCTCTCCATTCTGTCAGACTTGTACACTTTCATCTCCTCCCCCCTTTCACCTCTCCACCGTTCCCACCCTCCGTCTCCTCGCGTTCCCCCCTCCATGCCCTTTGTACCTGGTTGCACTCGAGATACATTGTGAGGGCCAAGTATACGGCGTCCTCTCCGAGAAAGACGAAAGAAATGCTTTCCATTATGTAGAAGAACGAGCGTGTGCGTTGCAATGTTCGATCGGCAGGTAAAGTTAGGTTTCGCTCAGGGACACGGGCTGGAGTGCACACACATGTACCTACACGCGATCCACCTCGGGCTGGCGCACCCAGGAAGTGTTTTTATCCGGTCCCTCTGTATCCCAGAGCCGATGATTCCGTGTAAAGATGGAAACGCGGACTTATCTCGATTTTATCGCGCACGAACAAACAGTTGTTCAACAAGATCGACCGATCAACCAGCTACGACACGGTCGACCAAGTTTTTTGTTATCGCAATTGTTTAGAGCTTAACCGGATTAATAGACTCCGGATGTCTAGGCAATTTTCAAGTTTTGTAGACAAATTTTCAGAAAGTACCGAATGAAATTCTATTTTCATTGGTGATACCACTTGCAGATCTAATATGAATAAAAATCGTACTCAATTCTGTTGAGTTTAATACTGCAGCATTGTTTGAAAATTTTTGTAAATCAGTATTCCATGGTTTTATTCATTAATTACAGATAGGAGTTTGTATAAAATTCAGAATCAGTAAGGAAAATTGAGACTCGGTCTAATGACAGCGAACCAAAAACTGTCAACCCTTTCTAACTTTTGATTTTTTTTGTTGTGCAACCTTTTCCGTCGTGTTGGTTTCGTTTCTCCAATGAAAATGACACCAAACACGCTATAATTACTATTATAATGACTCGTGTAAAGGCCGAAATTAAAAATTCGCGTACCTCTACAGTAACTGTGAATTCCAAAACTTTAATCGCGTGTTACACAAGTAATTATGATCGTGTAATTCTATCGTGTTCAGTGTCATCGTAATCAGAGAAAAACGAGATCAACACGGTGATAAAAGTTTAATAAAAAAAGGCAAAAATAGAAAATTTTGATTTTTGAATTTAAAAGGCAGAGTTTCTTGAAGTTTGCCAAACGCCCCAACCCCAGTGCCCCTTACTTTTCCGGCACACAGTGAAGAATGTATCACCTCTTCTACAACTGTTCTAGATAGGACAATTACGGAGAGAACGGTGTAATCGCGTGTGTAAGTACATTCACCGGACATATTGTGCACGCGATTCGTAGTCGGTGGGTTAAACACAGGCCGGGAATGGCGTGAAATGACAACGGCAATAAGGACAGGCCACAAATCAGCGTGTAAAGCGATAATGGTATCGACGGGGACCGAAGAACCGGATACGGTGGGTGCAATAGAAAGTAACGAGGTGCAGCGTGTACACAGAAAGCCGGGTTCGACGTGGAGCAGGATGGTTGCTCGTTGGTACGGCCGGATCAGAACGCGTGTATTGCGTGCGTTCGCGTTGAAGGACCAACGGCGACGGAACAGGAGGGCTCGTCGGAAAGAAGGGAAAAGAGGCGGAAAGAGAAAAAGGAACCCGTGAAAATGACGGGGTGGAGTGACCTATCGTCCCACTTCCACGCGCGATCTACGATCGGCGGTGGTCGTCGTCTAGCCGGGTAAACTGGTTCGATCGTTCGATCGGAGAACCAGTTTTGCGATGGGCCTGGGCGATCCGTCTTGTTCACCTGCACGCAGACACGGCTGCCCGCGTACGGACACGCTCGTTAGCACGCGCGTGTATACACGATATCCCAGATTCGAGATCCGATTATTCGCCGGCGAGAGACAGAGATCGAGAGGAAAGTGGGAGAGAGAAGCAATGAGAGCGAGCAGGATCGAGCTGCAGTTTAAACCGGTAGTTCCCCGGGTCGTTTGCTTCGGTGTACGCGTAATGCGACGCCAGACAGTCGGTCGACAAGACGAAAACATTGCGCGCCCAACAGCCAGAGCACGAGGAAATCGACGATCCGCCGAGATGGAGAGAGCTACGGATCAGTGCAGCTAGATGGCATCCAGACGGATGCCATTCCCTCCCCTCCTTTTCCCCTTCCACTATCCCATTCCAGCACCATGAGCACCAGTGTCGCCAGAAGCTACGCAAATGGGTATCTCCTTCCTCTCCTCCTTTTCCCCTTCCGCTATCTCATTTCATTACCATGTGCACACTCCAACATGCCCCACTAAGACCACTGGCTACACTGTAGCCTGGTTACATATTAATCTGGTCATCAGAGAGAGGGTACACTGTATTCCCCTCGATTTCCTCGATCCGGCGCAGTGATGCCATATGCGGGTAGTCACGGTGAAATGATGTACCTCTTCTTTGATGACGGGGAATGAGTGGGACAAATGGGAGACACGTTGCACGTGCGCGATGGGGACCGTGGAGTGTGCGCCTGCGCACGGTGCTGGAATGGATAGTGGAAGGGGTATGTAGGAGAGTACGGGAACTCCGTTTGGAGCTCATTATGGTATCACTGATCCGGCGGCACTGGGACGATCCATAGCGGTGTAGTCATAATGGGGAAATCGAGGGGAATCTAGGTGCACGGTAGTGCACCAGTCAAGTTCTTGCACTACCTCCTTTTACACGAAACAACTTGGCCGTTTTTTAGAGGCTTATAACTCGGCACTGGAGGCAGATGGAGAGATACAATTTCGTACACTTGTTAAATGCTATCATGTCTCAATATTGAGAAAACATTAATCTTCCAACATTAGTAGGTTCCGAGATATAGGACCTCAAAAATCGCTAAATTTGTCACTGACTGACGGACAGATCATCAAAACCTTTTGGGTACTTCCCATTGACCTACAAGCTTGAAATTTGGTACATAGATCCACCGTAACAAACACTCAAAGGAATAATTATCAAAGTTTGAAATTTTTCAGGAAATCGAGGGGAATACAGTTTGCCCCCTCTCTGATGACCAGATTAATACGTGACCAGGCCAGTGTTGGGATATTGCACGGTTTTTTCGCGCATGCGCGACCAAATACAGGAACGTATGTATTGCGTCCTAAGTTTGTGGGGAATGTAGTGGGGAACTATTACCGGTAGGAAGGTATCGGAAGAGTTCAGAAGTTTAGGTATATATTACATATTATATGTATATACACATTAAATTTTAATATAACATACGCATGCCTTTGATTAATTCTAACAGACGCAATACGGAAATTTTCTATTCTTGAAAATGGTCTGAATTGAGACCGAAACATTGAATTAAATTTCATGTGATATTTTTGTAAATTTGCTTGTTTTCCAATTGATCGAACCAGTGCGCTGATAACATTATTTGTAGTTTAAACAATTGTCGATCGAGATTCAGAGAACTGTTATAACATACGCATGTTAAACATCCATATTTTAAAATCGGAAAACAAAATTTTGCGAAATTATGCGGGGTGACCAAGGTACCCCATTTTAGCCCCGCTTTGTACTTTACTAACGCTAAAATCGTCGCGCATGCGTGAAAAAAACCGTGCAATATCCCAACACTGGACCAGGCTACAGTGCAGTCAGTGGTCTTATTGTTAGTGGGGGACGTTGGAGTGTGCTCATGGTGTTAGAATGGCATAGTGGAAGGGGAAAAGCAGGAGAGGAAAAATCTACCATTTTTGGTCGATTCTGGCAGGACTGGATCTTCCAACCAGCTATTTCCGTCGAGCCACGCAAATATTATTCGAGACAACTACATTACACCGTTTCGCCGATCCAAAGTTACTCATTTACAAACGAGAAATTATTTTTGTTGCGCCCGCTGGTGGCCCAGTCGGTCGACTCTGCAGTCTGCAGGCGGCGATAGTTTTATCGAGCCACTTCGGAGATTCGCATATTTATTTTCGTTCGATTCCCACCGGCATTAGTATGATCGTATCCTTCAAAGTTGGCGAATGTTCTTCAGTTGCGTTCGAGGGTAGGTCGAGGTCGCGCTCGTCTCCCTGCAAATGTGTCTGGATGTTTTGGATCAGAATAGCTACCGGAGAGGATACGAAAGTGGCCACGCCTGTCGCCTTTTCTGCCGGCTTGCGGCTTATAATTGTATTTATCTGTTAATAAACAAAAATCTGTACAATAATTCCTCTTTCGATATGGGAAAACTGCTGTGTTGCTGTGCAACTGAGCTAGCAAGATGTTCGAATGTTTATCGATGGTCGTATGGTCTAAAAAATTTGTGAGGTAGGTCTAGGTTAGGTCTTTACACTTTTAAGAGCCAAGTTTTAATGTTAGGAGGTCACTGGTTCAAAAGTAGTCTGGTCTCTTAGAGGAGAAGTTGTTCAAACAATTCCACTTTGACAGAGTCTGTCCTTCGTTGTCCACTTTAAGGTATCCCTTACAGGGGTCAGTGGAGAGTGGGGATGAGTCGGAGTGGAGTAGGGAGCGCTGACGCGCGGAGTGGGGATCGCTGAACGCGATCTAGTACTACCGAGCGTCGCGCGACGAGGTGTGATGGTTAATATTAACATATCTTTTTCTCCAGAACGCACAGTTTTTTTTAAAATTGGTTTTTTAATATTTCATTGTCATCCAGTTCTGAGCTACGTTTAAAGTTTCAAGTCCCTAGCTCATCGGGAAGTGGTTTAAAATTCGATTACAAGATTTGACGCATACAACAACAACGACAAATCGGCAAGCTAACATAAGCGTGGTAAAAAAGGGCTCGTGAAATGGTATCCGAAACAGTTTGAACTTCGAACGCTTACTGCAACGAGAGTTTTGAATAACTTTTAAAAATATGAGCATAATGGATATTTGAGGAACATTTTGCATTCGTTAAAAATCGATATGAGAAGTTCGACCTGGCCCGCTGTGCGGCAGGCGGAACGTAATGTTCGTCTCCATTTCTTCCCGGATCCGCGATCTTAAACGGGGAATTAATCGCTTCGAAGGGTATTTCCGTAAGAATCGGGGAACAATGCCCAACGGTAAACAATCTCTGCGATATCTAGAGAGAGGCAGGAGGTAGAAGTAGGCGGTAGCGTGCAGTTACGGTCGATACTCCACACGTGCACGAGCGATCTGCGGATGCTGAAAAGAATCACGACTACCGTTTGTTCCTTTACGCGTAGGAGTGACGATATTCTACCGTGCCGAAGGGAAGAGGAAAAGAGAATGGCGGCACCGGTGGTCCTTGACAATGAACTGGTTTTTGGGTCTCGGCAGCGGACCAGTTGAACGCCGACTAAAAAGGATGATGCTTCGGCCGAGGGCTATCGAACGAGTAAATTTCTTACGCATTTTCGATAACGGTCGATCCAAAAATAAAATGGTTATGCTGTTCGAATTATGCTGTTTCACTGCAAATACAGTGGTCTCAAAAAATTAATAAAATCGGAGTAATTTATTTTTTTCATCTATCTGTGGGAATATCAATCACAATCAAAATTGTTTACGAAGTTATCTTCTTTCATATTTTGTTCCATAAAATTACGACTTTCATAGGTTTACTCATAATATATATATAAATTAAAAACACGATAAAATTCTTTTTACAATGCGGATATTTATTTATGCGGATATTGTCATTTTATAATAATTGGTTGAAAGTAATGTGACAGTATTTGAAAATTTTACTGCATTTCTACTTTTTGCTAATTCACTTGTGTAATTATTGTCTTGCTTTGATCGTTACATTTATATTTTGTTTATTCGATCTCGTATTAAACTTTAGGGGCCATTTTTAATTAAAATTTAAAATAAAAAAGACTGGAATATTACAGTATTTAGGGACGTTGATTAATTGTTTACTTGAAATTAGACTAATCCTAATAATAATAAAAAAAGTGATAACGTTGCTTACACATTTGTTTACCAAGAAATATAAATAAATTGGAAGGGCATTGCTAGAGAAAATCAGAACATATTAATATTAACATTAATAATAATGATTACTGATTACTATTATACTGCAATAATGAATGTTATTCATTATGTATTTTCCTATTTTATGAATTTTCCTATGGCTTGCCCCTTGGTTAATTATAATTATTATTCCGCCTAATTGGCTCAATTGTACAAGTAATAAATAAATTAATATCAATAAACATATAAAATTTCGTTCCTCTTGAAATATTTAAAATTTCGCAAGGGTTGTCTTTCGCATACGTTAAGTAGCTTCCAACTGTATTTACATTTACATGATTATCCTTACAGAATTAGCAAGCTTTCAACGTATTAGCATTCGCGAAGCACGTAGCCATAACCATGCTTCTTCCATCATTCGAGTTAATCGTGTCAGTAGTTGAATAGCATTTTAATATTTCCAGTGTCCGCAGGGAAATTATTTTCAGCTTCGAAATATTCTCTCTAGAGCTTGTTCAAAAGATTCGCGATAGTCAGCATGAAAGCACCTCTGGTTTTTTCGAAGTTTTATGCGCGGTAGTATGAATAGGGTACTCTCAAAAGGCAGCCATTATGTACGAACCAGGAAATTGAAACAGTTTCAATCTGGTGGTCTCGTCGCAGAGATACAAAATAATTAAAAAAAAAGGCACATACAGATCGAATTGATTATTCTCCTCCTTTTTCGAAGTTGGTTAAAAAGACACTTCGCTATGCGATAAAAAAAAGCAAACACGAATGGAATATCGAGAACGGAAATACGGCAATTATTCAAACTTTTTACATTGCTAATTTGGAGCAGATAGAATTAATTCTCGCATTATACGAAAAAGTATTACAGTCTTTATGCCAGGAAAACCCGAGGTTCCGTGCTGTTTCTTATATCGTGTAGTTCTATGATTTATAAGTGGAGGGGATACAGAATTTTCTTAGATCCTAAAACTTAGATCCAATTTTCTTAGATCCAAACTCCGAGATTATAAAAATATGAGAGTGATTGACAATTGTACAAAATCCAGAGCGAAATATTTATTTTTACAATAAATAAAATTAAATAAAAAATACATTTGCTCTAGGTAGATTTGTTCACTAAATTCACTGAAGAGTTTGCAATATTAAAAAAAATAAATAAATGCCATTATACCGATGAAAAAGTACCATTTGGCCGAGAGGAAATAATGAAACCATAATGATCGTAAACACATCTAACTTGTCGAGTTGGAACAATTCTATTGTTCGTTATCCTCTCCACAAAAGAAACCTGTGCTCTTGGAAACTGCGAGAATCGAGAAATATCGGACCCTACGAAAACTCCGGAGAAATTCTAGCGAGATAAATCTCTTCGGTGTTACCAAGATAAGGTCACGGTCTCTCCGAGCAGATAATTCTCGAATGAGCGAACAATTTATGTTCTGTAATTTAGAGGAATCGAGAGGTCGTATCTCTGACTCATCGACAGTTGGTGTAACCGCCCGACAAATCACGTTTCGCGCGTCACCGCCATTTTCTTCTTTTTAATCCCGCTGCTCCTTTTCGCGTGACGTTTCTTCGCCCCGAACGAACATCGTCGCGCTATGTCGATTGCCGCGTGAGATATTCGACATTAGATTTGCGTTCACTGGCTGGTCATAATATGCAGTGTAATTGAATTCAGTAAATAGGGTAACGCAGAGTTGGGCAAAAACTTTATTTAAGCAAAAATTTCAGGTAAACTTTACTTTACCTGACTCAAAATTAGTAGTACCTTTCTCCTACGGATTATGATGTGTATTTGGTATGTAATCTAGTAGATTTGTATCCGGCGCAGATGCAGATCAAAGTTTCGACCCTCTAGGATCAATAGGTGAGAAGATATGGTCGATTAAAGTTGAGCAATCTGCAGTGTTTTTGACAGGCCGTTACCTGTTAAAAATGCTCAACTTTAAGCAAGCATAACTCCTGAACCATTGATCCTAGAGGATCGAAACTTATATCTGCATCCGCGCCGGGTACAAATCTACTAGGTTACATACCAAACACTTCATAATTCGTAGGAGAAAGAAGTGAAAAACGCAGAGAAATCAATTTTCTCGAAGATCTGGACCGGACCCCCCACTCGATTAAGTGGTATGTAAATGTCCTATCAATTGCATCTTTGCGAGGCAGACACAAACCGCTATCCCAGCAATCCGAAGTCACGTCGAGGTATCGATAACCCTAGAAAGTACCATCTCATCGATTTGTGCCTTTCTCCTACGAATTATGATGTATTTAGTACGTAATTCAGTAGATTTGTACTCGGCGCGGATTCAGATCGAAGTTTCGAATCTCTAGGATCAATAGTTGAGGTGATATGGTCGCTTAAAGTTGAGCATTTTTGACAGGTAAGGGCCTGTCAAAAACACTGCAGATTGCTCAACTTTAATCAACCATAACTCCTCAACTATTGATCTTAGAGGTTCGAAACTTCGATCTGCATTCGCGCCTTTTACAAATCTACTGGATTACATACCAAATACATCATAATTCGTAGGAGAAAGGCACAAATTTTAAGTCCGGTAAAGTAAAGAGCTTCCAAAATAAAGTGGGTTTGCAACCTGCTTGGAAAAAACCCACTTTATTCAAAATATTTATTTAAATAAAATTTTTGCCCAACTCTGGGGGTGCGCAAATTATTATTTTTTTAATGTAACACCCTGTATAGAGATGTTTTGCAATGTTCATAGCGAAATATTATGCTCCCATTTCCTGTATTGCCGAGCCAATACGCCGAAAGCAATAACTGCGCTATAAATGCAGAGTACCATAATACTCCATGATGCGTATGGATTCTAAAGACCACTAAAACACGTGCGACCCACTTAAACATCTTTAAATAAACATATGTCTCAGCACATGTTGCCGCATATGTTTGCAAAAGGGGAACAACGCGTGAAAGCGGTCAATGTGGACAATTGTAGCCTAAAGCGGTCGCCAAGCAGACGCGATGTTAAATAAACAAACCTATAAACCGAGATCTATCCACGTGCGAATTGGCTTCGTGATTACACTTTGCGAACAGAGAATACAATTTTCTATTTGTTTCATTGGCAATCCCTAGAGGCTTGTTCACAACTGGAGTATCTTGAGAAAATACTTTTAACAATACCTTTCATCGACCGTTAACGTAATCACTAAAAAAAAAGGAATAAAAGGAAAAAAAAGAAAAAGGATAAATTATATATAAATAATGGAACTTACACAAACTATCTACAATATCTGAAGGTAAGAAACGTATTAAACAATGTTTACAGGACTGTGATAATTGTCACGCAATTAAAAAAAAGGTGGAATAAAAAATCAGAATAACTTTTTTATAAATGAACTTCAATTTCTCTGTAAGGCTAGAAGAATTAGTTTAACAAATGATGCCTAAAAAATATTATATGTTGAAAAAATGCATTTGGTCGGAATTATGAAAAAGAATAGTAAAAATTGATTTTTACGACTTTTCTCGCTGGGCCGATAACGAAAATTTAAAACATGCGTTCGGTCAACTCGTATAAATCATATACGCTCCGAAAATTTCATTGAAATCGGTTAATTGGTTTACGAGTTATAAACAACGATCAGAGTTAAGATGGCCGAGAGTTTTAATAAATTGCAATTTTTACCACTTTTGATCGTTCATAACTCGTAAACCAATCAACCAATCTCAATGAAATTTTCAGAACGTATATACCCAGAGATGTACTGGAATATCCTATTTGTTTGATTGGACAATTTTCGCCAGGGATAGTAATTAACGTGTAAATGTCAGTGGCACGGTTAACCGACTGGCTCCGTAGAGAATCCCGTTAACGCAACCCTTTGAGAAGGTTCGAGTAATATCGGGAGCAACTCGGAAATAAAAATGTGCATTTCCGTCGATCCGACCAAGTTTTAATGAGAACCGTATTTAGACACCTGTCGGGGAATTCTATCTGGTATGTCACGTCGGAGGTGCACGCGGTCGTGGGGTAACACGAGCACAGAGAACTGGGAAGAGCAGAATGCACGAATGCAGTGGGAGAAACGGGGGAAGAAGACGCGTCGCGTTACATAATAGTTGGCAGTTGGCATAGTTCTCGAGCAAGAAGGCGGTCGCTTATTCACGCACGGAAGTCGCACGAGAGAGTCACCGGGCGACAAGGCTAAGGGCGTGTTCACACGCTGCTCTCCTAATACGCGTACATATACATATGCGGCACTGAAATGAAATCCGGTCTGCGATGGAAATGCTGCCGGAATTTTCAGGAACATGAAATCCTTGCGGTCCCACCGACCCCAGCGTAATCATCAAATATTATATGGAAATTGCGTTCCTCTTATCGATCGCATCCTGAAAACTGCACATTCCATTTTTAATAATTAATCTTACCGCGCGAATTCGTAATTAACTGTTCGTGACCTCCCGTGCGAGGACTTCAGGATTTGGTATATGGAATTATTAGACTGCGGAGATGTGTTATGCATTCTCCAATTTTTATAGACAAATTTGAAGAAAGTGGAATGAAATAAAATTCTAGTTTCAATGGAAACAGCCTTTGTAGATCGAAAACAAGAATTGTACAAAATTCTGCCGAATTTCATATTCCATCCTTATTAAAAAAAAAATATTCCATCCTTTCTTGAACATTTTCGTAAGTCATAAATGCATAAAGATCCGCAGTCTGGTTGTAGTAATCCTTTAAAAAACAAAAACTTGATCGTTTTGTCACTAACTCTACGAATAAAAGCTGAAAACGCTTAAACAGTTTAATGGACTGTATCATTGATGATCAATCAATGTATTATATTTATGCGAAAAATGGGTGGACATAATTTGAACCAGTAGAATAATTAAAAGAATTTGAGATGATGAACAGATCGTTTATCGAACTGCCATTTGAGTTACGTGTCCAGCAATTAATGCAAACAATTTCTATTTTGCATAAAGGATTCGAAGTGATTAATTTCAATCGAAAATGATTAAAAGATTTATGAACGAGTGCCTAAATTGAGATAAACATTGCCATTTGTACAATCATTAAAACTGCCCGCCAATTGAGTGTTGGATTATTGTAGAAATTTTATAGAAAATTACTATAGCAACTACCCTGCTGTTAACCGAACAGTATTTACTGTAATACTGCGTGATACGACAGACAGGAAGATTATTATATTTCATTGGCCAGTTACGCGACTTTTCACGCACGCTCGCTGTTGTGCCAATCAAGCGTGGCAAAATTGTGTATACCTACAGTGTTTGGTATCGATATTGACTTCTTTCGATCAACAACTATAATATTTAAAATCTTTTATATAATAATAATGTGTATGAAAGTACCAATACTGTTTTTACCTCTCTATCTATTGTATGAGACTTCCCCTAGTCCACGTGCACTGGACAAAGACTTCGCAACTACACCGAGCGACTCTAGGTCAAGGGACCCGTCAGTTCCCGAGAACCGCTAATAATTTCTTGAAAGACACCCTTTGAAGTTACGGAGTACATGATACGCCAGTTCGCTGTAGAAAGCGAAATTTTGCCTCATTACAAAAACTTACCATATGGTCTTATAATGATTTTAAGACGAGGTAAAATCAATTCTCAGACGGATTAAAATGATTTTAAGGAGTAAAATCAATTTTCAGACGGATTAAGAGATTTTAAGATGCAGTAAGATCAATTTTCAGACAGAATAATATATGTATACTTCTGCATGCCAAATGTACATATGCATACAATAAACTATAGCAGAAATTCATGATGATGGAAGTAACCAGATGTATCAGAATATTTATTTCAATGATGCATTATAACTAGACTCCGGATCTCTTATGCATTTATAACAAAAACGAGTGGATGCAATTTAAAACGGTGAACAGATTAGAAACAGATTAGAAAACAGATTAGAAAATTTTCAGTACATTAAAATAATTAATGAAAAATATAAATTGAAATATGTACAGCTCCTGTGCTTTGCAATTGATGCACAAATTTTTTATTTTGCATAAAAGATCCGGAGTCTAATTATACAAACTACATTGCGTTACAATGTCACGTGACCAATCCGGTGCTGGCAGAGAGGGGATAACTGTTTCCCCGGAAACAAATAACTAGACTGCGGATCTTTATGCATTTATGAAGAAATTTGTTGGGCGAGATATATAAAACAGTAAATTATTTTAACAATTCAAGAACGTTGTAATGTTGCTTTTAATGTAACAAAGTCGTTAAGGAATGAAATCAATTTTTATGTTATTCCTGCTTCTCCCACGATCAATGCAAAACATTTTTATTTTGCCTAAAGATCCGCACAGTCTACAAATAACACAACACACTAGATAGTAAGAGATAGACACAGAGACCACATCTGATTTGGAAATTATGGAAGCAAGGAAGCGGTTTACAGCGCAATAAACCCGGCAGATTTAAAAATAGAAACTAGCAAGCGTCTCATTTGAGGTTCTACGGCGAGATATTTCCTGTCAATCTTCGTTCTCCCCGTTTTTCTCGCTATCGGTATTTCATCTAGCTCAGCGTTTCCGATCTGCCCGCCCGGCAACCTTCCTACACTCGTTGCTGTCTGTGTCTGGCTCGAACGTGCATTAAAAGGCCGTTTGCACGAGCAACGCTTTAACCGTATACCGTCGGTAATACGTACGAGACACGTTACGCGCGAGTACACGCCGCAAACCGCACAGGGACAAACGAACGGACGCTAGATGAAAGGAGCTCGTGCATTTAGACGCGTGGGATCCGTCTGAGACTACATCTTCGATAACCCGGTATACACACATACACGTGCAACAGACTCCGCGCCAGAATTCACCGACATCGTGGCGTTTTCACCCCGGCTCTCTCACCTAGATTCCGATTTTTTAACCCCTTGCACTATAACATCGAGTCAGTCTCCAGCTATCAAGTTTTTTCAACAGTATCTAATAAATAGGTTCGCTACTGACCCGTTGCACTACTATTTATTTCGTGGTTGTAGCGATTAGAAATTCTTCATCCGTTTAAGTTGTATACAGGGTGAGTCCGAAGAAACAGAACACCTAAATATCTCCGCTACTTTTCGTTGGACAAAAAAACTTCTTAGGACAAAGTTACACTGTTTGAAGGGCCACGCGTAACGGTGTAAGGGAAAACATTTTCGAGGTCATTTTTTTTTTACAAGATTTCAAGGTCATCGATATTTTTTTAAATGGAGCGAGGTATTTTTTAATACATCAATCGATGCGGCTGGACATTCGTCATAAAAAAGTATGAAACCATGTATGTGGAAAAGTTAGTAGTTCACGAGATATTTCAATTTACATAACTCTAAAACACCAGTACTGTCGTACTAAAAGACTTTAACGTTTTCTTGATAGTGTAAAATGTTGTGAACATATGATTTTTTCCGATTTTTCAAAGTGGGGGCACATAGTTAAAAACCCTGAAGATTAGAGTTGTCACTCTTCGACACGTGGTTAGTAAAATTGTAAAAAAAATTCTAAATTGTACAAATAAAACATCGTTTTTTTTGTAATAATTTAAAATAACACTTCCCCTAAACAGCACTATAAATATGTAATATTTTGTTTTATCTTGCTATTCTCGAAACTAGGATACGTGTGACATTAACTCTTCGAAATTATAATTGAATTAATACTTTTGGTCATTCGCGACCACTCGGTTTCAGTATTCATAAGCTTCATACGTCATTAATAACTATTAATCAATCTCGCGAAGTGTACATTTTATTTTAGAGTACTCTGCAAATTGAATTATTAGTGCCGCGTTATACGGACCGAGTTTCATTTGCCGGGGCGCTTGTCAGCAAACCCATTCAATGCAGTTTCATTTCAAGGGAACCAATTAATTCTGTCGCTTGTACAGCTCTACGGAACGAAATCGAATGAACTAACCAACGCCGATGTAATCAATTATTGACCGTAATGCGGAAAACAATTTACAAATACCTTTGATCTAACGAAACCAGCATCCGCACTTCGTAAAACAGCACAGTACAATAACAGCGAAACGAGTTCGTACAATAGAGACAGATATGGAATTAGTAACACGTTCATCGCCGAATCGGAAAAAATTCTCAAAAAAATTTCACCAAGTCGAAACTATTCAAATTATTAAACCGAAATTGCAAAGACAACATTTGATTTATGCGAATACGGTACGTTGAAAACTAATTTAACCAACTCAAACGCTGTTTCTTTGATTAACAATTTTTTGCAATTCACAATTTTTTTACAAATTTACAATTTATCACATTTTCACAAGTAACATTTCTGCAAAGGAAAAAGTTACTTCAAATGACCTCGGGAACCACCTTGTCAAGGATTTCCGCTAATTTTTGGACACCCAGTATAGAAATCGAATATTCAACAATATAAGTACTCTTCCTGAGAGGGAGAGTTGAGCAAAATTTTATGTAAATAAAAATAAATAAAAATAAAAGTTTCTTCTCGATTTCTTCTCACCAGAGTTGAGCAAAATTTCATGTAAATAAAAATAAATAAAAATAAAAATTGAGGAAATTGAGAAAATGTTAATTTTAAACTCATTTTGCTGGAATATCTTCTAATCTACTTATCGCATCGAAAAATGTGTTCAACAAAACCTGTAGATTTTTACATTCTGCATTTTATATTGTATTACTTTTTCTCGTAAAACCAACGGTTGTCGCGGAAATTGAGAAAATGTTAATATTAAAATAATTTTGCTAGAGCATCTTCTAAACTACTTATCGCATCGAAAAATGTGTTAAACAAAACCTGTAGATTTTTACATTCCGCATCTTTAATGTTATATTACTTTTTCTCGTAAACCCAACGGTTGTCGAGGAAATTGAGAAAATGTTAATTTTAAACTTATTTTGCTCAAATTTCTATTTTTATTTATTTCTATTTACATAAAATTTTTTTGCCCAACTCTGGTGAGAAGTAATCGTTTTTCAAAATCATATAGAGCGTTACCGAAATGTTTCCCCGAAATAATTTATATTCCTTCACTTCCTCAACCGGAATCTGAAAAAAGCGTGCAAGAAAATGTCGTAAAATCGCCGGCAACAAATTGGCGAAATAAAAGCCACGTCGAATCGAGGTTTCGTGTTCGTGATGCAGAGTTGCGAGCCGAGGAAAGGAAGTGTAATAGCATGGTTGCGATTCGTGTTCGTGAAAGAGAAAAAAAGAAACGGGAGAGAAAGTGGCTTGGATTTTACATGTGCACCGGCCCGAAGAAGTCGAAACGGGTACCGGTTAATAGCACGTAATCGATAATAATCGAATATATCGGAGCGAGGCTCGGAGCGGTCCGGCCCGCCAAAGTGGACGGTATAAATAATTTAATCTCGGCCGTGTGCACGCCAGAGGTTGCCGATCCCTCTGATTCAGTCAGCCAGATCGTCTCGAGAGGAAACGCGCGAACCGTTGCACGATCCTGGCCGCATGTATCGTGGCTACAAGTTGTACACACGGGAGAATAAGCGGCACCAGAAATAGAATCTTTACATTACACCTCCCTGCACCCTCCCAGCTATCACTTTCCTTCGTTGCTCTCCGTGCCCCACCCCTCTTTCACTTGCTTTCCTTATTTCGCTTCTTTCGTCAAGAAAACCTCCTGTACATTCTCATATTCCATTAAGGGAGTATGCAACTCTTTCTGCATTCTTTTACGAGTTTTGCATTTGCAGAATACTGTTATGGAAGTTCTAAACTTAGGCAAAGAGGTTCAACGTGTTCGCATTTTTTCAAATTTCCCCTATAACATTGTATTTATTTAAAACAACGGCTAAACTTCTAAATAGTCCCGTAGATTTTTACGAGCAAATGCCGAAAATTCAAGTTTTAATGTTAGGAATCCACTGGTTCGAAAGTTACGGGTGTTTAAAGCTGAGCGATTTCCAGTGTCTTTGACCGGTAAAGGCGCCGCCATTTTAGTACGTCGATAACGTAGAGCGGCTATCGTTGAGATGTTGTTCGATTTCCTAGGAAGCTTTATTCTGGGATAAGCTGTCTCACATTGTGAACACAGTAATTAAAATATATAAAATCGTATGCAGGATCTAGTTAAACATTTCTGGGTGTCTAAGGTGAAGTTTTCAGCCTAAACAAAGAGGATGAGTGCCGGGGACTTTTTTGCCTCCACTTTTAGCATGGTTCTGATATGGAATAGGTTCTGTGCCGTGCTAAAAATGGGTATGACCTATCTCTGTCAAAAACGGTGAAAATCTCTGAACTTTAAACACGCATAACTTTCGAACCAGTGAACTCCGAACATTAAAACTCGGATTTTCGGAATTTCCTCATCAAAACCTACGAGATCATATAAAACAAGTTAATTTGTGGTCCTCCCAGCCTCGCGTCGAGGTGGTTAAAAAATTCTGCGTCGCCGACGAGTGTCCATCTAGACTCTAGAGATTCTAGAGTCTGAAACCATGAAGAAGCACTCGACGATTTCACGTTCGGCAAACCGGTCGGTATCTTCCTTCGGCTGGTATGAATGGAGCTTTGGCGGTTTAATTGCGGGCTACTTGATTCCGCGGCGAGTGTGAATTGAAATTACATTCTCGCCAGGCCCCTGTTTTAATGAACAACCTCCGGATCGGTCTGGCTGCATTGTAATTGAAACGAGAGCGCGCGTTTATGCGTATAGAAATAACACGGGGACAATGCGCGCCGGGAGATTTCATACAAATTTATGGGATCGAGGAAAGTATCGAAGGAAGCAGGATGATTTATACGCAGCCTCCCTTTCGTGGAAACTGCTAAGCATGATCTCGGCGTTCGACGCGCGATTATACACGACCGATCGGTGATACTTGATATTCAGAAGTGAATCTACGAGTTTCTGCGCCACGGTGATTTGCATTTCACACAGGCGCACCTCGAGATGATTTATAAGTGTCTCGCAATACGTCCGAGCTCGGTGTTTTATTGACTTTCTTAACGGAACGAACAAAAAACGTGAACGTGAAACGAGTCTTACGCCCATTCAGATCTAGTTTATTATTTCCTCACGGTAGACCGTGTCTCTGACAATAATAGTCCTCTCATGACTATGCTTGAATCAATATCAGATCGCGCCATAATTAATCTTAGTCTCGTTTCTCATTTTACACTATCGAGAAATGAATTCTATTTCACAGGGAGAGTGTAATAGCTACTTTAGATGGTAATCACGATAAGCTGCCTTACTAATTGAAATCAGTTGTCGGTTTCATTTAAAGTTAAAAATTGTCTCGATAAACAAGCTCTCGTCGATATCTCGTTTGCATCCCTTATATTGTTCAACATTTTCCTGTGTAAACGTGAAATAAATTGGGCCACCAGAGACGGTCGATCCTGAGAAAGGATTTCATTTCTCTCCGATTTCAATGACCTTGAAATATGTTGTCGAGGTCGCCGAACTGGACATCATTTTCCTTTAAAGTTTTCGAAAGCTTTCAAAAGCATGAAAGTTTCATAATTTTTATAGGAATAAAAATAAACGTCGTTTCCCCGGTGTCACTTTATTCTACATATATGAAAAATCAGGTTTGTGTACCAATCGATTTTATTTTTATAGGCTATTCATGAATATTGCAATTTTATGAACGAAACGAAGTTTCCAGTTTGAATATGTATACGTCCCGAAACAAGATTTCAAGAGATACGCACGCAGTCCAAATAACTTTTGAATTCTTTTTTTAAAAATTATTTATTTAATGTTGCTTCCACATCAAAGGTCATTAGCAACAACTTTTGAATTGTTTGGCGATGAAAATATTGGATGAACGCAAAAGTTCGTATTTTTAGAAACTCCAAAACCATTTTTTAAAAAAAACCACGTAGCTTTTATGAAAAAGGAATCCACCAGGTACAGTTCTCTAGCGCCTCTTTGTAAAATTGCGCGCTTTTGTTATCTTTTTCCAGCGAAAGATATCGCTGCACGTCTGACCACTTTATGACAGTTTTATGAAAGAGTCGTAAAGTTTGAGTGCTACAGATTTTGAAGAAAACTGAGGACTGCAGAGTATTTGCTTCAGCTATGGAGCCTAATTAGCAATAAGATCGAAGCTATGATTTATCAGTTGTTGCTCTAGCTATTACATCGGGGATCATGCCAGAATTTTGCATAGAATGCTGTACATGTACGACGGAGACTCGATAACTATGTGTCGAAAGACGTATAGCGGCTGTCCAGTGCTTCGTATAACACAAAGGGGAGGAATATCGTATAGGCATGAGCATTAATTCTGGATAGAGGCCAGGAGCACAGCAAAGGCTGCTGAGAATCTGGTACGCGGCCAACCACCGGCCGATTAATTAAATTTTACGATTTAACCGGCAACCCGAGCTTCCTTCCATCGCGCGGAAAGAACCGTAACCGTATGAACGAGGTGTTCGACAGGATTCAGCTACTTTAATCCTACTGTTCATAGAGTAGCCAGGTATCCTTTCGGGATTGTGAGCTGGAAATTTTTGATGATCCCGGTGAAATATCTTTGGACCCGGATCGATTTACAGCCAGTCTCATAATTGGTGGCCATGCACTTCGAATCAGAATACGTTTTTTGTACATGTCTTATCTTTTTATCTTTCATACAATGAACCTCGTAACATCTCGATTACTTTACTTGTAAATCCATGACAACATACTTCGAGGTCATTGAAATCGGAGAGAAGATGGCACGTCAAGGACAATTCAAGGACAAGTTCAATTTTTGCAATTATCTCGTGAATTAAAACCGACCGCGAAAAACTTCAAAGGGAAATGTTGTCCGGAATGGTGATCTTGAGGACATATCTAAAGCTCGTTGAAATCGGAGAGGAGGGAGGTCATTGACCCAATTTATGATACAAGCTCTTTTTGCGAATATCTCAAAAACTAAAGCCGACCGCTAAAAGCTTCACAGGGAAATGTTGTTCAGAATGGTGATCTTGACAACATATTTAAAGCTCATTAAAATCGGAGAGGAGGAAGGTCATTGAAATCGGAGAAGAGGGAGGTCATTGATCCCATGGATTGATGACACCAGTTTTTTGCAAATATCTCGTTAACTAAAGCCGACCGCCAAAAACTTCAAAGGAAAATGTTGTTCGGAATGGTACTCTTTACAACATATCTAAAGCTCGTTGAAATCGGAGAGGTGGAAGGCCATTCAAATCAGAGAGGAGGGAGGTCATTGACCCATGCATTTATGATACAAGCTTTTTGCGAATATCTCGTAAACTAAAGCCGACCGCCAAAAACTTCACAGGGAAATGTTGTTCACAATGGTAATCTTGACAACATACTTAAAGCTCGTTGAAATCGGAGAGGAGGAAGGTCATTAAAATCGGATAGGACGGAGGTCATTGACCCATGCATTTATGATACAAGCTTTTTGCGAATATCTCGTGAACTAAAGTCGACCGCCAAAAACTTCACAGGGAAATGTTGTTCAGAATGGTACTTTTTACAACATATCTAAAGCTCGTTGAAATCGGAGAGGTGGAAGGTCATTCAAATCAGAGAGGAGGGAGGTCATTGACCCATGCATTTATGATACAAGGTTTTTGCGAATATCTCGTAAACTAAAGCCGACCGTCAAAAACTTCAAAGGGAAATGTTGTTCAGAATGGTGATCTTGACAACATATCTAAAGCTGACAAGGTTAACCTAATTAAAAAATGAATACAATTTTTTCAATTATTTTGCATAAAGATCGACAGTGTAGTCATTACATGCACGACAACTTGACAGGCCGACTGCAATCGTTGTGCAAGCTTCAGGGGTCGTCTCAGGTTTCACGGTTCCCAGGAAAGCGGCAACATTTTCGCACAGCGAAGTCAACATTAGTCCTGTGTCGGGTCTCTTCTTACTCTTATGGACCGGTAGCAGTGAAAGTGTGAAAATGAATCGTTCTGTGAACGCACACAGCTGCGATTTCGCTGAGGCCCATGAGCGGACCAGCTGCAGGCGGCAGGAACCACCATTGAAGTGACGTGTAGGTACCTACACGTGTGCCTCCACGTGCATTTTTGTTTTCTGTTGCGTTTAACACATGGATCGTGTTACGCAACCTCGTGCCATTACGTGGGTCGTAGTGACACTGTCGCAGTCGTAACGACACGCGAATCTGTTAACCATACGTAAGCTCCCATTCAAATGGAAATTCCGCAACGTGTCCCAACAAGGTTCTACCGAACTGTAGTGACGCACCATTCAAGCATCGAACATTTTGCAACATTTTGGTAATTCATTTCTCACCACCAAACCCTGACTCCTTCATTCTTGACTCGTTCTTAACCTTCATTCGATTAATTCACTTTTCACCTTCATTCAATTAATTCACTCAAGGGTTGAGAATTCATTCAAGGTTAATGCTAGTTAAGTGAATTACACTACTACACAATTAATAAGCAGATCAAATTAATGATTTTTATTCTCGTCCTAATTATTACATATTTTATACAGGGTGTCTCAAAATTCCTTCAACACCCGGAAACGGGAGGTTCCTGGGATCATTTGAAACAACATTTTCCTTTGTGAAAATGACGTCCGCGGCTTTGTTAAGGAGTTATTAACGAAAAACCACGGACCAATCAGAGCGCGACCTAGACGCGTGTTGGCACAGTCGTGTTTTTCGTTAATAACTCATAAACGAAGCCGCGGACGCCAGTTTTGTAAAGGAAAATGTTGCTTCAAATCCTACTCGCCCTCTAATTAATTGATTCATAAATTGATTCATAATAATTGATTCATTACGCTGGAATGCGAAGAATCGATGCATCGAAACAAACCCTTGTTTACGTATGTGTAAATTACGAGATAATTTCGTGGTAATAACTGGTAGGCGGGATCGAGTATAATCATTTAAATAGGACCGTCAGAGTATATTAATTTGATAACGGAACTGATGTGTAATTGCATCGGAAATCGCGCCTCAAACGCTTTAAAAGAAGATATACATCGATGAAACATTTCCCGAGCGATTCGAGTCCTTCAATGTAATTTAATCCTCTGCGTGTAATCGACGGATAGAATGTTTGCACAGATGAAATCGTGCTAACTGTGAAAAAGAGAAAGCGTATGGAAATATTAATCGAGGATAACGAGCAGAAAAATGAGTGAATAGAATTTAAAACAGTAGAGATATTACAGGGATTAATTAATTAAAATTCCTAAATACACCAAATTTTCTTTCGACTCGAGTTTGGTGTAGAGAATTTTTATTTCGCTCAAAAATTCGTGGTCTAATGTTTGTAAAACCTTTATGAATATGAATTATGACTGTATGAATATTGTTTTTTATTTATTATTTTAAATTTTTCATTTTTATTATTTAAATTCGCTGCAAATCAAAATTGAATTGAAATTTCAACGACAAAGATTAACTTTGGGTAATTACAGATGAAATTACAGGAACAATGGTGACACCTATATCATAACAATCGATCACTGTGTCAAGATATTGTTACGCGCATTCAAAGGTATTTCCATTCATAGAGCATCGAATAATGAAGCACGCAGAAATGCACTACTCCACGCAGTTCGTAGAACATGACCTTAATAATCGACGTCGACTGTGAGTACCTCGCGCTTATGCACGAGAGATCAAGGTCAATTTCATTGCCGATCGAACAGGGTAGTCATTAAGCTCTGGATATCTTTTTAATGGACGCTCTAGTACAACTACATTCATCTGTAACAGTTTGACTTACATAATTATCGTCTACGGAGTGTCCAAAAAATGTCGGAAAACTTCGAGCAGGGTGATTCCCAAGGTCAGTTCAAGTAACTATTTCCTTTTTAAAAATGTTCTCCGTGGCTTTGTTAAGGAGTTATTAACGAAAACCGATGACCAATCAGAGCGCAGTTTACGGCCACAGGCTGTTCTAAAAATGTTGTACTTCCTTGGTAGATTCCTGAGGTTATTTGCAATAACTTTCTCCTTTACGAAATTGTTCTCCGAGGCTTTGTTAAGGAATTATTGACGGAAAACCGTGGACCAATCAGAGCGCAATTTCCGCCCACAGGCTATCTTAAAAATGTTGTACTTCCTTGATAGATTCCTGAGCTTATTTGCAACAACTTTCTCCTTTACGAAATTGTTCTCCGAGGCTATGTTAAGGAATTATTAACGAAAACCCGTGGACCAATCAGAGCGCAGTTGACGCCCACAGGCTGTCCTAAAAATGTTGTACTTCCTTGATAGATTCCTGAGGTTATTTGCAACAACTTTCTCCTTTACGAAATTGTTCTCCGAGGCTATGTTAAGGAGTTATTAACTGGAAAGTGCGGACCAATCATATAGTACGACCACCAACGCTGCTATTGGCTGAGAGGCGCGACCAGTCGCCGAGGCGGAGCCGCTGTTGCCGCGCTCTGATTAGTCCGTGTTTTTCGTTAATAACTTCTTAACGAAGCCTCGGAGAAGAATTTCGTAAAGGAAAAAGTTATTGCAAAAAACCTCAGGAATCTACTAAGGAAGTACAACATTTTTAGGACAACCTGCGAGCGTAAACTGCGCCCTGATTGGTCCACGTTTTTCGTTCATAACTCCTCAACAAAGCCACGGAGAACATTTTCGCCGAGGAAGAAAAATGTTAGTTCAAATGAGCTGGGGAACCACCCCTGCCAACGTTTCCCGTCTTTTCTGGGACACCCTGTATAGGAAGTGGGTACGTCGACTGTGTGAAAACTCGGGCTTGTTATCGTGAAAGCGAGGGCGCATTGCCATCGTTGAACCGGCATGTACAATCTACTTACGTGCCCGCAGCTAAGTCTAATCTTTATGAGCGGGCTAATCAAGACGTTACGGTGACGTGTGCGAGGTGTCGCATGACGGAAGGGCTACGCCACCACACTGTGAAAAAATACTTGCGAGCAAACAGCAGATAAGACACCGCGGCGCTAGTCGAGGTAGAACGGCGTAGGTTCACTCTCGCAAGGTTCACTTGTCGTTGCGATGCAACAAGTTTGTCTAAAATTATAGTCCGAGAACAAGGGAAAAATGATTTTCTCCTTTTTAGTGCATTTTAACACTTTATCTACCGGAAGCCTATTAATAGGATTGTTAATATTTGTGCTGTACCCAAAGAAAGCATAGAAATTGTCTTTTACATGGCAATCTTAAATGAAACTATTAGAAGACGTTATTCAGGGTGGCTTGTTAGTTCACAATGAAAATTGCTGTTGCTATTGAAGGTTCCATTAAAAAGTTTTTAGCCACGTACCATAGTGTTAATATAAGCGTGGTTTTTATAAAACGTTTTTTTTCATATATTCTTTCTATACCGGTGAATACCAATTATTTGAAAGAAACTCTTTTTTCCCCCGGAAAATAATATTTCCGCAGCGTTGTTGTCCCACGATTGTTCGAGGAATAGCACGAAACCGTGGGAAAAATTAGGATCGATGAATCGCTCCGCGAGATCGTGCAAAAAAATTCTATTCATCGTGCAAAAACATCTGAACGGTTTCACGTGCGATTTCTTGCTTCCGTTATCGATCAGAGGTGTGCCGGACTGGAAATTCGAAAGGGGAACCGGGAGAGGGGCGGTTTCGCTAATTTTTATTCCCCTTTCTACGGGCCAGCGTGCACCGCGCGCTAGCTGCCATAGGCGTTCATTGAGTCTAGGCAAATTCAACTGCACGTCCGTCACACTTTGCGCGAGAACAACGGCGGGCAATGAAACAATATAACCGAAAATGATCACGGGAGTTATTGTTGTAACATCGAGAGTTTGCTTCGCTGTAATGGAATTTTATATGGATCCAACAGCGGCTAATCAAATTCCGATTTTTCGTTCGGTTTTACAACGAACACAAAAACCTTCTGTTCCCGTTCGAAAAACAACAATCTGTCGCGTACAATTTTATTGTACGATACGATTCTACGCGGTATGCGTTCACAGGCAAAATCGATCAACAACAATTCCCTTAACAACTTTGTTACATTAAAAGCAACACTAGAACGTTGCTGAATTTTTTACAATTTCTTCATAAATGCGTAAAGATCCACAAAATGTCATTGTACATGTTAAATCTCGGGGGGAACGAATTATTATATTCACGGACGAAAAGAAACTGGATGGTCCAGACAGTGTCGCCAGGTCGCTAGCAATCGAGGAGAATCAAGTACCCCCTCTCTGATGACCAATCCAGTCTACGGCACGGGCACCGTGGTCTACGGACTCTACGGTCTTAGTAGGGGACGTTGGAGTGTACGCATGGTGCTGGAATAGGATAGTGGAAGGGGAAAAGGAGGAGAGTAATTGATGACCAAATGGTCATCAACTGGCGACACTGGGTCCACATGGGTACAAGTACTATTTCCATGATTTAAGAAAGAAACAAAGGGGTTCGAGTCGTCGACAATGTGGCGGCGCTACAGTAATGATATAGGAAAATGGAAATAAAATTTATTCAAGGCCGTATTCAAAAGGCTGGCTACTTAAATTTAATTAAAGAACAAATTGGAACATATGAAAATCCGGAAATTGGAGGTTCCTGTGATCATTTGAAGCAACATTTTCCTTTGCTGAAGTGGCGTCCGCGGCTTCGTCAAGCTGTTATTAACGAAAAACACGGGCCAATCAGAGCGCGACCTAGACGCGTGTTGGCACAGTCGTGTTTTTCGTTAATAACTCCTTAACGAAGCCGCGGACGCCATTTTTGCAAAGGGAAATGTTGCTTCAAATAATCTCAGGAACCGGATGTTGAAGGAATTTTGAGACACATCATTTTGGCCACCAGTGTAACTCGCGAGCCTATCCAAGTAACAATTCATGTTCCAATGGACGGCGAAGAACAACGAGCCAACATTTGCAAGCCGTAAGAAAGCAATAATCGAAATTGCAGAAGAAACGCAGCAGCGATATAGACGGCGAAGTTATGGCGTATCGAGACCAGCGCACCAGGTCGAGACGAGCACGCCAGGCACCGTTCTTTCTCCGAAATGTCCGTACAAATTTAATTCTAATCCCGTGCAGACTGTACCTCCAGCGTGAGAAACCAGTTTCCAAAGAGGTCCATGCAGCTGTGCATCGCGGAGTGGGTTATCTAATTTTCAGCCCCGCGTACCACGTGAATGGCCGTAAGGTAAGGTATGTACAATGCTCCTCTCTCTCCCCAAGTGAATGAAAAGACACCTTGGCGCCGGAGCCGAGTATATTGTTCGGAAGAACAGACTGCAAGGGGCCGCAACAAAAAAAAAACGGGTCGGCTCGAACCACCATGCCGGAGACCCGCTGAAATTATTAATTACGCTTCCCGTGCACGGATATCCGGGTGCATGCGCAAGTCCACGCCTCGTGCACTTTCGAATGCGCGAACACGATATACATACGCTATCCGCACAGACATTTGTATCGCAGATCGTGTAGATATACGTTTCCTGATCCGCTTTTACCTACTCGTTTCCTTTGTGCTCGAGCCCCGCCCCTTCTCCTTTTCTATTCCTTTTTATGCAACAGTTGGGGACAATGTTCAGTGGACACTCGTAAAGATCGCATAACTTTTTTCAAATTTAATTAAAGTTGAATTTTTTTAAAATGCTAGACCTACTAGTTTGTTTGAGACAGGGCCGGCCTTCTCTATGAACGGGCCTGGGTGCAAGAAACCATTTGGGGCCCTACATTTTTTGTAAAGTAAAACAAATTACAAAATTTTAAAACATAAAAATTACATTATTTTAGTTCTTGATCATGTTGGGACCCTCTCAATCGCGGGGACCCGGTGCATAGCATCCGCCGCACCCCCCCCCCAGATGGCCGGCCATAGCTAGAGAACGAGTAAACAAAAATTTGTTTAGATCGCAATTGATAGGAATCATAACAAATTTTAGAAATTATGTTTTTCAACATTTTTATTTATTTTATTTTAATTATTATTTATTTAAAAAGTTTTATCAAAATCGGTCAACCTTGCAATGAGCTACATAAAGATGAGAGCTTAAGAGCAGAGTTGGGCAAAAATTATATTCAAATAAAAATTTCGTATAAAGTGGAGTTTTTCCAAGTGGATTTTAAACCCATTTTATTTGAAATTTTTATATGAATAAAATTTTTGCCCAACTCTGCTTGCAATGAGCTACATAAAGTTGAGAGCTTAAGAGCAGAGTTGGGCAAAAATTATATTCAAATAAAAATTTCGTATAAAGTGGAGTTTTTCCAAGTGGATTTTAAACCCATTCTATTTGAAATTTTTATTTGAATAAAATTTTTGCCCAACTCTGCTTAAGGCTGAAAATTCGTGCGATCATCTTTAAATGTTTGTAGCTCATATGAACGTTTGTGTTACGAATAAATAATGGCTCGGACCCAATTTTTGTAACACAAACTAGTCATGCGGCGCTCAGTTGTTGATACATTAAAGTTGGCAAACAGTAGATCAACATTGCCAGATTTGCATTTTTTTGAAATAAATATCTTCGCTTTAAATAGATTATTTTCACCAGAGCTCTGTTAACAAATTTACGATTGTCTCTTGCATTTTTAATTTCACTCCGAATTAGTTAATCTGTAGAATCGCCGACTGCAATTTTAATAAGACTGAACATTGCAGAAACATTTTAATTGTATATTAAAATGTGCTTTAAGCGAAATGGAATTTGTAAATATTTAAATCTCGTCACGAATTTAAATCTGTTCTTGAAATTTTGAAATTTAATTCTGATTATTTTATGTGTTCATTTTAAATCTGTTGATAATAGATATAAATAAGCAATAAAATAAGTAGGCAGGGAACCGCTTTCGTCGCAGTTACGCAATCGCCGAGTTTATCGTGCACTACGTTGCAGAAAATTCATTGCATTAAGCAATTTATCAAACTCGTAAGATTATCTTGGCAGTAAATGCACCGTTACAAATTGTAATCGAGCTTCATACACGTCGGCGCCATAACTGGGCAGCATTTAAAATTTAACTACACGGACACGATTAAATTGTTCGTGGATTAAGCGTTACGAAACATCACGCGATTATTTAGAAATTACCTGAGATTACTTAAAACTGTTTTACTGAAAAACGTTAAGTTTCCTGAATACTGAAATCCTCTAAGAATAACATATAGAATAAATTGCTCATTATACGTCCATTTATCGATATTCGAACGAAGGTTCCTATAAATAAACAATTATTTATAAAATGAACTAATTAAAAAAATCATTTTTATAATTATAATTAATTCTTTTTTATAATTGATTAATTATAATTAAAAAAATTAACAATTAAGCACCAATAAATATTATAAAACATTGGGAAAACAATTTCTGTGCACATTATAAAAGTCCTGTGAAAATATTAAAATCATTATCAATATTATAAAATACATTGCTGTTAACAGGTTCTCGTTTCCATCGCAACATAACAGCAGTAGCTTCGGTAGGTTAACCACCTGCTCAGTTTATTTAATAAACGTAAAACTGACATGGCAATAATATTACCTTTTAATCCTCTTGCGTCGCGCAGATTGACTATTAACGCAAAAATTCGTTTTTCAATCACGATAATTGGCCGGCACGGGCACAGTGATGGCCGGCGTCGAATGGTTTTGTTTATAATTGAAATACAGTTCACGAACACCTTCACATTTTACATACTATGTAAAACCAACAAGAAAAGGCATAGAATAAGTAATCTCGCCCTTCCTCTGATTTTTTAAATCAAAATATACAACAATTTTCCGAGAATCGCATTAAAAATTATTTGTAAATGGTAAAGTCTCCCCACTATACCTTCCCCTTCCGCAACGGTCACCTGACTAATCCGGTACTGGCCGGGAGGGGGTAACTCACCGGTAGATAATAAGAGGACAGCGGATTTGATGCATTTAGGACAAAAATGAGTAGATGTAATTTAAAACGATACAAACGTTAGAAGAATTTTAAAATACCGTTTCATTATTTTCAATCTATTAAACACAAAAAAAATAATAACCAAGAAAAAAATTTTTTTAAATCTTGTTGTTAAGAAAATTGAAAAACAATTCGGAGTGGAAATGCTTCAGAAAGAAAATGAACTTCCAATTCACTCCGGATTGTTGAAATTCAGGCAGGAAATTTGTATTTTGCATAAAGACGAGCTGTCTAATAATAAGTAATAAAATGACCGCAACGTAGCGGAGGCGAAATTGTTGCTTTTCGCGAATGATATTCAGGCTTCGTTGCAAGATAACTGTGCGTCGCGTGACCCGCATTTCGGCCCAACATAACCCGAGCAATTTTGCGAAGTACGAAGGAGAACGTGCGAAACCGCGGGCCCGTTTCATCCGTCCCGACCCGTCGCCGAGTGTACTGGTTCGGAGAGAATCTCGTATTTTAATAATCGGCGATACGAGACTCGTAAAACGAACGTTCGAAACACATTCAACAGCGGTAATTATTTTCAATTTTAATGAACTGTGCTGGTTGCAATAATGAAAGGTTCCTGCGCTCTTTAATTAGCCGAGTCGGCTTTCCGACGATCAAACGAAATCACTGGACGTAATGACCGTTGCTCGCGGAATATGAACTGAGATATCGTATTTTTAACGCACGCGAAATTTTCATTTTATCGGCCTGCAATGGGCCCGGTTTGTAGTCACAGGAACATTATACAGGGTGTCCCGCAAGCAATGGACAACTGATTAGCAAGTACATAATTCTACACGCTAAAGTCTGACGAAACTGAAGGAAAACATTTTTTTGTTTGACGCAATCTTTCCGAGAAAAACTAGTTTAAAAATCCAGTAGAATCGGTAGGACGCATCAGACGATTCCCATCTAATAAGAAAAGCTGCGAAGAAATTTATTTAAACAAAAATTTGTGGCTTTCTCCTACGAATTTTGATGTATTTGGTACTCCAGTAGATTTGTACCCGGAGAACCTGCAGTTCGAAGTTTCGAACCTCTAGGATCAATAGTTGAGGAGATATGGTCGCTTAAAGTTGAGAATTTTTGACAGGTAAGGGCCTGTCAAAAACACTGCAGATTGCTCAAATTTAATCGACCATATCTCCTCAACTATTGATCCTAGAGGATCGAAACTTCGATCAGCATCCGCGCCGTGTAGAAATCTACTGGATCACATACCAAATACATCATAATTAATAGGAGAAAGATACCAATTTTGTCCAAGTTCGCTAATAAGCACACGTCTTTGCTGAATTTTCAAACTAGATTTTTCTTCTAGAGTTTTCTTCAGTTTCGTCTCACTTCTGCGTGCAGAATTATCAAAATTTGATTTTGTTCAACATTCGGTACACACATACAAATATGTATACAATGGTTCCATAACAATAGTACAACACAATGAAACTAGTCTAATTTTAGAGCTCAATCACTGTCGGTTACGTAGCAACAACATTGTAAAGAAAAATAAATTGCAGATTCGTAACAATTAGTACGATCAATAACGAATGAATAAAGTGCCACTTTTCTGCGTGGAATGTCGAGTTTCCAGAATTTTATTTTGCACGCGACGTCACTGTAACTCGAAACAAAAATGTACGGGAGAATTGAAGAGGACGGCAGGATTAAATTATAATTTTCAACAACACTCGGCGGGGGTCCGAGCGTGGGCAGCTTCGTTTATTTTCCATCAATCACGGTCCGCGTTCATGTGCGCACTACATTCTTCCGAATCGAGATTATTCGTCGGCCGGATTCGTCCGAATTGTCCTTAATTGCTCGAAAATTTCAATAATTTCATCGTTACACTTGCCGACCGACGAATCACAAATTATATTGCTCTCGTCACGGCCGTTCTCGTCTCGTTGCATTTGGGTCATCTCGGCGTTCATTCGCGATGGACACCGCCCCTCCTTCGTTCGGCCCGCGCACCAAGAATATCAAAGAGGTCTGAGACGACTAGATGGGACCGACTGCATTATAAACAGTATCGAAACCTGACCGGGTACAGTGACTACAGAAAGTATTGGTGCACGCTTCCGATTTTCCACAAATCCCCGACACTCGAACTTTGACCCTCTAGACTCTAGAGCACCAGCTGAATAGAACTCCTCACAAGACAGTTACAATAGTCGCCAGATTAAGTCTCCCCACCCCGCCTTCCCCTTCTACGCAGCTTTTCCCCACGCTTCGTGGTATCACGTGGCCGTATCACGTGACGACTTCAGTTTTCTAAATGGAATGCCTAATATTTTTTCCGAATTCGGATGATGGCACCCTTTTTACCACGTTTTTATTAGCTCGCTTTCTTGTTTGTCTGTTTGTTCGGTGGCAAATTTTGCAATTGATTTTAAACTAACTTCCCGATGAGCTAGAGACTTGAAATCGGTTACATGGCTCAGAACTGGATGACAATGCATTATTAAAAAAAAAAAATTTTTTTTAAAGTCTATTTTTATTTTAAGGATGAGTTGAAAGAAATATTGGGTCTGGGAAAAAGTTCGTGGCGTTTTTCCCGATAGATGACATCAATTGCAGATAACTCAGGAAACACAGATCGCAGCGATACCACTAAACGCTCGTTGGAAAGGTGACACTTCAAGCGTTACTCTGAGTGTATAAACATCGAAATTGGTGCAGTGGTTGGAAAGTTGTTTGCGTTTGAAAATGGAGAAGAGTATGTAATGAGAAATTGCGCTATACTTTGCAATATTATTACGACAAAGGGCAGAATGCTGCGCAGGCTTGTGAAAAAATTTGTGCTGTGTACGGTGAAGGAACTTTATCAAAATCTAATGCGCGGAAATGGTTCGCTCGCTTTCGTTCTGGTAATTTTGATGTGAAAGATGAGTCACGCTCTGGTCGTCCAATCACTGTGAAAATCTGAAGAAATTCTTGGAAAAGTCCAGCAAGGTAAGCATATTAGCAGTGTCGATGTTGGTATTGAGCTAGGCATTGACCAGAAAACTGTTTTGAACCATTTACACAAAGCTGGCTACAAAAAGAAGCTCGATGTATGGGTGCCTCGTGAGTTAACATTGACAAAAATTTAATGGATCGACATCTTTGGCGACCCGTCAAAAATTGCGAGAGCTTGGCTGGGAAGTTTTGTTGTATCCACCGTATAGTCCAGACCATGGTTGCCATATTCCGCGGGAACCAGGCCCCTTACCGCTGCGCCCCTCGCCCAGCTGCGCCGCTGGAGCAAACTAAGTTAGCGGTACGCGTCAGTGTTAGTGGGAAGAGTGGGGCGGGCTCAGCGGCGCAGCTGGGCGAGGGGCGCAGCGGTAAGGGTCCTGGTTCCCGCGGAATATGGCAACCATGGTCCAGACATAGCACCCTCTTGCAGAACTCTGTCAATTGAATTAAGCTGCTTTCAAAAGAAGCTTGTGAAAACCACTAGATTCAGTTTATCAACCAGAAACCACAGAAGTTTTTCACCGATGGCATCATGGCTCTACCCGAAAAATGGCGAAACATTGTCGATAATAATGGAGCATATTTGGTTTAAATAAATTCATTTTCACACTATAAGAAAACCAGTTGAATTTTACTAAAAAGACGCCACGAACTTTTTCCCACACCCAATACATTTATGTACACCCCCGTATGGGGGTAGTGTGGGACTCGAGGAAACAGGGGTGTTCGGTTCCCCCCATACGGATGTTTGCACCTAATTTTGTGTGAAATCTCAAATTAACCCCTTGCACTACGATTTATTTTATTTTTCGTAATTTCTTGTAGAAAAAGGGGGAAATTTATATCTATTGTACGCCTATAAGTTCTCTTCAATAGCTGTACATTCACAAAATAAAAATAAAATTTCATTTAGCTGCACATTCACAAAATCAAAATAGATTTTTATTTAGCTGCACATTCACAAAACCAAAATAGATTTTTATTTAGTTGTACTTTCACAATATCAAAATAGAATTTCATTTAGCTGCACATTCACAAATCCAAAATAGAATTTTATTTAGCTGCCCATTCACAAAACCAAAATAGAATTTTATTCCAGTTTAAAGGAAATTAATAACATACTTTATTAGACTCCGTTCAGAATCTTCATCGCGAGTCTGACTCGATATTGTAAGGCAAGAGGTTAATGACTTTTCATTAGAAAATATTTCACACGCTCAGTCAATGTGATCATAAGACTGCTGATACGTTTATGGCAAAAATGGATGAGTGGAAGACAAAACGGTGAAAGACATTACAATTTCAAAATATCGTTACCCTCTTTTAGATTTACCAAGCTTATTGAAAAAAGAAATAAATTATTATCCGACTTCATTTCCAATTTTCGACTTGTACAATTTTTATTTTCATAACTATTATTCATAATTATTAACAGGACTTCGTATTAATTAATTTTGTGCCAAGTTTGACAATTTATCCGTATTTGAAAAAAAGTATTGGGCATTCCACTTGAAACACTGAAGGTGTTCTTCACATCTCGATCAGAAAGCAAAGCAACAAAAAATAGATCATATGTCCCCATGAAAACCGTGCAACACTTGTTAAGCAATGCTAAATTAATGCGTAAGAATTCATCAGCTGTATAAATTAATGCACGGCCTTCACGATTAATCAATTCTAACTTCATTTGAAATTCAAATTTCGTACTAGCACATAGACATATAGAGATAGACTGCGCGGCCTGTACGAAGCGCTGAAGCCCACAATGGCGGCAAAAAACAAAAATAAAACATCAATAAATACATCAATTAGAAAGAGAGCGCTATGGACCCCGGCTAATGCTCTCTCTCTCACTCTTTGTACCGCGCGCCGCCATTGTGGGCTTCAACTCGCCCATAAGACGGCGCAGTCTATCTCTATATGTCTATGTACTAGCACCGCCAGTCGTCTGTAAAATGGAGTAAATGTGTAGAAGATAATGGGGAATATTTCCCAGAGTTGAGTGTGTTTTGATTGTTTGTAAATGGGCAACAAATCTGTGCGGAAAGAGCCACGAATTAATTCGTAAATGTATTTGCAATTTGATTTATGATCTACTATACCACTACTTAACTGATTGATCCTGAAGGATAATTAAATTTGCGATCGACTTTTTAAATCTATAATAATCCAATTTAAGATGTTTTTCATTAATATCTCAAAAATTGATAAAGACCCGTCATTGAAATTTTGTATTCTCGCGCCTCCTCAAAATCTCAGCTGACAAATTTGCGAGTTGCATACAATTTCGTTTATCTTTTTAAACGTGTCTTGCAATTGATGAAGCAAATTTTTCTTTTGCATAAACATCCGCGGTCTAATCAATACCGGTTTCGAATTTCGATGGCGATCGCACCAAGGCGCGTGGCAGAAATTAATCACTTGTCTCTACTAATTGACTTTGTGAAACCGAAGCTTCGATATTAAATTACCTGATCACCGTAAGCACATATTGGACTTGGTCCCATCAGCTGGCAAATATATATGTATGCACGATCGGCCGCAAAGGTGAGCGCCAACATAATTTCGTGTAAGGTCGCCGCGGAAGCAATCGACTCGCGAGTACAGCCAGCTCTCGCGCGAGCCTCGAACAACAGGTGCGCAACCAGTGTCGGTTAGTATCGATATGAATGTTCGACGGGACACACGTTTGCCAAGAAAACTGGGTTAGAAAAATGTTCGACTGTCGAGGCTCCCGGTGTTCCGCGGGACGGCCACGGATCGCTCGGATCTCGAGCAATGAACTTGAAAGTGCAGCGACTCGAGCCAGCGCGCAGCGCCTGCCTCCGAGCGGTGCAACTTTTGGAATTCTAATTGAGCGAAACGGCAGCCGACTCGGGCGCGACGAATGTATTGTTACATCTTCTCCACTGGAATATGACGCATTCTTAAGGAGGGGATTCTCGTGTAACAGCTGTAAAAGTAATCTGTTCTTTTTTCAATAATTATTTGATGACGGAATTTTTTTGGGTAAACTTTATCGGACTCAAAATTTGTGCCTTTCTCCTATTAATTATTATGTATTCGGTATGTAATCCAGTAGATTTGTGCGCGGCGCGAATGCAGATCCAAGTTTCGATCCTCTAGGATCAATGGTTCAGGAGTTATGCTTGTTTAAAGTTGAGCATTTTTGACAGGTAAGGGCCTGTCAAAAACACTGCAGATTGCTCAAGTTTAAGCAACCATAACTCCTGAACCATTGATCCTAGAGGTTCGAAATTTTGAGCTGCATCCTCGCCGGGTACAAATCGACTGGATTACATACCAAATACATCATAATTCGTAAGAGAAAGGCACAAATTTTGAGTCCGGTACAGTAAAGAGCAGCCTTTTCTTTTTATAATTATTTAGGCTGCTCTTTTCCTTACGTAACCAGAAATTTTTGCCTCTTTCCTACGTTGTCCAGTAGATTTGGACGAGAAGATGTGAGAAATCCGAGTTTCGATCTTGGAGGATCAATGGTTCAAAAGTTATAAGTGTTTTATATTATAAGTTATCGCCGCAGGGTTAAAGCAAATACGTTTTATAATTTAATTAAGTATCCTTTTTGGATCGTAGGAGTTTACTATTTCCACAGTTAAACTGCTAAATATATTTACTTTCCATCATTGCTTATTAGTGGACCGCGGATGTTTATGCAATTTTTACTTTTTGCAGACACATTTCAAGAGAAAGTGGAAATAAATAAAATCTTATTTTCAGTGGTATGTAGTAGCCTTTAAAAATCTGATATAAATAAAAATCGTATTCAATTTTGTGGAATTTTATATTCTAGCATTTTTTGAGCATTTTTAGACGCCATAAATGCATAAAGAACCGCGGTCTATTCATTAGACAGCGGATCCTTATTTCAAAATGAAAATGTTCTACCTGAATTGCAACAAACTGGATTGAAATAGAAATATATTTTCTTTTTTTGTGCGTTCAATAACTTGAAAATAATATAATAGTATTTTTAAATTCTTGCAATGTTTTTACTCATTTAAATTGTAGCTTCCCATTTTCGTCATAAAAGGTATAAAATCCGCAGTCTATTAATTATAATCCAATATTAATTTCCACGGAGAATGTGTTGCAGTATAGATTTTCCGAGACAATGGAAACCTAAAACAAATGCCCGAAATCACGGAGACTGGGATTTGTATAAATCTGTGAATCCATCAACATCGGTTTTGGACAGTCGCGTTGTGAAATGAAAATTCTTCGGCGAGAGTTATAGGTAAACAGAGTGAATGGCTTGAACAGTAATTGCGAGCTGCCGATGCCGTTCCACGCAAGACCAATCAGAAACAATGGCCATTAAAAAATCCATTGTGAGCTCGAATCAGCGTGATGGCACCATAATTGAAATAATTGGAACGACTAGATGCCCGTTCCCATCGACAGGCGTCTGAACGTCCGTGTCCTGCCTTGGTGAAACAGACCATCAGTTTTCGTTTTTTTTTTCTTTTTCGAATATACCACGCCTCGCCCGAAGCTTCAACGTCCGCGTCGAGTTACGAGCGTCACGGTCTCGCCGTGGGACCGCCGTCAGCCCACACGTTTCCTCCACTGATTTATTGCCAATAAATAAAGACAAATTTGTACTTTGTGGTAGCCAAGGTCTTGATAATGATTGAAGTCGTGGGAGGATAACCGCGACCTATTTCAATTTTATTGATCCTCGACGGGAGAGCATGATGCAAACATCGAAAACGAACGAATTGTTAGGAATTTATCCTAATTAATACCGTGAACCACAGTAAAGTCTTGATCTAAGAAAAACTCTCGGGTCCGTACTTTTTCTTAGATCGTGTACAGTTCTACTATTTCATAATTGAAGAAATACCGCCATTTTCAGGAAAACATTCATATTTCCGCGAACATTTTTGCAACGAAACATGAATTGTTTAAACAATGTTGCCTGTCGAAGAATGCGTGTGCAAACAATCGAATCAATCGGTTGAATAGTTTCTGGTTTATGTATCTACGTTGCAAGGCAATTTGGAAACTGTGTTTTTTGGAAAGGAAATGCTTTTAGGAGAATATTTTTCAAGAGTCATGCTATCGATTTTTCTCCCCCTACTCGTTGCAACAAGCTCTCCCTTTAACCCTTCGCGGGAATAACGAAAACAGAAAAGCACACGGGATTCGAATTGAATTTTGCAGCTAAATTTAAAAAAAAAAAGGAAAACGCAATCATAAAATTAAAACTATATTACGTCCTAAAAGTTATATCTCATTAAGAAATTTTGTATAATTTTTATTTTTAACTTTATTATTAATAATTCGATTCTCTAAAAATCTATAGGAGAAAGGCGAAACGCATTCGCTGATAACATTCAACAAACACGCGACAGAAAAGTTAGGGTGTTAGAAAATAAATAAAAATAAATGATACTTTCGAAAATCGATGGGTTATTTCCCATAACTTTGTATTGCGATACAACGAATTCCTTTTTGCTTACTACTGGAGCAGAACCACCGCGCAAATATAAATAAAAACGTGTTAAAAATATCGTGCAAAAAGAGACTCAGGTGTACTCGTACGACAGATGAGATTATGGATAAAACGCGGTCGGTCGAAGTAAAGAGTGAAATGCAAACGGGTGAAAATTACGAAAGGATTTCATTTGTTTTTTTTTTTGCGGGACGCGGGGCTATGTTTGAGTAGCATGCGAGTATTAAACGCCATTACAGATTTACGGAATTTCCAAACGCAACGAGAGAGAGAATGCAATATATTATGTGTAAATTCGTCGATTAAAGCGATGCACTATTAAATGCCTTTACTCCGTTTACTGTTCGCGGGACGAGCCCGCACGGATACGTACGAAATAAATTCGCCGCGGGAATTTGCAACGCAGAATTTAAACGAATAATCCCGAGTCTATCGTGTATTCATCATTTCGTTCGAATTCAAATTTTATTCGACCGTCCGTGGTTCCGCTCAAATAAATGTTCATTGAGAGCACCGGAAACGATTTACATAATGTTATTCTGAAATGCGAAAATCGCGCGGCACCGGTAATCACTGGAATACTAAAATTGTCTGAATTTCGTGTTATTTGACTAAACATGGCCGTCGCCGCGCGCCGCTTACGGTAAACATAATTAAATGTATCGATGATACAACCCGACAATTATTTCAACAGCTTCGAACTGAAACGTTTCCAATTCACTTTCACGCTGTGACGATGATGATGAAAAATGCGAGACAATTGTAAACATTCGTTCTAAGAAAAACTCTCGGGTCCGTGTGGTTTCTTAGATCGTACAGATCTACTGTTTTTTCTGTGACCTCGTCGAACTTAGGACCACTAAATACAATTCAATTTATATCGTGTTTGGTGTCAAATTAATAAGAAAAACGCCACAAACAAGTTGGTGAAAGTTGCATAGAAAGATAAAGAATATTTACTGTCATTTTAGGTGACTATTGATTAAGGCAATTAAACACTGCAAGCAGAACTTTCTCCATTGCATTTCCTGTTTTATACATTTAATTTAACCCTCATGTAGATAATCGAGTATATTTAATTAATTAAAGAAAGAGTACATTTAATTAAAATAAATAACAAAATCGCTCTAAATGTTCTTTCATTCTTTGGACACTGTTATATCGAATTTTACACTATCTCAAGTCAAAAATAAAAATTTATAGAAGAGTACTGAAGCTTTATAATTGGTTATGCAGTTTCTGGTCACCCACAAGAGTTAATTAATTACGTTCGCTTTCTTTTACATGACGCATTTCATTATTTTAATCTTGCAACGATAGCCTGAAGTTTTTCACGACTCCAGCAAAATTTTCACAATTTCAGTATTTTCGCTCGAATGTTTGTACTATTGAATACACACCTAGTATACGGACAAAGGATTTTTATCATGGAAACCGCTTTTTAAATTCACGTGAAACTCCAAAATTGAAAAATCATATTTTTCGCCTTAATTAAACGGCTGCTTCTCCGTCGAAAAACAATGTTATGCAAACTCGTTCGTTCATTTACTAAATAAATTCACGTATTCATGGAATTTTCATGAATTTTTTTTTATTTCAGATGATCCAATTACCTTTACGAAAACAATTTCTGAAAAGTTACTCGAGAATTTTTCAATAATTTGCATCTAGTTAATTTAAATTGCAAATCTTAAGTAAAATGTTCTCCGAGGCTTTGTAAAACGTGGACCAATCAGAACCCTGTAATAGTTACACAGTTAAGGATTAACGTAAAATACTAGTTTAAAAATTTGTAGAAATCGTAAACAATTCAGTACATTTTTCACAGAAGGATCTCGGAAATCACGATTTTTCAGATTGTTGACACGGCTGGTTAATTGACAACACTGTAAAAATGAAGCGAAAACGAGCTGAAGGGAAATGTACAACTAACGAGGTTCGTTAGCGCGGTGCTAACAAAAATTAGTAATTAATATCTCATCACGAAATGCACTTTGTGGCGAAAACAAAAAAATGCCGCGCAACACAATGGTCGTTCGTAATTAACCAACAATGTCCAAAGGAAAACACGTTACCTGAAAATGGTGTTCGCCAAGGATGCGCGAGGATCACGGCCGCATTGTTCCTATGGGAATTTCGCGTGAATTCGCGATTTGTCACTAATCCCACGGTCATTGCGCGCGACAACTCTTACATTACACAATGTACGCACAGCTGAAACGTTTTCGTCGAGAGCCTGCGATTTCGTTGCGACAGAAACGAGACACCTGTTTTCGCTGTGTCTCCCTCCAAATACCACTTTTCAGGAGATTTAATGTCCGGCCGATACCGTCCACGCTCTCTCACTCAAAATAGCTTCGGTGTCTCGCCGGCAAACGGACATTTCACCTCGAAAATGCAATTTCCCTTTGTTTTATTTATTGCTGCTTTGGTCACTGTGCAGAATCGCGCCTCCCCGATTTTTTGCAGAATTGTGTGTCGGTCGATTGCAAATAGTAAACTACATTCGGCAGTGATGTTCACCTTTTGTAGAAATTAAACAATAAAAAATATAAAAACCCAGCCCAGGTAGATAGATATACCTACATTGATACTTTATCCATTAAGATCAAATATTACATTGACGAAATTCTTTTCAGTGAATTATTAGATTAATTATTTTTTTTAATTTACTTTTTCTTGCAGCTGAATCTTGTCTCTGTCTCAAAATTATAAGTTATTTTCTTTATGTTTATCATGTTCAATATTTTTTATGGGTAGCATTTCTATTTGTACACAATTAAAAATAATAAATAATTGTTCGTGAAGAAATCATCTTACTTCTCTGCTCAAACTTCCATTTTCACAGATTACATTGAAAAATCTGAGCATAGACCTTCTCTTTTATTTATTTATATAAACAATAAGTATCACCACCGAATTAGCTCATTACTTGGAGCTGAGTACAATTTTGCAGAAATTGGGGTGGCAAAATTCTACTTTGACTTGTTTTAAAAATATTTTTCTCGTTACGAGATTGTGCACCTGAAATGTCGTTTTATTGAAACTTTTGTTTTCTAAAGTATATACTAATATAGCTGCAAACAATTGTAGTAATTGCTGTAATAAAAAGTAGCTCCACGATCGGGTAATTTTTATACTAATGACACCTGTATCTATTATCACTCCAATTAATAAGTTGTATATTACAGAGATGTAAAAAAATTCATAAAAATCGAAGAAAAGTAGCTCTTTCTAAGTAGCCCTTTATTTCTAGTGTAGGAAAATTATCAAAAATCTACCAACAATAAACATTAAACTTAATCCATACGTAACGTATCCATAGGTATAGAAATTAGGCGCCAAACGTGGAGGAATTCAAACAGCAAAAGACAATGTTTACAAGCCGAAGTCGTTGAAAAATACGTTCTCGATCGACTGGTCGCAGCAGAGCCTATCGATTAGCGTTAATCGCGGAAACCGCATAAAATCTCAATTATCCGAGCACAATATCGTCGGATCAGTCCAGGTTGAACGGACGAGGCCGACATTTCAGGTGCGCCAACTTGGTAATTACTAGACAGCGGATTTTATCCACATATTACAAAAATGAGTAGGCGTAATTTAGAATATTAAAAACATTAGACGAATTTAAAAATACCGTTATATTATTTTCAACCCCCAATGAACATATTACGAGAGAAAATAAATATCTGTCACTTCGGTTTATTGCAATTCGAGTGAACCATTTTTATTTTGGATAAAGATCCGCTGTCTAGTAATTACAGCCGGTCGAAATGAAACGGGTGAACAACACATGGTACTCACTTAGATCTGTAGCCTGGCAAGGTAACAACTCCGCGGGTTCGTGGTAATCCAATGGCACAAGAACACAAACAATAAGTTGTACACCGAAACACAATATTTCACCAAGCACAGCTTGAGGTAAAGGTTATGCGCGCGACCGGTTAGATATACTCGGCTGAAGGCAAGGCTAGAGGAGGAGGGAGAATGCAAGGTATCCACGAATTTGAAAAACGCGGGAAATCGAAGGGAAAAGACGACGAGGCTCGATCGACAACGGACACTGTCGTGTCGTGTGAGCACCGCGGCGAGACGCGACGACGCGTCTTCCGTAACGCTCCTCGGCGATCACATTAATCTTTATTTTGAACGGGCAATATTACTCGCGGCACAGAAACGACCGAAACATCAGACACGAAACCGAACGGAACGAAACGCACTACCCACGCCAAACGAGCGTCCGCGGCAGACTGACAAGTGACAGCCGTAAGCCGGCGCAGCGGCGCAGCTCCACGCGCCATGCTACCCCTACCCACGCGCGTGCACAGTTCACGGGTATCCGTTCTACCTGGTCCGTCGTACCCGTACACGTATTTACCCATACCTGTTCCTGTACCTGTACCTGTACCTGGTCCCCACGTTCGTAATCGTCCAGGTTGTTCAAATTGTTCAAATACACCGCCGCTCAAAAGTATGTGGACTTTGTTAACACTAAACCCACTATGTATGACCGGTTCTAGATTATTTATTGTGGCATCACTGAAATTATAAAGCAGCTTTCATAAGAAATTTAATCTTTTTACAGCATATACAGGGTGCGCCGTCTGTAGGTACCATATGTTAAACGCTAAAACAATTGTTATTCGTAAACATTCCGGAGAATATTCTAGCGTATTTGACAGCTCATTTCATACCATTATTCACCATGAATAACTTAACACCAGCACAATGACTCTCCTCAGAAGATTGTTCCCGAATCGCTTAATCTCGAAAAATGGCGATTACAATTGGCCTCCACGTTCGCCGGATTTGACGCCTCCAGACTGCTCCAGACTTTTTTCTGTGGGGATATTTAAAGTCAAAAGTTTATGTTGGCGCGCCGCGGTCCCTCCAGGAGCTGAAAGATGCAATCCGTAAGGAAATAACGGAAATAATGCCCGAAACGTTGCAAAAAGTTATGGGAAATGCCCAAAAACGAGCATTTCTTTGCGTCGTTCATAAAGGTGATTACTTGCCCGACGTTGTATTTAAAAAATGAATTTTTTGTATTGGTATAAACCAAAGTAAATAAATATCGCAAACCGAACTCGATTTAATTACGTTTTCACTATTTTATAAGCATTTAACATATGGTACCTACAAATGGCGCACCCTGTATATTGTGGATTGTGTAATAAATACCCGCGTTTTTTGCACTCCACTTTCCTCCCGCAATTCTGTGTGTTCCTTGCTCTACAAATCTGTAACGATCTGCTTCAATTTTTCGAATTAATTAATTCTAATCAACTTTCAAGCTCCCCCAATGGAAGTTCCAGGAGGCAGAAAAATTCATTCTTGACGTCTCATTCAAGTTGTGTAGCACCCAAGCTCCAAGTTTTTGAATAAAGCCCATGGAGTGAACATGGTTAGCGATGGCAAGTGATACATTGTAGATGTCGAACATATATGTATGTCGAAAATGAATTCCTCCATCTCCCGGAACCTCCATTGAAAAAGTCTGAAAATCGACCAAAACTAATTAATTCGAAAAATTGGAGGAGATAGGTTTGTAGAGCAAGAAAAAGACTTGCGAATGCATACCTATGTATACTTCACCTAACAAAACACAAAATTGCGGGGAAAAATAAAATACAAAAGAACGCGGGAATTTATTACACAACCCAATAGGAATAATAACCGAGCAGTCTAAATAAATTGAATCTTGTAATTTTTACTAAATCTCCCGCGGTAAAATGACCGGTTCTACATTTTTTATGTTAGAAATAAAAACAAATAAAAAAACTACTTTGTTAAAAGCCCTGCGCATATACGAAGTTCCAACTTCTTATTTTTATTTGTTTATGGTCGACTGACGGTTGCCTTTTACGTAGAGTGGGGGATACAGATACGAAAACCATAACTGTCAGTTGCTTTGAAGCATTCGTTTGAGTCGCAGAACACATTCGTGCGTTTCCATTCAAAGAAGTAAAAAGAATATTTGTTTTTCATAAGTGTTGTTTTCATAAGTGCTATGTAATTATGTGTTTGTTCGTTTGACGGTGTAAGATCGTAAGATGGGCGACAGAGACTGCAGTCAAGGAAAATCTATCGTCGCAACTATCGTTGTAACAGTTTTATTCAAACTAAATTTTTATTTTCGATAATATTCCTTTACCTGTTCTCATCCGAACTTATAATATGCAAACTTTTTTAAAAAGTTCCACATGTAATAGATGCCAGTATCGCTTATTAAAAAGTTTGACAAGTCTTTCGACCCCGGTCAGAAGCCAATTAGTGTACTTCGAATTTTCTCTGAGAATGGCGTAGTGCTTAAACAAATTCCGTTTTGTTAAAACTTTTAGTTGACTTAAGTCGGTATTTCCGAATGTTGACCACTAAATAACTGGATCTAATTTTATTGTGGGTTGTTTTTCCAGGCTTTTGTTCCTCGTAACGTAATAAATTACAAAATTACAACAATTTTGACAGTAAAAAGCAACCTGAATAATACTAGATAAATGGCCATTTTTTCATGTAAATCCGAACAATTGCAATTTTTTTCAAAATGATTTTGCACATCTTTTAACAAACCAATGCTTTTAATTAAAAAAAAAATTTGGTCCAATTTAAAAAAAGGTATCTAAAAGATGTTCGAATACTTTCTTGAGCAACTGGACATGTAAAGAAATGTTTCCATCGGGAAATCTTTGGATCGATGAAGATCTATGAAGAAAAGTCAAATTTTTTTTTACTGTGAAATTCAAGGTCAAGGACAATTTTGTGGCAACCTTTTTTTATGGATCTTCATCGATCCAAGGATGTAGCTATGGCAGCCAATGCCAAACATTTCTTCACACCCTGTACATTTACTTTGTGTGCAAATGGTTAAATATCAACCATACTGTTTGATAGTACTTCAACAACTTGTTCAACGATGTTGTATACGCAGAATAGGAGACAACAGTGGTAACGAGAATACTTGTGGTAATAATAGTCGTGTAAATGTGTTTACCTTGCGAAGGTGACGGAGAACAAGTATGTATGTATAGCGAAAGAAATTCAAATGTATGCGCATAATAGATCTCAGATAATCAGCGGGTACATTTGGTTTAAGTTTATGCGAATAGCTCGCAACGCGTATGTTACATAGATAAAGAATGAATATAAGCAGTGTTATAGTCTTCAATTATAAACAGTTTACACAAGAATGCACAGTGGTATGTTTTTCTTTGTTATGGGAACCTCAGATTTCCTTTTTCCACTGAACTCTGTTTTCCTTTTCTTTTTGTAATACGTGTTACATCTCGTTGAACATTTCTGCTGGCGCTGCAGTTATATTTGCAATTCGAATTAACCAGTTCTCCGCTTCTTTTTATAATCATAAAACATTCATTCAATTTGTATTTTGTGTCGTACTTTATTTAAGAGTTGGATAATGTTTAATATGATTAATTATTAACGATTGCGATTGAAATATTTAATTATTCATTCCAATTAACGGATACGTTTTCAATTTAATTGATGCATAATCCAGAGTTACCAGATGAGGGGAACTGATTCGAATTCAGGGGAAAAAGTTACCCTCTCTCTGGCAGTATCTTAGTCACGTGACATTGGGCCAAGATAGAGTGGGGTTTTTTATGCAATTCTAATCTTTTAAATTAAATATCTCGGAAATTGAAAGAAATGAAGAACAATGAGTCTATTGGTTATAGAATAGCATATAGATTTGAAAAAATGTCTATTGTTTATAGAAAAGCAAGTTACATTTTTTTGGATACATATTGACTCCAACCAGAGTTGGGCGTTATTCGAATGAGATCTCATTCGAATTCCCAGCGAATAAAAATTACGAATAAAATTTTATTCGAAGAGAAGTTCGAATAAATCTTTATTCGAATGAATTTTTATTCGAATATAACCCAGCGAATAAAAATTTATTCGAATAAGCCAGCGTTAAAGCGATAAAGCGTTATTCGTATGCTACGAATAATTCCTCAGCGAATAAAATCGTTATTCGAAATAAAATTTGCCCAACTCTGACTCCAACGTAATCGATGAAATTGAGAAGTGCTGCTCTCTCCACGGCGAAAGTTGAAACTATTATTCTCCAAGAAGGAGACGAGTTCCTACTTTAACAAGGGAGATAGTTAGCCATTGGTCGGTATGGAAGTTGCCTGTTCGAGCAACAGACGTTAGAACAGAACAGATTTCGTTTCCCCTCGAAAGATGGCAATAGTTGACCGAACAACTCCGCGAGCGCATCGTTCCTTCGTGAATATCAAGTCTGATAAGACTCCGAGTAACTCCGACTATCGATTGAGGGGCAAACTTCGCCTAATTGTCGGGGCGCTAATTAAAATCAAGAACAAGAAGTTCGAACTAAATTACGTATGCGTCTCCGAGTTTCTGAGAATTTCCTATGCACATTCTCTAGTAGACAGAATGATCATTAGTTTAAGGACACGGAAGTTCAGCGTCCGTACGCAATCATCGTCAACGACGAAAACAATGCCAACGGAACGTTTACTGAATTAGACATTCAATTTCACGTACAACATTCTGAAACTTCCATGTCACGTTAATGTAAATTGTCATAATCAGGGCCCGCTCAAGGGGGGGGGGGGGGGTGGAAACCCGGTCATTTGTCCGTGGCGCGAAAATTTAGGGGCGCCATTTTGGCTGTATAACTGTGAGAAAAACATTGATGTGTTAAATACCCAATTAATAGAAAATTTGCTTTTATTAAAATTTAAATAAAATGATTTGATTTTTTCATTGAAGATAAAAAATAAGTACCTTTATTTAAAAAATACATATATTCTTAAGGGGCGGCAATTTGTCTTTTTGTCCGGGGCGACGTAACCGCTAGAGCGGGCGCTGCCATAATACTTGTTGTCGACAAGGGAATCATCAATCCATACTGTTAGGCGACATTAATCATAATTCATAATTATTAGGCGACACTAATTGTATCAGTTATTTGGTAGACTTCTGCAGTGTTCTTTAATAAGGGTTTTTCTAAAAAAAAACACAGAATTCCTCTTACAATTAGTATTGTCAGAGAAGGTACGAGAGTGTTCACTCCCAGAGGGTCTTTTCTGACAGAGATAGATCATACCGACCTTTAGCATGGAAGAGAAGCTATGCCCACCTTTAACATGCTAAAAGTGGTTACAGGTTCTGGTCCATGCTAAATACATATTCCATGCCCTGGTACATATGAACATGGCGGCGCCCTTACCGGTCAGAAACGCTTAAAATCATTAAACTTTAAACACATAACTTCTGCACCGGCGAATTCCTAACATTAAAACTTGGATTTCTGGCATTTTTCGTAAAAACCTTACAGGATTCTATACAAAAAGAGTTAAAAATTTCTGGATCCCTAAGGTGAAGTTGTTTTAAACGCATCGGGCGTGAGCACCCTCAGATCCTCTCTGCTATTGTAAATATAAATGAGCTTTAAAAGCATTCTTTTTTAACTGTACGTAAAGGTAATTGTAAAAATAAAATCATCAGTACGTCTAACATCGAAGTAGCTTGGCCCGTTTTAAAGTTCTTTCTCCGTCGTTGAAATACAATTGGGATAGCGAACGCCGCTATATGTATACCTGTTGTTGGTCTCAAATAAATTTATGTGATACATACTGCGGATCACCAACTAAAGCGGTATTGTCTTAGTAAGTCTTTCGATCTCGAGCTGCACACCAGGGAGTGCACTTCTGTAGAAATTCGATACCCCGAGCAAACTCGATTTAAGCTTTGGTCTCGTGACTATGGTAACTCCACCTATAGCAGACTAGTAACTCACGTTTGCTTTTACTTACGACGAGGATGAGACCATATATCCTTCGCGACCTAAGTGGTCAATAAGAATTTCAAGTATTTATGGTCGTACGGTGCTTAACAAAAATACGACGCAATAGAAACGTCTAGACAATCCTGCAAACGAAACTTTTATGGTATGATGTAACTTTTATGATCATATGGTGTTAATAAGAACACAGTGTAGTGTTCGCTTCTGGTTTTTAATGTTATAGGGTGTTCCAAAATTATATGTCGTGACCATTATTGCATGCTTCTGCATCTCTGGATGTGTGGATAAGTTTTCTCAAGGTCAAACAATTTTTTTACTGCATCCCATAGTACTCATGGAGAAGAACAAAAGTCTCGAAGGAACTATAGGTTTCAAGTTAACCAAGTTTCCTTAGAAAATGACTTTAAAGTTTCGTAAACTAGTTTATTCCAAATATCTACAGGGTTTCAAATGATTATAACATATTTATACTTTACAGACGCGATTCAAATAAATCTTGAAAAGGATCCAAACTAGGATCGAAACGTTGATTTTGTTTGATAATTAGCAAAATTGCTTCATAATTAGTAATAAACGATCGAACCGTTGCACAGTGGTCCCAAATCGCGAAAAACCGGCCAAACCCTCTAAACGTACTTGAATGCACCCAAAAATTCGTTTTCGGGGGTTTTCAGGGTCGCTGATTACGAATATGAAGTTTAAATTCCAAAAAACAAAATGGCGGATCCAATATGGCGGACACATACATTAAAAAATGGTTAGGTCTGCTTGGATAATGATCTTTTTGGGGTCTTTGGCGTCACTGATTACGAATATGAACTCGAAAATTTGAAAAACAAAATGGCCGATCAAAATTTAGACAACAATTCGCATTCAATGTGTTTTGAGAGGTTGATAGGTAAAAATGTATAAATGACAAACAAAATTGCACTTTGTATATCAAGAATTAGTATAATTGTAAATTATGTACATAAGATTTAATCATCCGAATCGTTTTCCATTACTAAAAGTTGTAAAATCGCATTTTAAAATCCATAAAAATGGAACAAAGATTATCCTCGTATGAGCAAATAGGAGACTATTGGAGATCGGTTTTCATAAATTTTGAAAGATAAATGTATTAACAACACGTCAGAAAAGGAATTTTGGTGGGACAACGTGGGACTTTTTTTTTATGTCTACGTTTCTACAATGCGCGCATCAAGTTTTACCTTCTACATTCTCCAAAGAATATTGCCATCGTGTAACGTAATGACTAACAATTTTTGAGATACAAAAACAGGTAAAGATTCTACTTACTTCCAGGAACAGCGTCCATTTTACAGAATTGAAATTGATGCACTATTTTCAAAGTTATGCACTTTAGAAGAGGGCGTTCAATTTCCTAACTTTGAACTGCCTGCTGAACCGTACCATAAACTTTTTTTACCTTTTTCCTTGGTAGCACACACAATCAGTGGTCATAACATCACTTTACCCAACCCTAGAATTACAAACTCCTAGGAGGAAGTTCATTTTTGAGGTTTTGGCCGTGTTTTCGGGATTTGGGACCATTGTGCGTCGCGCCGAAAGCATTTAACATTTATTAACAGCAAATACGATCGATAGAAGAAACATATTTATCTACAGGGTGTCCCAAAATGATTTGGGACCTCTGTTCCTCGTTACTAGTACTATAGTACGATGCGAGGAAAACCTCAAACCTCCAAAATGAAGGTCAAGGACATTTTTGCACGGACTTTCTTTTACAAATCTCCACCTGTCCACCATCGGAGAGATGGCTAGCTACGCTTCGTCATCGGAGTCATTCCCAGTTTACGACTCCGAGGTGAATGTTTATGCTGAACGGGGTATGGCATGTGCCAACAAAAAATCATTAATTTTTCCATTTATTTGAAATCAAGTTGGTAGACCGGCATCCACTTGAAATTCAAATCGCACCTACGGCGAGAAAGTAATAAAGGAGCGCTTTCATCATCGTCCTAGACGTCTGTGCTCTGTAAAAGAGCACTTAATACCACCGCCAAGTCTAGCCATCATCGCGCCTCCTTCAGCCGCCACCGACAGCTTCTGTGTTTTCTTCCAACTTTTATATAAGCGCTTGCCTCTTCTTGTTTTTCTTCTTCCTTCTTCAGCTACCCCGCCATCATTTCTGTTAACCTCATTTCAGCCTCTATATCCTTTTCCCATCCTGCTCCTCCACTCGGTAAGTTTTTTTCTCCCTCCGTTATAGTAGGGGAGAACGGGCTCAGTAACAATTTGACTTGGAACTAAGATTACGCAAAAGACTCTATCACATCACATCTACAACAAATCTTTTATACTAAAATCTTACATAGCTACTATCTGACATTACTGAGTTTGGAATTAGTAGATGTAGTCTACATGTGATATTCTCGAGTACAATACAAAATAATTGTACGACTACTAGTCAGAGTCGCCACAGTGGGGACGGGTTTTCCTCAATTAAGGAAAACGTGCCCAGCCCTGGTATGGGGTATACATAGGGTATAGGGCACCTATAGGGTATTGGGTAGTGGGGGAACGTCGTAGAAGGGGAAGGTAGAGTGGGGACACAATCCTTAATCTAGCGCCCCTGCCACTGGGGTGTTGTATAGCGGCAGGATCACTTTTCAATTCTTCTTATTACCTGTTTGATGTTCTAAAGAATACTTGAGTATTATCAGGAATAGCTTACCGTGTAAACCAAACGGGAAGTGCAATTCCCTTTCCATTATAGGGTACAAAGCATGAAGAACGAGGTTGTGAGAAATCGGTCGCTATATTGGGCGGCACGGGCTTTTAATAACATTGGAGGACACTTGGGAAACTGATCTTCAAAGACCTGTCGTCGTTCTTTCATTTATCCTTGCATTTAATAAATTCTGTCTCAAATCATCTGTAATTGCTTGATCAGACGAGCGTCGGGTATAATTGTGTCACGTCTGCCGACGTGTTGCCATAGGTTATAAGCATAGCCAATAAGAGTAGGATATTGTAACCGTAATTATTAAGAATATTGATTAGTTATAAGTAGTCATACTTCGCTCCGTTCATCAGATCCGATTCTCACCTCATACCATATACCCATTCTTATCTTAACCCTTGTATAATAATCATATCTTAATGTATTCCCCGTAGCAGTATCACGTAGCATTCACCGTAATCATTAATCGCGCGCTTCTCATAACATCCATAGCGTTATGTCTAACGAGACATCCGGTAGAAGATAAGACACCTATGTATTCGACCTCACGATCCTAAAAAGAGTTCAGTTAATTCAGTTCAATTCGGACAGCCAGTCTGACACGTTCGTTCAAGACTCCAGCGAGGCTCGCCGCCTCCTGGATGTCCCGGTCCGGACTCCGACGAGTCCTCGCTCTCATCCGCCTTTGAGCGGTCCTGCTATAACACGCGCTTCTAGTTCATTATAATTTCATTTCATACGTTACAAATATATTCCCAGTTATTAATTTAATAAGTGAGTCTCGCTTAGTTCTTCTCCCTACATCCTCGCGCTTGCAATACTCTCCTATTCAATTCGCGTTCGTCGCTATCAATTACGAAAGCTCGTGCGCGTCAACGAACGCGAGACGGAGGACAACAGCGGGGTATCTTCCGCCAACCGAGGATCACCGACGACGTGATCTTCCCAAGACGAGTGAGGATCATCGTCCTTCCTACGACGATCCAGCCTGATTCGACTGCAGCCGTCAGCGAGCAACGGAAGCAGTTCGCATAAAGGAAGCCTGCCTGTCTTCACCGATCGCTATACTCAACTATCCGATAAGTTGCTAGATATTTCCCTGCGAAGAATCGCGCCGTCCCAGTTATCTCTGTTCTCGTCCGCCGCTTTGGGGCGAATCTACTGTAAGCGTTAAGTAGAATACGCATGTTCGCGAAGGTCGTGGTTCCCAGTCAGACGTCGGACGTAACGTGCCGCGTGGACAAAAGGTTGTATCGCATTTGAGAGCGTCCAGTAAGGGGAATGGGTCGCGGAACGATAGTTTCGCGAAAGTCAGACTCCGGGACGTAACAATTGTACAATTATCTTTTAAAATACTGTATGAAATCAAATGTTTGCTTCCTATTATACTTATGTTAGAAACAACAGGACTCCGCGAGTACGTTTGATTATGAACACATTATATGAAAATAACTATTGAGAAATCTTCATTCACTTTTCAGACCTAACTAAATGTGGCATAATTATTAAATTAGCGTAATAATTATTTTTTTAAATGAGTAAGTGTAATTTAAGACAGTAAAAACATTAGAAGAATTCAAAAATACTTGTATATTATTTTCAACCAATCAAAAATATTAAGAAAGAAAACAAATGTCTATTTCTATTGTGAAAAATTTTTATTCTGCATATAGATCCGCTGTCTAATGATCACCAATATTTGGGCGACACGCAAATCAATGTATTAAATACAGATTGACAAATTACTAGGGTGCCCCATCATTTTGTCCCCGGCTGTACCTAATGTCGACACTCGTCGCGGTTTAAAAGCGTTCGAGAATCCTCGATATCACCTGCGTTCTGACAATCTTCCAAACGAAGGTTCAGATAGCAGCGCGAACGCTTACAATATCCGGCTGCAATAAGAATCAAGGTCCTCAGATATTTACCCGGGAACTTATAGGCGAGTTGGAAACGCTTTCAGATGCATCATCCCGATTCCTGATCCAGAAACCCGTATTGCCCCACAAAAAGCGTTCCTCGAGCTCTCTCTTAGTCTGCTTCGCGTCCTACTCCACCCCGTTCCTCGGACCGGTGGCCCGCTCCTCTCCCAGCTTCTTTGCTCCCGACCTCGTCTGCGCTTCTACTAGAAACTGTCGATATCCCTTGGCTTCTTCCAGGTCCTCTCGTCGGTGAAAGAGCCGGAATATTGAAATTTTCGGTCAGTGCCCGATTTTAACTATACGATCGTATCTCTCCGACGGGGAACCGAATCCAGACGACCCAACTCGACTCGACTACCACAGAGAAAAAGACACTCCAACGTGAAAAGCCCGAAAAAACTATTTTAGCGTTGTTTATGGCCTCAAGGTCATAATATAGGGGTCATTCCATGGCAAATCGATCACTTTCTGCAGGCACCATCGTCGAGATTTTGTTCTAAATGAAATATGTTGTAGTCCATGCGAAATTAGGGAGGGTTTAAGTCATCATATTGCCGGTTTCGATTTTTTTTAGAAATGGCAGGCCTTCATAGTTTTCAATTTTTGCCCATTTCGGCGAAAACGGGCCTCGCTTACGAATTTTTATCTCGGGAACTGTTTGTCCGATTGAGCTACATTTTTTTTTGTTTTATTTGGAAAGGATTGGGCTATTACAAAATAATTTTTTCAACCTCGAAAATCCCCATCATCGAAAAAAACGTAAAAAAAGAATTTGTTTAAATTTTTCGGCATTATAAAGTTTATTTTCGAGGACAATGGACAAAAATAGAAAACAGAAGGCCTGCCATTTCTAAAAAAATTCGAAACCGGCAAAACGATGACTTAAATAAAATTTTTTTTCGAAATTTTATATGTATAAGTTCGTAGATGTTTAAATACTGTTCCCGAATAATGGAGCGCTTCCACCGAAAACTATGTTGAAACAATGTAATTTATTATTTTAATACTAAATATGTGAAAGCCGAAAATCGACTTAGAATAGTCACGAATTCTTGAATTTTCATATTTCGAGTTGCTGTCAGGTTTCCGGGACCGCGGCCCCGCTGCGGTGTGGTTCGGTAGATCGGTAGCCTGGCCGGAAAACCGAGTGAAACAGATATGGCCGGGCAGGAAAGCCCGGAAAAGAGGACGGACCGACAGAGAAAGATCCGAGAGTCGCTGGAGGAGAGGAGAAAGACAATGGCGGAAGTGAGAGACAGAGAAGAGAAGGAGGGTAGAGACAGGGTGTGTAAGAATCAAACGGGGGTGGTAGTGGTGATGGTGGTGGTAGTAGGCGAACTGAAAGAGGGAAAGGGAGAAAAAGAGGGAGACGTCAAGTAAACGAAGCTCTTTTGACTTTCTGGGTCAGGAAAGTCGATTACTCGGCACCCCAGTACCTGGGTGAAGCTCTTAACTCTCCGCCAAAGTGTAAACAAGCCTTGGTACTGGGCGTGCATAAATCTAACGGGTGTATCGTTTGCTTCTATTTCGTATAATTAATGACTGTTAGCTGTGAAATTTTCGTCGGAAAATGATTGTTGCGGATTCGTGCGGAAAGCAAGGCCGATTTCCAACGCCCGTTTCGAAATTAAGTCACTCCGAGCAAACTCGCCTTTGTGGACACATTACTCACTGGCGGCAGTTCAACCCTTAATTCTGCACTCGTTGTTGGATCCTTTAGATCCAAAAATAATTATAGAAACTCTGTCATTGTAGGTGCTTAAAGGGGGTGGTCCCGTTTAGCAAAACAAGGTGACCTTGAGACCTCTAACAAGAATAATATGTTTTTGAATCTGGTGTGGAGGAAAGGCGACTTTCCACACCCGCTAGAGTGCCGCGGGGAAGAACGAATTCGTGAACGGAGCTGGGAACAGAAGTCTTAATATAATTACTAATTAAGCAACAGGCGTGCTCGAACTCGTAATTACAGTCCGCGCAGCATACGCTTGCGGCAATTTTTAATTATTATGGCATTCGTTGGTGGAGACCGTCCATATCTTTCGCACGTATCCGTTTCCTTTTTTCGAGTTGGTAAATAGCATGCATAAAACGCGATCCCTGTACGGCGATTCGCCGCGAACGCGGCCATTACGCTCGTGACTTCACCGCACATCGTGCATGCACACTGATGCTGAATCTGTTTTACTTGAAACGAGGTGTAACGGAAAAGATGATTTAATTGCAATGTTTGCCCGAACAAAATTAGTGCTAACGCATGCAGCCTTTGATCGAAATCTCGGTATACGCGTAATTTCGCGATGGGAGGGGGAGGGGTCGGGTTGGTGCTGGTTAAAAATGTATCGTTGCGTCCTCCGTACGCGGGGGAGGATCATTCGTGGTTACGTTTATTCGCGTCGTGCGTTTTAATTAACTTTTAGGACACCAGCCACGCGGCTGTACATTACATGTATAATTTATGAGAGCACAAGTGAAATTTCCCCAAACAGTGGGCTAATAGCTGGAAACAGTGCAGCCCCTGGTAGCTAACACATCACCGTCGAAAACATTAACGAAACTTCTGAATGAAATAGTTGCTCGGCCGAGGTGAGATGTTTGTGGTATTTGCAGAATGGAAACATTAATGTTTACGTAACTCCCGAATTTAGCGAATTTCTTGTGGCATGCGGATTTTCATAGATCGGATACCGCATATTAAAAATCGGGAATAGGTAAAAAAGGGAGCCAGGTTCAACGAGCTTTAAAAAAGCATATAACCTTCGTGTGACCTCTACGCGTCCATCTACAAAAAAACTGTTAACGTCCCTCCCGATACCGTTCAATCCTACGTGAACCATTTTCCTGTACGAATAACAATAATCGTCTAAGTCGAAGTGGTAATCAAAATTTATATTTCCATTTTAAACATCCTCTTGATACCATTCAACCCTACATGAATAACAATAGTCATCTACATCGAAGTGGTAAATAATCGTCACATATTGAACTTCTCATATCTCTTTAAAAAACGATTTCTTTGCATTAGTAGGTCAACACTATCTTGTAAAGAACATCAAGCTGCACTAAGTGGCGCAGTAAAAAATATACGTTTACGTATAAAAAAAGTGAACGACCTTCATACGAGCTCTACGTGCAGCTACAAACTGAAGCCTATCGTTGAAACCGGAACGAAATAATGCACATTGTCGGGTACTTTGCAGGAAAATTGAGCAATTTGACGAACAGTAGACAGGTTGCCTATGCATGCGCAAACAAGCTCCGCGTTCTGGACAGTATAATTTTCAGCAATGGTTGCACTGTTTCTCTAATTGCATAGACAGCTGCCAGGCGAGTTTGCTGCTACTTGAGCACCGTAGACTTAACAGGCTAACGAATGTTTACAGTAACTCGTGTCTATCGCTCATCGGCGATCCTCCAACGTGAAATTTCACTTGGTACCGGAATATTCAATTCCTAGCTGCTTTCTCTCTTCATTAACGTCGCCGGCAGTAATTATATCTATTAAGGCTGCGTGGCCATTGTCAATTTTGTTGAGGAGAAAAGTCGAGAGGCTTTGCTCGACTCCACTCGGTTGTCGCACCTTTCCACTTCGGTTTCCGTTGACCTCGACGGACTCCTTTCGGCGGGTACGCGTCCATTTCCTCGTAATTATACTTGAAACGAAAAAGAATCCTCTTGGGTGACAATTTTCTTACTTTGGTCTTTTCAGAGCGGAGAGCCTCGCGAGTGCTTAAACCGAAAGCGCTGCTTAAACGGAGGTTTAGAAACAATCAGAGAAAGAAGTTGCTTCAAAGTGTACGGAAAGAGCGACATAATGCTACGCGAAACGCGTCGAGCGCCTTCGAAACTGCCTTTGATATTTCGAATTGTTCTCGGTCGCGTGTTATGCACTTCATCGCCATTATTTATATAATATTATATTTTCATTCCTCCGTCAGATGGAGCGTGCATGTATAACGTCCTACTGATGAAGCCGTTGGAAATGATTTCTTTTTATTTCTTTTCTTAAAAAATTTTATTTTTTCCCCTTGAATACTCCCCGCCCCAAATGTACAATTTTAAAACAATAATTCTAGCAATAACTAGCTTTGACCTGAAAGCTAAATGAGGAGGTCTCGTTTCCTTAGATCCTGAAGGTCTCGTTTTCCTAGATCTTGAAGGGGTCGTTTTCTTAGATCCTGAAGCTCTCGCTTTCTTAGATCCTGTAGCTCTCGTTTTCTTAGATCCTGAAGCTCTCGCTTTCTTAGATCCTGAAGCTCTCGCTTTCCTAGATCCTGAAGGTCTCGTTCTCCTAGATCCTGAAGGTCTCGCTTTCTTAGATCCTGAAGGTCTCGTTTTCGTAGATCCAGACTTCTCCGTGTCATTGGATTCCCGTTAATTCCTTGATGTACGACGGTGTTTATTTTCGCTGGTCACACGAGCCGGTTCCGACGGCTAAGCTGCCAGCATTCGATTAACGCGGAATTGCAACGAATCCTTCGGGACGTACGTCGGGTCACCACCGCCTGGTAACATATTCTTTTCATTCTCTGGGGTGGATTAATCATATCAGCAACGTGTTTGGATAGCTGACGGCATTGTTACCGTAATCATATTAAATGCCTGGGGATAATAATGCCGGAGTTCAATGCTGGTGCTGAATGAGCAATAATACACGTTTCTCGCAATTACCTGAATTAGATGTTGAAATTTCAACCGAAGCGAAACCTTTGTGCCAGTGTGCTACACAGACTGAGCCACTTAACTTATAACTAGACAGCGGATTTTATGCATTTATGAGAAAAATGTGTAGTTGTAATTTGAAAAAGCAAAGCCATTAGAAAAATAAAAAAATACTATTACGTTATCTTCAATCTATTCAACATATGAAGAAAGAAAATAAACTTCCACTTCACTCCAGTTTGTTGCAAATCAGGTACAAAGTTTCTGTTTTGCGTCGTTGTTGTTAACAATACGAGAAAATCGGAAAAAATGAAAAAGTTTTGTTTCAGAGAAATACAGTCGGCGCGACAAAATTAAGTGGAACCTTTTAACAATTAATAACTTTTTTGATGAAAGTCGGGTTTTTTGAAATTACAAAATAATTAACATTTTTTTTTAAGATAAGTAGAAGAAAATTAACCAACGTATGATAACGTGCCCTTGGAATGATCTTCAGGGAGTAATATATCCACATATCGTAACAGAATATAGACATGCATTTTTAAAAAAAGAAAAACAATGTTTTACATATACATTTAACTCCGTACGTTGCTTTTCCTAGAGGGAAGATAAACAATTAACGTAAAACTTCCCACCCCGAGCTGTAGTCATCCCTTTTGTGTCGTACCTGTCTACTGAATACTTTGCAATTAAAATTCTACCGTATTAATTCCTTTTAACGAGCTTCAGTGTACCAAAGCCATTTCGGTGCTTCCATATGCAAATTCTGTTCTATGTCATCAAGTACGTTTACTGCTTTACTTTAATGAAGGGAAGAACGATAGAACTTTTCCCTTGAACATACATACTGTATTTTAATAATTACCTTAAGGCATGACGCGTTCAAAGTTTTTGTTTATCACAATGTACAGGGTGGGCCATCTAATATTCCAAACTAAAATATTTCTGCTGCTTTTAATAGCACGGATACATGTCTACATGTATATTGATAACATGTTTCGTGTTAAGAAATCTTAGATTTTTACTTATTTATATATTTACCTTTACATAATTTGTATCACTGCGTATTGATTTTTATTGAATATTATTAATTTTACGTGAAAATACACAGGTGAAAATTCTTTATTTTTCATTATTTTCTTACGGGACTTCAGCCAAATTATTTGTGATATTTTTTCTGATTAAAACGACACTAAACACGATATAGTCGACAATAAAATGGTAGAACTACACGATCTAAGAAACAATACGGTCCCGAGGATTTTTCCTGGATCAAGGCTTTTACTGTGCATAGCCAATCAACATCAAAGGTTGCAAGGAACGCATTGCGAGAAAGGATCAAGACGGATACGCGAACGCCCCTTGTTGAACGCACTCTTCGGGATACGAGCCGACACAATGGAGAAGATTTATAAGCTGTGCAAATAACTCGTTGCAGTAGGGTGACGTGCGCGTTTATTCGACGTGAAATACGGACGACGCGACGCGCGACGGTGCGGTGTCTGTTCAGGGTTCGTCTTATTCGATGATACGGGAGGGGAGAGATGCACCCGTGAATGCAAGCTCTGGGGATGTTGCAAGCCGCGCGCGGAGAGATGTCTCTCGCTCAACCAGAAGAACCCAATTCGCCGTGTCGATATTTCGGTACATCTGCGGGTCCCGTCACTCGACCAACGACCCGCGATGTTTCTTCTTCATTGTTTGCTGCGTGCCAGTGGCGTAGCTACACATTCAGCGCCCTGGAGCAAGTACAATCGCCCCCTTCGTTCCTCGCAGAAGGTCTCGCGAAAATTTTGGTCGTGATGAAAATTTCAAATAGGAGCTACGGTTAAACTTCATCATAGGGAGCCCATTGAATTCCACTGTGACAATTAGTATTGTCAGAGATCATACCCACTTTCAGCATGGAACAGATCCTATATCCACTTTTAACATGCTAAACATGGGTATAGGTTCTGTTCCATGCTAAACTCCTTCTCCGACCTTAGCAACACAGAAATTTTTAACTGCGTGCTAGTGGTACCACTGGGTGTGGCGTTGCCGTGAAGAAAGGTGCTTAGAACCACCTTAGGGACCACCCCCTTTTTCCTACAGTCTCTCTGGGACACTCTGTATGATTGTCCCATTTTCAAGATACCTGGATGTTTTTAGCAACCTTTAGCTACCTCGAAAAAGATTCCGTCGATGGCGAACCCAATATCTGGTTGCCAACTGCGACTGGTCCGCCGTTCCTAGAATTGAATGTTCATGTCCGCTGTAGTCGCGCTTAGTTGGGTCCATGTTTTTCGTTACTAACTCGGAAACAAAGCGTTTTGGGACGACTTGGTAAAGGAAAAAAGTGTTGAGAACCACGTCAGGGGTCACCCTTTTCATTTTCCTACAGTCTCTCTGGGACACCCTGTATAATTGTCTCATTTTCGGGATACCTGGATGTTCTTAGCTACCTCGAAAAAGATTCCGTTGATGGCGAACTCAATATCTGGTTGCCAACTGCGACTGGTCCGCCGTTCCTAGAATTGAATGCTCATGTCCGCGGCACACTTCTCTTGCTACCCTCAACTGTGTTTGCCCGTCCGTTTCCTTACGATATTCATTTCGACCTTTCTGTATTTCCGTTTGCCTAACGGCGCGACCGTGAAACAAAGAGGATGGACGCCGGGGGCACGACGCGGGTACCGTGCACCGCTCTTTTGTGTTTGTGTTCCTCTCAGAGTTCATCACCCAACCCCACACCGGCATGCCACCCCCCCCCCCGCACTCTTTCCGCGTCCATAACTTTCCATTCCTCTGCACGACGCTGTGCCGGTGCTCTCGCTACTTCGACTAATCACTGGGTTGCCCCGACGAAATAAAAAGAAATCGGAACCAGCGCACAGGGGCGGCGGAAAGAAAGGGGACCGGGCGAGAAAGAAATCACGACCCCTGCCGTAAGCGGCGTCGTCCTGCACGGGAAAGGCTATGATTGAGATCGTGCCCCCACCGTTTCGTCCTGTGACCGACTCGAATCATAAATCGGAGGGTTTCTTCTTTTTTTTTTTTAAACGATCGCAGAACAATTCGCGCGCATCGCAACGTGGAACTCTCGACGGAGACTTCCGGGCCGGAGCTTATGGTGATGTCGAAATTTTTTTACACCCCACGACAAAAATTAATAACAATTCTAGTAAGAATTTTTGCCTTCCTTTGTGCCTCTAATGTTATTGTTTATACTTTTTCTTCCATTTCTGACCTTGAATGACCTTGAAGGCTATTGTGTCGTATTTGTCCCTTTGTTTTGCTGCACGCAATTATTTAGGGATTATCACGAGTGCAGTGAATTGTTCGCAAAATGGTAGTCGACGGAGGCGAGACACCGGAATGCCCGTGATGCATTGAATGTGACGCGATGGAGAATCAAGTATGAGCAGCGGACGGCGAAGGACGAGCATCCCGGTGATTGCTAAACTCCGAAGATCTCAGTTGTTTGTTTTCAAACCTGTATTATTCAGAATTCCGTTTGTCTGGTATTCCGTCTCCTATCCACGGTTAAAACTTCGTAGCAGAAGTTTCACCGGCAGACTGTCAATGAGTTCCTGTGGTCGATTGATTCTGCTATAACAACCGTGATCCGGATTCGTGCATGCTCGTCGAATACGAGGAATCGAGAGGATTGTGTCGGAAAAGTTTTTGATGATCGAGTAACTATCCGACTGATACGCTGTATTTGTATTGTTCAGTCCTTTGACGCAATCCTGCGTTTGAAGATTACCGCACACTAAAGCAGTGCGAGGTCTTCAAAATTTAACCGATGGGAACTATGTTTTCCGTCTAGAAATGTTTTATTTTTTGACTTGTTTTTTGGCTTTGAACTGCGACGGCGACGGCGACTGTCCGCGTCTCTTTCTTTCCCACACGCTGTCCTTCCTTGCGACCGAAACTTTCATTTTGATGAAATTATATCGTGTTCGGTCTTATTTTAATCAGAAAAATGCCAGAAATAAGTTAGTGAAAGTCCCATAGAAAAATAATGAACTAGAGGGGTGTAGTTGCTCGCTCGCTTCGCGAGCTTCGCAAGTAGGGTTGTCGTAGCTCGCTCGCTTTGCGAGCTCGCGAGAGGGTTAGTGGTACGGATGTTATTTGGTGTGTGACTCTCTAAGCGTCACACAAAGAACTTCCCGATTAGTTAGTTGTAGTATATTATTATCATTATATTAAGTGTACATTTTAAGAAGATTATACGTTTTCAGGGAAATTCAATAGTTTTCTACTTATCAAAATGTTTGCTATATGGCGTCGCATTAAACCAACATCGTATGCTCGTTGCTCGCTTGGTTCCTTGTTATAGCATACTAATGTTGCAAAATAAATTGTCTTAATTAGTTTTTCGCAAACGATACAACTCCTCATTATGCGGGTTTGCAGTATTGATCTTGGTTTTCTTCGATACTGTTAATTTAAATTGTCCCAAAATATATAAACCGCGCTCAATTTTGAAACTCTGCTCAGTGCTACATAGTTACATACTATTCTGATTTTTTAAAATCCAAACATACTTTCTCGTATGTTTGTCCCTGACTTTTATGAATCGTAATCGCTTCAGCAGGAACCACTGGAAATTGACTACGTGTGATTTGATATTTTTCCTCACTCGACATATTTACTTGATTCGATATTTTTATTATTGGTGTTAAATTTTGATGAATATTTGCATTTTTCATATAATCACGATAACGAGTTCTTACTTTCACTCCTACTCTGGCCAATTGAAAATCTAACCACAATATAGACGGAATTTTAGTATTTTCTTGAAAAGTAATAAATTTTAATATTCCGCATGTGTGTGCTCCATTAACCAATCCATTTTCAACATCAATGTTATTAATAATTATCATATAGTTTATATTAATTTTCAATTTAATCTCAGTTAATAATTCGTTTTGAACTGATTGTTTTTTTAAAGATTGTAATATAAATTTTTTTTTGTACTTTCATCGATATTCTTTGAAAATGTATTCTCGGGAGTAGAGATGATTAACTCACTCTTGCATTGGGATAATTTTCGATTATTGTAAGCGGAAACATTAGCATAAGGTAAAAAAGAAATTTTTTTTTAAATAAAAAAATTTTTTTTTAGAAAAAATGAAAAAAAATTTTTTGTGTAATTACGTTTGTTTCTTCGGTGGAAACTTTCCGTTCTCTCGTATAAATTGCATTGTTGAATGAACTTCTTTCGAAAAAAAATAAAAAAACTAAAAAACTACTGGACCAAAATCTAATCAGCTCTAAGTTACAGCGGGGCACATCGATTGCATCATTCATCATCCTGATCGCGTTGTTACTTTTTCTGAAAACGTTAACGAAAAATTTGATTACATAGAAACGGCCATACGCACACACACACACACACACATACGAACATTTTGCTGAAAATAGTCTAAAATGACTGCAATGACCATGAAACGTGAAGATCTGCTAAAAAATCGATTTTCGATTTTCGGGGTCATTACAATAACTTCCCTATAAAATCGGGAAGTTAAAAATAAAGAAGTTTTTACAAGTGTTACAATTTTAATGCGTACAATACTGTCATCGTAGCAAAGATTGGAAGATCCATGTTGTTCTACGAAGTCCTCCAACAGCCGCCTGTCCGGAACATTCAACGTGGTCTTTGAAATCTTTAACATGTAATTTCTTGCAGACTGGTGCCAGGTCAGCAAGGTAAAACGTTACGTAACTGAATTTTTAAAGGGTTTTACAAATGTTCCAAGTCGCGGGAAAACGTGGAAGGTCCCGTGTGCTTTAATGCAAAATGGCTTGCAATCTAATTAACTTTCGCGTGACAATGGTCGGGTAAATGGAAACTCTTCCTGCTTTACTTTCTGCCAGAAAAGACCTGGATTTTCACTTAGAAAATTTATTTATTCATTTGTGCACCTAGTAAGTGGTTTTGAAACCGAATAATCAACCATTGAAATTATTCAAACGCTTTTATGTTCTTACGTGCTGTACTGGACTGCAGATTTTTATGCAAAATGAATGTTTGTTAGATAAAATTATATTTCATCTCTTGATCGTTACTCAACACTTGGTCGTACGCTACTAAATAATTTATATTAACAAGCTATTTCTATTCAGCGGAATCCGGCCCCCTCTGAGACCACTATGACAGACGACATAACCTCCGAGCCCACCTTGGCATCGAATATTAACATAATCAAACTCGATCAGTACATTTCCAGATACAAACATTCCATCCTAATTCACAATTCTGAATATTAGTTGACATTATACTGTTCTAGTTATACCATCCACAGAATTATAAACAGATTGGTTTGATTGAATTTTAATGACCTTGTAGTATATGTGTCAAGGTCACAGTTCTGGACAACTTTTTCGTTTAAAGCTTTTTGCGAATATCACGTGAACTAAAGCTGACCAAAAACTTTACAGGGAAATGTTGTTCAGAGTTATAACCTTGACAACATACTTCAAGGTCATTGAAATCGGAGAAGATGTAGCACATTGACAAGTTTACCACAAAGACACTTCTTAAATAAAATAAATTATATCGAAAAGGAAATGGCGACGATCTCGGACAGCATCGTGCACAACCACAGAAAAGTTTCAAACCGTCGAACACGAAGTATCGAACATTTTCACGGAGACTTGGAGACACAATGCCAAAGATGTTGTAAGGGGATCGATTCGGGGGAAAGAGTATGCACTAAGAAATTAGCGTTCTTGCTCGCCTCGACGACCTTAACTACTTACCCGAGCTCGAGTATCACGAATACGCGAGTCCTCTGGCACGTGTTCGGAATTCAATGGCGGCAGCGATGGGTAAGGAAAGAAAAGCGATACGTTCAGTGTGCCGCGACAAGGAGAGACAGAAGATTATGGGAATTCTACAGGGGTTGTCGAGAAATTGCATTTATTCTTTATAAAATGCACCGGAGCTATTTCCTCTCTATTCTATTTCACTTGGTGGACGAAAATGGATTTTCCGACGTATTGGTTCGACTGTTTCTCTGAATTTTCAAGATGACATCGCGTGTCCCTGACAATTATGGAAATGTTGTTCAGTCGAAGGAGCATGTCCTGCTCGACACAGTAAATTATTAAATATTGCAACTTACGTAAATTATTAAATTATTGCAACTTGCTTACACTTGTCTCTGACAATTATGGAAATGTTGTTCAGCCGTAGGAGCATGTTCTGCTCGACACATTAAATTATTAACCCTTTGCACTCAATTTGAATTCCAATATCAAGATATTTGTTTCAACCCAGATCATTTTTGTTCTATGTAATCTTTTTTTACATTGTGCACATCAAATTGAACCTGTTTTCTTATATATAACAGTTGAGCTTTTTACAATTTATAATGTTAAAACTGTTTCGAATAATGGTACGGCAATTTTTAGTGGCGCCTCAGAGTCGCCATTCGAGTGCAAAGGGTTAAATGTTGCAACTTACATAAATTGCGTATCCTAAGTCCAAAGATAACCCTTAGCACTCGAGTGGTGATTCAGAGTCACCACGAGGGTCGCCATCTGCGAGTCTCGTCAGGCCCCTTACCCTTCCTCCCCTCGCCAAGCTGTGCTGCAGAGCCCGCCTTTGCTTCCCTCACTCTTCCCACTAACGCTGACGCGCTACCCTACCCGCTCCCACAGGCGGAAGAGTGGGGGAAGCAAAGGCGGGCTCCGCAGCACAGATGGCAACCCTGTTCACCACCAAAAATTGCTGCACTATCCAAAACATTAATTACATTATTGAATATGCTGTAATCTAATCAATTACTAACCATTTAAGTAATTGTATGAGGTATTATTTTAATTTTCTCGCCACACCACGAAGAATGTAGCACCTCTACTAGAACTGTGATTCAGCAGACCCGATGACAGTTACGGTGAGACTACTCCGCACAAGACTCGGCTATTCATCATAATCGGGACGCTGTGCCGGACGGTCAAAATGGAACCGGCGTGCCAAGACAAAGGGTGAAGGGCGACAGGGTGGGTGGGGGGGGGGGGGTGGGGTTAAAAAGAAAACAGAAAAATACAGGAACCTGGCGGGATGTAGACGAGCCGTTTGACATCGATGCTCGCGAAAAAAAGTGATGAATCGAGCGGGAGTAGTGACACGGGAGGCGGCTTTCAGCGTTGGTTATCGGTCAAACGAAAACTGGCGAGCGTCGGTTGTCTCTGAAGGCTGTCCCGGAAGAAAGCTGGGGCGGCTAGACTGGCATCACACGAGCTTTCTTGTGGCGAGCTTCCTGCCTGTTTTTCCTTTCGCCTGGCCCCCGACGAAAAGAGGAAAAGTGCCGCGGGAAGTCGCAACGAGGTAAAGATGGAAAGTGGTGTAAGTAAAAGCGGCCAAGGAAAAGGGAGGCGGTAAAGAGTGGCACGAAGGTATGAAAGGGGCGAGAGAACGAAGACGTTTGGGATCGGGCACCGAGACGAGGAAAACAAAAGGCACGTCGCGTCGCTTCGTCGTCGCAGCGAACGGAGAAATGCTCCGCCTATGAACGGCCGCTATGCCAGACAAAAGAACCACCCCCCTCCCCTCGGATCCTCGCTGAGAGGACAATATTTAATCCCTTCGAACGACAGCCACCGTGGCCCGATCGCCCAGCAGGAATAAGAGCGTTGTTTTGCATTCTAAACGGGTTTATCGAGATAAGAGTTGTCCTAGCACCAGTCCACTATGTCTGATCCCCTTCGCTTATTGCGTGGAACGAGCTCTCTTGTTTAGGCCCGAGGATTCAGTTACCGGTATTCGATTCGTCGATCAAGTAAGAGTAGTCCAATCCGTTTGTTTCGACGGACACTGGACGTACACTCCGTCACAAAAAGATCCCATTTGCACGTAATGGCGCAATGCGTTCTAGTGAGTGGTACACAGGATGTATCACTTAAGTTTCAACATACAGGTCAAGTTATAGAGGTAAGCATCAAATAAAAAGATATATTCAATGTACTTATTGTGACATGACCTTCAAGTGACCTTAGACTCCAAGATGAAGGTGAAACGTAAATTTCGTTTGTATTGAGGAATGCTAACGCGACCTAACTTGGACTGGTTTTATAAATTTTCGTACTTATGACCTCTATTTATGTAGTCAACATAAATACACTGATTTATGTCGTGTTTAGGCTCATTTTAATCGGAAGAATCTCAACAATCGAGAACAAGGGTTCCCGTTGCCCGATTGCTTCCAAATTTAGTCCAACCATGCTTCACAATTTAGGTAGGTGAGCCTAGAAGAAGATCGAAAGTCGAGAAAAAAGGATAGTACACCAGACAAAGATGTTTTGTGGCAAATTCTATCGCTCCGCGTCACGATCGACGGTATTCCAGCTTCCATCGCAACGCCAACACAAACGTACCCTCGGCGAAGAATCCGCTAGACGGCTGCGCCCTCGGAATACCCAGATTATGTTTTAATAAAAACCCTGTACAACTTTCCACGCAATCAATAGCGGCCACATTCTCCGTGGCTCGACGTTTCAGCTCCACGAAGAGCGAGATAGTAGATAGGAACACAGGGCTTCGAACCGGATTCGCCGGTCGGAAGTCGGGCACACATACCCTTACAGCATTTATCATCAAATAAGGCCACGAGTTTTCATTAGTCTCGAGGATAGAGAGCGCCGCGAAATATGGGAAAATTGGAATCTTTTCTTCATGGCCCGTTTTTCCGGAGGCAGACGATGAGACTTGGCACGAGGAACGAACCTTTCGTTCGGGCATAGGGCAGACCGGTCTGGCGCGCGGTGGTTCCGGGGCGGAGAGGGGCCACCGGGGGGCCATTGAACGAGGGGGTTGGAAACTAGCGGAACGTCGATTCGCGGTGACGGTATCAAGCGAGGGTCGCGTTTATTTGTCCGTCGAAAACAAAGCTTGAGCAACAGGCCCTCCGCCCTTCCGCCCTTCCGTCGTGGCAACATTCCACCCGTCGCTTCCGGCACCTTTAAGGGCCAGCCTCGTGTAAACTCTGCAAAATTTAACATTTTTCACGAATTTTTTGAAATTCATGGCACACGTCGTATGTTATAACCTTTTCGTCGTACACAACAATTTTTTGCACAGGGTGTCCTCGAATATCTCTGAAAAATATTAATATTTCTAAAGTTGGCCTTGGTTTTCTATTTCGCAACAAAGTGTCCACATGAGCGGGAATGTATTTTTACCACACCAATCCATACATATAGCTCCTGCTATGATATTGACAAAATGTTTTTACCCAAACAAACAATTCCTTCACCATGATGATTGGAGAAAAGTTACAATTTTCTGCCGCAACGTTGGATCAAATCAATGATCTGCAAGTTGAGTGGATTTCTCGAAGATGGATTCTTCGAAAGGTGTTCTTTTCCCGAATCGATTTTGCATCCGGCAATTCGAATCGATCTGAAAACTCACTCCCGAAAAAAATATGGGCAACCTTGCTGCGATCCCCTTCGGCCCCTTTATACTCCCCTACGCCCCTGTCGCCAATTGGAAACTACTTCGGACGATAACGCCGTGAAAGAAATCCGGGATGAAACGTGCTCGCCTCCGAAGGCCAGTTTATCGAAAGAAGGAAGTCCATTGTTGCGCGAAATTCGAAATCGAGTTTCACTCGATGGAAAGCGAGACCGAGCGTACCGCGCCGAACGGAATATAAAACGGAGACTCGGTCGTAATCACGTGTGCGAACTTTCGCCGTGAAGGAGAATTTCTTGATCCCTTCCAGTTTTCCCGCGATCGGCCGTGCCGGAGATATTATCCCGATCTCCGAACCACGTGTTCAGAAAATAGGGCGGACAGTTTCGGGCTGATGGATTGGCCTCGCAGTGAAATTTTAGGGGACTGACTTCGCGGGTAGTAGGTTTACGAGCGGAATGCGGACGCGACGCCGGAGAATGCTCGAATTTATGAGACTCCCCCTCTTGTGAACCTCGTATCGTTTTATCGGGACTCTTATTTATAACGCGCGTTATGGTCCGTCGGTTTGCGGTGCGCGCGGTTTCAAGCTCTTCATGATTTAACCTGTGGCGGCTACCTCCTATGCTCGCCAGCAGATGGACAAATGTTCAACACCTTTCCTGCTGCTACCATCATCGATCCCTACGCACAGTCGCGCGTTACCCTTTGCGCAAATGCCCTAAGCAAAAGGGGGCCTCGAACACAAACCAAGCTCCAAATTCTACGTTTTTCTCGTAAAGTTATTTAGTTGAGGTCAGGCGCCCCGAAATTCTACTTTGCCCAAGGCCCCGACTAGTTATAACTAGACTGCGGATTTTATGGATTTATGACAAAAATGGTTACGTACAATTTAAAACGGAGGAAATATTAAACAGATTTAAGGCCACCAGTGTACGAGTTTCACCTTAATAAGATAATTAAAAGAAGGATGAAATTGTTATTTGGCTCCTGTCTCTTGCAATCAATGCAAACATTTTTTATTTTGCATAAAAATCCGCAGTCTAGTTATAACCCCATACTGCCTACGCAGGGTGTTGGTCCTAACGGTCGCGCCGATGTTTGAGGCACTCAGACCCATCCGACAAAAAAATGTTTCATATGAAAGTTATTCAGCACTTTGATGAGAATGACGATCGAGAATAAAAATTTCGAAAAAAATTTTTATTGGAGGAAAAATCAACTTTTTCTTGTTCCACCAAAGGTACCCCTTGAACACGCGTGAAACGGAAATCTCCACTGTTTTCTCCGCGGTTTTACTAGATCTACCGCACCGTTTGGAACCGAATAATCTTTATACGAGTGATTTCTTCGATTAACGAACAGATCGTCGGGAGATGATTGCATGGACAGATTAAAATGGGGCACGGAAGTCAACATGTAAATCGAACCTGTGTAGAGCCAATAGGCATGCGATTCGAGGATTCACCTGGATACTCATTTATTTCTGAAGCTAGGTTAGGTTCCGCGTTTCATTCCCAAGGATTTGCATATCTATGAGTGGAGCACGGTGCAGGCAGCGGTGTGGGTGTACGTATACTACGTATGCGTGTACGAGGGAACATTTGTGGTAGCATTCGGGAAAGGAGACCGTGATCTCGACGTGTTGGATAAAGACGAGGATAGGGTGTTGCGGGGAGGGTTTCGAAGGGTGAAGCCAGCTAGGAAGGAGATGCCGTAACACCGACACTCGACGGGGTTGCGAGATGGTCTCGTAGCTATTGTAATTGTAATTAGCAGCGGACCAATTCATTACACCGCCTAGAAATGTACGGTAGACCGTAGTGCCTCGTTTCGCGAACGTTAAGTGCACTCACTCGTCGGCCGGCGACCGACACCGAATTATGATTTCGCGCCCATTGATACGGGCCCGATGAAACTTTAATGAGGAGCCGCTCTTTCTCTCTCTCCACGCTCGGTGGTTTTCCTAGAAATTTTTAATCAGCGTATGCGGCCGCCGTCCCCCCTTTCCTAATTATTCAGACGTAGCCGCGTGTCTGGGAAAGCGAAAATTGCACTTTCAATTCGAGATGTATTACCAATGACAGAGGGGGGATCTAATTTGGTGACGTTCTAGCGAGGTGTCTGGATTAGGCGTGGACACTCCAGGGTGCACGGTGTTCTCTCAATGGGTGGTTAGCCTAAAGCTGATGGTAGACGATCCAGAATCGAGCGGATAACGTCAATTTTACTGTAGCACCGCGAGCACCCGGTGTTTAATAGCACCGAAGAAATGGTCATTGGTGGAGTAGATTAGGTGCAGTTGAAGCGGATCGTTATTCCCGGTACTACCGCTGCGCATTTAATTAAATTTAATCTCGATCGATCCTTCTGATGAAACTGTTTCCGGAGCGTTAGATGGATCATTAAATTTCAACAAAAAAGATCATTCAATACTTGCAGTTGCTCGCTAAATTGAACGTACCCAAACTAGACAAGTCCCTGTATTTTTTCTATTTTACCCCTTACCGCTACTCTTCAGCAATCGTCTTGGCTCGCCGCGGCGCACGGTGGGTACAAATGACTTACCTCGCTTCAAAAAGGAATAACTTTCGATAGAAATGAGGTAGAGCGATGAATTTGTTTTTAAATGAAAGCTGAAACTTTGCAGAATATGGGAAAAATAGGGAGATTACGGTACGAACGGTTTTTAACCTTGAGAAAATTCGTTAAACTTTCACAATTTCAAGAAAAATGTGGTTTCTCCGTTACCACGGGGGGGGGGGGGGGAAGAAATTTGTTTAATTTTTGCTATATATCATTTCCCGTAGATTTTTTCACGCTGATTTCAAATCTGGTCTCAAGATTTGTCTACGACCTCTGGTTTTGTCAAGAAATCGATTTTTGTGAACAGAACTAATGTAATCATTTTTCGTTGAAATGATTTGATAACCCACTAGTTTGAAGGTATATTGTATTCTCATATATATAAAACACAATAAAATTAAACATAATGAAGTATTTAAACGTTTATTTGACGTATATCACTTGACGAACGATCACCCGACGTATCGCTGCGATTGCCGCACTCCTTGTAGGCTATGTGTGACTGTAATGTAATTTAAATTAGATATCTATTTTCCATGATTATATTTTCATTTACACAGGAAGTAAGGGAAGTATGTAATCTTTTTAACTTACTTCTCATCAACGAATTCTTTAACTTCTGGTGATAAAAATAAGAATAAGGTATCGTTTAAATGTGCGCCGCGCCGGTTTCATTCTGACCGACCAGCGCAGCGTCGCGATTAGGATGAATGACCGTGTCCTGTTCGCACTAGTCTCTCCGTAACTGTTACTACACATTCTTCGTAGTGTGCCGATGGCCGCAACTATGTATACCGTGTTTGGTGTCACTTTAAATCGGAAGAACTAGACGAATACCATGGTGAAAGTTTCTTTAACGAGAAAAAATAAGATATTTTGATTTTTGAATTTAAAAGGCTGTTTTCCGATCGTCCGAACCCCAGTCCCTCTTTTTCTTTCAATCGCTATACTTCTTTACGTTCAGCGCACTACAAAAAATGTAGCACCTCTACTATAACTGTGCTCCATGCGACAGTTACAGAATTATTACTCTGAAAGGGTTAATATAATCGCGTGCATGTTGATAAATATAATTATACGTAGTTTAATTTGTTATTGAAATATCAGGCAGGCGAAATATTAAAAGAACGATGGCATCGATGCCGGACGAATAAAAGTACGTTCTTGAAGTTCCCGGGACTTTGAAACGGACGGAAGCCGGATAGTTACTTTCCAAAGTATTTCTTTCTGCAGGGAATGTACATTTCAACGGAAAGTTCTCTACGAATCGTCGGGTAAAGAGCTCTTCTATGCGCTGATGTTATTAAACGCTATCGTCGGGAACGTCGCGTTGTTTTCGTTCGGTGTTTCGCTTATTACTGAATAAATTAAAATTATGCAGATGTGTGTGTGTAAGTTCCACGGGTATACACCGAGAAAGTTCCCGTTTTGAATATGGGTTTTATCAATAGCGAAATATTATGACAATGATGTCGCATTTGCATTCATCCCGAGGAACAGTACTTTATATATACAGGGTGTCCGAAAAGTGTTGTATCTCTTTGGAAGTTATATTTACAAAAATGTTGTGCATCTTTGCAAGGGGTGATTCCTTCCTTTCCTTTTTTATTAAGGAATTATTAGCGAAAATCGAGAACCAATCAGAGCGCGGCTGAGTCGGCATCCGTCCGCAGAAGCCGCGCTCTGATTGGTCTGTGTGTTTCGTTAATAACACCTTAAAAAAAAACCGTGGAGAACATTTTCGCAAAGTTACTTCAAATTATCAGTGTGTCGCTTTCAGATACGTAAAAAGATATGATATGAAATATATATGTAGAAAGGTGAATGACAGCATAAACTGAAAATCGTGTAATTTGTTAATTCGATGGCGAAAGCGCTCATTGTTTGTGTACGGCATTTAAACTACATTTCCGAGCATAAATGGAATCGAGGTATGCTGCAGTTTATGCGTTTAGTTTACCGTATGGGTAATTGTTCGGGAAGTGCTTAATGCAAGTCATGAATAATTTCGAAACCGATAAACTGGTATTCTCTTCTATTACTGAAATTAAACAGTTCCTTCCGACCTCGAATAATTCCATTCTATATATATATGATTTTCTTCATTTTATGTTCAGCGATTGGTTAGATCCGACAATAGACGCACAAACAAGAAGCCGTAAGAAGCATTAACGTCGTTTCCATTTTCTGGCGGTAAGTTTCGATTACGTGAAATCTTGTATAACATCGACAAGAACGTGACTAACATAATAAAAGCTTCGATTCAATATTCTACGGCAGTTTCCCGGCATTCAACAATCGTGAATTATTCCTGGCATTCTTTTTCACTGGAGAACAAAAACTCTCGATGGAAACGTGACCATTGGAGATGTAATGGAAATACATTAATTGAGGAGATTCAAGAGTAGGGAGAGAAAGAATAAATATTGTATTTTTATCTATTGAAGTAGGCCTCCAGGTTTCTACTCTCTTTTCAAAGATTTAGGTCTCTATAAATATTAAATTATTGCTGCAGTGAAAGAGTAAGAATCGTATCGTCGGAAACGAGAAAGCCCCTTACTAGTATTTTCAAAAACAAGTTATATTATAATAGTTTTTCAGAAAGAATAAATCTTGTATTGTATTTTTACCACGCTTATATTAGCTTGCCGAGTTGTCGTTGTTGTTGTTGTTGTATGCGTCAATTCTTGTAATCGAATTTTAAATCACTTCCCGATGAGCTAGAGACTTGAAACTTTAAACATAGCTCAGACACTGGATGACAATGCAATAGTAAAAAACAAATTTAAAAAGAAAACGGTGCGTCTAGGAGAAAAAAAAATTTAAATATCAACCGTCACACCTCGCCGCGCGACGCTCGGTATTACGTGATCGCGTTCAGCGATCCCCACTCCGCGCGCCAGCGCTCCCCACTCCACTGCGCGTTCCCACTCTACTGATCCAGTGCACTCGGCCCTTTTTTCGCGCATGCGCCACGATGCTAGCCTCAGACGGCCTCAATCAAGTACGAAGATCCGGTACAATGGCCGCCCCGCTAATTTCGCAAAATTTATTATGATTTGATTTTGAACAATGAATGTACAACATGTGTACGATACATATACATTAAAATTTAATTTTTTATTCCCGTTTTTCGGCCAAATACCCCACTGCGCGACAGTTTTTAAAAAGTTTTGTTTATTCTGATTTCTACTTTTTGAAGATTTAGGTTTCTATAAATATTAAATTATTGCTGCAGTAAAAGTAAGAATCGTATCGTTGGAAACGAGAAAGCCCCGTTCGAGTATTCTAAAAAACAAGCTATTTTAGTTTAATAAAGGGCTTACTAATTAAAATTTTGAGTTAGAGAATTAACTCTTAGCACTCGAATGGTGACTTTGAGGCGCCACTAAAAATTGCTTGTTTACATTATTAAATATATCGGTGTATAATCAATTACTGAACATTTAGGTATTGTATGAGCTATTATACCAATTTCATACCCATAAGGTTTAAATATTATATATGGGAATGTGTGTGTGTGTGTGTGGAAATATTCTAGGTCGGAAGAAATGTTTAATTTTCAAGTTAAAATTTCTCACCAGTGAGGACACAAAATAGGATATTGCACGATTTTTAACAGCAGATATTTTCTGGCTGTAGTTTATCGTTCCGTTATTTTGCGGAGCAATATTCAGCGAATCATTTTCAACGTTAATTTCAGTACGATCAAAGACCAGAATCTCCTAATGGCAACTTCTACTCTGAGATAGCAGCCTGGAGTTATTAGCATATAAATAGGTATTAGAAATTTCTATGATCCGCAATACTGGCGTAGATGTCTGTTTCTCGTGTTACGTGCATTTCATAGGAGGTTGGTGCAACCTCCGAAGCGCAATCTCACCCTATCTGCTAGTAAATCAGCGTGGAGTTCATAGTAGTTATCATTCACAGACGCTTCAATGTTCATCGGTCTGCTTTGGAGATCTCGGAGCTCAGATAGGTGTAAAATGGCGGTTATTATACTGTTCTGAAAATGTGCAGGTCATTTATGGGGCTAACTCGCCAGCTTGCACTTCAGTGACGAGCAATGTTACCATTTACGTCGTAACTTTTCTCACTTCACACTAAATAATAAATATAAACTTTTAAAAAATATATATATTAAATACTATATTAAACTTAATTAACTCTCTATAACACTGTGTCATCTTTAAGTTAGACATTTAATATTCTGTCAAACAAATTTCGATTTTTCTCTAAAAGGATTTTACAGTTTTCTAAATTTCAATTAAGCTAGATATTTAGTGACGACTAGGACATTTTTTTTATTAATTGGATTCTGTAATTTATTTTGCATTATTTGTGATAAACGATTGATTATCAATCGTTTTTGGAACCCTTTCATCTGTACGTTTAACGAAAATTTGAAAAAATCGTGAGGAACTGCATTTTTTCAATATTTTCAATCCTTTGTCACTCGTGACAACGTTATCCAATTTCAATGAAATTTTCCATTACAGGCTGAAATTGCCGGGAAATACATATTCTTTTTTGTCATTCCATATGAAGGAGCATCAGCTGATGCAATAAAAAATATATGATTCCATTTAAAAACACATTAATGACCTCCATATGTCCTTTACACGTTCACCTACAAAAAAAATGTACCATCAGAATGTGTCCCTCTCAAAACCATTCAACTTCATCTGAAACATTGTTTGCTATGCGTAATAATAATGACGTAAATCTAGTTCGCAAAATGTGGCGCCCCACCCTGTATTTTGGAAAGATATTTTTGATCCTACATTTCATGTATGTTCACAGATTACTCCGAGATGGATGGACCAATCAGTGTAGGGTATATCTCCCGATTGGTCCCTTGATAAAAAGTGTGAAATAAAAAAAATTTTATAAAAAAAAATTAAACCGACTTCGAAAAAACGCACTAAAAAGTATAAAATAATTTCCATTTAATTTATGTGAATACACACGAACTTAAATACAATACAATATTTTCGGAGGCGGCGCAAAATTGAAAATTTTCGATAGTGGAAAATAAGAAAATCCTTAAATTCTTCTACATGCTTTCACATATTAATGTATCTTCTCTTCCCACCTACTGATTTCCAAGTCCACCATATTCCAATGAAATCATAATCAGCAACATCTGTCATTTGGAAAATTTTTAATTTCTGCACCGCCTCCGAAAAGATTGTATTGTATTTAAGTTTGTGTGTATTCACATAAATTAAATGGAAATTATTTTATACTTTTTAGTGCGTTTTTTCGAAGTCGGTTTAATTTTGTTTTTATAAAATTTTTTTTTCCAGTTAAACAGTGTTCCGACGAAGAAAATACAACTTTGTTATATTTTCCAACCAACTAATAAGAATTATAAATTTTCCAGCTACATTTTAACCCTGCTGATATATAGTTCAACCGTAAAAGGTTTTCAAATGGATATTTCTCTTTCCGGAAAATTTAATATAGATACAGAGACAAAAAAATGGTCATACACTGGACACAATTTTCAAAAGCTTGCACACACGGTTGCATTCGCTGACGCGATGGAAAAATTCATGTCGAAAGTCAAATGTTTGTGAAAGAACTAAAACGTTTTATTTTATTCTATTTATTATTATGCTTCACGAACTACTGTAGATATTAATTTGATGTATTTAAAGAGTGCCGTGCATCATTCTGTTGAACAAACGGAAGGTATGCACAGGATGCATCAGAACAGTGTCAAACATGCATTAAAGCTACGTACACAGAGTGCACGAAAAAGGTTGCTAAAAGTACGGAAAAATGGAGAAAATTTTTTATGCACATTTTCGGTACATTTAGTATACGGAAATACGGCAAAGGAATCACAGCCGGGTTACATAATAAATGTTTAACGGCAGTAGCGCGCTCGACGGACGCGTTAATTTTCCCATGATTACGTGCGAGCAGCGTAAATCTGTGGGAACGTTAACACGAATTTGTTGAAATTTTGACGTTTCCGTTGCGGGCGGAATTTTCGGGATTTTTAAATTCGCTCGGACGAACGTTAAATCCGAGATATTCGCGGATGCTGTTACCGTGATTCGAGAGAATGGTGTGTTATGAGTGACGCGTAGCTGCCGGGGTCTCGAGCTGAAAGCGATCCAGATTGTATCTGACAGACTATCATGGAACTGGCTGCGCGTTTCCTTCCCCAAAGGAAGGTCGCATTTCCTTTTCGCGAAAACGGGGCGGGAGGGAGAAAAAAATACGAGCATCCTCCTGCCTCCGAGAAGCTCTTTTCCACGAGGATGGTCCTCCGGACGAGTCGCCTCGGCAAGCAATCTCACGAAATTGCACCGCGCGATTTCACGTCGTTTCGCAGACGTTACTATTCGCGTTTCCGTCGTTCCCGTCCTCGGAACTCTCGTGTTTCATTTGCACGAAGGCTGGAAACACGCGGCCGAAACGAAACAGAATAACAATTGGAACCTGATCCCGACGCGACGAGTCCTTCACGCGCCAAGGAAGCAAAGTTATCTAGGTTAATCCCCTGCATCGTCGACGATAAACGCGAATCATTTTTAGGAGGATCGGGCGACGACCGTGTTTCCCGTCGTGATCCACTTGATTGTTACAGGGTGTCGCGAGGTCAGCAGATAATTCCAAGCGGACGTTAAATTGTACATCATCGTGTAGATTTTAACACTTCACCTATCAGCAAACTCTATTTCCTGGCTGCTCTTTACTTTATCGGGCTCAAAATTGAATGTAAAAAAAGTGTAAGGGAGAAGTTTCGATCCTGTAGGATCAATGCTTCTGGAGTTATGCTTGCTTAAAGTTGGGCATTTTCAGCGTTTTTGACTTTACCTGTCAAAAATGCTCAACTTTAAGCAAGCATAACTCCTGAACCATTGATCCTACAGGATCGGAACTTCGATCTGCAGTCGCTCCGGGTACAAATCTACTGGATTAGATACCAAATACACATTTATAGGAGAAAGGCACAAATTTTCAGTCCGGTAAAGCAAAGTTTACCCGGGTTCCTCACCCTGATACGTTCCTCAGAATGGGAAACTCAGTCCTAAATTCAGACTAAACGAAATACTTTCATTACATTCTAACAAACTAATCCGTCTAGTCGCCATAAACATTAAATCCCATATAAACCTTGGTATTTTGTTTAAGCGATATTTTTTATGGAAATGTTTCCACGTGAGAATGTAGATTCGAACCGATATTTTGTATTTCGGGAGCGTGTAAACATGTACGATTTTATATATTTATGAAAAACCATATACGATCGATACTTAGACGGCTTGACCCAGCAATCTGGTGGCAGGAATCCATAGATTGTAAAATAAGTCGTTTTCAGAGAATCCTGTTGAAATATAAAATTCGTGAAAAAGTCCGGTTCACGTTTGACCGCGACCCTCGTAGTTTTGATTTATTCGATGACGTGGAATCACACCACCTGGCCGGTTGTACCACCGGTTACATGACACCCAGTACAATATAATCCTCGACCGAGTTGAAATAAGTTATTTCAAACAGCGACGTCTCGGGCGAGCACTGCTGGTTAGGTAGCATCAAATGGCTACTGGTGGGTAGCTTCAGCGACGTGCTTTGGATCTGCCCCGTTTCACCGACAATTTTTCCAATGACAGAGTGGAACAGAGATATCCAGCGCGTTTTGCCTTTTGTTCACCCTTGGTTCGTGTCTGTTTCGTGGAAAAAAGTAGGCCCAGTGGGGATTAAAACCAAGCGTCCCGTGTTCACGTGCACGGAGTTAGATCGCGGGGCGAGTATGTCATTTAGTGGCTTTGTTCGCCCGTATGCAGTCGCGGGCGTACTCTCTCTCTCTCTCTCTCTCTCTCTCTCTCTCTCTCTCTCTCGCCAGCTGTCGCTCAACACAAACAGAATTTCACATTACGAGACCTCGCGAGTCAGTCGCGTTATCAGTAAACGCGACTCGCTGATTTCTACGGGGAAAGAAATCGCCCAGCCGTTTCCGTACCGTTCGCTCATCGGACAAGATGGCTATTGTTAGCTGGCTAACAATAACACACCACACGACAAAATTATGAGACACGTGAGCTGTTCTTTTTGAACGTTCATTTTTAGAATAAAATGAGTTAATAGTAGTTTTAGTCAGATACAGATATCAATATACAGTGTTCATATACAGTGCCCGAAATTTCTATAAAGCCACCACACGCGCGCGCGCGTTTTTTGGTAATATCTTATAATTATTCTGTACTTGTGATAAATTTGAGTATGATTTCATTTCTGGCGTATTAAAAACACATATACATAGAAATTTCGCACTTATATTTCGCTTCGTGCAGCAAAGAATGTAAACACACCCAAGAGGTGAACATTTCCGAGCAGATACTCGTAGATTTAAGATTAGTTTCAACTAAATATAATTGTAGCTGAGAAAAAGTAATAAACTTGACAATATTTTTTATAAAAATACGTCAAAATATACGTGGCTTTATGGAAATTTCGAGCACTGTAGGAGGTGTATATAGACAGTGTATTCTAGTAAGAATTTTGTTCTCTACATATATTTCTAATGCTATGGTTTATATCATTCAGTAACATTTCATACTCCATATAAATTTATTTATGAATGCAAAATTCGGGAACAGTCCGGATGTCAATAGACAACACAAACACAAGCAATATCAACACAGCCTGATTTCAATATTTCGTGTCACGAAACGCAAACACATTCCAGCCATTAAGCTTACATAATGAGTAATAATTAACAAGCTGATCCTAGTAATTAGTTCCATTTCGGCTGTATTGAAACTGTTCGATGAAAGAAAAATGTAATAAAGTAGTGATGTCCTTTCCTGTTACAACATAAATTCAGCAAATATTAATATCTTTTCAATGGGTAAACGTTACTTTACCGGACTCAAAATTAGTACCTTTCTCCTACGAACTATGATATATTTGGTATGTAATACAGTAGATTTGTACCCGGGGCGGCTGGAGATCGAAGTTTCGGTCCTCTAGGATCAATAGTTGAGGAGTTATGGTCGCTTAAAGTTGAGCATTTTTGACAGGTAAGGTCAAAAACACTGAAAATGCACAAGTTTAAGCGACCATATCTCCTCAACTATTGATCCTAGAGGTTCGAAACTTCGAAATTAATTGTCAACGATTTTAAGAATTAAATGCCTGAGCTTGCTGTCAACCAATATGGCGACATTTGTCCTCAAGATCTTTCCTGAGGAATTGATTCATAGAAGCATTTTAATAATTGATCAGACAGGATTGAATTGATAGGCCGGAAACGTTTGCAATTACTTGATCATCAATAGGCGGTACACTGTTTTACATCCATCTCTTACACACAATACAAATGTACACATCGGCATTCAATACTAATTGATGATAATCAATCACCGGTTAGTATTAAGTTAACAATTTGACGAATGTATGAATCGCTTGTGGATTATTAATTAAATGTTACATTAAACTGCGTGCTTGTATACCGCAGGCTTATTAGCTTTAATCGGTATTCAATAATTAGCGTGCATAATGCGATTTATGTTTTCCAGGTTTAATGCATTAGATGAATAAATTCGATCGAACAAAACATATTATCTTTACAAGGAAAACCATCATACCTCTAGCATCAGTGTTTATACATACAGGTTGGGTCATCATTGACTCACAAAAAGCACTAATAATAATACCAGTTATTCAGTGTGACCGAAACTTTTATTCAAATATTCTAGTTCCATTTAAACTTTGGCTAGTAAAGTTCGTTTGTTTTTTCCTTTCAAGTTTATCTGTTTTGAGTATGTGGCATGAGAAACAGCTCCGAATGATAATTAAATAATTTAATTAACGATCAGATGTCCCATTCGAATTTTAACAATGTGCGCATTTTTATGACTTCTCTTTATTCCTATGACTTCCAATGGCCTTCTAAATAAACTATATAATCAAACAATTTCCTACAAACAGAATTCCAGCTTTCCTTTAGCGATGCTTCTTTTCCGCAAGCAATTAAATTAATTTCGACCTGAATATATGAATTCCAGCAACTCATCATGTAAATTAAAATTTTCATAAACCGTTTTTGAATAATGAAAATTAATTAGTCCTCCTCAGAATTTCTCTGTCTTTGACTTTGTATAGCGGCGTTGTTTGATCACAAGCTATGCGAGAAGCTCACTAAACCTTTGCTAATAAGTACACAAAAGACTGCAGATTTTATAAATATACATCAGAACAATTTTCAGAAAACTATTTGCGAATTACTTAAATTCAATTCAAATTTACAAATGTTCAACACCTTTCCTGCTACTACCATCATCGATCCCTACGCAGGATGTTGATCCTAACGGTCGCACCGATGTTTGAGGCACTCAGACCCATCCGACAAAAAAATGTTTCATATGAAAGTTATTCAGCACTTTGATGAGAATGACGATCGAGAATAAAAATTTCGAAAAAAATTTTTATTGGACGAGAAATCAACTTTTTCTCGTTCCACCAAAGGTACCCCTTGAAGACGCGTGAAACGGAAATCTCCACTGTTTTCTCCGCGGTTTTATCTAGATCTACAGCACCGTTTGTGGAACCGAATAATCTTTATAGGTACTAGTGATTTCTTCGATTAACGAACAGATCGCCGGGAGATGATTGCATGGACAGATTAAAATGGGGCATGGAAGTCAACATGTAAATCGAACCTGTGTAGGTACCGTTCGAGGATTTGAGGATTCATTTATTTCGTCTTGAACCTAACGCAGGGCCCGCTAGCGGGGCTAGGACAAAACGCGCCCCTTCCTCTGACAACACCGCAGTCGTCGCCAAAGACAATTTCAGAAAACTATTTTAAAAACGCAGTGCTTTAGAGTCGATTTTTCAAAACCTGTTGCACCGAAATACCCCAACTGGCCTGACAATCTTCGATAAATCTTGGACCCTCTAAATCCCATTATCCGCCCCAGGAAAATGTAGAGAGATTATGTATCATTTTGTCGCGCGTTGGAGCCGCGACGAATAGAGCACATTGGCGAAAGACCCTAACATCGATCAAGCGAATGGTGTCCAGTCCAGGCGAGCATCGCTCATCGGCCAGGGAACGAAAACACAACAGCGCCAGTTGATATTCAATTGCAGCATCGATGGCGGTCGACGATCAGCGATTCCGCGGCCATAAATTACGGGCAAGCACCCAGATGATGACGTGGTTCTCACCGATTACTTTTGTAGGCAAATAGAGGCTGACAAAGACGGGGGAGCCCGCGGAAACTAAAGTCGTAAAATTATACGCTCCCCCTCGCAGCCCCTTCTTGAGCGATTTCGTGGTTCGCTGCTCGTTGAAGACATATATCGAACAAGAGGGAGGGAGAGAGAGGGAGAAAGTGGTGCATTCGCCTGTCTCAACTTGCCTCCTCGAGGAGGCCGAAGAAGCAGAAGCAAGCCGACCAGGCGAGACGAGGCAAGCCGAGGCAAGGCGGGCTCTGCGCGCGAGGTAAGCGAGGCAGCAGGGGGGCTCAGTTGAAAAGTTGTTTGGCTAAAAGTACGGGGAAACTCGGTCGTGGGCATCGATCGGGGCCTTCTAACGAGCTCTTGCTAACTAGTTTGGAGCGAGATCGTCGCCGCGGACACCCTATTTGAATTTGGTCTTTGTGCCGCAAAAACTGACGGAGCACAGCGCCGCGGGGAGGGTGTGCGCGCCGCTGCTCGCAGATACAAGTCATATTTTAAATACCAAATGGCCCGTGGTTTCCTGGGAAGCTTGCAAAAATGGCTCGACTACACTCCGGGACGAAAAGATAGCACACTTTGAGATTAATGTAATTTCTGTTTATTAAGCGTTAGAAATTCAATTTCTTTTATACACATATATTTTTAGTGTGTCTTTCTCAACATATATGAATGAAATGAAACAAAGCTTCGTTAACTTAACTATATTTTTATTGAATAAAGTAGAATTATTAACGAAATATAGAGGTACAAAATTAAATATATTTTTACATATTTACATATAAAAATCTTATGTTCAATATTTTCTGGGACCTCCTTTACAGCTAACGACTTTAATCATTCGGTTTGGTAAATATTTATACAATTTTTTAAATCGTTAATATTTTGGAATTGTCTGCCATTTTCGTACACAGCTCTGGCAAGATGTCCCCAACAATTTTCAATAATATTGAGGTTGGAGATCTTGCTGACCACCACTGCAAAACACGAATAATTTTTGACGAAAAGTATTTCCTGACCGCTTTCGCCGCGTGAACTGCTCTTTTTGGACAAAAATCTGCCGACAACTCAGTTTTTCATTGATTCAATTGCAATTTTGTTTTAAAATGTTCGTGAAGGACTATACTTTGATGACGAAGGTCGTAGATGCCAATAGAGCATACTTTGAATGAATTTACTTTGCATTTGAATTTCTGAATAAAGTGCTTCTTTTCAATAAAAAAGGGCGGAAACTTATTCCCATACCCAATAAAACATTAATTTTCTTCAGTTTAATGTACTAAATGAGGAAAAATAGACGATGTGCTATCTTTTTGTCCCGGAGTGTATATTTTCACGAAATTTCGTATATTATGTCAGAAAGTCTCGGCGACGTTTTTGTTGACGCCGAGAATTCAAGGGCGTTTATTGTGTTCCCACTTTGTTCTCTGCTGCCGCTTTCCAGCCGGACAATTACATTGCTGCGGACAATAGTGTGGGACGCCTCGTATGGTTTTTTTTGTATTTCGCATATTGCAAAGAAAAGCATTGCACATTTTATGCATCCCGTTGCTGGACCGTGTACGCGAACGCATACTGCGGATAACAAACGTAAATAAACATAGTGCTCGCACTAAAAAGAAGAGCTGTTATAAATTCACGCGGAAGAACATCTTGTTGATGTTTACATGTGTTCTGTGGTGCGGTGGGCTTGTTTACTACCGCTGCGAGGTGTCGTCAGATTAGGTTTGTCCCCCCACTCCACCTCCGCTTACTCCTACGTGTCACAGTGTCACGTGACTAATTCGGTACTGGCAGAGAGGGGGTAACCCTTGATCTGACGACTCAGCTTATAATCTCGCTGTATCGGTACGATTGTCAACGTTAAACGCATTTGTTCTGTAATCCACTAAAACGTTCAGAAAATAAGTTGACACTTCTAATTTATTGTAAGTATATTTATAATATATGATTAGAATTATTGTATTTGGACATACGGAGACCAGGTGTCAACCAAAACTACCTCTGACCTTCACTACATCAATATATAAAATGTCATACTTTTTCCACGCCTGTATATTTTCATAAGGTTCATACTTTCTGTCATAAAGTCTTAATAATGTTTCTATTCACTCCAAGAATTCATTGCAAACAAATTCGTTGAATTCTTGGATTGAATGAAAATTTTCTTTTAAATAATAAGCTTAAATTTTATGAAAATATGACTTCTGCACGTCTGCGAGCTTTTCAAGACGGAATAGTTTAAATATAAAAGTAATACCCGTACGTAAGTAAGTGGTCCATTTAAATGTGACCACCGAAATATCACCTTTACTTTTGATGACATAACAAATATTTTTCATGCAATGTAAATGATGAATGCTTTGCACATGTTATTTTTTCTCAAGGTCTTTTCTCCACGAAGCTTTCATGGTCATCGATAATTTTTTCTTGTAAATGTAGATTTCCTTGTATATTCTAGTTGACATTAAAACGCATTCAGATGTATACACGAATATTTACAAGAAAAAAATATCGATGATCTTGAAAACTCCAGGGAAATGACCTTGGGAACATAATAAAATTTGCAAAGCATTCACCTCGTGATACCATTTACATTTGTATTGAAAACATTTGTTATATCATGACGAATAAAGGAGATGTTTAGGTGGTTACATTTCGGCGGACCACCCTGTATGTATAGTGAGTAGAAAGTATGCTGGTGGAAGAACTTACCCGCACCTTCGGCATCTCTTTCAGCCCGATGGCTGGCTGACTCCTGTTGCTCTGCAACAACAATTCAGAATAACACGGTCAGCGAAATTAATTAACACATTTTGCGACGTTAATTAGGACCGACTTCGTGGTTTCTGTTAATTATGCGACACAGCTGCCAGGAAAGTTTGTTTATTTCGGCGCCCGCGGAATAGCTGCGGGAATAATTATTCTTTGAACAAGCCGCGCGTAGAAAAGTTACCGGCGGAAACGGTCTTGTAGCGAACGTCTTCGTTTCTTTAATAATGCAGCTACACCCTGGCTATGGCATGGCGGTCACAAAGGTTGCCGGATACGGAATTATCCGGAGAAAATGTTCTCCTCGACTCTACAGTAGAATGAGTCGTGGAAGAAGATAAATAACGAGTATTGTGAGCTTTCTGACAAGAAGATTTAAAATTACACGGACAGTGGGTGAAATTAATATTCTGATTTACAAGAGAAATTTAGAAAAGAAATTGTTTCAAATTGTTAGAAGCTCGTAGAGATACCGAGCGCCCCAAAAATGTATTTCCTTGAAAGGGGTGATTCCTGAAGTCATTTGAAGAAACTTTTTCCTTTGCGAAATTGTTCTCAGTGGCTTTGTTACGGAGTTATTAACGAAAAACACGGACCAATCAGGGCGCGCCTACTATAGACAGAGCCCCGCTCGGCCAACGCCAACGTCGCGCTTAGCGGGACCTGTCGAAGAGGCGGAGTCTGTTCGCTGTTGCCACGCCCTGATTGTTTTTCGTTAATAACTCCTTAACGAAGCCTCGGAGAAGATTTTCGCAAAGGAAAAAGTTGTTTCAGATGATCTCAGGAATCACCCTCTTCAAAGAAGTACATTTTTGGACACCCTGTATAATTGAATGACGCGAGTACTTAGTCTATACAACTTTCCCATTAAATAGGGCGAGCAAACATTAAATTCAGTCGACTTTTTTTCGTGATTGAAACGTATCACGGACAAATTAAAACGAACGTTAAGCCGAGGCGGTTTCATTGCCTCGTAAAGTCCCCCAACGACAGAGTATCGGCGATGCTAATTTTAAGAAAACCTCGAGCCAGATTTCACGTGACGTCTTTCGTACCATCGAGCGAAACCTATTGAACGACGTCCCGACTTTTATAACCGGAGCTATCCATCGCACTATTCCCGATCGTTTTCAGCCACCTAATCAATACGTCGTAGAATCCCCTGGAGTTTATGTTCGCATCTTCTCCCCAAGAATCCGTGTCATCTTTGTTGCAATACATGGCGAATGAAGTTTCCTGGATTCAATAACTCTGCCGTGTACTTTTTCGCGGGCGCATTAGTTCAGAATTATTTATAATATACATTATAAATAACAGACATTTATGGTAAAACAGGGCTTGAAAAATGTAAAACAATAGGAAGATCAAAACAATTCGAGGGCATATCTTAGTCTCCAATCATGAACTGCATAAACTGGAATCATCACCGAAACGTGTGATTTTAGGAGACCATGTATTGCTTAATTTCATTGTTATATTGTTTTCATCTACAGTCTATAGCGAGGGTAGAAGTTCGAGGAGTCGATGCTGGAGAGTAATCAGTCTTCCAGGCCTACTGAACGGATCCCAATGGATCCCAATGCATTTCGCAACGGGTACCCACGTAGCCACCATGGACCCGAATCGGGCTACAGGGTCCCTGATAGGCCTAATCTTGCCGAGGGCTGCCGAATCAATCAAGGAAGTCTCCTCACATCCTGCAGCGTCAGCTAAGTAACACACCCCAATGTTTATGACACCTTTGATTGAAGCCCTGGGCGGTTACTGTCTTCTTACAAGAAAGAGGACGTAGTAAAATGTCTGACTTGTTAGGGGTGTGGTTCCTCCCGATGAGTACTATACGATACAGAAAAAAATTTCACCTTTAGAAAAAGGGTCAAGGTTAGGTCTGCTTTTTTTATGATCTCTTCTGATCCAGAGTTTATGACAGCTTTGGACGATGAAGCCCTGGACGACTACTGTCTTTTTACAAGAAAGAAGATGTAATAAGATCTCAGACTTGTTAGGGGTGTGATTCCTCAGGATGAGTACTACATGATGCAGAAAAAATTTGACCTTTAGAGAAAGGGTCAAGGTCAAATGTTTGTTCTGCTTTTTCATGGTCTCCACTGCTCCAGAGTTTATTACTGTCTTTTTACAAGAAAGAGGACGTATATAGTAAGATCTCTGACTTGTTAGGGGTGTGATTCCTCACGATAAGTACTATACGATGCAGAAAAAATTTGACCTCTACAAATAGGATCAAGGTCGAATGTTTAAGTCTGCTTTTTTATGGTCTCCATTGATCCAGAGGTGTTGCGATGTATAGTTTTGAAACACCCTATCCATTAATTTTCGCAGATAAAATGTAAAAAATTTGTTTTTCGTATCAGTAACTCAGCATGGCTGTTCAAAGCGTTCTTCGCGGTTAACAGGTTAAGAATGGATGATAAAATTTGAAAGCCTATCGAACAATTGCGGTGGGTAATGCGTCAAGCAGCAAGTGTGAGAGCAGCGAAAAATGTGTCGCGTGTGCTCGTTGAAAAATGTATTGCTGTTCCGTCTTTTGTGGCGTTCCGAATGTTGTCTCGATAGCGAATAAATCCGCTAGAGAAAGGCGACGCGTCGTTCCGTGCAGGCCGGGCGGCCGCCCGTACGGACAAACGACAAAACGATAAATTTTCCGGAAAACTGTCGAACCGTGCAGTATCGTCGTGTCGGGCCGTCATTGCTCGAAACACGTAAATCTTAATTGACCAATCGCAGCAAAGTGGAGCCGGCAGCGTTAACCAACGGCCACGGAAAACTCCGTTCGAGAACTTGTTTCCATCCGACGCCGTGCCTCGTGTCCGATTTGTAAGTAGATACCAATCGACCAATTACAAGACTATTTCCAAAAAGATTGTATAAAAAAAAAACTTTTTAAAAACCAGGCTTATATTAAAATGCACTAAAGAGGAGAAACTAATTTTTTTAGGCATTAGTGACTATAAATAAAAGCGTGGGACGCTAAACTATATTGACGTAATCTTCGTGGGCGCTCCACACGCTTTTATTTATAGTCACTAATGCCTAAAAAAGTTATTTAATTATTTTCTCCTTTCTAGTGCATTTTAATATAAGCGTGGTTTGTAAAAACAAATACTTACAAGTTCAAAACTATCGCCAAGAAGTTTAGAAGGAAATGTTGTTCAGAATGGCGACCTTGACAAAAAAGACGCTTTTAACATTTTTTTATTTATTTATTTAATGTTGCTTCAACGTCAAAGGTCATTTACCTACATTTTAAGATTTGAAATACAAATTCGAAGTATTGACCTGCGTACGCTTCAGTAATTAATAACTTGGAAAATATTTTGAATGTTAACTCGCGCATAAACTGGAAGATTCTTTGCGAAAGAACTGGCTTTTTTTCATCGAAGGAAAGAAATTCCTCCTGTTACCCTCTGCGGGTTAAAGAACGGGTCTTTCATTCCCTGACCTGATTTCGTATTGTTTTAGATTTCAAAACAATCTGAAATAATTCTGACGTGGTTATTGTAGTCTCCGATTGAATGCTCGAGTGATACTTCAGCAGAATGTTTAAATATTTCTCTCTGTGGTGACTAATAAACAAATTGTTAAGATTTGACGGAATGTCAAGACGACGGAATGTTAAGATTCTATTTTATTCCACTGTCTTAAAAAATTCGTCTACAAAAATTAAAAATTACATAAACGGAGTCTAATTATTAGATTTATTTTTTTTAAATTATATTAGTAGCATATAATTATTATTAATATTTATTATTATTTTTGCATTGATTGTGGAGATTAGGAATAACATAAAAATGGATTTCATCCCTTAACGACGTTGTTACATTAAATATTACAACATTCCCGAATGTTTTAAACCTTTCACTGTTGTATATTTCACCTAGCCATATTATTCCACTGTCTTAAAATTCGTCTATAAAAATTAAAAATTACATAAATGTAGTCTAATTATTAGACTTATTTCTTTTTTAAAAAATTATATAATTAGTATATGTATAATTATTATTAATATATAATTTATATTATTAGATTTATTATTATTTTTACATTGATTGTGGAGATCAGAAATAACATAAAAATGGATTTCATCCCTTAACGACGTTGTTACATTAAATATTACAACATTCCCGAATGTTTTAAACCTTTCACTGTTTTATATTTCACCCAACCAATTTCTTCATAAATGCATAAAGATCTATTGATTGTTTCACAGAAATTCTTCATCATTTCTATGTATTAGTAAATTCAGTCTCGTTACCGGAAGTCTTTTATCAGGCTACTGTACCCTACCAAATGTACGAAATCTTTCTATCCCACTGTTTGTTCGACGCGTAATCGCAACGGCAGCTGTTTCCGGATTCAATATATGAAAAAAATTCCCTTTAAGCCTCGGAAGACGCGAAGACGTGATTCGGCGCCATCAAATTTGAATTTCAATTGGTCCCGGTACAATCAATGCGGGGAATATCGATTGTAGCAGGACGGAAGCCAGCGCCGATAAAGATTGCTAGACAGATTGGTACGTTTCGTAGTAGCATAAAATCAACAATCAGAACTAGATTGAGAAACAATGAAAACGGCGCGGCGGTGATAATCGGACGGTTTATCTCGATTAATTCCGGTTAATTGCATTCGGTAATTAGCCGAATTACTCCGCTGGCCAAATATAGTGCGAGTAACACCGGACCTCCTCTACGTGTGCACTGTGCACCCACATTGCCACGAATAATCGCGAAACAACCGTACAAACCGATCGATGCGATTGCAGTCTTGGCTAGGCATTGGCGTGTACCGTTACTTTTGGATCACTCGCGATTCGATCACGGTCGTTCTCAATCACGCTGATTTATCACAGTGGTTCGTGATTTTCGTGATCGCCTCTGATTGCCGGGCAAAGGGTAAATTTTACTTTACCGGACGCAAAAGTGCCTTTCTCCTATAAATTATTATGTATTTGGTATGTAATTCAGTAGATTTGTACCCGGGGCGGCTGCAGATCAAGTTTCGATCCTCTAGGATTAATAGTTGAGGAGTTATGCTTGCTTAAAGTTGAGCAATCTGCAGTGTTTTTGACAGGTAAACACTGCAGATTGCTCAACTTTAAGCAAGCATAACTTCTGAACGATTGATCCTACAGTATCGAAACTCGATCTGCAGCCTCTCAACTCAAATACATCATACTTTTTTAGGTGAAAGACACAAATTTTGACCAAGGTCATAACTCAGTGAACTCGTCTCGACATTGTCCATCGCAAAATTTGTGCCTTTCTCCTGTAAATTATGATGTATTTGGTATGTAATCCAGTAGATTTGTACCCGGCGAAGATGCAGATCCAAGTTTCGATTCTGTAGGATCAATGGTTCAGGAATTATGCTTGCTTAAAGTTGAGCATTTTTCAGTGTTTTTGACAGGTAAGGCCGCCGTCATATTTGTTTGTAGTGGCGAGCAGTAATAAATACCGAGCTTAATCACCAACCAACTAATTATTATTCTGCTCGGTACGCGGCGCGCGACCGTCACTGCACTCCAACATGGCGGCGCTCTTACCTGCCAAAAACACTGAAAAATGCACAACTTTAAGCAAGCATAACTCCTGAACCATTGATCCTACAGTATCGAAACTTCGATCTGCAGCCTCCCCGGGTATAAATCTATTTTTCTTTTATATCCTTATCTAATTTTCTTTGTTGTAAACAATTTTGCGGCAAGTTTCTCTTAGAAATGTTCACCGATCCTGTGGCGTGGATTCACCACTAGGGCGGATGACCATTGCTTTTTATACAGGAAACTTTATTTATGTTATCTACTAAATCAAAATTAACAATAGCGTGGTCTTTTTATTTTCGGCTACAGCACCAAAACAAATGTTATCTGGAGCCGCAAGTGCTCGGCAGGGGGTAAAAACGGAAAACTGCAAATGATCTAGCTAAATGTGACGGAGCCGCAGGGCAGAAGAAGTCCCGCTAAAAAACGGAATGCATTATTTCGTATAGCGGCGGGGGAGCGAGATATAACTACCTCGGAAGTTTAATCAAACTTCGGTGTTTCTTGCGCGGCGGTGGCGCGCCCTCGAATTTGGCAACGATGGCCGCCCGTTGTCGCTGTATTTGTAATCGCTGGAAGTTTTCTATCGAGTTGTCTCGGTGCTCAGCCAAACGGTAATATTCGAGAGTGGCTCGACCCAGTTTCGATAATTGCGCACCGGTCAGGTTCGCAAGTTCCTCGATTCTTCGGCTGTTTTGCCCATCGGTTGCCATTTTTCTTTCGCCCTATACCTTCTTCGGTTCTTCTTCTCTTTTTCTCCTATCGCCCCTCAACGCCCACTACCCCGCCCCCCCCTCATCGGTCGTTTAATCGTCGCAATCCGGGTCGCATCCAAAAGGTAAAGGCGACCACTTAGAAGACGAGTCCTCGGCGAAAAAGAGATGTGGCTGGTGCCGAAAATTCGATAGCTTGTCCGCCGGCTCGTTTTGTTTTCTTCGAGCGAAACTTCTTCGTCCGGAGTCTCGTTCCGAACAAGTTTCAACACTTATACGAGCGATTCCGTGAATTTATCGGTCCACGGTTCGGGCCCCGTCAACTTATAACGAGATTAAGTGCGTGGATTGTGCTTCGAAAATATGATGTCGTCATTTCCTCTTTCGATAAATTCCGGTTCAACCCAACTTCGTTTCTCGATGTTTTGTCCTTTTTTCCGTTTTTTTTTTCACCTGAAATTTCATTTAACTTTTCATATTAATCTGGCTCGCCAACGCGACCGTTCCATTAAAAGCTTTCCGGGAGCATTGTCTTCGCGGAGTTAGGAAGTCTCTGTTACTGGCGGAGCATGGATTATGTAGTAAGTGCATTATGCTCATAGATTGCGAATTCCCCAATGGTTCGGACATTTTATGGCGCAGTTACCAATCATCTTTTTTTATTTGAAATTCTCTTCCGGACTGACCAAATAGCGTTTATAATGTCAAACAAATAACAGGTGACATAATTGATATTTGTTCAATTATGATGTTGATTATTGTGACGATTTTAATAATTTAATAATGATACTGTTAATAATATTGTCAAATATTCATTTCGAATAGAATGCAGAGAAAACAAGAATTATCTGAAAATAATACACTGCCCCAACAGCATTTATAATGTCAAACAAACAACAGGTGACATAATTGATATTTGTTCAATTATGATGTTGATTATTGTGACGATTTTAATAATTTAATAATGATACTGTTAATAATATTGTCGAATATTCATTTCGTATAGAATGCAGAGAAAACAAGAATTATATTGTTAAATAATAACATTGTGGAATATAGATTTCGAATAGAATGCAAAGGAAACAAGAATTATCTAAAGAAAAATAGTCGAAAAAATAATAGACTGACCCAACAGCATTTCTAATGTCAAACAATTAATAATTAACACAATAATATTGTTAATAAACAAGGAGGATGTGAAAGAAAAATAATCGAGAATGACAAATTACAGTATTTTATCCATAAATGTCCCGGAACTGTCCCCACTACTGCGGGGTGTACCCCCTTGAGGGGCCATGAAAATGCCACGAATATGTTGGTGAAAGTTCCATAAAAAAAAATAATGAAAAATAAATCAGTTTGACATCGGATTAGTTATGTTTCTCTATGTTCGACAAAACTCAAAGAATAGTATCCCTGGCGTATAAATAACCCTGGGTAGACCCGTGTTGGGGACTTTCATCGATGAAATACTGTAATTGGTAAGTAAGATCACTAGAGTGTAAGTGTAATATTTCGATGATGAACGTAACGACGTTGTAATTTCAAAAGCAGATTTTTAGGGATAATATTATTTATAGAAATTTTATATAGAATTTAAAAACATAATTAAATTAATATGAAAATTTATATATCTAATATTATTTATGAAAATTTTATATAGAGTTTAAAAATATTATTAAATTAATATGAAATTTTACATAGAATTTATAAATATTATTAAATTAATATGAAATTTTATGTATCTAATATTATTTGAGAAAGGGATAATATTATTCATAGAAATTTTATATAGAATTTAAAAATATTGTTAAATTAATATAAAAATGTATCTAATATTATTTGAGGGAATAATATTATTCATAGAAATTTTATATAGAATTTAAAAATATTATTAAATTAATATGAAATTTTATATAGAATTTAGGAATACTATTAAATTAATATGAACTTTTATGTATCTAATATTATTTGAGAAAGGGATAATATTATTCATAGAAATTTTATATAGAATTTAGAAATATTATTAAATTAATATGAAATTTTATGTATCTAATATTATTTGAGAAGGAATAATATTATTGATAGAAATTTTATATAGAATTTAGAAATATTATTGAATTAATATTTCCTCTATTATTTCACAGAATTATCGTAGCTTTATCGTTCGATAATGTCGCAATTCTGATATAAGCAATTCTATAGCTATGTCTACAATCACTCTAAAATGGGTGTGCTAGATGATGACCGCATGCCGGGGCTAATGGAATTTTATAGCACGGTAGGACCTCGATTAACTGGATTTCGATTATTCGCTGTCTTGGTTATCAGGATCTCGGTTATGCGGTGCGGCATACATACAAATCGAACCATTTAGGATATGCATCTAAATGATTATGAAACTCGGCTACTAAAAGATTTACAACAATTTTCTGATCTTCGACAAATTCGAATATTTAACCCTGATTGCGAAAATTCGCTAATTTAAAATATTCAGATTCCAATGCTTCGAATTGATTATAAGAAATCAGGTCGTTTGGTACAATTATGAAAAAGTTATTCTATTTTAAAGGGCGTACGAATACTTTTCGCACTCACTGTATATCGTTATCAGAAGCGGTAACCGAGGATACGTACTTTCGCAGTTCATTGGCCATTGCTAAGGCTCCAGGTGCTCGATATGGTGGCTGTTTGCTCCAATAAATAATTGGGATATTTTAACCAATAATTCGAATACGTTTTTTACTCCCTGCGATATTATCGATGCATATTGTGTATGTATGTGTACAATACAATAGCTGTAAGTTTTCAATGCGTACTATGTATTCGATGTGGTTGTTAATAAACCACATTTTTCCATTTGTCTCATAAACAATTTATTGGGAAAACCTCGGGGAAAAATTTTAATTCCATTCAGCCGCAAATATCTCGATGTTAAAATCATTTGTCTTACTTATCGAAGTATAATTACATAGTATGATTATTAATTATAGCACTAATCTTTATGCAAAATAAAGATTGTTTGCAACTGCTGGACACAAGAAATAAATAGCTATCTATTTTTGTTTGACGTCTCCAGTGGAGAATCTTTTAAAGTTTTCCAAAAGATGATCAAAATTTTTGTTTCATTAAAATGTCATCAGTGCTTCCACGCATGGACATTTATATTTTTGAGAGATTCCACAGTAAATAGTTCTTCAACAGATTTTAATATAAAAAAGCGTAGACATACGGAATAATTAATTAAATACTTTTCTGATCCACTGCATCCGTCAATGCCCCTATAGAAGCTACCAGCTTCAACAAGTTGCATACGATATATCGATTCTCTAAAATTCTATTAATCTTTTTACTGTTTAAAATTTTTCACCGACCCATTATGGTCATGAATGCATACATTCATTCTAATTTAAATCTCTGATGAAGGAACCTACAAAATTTCGAACAATTCCAGTTAATAATTAGGATATAAACAACTACGTACATGTTAATAATTAATTTGACATGCTCATGTTTAGTTTTGTCGAACTTGAAGTAAAGAGGTATCGAACTAATATACAATTCGAAATTGCTCTATTACTTCAAATAAACTAATATTATCTTTATCTTCAAGTAACAGTATTGGAAATATAAAACGGTGCGGAATAAATGATTTCAAATGGTTATTTCTTATTTTCATTTTAAATGTAATTTAACTAGGTCTGACAGCAATCGCCTTGAAATCTCGTTAAATTGTGACTTTTCACTGTGTCGTGAGAACTTTATCCACTAAAACAAGAAATAACGGAGATGATTTGATATTTGATATTTAAATGCCACATCCACAAGATGATTAAATAGCCATGATTCGTTATGTAATATTTTTTAAATAATGATTCGTCAAGAACACATTTCCGGACGGAGTATCTCCTCGAATAATTCCATTTCGAATTTCGACGCTTACCAGGTCATCAGTCGATATCTTTCCGTCTGTATCATCGTGTAAAGTAACCAAGATTAATTGGAAGATTACGAAGTCTTCGAAAGGTATAGAGAGTCCCGGAGTTGCAGCCCGATACCGGAAACTTCGTTGAAATAGAATCTGAGAGTGTATCTCAAATTAAATGTTGATCTACATGATTGCGCTCTGGGGGCGACTGATCGATCCGCGATTTCGTTCAGCAAGGAACTTAGTAAGAAGGGAAAGGGAGCGAAGCGATTGCATAGTAATCACTTTATCCGTCTAAAATTTATCTAGATCGTGAAATATCGAGACTGTACACATCTGGACGAGTAAAGCGGTGAAATATTCGTGTGGCATAATCATTCCACGATTAAACAGATTGTTTTTATAGTTCAACCGATCATGGCTTTCTATTTGTATAATCAACGATGTGAAATAAGTGGATGGGAACATCATACTTCGATACAGGGTGTCCCACGCAACTGGAACAGGCTGTACCTCCTAAACGGTCGAGGATACATAGAGGAAAATGTTATAAGAAAAAGTTGAATGGCATCAGACGGTGCATACTACGTAACTAATTTTATGCACTTTTGTGCATCGGTGCATCAGAAAAGTGCAACTGTACTTCTTTTAAAAATGGAAACCTACATTTTTGACTGCTCCAATCGATGCAGTTTGTTGTGCTCTACATAAAAGTACTAACATACGTATGCCCTAAACCAGGGGTCGGCAACCTTTTGAGTCGGAAGAGTCAAAGATTACAATTTATAAAATTTCAAAGTTTTTAAAGAGCCACAAAATTTTTTCTTGCCAACAATGAATAGTACTCGCATAAATAAAGTTTTTTGATAAAAAAAACTAATCTATTTATTCATAAGAAAAAATATCTGTTTATTCATATATAAGTAGTGTTTTTCACAACAAATTAGATAATATATATGTATATTGTATATATGTACATACATAACTTTGAGAAGATAATTCGCTTCTAACTCTTTTACTTGAAACAACAAACTATACGTCACAGGCAAAGCACTGGTGAAGACGCCAAATTGTCTTGCGTCGAAAGCGAATTATAAAACCTACATAGAAATATCCGACGACGGCGTCATTCGAGAGCTTCCGACGGACTGACGACAGTGACGACTCGTGTCACGGGGGAGGGGTGCGGTGAAAAACGAGTACAAGTGGCTGAGAGATAGAATCGGTGCCTAATCCTCGTTAATCAGTTCAGAACGATTTTTAAATGTTTTTTTTTTATAAAATAAATAATATTTGCGTATGGAACTAAAGAGCCGCAGCTTCACATCCAAAGAGCCGCATATGGCTCGCGAGCCGCAGGTTGCCGACCCCTGCCCTAAACTTATTCGTGAAGAAGTTATCGAAGCTAAAAGTTCACTGAATTATACTTCGGTCTCGGCAAGTGTTCCGGAGTACCTACGTTTTAGCTTCGATAATTTCCTAACGAATAAGTTTAGGTCATAAGTATGTTAGTACTTTTATGTAGAGCAAAATAAACTGCATCGATTGGTGCAGTAAAAAATGTAGGTTTCCATTTTTAAAAAAAGTGCAGTTGCATTTTTCTGATGCACCGATGCACAAAATTGCATAAAATTAGTTACGTGGTATGCACCGTCTGATGCCATTCAACTATTTCTTATAACATTTTCCTGTATTCCCGACCGTTTAGGAGGTACAACCTGTTCCAGGTGCGTGGGACAGCTTGTATGTATACATATATTTTTTGTCAAGGTCATAACTCAGTCCTTTCTCCTATAAATTACGATGTATTTCATATGTAATCCAGTAGATTTGTATCCGGGGCGGCTGCAGATCGAAGATTCGATCCTGTAGGGTCAATGGTTCAGGAGTTATGCTTGCTTAAAGTTGAGCATTTTTCAGTGTTTTTGACAAGTATAATGGTGCTGCCATATTGGTTTGTAGTGTCGCGCGCCGCTTACCGAGCAGAGCCGCTAGGTGGGCAAGGTAAGCGGGCCGCGACCGTCGCTACCATCCAATATGGCGGCGCCCTTACCTGTAAAAAACATTGTAGATTGCTCAACTTTAAGCAACCATAACTCCTGAACCATGGATCCTACAGGATTGAAACTTGGATCTGCAGCCGCCCCGGGTACAAATCTACTGGATCGCATACCAAATACATCCTAATTTGTGGGAGAAAGGCACAAATTTTGAGTTTTGTAAAGTAAAAAAACAGCCGAAATTAAAAATACATAGTGTCGTTATAAAAAATAATGAAAAATAAAGAAGTTTACGACTTAGATTGGGACTCTGCCGTATACATAAATTAACCCAAACAAGATTACACCCTCCAAGGACAGATTCTTCTGCAAATGGTACGTCGGTCCACTGCAATCGATGATGAATCTTCAACTGGAACGTAACGAAGCGTAATTTTTTTTTTTTTAAACCGTGCTAGTTCCATAAAGGCAGACGGACGAAACCAAATGAATTTAATTGCGCAATTGTTGACAGAATTCAGGGGTTCGTGTTTGAAGAGGATCCGAGAAGATTCCAAGCTGACGTCGGTATGTCATTTTACGTGATTGCGGCAGCGGTTTCGCGATTTAAGCCCGACCGTGCCTTCTCGTACGGTTATTATTCTCGTTTTTGCACGGACCGACCACAAATTCAACCGGCTGTTTTATCTGCAGTTATAGAAGCCATACACGACGGTGCCAAATCTGATTAGTTGTCGCCGTCGTTGCTCGCCGTTTCGTGTGACACGATTTTTAGTGGAACATGCAAACACACGGTCCATCCACTATCAAAGATATCCAGCCCAGCTGGAAGCCCATTGTTACGCCGGGACTTTTGTAGAACGCAGGACGAATAGTTTTCAACCACGGCCGTCGACAGTTTTCATTTTTTCAGTCAGAAAAATCCTGGGAACTTTTTGTTTCGTCTTCATGCTCCCCAAGGCACCCGGCAACGAACTGCTCGCCCCGACTCAAAAATGTGATGGAGATTGCGCTCCGATGGCTTTTTTCCCCGCGGAAAATTAATGTTGTACACCTCCAACAATTTTGCAGATGTGACAGATTTACTGCAAATTGTTTTTAGTACAACGAGTGACATGCAAATGTTGGATTTATACGTATGAAAAATTAATTTACAGTTCTACAAGTTATTTAAACTTGAACGCTTTCTTGCTAACAATTAATGTTGTACATCTCATTAATTTTGTAGACATTGAACAGTTTACAGAATTGTTTTCGACAACATCTGTATCGTTTTTTATAACTAAAGCACGAAAACATTTGAACGATGAAAGCTTGACTTTTTCCGGAATAAAATTTTCAAACACTGAAAGGAATAAAGGAAAACGTTTTTCAGATTCGCGTTCGTGGCGTAAGAGCGTCTATAAATATTTCACTGAATGTTGGAGAGAGCGTAAAAAAGAGTTAAAATTCGTAAAACATTGTTATATACCATCGTAAATATCATTCCCAACATGATGTTTGTATTCTCCTTTAGAGTGAAATGAATATTCTTTAACAATATCATTTTCAGCCTGTCCAAGATGATGAAAAAAGCATTGGAAACTTGAAGTTTTATTACTGCAATTTATCGGTGAATTAATTTAGCACATCATTCTAATTACCCTCAATAACTGACGCGCACAGTCTAGCGTGATAGCAGATGCGGCAAGAAACCATTAATATTAATTTACAAGCATAATTCTAAGAGAAGCTAGTTTCTCTCAAGTCTCGCGAAAATAACAAGCTGCTGTGAATATACAGTCAGTTCAAAAAGTCTCCGGACATTCTTCAACAAGGAGCAACTTTATCAAAAGTGGACTAACAATAAGTGATTTCAATAATTATGGAATAAAAAATGTGGGACTATTATTAGTACTGAAAGAAATAATTGTATGAAAAAGTTGTAGAAAGCAATCCTTAGTAATTTCTCTGCCACTATGACTAATTGCAATTTGTTAAACATTTACTTTGTATTTTCTTGGAAGGGGTGATTCCTTGCGTGATTCGCAGTAACTTTTTCCTTTGCGAAAATGCTGTCCGCGGTTCCGTTAAGAAGATATTAACGAAAAACACCGACCAATCAGAGCGCGGTGGGCGGAGTCTGTCCAATGCCTCTGATTGGTTCATGTTTTTCGTTAATAACTCCTAAACGAAGCCGCGGAGAACATTTTCGCAAAGGAAAAAGTTGCTTCAAATAATCCGAGGAATCATCTCTTTCAAGGAAGTACATTTTTGGGACACCCTGTATGATTACGTTATTTTCTTTTAGACTGTCCAGATATTATTGAAAGTCCCCGTATTTTTACTTGCAGCTTACCATAAATTCGCTCCGTCGATTGAGCTTGTATTTTCCAGTAAATAATTTCAGATAATTGTTGGTGTATGCTTCAGTATAGACACGAAATTCCTATATTAAACAGAAGTGCGTCACCTGCGACCGATCGATTGGTAATCATTCATAGCTCGTGAATGAGGCTGTCGAATGTGAGACATGTATCCAAATATGGATTATCTACGCATGTAATGTGATTGCATGTTACTGCATGCAGCACAGTCATAGTTTATTGTACGTGAAATATTAACATCGCGCGATCAAGAACGAAATGTTCGATGTACATCAATGCCATTTTGTTCAGGCTGAAACATCGTATTCAATTCCCTTTAAATATGTCTCGATATAATACGATTGTACATTGTACATATCGTAGTATAGTTGTACAATACGATTATTGCATACTATTGCATGTTGCACAGCAGCAATTAATTCTAAAGCGAATTATTAACATTTGTGGTTCCTGAGAACTAACTGTGCAATGCATATCATTTTCTCATTTTAGTTAGACTGGAATGTAAACTTGGAGATTCGTTTAAAATATTTTCCGATTACTTAACTATATGAGCCGTTTTGTTTCAAATATTTATTTTCAAATTAATACAATGTTGTAAACCTGTAAAAATTGTAATTTACCAATTGAGAGCTGTTCAAACAATCTTCAATGAAATAGGTACAATAACACGGTCCAACAAATTTCAACTTTTTTTTCGTAGTTCGATTCCCACACTATGCGATTCTTATAGTGCTTTTCGCGCTGATTCCGAATCTGCCCTTAATTTTTCCCCTAGACGCACAGTTTTTGAGAAAATTGAATTTTAAGAAGGATATATTTTTCAACTTTGAACAAATATTGTGATGTTATTATAAAAGATATTGAATTGTTCTTTACAGCAAATGATTCTGTATACTTTCCCGAATACAGTGATATCCAATATAAAGACATTATGATTGTTTAAACATGTTTAAACGGCCGTTCTCTGCGCCGCATACCGTGGAACTTATGTCGGGCGAAGTTTTTTTGCTTTCTGGTTCGAAAAAAACGTCGACCATGCAAACTTGAAAGGGTGGTTTCTCAAGATAAAAGTCTGCTCTTTCGCATGGTGTGCTTCGATTTTCCGCTGGACCTTTATTTTTTTAGATAAATTCAAAAATATCCGCAAAAATTGGTGCAAGAGTGTCTCTCCGTCTTTAATGATTGTTTAATCATGTTTAAACAATCATAATGTATTAATATTGGGTATCACTGTATTCGGAAAAGTCTACAGAATCTTCTGCTGTAAAGAACAATTCAATATCTTTTATAATAACATCACAATATTTGTTCAAAGTCGAAAAATATGTCTTTTTTTAAAACTCAATTTTCTCAAAAACTGTACGTCTAGGGAAAAAATTAAGGACAGATTTGGAATCAGCGCGAAAAACTCTATAAGAATCGTATAGTGGGAATCGAAATACTTTTTAGCTGTTGGACAGTGTAATCTTTATAAAATCACGTTCCCATTTAATGTTTCAATTTATTCTTAACCACCTCGATTAATTCAGATGGAACATCGTCTTACGCAATGTAATTTTCCACGGCCGCGCAGTAATGTTTCTGACAATGACACTGGTTAGGAGAATGCAAGTCCCTGGCCCCGCTTTGTTAGCTCCTTTACTCGTTAGAGGATCCCTGCTAGGCCAAGTATCTAAGCAAACAACCGCGTTTCATTCTAATGTAATTAATGTCTCGTTCTTTTGACGCTGGTGGGCATGCTTAGCGCCGTAAGCGAGCGAAATGTGAAATAAGAGCGAAATAAGTAGTTCTGCTGACACAATTTTCAGGTATTAATATGCGCGTGTTCATTCGTCAGGGTAGACATTTTTACCTAATTTCTACGCGACGCTGAACTCGGAAGAAACTCGACCACTTATTCAAGAAGAATTCGATCTACCTGATAAATATCATTATGAATCATTTCCATTGCAGTTCAAAATTTCATACAAAGAAAATTCCAATGTTCAAAAAGTTAATGGAAATTCAGGTTAAATTCTTTTATACTCGTCATCAGACTGCGGATCTTTATGCAAAATCAAAATTTCTTACCCGAATTGCAACAAACTGGAGTGAAATATTTATTTATTAAATTTATAAATTATGAATTATATATTTTATAAATTATAAATTATGAATTATATATTTTATAAATTATAAATTATAAATTAATAAATTTATAAATTAATATAAATTATAAATTAATAAATTTATAAATTATAAATTAATTATAAAATTATCTTCCTTATTACGTTTAGTAGGTTGAAAATAATACACTATAAGAGTATGTGTTCAAATTTTCCTTTCCTTTCCTTTTCTTTTAAATTACACCTATTCATCATTTATAATTGACAAGGAAAGGCACTTTTCACAAAAACGTTCGTACAGAAAGTGACTGCAAAATATCCCGAATACATTGAAAGGTTCCCATGCAATTCTCCGAAGTTCAGCGAACGTGAAATAAGAAAATCGATCTTCTAAAGTGATCTGGCCCATCAGGGGGACAATTTCACGGCCATCACACTTCGAATAAACTCCCCTAAAGACTGGTCTTGATCTCGTTGACGCATTTTCATTCGCGCGATACGGTGATAGGTCGAAACGTAGAACCACCGTTATCATATGGACACCCGTTAGAACGTCCTATGATATGAAAGTCACTTGAATCTTCCATTACGTGAACCGTGTATTTCCTATTACAAAATGCTGTATGTAACTGTTATAATTCCTTGAAAGGTGCTGAGGTCATTGCTGAGGTTATCCGAAGCAATCTTTTCCTTTACGAAAATGTTCTCCGCGGCTTCGTTTAGGAGTTATTAATGAAAAACACGACTTTGGCATTGGCCGACCAGGCTCCGCCCACCGCGCTCTGATTGGTCGGTGTTTTTCGTTAATATCTTCTTAACGGAGCCCCGGACAACATTTTCGCAATGGAGAAAGTTGTTTCGAATGACCTCGGGAAAACTTTCAAGTAGGTGCAACATTTTTTGTTATTTTATAAAAATCAATGGAAGAAGGAAACGGAGGTGCAAGCAAACAGTCCAGTCAACGAAAAGTTGTAGAGGGAAATGGAAGGAACACAATTTTTAACTTTGGGTCTTTTTTTAACTAGTTAGGAGGTAAACATACTAAAAGTCCCGACTCCTAGGAGGTGAGCGGAGTGCAGGGGGGCACATAGAAGGTCCCCCTTTTCAGTTTTTCGCTTATATCTCCGAAACTATGCGTCCTAGCGATAATATCATGCTATACAAAATTAAAGCTGACAAAATGTGCCACAAGATTGATTGGATTCAGTTTTTCGCTATCTCGCATAGTTTCCGAGATATCTACGCTCAAAATTCACTAATTGTGCTGAAGAGTTCTTTTTCACAATTAGTGAACTTTGTGCGCGGATATCTCGGAAAGTATGCGTCCTAGCGATAAGACCATTCTATACAAAATTAAAGCTGACAAAATATGCCACAAGATTGATTCTATTCAGTTTTTCGCTATCTCGCATAGTTTCCGAGATATCCGCGCACAAAGTTCACTAATTGTGAAAAAGAACTCCTCAGCACAATTAGTGAATTTTGAGCGCGGATATCTCGGAAACTATGCGAGATAGCGAAAAACTGAATGGAGTCAATCGTATGGCACATATTATCAGCTTTAATTTTATATACAATGGTCTTATCGCTAGCACATATAGTTTCCTAGATATAAGCGGAAAACCGAAAAAGGTGACTTCTACGTGCCCCCTGTAGCCCGCTCACCTTCTAGGAGTAGGGACTTCTAGTATGTTTACCTCCTAACTAGTCCAAACAAAGTCCCAAAGTTAAAAATTGTGTTCCTTCCATTTCCCTCTACACCCCCCTCATGAGCAATCATTGACTGGATTAATAATTGATTTGTGTATTTGTTATTTTAAGTAAAGCAGTTTAGGATGACAGTAATTGGATCTTTCACCCTACTCTATCGACTTATTAGGGCAGTGTTCGCCTTTCGCCGCAGTCTTCTTCTCCTTCAGCTTGACCGTCACGTATTTCCGGCTTTCCGGCAACGAAAAAGGAGGAAACCAGTCTCGCCGGCGTGAATGCATCCATCTCTCGATCGTATCTAACCGGTGTCGATGCTTTGAAAGAGCGAATGGAAAGAGGACACCAGACCGTGCAGCACGCTTTTCAAAAGTCTATTCCTCCATTTATACGGATCCGTTTTAATCATTCCCGGTGATATCTGTTACTGGTGTTGGAGACAGTGGCGATTCATTTGGTGGTCGACGGAAAGCGTGCAAATTCATGAGAGAACGCGAGAATTTTCATATTATTTCCCAAACTATTGCTCAGTGGAACAAAATATTTCTATAATACTTATTATTATTATTATTTTTAAACGCACAATGGTAGTAGACTAGTATGCAATAATTGGCGACTGTCCATTAAATTCTGCGCAGATTTTCTGCAAACGTTACGTCGTGAGAAATAATTGTTTACGAACTCGTCTTTCCATTTAAGTTACAGCTCCATTCGAAGTAACTCAATCAAATCAGCTCCGCGATACGCGAGACGAATAGATTTCCTCGTTAAGTCAGCCACAGTAACTACATTAAATAGGGTAGAAGTTATAACAGCAAAGACTTCGCGAAAGTTCCTGGCTTACGGTTTGAAAATCCCTGTCGGGAGCACCGGAGCTTTCAGGAATGTGCCAGATGCAGCAACATAAATTTCGAAAGGAGCGTAACGCGGCGAATAGAAATTTTTAAACCACAGTAACAATATCATTTGTATCAAAAAATTCTATTAACCATCTAGTTTCCTTTCTACGAAATATTTTACTGTACTGGATTACAGTAATCAAGAACCTGGCTGCTCTTTACTTTACCGGACTCAGAATTTGTGCTTTTCTCCAATAAATTATGATGTATTTGGTATGTAATCCAGTAGAATTAAACGAGGAGAACCTAGGAATCGAAGTTTCGATCCTGTAGGATCAATGGTTTACGAGTTATGCTTGCTTAAAGTTGTTCAATCTGCAGTGTTTTTGACAGGCCCTTACCTGTCAAAAATGCTCAACTTTAGACAAGCATAATTCCTGAACCATTGATCCTAAAGGATCGAAACTTCTGGAATACATCCAGTAAGGCTCCAGAAAGGCACAAATGTTGAGTCCGGTGAAGTAAAGTTTACCCGAGAATTTTTTTTAACAGCTATGTTATTTATGTAAACATTCCAAAGAAATAAAGTGTTCGTCGTGTGTGGACACTGTGGACGGAAGAGGGGACGGTAGAGTGGGGAGACAAGTCTTGATCTGGCGACACCGCGTTCAGGCATGGCAGAAAAGAAAATGGCCAGCATCGAGTTTCTCCGAATCGGTGGTTAGGGCGTTTCGCAGTGGTTCTTTCGCACCGTTCCGTTAGCAGGGCAGTAAAATATTCCCTTTTGTACCATTAAGTCCTTTATCCGTTTCACTTAGCTTCTTTGCGAGTGGTATCGTTACGTCGATGACGGGGAAAAAAGGAACGGGACATTACCGGATTGTATCAAAGGGAGCCTCGGAGAATTCTCTCAGCCAGTCAGGCGGGTTGGGTAACGTGCCGCGGTCGGAAATGCGAATTCTCTTTACTTCTCCATTGTCCACCGTGGCTCCGATGGGGGTGTATTTGCTTTTCGGAGAAAGTAAACTCCCGGAGCTTTTCATACACGCGCGACTCGCAGCGCTAACTCAATTTTACCGGAACGACGCCAACGTGTGCGCAGAGGGAGGACGGTTATTTGCCTTCCTACATGGCTCCACGCGGTGCCGTATGCCCGCGCCGTACCCCGCCGTCTTTCATGTAAAATATTGGCAAAGATTGGGAATGTGTGTCTTGAATGGAATGCTTGTCGATAGTTAAAATAATATCGCTTCGCCCGGAGAATTGTCGAGAGGGATTTGACAAATATTTTCCGCCGAGACCGCCTTCGGATCCAGAACAATACACTTCTCGCAGAAGGAAGATTTCGTTGCGATTCGATCGGTTCCAGCGAGAACACTCTTCGCTATTGTATAGCAAGCGCTGCTTCCCTAAATTGTATCGAAGTTTCGATTCTGTAGGATCAATGGTTTACGAGTTATGCTTGCTTAAAGTTGAGCAATCTACAGTGTTTTTGACAGGAAACGGCGCCGCCATATTGGTTTGTAGCGACGGTCGCGGGCCGCTTAAGGTGAGCGCATACTAGATGGTCGCGGGAAGGCCGCGGGAAGGCCAAAGCCGCCGATGGACGTCCATGCGGCAAGGGAGCAGGGCTACCTGCTGTGCGTGGCAGAAAAAAAGGTCTCCGTGGGCTCCCCACCTCTTTTAGGGAAAGGGACCTTTCTTTCAGGGAGCCCTGCTCCCTGCTGTGGAGCCGTCGGCCCGCTAGAGATTTCTTCCCGCGTGGACGTCCATCGGCGGCTTTGGGCGTCCATCGGCGGCTTTGGCCTTCCCGCGGCCTTCCCGCGACCATCTAGTATGCGCTCACCTTTACCGAGCAGAACCGCCGGTCCTTGCCCCTCCTCCCTACCAACTCGGTAAGCGGCGCGCGACCGTCACTACCAATATGGCGGCGCCCTTACCTGTCAAAAACGCTGGAATTGCTCAACTTTAAGCAAGCATAACTCCTGAATCATTGATCCTACAGCATCGAAACTTCGATTTGCAGCCTCCCAACTCAAATACGTGATACTTTTTTTTTAGGAGAAAGGCATAAATTTTGAGTTCGGTAAAGTAAAAAGCAGATAAATTCAGCTGCAAAATTATTGTACTGATTACAAACGGTTTTTAGTGTTAATTTTTATGGTATCGTCTTAAGCAGAAGATTCCAATCTTTCGTGATAAAAAAGCATACTTGTTAGAGACAGTTTTTAACAGGAACAAATAATCATACAATATTCTCTGATGTTAAAAGTGTCGAATGTTACAATCTAAATCTGTTATTTATTTATTTATACTGACGTTGATACTCCACGGTTGGAAGCTTTTTTCTGTTCATCTTGTGGAACCATTTTTAATAAACATTCTAAAACATGTTTCCATGCAGCTGTTATTATAGATCATAAAGTATTTGTTTCTATAGATGAGAACACTTTTTGAAGAGAAATAAATAAAAAATAAATTTTTGTTCGAAGAGAATTTTTGTTTTAAACGAAAGAGATAACTTTTTATCACGATTCCTGGTTTATTCAGGGTCCCTTTTTTCGTTGCAGAACCGTGCGAAAATACCGAACGTGTTTTTCCTATTTTGACAAATTCAAACGACTCTACGGGGGTTGGGCAATATTTGTTCGAGTACCGGTACAACGTAACCTTACAAAGTCTCAAAGATTCGTCTACGATTTTTTGTCACGGATTTGTTGTATATAATTTGAAGAATAAATTTTACCGTCGACGTTAGAGAGAATAATCCAAAGTACAGACGCCTTCCATTAAGTAGTGTTCTTTTAAATTATAAATAAACGCTGTTTTTATTTCTAATCTTACGAATTTTTCGAAGAACTGGGTAAAATACTCTTTCAAATAGTAAATTTGTAAATGTTCCATTTTATTTGAAATTATATAAGTACACTTTCCAAAATAAAATATATTAATTATATTAGAAACAGTTTTTAAAACAGTACCTAAAATAATATTTTGTCGTAAATTGTAAATATTCAATTTCATTTAAGATTAGAAATAGTTATTACGAACAGTTTTAAAAACAGTACTTTTAGATTTACAGAAGTATTTATTTGCAGATTTATTTATTATATTATTATTTATAATTATTGCAATTTCAAGCATTTATTGTAACTCACACGTACATGTGACGTGCGAAGCTCTGCCCATAACTACTAAAAACTTCGGTTGTGATTAGACGTCCCTGGCACATTACGTGATTTTTTAATTAAATTTTTTCCCTCGTGCTGTACACGGTTCGCATTCATATTCGGCTTAAACGTGGCATGCTATGTACTTGGGCATAACAATTTTACCGGAGGTACTCACGATGTGGCTTGAAAAAGTAAATGAAACGTTTCAAAATATAATTTGGACAAAACAAATTTTTTTCAATTTGCTACACACAATAGTACCATTTAACTTTCGTTTCAACTGTCTTTAAATATCATTTGTTGTTCCTGAGATAATTCGCGAACAAGAAAATTTTTTCAAGGGTTGTTGTTTCCACCCCTTTAACGCTAAACCAGCGAACCTTAAAAGTAACTGGTACGTGTTCCCTTACAAAAATGACAATATTCATTTTATCTAGACTTAACAATCATTTCTTATGAAATTATTTGGCTGCTCTTTACTTTACCGGACTCAAAATTTGTGCCTTTCTCCTATACATTTTGATGTATTTGGTATGTAATCCAGTAGGTTTGTACCCGGAGAACCTGCAGATCGAAGTTTGGATCCTGTAGGATCAATGGTTCAGGAGTTATGCTTGCTTAAAGTTGAGCAATCTGCAGTGTTTTTGACAGGTAAACACTGCAGATTGCTCAACTTTAAGCAAGCATAACTCCTGAACGATTGATCCTACAGGATCGAAACTGCGATCTGCAGCAAATACATATCAAATACATCATAATTTATAGGAGAAAGCCACAAATTTTGGGTCCGGTAAATAGGTTTGAATTTGGCATAACTTACTCTACTTGCGTGCAAAGTTCCATAATTTCTTTAACTCACGGGTTCAAGAACTGTAAGTCTCCTGAATTGAAAAGAAATCTGATAAATTATCGAGTAATTAATTGTTCATACCGTCGACCGTGTCTGTTCTTACATCGTCAAAAAGCAGATTCTCGAACCGATCGGAGAATCGATTATCGAAGGCAGACTGTTTGAAGGGCACTTCCGGACCAAATCGTCCGAAACATACACATGATTTTCACGGTTCTCCCATTGGAACCAATACACCGTACGATGAGAAAAGTTTTTTTGGCTTTATTACGCTGTAAATCTTGGATATAAAAAAAAAAACGCTCGATGTAACTTTTATTAACTTCCGTGTTTGATACGGAGCACTCACTGCGCCGCTGTGAAACTGAAACGTTTCGACCACCGCCGGGGTTTATATCTTCCAAAAAATTTGATATTCCAAGTGAAAAAACGTACCCCTTTATGGACGGAGTTAAATGGAATTTTTTCGCTATGTTTAGCTGTGTACTTGGAAAATAAATATACAGAACAAATATTTCCGCTAGACAACCATGCCGAAGTATAGAGTAACGTTACCAAGAACGAAACCCCATAAATATTTTATTGAATTTCCGACAGTTGACAGTAGCACCGCATTCGTTGTTTATTTATACTCGAAAAATCATATATAAAATTACAATGGACAATTGTAATTATTTTGTATCGTTTTGAAACAAAATTTGGAAGTATAATATAGTATAATATAATAATAAATATATTTTATATAAAATATAATAATAAATAGTATAATAGAGGGTGTCCCAAAATTCCAGAACATCCTGGAAATGGGAGGTACCTGAGACCATTTGAAGCGACATTTTCCTTTGCAAAAATGTTATCTGCGGCTTCGTTAAGGAGTTATTAACGAAAAACAATCAGGGCGTGGCAACAGTGAACAGACTCCGCCTCTTCGACAGGTCCCGCTAAGCGCGACGTTGGCGTTGGCCGAGCAAGGCTCTGTCTATAGTAGACGCGCCCTGATTGGTCCGTGTTTTTCGTTAATAACTCCTAAACAAAGCCGCGGATAACATTTTTGCAAAGGAAAATGTCGCTTCAAATGGTCTCAGGAACCTCCCATTTCTGGAATGTTCAGGAATTTTGGGACACCCTGTATAATAAAGCCGGTATTAGTGGGAAGGTCATTTGAATTTGTCAAAATTGTAGAAAATTATAAAATTTCTAAAATAACATATTCGGGATAGAATTATTTGATGTTTGGTCAAAATGATCAATTAATAAACAATTGATCACTGGTAAGAATGATTACAAAACAGAGAAGACAATTTTCTAAATAAAAACGGTGAACGGCCAGAAAAATGAATTTCTACGGTAACGCAATAAAAGGACATTCGATTGTTTATTTAGAAATAGGATATGTTTGTCTCACGTGGTGTTTAAACTATCTTTTGCCCGCCACTGTAGCTCGAATATCAAATCTTTTATTTCGTCCATAAACATTGCCTGCTGCAGAAGTGTAGAGTACTGAACGGTCCTCCCATTTTTATTTTATCATCCCCGTTTCTTCAGCGTCACGTGTTACGCACCGCAACCGTGTTCCAAAAGCGATGTAAAATGTAAGAAAGGATACGCTCTTAAACGAGGTTTGAGAGACGCCTCCGCAATGCGATATTCCGGCAAGGTGAACCCATTGTATAGTCATGAAATCTACGGTTTGCTATTCGAAACACGTGCAGGGCGGAGCGAGTAACGTCGCCAGTGCACACAAGTTTTATAATGCGACTGTATTTATAGCACGAACCAACTTATCTAGATGGATTGATCGAATCTAGTTATTGAGTGACGTCTACACAAATCCAACGACGTCACCGATTCACTGAACAATATTTCTGTATCTCCTCTCGGCTATTGTTTGCGAACCGGACACGAAACTTCTTTATACGTTTATTTTTTCCTTTATACGGTAAAATAAAAAGGGGGAAAAACTCGACTGTTTTCTGTAAACCAGAACATATACTAGAATGTACTATAATCAAAAGCATTTTTAAAAAACTTTTTAAAACCACGCTTGTATTAAAATGCAGTAAAAAGGAGAAAATAATTTTTTTAGGCATTAGCGACTATAAATAAAAGCGTGGAGCGCTAAACTATATTGACGTAATCTTCGTGGGCGCTCCATGCTTTTATTTATAGTCACTAATGTCTGAAAAAATTGTTTTCTCCTTTTTAGTGCTTTTTAATATAAGCGTGGTTTCTAAAAAGCTTTTTTTATATATTTTTTTATTTTCTATATTTTAGTCTCTTTTAAATGGAAGGCAAGATATACAGGGTGTCCCAGAACAAGTGTCGTTCCTTGAAATGGGAGGTTCCTGAGACCATCCTAAGAGACATTTTCCTTTGCACCAATGTCAACTGCGGCTTTGTTTAGGAGTTATTAACAAAAAACACGGACCAAGCCGCGCCGGCAAGCGAGTGTCGCGGTACGCCGTGACATCGCATCGTGACGGCGCGGCGGCCCAGGGCGCGCTCTGATTGGTCCGTGTTTTTCGTTAATAACTCCTAAACAAAGCCGCAGTTGACATTGGTGCAAAGGAAAATGTCTCTTAGAATGGTCTCAGGAACCTCCCATTTCAAGGAACGACACTTGTTCTGGGACACCCTGTATAGTCTAGTCAATGAATGCTCATAAGGGGGCGTAGAGGGAAATGGAAGGAACACGATTTTTAACTTTGGGACTTTGTTTGGACTAGTTACGAGCTAAACATACTAAAAGTCCCTACTCCTAGAAGGTGCGCGGTATACAGGGGGGCACGTACAAGTCACCTTTTTCGGTTTTCCGCTTATATCTCGGAAACTATGTGTCCTAGCGATAATACCATTCCATACAAAATTAAAGCTGACAAAATGTGCCACAAGATTCATTCGATTCAGTTTTTCGCTATCTCGCATAGTTTCAGAGATATCCGCGCTCAAAATTCACTTCCCTTGATGGAGTCCGAAATTGTCCGAAATGGAACTGAATGAACGGAACACCACACTGACTGAGCTCCTTCGGTGCGAAGTGGGTTAGTGGAGTGGGGATGAGTCGGAGTGGGAACGCGTAGTGGAGTAGGGAGCGCTAGCGAGCGGAGTGGGGATCGCTGAACACGATCACGTACTACCGAGCGTCGCGCGACGAGGTTTGACGGTTAATATAAAATTTGTTTTCTCCTAGACCCACAGTTTTCTTTTTAATTTTGTTTTTTTAATATTGCATTGTCATCCAGTTCTGAGCTATGTTTACAGTTTCAAGTCTCTAGCTCATCGGGAAGTGGTTTAAAATTCGATTACAAGATTTGACGCATACAACGACAATGACAACTTGGCAAGCTAACATAAGCGTTGTAAAATGTAAAATTGTTGTGGCATTATTTTCATCAGATTGCAGTTATAAACAAAAAAGAAATAAATGTAAACCGTCTGCGTCTTGCAATGAATACAAAGACTTTTAACTTCGATTAAAAGTCCGTAGTCTTCCAACCATTTATGAGAAAAACAGTGGCTCGTTATTTCAGGAACTCGTTCGCCATCTTTCAGTTTGTTTTTTCAATTATCAACCACTTTGCTTTTTATTAGCTGGTTGTTATGTCTCATTTGTATTTAAAGCGTATAGTTTATTTTTATTTTCAGTTTCAATGTACCTTTTAATAGTCTCCTTCCCTTATCTCTCGTTTGTAGCTCTTTGATAATGATATTATCTTCTCTTTCTCTCTTTCTCTTGTGTTTTTCCCGACTTCCTTCAATACTTTAATTGTTTTCCGTAACTTTTTCTTCGTTCTACTCGTCTTACCCTGCTCGCTTCTACGTTTTCTTTTAAGCTTGACATTTCTTTTACTGGATCTGCTAGGTCTGTACTTCCCTGTCTTATTTCTGTCGAGTTGTTCTTCATATTTTTTATCTCTCTCGACATTGAATTCACCAAGTCGCTTAATATTGTTATAATATTATACGAGTCCTGTCTTTCGACTTTGACTTATTGTTTTTCACATATCATTTCCGTAATTCTAAAACAATGAGGAAGCTTTTTTCAGGGTAAAAAGTTGAAAAAAATTAATTCTGTATAGTAATATTATTGAAGGGGGATAATATTAGAATTGTAAAAATTAATTTTATAGAAAATTTAATATTATTTAAAAATGACATTAAATTAATATGAAAATTAATTTTATAGAAAATTTAATATAATTTAATAATAACGTTAAATTAATATGAAAATTAATTTTATAGAAAATTTAATATAATTTAATAATAACGTTAAATGAATATGAAATTTATTTAATTTAGTATTATTGAAGGGGAATAAGACTATATTTATAAAAATTTTATAGAACATTTAATATGATTATGATGAATATCTGAAAATTAATTTTATAGGAAATTTAATATAATTTAATAATAACGCGTTAAATTAATATAACTCTATCTGATCTGTTTATACTTTATTTGTTGCCAAAGCAGCGACTACAGTGCAATAGTTTATTTATAACGATTAGTCCAGCAGCCCTGATTTTCGTAAATATGAACATGAGTGGAATACAACGACTGGCAAGTGGAGGTGGACAACCGAGTGAGCGACAAGCTACGGTGGAGGGGGTAAATCCACTCACTGTCTTTCGCTAGTTCGATCGTGGTAACGAAGTTTTCAGAGACAACATCGAGTCTGATATCTAACGAGTTCATTCCACTTCGGTGCCGCGGCAAGAACTGCAAACGGAGATCTTTATCCGCTGGCCTTTCTCAGCCGGCCATACTTCCATTTCTTACTCCTCTTTATCGAATCGTCCGTAAAATGCGGATGGATCTCCTTATAAAGGATATTTCACCTAACTTGACTACCTTAAACACCTCGCTTATTTTTTGCTATAGTGAATTATCTCATTTGAAGAGATTACAACGCTGTTGTAATGAAAATATGTTGTACCCTTTGAATAAAAACTTCGATGACCTTGAAATCACGAAAAAAGTGACCTTGAGAACATTTTTTAATAAAATGCTCAGGTTAGGTGAAACTCCGTGTAGTACATTTCTCAGTATAGATCTGTTATGATCTTCATTTTGCGACAAATTATTATGAAAAATTTATTGTAAGAAAATAATTTGGACAAAAAGATTTTAAGCTTCGATAAAAATTAATATTTAGTGACAAATACTGGAAAAAGAGATTTACATTTTAATACACATTCTAAACACAAATGATTTCACAAGAACCCCGAATAAAGAATATTATTTTCCAACCTATTTGTTAAACGACAGATTTTCCAAAAACTTTTTGACATGAACGTACTTGTAATTTAAAGGCACATACAGTCGGAGGCAATAATAAGTGGACACCCTTAAAAATCTCATAACTTTTTAGAAATTGGTCCAAAGGACTTGAATTTTTTAAAGATGCTAGACCGGCTAGTTCGCTAGGGAATAAGTAAACAAAAATTGATTACTATTGCAATTGGTAGGAATTATAGAAAATTTTAAAATAATAAAACGCATTTTAAAATAATGAAACGCATTTTTTAAATTATCGTTACAGGCCCAGATAAAAAAGTTGACAGAACATCATTTTTTAAAATTTTCTATAATTCCTACCAATGGCAATCGTAATAAATTTTTGTTTACTTATTCTCTAGCAAACTAGCCGGTCTAACATCTTAAGAAAATTCAAGTCATTTGGACCAATTTCTAAAAAGTTATGCGATTTTTAAGGGTGTCCACTTAATATTGCCGGTGACTGTATTTTGAAAAATGTTTTCCCATACCCTCCAGTTGAGATATTGAAAAAACTGTTTGACCCCAAACCACGAGTGCTGTTTTCACCCCTTCAACGTGGATACACCGACCCTCGTATGTCTCCTTTTTCCTAGATCTAGATCGTTTTACAGACGGTTACTCCGCGAGCAGACATGCTACTATGGCATGCAAAAGAGGCAGGGGTGCATAAAACACGCAACGATCCTTGGCGTTCTTACCTCGGACTCGGGGGACTGTACGATCAGGGACGTTCTCGGCGGTTTCTCCGGCGGCACCTTCTTCAGCGTGCCGGTGAAGCTGACAGAGGCGACGGCGGCCGGTGCCGGGACGCCCTCGTGGCCGTCGATTTGACATTGAAGCCGATGGAACTGTGAGAACGAATTGCGCGATGTGTCGGCTCGCTCGAATTGCGGGAGACACGGCAGTGGCATTTGTGACATGTTCGGTATCTGAATAGAATTTGGGTCGCCGGTATCGTGTTGAAGCCTGGGCGACAGCTTCTCGCGGACAGACGATTGGCAGGATTGATGATTAGAGTTCTGCGAATAGGAAGCAGTCAATAATGTTTGATGATGACTGTGCGATGGGTGCTGGCTCTGCGTCGGGCCAGTCTTATCGGATTGCTCCTGATGGTTAGCCAGGGAGTTCGATTGAATCGAATGGATCTCGTTCCCCATCGGATACTGTTGAAAGTCCGTAGACCTTTGTAGTTTGTCGCACAACTGGTTCTGCGCCTGTAGACTGTGCAGCCGCGCCTGTAGATCGCTTTGTTGGTGCTGGAACTGCGCTACCTTGTCGAGAATTTGATTCTGATTCTGAAGACAGTGCAGCTTCGCCTGCAGGTCGCTCTGTTGCCGCTCGAACTGGCTCAGCTTTTCGGAAATTAGATCGAGATTATGCTGGTTCTGCATCTGTTGCTGTTGCGTTTGCAGAGAGTCCGGTTTCTCGTTCTGCGTGTCGAGTTGCGATTGAAGGTTATCCGTCTGGCTCTTGCTGTGGGTCAACAGATTGCCGGAGGCGTTGTAACTCTTGCGGTGGCTGTGTATTATGTGATCCACTTGATCGATCGGTTTACTCAGGGTCGGCTCGCCGAAATCCGTCACCACCGTTAGCACCGTTTTGGTGTCCAACTTCGCCTCGCTGAGGGCTGGATACTGATGGCATATGTTCGGGCTAGCCCTCTGCGACGAGACGCTGCTCACGGATGGGCCTAGATTCGCCACGGAGCCGCTGATAGGCTGATCATCGAACTCCTTCCTAGACAGTTCCATGTGCTTCGTCAAATCGGCGCTCACGTGACGAAGATGACGACGCTGCTCCATGATCGTGCTTTGGCTGATATTCGGGAGCGGTTGGAAAGCTGACTGGGTCATTCTCGTGTCCTTGCGATCCTCTATCGGGTGCAGCGGTCTAGAATCTCGTCTCTCCTCCGACTGGTTGCGAGAACGCGGGCTGATCGACATCAGTTGATTCTGGATGATGTTCTTCTCGTGTTCCTGCCGCTGCCTTTGCTCCGCCCATATCGCCAGCTCCTGTCTAGTCTTCTCGAAGTTCTGGTTGACGAAAGACGGACTCTTCTGGCTGGCACGGTCCACGGACGCCTCACGGATCGGCATGAACGGCATCGGCGATCTCCTCACGTCCTCGATCCTCTTGCCCTCTATGGTCATCGGCGAGCGCCGGTGCTCGTCGAAGTAATCGGATCGCCTGTTTTCTTGCGGCATCGCCACTCTTTGATTAGGGCTCACGTTACCCCATTCGGACTTTCTGTCAGCCCCCATGCTCTTCCTATTCTCCTGTCTCGCATCAAAAGCCATCGGTGATACTCTTAAGCTCGTATCCAATCGCCTTTGATCAGGCGGGTACACTTGATTGGCTTCGATTCGTTTCGGATCGACCATAGTCCCGGCTTTCCTTCCCGGCAGCAATATCTCCTGGCCCGTGTCGCCGGGGAACGTGAACGTAATTGTGTCGTTGCGACGCTGGAAGCTCGACGTTACATCCACGGAAATGGATTTCCTGTGCTCGGACCTGCCGACGTACAGACTGCAGTCCGCGGCTGCGGCTTCGCATAATTTCTCCCGACCGGGCGGATCGCCGTTCGCGTCGACGTACAACCCGTCCTGTCTGGTTCGCGGCGTTTTGTTCAGGGTCGTCAGGTATCTTCGGTCCTGGCCGTCCTGGATCATCTGCGCGCTCTGCACGATGATCGCGCCGTCGCTGCGATGGATCTGCTCCTGTTGGGGATTCTGACCGTGATCGTACTTGGGCTTCTGCATCCCGGCCACGTCGACGCTCGCCGATTTCCTGTGGCCGATGTCGTGGGTGATCTTCGAGTTGCCTCGCGGCGGCACCATGGGTTTCGGGCCACGATTAGGTCGCTCGGTCGTGGTGATCGCGATCCCGTGAGCCACGTTCTGAGCGATTGGCTGGATGATCGGCTGGGTCTGATACTGGCCCAGCTCCTGGGAGAATCGTTGCGGGTTCGGCGACTGCTGGCCGAACTGCTGACTAGGATAGATGCCCGCGTGAGTCGCGTATGGGATGACGTTCATCACCGTTTGAGGATACTGGCTGTACGAGTACTGAGGTTGAGTGCCGAACTGGTAGCTCGGTGGCTGCGGCACCACCACCCCAGAGTAATAGGGTGGCTGGGGGCTAGCCGACTGTGACGGTATCTGCGAACTATGCTGCACAGTCACGTACTGACCTTGGCCAGTGAACACTGGATTCGTAGCACCCCCTTGGTACAAAGCCGGGTCTCTGTAAGTGACGTCTCTAGTCACGTAGCCGGCTCTCTCGGCGTACTGCGCTTGCTGCGAGTATATCTGCGGCCTGACCTCGAACTGACTTCGTATCTGCGTGTACTGTGTCTGGTCGTAGTCGGGCATGAACTGCGGTTGCGCCTGTACAGGCAGAGTTTGCGTGCTCGTTTGGGAAACGTGTTGCGTCCTCTCCATCGACGGTTTCTCCTGACTGTACTGTTGAGGGGGCAGCTGTCCAGTCGGCGGATGCCTGTCTTCAGGGACACCGACCACCGACTGCTTTCTACCCGGATATTGTCCGGTCTGTTGGCTCTGTTGCTGCTTCTGCTCGTGGTTCTGTCCTGTCGGCGGCTTCTGCTCGGACTTGTCCTGCGGGAATCTCTCGTATTCGATCGTTCGGTTCTCGAAGCCGTTCGACAAATCTTGCTTGGCGCTATCGGCGGGTGGCTCGGCACGGCCGTTCTGACACGTTGTCTGCTGGCTCTCCATGGTTTGCCCGGCTTGCGTCTGCTCCTGGTTCTCGTTCACACCACCCGACCCGGACTGCGACATGCTGGCGGCCCCCACCGACGGTCGTCCGCCGATGTAGCCGAGAATTCGCCCCAATCCGCACACCGTGACGACTTATCCAGCAACTCTCCGTTCGAAATCTAGGTCCTCGCTCGAACGCAATCGCTCGGGATCGCGTCTTCACGCCTCGTGGAGTCCGCTATGTCGGTGCAAGGCATGTAAGCATCGATTGCTATGTCCCTTGACCCACGTCGGACGTTCTTCTTCGCTCTTCACAATTTCTCTCGTTCCCCAAAATTTCAAGTAGCTATCGATCTCTTCGTTGTGTCCCGTCGCACAGGTAGCTACGATTAGATGTCCTGATCAGTTTCGTCTGACATCCTTCGGCCAGCCTGCCAGATAGACTATCGCGTTTCTAGACGTATGTTAGAGGCGCAATCTGTTTGATTATGTTCTTTGATTTATTTCGTTTCTCTTCCGTAAATCTACATCGGTGAATTGGCGACTGTATAAGCTTTGCTTGGCTATAATACTGTTTTTATTCCGTGCTTTTCTTGCCCCGGTACGACACGAACTACATGGCGGGGGAGGAAGCTCGCTTCACCCTTTTTACCTCCTGTTCGTAAACACGTCGATACGGTTCGTTTGCGAGCGAAGTTTCGTTTGTAATTCCAGTTTCTTGTCTTGCTCAGCTCGCTTCTCCGAATGGGATTGAAACGGATCCCGTCGATTCTTCCTTAAAGTTATTGACCCCTTTACTTCGTTTAGGGCTCGACGCGACTTTAGAATATACCCCTTCGCCGAGACAATAAATTCGTGTAAATTCTTCGAAACGTTACAAAAACTCGTCGTCGACTCGCCTTTGATTTTTGAGCATTTTTGATTACATTCGATTGTTCCCGTCGGAACGTTCAACAGCTTCCGGCGCGCGTTTCGTTGATTTCGTGGAGGATGCGTCGGTCGGTTTGGTTGAATTGAAAGACAACATTTGATTATCCTTTAGAATTCGTTGGTACGTTTAGTCACATTTATTCATTGTATAATAGAGCTGTACACCTTGCTGAACGGTTGCAATGGATCTGCAAAAGAAAAGGACAATAGCCACCCTACAGTCATTCTCAAAACTACATTTCATTCATGACATTCGGTGCGGTGTCGTGCTGTATAATCGTTTTCGTCCACGTGTCCGCTTAAGGAGAGTAATCTTTTCCGCCTGAACCGTTGCAGAACTGACGATAGAATGCGCAACATATTTTGCTAGCCACTATTGTGCAGCGTTATTAACAATTCTGAACGAGCTGGAGCTAACTGTTGACAAATGAAAGATTGACAGAAGAACCACGCATCAGCAAATTACCTACGAGTCAAGATTTGAACCAGAGGATCGTCTTCGCAGATCAAGGTAATTTGATGGTCAAGTCACAGTAAATATATTTAGTTAATTAAAGAACCTGAAGGACACTGACCGCTTGATACCATTCAAATTACACACAAAACGTTTTGTGCTTTGTCAAAATTGAAGAAGATATTTTGGGAGACTTGATTTTTAAAATAAAAACATATTGTTCAACTTTAAACAAATATTGTGATGTTATTATAAATGATATTGGATTGTTCTTTGCGGCAAAAGATTCTGTAGACTTTCCCGAATACAGTGATATCCAATATTAATACATTATGAATGTTTAAACATGTTTTAAAACGTGTTAAACATGTATCAATGCCTCCGATCGGTAAAAAAATACAGCATTCTAATTAGAAAAGCGGAGTTGACCTTCAAATGACCTTCATTAAAATGGAATTATGCCACCCTCAAAAATCCCCTAAAAACTACGAAGTCTCATAGTATTATTTCACTTTCGAGTCGTCAATAAGATGAATTTGGTCTGTAAAGGAGTAACTTTGATTTGCAAACGTGTGAATTTAATTTTCGGTGGAGGGGAAGATTCGCAGAAGGGTTAATTTGGAGTAGAAAAAGGTGAATATGATCCCGACAGGATTAATTTGGAGTGCGAAACCTGTACATCTGAATGCACCCAAGCATATTCGAGAATTTCCGTAAACGGGGAACAGCATCGAAATGATTCGTTAATGGCGAAAGCAGTGTCTTGTAGACAGTTCGGGGAACGCGGACAATCCGCGTTTCAACTTATCGTAGAACGACAGGTCGAAACAAAGCGTTCGGTGCTTCGGAGGCGATCTGTTTTACTCTCTGGGGTGCGAATTGTTTTCGTGATTTCCCAGGCGTCTCGTGATCACTTCAGTTTCTGGGAACAGGGCCATCTTTCATTGCCGGAAAGTTGCTCCGCGGCGGCGGCGGCGGCGACGGTGAAAGCACAGGAGAGGCGGCGCAAAATTTCCACGTCATCCCGCGGAAAACCGTATATTATCAGAATCATTCATTTCCCCGGTTTCTTTTATAATTTCTCCGCGGTATTCGACCGGCAAGAAACCGATACCGCCCCGGTGTGCGCTTTTTTGCCCGGTTGGAAAACAGTGCCTTCTGAGTTATATTCGGTCGGAAGGCGCCGGTGTTCTATTCGCGATGTGTTTCCGAAGAAATACCTATTTCCGGTAAGAATGGAATGGAAAATGCTGATCACTTCTGTGTAGTATACGGACACAGGATGCTCCTGGAAATTTTTTCGTGTTTTCAGGGGACGATATACACCGGGGCAGAAACGAATCGACGTGATATACGAGTCGCGCAGATGTGCATACCATTTCTATGTAATCAACTAGACTGCGGATTTTATCACCAAAAAATGGGTAAAAAGATGCGAGACATCGGCGTATTGGTTTCAGCTTAATCAGGTAATTAAAAGAAGAAAGGAAACATTTTTTATTTTGCATAAAGATACGCAGTTTAGTAATTACGATTATTATTTATTTATTTTACGATTATTGTGTGAAATTTTAAGGACACGTTTGGGGGAGATAATTATTTATTTTACAGTAGGATCCGAATTAATCAAAATTGTATGTAGCACTGTAACTGGGTAATTGTTCGGTTAAAATTCATTCGTTTTTGTATATGTAAATTTACTGTCACATGAAAAATATATACGTCCTCTTAAACAATTTTTTGATCGCGTTATACGGGAGTTGACTGTATAAGCAATTTTCAGAAACCGTCACTAGTTATTGAGAACAGTTGGTCAATTTAATTCTACTGTCTTTATTTGACGGTTTAAATCAGTAATATTTGTCCTTAAAGATCCGTTGTTTAGTAATAAATCCAGGACACAGACGTAACAGATGTACGATATAGTAAGTACTATTTAAAGCAGTGGACATAGTAAAAAGATGCGAGACATCGGCGCATTGGTTTCAGCTTAATCAGATAATTAAAAGAAGCAAGGAAACATTTTTTATTTTGCATAAAGATCCGCAGTTTAGTAATTACGATTATTATATATTTATTTTACGATTATTGAAATTTTAAGGACACGTTTGGAGGAGATAATTATTTATTTTACAGTAGGATCCGAATTAATCAAAATTGTATGTGGCACTGTAACTGGGTAATTGTTCGGTTAAAATTCATTCGTTTTTGTATATGTAAATTTACTGTCACATGAAAAATATATACGTCCTCTTAAACAATTTTTTGATCGCGTTATACGGGAGTTGACTGTATAAACAATTTTCAGAAACCGTCACTAGTTATTGAGAACAGTTGGTCAATTTAATTCTACTGTCTTTATTTGGCGGTTTAAATCAGACAACAATATTTGTCCTTAAAGATCCGTTGTTTAGTAATAAATCCAGCACACAGACGTAACAGATGTACGATATATTATGTTAAGGATAGAACTTTGGAATCTGCGACATCACATATCAGGAAACAGGAAGCATGCACGGAATTGCCCGCAGAGATCTGTGGTACCTTGGCCTTGGTGGCTAGACCAGCAGATCAATCAATTATTTACCCGTCTAGTACTCCCAAAACACATACGCAATCCAATGGGAATCCGTCACCGTCTTTGAGTTCGAGTGAGGTGCGTGCAACCTACTCGATCCAGCTTTGACCGCGACTGAGGAGGTGTGCGTTCAATCAGCTCACAAAGGGATTGTCTCGTTTCGCAATTATGGAGGCGAGAATTAAACATCTTTAGCCCCCTATCAGCCCCATACGGAGATTGGTATATAACACTGTAACTGGCAAACCTAGCAACCTCGACAATTCCATGAAATCAAAGTAATTTATTCGGTAAAATTATATAAGCAGTACGATATCGAGAACTCTTTCAACCTTCTTGGTACACTGACATGTTTTTAGGTTGTGTAATTAGTTCGTTCACGTTTTAGATACGATAATATTTCCGTAACAGTTACAGATTAGTGGAGATAACATTTTAACAGTTACGGTGGAGATCTTCGCTACAATTACGGAAATAATCGAACAATCGACCGATTACGGAGTGAAAATATTTATAGAAAATACTGTTTTGTTATCCTGGACTCATTAAAATTATTCAGCAAAGAATAATACAGTTAAAAATAATACAAAAATATCCTTGAACTCTCCTAATGTATTTGCTACTTTTTATATGTGTTTATGCAAATACAAAGAAAATGAGAATTGCAAACAAACAAACAACCTATCATAATTGCTTGACAAGCAGAAACAAGATACTCTGTCTACAAAATCAGCCATCGGAACGCTAACCAATTAACCTTTCCCATTACTTTAAACCAACACTTCCGCGCAATCAACAGTGCCGACCGCGTCACTAATTTAACGATTCGTCATTAGCCGCCTATTGTTCATTGCATCATTCTGCTGTGCTCTAACCGCGTTAGGTTAGAGGGTCATGATATTGTTAGAGTAACGAAATCTTAGAAGATGAAAGTGGCTTATATATCCCTGACTCCTTAAAGTGCAATTCTATTAATTATTTATTAAATTACCCATGTTGGAAAACTATTTGTACAGGGTTGGAAGTGTACCTCTCATTAAAAATTCAATGGAACGATTAAAAACTGTCGTGCATCGATGTTTAATGTGTCGTTGTAAATGGGAAGCTTCTTTGAACTTCAAAATGAAACTCGAGGACATTCTAGAAGGATATTCTCTTTACACTTATACACTTTACGATATACAACCTGTATGTCGGAGCAAATCATTTGTCAGTCGCAAAAGTCGTAAGGTACATCTCGCGATGAAAGTGAATTAGCCCGGTGCTCCGCCAGACAGTCGAACATTCCCCTGGTGTAGGATTCCAGTGAATCTTCCGAGGGAAGGTTCCCATTTTCTGAAAATTGTACTCGGATTCGCTCCCCGAAACTGAATAAAAGAAATCAGGCCGCCGATAGAAGCTACGTAAGACCGTGAACGCGCGCATGTGAGGGTCATTTCGATCGAACGTAGTCAAGGGGTAAATACCCTCGAGAAGGACGTTAAGAGTAGCTCGAAAACATGGAGTTAGGACGATGCCGGGAGTAGGAGGAGTACTTTATTTTCGCCGGGGTATTTTTCCCGATTCTGACTCGACCGGGCAATCCATCTCCGTTCAAGTTGACGAGAATCCGCCGCGGAGAACATTCGCCGTCAGCAAAGACAATTCTCGTAAACCAAACGACGATCCGATGCTATCGCAATGGGGCCGGCGGCCGTCGGAGAATATTAGCTCGTTATTCCGTTAGAAGGTGTGCTAACGACGGCATTTTCAAAGTCATTCGGGGAAAGACGATCTAGGTTAGTTAATGGAGTATCGAGCGTGATGTTCCCGCGGAGTCGAGATTTTGCCTCTAATTAAACTGGCTGTGACCCAGGCTCGAGCAACTTCTTCTCCGCTGTCACTTGACGACTCCCACTACCAGTGCACCGGTTCCGCTACTAGTCTTTCCCGTGACTACGGGAGACGGTGTCCTATATATACAATCCTAATCTTTCTAATCTGTCTAACCTCATCCTACACTCCACAGGAGTCTGTTGGGGAGGACCCAGAAGTAGGCAGAGAAGTCGTTTGCGGTTCTAGTCCAGTCAACGAAAAGTTGTAGAAGGAAATGGAAGGAACACAATTTTTAACTTTGAATCTTTGTTTGGAGTAGTGAGGAGGTAAACATACTAAAAGTCCCTACTCCTAGGAGGTGAGCGGTGTACAGGGGGGCACGTAGAAGGTCCCCTTTTTCGGTTTTCCGCGTATAACTCTGAAACGATGCCACTAATTATGCTGAAGAGTTCTTTTTCACAATTAGTGAAGTTTGAGCGCGGATATCTCGGAAAGTATGCGAGATAGCGAAAAACTGAATCGATTCAATCTTGTGGCACATTTTGTTAGCTTTAATTTTGTATGGAATGATCTTATCGCTAGGACGCATGGTTTCCGAGATATCTCATTGTCTCATGTGTTTTGCCTTACTTGACTGTTTAACTCTTCAGCACAATTAGGGAACTTTGAGCGCGGATATCTCGGAAACAATGCGTCCTAGCGATAAGATCGTTCTATACAAAATTAAAGCTGTCAAAATGTGCCACAAGACTGATTCAATTCAGTTTTTCGCTATTTCGCATAGTTTCCGAGATATCCGCGCTTAAAGTTCACTATTTGTGCTGAAAAGTTAGCTAGTCAAATAAGACTCTTCTTTTTCACAATTAGTGAACTTTGAGCGCGGATATCTCGCAAACTATGCGTAATAGCGAAAAATTGAATGCAATAAATCTTATGGCACATTTTGTCAGCTTTAATTTTCTATAGAATGGTCTTATCGCTAGGATGCATAGTTTCCGAGATATAAGCGGAAAACCGAAAAAGGTGACTTCTACGTGCCCCCCTGTAGCCCACTCACCTCCTATAGGAGTAGGCACTTTTAGTATGTTTACCTCCTAACTAGTCCAAACAAAGTCCCAAAAATTGTGTTCCTTCCATTTCCCTCTACAACTTTTCGTTGACTGGACTACATATATACTGTTCTTTTGTTTATAGGTAAATTTGTCCGAAACATCGTGATTTTTATCTTTTTAATGCGGAACACAACCGAAAAATCTGAGATGTAAATTTTAACTCATCAATTTGACTAAAAAACATCGAAAAATAACTAGTCACCTTGTTATTTTATCGGTTTTTTTACCACTGTGTCAATTTGACACCGACGGACAGATTCAGTTCGTGAAATGAGGGACGGATAAGGGTTAAATGTATTTTTTCATTTTTTTGTTTAGAGATGCATTTACAAATAGTTTCTTTTACACAGTTATACAAGTAATTTTACGAAAACAAAAATAGGGTTGTATTAGGCATAACATACTCTACGTGTGTGCAAGGTTTCATAATTTTTTGAGTTTACGGGTTCGATAACCTCCCTTGAGAGTGATGCTTATCACCATGTCGCAAACTTCGCAAAGTATTGTGTAAACCGCTTCGTTATTCCCACCAGGTAGAGGATTCGCCTCTCGCAAGTTCAGTGTTCAAACTAAAAGCCTGTGTGTTCCATGAAGCTTTCAGTTCAATCCTGGTATGTCAGCTCCCCGAGAAACATGACGCGTGCGAAATCTTCGATCGTATCAACCGAATGCATGCGATTTGTTCGAGACAGAATCCGAAACCTTTTACATCCAAGGAACGTGTGCAGAATGTTACTGCCCGTGCCTTTCCTTTTTACTTGATATTCCGCAAGTTTAGCATGGATAACTGGAAAAAGTGCTTTGCATGTTGTACATTACCATCGAGAAATATGAGACACAAGATCATACGCGCTGGTGAAATCGTACTACATACGTATTCAGTAACATCGAGGAACAACGTGGTTGAAATACAGTTTCATTTTATTCAAAAATAAGTCCCTGACATAATTTCAAGCAACATTTTCCTTTGCAGAAATTGCGTCCGCGGCTTCGTTAAGGAGTTATTAACGAAAAAACATGGACCAATCAGAGGCATTGGCATTGGCCAGACTCCGCCCACCACACTCTGATTGGTCGGTGTTTTTCGTTAATATCTGCTTAACGGAGCCGCGGACAGCGTTTTCGCAAAGGAAAAAGTTACTGCAAATCACGCAGGGAATCACTCCTTCCCTTAGAAGTTATTAACGAAAACCACGGACCAATCAGAGGCATTGGCATTGGCCAGACTCCGCCCACCGCGCTTTGATTGGTCGGTGTTTTTCGTTAATATCTTATTAACGGAGCCGCGGACAGCGTTTTCGCAAAGGAAAATGTTGCTTCAAATGATCTCAGGAACCTCCCATTTTCGGTTGTTAAAGGAATTTTGACATGCCCTTTTAAAAAATTTTAAAAAGTCTCGAATTTGTGGTAAGGAGAAGTTTAACCGTATGTCTTTCTCTTTGAAAATTCTTAACATTCCACGTTGAAAATGTTCTGCATTTAATTAAAATTAAATGTTAATGCACATTTTACTAACTATATGTGTTCCATGTTCGGTACTCGTTACTCAGTGTGTTATGCACACAGACATCGCAACAATTAGTAATCACATAGATAATTAATTTCTACTAAGCAAATTCTTTCTTGTCACACAGTGTATGTGAAGTTCCATGATCGTTCAAAGAATAAAATGCTGAAATATCTCGGATTGGTTCGGAGTGAACAATGGCCTGTTTGAAAGTTAACTAACTCGTTGACAAATCGATAACGGGGGACACGGAGAGCGGCGTGAAAACAATAGAGCAGTCATTCTTTATGCGAGCATTTCTCGTTGTAACACGCACGAAGAAATCCATATCGGATTATCGAGTTGTCATTCCTGCTGCGAGCTCACCGGAAACTGATGATAACGCGGGGGGGTCAGGGAATGGATCTCCACCGAATTACACCAATTTCCTCGGGCCTAGGCGCAGCCGTCTGGTTATCGGGGGAGTGCGATCGACTGCCGCGATGCAACGGGATCAATTGAAATCGGCTTGAAATCCTATTACTTGCCAATACTAGAAAACACGGTGACCCGGTCATTTCAGCATTTATTCCGAGGAATTTCCAATTTTCTCCCTGGATTCCGGACAATAAGACGCCATTCCTATGTATCCGTCACATTGTATACGTTAGCGGTTTCCTGATCGATTATTTTATCTAGGAGGCAGTCGTGATACAATGTGACCTGGAACTTTGCAATTACTTCTTCAATGAATAAATCGTTCCCGATTTCATATTGCATTCTAATGGAAAAACGATTTTCACGTGCATTATACAGGGTGTTCCAAAAATGTACTTCCTTGAAGGGGATGATTCCTCAGGTGATTTGCAGTAACTTTTTCCCTTGCGAGAATGTTCTCCGTCGCCCCGTTAAGGAGTTATTAACGAAAAACCACGGACCAATCAGAGCGCGGTGGGCGGTGTCTGGTCGGCCAATCCCAATGCCTCTGATTGGTCCGTGTTTTTCGCTAATAACTCCGAAACGAGACCGCGCAGGACATTTTCGCAAAGGAAAAAGATATTTAAAATGACCTCAGGAATCACCTCTGCCAAGGATGTACATTTTTCTGAAAAACGTTATAAATTCTTCTTTAAAGAAATATTTTATAATTATAAAGAAATAAATTTGGTATGAATTAGCAATCGTCTCATTTTCCAATGTATAAGTTCTTCGGTTTCTCATGAATTAAAAAGGTTTCATTCGGGAAAAAATCTCTCGTTCACCCACTATTATATAAAATTACATCGTAACAGAATCTTCATGAATTTTATATTTCAGAGGAATCTCCAGCTCTGAGAAATCCCACTCCGCGCACAGCACATTGACTTCTAGAAGAGAGGCTGTTACTTGAGAATTTCTAAAGATTTTGAGGCAAAAAAATTACTGAAAGTTGTGCAATAGGTATGTATGATTTTAAACGAGGTACTCGTCTTAAAAAATTCATTAATTCGTTCTTTTTTTGCCCTTTAAAAATATCTTTTTTGCAATTTGTGATCAAATAAATTTTCTGGCAGCAGCTTCTGTTTAATATTTAATATTTAGTTATTGTATTATATTGATCAGAGTTAAGTCATTATTTGCAAAAATTTGACGTTTGCAATATCGGGCACTAGCAAACTGTTTACAACAATTTTTTATATGTATAATACAGGGTGGGCTATTTCAAACAGGTCATTTAAATATCTCCGTTGCTATTAAGAAATGAAAAAGTGCATCAGATGAAACTTACTTGATTCATGGGGTCTGTTATCTGATGCCATTCATTCTTTTTAGTGGTGGGGAGGGGGGAGGGGTGGTAGAGGAGATATGAAAGTCTTGTCTTTTTAAAATAAAAGTATTCTTCATACAGTGAAAAATGTTTTTGCGTGTCATCTTTAGTGTTCGAGTTCTGACGATAAATTTTTGCCTTTTATTCTCTCTGCAAATTGAAATCTAGAGGTGACAAATCTGATGAACGCGTCGGCCAATCATTACTTTCAATCCAGTGATCTCCCGTTGTATCGAAAAATTACCGACACCGGATTATAGGCTGTCGGACCAAGCAAGATTAATCCGATACATTTTTTTCCCTATCATGAACAGGAAGCGCGATATTCCGATGACCTGTTTTAAATGCTTCACTGCATACAGGGTGTCCTATTTGAAGCTTCGCACGCAATCATTTTCTACACTTAACTTGTTTAAAAGAATTTGTTTTATACAAAACTTACTGTGCTTCGGAATGGACATTTTATGGTGGTCTCAAATTTTTTCTAGATAGACGTGCTTCAAAGAAATCAAGGTGATCTTTTTGTACGAAATTCATTGGCCCGTCATTCAAGATCATTTATTACCTGTTGGAACTTGCCTTCGAACTGTATGCTTTTATATGTATAGGTAAGCGCATAGCCCGAGACGAATTCACTGATCTAAACACTCTCGTTTACCAAGGTAATTTAGTGCTGTTAAAATTTTTACAATGAGCAATCACTTGGCGAATAATTGCGTGCAAAACTTCTATAAAATCATACTTACAGCCAATCGGCCAAGGCTACAAAACGGAACTTTTTCTTCCTGAGCAATGTCCCGTTTTGGTAATTTCAATTACTGCCACTGACACAATTCCGTTTGCCGTAACAACACCGCTGATGGTTACACTCCTCCAACATTCATAACCTCGTGAATATTTTAAGCCGTGTCCACGCTGACGCTACAACGTGCAGATTTTAGTTAATGTTGCATGTATTTTGAACATGCCGCCGCATTTACCGAATAGAAGAAGGGATTTATACATAACACGACATAACTCGAAAATTGTTTGACCGACTAAACCTTTGCACTCGGTTGTCCCCTCTGAGGCAGCACTAAAAATTGCTGCATCTTTATTCAAAATATTGTTTAGATTATATTGAACGTTCTTCTCTCTTGTTTAGTCATAATCAAAAGTCTTTCATTGAAAAATTCCCATTCCTATAAAATTTCATGGTTTTCGCAATTTCAACGTCAATGTGGCACGTCTTCCCCTTATTCGATTAACCTCATCTTTTGCAGGAATTATTTTCTTACCCAATGTCACAATTTCAGGGGCGGGGGCCGTGAAAAGAATTCCGCAAAGAAATGTCACCAGGTATAGCTAAGGTCCACCATACTGTACACCCCGAAAGCTGCGTTCTCCAAGAGACTGCTTCGTAAATCGATTTTTCCAAATGTTCCACAGTAGGATGCCGTTCGAAAAACGACATTATCCAGGTCATCCGCAGCATGATCATGAACGGGGTCGCTGGAGGAGGAAGCTGGCGCACAAACGGGCCACAAATTAACAACACTGAAATCGAAGGAATTCCCCGAGTCATGGTAACATCGACATCATTATTGTCGGCATTGCGCTCCGCAAGGTCGGTCTCTGGGAAGCTTGGAATTTTCATTCCGTCATAGATTGCAGGGCAACCTACTGCAACCAACAGCGACCGCATACGCGGCGGGGCTGCAGACGTTCACGTGCGAGATGATGCACAGATATTGCCTATCCAGCCGTTCCAAGAGGGCCGTGTTGCGGTCTGCGCAAGAATAGGAGCGAAGAGTAACAACCGTCTCTCCAGGTTAACTGGTGGATTCTCAAATCGGGACATTCGGGTACAGCGGAAACGGTTTTTCCATATTTTTTTCTGTCTCTCTCTCTCTTTCTCGCTGGACGACACCACTGTGGGGTATTTGACCCGAAAAAGTGGAAAAAACTATTGTAGCGTTATTTATAGGTTCAAGGTTATAATATTATATATCGTTGGATTCGTCTTAAGATCAGCTACAACATTATGAAATCCAAAATACATTTTAGTATTTAAAAAATAAAATTTACCTCAATTTTTTGAAAAAAAAATTTTTTTTTTAACTTTTACATATTGAAATTTGTAGACGACTAAATACTGTTCCTCTTTTGTTCGAAACATTTTTTCCTCAGATTATCGAGAACCCATGAAAGACCGTGGCGATAGTGGAATATTTGCACCGAAAAGCTGAAAAGAATTATTTTTACACATAAATTATATTGAAATGATGTAAATTATTATATTTTATGCAAAATATGTGAATCTCGAAACTTTTTAGTAAATAATTATTGTTTAACAAATGCAAAAAAAAATTTTATTTACCTATAGTTAAAAATTGCTATTTTTAAAATAATTTTAGTGAAAATTTCATTGCAATATCTCTACTGGTTCTAAAGTTATAACAAAATGGGTCACGATTTTCCAATCCAGACCAGCCGTAGCAATCGTAGCCAAACATGCAGGCGTACGCGAAACGCTGCTAAACGCTTAATACTAAATTAGCTATAAAATTTGAATCCGAACATATCCGGAATCAAAATTTGTTGGCTTATAATCACAAATCTTTACCGAATGTAATGACACCAAAAAGAGCACTCAATAAAGCTTTATACTATAACAAAATTGTCAATAAAGTTTTGTAATTTTTGAAAAGCTAACAGAATGATTGGTAATATTCAAATATTAATAACTATACTAATTTAGATGATAACAAAATAAAATCTATGCGAAAGTGCTCTGTATACCTACCTGAACAACTTTTGTAATACAAGAATTTACAGAATTTTCCTTCAAACACTTGAAAATAGCCAATGAACAGACGCTGTCTTAGAGAGTTTAAGAACGCCAAGCGCGCCTTAAAATCTCTCGACTTTCGATGAAGTTTACTACTTCACGGGTGTACAAATAGAAAAAATAATATTGCAGCCTTATTCTTCAGACCTTTAACTACAACGAACAACAAAAATTTTATGCCATACGTAAAAATTTAGAAATCGAATTTTTTCCACTTTTTCGGGTCAAATACCCCACAGTGCGCCGCCACAGTGGGCTCGATTGAAAAAGTACGCGACATTTTTGAATAACTCTTAAACCACTGAAGATATTGCAATGAAATTTCAACTGAATATATAAAAAAATAATTCCTTTTCAATGATGTTTAACATAATATATTTCACATTTTTTTAAACCGGTTTTATTAATTTAAAACAGCTTTATAAATTATTTATTCTATAATGTATTTAATATTTTCGCTATTTAATGCAAATAGATACAATGTTTAAGTTTTACATTCTTGAGAAAAATTTGTTAAGGCCGAAAATATTGCAATTTTTACCAGTTTTGATCGTTTATAATTCGTAAACCAATTAACCAATTTCAATGAAATTTTCAGAGCATAACATTCATAACAGTTGAAAAAACACATTTTTAAAAATTTTCGTTATTGGCACAGCTAAAAAAGTAGTAAAAATCAATTTTTATTATTGTTTTACAAAATTCCGACCAAAATAAATTTTTTCAACTTATTTATTAGACGTCATTTACTAAACTAATTCTTCTAGCCTTACAGAGAAATTGAAGTCGTTTGGTCCATTCATAGAAAAGTTATTCTGATTTAAAGTGTGTGAAATCAGTCATGCTCCTTACTGTATATGAAGTTCTAAAAATAAAATATAATTGTTATATATTAACTTGCTTGATGTATTATATTAAATAATATGAACAGAAAACGTATAAAACTGAAAATAATATCGGAATCACAGCACTGCTCAGGCTGATAGTTCTGCTCTGACTGACAATAATTCTGTTTCAATCCTTTGCGTCGACAAAACAAAACATTTAAAAAGAAATTTAAAAAGATTTGAATATCGATGCGCGTAAACAATTACAATGTAACTTATGCACTGTCGAAAAGAATTCGTCGAACTCAACGCAGTCAAAATATCAGAGATAAAAGACTGACTTGTTTACTGCAAAATATAAATTAATATTAAATAAAAATATAATATAAATATTCCACACAGTTCTGTCAGACTTTCAGAGGTTGCATACTTGACGAATTCAGAGCGTAGCTCGCGTCCGAGCGCGGACAAGATAACGCGACGCGGATGTCTTCAGACAATAATATCTTGAAAAAGGACTCGAAGGAGGAAATCATTTTTGTCACATTACATAGAGGAAGGTTCACTGAAAAGATCCTTACTTGTTAAAAACTGGGATCTCCTGGAACTTGAAAGATCACGCATGTCAAAGATACAAATTTTCAACGATTATTTTCATTTTGCTCAGTATTTTTAAAAAATATGTTATATATCATAATTGTCAATGAAAAGTATGATTTCTTATCAATAAAGTGTGCATTTTGATGTAGAAAAAACTTCAGGGCAAGAAGTTCATCACAGTTATCAGGACACTTTAAGAATGAACAGCCAAATTACGTAGGGAAAACCGATATTCCTAAACTGTCTAACTTCATGCGTGTATCACAACTAGAACTGCTGTTGTATTTGATTAATTTTATCATTTTCGTGGTAGGTGGACATTTAGAAATCGATATCAATTGAAAAAATATCAAAATTAGAAAGTTGATTTTTTCGCAAAATGTCGCGTACTTCTTCAATCGAGCCCACTGTGGTGCCGCCCGGTATGCTTTCCTCGAACGAAATTTTCTATATCGACGCACGAAAGCGATCGGACTGTAAGTAATTTTCGTCGATCCAGATCAGCCGCAGAACTCCATGTGATAATCGGCGGCATTTGGTTTTACGCCAATTGGATCAGGGATACCCGGCTGGCTCCAACCGCGACGTGATTCGCGGATTATACGATTTCAACTTGACCGATTTGTTTTTGTAAACGGGCATCGAGTATTAAGAGGGGAAACCCGGCGTGACAGCGGCTTTTTTCCAGTGGTTTTAGCAAATTTCGACGGAGGACATCAACGTGAGCCGTAAATACGATTTTTATTATTTTTCCGGACTATAGCTCGTTCTAAACGATTCCTGTAGATTTTCAGGAGGAAATTCCAGAAATCCAAACTTCAACGTTAGAAATTCGATGGTTCAGAAGTTATGCTTGTTTAAAGTTGAGCGATTTTAAGCGTTTTTGAGCCTCGGTACTCAGCCTCGCGTGCTGCCACCTATCGGCGGACCTGTGAAACACGTTTAAAATCGCTTCTAGTTCCAACTTCTAGTTTAATCTATTTTCGTAACTTGTACAGACTCCAAAGAAATTATTTTTTACTGTAAAAATATGACGGAAAGTTACTTTACATTCAAAATCTCACGAGATATGGAATTTTATGGGATATCATTTGTTATTTCTAGTACTAATTAAAGAATTTGTTTCAATGTTGATCCACGCTGCGGCCAGCGCCTCTCTTAATTGACTTTTATTCGATATTTCAAATTTTCGGCCAAATAAAAAAGTTTTAAAAAATGCCTTTTTTATTTTTGCATGTAATTTTGTAAATTATTATTTTTAATTAAATAATTAAATTATTATTTTGTAAATTATTATTAGATTTCGTAAAGCAATGCTTCTAATTGATTATAAAAAATCAGTTCGTTTGGTAGAATTATAAAAAAGTTATTTCATGTAGAGGGCGTACGAATACTTTTTACACCCACTGTATATTTATTACGATAATTATCAGTAGATACGATTCATTTTTTAAGGAATTTTAGTGAATGTTTTCACTATAAGCTCTCCCAAAAACACATTTCTATCGGTTTGATAGTTTTAGATTTATGATCGAATGAAAAAGGGGTGACACGTTTTTTACACGTCTGTAAAATCAACAATTTTTAAGATACCGAAAAATGCTTTGAGAGTGATTCGTTCATCATAGGTCCATATCCCATATTCCCCTGATCAGGTGATTCTGAGTATATTCTCCAGCGTCCGAGATTAACGAAAACACGTGAAACAGTTTCAACAGATTCGCAATTACCAGTGTCGTACTAATTCAATATAATTAGCCGGGTAAACTGCCTCCGATCTTGCCGCTCCTTTTTTTCCCTGGAAAGTTTGCATTTTTATTTGTTTCGAGCACCTATTGTCGACATCAGGGTCGCCTTATTTCCATATTTATCATTCTACCGGCAAGTTTCCCCCCTTAACTTCGTAGCAAGCTTGAAAACTTTTTCCCTCCGCACGAGAGGGAACGTCTACATGGAAACTGCCATTCTATTTTGTTCCAACAACGAGAAAATTAAAGTCGACTCACATAGAACGTGTTGGGGGAAGGTTGATTTTCTTCATGGCTACAATGATTAGCATTCCTACCTTTGTCTTTAATAATTTTCATTGATGAAAAGGACAATTAAAATTCATTGTACATGTCCTCAGTTTGTGACCTTGAATGGCCTTGAGTAATTATAGTCACCGTCTTCCTAACGAAAGGGACTATCATCGTAGATGTTCGAAAAGGGGTGGTCCCTTAAAAAAAATGAAGGTGACCTTGAATGACCTTCAGTAATTATAGTCATTGAATTCCTAACAAAACAGACTATCAACGTAGGTGTTTAACACTAACATACCACTTAAATGACTGCTTTTTCATTTTCTATCTTTTAATCATCAAAATCATGAAGATGCTTCCATTAGAAATTATTAAATGTTTTTATCAAATGATTTCTCTTCGTTCAAGCGCACCAATTGTTATAAAAATTGCAAGAAATTAAAATAAATTCAGCATGGTCATTTTTATAGAACAATGTATAGCATTTTATAAATATATTTTTACATACATATACACATGTACAATGCCCTATGAATCAAGGTCATTCAAGGTCACTGCGGTCAAGGTCAACTGCGGGCGGCCTGTTTTAGGTGACTCACCCTGTATATTCCTGCAGATTACAGACTTTCCTTCCGAATAGAAATTGTAAGAAACAGAAATTTTTGTTTATCACTATTTATAAACATTGTCAGCGGCATCGCGCGAGCGATATTTAACGTGGAAGTTACTTGCAACATTCTGTGTGTAATTAAACGTGCGTACACTCGTGCCGGTTATGTTTTGTAATTGCTTTTAACTATAATTCGCAATATAATTAAGGGAACTCGGCGGCGAGCAGTGAACACAGTTGTAATTTAATTCGTTGGAAGTTTGCGTCAGTATGCTTTCATTGTAGAACAGTCTGAAGAAAACTTTGCTCGTTAGCGCGTGTTCAAATTAAAAGCGTTACATTTTATTCGTATTCAAACGTTAGCGAGATGCTACCTACCGTTGTCAATAACTTTATCCCTTAGCAACCATGTTTCGATCCTTTATCGTCGACGAACCTGGGTCGGAATCTCGTACTCTTTTAATTAGGTGGACGTTTAATCGTGATGTAATAGCGAAACAAACTCTCGGGAAAATTGTAACGGGATAAGATAATTCCGAAGTTTGGAAGAATCACTATCACGACGCTAAGTAGCTACCCCTTCGAGGAACGTAATAAATGAACCTTGCGCTCGGAGACTCGAAAATCTTCAGGACTAATGAAAATACTTCCCTCAGGATGAACCGAGAGGAAGAGGGGAGATGGAAAATTGATTGCCAGCGTTCGTTTTAAAGCGAGGAAGAGTTCAAGTTCGAATGAGCCTTGAAAATTGTTGCAACTTAATGAGATACCGAAATAATAAGCGAGCTAGTGAATTATTTACAAGTTTTCCAATAAGTCCCAGCGAGGTGGATACTAACGTGGGATTTACTTCCCTATTTCTTGAAAATATTTATTTATATTTATTTATTTTAATTATTACTTATTTTCTTACATTTATCTGTTTTAATTATGCCAATTATTAGTTATATTATTCATTTATTTAGATTCATTCACACAACACAAACATACCACATTTTAATGATTAAAAAAGAATATATAAAAAAACTTTTTAGAAACCACGATTATATTAAAATTCACTAAAAAGGAGAAAATAATTTTTTTAGACATTAGTGACTATAAATAAAAGTGTGGGCAGCTAAATTATATTGACGTAGTCTTCGTGCGCTAATGCCTAAAAATTATTTTCTCCTTTTCAGTGCACTTTAATATAAGCGTGGTTTTTAAAAAGTGTTTTACTTTTTAGTGTTTTTGAAATGGAACGCAAGATATAGTAATACTGGTATGATATAGTAAGATATAGAAACGCAAGATATATGGAAATACGCGAGATAGAATGAGGGGATGACTCGGAGGGACGACGCCACTATGGACCAAACCGACGAAATCTGTGTCAAAATCAAAGAACTTTCGATAGAAATGACATAGAGCGATGCAATTTTTTTAAAATGAAAGCTGAATCTTTGCAGAACATGGGATAATTATGAAGACTGTGGTACGAACGTTTTTTAACCTTGAAAGAATTCGTTAAACTTGCACAATTTCAAGAAAATTGTGGTTTTTCCAATACCACGCGCCAAAAAAAATTTTTTTTACCAGAAACAAGGTTAAAAAACGTTCGTACCACAATCTCCATAATTATCCCATGTTCTGCAAAGTTTCAGTTTTCATTAAAAAAAAATTTCATCGCTCTATCTCATTTCTTTCGAAAGTTCTTTGATTTTAACACAGATTTCGTCGGTTTGGTCCATAGTGGCGACGTCTCTTGATGTCTCTTGAGTCTGAAATTGCCCGAAATGGAACTGAATGAACGGAACACCAACACTGACTGAGCTCCTTCGGTGCGAAGTGTGCCAGTGGAGTGAGGGTGAGTTGGAGTGGGACCGCGTAGTGGAGTAGGGAGCGTTGGCGCGCGGAGTGGGGATCGCTGAACGCGATCACGCACTACCGAGCGTCGCGTGACGAGGCGTGACGGTTAATATTAACATTTTTTTTTCTCCTGAACGCACAGTTTTTTTACAATTTGTTTTTGATATTGCATTGTCATCCAGTTCTGAGCTATGTTTAAAGTTTCAAGTCTCTAGCTCATCGGGAAGTGGTTTAAAATTCGATTACAAGATTTGACGCATACAACAACAACAACGACAACTCTGTATACGAAAGCAAAATCAGCTGTGACACGATAAAACCCTTCTGGTTCCGTTATTATTGTTCAATCCCTTTGCCACAAATTCGGTTTACACGTTACAATTGCAACTAAGCATCTCCCGCGCCATTAAACAATATTATCAAATCATTTGATTAAATAATCGAGGTTACAAAAGTCGGATTCATCGGTGGTGTTGCAAGAACATACGAACACTAGTTGCATAACGAAAGCTTTCCAGTACAAAGCGTGCATTTAGCACCGCTCGATGGTCGTATTTCATTGCATACATTGCAGTTCATACAGTTCCACAAAAAAAAAAGAAAGACAAGCTATTGCTCGGCATAGGAAAGGCTCTTCTGTTATGTGGAACATAGAAAATTTAGGTATTATCAGAGTCGAAGCGAGAGTTTCGCACAATCGTGAACAGAGCAGAGGGAGCGTGAAAGTTTGGTAAGGGCGTGGTGAGCGAGGGGTGGGGGTTGGAAGAGGCGGGGTCCGATTTTCACGTTACTTTTTATCGCAATTAGCCAGGCATTCGTTACTGGCCACTTATTTTTTGTATCCGTGATCATTCGAAAGACTCGTCGACGTCACTTGACCCCCTTGTTGCACCGCAACAATTCTCTCGCAAGGAACGAAGGAAGCCAGAAAAATAGGGATTAAAATTGTAGAACGTCAAATGAAAAGCTTTCCAGGTGAAAAGGGGTCAGCATGCTAACGAAAAAGTGCAAGAGAACCGGCGAAAGAGAGGAGACGCGAGAGAGAGGGGAAGACAGAGAGAGAGAGAGAGAGAGAGAGAGAGAGAGAGAGAGAGAGAGAGAGAGAGAAAGAGGTAGAGGGGAGGGGAGAGCTCTGACGGAATGAGCGCAAATGTTTGCCTAAGCTGATTCAGTTGTTCCTGCTAAGCGAGTAATACAAGGTCCTCTTCTTCCTATTTTCGTCCATTTTTTACTCTGTCCGTGTATAAGGGATGGAAGAAAAGGGTTGAAACATTTTTTTCTAGCACGGTCTACTTTTTAAGAGGCGAAGATTCGTCTTGAAGATTTGTACACGGGAAACGCGGAAAACCTAATCGAACAATTATTCCAACAATATTTTGAATTTCAACAATATCTATTTCAACGAAAATGTTGAATATTTATTCGTGGTGTTCCAATTACTAGACCAATTGTTATTCATTCTGATATAGCTAACGAATGCTCATATATTTTTATATTACATGATTGTTGAATTATTTTAAAGCAATTATTCAGATTATTAATTGAAAGAATTTAATTATATGAATCAGATAATTCTGAGTAAATAAAATGTACTTTCTCTCAGTGATTCTATAGTTGATTAATTTTCTATTTGTTGTGATAAATGAAAAGAAAATATTGAAGTTATACAACCCAATATTTAATATCTATTTTTATCTGTCGAACGTAATCATATTACGGTAATTTTTTAATTTATTAACTGCGTCTTTCATTGTAAACAGAGTAATTGCTCAATAATAAATTATGCAGGAAATAAATATTTATCGTACACTGTGAGAAATGTATACAGAATTTACTTATAAATTATGCAGGAATTAAATATTGATCGTACATTGTGAGGAATGAATAATTATATCTTGCTTTTTCAAATTAATTAATTCGTTGGACTTCGTCAATTATGGAGATTTGCGTCAGTATAACGGCGCGTGGACGTATTGAATTGTGCAATTAAATACTGATATCTTTAGATAACAAAATGGAAATGCGGAGCTCGGCGCAGATTCCACATTTCTTTATAGAAAAATTCAAAGGAGCTGAAATTAAAAAAATTTCCATTTCCTTCACCAGAGGCTTCGATTCTACCAGTCCAATTTTATACTTTTCCAATGATCTCCCCGCGCCATGAATGCATTGACCCTCAGCCCATCAAAAATTTTCCGCTGCCATCAGCAGATCCAACTTTTATAGCGAAGCTACTTCAGAACCACATCACTTTTCCCGGAAGGAAAAATTAAAAATGTTCGAAAAATTTACTTTGATTCTATGGAGGCTCTTATTCCTCACTGAATATAAAATGGCACATTGTTCAATTATTGTTACTTACAGATTATACAATTGCAGAAATTATAAACAATGTTATTACTAATTGTAGATGTGTTTTGCATTATTTCTTTAAGTGAACACATACATATAATGATGTTCAACGCTCTGATGCGACGGCGGAGGCTGGGTCCATTTTGACCCAGAGTGTGAAAATCGTTTCGGCATTAGAAATTCTGCTGTTACCTACAAAACTAAATTTTTTAAAATTGATAAATGGGGCAGAAAGTCCCCATTAATTCCTTAGTAAATTTTTTAATGTTTTATTACGAATTATAAAGCAACTTTGCTAATTGTCAAACAAAATCAACGTTTCGATCCTGGTTTGGATCTTCTTCAAGATTTATTTGAATCGCGTCTGTAAATTAAATATGTTATAGTAATTTTGAAAAAAAACAGAAATATTGAATGGTTGAATGTAAGAAAATAAATTTATGATAAATGTTACATGTTTATGATTAATGTGTCAATTACATGAGACAATTAGCAAAGTTGCTTTATAATTCGTAATAAACGATCGAACCGTTGCCCAGTGGTCCCAAATCGCGAAAAACCTGCCATAACCTCTAAACGTACTTGAACGCACCCAAAAATTCGTACTCGGACGTTTTCGGGGTCGCTGATTACGAATATGAAGTTTAAATTCCAAAAAACAAAATGGCGGATCCAATATTTCGGACATATACATTAAAAAATGGTTAGGTCTGCTTGGAAAATGATCTTTTTGGTGTCTTTGGGGTCACTGATTACGAATATGAACTCGAAAATTTGAAAACCAAAATGGCCGATTAAAATATAGACAACAATTCGCATTAAATGTGTTTTGAGAGGTTGATAGGTAAAAATGTATAAATGACAAACAAAATTGCACTTTGTATATCAAGAATTAGTATAATTGTAAATTATGTACATAAGATTTAATCATCCGAATCGTTTTTCATTACTAAAAGTTGTAAAATCGCATTTTAAAATCCATAGAAATGGAACAAAGATTACCCTCGCATGAGCAAATAGGAGACTATTGGAGATTGGTTTTTATAAATTTTCAAAGATAAATGTATTAACAACACGTCAGAAAAGGAATTTTGGTGGGACAACGTGGGATTTTTTTTTTATGTCTACGTTTCTACAATGCGCTCATCAAGTTTTTACCTTCTACGTTCCCCAAAGAATATTGCCATCGTGTAACGTAATGACTAACAATTTTTGCGATACAAAAACAGGTAAAGATTCTACTTACTTCCGGGAACAGCATCCGTTTTACAGAATTGAAATTGATGCACTATTTTCAAAGTTACGCACTTCAGAAGAGGGCGTTCAATTTCCTACTAATGCGCGCGACAAATGCTCATCAAACGAAGGCTAACTTTGAACTGACTGCAGAACCGTACCATAAACTTTTACCTTTTTCCTTGGTGGCACATTCAGTGGTCATAACATCATTTTCGAGGTTTTGGCGTGTTTTCGGGATTTGGGACCACTGTGCGTCGCGCCGAAAAAAATTAAAAAATTAATTATCAGCAAATACGATCGATAGAAGAAACATATTTAATTCCTTAGTTAACTGAATAGTCGAGGTTTAAATGATTGTGGAATATTGCCGAGAGTTTCATATTTTTATTTCGAGCATCTAAATGCAGAGTAGGAGCCATTGTGCTTCTGATCGTTCCTCGCGTCTCCAAGACGAGCGCAGCCCCAGAGAACTTTCGTCTGCGAGCGTCTCTTTCGCATTGACCCATAGAGGATAAGGGGGGGGGGGGTGGGGGTGAGCGGTTAGAATGATCGTTGAACCGCGAGACACCCAGTATGCATTCTTTTTAATGTTCCGTTCTCTGCCTCCTGCGGCCGCCAGGAAAAGCTGCAGTCAAGTCCTCGCATAATTCAACGACTGCCAGGCCAACCCCGGGCTCGCCAGAGAATTCCATCGTTGAAAGCGCCACGGCTTTTATTATCCTCCGACTGGAGACCGTTGTCAAAGCGGCTCGTGATTTAACAATTTCCCGGGATTTAATCTCTGGCAGCGTCGTCGGCGGACGAACGTGTAACGAGGCTTCGTAAACTGGTATACGCTCGTCGCGCGTCGATATCCCGTCGATGAAAAATCGGCCAGCGGTTTTTGCCCGGGCCGGAAGTTCAAGCTTCATCTCCGCGACTGCCCGCTTAATACAAAAGAGGAATCGATATTAGGGACTGTTTCTGGCTGCGCGCCGCGCCGCCGGCCGCCTGCCAATCGACGTTCGTTACTCCACGCTCTCGCCCCCCACCCCCTCCCCGAAATTTCTATTAAACGTTAATTAACGTCGCTCCCAGCCTCCCACGTAGCCGAATATTAAAAAAGTCCGAGCATGTTTTGGCAGCATTCTCGAACAATCCTATCTGTAATTTATTCCTTTTTCGGATTTCATCGAGTATATGTATATGAATGCATGTATGCATATCCGCCGCGTTTCATTTTTAACGTCGCGGTACGGGAGGTGGGTTGAACTTCACTTCAGGAAACCAAAAAATTTTTAACTCTTTTAAATGTAATCCTGTAGACTTTGAGGAGGAAATGCAGAAACACAAGTTTCAATGTTAGGATTTCACTCGTTCAGAAGTTATAGGTGTTGAAAGTTGAGAACACATTTTTCATTGTGACGGACGTAGAGAAGGATTGGGCTGGACTTCGCTTCAGGAAACCAAAAAATGTTTCATTCTTTTAAATGTAATCCTGCAGACTTTGAGAAGGAAATGCAAAAATACAATTTTCAATGTTAGGATTTCACTGGTTCAGAAGTTATGGGTGTTGAAAGTTGAGAGATTCCAAGCGTTTGCCAGATTGCATTCGTGTGAGTCTCACCGATAGTCGACCCCTCGGACGTCGAGCGTATTTATCGCTTGATAGGTTCCTAGAGCATTCCCCCGGTAATGGGGATATAATTTTACCAGTTCGGATGAAGACTATCGCGACACTTAGGGAGGTGATACTGTATCGAGGAAATCGTCGAACGTGTCGCACACTCACCATTGATGTATCCCCACTCGAATGTCGGGCACATTCTGACGTTGTTTGCAGGTGGGCGCATAGAGAACATATGAAGGTCCTTCCCTTCTTTTTTTTTAATGGAAACAAATATTTTTTATTGCACCACGTAACATAATTTTACAATTTCAGTGACTAGAACCTTTTTATAGATCGTAATTTCCTAATAAAGGAGAAAATTTACGTCTATTGTACGCAGAATCCAAGCAGAATGATTAATTAGTGGTAAGCGGCGCGCGACTGTCACTACAAACCAATATGGCGGCGCCCTTACCTGTCAAAAACACTGAAAAATGCTCAACTTTAAACAAGCATAACGCCTGAATCACTGATCCGGCAGGATCGAAACTTCGATCTGCAGCCGGCCCTGGTACAAATCTACTGGATTACATACCAAATACGTTATAATTTATTGGAGAAAGGCACAAATTTTGAGTCCGGCAAATTATTAGCCTCTGTTTAGAATTTTGATCATCAATCTGGAACGTGGTATTCTTGACAAGAAAGTGTTAACCTACTTATGCGAAACAATCATTTATTTAAGAGATGCGGAAGGTTCAATATGGAGATCGTTTACATCACATACCATGACCTCCATATGTCCTGTACGGGTCCACCTACAAATAAACTATTAACGTGCTCCTAATTCTGCACTGACTGCAAACGACAAGCCACGGATTCAGCCAGAGGAACGAAATTTAACGCGAGCGACAACGTTAACTCGCTGTTCCCGGCGAACAATTTCAAATCGCGCAGGTTCGCTGAAAGAATATTTCATTTGTTTTCGTACAGAATGGCGCGGAACAGATGCCAAAGAAAAAAAAGGGAGTGGGGGGGGGGTAGGTTACAAACGACGCGAAAGATGGTCGGAGTTTGGACGTGGAAACGATGTTGAGGGTAGGGGAAGGGGCGGCGCGGCGCGGCGCGGGGAGGGAGGGGAGGTTGTAACGCGAAGATAACACAAAGAAAGTGAAATGAAAAGGTAGAATGGAGAATGGGGTACGGGAGTGGAGGATCAAATGAAAATGTACACGGACCCGACCGATCTTTGCCGGTCTCGCGTAGGTACACTGTACAACGTTTCACGCGCGGCGCTACAGCATGAAAAAACCTCGCGACAAGATAAAACGTTTTTCGTTCCGAGCTCGCCGCGCCGTTGCCGGTTGCCCTGAAATTTCCTGGGCGAGATACATGTAAAATTTCCGGGGAAATCGTCGATGGAAGTCCGTCGTGTCGCTCACGAATTCACCGGCATTAATTTTGCAAAGTGCTACTTGTGCGCCGTTGCCGCGGCCGAGAGTAAACTTTGCTCCGGCCGTTTATATTTATTTATCGTTATTCCAGATATCGCAGCTGCATTCGAACGCGTACACGTGTCCCGCTTCCCTCTCCGTTTCCATATTCGTTTCCGTTCTCGCCGCTGACCGAAATCGACACGCGACCAGCCGCTTTCGTATTTCGACTCTCGGTCAAATAACGTAATGCCGCATTAACTCAAACGGACTCGACGAACGGACGACGATGCTCGTTGGTTCTTCATATGTACGTACAGTCCCCACACTGGAAATCGTGAAAGCTGACTCGACGGGTGGTTCAAATGCGTTTAGTAACGGGATGAGGATTTTCGCTAAAATTACATTGCAAAGTTTGGCTGAACGTCGTCTTAGCAACCCCCAGAAGTTTTTTACTTTTTAATATGTAGTCCTGTAGATTTTGAGGTGGAAATTCCTGAAATCCAAGCTTCAATGTTGGGAATTCGATGGTTCAGAAGTTATGCGTGTTTAAAGTTGAGAGATTTTAAGCTGCTTTGAGACTCGTTACTCAGCCTCGCGTGCTGCCACCTATCGGCGGACCTGTGAAACACGCTTAAAATCGCTTCTAGTTCTACTTCTCGTTTAATTTACTTTCGTAACTTGTACAGACTCCACTGAAATTATTTTTTACAGTAAAAATGTGACCGAAAGTTACAATACTTTATATGGAATTTTATGGGATATCATTTGCTATTTCTAGCTTGTAATAATTAAAGAATTTGTTTCAATGTTGATCCACGCTGACGGCAGTTCCTCTCTTAATTGACTTTTATTCGATATTCCAAATTCCGTCCATTTTATTTTTCATGTCTGCTAAACGTTGTCTATTTTATTGAAATCCGGTGATTGGCGGCGGTGTTTCAATCACTTTGGGGCAATTTTTATTTATCATATAATTTGATATTTTTATTAAAAAAAATTTAATATTTTTAAATTGAAATTCAAAGATAAAGTTAAGATATTTTTTCGTAGGTCTGTTCAATGATTGTTATGCAATACTGTGCAATTGTTTGGAACCTAACTTAATTTATAGAAAAAGTTGCAGTAATAAAATATTATGATAGGGTAACACAACAGAGTGATAAGAATAGCTGACGTAATAATAACTGTGCTACATGATGCCTAATATGTAGCATGTTTCGTGGGTATTATGTATCTCGTTAATGAAACATTCCATATTACTAGCTTCAACTTTATCAAACATCAAATCTACAATGCCACCTCACATTTGGAATAAATTTTCCGTTCATTCATAAAGCGCATTCTTCTTCGAAAAATTAAAGATTTTATCTTTTTCGGTCCCAATGCAATCAACAGAATGAATCTTGACAGTGGAAGGGAAAAATAGGTCGCTTCTACATGAAAATATAAACCAGGAATAATGAATGAAGCTGCGCCGAACGAGCTTTCATTTTCGAGAAAATTACTTTCTAAAATACTCGAGGGATACGCTCGTTACAATCTTTTTAATGGCTGACACCAATTATTTTTGCGATAATCATACATGTGATAAATACAATTTTATCAATATTAAACGTAGTTACGAAAAAACTGCTTCGCTAATGGCGTGCTAGTTCCAAATACGACAGCAAAATGAGAAATGTATTTTCCGGAAATTAAAGGAAGCTTCGATATATCTCGAAATTGTACGCGTTCGAAAATTCGTCACTTTCGTACAGTTAGATGTTTCGTAACTGTTTCACCGGCGAATGTGTAAAACGTGTAAAAACTTAATTCGGTTCTGCGCGGTTTATTTTCGGGCAGTTTCTGGTCTTTGGAGAGAAAAGTTGTTTTATTTTTATCGTGCTTCGCTGAAAGGAGAAAACGAGCACGAAGGCTGCAACGTTTACGTCTACAACAGTTTACAGCTTGAATTTAATCATGGTTGGATTTTTCTAATTTAACAGAACAAGCTGGCCGACTACTTAATATTCGTTTCCCGGCCTTCGCGGCTCTCCATTAATCTTACTTTAAAATTGTCTTTATTACTCGTATCCTTCACTTCTTCCTCGCTAAAAAATCCAATTTCCGCAACTTCGCAATTGCTCGGCCACTTGGCCAGATAAGGTTATAGGGCAACTGTGATGATTACCGCGGTATCATACTTCGATCACATTTTATTTTAATTTCTTCTTTTTATTCTCATTAAATTGTACAAATTTATTCCGGACAAAATGTTCACTTTTATGTATTTCAATCTCATCGTATCATGCCCAATTTTTAAAAAAGAATTCATCCACCGTGAATTTTCTCAGTTACCTTCAAGACATTCAGCCAATTTGCATTTATATAATATTCATCGTGCGAAACAGTCGTGCTCATTTTGTTTTGATGAAATCTGCTCCGGCAGGTACGCGAGAAATTACGTGCTTAACATTTAGAACAGAAACGCCTCGTTTTCGTTTTTAAGCATCAGAAATTGTAACAGAATAAGTGAAATGTTTCTACAGCTCCCTAGCATTCTTGAAGTTGTTGTTTACGGGATTCTTTGTGTCTTTTTATTACCACGCTTATATTAGCTTGCCGAGTTGTCGTTGTATGCGTCAAATCTTGTAATCGAATTTTAAACCACTTCCCGATGAGTCAGAGACTTGAAACTTTAAACATAGCTCAGATCTGGATGACAACGCAATATTAAAAAACAAATTCTAAAGAAAAACTGTGCATTCAGGAGAAACAAAATTTGAATATTAACCGTCACACCTCGTCGCGCGATGCTCGGTAGTACGTGATCGCGTTCAGCGATCCCCACTCCGCGCGCCAGCGCTCCCTACTCCACTACGCGTTCTCACTCCGACTTATCCCCATTCCACTGATCCATTTCGCACCGAAGGAGCTTAGGCAGTGTGGTGTTTCGTTTATTCAGTTCCATTTTGGGCAATTTCGGACTCCATCAAGAGACGTCGTCTCTCGGAGTCATTCCCTCATTAGTCCAGTCAATGAATGCTCATAAGGGGGGCATAGAGGGAAATGGAAGGATAAAACAGTGACAACAAGTTGTGCGTTTACTTGATATGTCTTTTAAATAATTTTAAAGTTAAAATACACGGTACGTTGTAAATCAAAAATTTCATTTTGTATGTTGGCTTAAGGCTACAGTTAAAATAAAATCAATTGCAAAATTTGTACCGAACAAACAGACAGACAAGAAAGCGAGCTAATAAAAACGTGGTAATTAAGAAAAATTATTGGCAAAAATAACAATAATTGATCAGATCCTTTCAAATTATCATAAATTTTCTACACAGGGCCATTTCAATAGTTTCTGCTCGCCTTTACCCACACGGACCAGTGTACGAAATTTTGTTTTTATTTATTTATTTAACGTAGCTTAAACATCAAAGATCATTAGCAACATGTACGAAATTATTCGCGCAATTTGCAAGTTTCGAACGGTAATATATAATACTTAGCGGCGCTGAATGTACACATTCAGCATAGAATATACATACTTCTCCTTTGATTCCCGAATTGCGCACGGAGGAAAACTTTTGTCCCCCATTGAATATCGCTTTGCCTTGTAGCCACAGACATAATGCTCGAGCGATCGTTGAAGCTCGAATAGCTGGTTCAACATGATTTTGACTAATTAAGTGGCGGTTTGTAAGACACGCTATCCACGCGACCATTACCGCCGTCTATTCGCAGTCACAAATTGCAATCGACTGTGGCATGCGATAACCGGTCTCCATTGTACGGGGAAAAGTATTTCAAGTTTAATTGATGGCACCGTATGGATTAACAAATCATCCCGAGATAACATTCCCGTGCGCGCATACAATGCTGTAATTTTCAAATACGTCTCATCAATATAATTTACAAATTTTCCAGTAAATTGTTACAACTGCGATCGATTTGCATTAGGCGATTCTTCAATCGTACAGTATCTAGCACCCGAAGGAAAATGTTGCTTCGAATGACCTCGGGAACCTCCCACTTCCGGATGTTGAAGGAATTTCGAGACACCCTGTAGAGAGGCGGCGGTTACTATCCAGCGGGTTCAATCGTTTCAAAACGGAGGCAATCGATTTCCCACGACGAGTATTGCGATTGTTTGTCAGTGTACGATATTTGATGAATCCCCGCTGGAAGCTCGTGGATTTTCATCTTCGTTGATGTTTCGCTTTTGAAATTACCAGCGTTCAGTTTAACTCGCGACATTACTAACGCTTCCGCGGATGTGTCACAGTAACTTATTTCCGTCGTTGCTATATCGATCTGAGCTTTTCATTCGGAACAGTTACGCGCTTCTAACCGTGCGTTTAGCATGCATGCATGCATGTGTGCACGCGTGCATGTATATATGTATGCTCGCGATGCAGCATGGTTAGCACTGCTATTAGAATGCCTCGTGGCGTGCATCATAATCGGCTAATGAAACGAGAAAGCGGTTGAGATCCACCGCAGGATTTTCAAACGGATTAAATAAAGGCGTTATCTTGCATTTATACAGGGTGACCCAAATATGTTGTGCTTCCTTGAAATGGCCGATTCCTGAGGTGATTTGGAGCAACTTTTTCCTTTGCGAAAATGCTCTCCGCGGCTTCGTTTAAGAGTTATCAACGAAAAACACGAACCAATCAGAACGCGGTGGGCGGAGTCAACTGGACTGATCCGTGTTTTTCGCTGATAACTCGAAAACGAAGCCTCGGAGAAAATTTTCGTAAAGGAAAAAGTTATTTCAAATCACCTCAGGAATCACCCTTTTGAAGGAAATACATTTTTGGGACATTCGTTTCGATAATAAGCGACAGGATTCGTCTATCATAAGATACGATTTAGTACTATTTTATACATATTTACCTAGGACTAAATTTATTATTATTTTATCATATTTTATAGTACGTTTGTTGGACTAAACTACAAATATGTGGTACTGAAGTCTACACCAGGAAAAGAACAATATATTTAAAAAATTAGGTCGCTTAATGATTAAGCCTTGATTAAGTCTTTTCTGTCCGTATCACGATCACGAGGCGTAGCAGAAGAAAATGATTGAGCAAGCTGAAATATAACCACAAACGGCTAGTACAATTACTATTACTATAGTATTTTTCATTTCGACAACGCAGCAATGAAATTTCCACTCGATCACTTGCAGACACCGTTGCGCAACATTCTACTCATTTACCGCGCTCAAGTCATCCTGTAATTGCAGCAGCAACATTTCAGAGCTCTGCTTACGGAAGTAATGAGGCAATTGGTATGCAAAGTTGCAATTTATCAACGGAAATAATCGTTCGAGCTAATGAAGCTGAGAAGAGTCCGCCTCTCACTGCCATTAAACGTTTCTCTGAGATTTTAAAGATGAAACTGGTTGCGATAACACTGATTTCTATCTCGACTACCCTTATAGATCGTATATTTCTGGCGTTCTCTAATAGGCACTTTTAATTTGAATTATTATCAGAGCTTTAATTGCTCACTTTTAAATTGTGGAGTTAATTGAAAGCGTTTATTATTTCTAGTTACGTTCGTACAATTTGGATATTTTGTTGCATGTTGTAGAATGTGTTGCATATTAATTTTAATTACGTAACCACCACACAAATCTAGCAATAATAAAATTAATTGTACATTATTTTGAGCTGTGACTTTTATTAATTTTTATATTATCATTATATATATATATATATATATATATACATATATTAGACTGCGGGTCTTTATGCTTCTGAAAATTTTTAAACAATGCTAGAATATAAAATTCCACAGAATTTAGTGTTTTTATTTCTTTATAGAAATTATTTAAATATTGGGTTCAGTTAATAATCCTTATTTTAATTATGATCGTTTTGTTGTAAATTCACAAGGAAATCATTTCCTAAAGAAACTGTCAGTGTAAATGCAATTTCAAAGTAGACACGTGATTGTACCACGTGACGACTCGAACCGACTGTCAAGAGTACAGATCCATAGTGAATATCAACCCGAGGGCAACTCTAGCACAGTTTGCTCTCTAATAAGTGCAGCTGTCTTTTTTACACTCGAGAATGAAAATTGTTCTATCTGGACTCGTAGAGTACTAACATAGAGATTGCATTTTTTACGTATACTTATCTCTACTCCTAAAATGTTATCTCGAATTGTAATACTGTTCTCTTAACGTGTAATTGTTTTTGTAAATCGATAAATGTTTAACAGAACAAACCTGAAATTTTACTTTAATTTTTTTCACGGAAATAACTTTGAAAAAAGCAGGTTTTATTTTTTTTACCACAGCACACCACACTAAAAAGTCTGGAAAAATTCGTGAACGATACATATTGAACACGTTTGTGCCGCCTGGATTATCGTTGAGTTTTCGACAATTTTGTTTTTGATTGTTTACAGCCAGGACGATCCACTCGAAAACTCTTCAACCTTCAAAAAGACGTCAAACTTAAGCGAGACACCCTGTATATGAATTCCACAAAAGTGGACCGATGTACGTCGTGTTTGGACTCGTTTTAATCGGGAAAATCTCAACGATCCACCAGTGACGCGTTTGAAGAGGTAAGACAAAACAGATTGATCTTGACTTAAAATAAACAATAAGCAAAAAAGAAAGTGCAATGTAAAATTTGCGTTCGCAATGATCGCTCGGATTACAGCCGATGTCGACGGTCGGTTTCAGCCGGGATGCTAAGCGTCGAATGTCGGGCGGCACAGTAAAAAGGGAAAAACTAATAATAAATTCACCCCCTAACGAGCCCGAGTCGTGGAAGCGTGACAGCGGCTAATACTGCGCGATCGCGCTCGAGCAGGCAAGCGAAGCGTGCCGTGAAATTCTGTTCCGCGCCATGTGCGGGACGACGTGATCTTCGACCGAAGCAACACGGCGCGGCGTGGCGCGGCGTCGAGTATGAGCGGCGTGACCGCGATTATCGAAGAAAGTCGCGCGATCATAATAGAAAGTCGATATGTTTATTGCCGACGGTGGTGTTGGAGCGTCGCGGAACAGTAATTTTCCAACGGCGGTGGGAGGAGTGTGGAGGGAGGGGTGGGGAATCTGGAAAAGGGAACGGTGGAAAGGATCATTAGTCGTGTCGCCGGGTGTGGAAAAGCGCGCGAGGCACGGGCCAACAAACGCGCTCGGCCACGTATTCCGCGTGCAAGCGTGAATAATTTTCCGCGTGTGCGCGTGCCCGGCACGGCAAAATTGTTCGCTGTACACACTGTGTATTGCGACGGTGGAGTCTGCAGGTATATAACGTGCAATTTGCCAAAGCGCAGGGCAAATGGCTCCGGGCGACTTTCATCCTCCCGCAGGGTTTTCGCAGCTCGCGAGACGTGGCCGAGAAAAGGGAGCAGAGAGGGAGAGGAGAGAGGTTGTAGAACGGCGGGAAGCGGGGAGAGGGGAGGGTGTACGGGAGAGAGAGAAAGAGGGAGAAAAATGAGAAGGAGAGCGTGGAGGAAGAGAGGCAATAACGAGAGAGGAGAGTGTAGAGAAAGAAGAACAATAACAAACGAGAGGAGAATGATTAATAAAGAACAATAATGAGAGAGGAGAGCGTGGAGAAAGAAGAACAATAATGAGAGAGGAGAGCGTGAAAAAAGAAGAACAATAATGAGAGAGGAGAGCGTGAAGAAAGAAGAACAGTAATGGTAGAGGAAAATCGTGGAGAAAGAAGAACAATAACGAGAGAGGAGAGCGTGGAGAAAGAAGAACAATAATGAGAGAGGAGAGCGTGAAAAAAGAAGAACAATAATGAGAGAGGAGAGCGTGAAGAAAGAAGAACAGTAATGGCTGAGGAGATCTTGGAGAAAGAAGAACAATAATGAGAGAGGAGAGCGTGAAAAAAGAAGAACAGTAATGGCAGAGGAGAGCGTGGAGAAAGAAGAACAGTAATAGCAGAGGAGAGCGTGGAGAAAGAAGAACAATAATGGGAGAGGATAGCGTGAACAAATAGAGAGGGGAGTATGAAGAAAGAGAGGGAGAAAGGGTGGAATAGTGGATACCGTGGAGAAAGAGAAAGAAATAGTGTGGGAGAGGAGAAGAGGGGGAAGGAGTGCCTGGAGAAGGAGAGGGGATAGCGTGGAGAAAGAGTGGGAGAGATGAGAGCGAGGATCGAGAGAGAGTGCAGCTCGCAGGAAACGGCATTACGAGCCGGAGAGTGTGTAAAGGGTCGCGAGCCGGCCTTCGATTTCGATAGAAAAATATGAAATCCATTTCGTCGTCAAAAACCCGGACCAATCGTGATCCTTTTGAATATCCTGCTCGAGATAAAAGGTATCGGCGGGGGGTGTCTCGTTCAATATGCCTTCGCGGCGAATAGAGTATGCGATCATGGTCGGGGGGATGATTCAACCAATCACGGACAAAATGATTGTGTCTTCTCGGTTCGGGTATGGAGTTTAAAGAGGAATCGAGCTTTGATATAGACTCCTTCTGGATACGTCGGTGTCTCTATGGTCGCTTTTCCACCGTTGCTGCGGGTAATGTTTCCCGATCAGGACTTTCAGCGGACTGTATCACTCCATACGGCTGTTCATAATCGAAGCTGAAGACAATCCGAGTGTCGTACGAGCTGCAGAGTACATTGGGAATTCAGGCTTCTTAGACGTTCTAACGTATAAGAAATTATTGATCATTTTATGTAGTATATTTCAATATTACTTTAGTGTAATGCTTTTATGGGACCAAACATTTTGGACAGTCTTTCATAGAATCCTGTAAATCTTGACGAGGAAATGCCAAAAATCCAAGTTTCAATGTTAGCAATTCACTGGTTCGAAAGTTCTGGGTGTTTAAAGCTGAGCGATTTCAAGCTTTTTGGACAGATCGATAACAAGGAAAGAATGAAACTTTAACTGTTTATATCTTTAAAACTACTGAGTAACTACACCTAATATTTTTCATACATAATTAGGGGCCCATATACCATCATCTCAGAAAAAATGATCGAAATCGAAGTTGAACACTTGGGGTCCTTCCCTTGTAAGTTTGTACCTTTTGTATTAGGGGCTGTTAAAATTGAAAGATTTACAATTTATTTTACACTCGAATATCGATTATTAATATAATTGAATAACTGTTTCTCTGCTGCATAAAAATTGTGAATGTTTAATTTGATGTGAAATCTAATTCGAATTTGTAAATATCTACTTTTTTAAAGAAATGAACGTTTCAAGATGTAGTCTCTCCTCTAAAAAGTATTATTTTGGTTCACTGTTATCTGGGGGTCAATAGAGGGTCACGCAAAACACGCCCGCGACAAAACTATTCCTTTCGTCCATTTGATCCCAAGTCGACTCTCGATTTAACTCTTTTGACAATTCCGGATGATAAACAAATAAAAAAAGGTATCACGAACTGATTCAGTTTGATCCCAGATGCGAGTCACGCGTGCGCGTTCCTGTAACGCCATCAGCGTTATCAAAAATCCTGTTTCCGTTCGAATTGGTTTACCAAAAAAATTTCCGGCAAAACTTCGGCCCGAAATTCTGTGTAACGTGACGAATTTATTCAGGTCGCGTGTATCGTCGCCGGCGCCGCGTCGGAAGCTTTTATGGCCGTCGTGGTGTATAACGAAGGTGAAATGTAAACACATCGCAGTCTCCCACGGTGCATGGTCTAGATGTGCCGGGAGAACGCCGAACGTTTATGGCGGAACAGCCGGCATAATGCAATGAAAATCCGCAACGCGGTTAGCAGGTGCACGGGAGACAACCAATAATGAAATGCTTCGAGACACGATGCGATTTTATTCCCACTTATCATTCGCCGTTCTCTATTTCCAGTATTTTCCTATGGAATTTGCGGCGCTCGTGATCTTTAAAACCTTAAGGGGATGTTCCGGTCTAGAGAAATCCAATTTTTTCACATTTTTCGCCTCTTTAATAGTTAAAGGGTGTCTATATGTTTTTTATTTTAGGTAAACAGACGTCGATTTATCTGTGGTAAGGTGTTGGTGAGTGCCTATAACTCGCAATTAACAAGCAATATCAGCAAATGATTGAAGTAAAAGTTGTATCAAATCTTTCGGCCCATAAATCTGTGCAAAATTGTTTTTGGAAAAATTATTTCTAAAATTTTTATTTTCAAAAAAATTATTATTTCGACAAAATTTTTCCACAGATTTATGGGCTCAAAGATACGATGTAACTTTCACTTCAACCACTTTTTGATACCTTCCATCGTTTGCGATTTATAACCACTTATGTAAGCAGGCGGGTCGGTTAGGGTAAAAGGGTTGATATCTTCCTTAGAGAAGGAAACAGGTTTTGGAAGGTCTGATGAACAGTTGTGCAAGGTCTTATTCTTTTTACGACTTATTCTTTTATAACAGATTCAATTTTTTAAAATAGTCTAGTGACTTTCGAGCCACCCTGTATAAATTTCCACTTCGTTTGGCACTGTTGTTCAGGGAATACGATTTCAAACAGCATAAAATATCCACTGAATGATTATTTAATTTTACAACCCGAGGCAATTCCAAGTCCACGTGTCATTTCCAATTAATGGGAATTCATTGAATGAAACACAATACGGTGACTCATATATTTGTTCATACTCTACACAAAGAAAAATTGATTGTAAACATCGTTATGTGACACCTGCGTGTACTTTTCTGTTGCCTTTTGTTTCGACGTTCTGTTGCAGTGAATTTATATTAATTTCAGTATAAAATTTCATTTGCTCTCAATCCATATTTTATATCTAAATTGTACTTTAAAAATCTTTATATGCTGTGTACAAAATTATCAATTTGTAATTTACTATACAGAGTGGGGCAATAACTATGTCCACCTTGAATATCTCCGTTATTTGTAATAATATGGAAAAATGTTATCAACCAAATTTGCACGGTATAGAGGGGGGCAAATTGTGACACAAATATTTTCTGTGTGGGTGGAGGCATAGAGGACATTTGAAGGTCACCTTGATTTTTTTAAATAGAATGTACTATTTTTTATACCACAGATCAATAGAGTCTGAGCTAAAGCGAGCTAATAAAAACGTGGTAAAATGGTAATTCTAACTAAACGAAATAGGACAGATTTGGTTTAATTGAATTCAACCGAACGTTGTGTTTTCAAATTCAGAATCCCACAAAAATGTTATGCCACCACGATAACAGAGATTGTCTTTAAATCTTCGTACTGCACGAGTTGTTGAAAGCGGCACGCAGTAGCTGTGCGGTTACAAAGGGAGGAAGGCAGAGAACAAATATCCTGGATAGTTTATGTGTAACGTGTATATATGTACAGGTAACAGTAGAAGCAGATCCTTGTAGTCAGACTACGACGCGCACATGTAAACCGTGGTATCCAGTTGTTCGAGGGAGAAACATTCAGAGCTTCAAGTTAGTAATTGTTCATTGTTATCATCACGAACCTCGCGACATACCGCGTCATATTTTATGGTTAACCTTTTCGATACTGCCGCGGAGAGCTGCACAGCTGTGTAAATCATTTTTATAAAAATCTCCGGACTCGAGGAGATTTCTTACCTCACGGTTAAAGAAAATATTAAGCAGTTAACATTTTCATTTAAATTATTTACAAAGTAGAACGTTACAATCAATCAATTATAAAATGCAGTTACACTTTCGACAAACGTTAGATTTATTTATCTTTTATTTATTAATTAAAAACCCTAAAGAAAATATTAAGCAGTTAACATTTTCATTTAAATTATTTACAAAGCAGAACGTTACAATCAATCAATTATAAAATGCAGTTACACTTTCGACAAACGTTAGATTTATTTATCTTTTATTTATTAATTAAAAACCCTAAAGAAAATATTAAGCAGTTAACATTTTCATTTAAATTATTTACAAAGTAGAACGTTACAATCAATCAATTATAAAATGCAGTTACACTTTCGACAAACGTCAGATTTATTTATCTTTTATTTATTAATTAAAAACCTTAAAGAAAATATTAAGCAGTTAACATTTTCATTTAAATTATTTACAAAGTAGAACGTTACAATCAATCAATTATAAAATGCAGTTACACACTTTCGACAAATGTTAGATTTATTTATCTTTTAATTATTAATTAAAAACCTTGAGCTAATATTGGGGATATAAAATTTCATGGATTTCATGAAGGTTTTTAAATGTGAAAATTATAATGCAAAATATGAACATTGTATAATATCATCGCAGTTGATTTTAACGGTATTAATTTCATTAAATATTTCAATGCAATAACGTCTGATAAAATTTTTATGCCTTTCCTGCGTGCTGAAATACTTCACGTGTTTTATACATTTCAATGTATTCCGTAAAGGATTTTAATTATCAAGATCGCATTTGTTACGTCACGAATGGAGAACGCACGACCTAGTCGAATAAAATCTAGATTAGAAATTGAAATATTGACAACACCAAGGACAGTGTTGCCATCGATTTTTCCATCAGTGCTTGCAACCATTAATCTCCAAGATTGTTCGTTAGATAGAAATGCCATAATTCTTTGCTACATAAATTATCATTCCTCGACATATCTAGACTTCCTTATCTTTTATGTGGAATATCGATTAGTCCCGTTCCAAATATCGTATCAAAGTGGATCGGGATTCTTCCTCCATCCAATGTTAACCTCAAAAAGGGTTGAATATTGCAAAAATGTTTTTACAAATGTTTTTAATACTACCTTCGTTCGCTCATATGATCGCTCAAAACAGTTACCGATGATCGAATTTCTTTTCACTTGTTCATAATAATTATTGACGAGAAAATTCATTTTGGTTGCTTATTTAATTATTTAGTTGTCTACTCTTTTTCGGATGGAGCAAGCCTGTGAAATTCTTTGAGAAGGTTTCGTACAACAAGACGAATCAACAGACCATAAGAACAACACAAAATCTGTTTTTGTTTGTCACATTAAATTTTGATTGTAACAATTAATTTTACGAGTAAAAAATATATGAAATAATTGATTATCTACCATTTAAAAGTTGTACTATTTAATAATACGTACAATTTGAAGCAGAGAACGAATTAAGAAGATTTAAGGACATCTGTGTATTAATTTCAGCTTAATAAGACGATTAATTTTCTGGAATATCCGAACATTTTCGGGAATTCCCGTACCGTCTCGCACACCTCTAATAACACTGTCCAACAGCCAAAAAGTATTTCGATTCCCACTATGCGATTCTTGTAGAGTTTTCCGCGCTGATTCCGAATCTGGTTTTAATTTTTTTCCTATACGTCCAGTTTTTGAGAAAATGGAGTTTTAAAAAAAGACATATTTTTCAACTTTAAACAAATATTGCGATGTTATTATAAAAGATATTGAATTGTTCTTTACAGCAAAAGATTCTGTAGACTTTCCCGAATACAATGATATCCAATATTAATACATTATGATTGTTTAAACATGTTTAAACAATGATTAAAGACGGAGATGCACCACTTTTGCACCAATTTTTGCGGATATTTTCGAATTTATCTCAAAAAATAAGGGTCCAGCGAAAAATTGAACTATACCACGCGAAAGAGCAGACCTTTATCTTGAGAAACCCCTCTGTGAAGTTTGCATGGTCGCCGTTTTTTTCGAACCAGAAAGCAAAATATCTTCGCCCGACATGAGTTTCCGCCAGTGGCGCTCGGGACGGGATACGGCGCAGCGACGGGTACGGAGCGGCGAACGACCGTTCTGGTGGTGAGCGCCATTGGTGGCAACTCATGTCGGGCGAAGATATTTTGCTTTCTGGTTCGAAGAAAACGTCGATCATGCGAACTTCACAGGGGGGCTTCTCAAGATAAAAGTCTGCTCTTTTTTTTGAGATAAATTCGAAAATATCCGCAAAAATTGGTGCAAAAGTGGTGCATCTCCGTCTTTAATCATTGTTTAAACATGTTTAAACAATCATAATGTATTAATATTGGATATCACTGTATTCGGGAAAGTCTACAGAATCTTTTGCTGTAAAGAACAATTCAATATCTTTTATAATAACATCGCAATATTTGTTTAAAGTTGAAAAATATGTCTTTTTTTTCAAAGCCATGATTTTCAAAAACTGGACGTATAGGAAAAAAATTAAAACCAGATTCGGAATCAGCGCAAGAAACTCTATAAGAATCGCATAGTGGGAATCGAAATACTTTTAAAAAGTTGAAATTTGTTGGACAGTGTAATTAGCAAAATTGCTTCATAATTAGTAGTAAACGATCGAACCGTTGCGCCGAAAGCATTTAACATTTATTACAAGGGTCAACGGGTGAAATTGTTTTGCAGAAGGGTGAAATCGATTTGCAAAACCTGTATTCTTCACTCTGTGGCAAGAAGTGCACCGAGCAAAAAGGACTTAGGTTACGACCCGATGTTCCAGCGAATCGATCGAGGTAGCGAAACGTTTATTGAAACGGTACCGAGCGTATCGGGATTATCGTGGGGACAGTAGCCTTTGGGAGGAAGTATTTATCGGTTCAGACATTCCATTATATACGGGAAAGTTGTAACAATAGTTAATATTCACGGGCGAAACGGGCGACTTTGTTCCAGGGCTTTCTCGCAGTTCCGGAGTACGGTAGGAACTGGTTCTGGTTCGCGCATTCGGCGGGTAGTACCGACAGCCACCGAAACTTGCCGAAACGTAAGCTCCTCAGTCTTATTAGTTCCCATCCTCTTCCTGAGTCTCTTCCCTCGGTCTCGCCGTTCTTTTCTCTCCGGGAGGAAAATAGACGAGCTTCTTCCCGTTGTTCTGGATCCAGTAGAAGCTCCTCCAACGACGACTACTCCTTGAAAGGTGAGGCGTCCGGGCCGATGTCACGTCCCTCTAACTGCATTATAATTTCTTTGGGAAATCTCACGGCTTGAAATTTGCTGGCAAGGACCCCGGTAGGACGCAGCCCAGATACCGGGTCAAGTAGGGCATTACGTAGCGCATGACGGCCCCATGAGAAATTTGTCATCTTCCGTCAAATCTCCCGTTAATCAAGTGTGGAGGGAATGAAGCTGTTAGGACACCGAACCTGGCCAAGTATTACGAAAGAGCTATGTACTCTAAACGCGTAGTCTGACTAGAAATTTATGGTACACCGTAAGGTGTTCCAGGGGGACCCTGGTGTAGATGATGGAAAAATTTAATTATTTGTATTCCTCTCAGCGTGGAAATTAATAAATTTACTATTTTTTATCCGATACAATGTCAGTTCTTTGTTTATTCAAAATTCGTAGGTTTGACGCAAATAGAGGTGAAAACTTTATCTGAGGAAACTAGCAATTTTTAACTTTGTTTACGCGATCCTGTAGATTTTGAGGAGTAAATGCCGAAAATCCAAGTTTCAATGTTAGGAATTCACTGGTTCGAAAGTTGTGCGTGTTTAAACTTCAGCAGTTTCGGTACGAACGAAACGATCGGCAGCCACGTGTTCGTGCACGAACCTCGCGAAAGATTCAGTGCACAATCAGAATTATATTAAAACGCGGGCTCTTTGATTAGCTTAATTGCTGATAGTCTGTAGCTGGCTTTTATTGTCACGCGCGCGTTCCATTACAATTATTGCATCGCGGAAAAATTTGTGCCGTTGCAAATTGCCTGCGCCGCGGAATCGCAGGAATAAAAGGAAATGTGAAACATTACTGCGCGGTGCTTGCGGCGAATGCAGGTCACCGGTTTTTTAAAATTACGTGCCCGAAACGACGCTTTATAATAACCGTGAGAACACTACACGCACCCCTTAAATCATCCAAAGCGCAAACAAGTTGTTTCAAATGTGCTACTTATCATAAACGCGGCACGCATCCCCGCGTGGTGCAACAGAGAAAAGTGCCAATACTCGCGGCAACTAAAATTCTTTCATACACTGTTTAATTTCGTTTGTCCGCGTCTCTTGCTATTACGCGTTCGCTGCAGCTTCCCCTGCGTTAGCCTCATTACGCTTTTGTAATTCCGGTTTTAATGTTTAAACCGTCGTAGTTTATATAGCATATTCATAGTGGTTTTCTCGAAGTTACTTCGTCGGCCAGTTTGCGCGGAAAAATGCTTCTTTCTCGGTGGTTGAATAGTTGAACTACCCCATTTCAGGGGAAGTAAAAGCGAAAATATGAAATACAATCTTATCTTCCAGCTGAGGTACAACACTTCAATAATAAGTGTGCACTTTTAATTAATTCACGTGTGCATACAGCTAGGAGCAAAACCGATCACACACATTTTATGAGTGGACCAAGCTACTTCAATTTCCCTGTAAGGCTAGAAGAATTAGTTTAGTAAATGACGTCTAAAAAATATGTTGAAAAAAATGCATTTCGTCGGAATTGTGAAAAACAATAGTAAAAATTGATTTTCACAACTTTTTTAGCCAATAACGAAAATTTTAAAGATGTGTTTGGTCAACTCGTATAAATTATACACGCTCCGAAAATTTCATTGAAATTGGTTAATTGGTTTACGAGTTATGAACAATCAAAACTGGTAAAAATTGGAATTTTCCCAGATTTTCGACCTTATCACTTCTGATCGTTTGTAACTCGTAAACCAATTAACCAAATTCGATGAAATTTTCAGAGCGTATATAATTTATACGAGTTGACCAAACACAACTTTTAAATTTTCAATAAATTTGATTTTTCAAAAAAGTTAATTTTAGTTTAGCTTAATTTAATTTTTCAAAAAAGTACTAAACTAATTCTTCTAGCCTTACAGAGGAATGGAAGTCGTTTGGTCCATTAATAAAAATGTTATTCTGATTTAAAGTGTGTGGGATCAATTTTGCTCCTAACAGTATACTTCATCAGAAATTTTAGAGTCATTAAATAGTCAAGGTATATGTACAGGGTGTCCCAGGAATGTTGTACTTCCTTGAAAGAGGCGATTCCCAAGATCATTTAAAGTGACCTTCCCCTTTGTAAAAATGTCCGTCAACAAATTTTTGTCACCTTGCTTTCTTTAAATGGAATACAGTTGTCTCTCCGTAACTGTCGTAACTTTTTAACCGACGGAACACGTGGTTTAGGGCGGGCAGGAGGCGAAGCCCCTCCCCTTTACCCGCCCCCAAAATTCGTTTAAAATGGCGGAATCCGCAGTAATGGAACAGTCCCTTGCAAATATCTAAAAAACGTTGTCCAGCATGATGACTGTGACAACATACTTTAAGGTCATCAAATTGATGAGGATCTTCTTTTTTAAACTCATTTTGCTCGAATATCTCCTAAGCTACTTATCGCATCGAAAAACGTGTTCATCAAAATCTGTAGATTTTCAGATTCCGCATCTATTATGTCATATTACTTTTCCTCGTAAAACCAACGGTTTTCGAAAAAATGGAGAAATCGTTAATTTTAAACTCATTTTGCTCGAATATCTCCTAAGCTACTTATCGCATCGAAAAACGTGTTCATCAAAACCTGTAGATTTTCAGATTCCGCATCTATTATGTCATATTACTTTTCCTCGTAAAACCAACGGTTTTCGAAAAAATGGTGAAATGGTTAATTTTAAACTCATTTTGCTCGAATATCTCCTAAGCTACTTATCGTATCGAAAAACGTGTTCATCAAAACCTGTAGATTTTCACATTCCGCATCTTTCATGCCATATTACTTTTCCTCGTAAAACCAACGGTGTTCGAGAAAATTGAGAAATCATTAATTTTAAACAATGATTCGGATACTGTTGCATTAAAATAAACCGACTTCAAATTTCTGTTTTCGCGTACATGCTCGTTAGTGTGCACCTTTCTGGATTCCTGTAAGTTTGTGGGTATCCTCCGCAACGGACAATGGGGGTGGGGGTGGAGGTTGGTCGATAAACTTCGCGTTAATTTCATGCAGATTCGAAAGGGTTAGCAGAGCAGGCTTGTGAACGGAGTTTAATCCTCCGCTGTGCCGAGGCAGTGATGGCACTATGGAAACCGCCTCCTCCGACCAACCTTTGTTTCTACGGATTAAATGATTTCTGCTCGTTGACCTCCAATTATTCATTCAGAGAAGGACTCGTCCCTTTTTATTTCGCCGTGTAGATAGGGAAACGATCCACTAATTTCAACGGCGAAAGCTGGCAAACACCGTCCGATTTGAAATGCTGCTGCAAATTAAATTCTCGGTTACGAACTCATTGTTCATTGTTGGAAATTCGAAATAGTCCGACGTCACTGGCTCCCACCCCTCGCTGAGAAATCACAATCAAGTACAGGGTCATTTTTGATTGCACTTCCGAACATAGAAATCCAGCAGTTGAACGAACTTTAAAATGAAACTTCCGGAAAGAACTCCCGGTAGGTACGAACAGAATGTATTTCAATGCACCATTTTTTGAAATGCCGAATTATTTTTTTTTTACCAGATGTACGTGGCCCCTTAATGGATGGTGGAGTTTCAAAAATTGAAACCGGATGTGAGAGGATGGTATTAACTATTCACTTTATTGCAAGCTGTGTTTGCATTTGCTTCGACTCAACGTAAAGTGAGTCGGAAAAATGTTCATATTCAGATTCGAAGATACCAATGGAATAGGTACTAACCAGTAAACACAATTTCGTAATGGAAGTAAAAGTAAAATGTTGCAAGGAACAGAAATTTCATTCACAATGACTATAATTAAATAAATAAAAGATTTTATTTTATTTATTTTTTATTTGATTTCCACACTTATGTTTTTCATTATTTAGCGAGCCAAACCTCGTCGGGATTTTTTAACAAGGTTTTTAGTATATCAATTAGTTCATTGTACCATTCGTGACTGTGTCTTGCGATAATGCAGAGTAGCTTAACCTAAATGAACTTTTTAAATAAAATTGCAGAAATTCATAGACATTGACGTGCTCTTTAAAAAAGTATTAGAGGTCTTACACCGAAAATGAATTAGAAGTTATTAATTTAGCCCGTTATCCCCAATAGCATCGATCGACCGATGAAATATCGTATTAATTTTTGCCGAAACACAAATGTAAGCTGGAGCGGTGAAACTTGGCGAACTTGACGCGCCGGTCGTGCGTCAAATGTAACGCGGAATAATTTTGTATCGCCGCTGTGTTGTCTAATTAGCCGCGCGCAATTAATTATCGTGGGGTAACGCAAATAATTTCGGGGCCAGCAGAGCCGTCCTTTCGTTTTAGCTGATTATTATCGCGATTGTTCGCGATAGATACAGAGTGACGGAGAATATGACAGCGCTTCGATGTAGTTATAGCTTTTCCGATTAACGATCGATCGTGCATTGTGTCGCGCAAATATCGTATCTATCCCGGCTGCTGCTGCCGGTGCTGCTGGCTGGAGATTCTATTAGCGCAGCCGGAGTTTCGAGCCGGGACCATCGGCTTATACGTTTGCGCACTGCTGCAACAAGCTTCGAAAACTTTACAGTCTACGGACTTATTGACACGACCGTGCACAAATTAATTTACGTGATCGCGGTCGCGTGCGCGCGCATCTTGATTAGCAAACTGAACTTCGACGGCACCTCGGCTGATAAGAATTACTCGAGGAATATTTGAGCAAGTGTCTCTAATTACATCGCAGTTGAATACGTTAGGGGCGGGCTGATTACAATTCCTAAACCAACTTTGCTTTCCCGATAACCGGTGGGCGCTCAAAAATATTTTCTGGGTTTACCTTAAAAGCTGTATTAATCCTTTGCACTTCGAGCGGAGTCATCAACTTATCTCACAACGTGATGGTTCATTATTGTGTACGGGATGAGCCAAAAATGTTATACTTGAAGAGGGAGATTCCTCAGGTCATTTGAAATAAATTTTTCCTTTGCGAAAATGTTCTCCGTAGCTTCGTTACGGAGTTATTAACGAAAAACGCGCAACAATCAAAGCACGACTACGGCTACTCCCCGCTGCGGCTACCCCCACCCCGCCGGCCAGCGCGAGAGGGGAATACGTATCCCCCACGCGCTTGATTACGTCACCAACTCACGAAACACCAATTGCCCAGGCTTCTATACGTGTGTCCTAAGTTAATCTTAACATTCGCATAACTCCGATAGAGAAAGAAGCATCACTTAAAATTGCTGTACGATTATTCAGAATATTGTTTACATTATTAAATATAACTCTATTTAATCAATTACTAAACATTTAGGTATTGTACGAGGTATTATACCAATTTCATATCCATACAATTTAAAAAGTCATAGGGAATGGAAATATTCTAGCTGGGAAGAAATGTTGGCTGCTCTTTACTTTACCGGACTCAAAATTTGTGCCATTCTCCTATAAATTATGATGTATTTGGTACGTAATCCAGTAGATTTCTACCCGGCGCGGATGCAGATCGAGGTTTCGATTCTCTAGGATCAATAGTTGAGGAGCTATGGTCGCTTAAAGTTGAGCATTTTTGACAGGTTAGGGCCTGTCAAAAACACTGCAGATTGCTCAACTTTAATCGACCATAACTCCTGCACCATTGATCCTACATGATCGAAACTTCGATCTGCAGCCACCCCGGGTTCAAAACTACTGGATTACCATGAGACATAGAAATTGGACAAATCTGAATTTTGTCTTTTAATCATTTTAATGAGTAGACAACAGCGTAAGAATAATCGTAGATTATTCTTGTGTCTTCACAGTTTTTGAATTTATGTATTCCTTTTTCTAACAAATGCATCAAATCCGCGATTTAGTCATTAATTATTATACACAATTAGTGTTTTCATTTCGAAAACCTAAATGTTCGAAGCGGAACGTTATTATTGTGACATTGTGCGAATGGAAGAATGATTGCCGACGCAATGTTCGTTAAATTCTTTTTATCTATCGCGATGGAAACACTCGATAGTTGGACGCAACGATCTCAAAAACAGTCACCCGTTGACGGATATTGATTCATCGTCTGCTTCGCGCGCACCTGAAAGCTGTCCGATGAAGCAGCGTGGCTCGTGACACTTGATCGTAAAAAATCTACTAAAAATTTTAATGTTTGTTCTCATCTCTCGTGTTTTCAACTGTCCGCGTAACTGTATGCTACGGGAACGAACGAACGAACGAACGAACGAACGACCGACCGAGGCAACTGTAGAAACAGCGCGGCGTGTATTTCGAAAACTAACCCGTGGAGACATGTTTGCGCGCTGAAGTCCCTTTCCTGGAATGAGAGGAAAATAATTTCGGTTATTTTTCGGACGACTATGTCATGTTTTCTTGCTTGGGTTCGGTCAGACTTCATAACCCTCCATATAAAGTAAATTGGAACCGTGTTGTTACATCTCTGTTCCTTGTGAAGTTTACCTTATTTATTAATACAATTTTTAATCGTTAAATTGCTGAAATGTAAATTACCTTGTAAATCATTTCAAAACCCACCAGCGAATAATTAAATCATCCGGAACTGTGCTGTTACATTTTTTTTCCTTGTGAGGTTTACAATTATTTGGTCTAATTAATTTTTAACTGACAAATTGTTGAAACATAAATGACCTTTTAGGTGATCGTGTGAAAATATGATTGTTATATACAGGGTGTCCCAAAATTCGTGAAAATCCCGAAAGGGGGTGGTTCCTGAGACCATTTCAAGCGACATTTTCCTTTGCCAAAATGTTATCCGCGGCTTTGTTTAGGAGTTATTAACGAAAAAACATGGGCCAATCAGAGGCATTGGCATTGGCCAGACTCCGCCCACCGCACTCTGATTGGTCGGTGTTTTTCGTTAATATCTGCTTAACGGAGCCGCGGACAGCATTTTCGCAAAGGAAAATGTCGCTTGAAATGGTCTCAGGGACACCCTGTATATTTTTCTGTCTTATAGAAGTACTTCCTATATGTGTTGAATGTTCTTTCTGCAGGCGATTTTGAACAAAAATTTTAATTTCCCGCCGTTCACTTTTTTCTGTTGCACTCGCCGTCAGATTTACACACTCACGATGCAATTTTCATCGATCAATCGAAGTCAATCTTCATCGATCAATCAGCGGCGGACGTTTGGTACAACACGTGTAAAGCATTAGGCGTCACATGTTTTAAATAGATTGTTTACTTAAAGTGTCAAGTTATCAGCACTCTCTCGATCTTATAACTACAAGTGTGTATTCAGAGTACTAGTTCTCCGAGGGCAAACAATATATTCGTTATTTAAAAGAAGACTAAAATGACCAAGCATATTGTACAACAATAACCAACTAAGGGTTAACAGTGTAAACATGAGATTAACAAGTCAGCCACTTATTGCGTAGCGGTGTTACATTGGTGTACCGTTCAGAAACATGACATCGAGGGAAGCTAGTACATATAGTGGCGTACCGTAGTTGAAAGGTTAAATGGTGCAAAGCTTTCGTGAGTAGACGTAAGAGTATTACTGACGAGTATGGCGAAGGAACATGAATTTCAGACTTGGAAGCATTAGTTGTACGACTATCTGTGATTACCATGGTAGTATACATTTGTCTGATGCGATGGAGTTGAAATTTGCAGTACACCTAGTATGTACTGCTTTTTAGTTCAACCATCTATCCCTGGCCCGGGCAACTTCTTGCCCGTTCCATCGCGACTCCCGCCACCAGTGTATCGGTTCCCCGACTACCAGTGTGTTTGTGTACCGGTTCCCCCACTACCAATACACCAGTTCCCCCACTACCAATGTACCGGTTGCCCAACTATCAATTACTTTCTATTGCCCCAACTCCCAATGCCGGTTCCCCACTACTAATGCACCGGTTCCCTCATTATCAACTATTTCATATTATCCCAACCACCAATACATCGATTCCCCTACTACCAATTATTTCATATTGCCCCAACTATCAATGGATCGGTTCCCTAACTATAAACTATTTCATATTGCCCCAACTACCAATGTATCGGTTTCTCCACTATCAACTATTTCATATTATCCCAACCACCAATGCATCGATTCCCCCACTATCAATGTACCGGTTCCCCTACTCCCAGTGCACTATCAATTATTTCATATTGCCCCAACTACCAATGCACCGTTTCCCCGCTACTAATACATCGGTTTCTTAACTATAAACTATTTCATTTTGCCTCAACTACCCATGCATCAGTTCCCCCACTATCAATTATTTCATATTGTCCCAACCACCAATGCATCGATACCCCCACTATCAATGTACCGGTTCCCCTACTCCCAGTGTGTCGAATCCCCCACTATCAATTATTTCATATTGCCCCAACTACCAATGCACCGTTCCCCAATTATCAATGCACCGGTTTCCCAATTACCAATGCACCGGTTTCCCAATTACCAATGCACCGGTTCCCCAACTGCCAATGCACCGTTCCCCAATTACCAATGCACCGGTTCCCCAAGTGCCAATGCACCGGTTCCCCAACTGCCAATGCACCGTTCCCCAATTACCAATGCACCGGTTCCCCAATTACCAATGCACCGGTTCCCCAACTGCCAAAGCACCAGTTAAAAATTGTTTGTTTCCTCAGATGAAGTTCTGCCGATCTCTGAACTAAGTGCCTCGACGCCTCTATGCTATTCTGATGTACCGTGTGTACTTTGATCTCTGATCGTTCTTGCTGTACTCAGCTGTTCTAACCGACTCGACCCGCTAACTAAATTCCACTGACCGCCTCTTTGGGTCCTCCCTGTGTGTATAGCGGGGGTGACTGTTCCTCTTGTCTTTTACAGATGCTAACTCACAACCTAACCCTTCAGTACTGGGACTCGACGACACGATCATTTAGGCCTGGTGGGCTAAATTGAATGCGCCATTTCTTAAACCCTCCAATTGTTCTAGGTACTATGTGCCACACGTTCGCTGCAGACCGGTCTACTAAAGAACTGGCAACGGCTCGATGCTAAGGAAGAAATTACTGAACAACTCCCAGCTGGTAGACCGTTCCATAAACACATTCCCAGGGTCCTTGCCCGAACAGTAAATACGCGTGCTATGTTCTTGACTGGGGCTGTAGTTTCCAAGTTCCGCTCTGAATTCTTAAAGTCTTCGTCTATTTTCCTTTAACGGCCTGTATTTACAGGGAAAACGAACGATTAAGGAGTTCCCTCTATACCGGTAGCAAAGACGTCGGGGCTCGCCGGGTTGGAACTCCTCGCCGAAACAAAAATCGCGAAGTGTAAATAGCAGACCGACGGCGGCGGGTGGGGACGAGGGGTGGCGGCGTACGATGTCTGAACATTACTTTCTTTCTTCGACCCAGGGAAAAAGCAGTCGGCGCGCTTCTAGGTCCATGTTGGTGTTCGATTTTGCACCGTCTGGCTCGTCAATAACGTATTTACTCGCCGGGATTCCGAAAGGGAAAAACGCCGAAACAACGGGCGCAACGCGGAGAAAGAGAGTTGGCGAGGGAGCCGAGCACTCGAGAGTTCGGTCTTCTTTTGCTCTTTTCCCAGCCGTTCGGTATCGTTTTCAACCGCCTCCCACCCGCCACCCCCCTCTTCCGCGTCCCGTCGATCGCGGGCGTGGCCGGCATTCCACTTTATGGACACATGTACACGCAAGCCGATCGCATAACGTTCGCCGTTCTCGTGTATCAAAGAGCGATGCACTTTGCGCGTTGTTCCTTTTCCCTTCATCTTTCTACACGTCCACCCCCTCCTCTAGCCCCAGCGAGCTGCGCGCATCGCGTCCCACCGATGGAGCTGACAATAAGTTTGGCGGACGTGGACTGCCTCCAAAGCTACGAAACTGTAGTTAGAAAATCGTTTTCACGGTTACAATTCTGGTGGACGAACCGACACGCCTCGGAGAAGGTCGCTGAAGAAGCAACGTATTGATTAAGAGGTGTCATCTTAGGGTACGGCCGGATTTTTCGTCACGCTATTTCAGTGTTTCCACAAAGTTTCGACATCTGTGTACCCCTTCCGTAACTGTCGTACAGAGATGGGCAAAAATGTATCTAAAATTTTCAAATAAAAGATAAATGAAAGTTATCTTTTATCTGTAGTTATTTTCCTGAAATACATATTCGACACAGTGTATCTGTAAGATACTCTCCAAAAAATTTCATTTGACATCTGTAGGTTATCTGAGCTCGAAGTAACTGCGTATGCGTATTCAACGCCTCTAGCGGCGAGAAGTTATTCAAGAGGCACTATCCGTAAGATACAGCGTGAGAATTTTCAGTGTATCTTTCACAGTTATCTGAGAGTCGAAGCAGCGCCACCGTGTATCTTGCGGTTGTATCCGTCAGATTTTGGCTATTGGAAATGTATCTGTGAGATTTCAATGGGACGATTTCATCTTAACCTTCAGATGTATTTGAAGCTCGACGTAGCAAGATACTTTATTCAATTTTTTTATTCGTGACGAGTATTTCTCAGAGATGAAATCACATGTATCTTTAATCGTAATTTGTATTTGATTTCAAATACATCTTGATGCGACGTTGCCAAATCGTAACACTAAATGTACAAATGATCGGTTTAAAAACTGTGGAGCTCATAGAACAAGGGGAGCTTGTAGGCTCCTAAAATTTCTTATTTTTGAAGGTTAAACGTTACCACGGTTATGTACGAAATATTGTAAAAGTTGTGAAGTATTGTCAATATTTAATTTTGTACCTCACACCATATAGATGCATTTAACTAAATACATACAAGTCATAAGTAAGGGAAGGAATTGGTAAAAGAAAGAAATAATATGTTATTAATAAAGTAATTCAGTTTATATTTGTCAGTAATTTTTAAAACAATTTTTGCTCGTTAAATAACACGATAATTGTAGATTCTATTATAATTTTTGCAGGGTGTATAAATTATCTCTATTTATTTTTATTAATAATTTTTATTCGTTTGAATACATAAATTTTACATTTGTGCATAAATTTATACAATTTATACTAAATTATTAATAATTTAATAAATAACGCAAGGAGTTGTTAAAAGAAAGGAATAATATGTTATTAATGATATGTTTTTATTATAATTTGTGCAGGGTGTATAAATCATTTCTACTTATTTGTGTTAATAATTTGAAACTGTTTTGTTTTTTTCCATGGTCCTCCGCTAATGTAAGTCACATCTGTATGGAAATACTATTTTCTTTCTGATGAACTGATGTTTTGGATATCTTCGCTGCATCTAAAAATTAGAATTTCTTGGTGAAAAGCATTGTCCAATAAACGGGAAGATTTTTAGCATGAATATATTAGGTTGGAGGGAAAGCTATGTCGTATTTTAAATAAACAGGTAATTTTGCTTGTAAATCAAAACACATGTTAACTAGCGAGTCATGGGAAAACAGGAATTGACAGGTTATCTGAGAAATGACAACATATTGTAACAAATAATGAAAATTATATAATTGAATAATATTAAACATGTATTTTTATAAATTGAATCAAATGTTTTCTTTAACGCTAAACCTACCGAGCCTCAAAAGTAACTGGTACACACATGTTCCCTTATAAAAATGATAAGATTGATTTTATTTAGACTTTGTATGGCTCCTATTGTAAAATGTGCACTACTACAGATATCTATACAATTGTTTCTTATGAAATCAGTATTATTAACTTTCTAATTGTAAAATAAAAAGTCTGGAACTGGTCATCTTGACCGCTGTTGGTAGGATTAGTGTTAAAGTTAAAATACGCTAGAATTTTCTCTCCAACCTAATAATATTTTTTAATTTTCCTTTTGTCAGTAATGTTTCAATGTCTGAGAAAATAAATATAAAATAAAAACTTACCTGAAATGACAGTGACAAGTTTCACCAACACAATACCAAGTCATCGGAAATCAGGAATTGACAGGTTACCTGAAAATGTCAACATATTGTTACAAATAATGGAAATTATATATCATATCAATAAAATAAAAACTTACCTGTGACAGTGACAAATTTCACCAACACAATCGCGTGACAGGTGGCTAAAGTTACTGAATCACTTACACACGCTTTTTATTAATTGGAATACTCTATTACAAACACGTGCACAAGCATGTGCTAAACTAACTTCACTACACGTAAACTGACGTAAACCCACGGCGATGCAACGCGACGGTCGCTCACCTGTCGCGTAAGCTTATTTGTACGGTCCCCGATATATACATAAATTAATATATTGTTATAAATATATATATATATCTACATATCTACATATATATATATATATATACACATATATATATATATATATATATATATATATAAGTATGTACAAAATAAAAAAATATAAATATTTATATATATTTTTTTAATAAAAATTTATTTGTTTAAACAATTGCTTAAATAATAAACAGTTATTTGTTTAAACATCTGTTTAAATAATAAAATGTATTTGTTTAAACAATCGTCCAAATAATGAAAATCTATTTGTTTAAACATGTGTTTAAATAATAAAAATTTGTTTGATCAAACAATCGTTTAAATAATACAAATGTACTTGTTTAAACAATCGTCCAAATAATGAAACTCTATTTGTTTAAACATGTGTTTAAATAATAAAAATTTGTTTGATTAAACAATCGTTTAAATAATACAAATGTACTTGTTTAAACAATCGTCCAAATAATGAAACTCTATTTGTTTAAACATGTGTTTAAATAATAAAAATTGTTTGTTTAACCAATCGTTTAAATAATACAAATGTATTTGTTTAAACAATTGTTATAGTCCTTATTAGAGTATCCGAATATGGAATAATAATGAAAGTCACTGTAAATGTAAATACGTTCCTCGTATTACATTACATATGTATTACGACGTGGCAATGTCGCATCAAGATCTCAGTGTATTTGAAATCAAATAAAGATATCAAATAAAGATACATGTGATTTTCATCTCTTCCAGTTACTCGTCACAAATACAAGCGTCAAATAAATCGTCTGGCTAAATCCAGCTTCAAATAACGAATACAAGATGACGGATAAATCTCGCGCGACATCTGGGGATTCAAATAATCCATATGATTACGAATCTATTTCTTCAAATAAAATCTGACGGATAACTCTGCAAGCAAGTTAACGACAGATACAACCGTAAGATACATCGTGGCGCTGTATTCGACTCTCAAATACAAGTCGAAGATAACCAGAAAATCGTCGGAGAGACAGATGAATAAACTCTCCAAACCGCAGCGCTCGACAGATGAAGTTACAGATACATTGTGGCGCTGCAATCGACTTCGAATACAAGGCGAAAGATACAGGTTATTTGTATCTAGAACGTATTTGAATAATTTTGTATTTAGATACTGCCCATCTCTGCTTTGTACACAACAGTAGACTCCCGCTGCACCAGGATCACCCCCTTCAAGTGCACTATTTGATAGGGCTCACAAAGTGAACCCCCTGCGACCAGTTTCAAGTCGGTACCCCCACCACAAGGGAAGTTACAGGGTGAGCGCGGTTTAATGAACCATCCCCTATTTCTGCTGTTCTGCGCAACAAAAAATTACGAAAAAATTTGTCAACATTCTATCTAGGGGGACACATGACAGTGAATTATTTTAGAATTTTTGGTTGCAAAATCGATTTTTAAGAAACCTATGGAAAAATGACTAATCAATAGGTAGGTGGATAGGGTGGTCCATAGTTCCCTCAAAGTAAATAGATTTTTGATCACACTATACGATGGGGCGTCCAAAGAGAACCCCCTGCGACCAGTTTCAAGTCGGTACCACCACCACAGGAAGTTATAGGGTGAGCGCGGTTTAATGAACCATCCCCTATTTCTGCTGTTCTGCGCAACAAAAAATTACGAAAAAATTTGTCAACATTCTATCTAGGGGGACACATGACAGTGAATTATTTTAGAATTTTTGGTTGCAAAATCGATTTTTAAGAAACCTATGGAAAAATGACTAATCAATAGGTAGGTGGATAGGGTGGTCCATAGTTCCCTCAAAGTAAATAGATTTTTGATCACACTATACGATAGGGCGCCCAAAGAGAACTCCCTGCGACCAGTTTCAAGTCGGTATCCCCACCACAAGGGTAGTTACAGGGTGAACGCGGTTTACGGTTTTCTGCTCAACAAAAAAACTTAGAAAAAATTTGTGAACATTCTATCCAGAGGGATTCATAACATTGAAATATTTTAGAATTTTTGGTTGCAAAATGAATTTTTTAAAAATGCGGAAGCATAAAATGATCGATTTTATGCTGTAGTTTTCAGAGCACCACGTTTATATTATTATGTCAGTTGATTTTTCGACTTACATATACATATATCGTATCGAAATTTTGGAGATACCAGTTTTATAAAAATTCTGTAGTTAGATATTTTTAATATCTTCGTAAAATATAACGCGAATAAACACAATTATGGAGAAATTAACGAACACATCCTCGATTATTGAATTTTTCAGCGCGCCGCTTCTAATAACTGGGAACGCGTGTAAAAAGACATAAGTTTCAATCAGGCTATAACGAAGTGGCTTATAGAGGTAACTTTATGTGAAACGTGGAGCGCGTGCTATTCAAAACGAGTCTCCCATTCTCCTGAAAAATAACGAGAAGTAAAAACAATGGAATGAACGAACTGAAAATGTACACCGACGCAAATATTCAGTATTTTCGAAAAAAACGGAAGAAGAGTCGAAAAGTACACAAAAGAATCAATGGATAGGTTAGAACTGCTATCTTTTCGGTAGACCATTCCATTAATGAGAAAAAAAGCACGCAAAAATAAGTTCCGAATGTGTTACGCCAACGTAACTTTATGGAGACAGCTGTGTGGGAAACACACATACATAACGCGTGCCACGGTGCCGGAGCAAACATTTCTCTGAAGAGCAAAAACAAGTATGACAAGTAAAACAAGTATTTTATTTTATTTGTAGAACAACGATTATTTAAATTAGTATTTTACTTGCATTGTAGAACAACGATTATTTAAAATAGTATTTTTCTTGCATTGTGGAACAACGATTATTTAAAACAGTATTTTATTTTAATCGTGGAATAGTAATTATTTAAAATAGAATTCATTTGCATTGTGGAACAACGAGTATTTAAAAAACAGTATTTTATTTTAGTTGTGGAATAGCAATTATTTAAAATAGTATTTCACTTGCATTGTGGAACAACGATTATTTAAAACAGTATTTTATTTTAATCGTGGAATAGTCATTATTTAAAATAGAATTCATTTGCATTGTGGAACAACGAGTATTTAAAAAACAGTATTTTATTTTAGTTGTGGAATAGCAATTATTTAAAATAGTATTTCACTTGCATTGTGGAACAACGATTATTTAAAACAGTATTTTATTTTAATCGTGGAATAGTAATTTTTTAAAATGGAATTCATTTGCATTGTAGAACAACGATTATTTAAAAACCAGTATTTTATTTTAATTGTGGAATAGCAATTATTTAAAATAGTATTTTACTTGCATTGTGGAACAACGATGATTTAAAATAGTAATTTATTTTAATTGTAGAATAGCAATTATTAAAAATATTATTTCACTTGCATTGTAGAACGACGATTATTTACAGCAGTATTTTATTTTAATTGTAGTACAACGATTATTTAAAATAGTATTTCACTTGCATTGTGGATCAACGATTACTTAAAATAGTATTTTATTCTAATTGTAAAACAACTATTATATAAACTGTTGTTTAACCAAAATCGGACCCGACTCTACCGAGTTGACAGTTAATGTATAGAAGAGGGTGCCCATGTGAGTCACTGTTCAGGGTAGAACCGACAGTGACACAAGTGTTGTCAAGGTAACAATGAGTGATTCGATGAAAGCGATAACGAAGCAACCTTGCTCGATTAGCCGAGCCGCAGAAAATCGTGGCGCGCGACAATGGATTGCGTCGTCGGTGTTCAATGACGAGGAGATTCGGAATATTCTCGGAATTTCCGAGCACCGAAACACGAGGGGAGAGTCGTGGAATTTACGACGAACGTGCACGGACATCCGTCTTCGGCCGTTTCGTAGCCAGCCTGCGACTATTTGGTATTCACGTTGGGTCTCCTCGAACCTGCAGACAGAATTTGACGCATGGACAACTTAATGCCGACTCCGAACGAGTGCCCGACCCGTCGCGATGCAAGTCGCGACGCTCGGATTCTGTACGTCGCGTCGCGTCCTCATGACGAACAGTGTGACGAGCAATGGACAAAAGTGAAAAAAACATCTTGACTGAAATTCACGGGTTGTGAGATTTTTCAGACGCTGAGGAAAGAGAGTTGATTTTAACATGTTCACTCAGCAAACATAAAAATTAGACCAGAAATAAAAAATAATAGTTTTAGAAATTTTTCAAAAATTGATTTTACAAAATCGCAATTTTTATTCGATTGGAAATCAGCTGTGAGCAAATTTTGCAGAAATTTTTGTCCGAAAAACGAGGTAATTTAAAGTGTTTCAGATTTGTTTTAATTTATTTGTTGTTAATATTAATTTGTAGGTTAATTATTATTAGTAGGTTAATTATATTAATACTAGGTTAATATTAATATTAATTTATATTGCATACTTAATATCAATTCAATATTAATATTAATTTACATTATATAGTCAATATCAATTCAATATTAATATCAATTTACATTATACATATAGTCAATATCAATTCAATATTAATATTAATTTACATTATATAGTTAATATCAATTAAATATTAATATTTTACATTATATAGTCAATATCAATTCAGTATTAATATTTTACATTATATACTTAATATCAATTCAATATTAATATTAATTTACATTATACAATAGTTAATATCAATTCAATATTAATATTAATTTACATTATACAATAGTTAATATCAATTCAATATTAATATTAATTTTCATTATATAGTCAATATCAATTTAATTTACCGTTAATATTGAAATGCAATTCGACATACGGTTGGTCATGTCATTAATCGACGTCAGGTTAGGTTAGAAATTTAGTCGTTTGTCGCATGAATGTTTAATTGTGCGTTGCAAATGTCACAGAGCGGTTCGCTCGTTATATTATTAATTCATAACAATATTGTTTTAATAAAGTCGTGTTTAAACCAGTGTACAGATGAACAATTCACAATTCTGTCATTCGCTTTAATTGTTTTCTCCAATCCTCTTATATCTCACAAATCATAAACAAATTTAGAGTGCTTGATCTATCTCCGGAAAAGTGAATTTTTGAGTCTGTAGAAATCATTGCGTCATCCAAATAATGTAGATTATTTAACAGATATGAATTTTGTCCCGAATATGCTCGCTACTCGCACACTATGGCGTCCAAACATGCAAGCAAACGTCGCCAATTAGCACCGGTAAATTAAGACGAAATGCCTGTAATATATTATATTTCAAACTATAACACACACCCCGGCACAATGTATAATTTTACATATTATTTAGGTTTATTGTTCCACACGCATTTGCATATTTATCATGTATAAATATTCGGGGCCTAATTATAATTAATGGGTTGAAACAACCTTTCCCAAATGTATTCTACTGAATTGTTTATGTAACTATTATATTTGTTAGTCGAAAACAGCAATGCATAAAATAGTTATTAAAAATGGCGTGTTAATCCGTGCAAGTAGACTTATCCCCACTCTGCCCTCCCCTTCTATGACGCTATTCCCCCACTTATTTGCCACGGCCCGGTCACGTGACGCGTTCTGGCAGGAAGGGGGTAACTTTTCCCCCTCAATTCGTGATCCCTCCCCTCATCTGGCGACACTAAGCAATAGTACTACCTGCTATATCCACCCCACTCTCCAAAATTGAATATATTCTTTTTTTTGTGAAAAGTTCTGCAATAAACAACGATTTATTGAAACAATTTCCAGTAAAATTGCAGGTTCATGCTCAGCAGAGCATATTACTGAATACGTGCGCGAAAAATCAAATCAATCGGTTTAACAAATCTTGGGTGACATTGCAATTTGAAAACTGTTTTTTCAGTAAACGCGTCACATTTTTTTATTACATATAGTAGATTAAATAAAATTTCTTCTATGCACCTTCATCGTAAGTTTCGAAAATATTTTTTCTCGTTTCAGCGTTTTATTCTCGACCGATGAAAATAATACAACACGTCAGATACGAATCCCTTCGAACTCTACTTTCGAACCAACTGAAACATTGTTAAATCAATAGCAGTCATTTGTTATTATGTGACTGACAGCACTATTACCGACGTTTCCATGGTGAAAAGTAATTGGATAAAAACAATGACACGTATCGATTTCTGTGTCGACGAAAGTTAGCGAGGAGAAGTTTTGCAAAAACTCCGAATGTATTGGTTGTGAAACCATCACTAATATTTTCCCGTCGCTACGCTGCAGTCTATGTTCCCACGTTAAAATTCTTCAAGCACTATACTCGTCGAAGCAATAATTAACAAAACTAGCTTACCGGACTGAAAATTAGTGCCTTTCTCCTATAAATTACGATGTATTTGGTATGTAATCCAAAGTCTCTGTCCATCCAAATCCAAATGATCGAAGTTTCGATCCTGTAGGATCAATGGTTCAAAAGTTATGCTTGTTTAAAGTTGAGCATTTTTCAGTGTTTTTGACAGGTAAGAGCGCCGCCATATTGGTTTGTAGTGACGGTCGCACGCCGCTTGTGGCGCCACTTGCGCCAATATGGCGGCGCCCTTACCTGTCAAAAACATTGCAGATTGCTCAACTTTAAGCAAACATAACTCCTGAACCATTGATCCTACAGGATCAAAACTTCGATCTGCAGCTTCCCCGAGTACAAATCTATTGGATTACATACCAAATACATTGTAATTTATAGGAGAAAGGCACAAATTTTGAGTCTTTGACAACAAACTTTCTTTGGTATAAACAATTTGGCGGCAAGTTTCTTTTACAAATGTTCATCGGTCCAGAGGTGTAGATTCACCCCTAGGACGGATGACTATTATTTTTCATACACCCTGTACATTAACCGTAACGAAATAATGTAATAATTAAAATGACTATAACTCTTTTATGCGCCAATCAATTTCGATGAAACTTTGCACATGTTACACAACTAGACAGCGGACCTTTGTGCAAAATAAATATGTTCCACATTGATTGTGTGCAGCAGGAGTAAAATAAACATAGATTTCATTCCTTAATGATTTTGTTTCATTAAGAACAACGTTACAAAACATTCTTAAGTTTTTCTAATCTGTTATTGTTTTATATTTTTGACCCAACCAATTTCTCCATAAATGCAGAAAGACATTTTTTAAATTTTCATTACAGGCACACGTAAAAAATTCATAAAATTATTTTCACATCACCCAATGCTTCTAACGAGACAAGTAGACTAAAGACGTTCGGTCGAATTTGAAAAAAGTTATTCGTAGATGCACTGTATGTGGGTGCAATAATAAACAACTGTTGTTAACGCGTCGACCCCGAAGCGAAAGTATTTAATTGACAATTTTTCCCGAAGTAAGAGCAGCAATTTCCGTCCCTTCAGGATCAGGAATAGGACTTCGCGAAGATCGATAGCACAGACGCTGAAAGCTTGTTCGAAACTTCCTCTCTCTCTCGACCCGAAGCGGGGGATTAATATTCATCAACGTCCCCCGAAGTTTCGAACTACATTTCCCAAAGTTACAAAAGGTTAGCCGCACGCCGATCGGCCCGTGGAAGAGTGCGCGATGTTTCCCATCCGTGATTTCTTATAAAAGTGCATACAGGTGTGAAGAGCGTAAATCACAGGCTGAAGGAAGTAAATGCAGCGAAGTGTAACGCGAGATTCCGCAACAATGCGCGAGAGCTTTGCATCCGGACGCGGTAGTCAAGAATGGCCCCCGTCTTTGGAGAACAACGGGGCGGAAAAAGCACACTGACAAAAAAAAATCAATCATCGAAAACTCGTACACCCCTAAGGGTGTATAGCCGGATAAGGGGGTGCCCTTAAACCAAATCGAATTCGCGATGTGCCATTCGATGGCTTATCCGAAGAAAATACTTCGTGCCAATTTTCAAACCCCTATGTCGACATGGGGGGTAGCAATGGGGTGACGAAGAAAATCAGGTTTTTCCCTAATCTCTTCTATCCTCTTCAATTGAAAATTCCGAAAAAAATCAGGCATATTTTAGCTATTAGAATGCACATCTATGAATTTTTCAGAATTTTTGGCTTCGAATACGCATTTTAAAAAATTAAATTGTGAAATGCCAATTTCTTTTAGAGTTATGAAAAATACTATTATCTATTTAACATGTAATTTTTTCAGATTTTTCAAAGTGCAAACAGTTTTTATTTTCCATAACAATCTTCCTGTGTATTTTTTTAAGGAACTAGAATTCAGTGGTCTGCGAAGAGTTCATCATTTTTCCTGCTCGCGAGGGAATGAAAAATTCAGTCCATTGCATAAACAATGGGCTGCCCTCGTCAATTCATAATGTACATTAGCTGTCTGAAGAAGTAGGGGAACAATGATTTATTACGCGGATAATATTGGGGCGTCCGGAAATAAATTGCGATTTTGGCACAAGTTGCTAAAATTCAAAAATTGAGTCGACTTCTCGGAAATATAATTCGAAACCTAATTTTTATATAGAATCTATTTTACAGTAAATCTATTCTAGAATAAATTTTTAAGATTAAGGCAAAATTTATTATATTAGTTTATAGTCTAATGTACATGTATTTACTTAATATAGTAAAATATATTTGACGATACAATACTCGAACACGATAAACCTTAAATAATTCTGCAACAACGTGATGATCGGCCACTTTTAAATAAACTTTAGACAGTGTCAAAGTACTGCCAATAACGTGAATGATAGTTTAAGCCCTGCACTTCTCACAGTTGAAAGAAGTCTGACATTTCAATGAAATTTTTCCAATTGCTGATTGGCAGTCTTCATTTTAATGAAACTCGGCCGAGTGTCGGAACATTGACAGATGTTTCATCTATTGTTTCATTCGATTCCATATTCAATTTGAAAAAAACTTTTTCAAGGAATAATATTTTGTCTGTATTTTCAACATATTTTTCTACATGTAGAATAACTCTTTGTCGACAGCGACCTATGTTGGCTCGGGAATTAATAAAAAGGTGTACACTCACACATTTTTTCCCATAATAATTATGCTTAAAAATTTGCACATGTATCCCGCATGTATATTTTTGCGCTTCGTTGCTCCAACATTCTCTTGTGATAACAGAAACAATTATTTCTTGTTTTTAAAGTAAAAAAAAATAAAAGTCGTTCAACTTTAAACACGCATAACTTCTGAACCATTGAATTCCTAACGATGAAACTTGGATTTTTGACAGTTTCTAACCAAAATCTACAGGCTTGTGTTAAAAAAAGTTGAACATTTTTGGTCCTGTAAAGTGAAGTTTAACCCCATTCGATAATTTGTCAGAACGATCGACAACTCTGCTAACATCGACGAACAAAAATCTGCCCCAGCAATAAAAAAATGCTAAACTACTTCTTCTCAGTATTTTGCTCCGCCCGTTCCCTCAGAACTTGTAGCATAAGTTTTTCAAACAAGTTCCACGGTCGATGTCGTAACCAGAACCCATCAAAAAGTTCCATAATGATTTCTCCATAAAATTCGAAATTTTACATACAATTTGCGCAAACAAATCTGCAACTCGCCCTAGATATTCAAACCCGATTTTCTCCTCTCGGCGTCCAAAACTTCTGGTAACTCCATCGTAGGAAGTTTCCGTACTTATTTTTTTCATACAATCCAATCCCGATCCCGGCAATAACACCAGTTACGGATCATCCTGTTCGCGGAACCTAACTGCGCAAAGTAAGAAGCTTATTCCTTTAAAGTAAAAAGCAACTTTCGTCCGTACACTTTCCATCGCGCCTTTATCCCTCGCCATTCAGATAAAACAATCCCGAAGTTGAAGCGGCACTTCTAGCCGGGGCAGGATTCTAATTAACTATCGTGGAACCTCAAGGAACTCTTTGATCAGTATAGTTCTTTCTGTAGCCATTTGCTTGATCAAAAGGTCGGCCATCTCGTGTTTCCCGTAGGTCGAAAATCTTCGAGCACCTCGGCTATTTCGGGATTCAAACGATCTGAAGCCCGGGGTAAATAATTCGAAAGACCGGGCGGATAGTTTACACTTCTGCAGCCCTGAACAAAATAATAGCACATGGGCGCTAACTTCAATTTCTCACAGCAATTTACACAATATCATAAAGGTCAACTTTCTAACATCATTGCACACGTTCCATCCTACTTTGTGCAACCCGTTGTGCAGTCATTTTGTCCTAGTTGACCTTCAACGACCTTGAATGACCTTGAACCGTAGGTCACTGTACACGTCATAAAACGCCCTATTAGATAAGTATACGTAGAAGAGTATATCATTCTAATTTATAAACGAAGTTGACCTTCATATGTCCTCTACGCATCCACCTACAAATAAAAAATGTAAACATGGAATTATGCTACAAAAATTTTTTTAACTTTCGAAGAATGATTCAGAAAAATATGCATAATTCCCGTATGAAAAATATTGGAGTTGTCCGTGTATACAAGGTGTCCCATTTGAATGATAAAATGTATTCTGTTTCCGGGGACACTTCTTATAGTGATCACCAGACTGCGGATGTATATGCAGTTTGCAATTTTTTTAGGCGAGTTTTAAGAGAAAGAGAGAAACTCGAATCAAACAAAATCTTATTTTCCGTGGCTTTGGCCCCTTTTTAGATCGGAAATAAATTAAATTCGTACTACATTCTGTCGTATTTTATATTCCAGCATTTTCTAACATTTTCAAAAGCCATAATTACATAAAGATCCGCAATCTAGTGATCACAAATCTTCTCTAAATGGACGCGCTATAGCTAAATTTTGAGCGGCACTAAATGACCTTGTATGACCTTGAGAAAATAATGTGTTAGAGGTCATTCACCATGGAATGTGATACGCTTTGGGAATCATGCAATGAATTGAATAATAATAAAGTGAATTACATAAAAATTACACTGTGTGTGTGGGGGCACCTTAAACCATACCCAGACATGTTAAAACACTTAATCTATAATAACCTAACCATTTTTATCTTGCAAATTGTCTAAAATCCTCTATAAACGCAAAAGCCTCGGGGAGGTTCGTTTGCATTTTTCGTAGACGGACACTATTTTTTGAGCTTCAAAGGCCGAGCCGAACGTAGAGAAGGATAGCGCGTGTGGAGAGAGACCGTGACTCCCCGCGTCTCTCTCTTTCCCATACGCTGTCCTTCCTTGCGCCCGCAACGTTCATCGTCGATTAAACCACTAAATACAGTTGAAATTATATCGTGTTTGGTCTTATTTTAATCAGGAAACTGCCACAGATATATTCGTGAAAGTTTCATTAAAAAATAAGTAATAATAAAAAAGATTTCATATTGGTATTACATTGTGAGGACGCGCACGGGCCTTTGATGTACCCGAACCGAGATCAGATTACTACAGTGGAGGGGTTATTTTTTCGTGTTTATCGTGTACGGCCTTGTTGCGTTTATAGAGGATTTACTGTACTGCAGGGATGGCCAACCGCATTGGATGATTACAAGTGGCGCATTGGATCCTTGCGTCTACACTTATTTTTTTTGTAGTAGGCGCCATAACTGAATCCATCTTTATATTTTCAACACCTGAGGAGCTCTCAGTTGAATTTATACAGCCTTCTTACTCATCTATTCGTCGCAAGTTTACAATTATAGGATGGGAATTGCAGTGTTCAAGACAGCGATCGCCCTCTTGTCCAAAAGATCATTTGTCACTATTGTAGATTGTAGATTTTCAACTAGCGTAAGTTAATTAATTTAGTTGCGTGATTGAATTATCCCTTTTCCTCCCCTAACCGAAGCAGATCCTACCCCTATTTTCCAACCGCAACGATGAACGTAAGAAGGTAGAAAAACTGCTCAAGTTGTATGGCGCATCTGAACTCGTATATAAAAAAAATTTACGCGTGGTATGCAGAAGGTTGGCCACCTCTGCTGTACTGGCTTCTAGATAGCACGCGCGCGTGCTATAATTTTGCAGGAGGAGTTTGAATCGTGTCGATTTGAAAACGAGCCCCGTATTCGATCGGTTCCGACAAAATTCTTCGCGGTACACGCCGCCGTTTCGGTGGGAGTTCCTCGCGTGGCTGTCCGATGAAAATAAATATTTTTCCGGCAAAGTCGCGCCATCTGCGCACAAATCTCGACCATCGTTTAGCGAAACTGACCGCGCGCTGTCCCGTGTCCGCCCGTTCCTCTCGGTCACCACCCTGTCCGGTTAACAACGATGCTACTCGATCGACTTTTTTTTTCACAGTTGAGCATTCGATTTAGCGACACCCGAAACGCGACGCCGGGAATATACGAGATTTTCGTGCGCATTTAATTTTTATTCGACCGGTTTGTCCGCCACGATAGATTTCGGCGTTCTCGTTGCGCCGCGCTATACTGGTTCGCCGTTCTCATTGCAACTGTGCCGTACTGGTTCGGCTCCGATTGCTCACTTGATCAATTTCGATGCGCACCGCTTACACTTGTAACATTCGCTATTGCGTGACTGTATTTAACATGAAACTATATCTCGGCAACTAAATAACGAAACCGATCGCCATCAACCAGCGCCGCACAGTGGTCTAAACAGGCGATTTAGCTGGACAAAATTATTCTAGCATTATTTTAAGACTTAAAGTCGTAGTTAAGTAGGTCATTGGATTCGTCTTGACACCAGCTTCAACAATATGTAATAAAAAATACTTAGTGGTGTTTAAAAAATTAACATAAACATATTTTTTTATTAAAAAGAAAAATTTTTGTAAAATTTTTTTATTGGGATTTATAGATGACTGAGTATCGATTAACTTTTGTTGGAAACATTTTCTTGCCAGATTATCCGAAATGTTCAAAACATCGTGGTGACAATTGGGCATTTGCGTCGAAAAGCTGACAGAACTACTTTTGCATCATTCTATTATTATTTTACTAACGCCTGTTGTGTCTTAATTGGTCGGCGTCTTTAATCGAAAAAAAAATTTTTTTCTAAAAAAATCATTTTCAAAATTTAAAAAAAATTATAAATTTTCAAAATTGTTTGCATAAATTTTAGGGGCCCAAAAATACGATATCACTTTTACTCCAATCATGTTTTGATATCTTTTTGTCATTCGTGGCTTACGTAGAAGTGAATCATAGAGATGATTCGAAATATATCGACATTGAATTACTAAAAACTGTCTCAAATTCAAACGTGCAAGTTCGTGCAAATGAAATTGATTTTTTCGGACACTCTAGACTTCTATAAAGATGTTCCAACATGTTCCATCCTAAAGGTATTTAAAGGTTTTTTTTGCGAGACTGTCAAAGTTTGAATGTTATATACGTTTGAAGTATACTTTCATTTTTAAGCAAATAAACAATATATTTAAGTTTTATTTGAGTTTTGTCCTTTTGGTTCATGCTAGTATCCATCATAGAATGAAAAATTCCACAAATATTTCCACTACTAGATGTTCACAACGAGATATACTAATGAATAGTGAGGTGTCGAACGACGATGAAGAAATACGAAGTTGAAAAATGAGTTGTTCGTGGGGGTATATTTTATTATGGGGTGATAAAAAGGGAAAACCAGCAGTGGTTCATCTTACCTGGTACCTTACCTCTCATTTACCGAAGCGGGAAATTTTCCTGCTGGATTTCCATTTTTTGGGTTTTATCCAGCTAAATCGCCCGTTTAGACCACTGTGCGCCGGGGTAACCGGGTTAAACTTTAGCGGTCCATAAGTACCCTCGACTACCCAGTGGCGCACCCAGGATTTAATCTTGGGGGGGGGGGCGACGTGAACCCAGCCATAGGTTTTGCGTGATGACATTTTTTTTTTAACCAAAATATCTGTCAAAATATGTTAATTTTAGAAACTAAACATTTTTTTCTTTGGGGGTCTTGGCCCCAGGTGAACCCAGCCCTAGGTTTTGCGTGATGACATTTTTTTTTTGACCAAAATATCTGTCAAAATATGTTAATTTTAGAAACTAAACATTTTTTTCTTTGGGGGTCTTGGCCCCAGGTGAACCCAGCCCTAGGTTTTGTGTGATGACATTTTTTTTAGCCAAAATATCTGTCAAAATATGTTAATTTTGGAAACTACAAATTTTTTTCTTTGGGGGGACTTGGTCCCAAGTCCCCGTCCCCCCGAGTGCACCACTAGGACTACGTACCAGTTTTACGTAGAGTCTCGATTATCCGAACCAGTTGTGACCGAGGTAGTTAATCATTAAATACAAATGTACCACTTCTTTAATTAGAAATATGATATACAGGGTGGACCACGTATTTTTTTTAGGAATGATACATATACAGTTAATGTTAAAATGGGAAGCCACTGTTTCCGCATGAAATATTCAAAAGTCACCGATGGATAACTTCGTTTCATTTAACTTTGCATTTCAAATATACAGATCAAACACGGTAGGAGGGGAGGGGGTGAAGAAAAAACAGTATGGTATTAACAATCACGCTCAAAACAATTTATTTATACATATGTATGCTACTGAAAACGTTCCTTGCGTCACTCTCGAATTTAGATGGTACAACGTCCAGTTTTCATATCCACATTGTAGTTTGACTAGTAAAATCATGGGGGTTTGTCATGATTTTCTAAAGTAATTATTACATATTCGTATATTGATCAGAAAGGAGTATCAACGACTTAATCCTGCCTTACTTTTAAGATCTTATTGTCAAGGTCATTTTTCATCAACAAATTAAAAAAAAATTTTTTTTGTTGCATTTCGTTGCTGACTAAAAATTTTGTTGCAAACTTTTCTTTATCTGGCTACCGGAAGTGCCTGAAAAATCGTAGCGACCGTTACGTAAGGCACCCTGTATACCGGGTATTTCACCTAACTTGACCACCTTGAATATCTTTGTTGTTTTTAAAGGTACGTCAAATGTCTGCAGGACAAAGTTGAATGGTAAAATGGGGCTCATACGATACCAAAAAAATTTTTGTTTTTATGTAACTTTTCTTAAAGATATGAAGGTCACCTTCATTTTTTGTAATGGAACGTCGTACTTTTTCGTAATTTCAAGGATGCGTTTGGTCAATTTGTATAAATTATATACGCTCTGAAAATTTAATTGAAATTGGTTAATTGGTTTACGAGTTATGAACAATCAAAACTGGTGAAAATGGCAATTTTCCAAGATTTTCGAACTCACCACTTTTGATCGTTTATAACTCGTAAACCAATTAACCAATTTCAATGAAATTTTCAGAGCGTATATAATTTATACAAATTGACCAAACACATCTTTTAAAATTCCGTTATCGGTTAAAAAAGTAGTAAAACTCAATTTTTACTATTTTTTTCGCAATTCCGTCCAAATCCATTTTTTCAAAATATTTTTTGGACGTCATTTTCTAAACTAATTCTTCTAGCCTTACAGAGAAATTGAAGTCGTTTGGGGTCCATTCATAAAAAAGATATTCTGATTTAATGTGTGTTGAATCAGTTATGCTCGTTAGTGTACATGGATCTCGAAAATACAGTCTCTGGTGGTTAAAAAAAAGAAATTAAGAAATAAGCTTCGTTAACGTCAACTGTACGTATATGTAAAATTACTATGTACATACATATACCGGGTGTCCCGCGTAATTGTCGTTCGCTGGTTTGGATAAGCGAGGTTCTCCGATGCGCGTTAAAAATTCATTGCCAAGGGCCCTGGTTTGCTTGGGCATAATTAATCGGCACATTGAGGAGTGACTTCCTATTGCCGATTTGTGGGAAATTCGTCCCGAGAGAGACGTCGTGGCCTGTACGTATATTGTCCAGCAAATTGAATCGGGTCAGATCGGAAACGCCGTAGAATCCGCATGCGCTACGCTCGCCTAATCGCAGCCGCTTATCCGAGCAAACGAAGCGCAAAATCCACCGATACCGTTCCCGTACCGGCGCGAAATTTATCGAACCGACACGACGCGATGCGAACCTGTACGATATGCTCGCCTTTGCATAAGGTATCACACGGAACCTAGAGGCAAATTTAAGCTTGACCCTTCCGGCACTGTCTTACGCGTCAAAAGGATATCGATTATGCATACTGGATTAAAAAGTGTTCTCAGGATTACTTTAATATACTCCCTTGTTCGTTGTGTGACCTGCGCAGCACGGTTTATCACTCACTTACTGTAACGTAACTCATAGATTGTTGTTTTAGGAGCGCTGGGGGCTAGTTTGAATGCTTTAATGCATTTCAGATGACGAATCCATGTAGAAATGTTAGACTGTGGATCTTTATGCAAAATAGAAATTGTCTGCATCGATTGCAAGAAATAGAAACTACATTTAAAAAAATTCTTTTTATTCTTTCTTAGAAATTAAATTGAATGTTGCTTCTTCCCTTAACGATTTTAATCGGGGACCAAAAAGAACAGTTATACTATAATAAAATTTTCAAGATAAAAATCATTAATAAAAATTTGATTATTATTGAAGATAATGTACACAAAATGTTACGTTATGGTCCCTGATTTTAATATAGAGGAAATCATACATTGACGTCCTCAATTTTTTTAATTTTCCAACAATTTCGAATTTCATCTACTCAATTTTCCTATAAGTGCATAAAGATCCGCAATCTAGTAATAATTAGACTGCGGATGTTTATGCAAAATAGAAATGTTCTGTATTCAGCAAGCAGGAATAAAATAAAAAATTCATCAAAACAACGTTACGGTATTCTTAAATTTTTCTAATCTTTACCATGTTTACTAACCAATTTCTTCATAAATGCATAAAGATCCGCTGTCCAGTAATAATATTCTCAAATAATAAAGTAACGAAAACAACATAAGAAATGTTCAAAAGAGGCCATCTGTATTATGTCATTAATATTTCATGATCAATCCATCTCGATATTCACAAGCCTGCATTCTTCTTTTTCAGTTTGATCTTCATCGTTGAAGCTCAAGGTTATTTCAAGGTCATGTCACAGTAAGTAGTTGAATGAATGTATTTTTATAATGAACCACACGAAAATGTATGTAGTTTTTTAAAAAAGACATCGATAATCTCGAGAGCTAAAACAACATTTTGTTGAAAAGAAAAATTTGTTGCGTTGTCAAAATTGAAGAAGATATTCTGCAAGTCACACAAAAAGCTTCCTCGTTTTTTAATTATTTATTGTTTTTAATGCACCAGATAAGTTATTATTACTACTTTAAAAGATAATTTTCATGAGACAAACGCTTCATCCACATTGTGTAAATTATCTCGTTGATGATGTTGTTATTTAATCACATAGTTTGTTAATCAGAACGTTTCTTCACGTTTCATTGGATTCTTAGCGAAGCATGCTCGCATTGTAAATTTCCAATTCCCTCGATCTCGCAATGTTATTTATGTTAGGGTCGCCGCAAGCGAAGATCCGAGATAGATCTGGCTTACTTCTGAATTAGACGTGGGATAGGTCGTAACTTCCGCGAGAATTGTGTTTCTCTGGTGCAGATGGTGAAGCGTACCTATACCAAGTGAACGAGGAACGAAACACATTTTCCAGTAGATTAATGTATCATTATTTTCATGTATCGTAAAAACTATTCTCAATTCCCGTTGAGTATACCCTTCCTCGGAATGTCGGCGATATTATTGAGAATAAAACTAGCGCGGCGAGAGTAACTGTGAATCCAATTTTCCATTAGCTAGCGTAAACTTTTTATGGCACGACATAATCCCGTGTTAACGGGTGTAACCGACACGGAGGAAAATGAGAGAAGATGATAATGTCGTGGGGAACAGTCGAACTCAACTGCAAATTAAACTCGAAGTACAACAGAATAAAAAAGATTAAATTATTATATCATTACATTATGAAAAACAGTTAATTATTGGATAGGAACTTCACTGAAAAAGATTAAATTATTATATCATTACATTATGAAAAACAGTTAATTACTGGATGAGAAATTAACTGAAAAAATTATATTATTATATTATATCATTACATTATGAAAAACAGTTAATTACTGGATGAGAAATTAACTGAAAAAATTAAATTATTATATTATATCATTACATTATGAAAAACAGTTAATTACTGGATGAGAAATTAACTGAAAAAATTAAATTATTATATTATATCATTACATTATGAAAAACAGTTAATTACTGGATGAGAAATTAACTGAAAAAATTAAATTATTATATCATTACATTATGAAAAACAGTTAATTATTGGATACTTTTACTTTAATAAGAAATTGACTGAAAAAGACTGTTAGTTAATTATTTATCTGAATCAAAATGTAACAAGTGTTCATATAGGACACCCTGTATACTTAAATTTTTCCTCGAGTTTCATTTAGTTATTTATATATTTATATTTATTAACGTATACACGTAGAGCATTTACAAATTAAAAAAAGAACGTTTCTTAATCGTTAATGTTTAATTTTCCAGATGTTCTTTCGAAATGAATTTTTCCTCCGTAACATTCTATCTCAGTTCTACACCAACGCGTTCAAGTATTTTCCACAATTGTTTATCCTGGTGCTCGGAAATTCTTTCACTTTCCACGTGTCAGCGTCTTTCATCGCGTGCATAAATTCTTCGAAAATATTTGGTCACATCCGTTTGATATCTTTCGTGACCAGACATTTCTCGTTTACGCCATAAACTCGAGTGCCGGAGCCAAACACTCTTCGATCACAGCTCCATCGCTGTGACCCAAATAGTCCGGACTTGCTCGAAAACATGCGTTGATTTCCGGCATTCGATGTGAAATCGCCAGAGTTTATTCTCACATTCAAACGATTTCAGTTCACTTGAGACGTTCGAAGAATCAGTATACTAGGTTATGTTTCATAAGAATTAATTGTTATTTAACCTCTGTTTATGGCAATTGACTTGAACAATTTTTAATTCGCATAAAGATCCCGAGAGTATTTAATAAATAATCCAAAGAGATGAATTTCCATTTCAGTTCGCCTCTTTTAAATCATAGATATGGAAATCGATATTTGCATAAATATTTGCTACCCGATAACAATTAAGAATAAATACATTAAAATTGTGGGTAAATTATTTTTCATGCAGGCTTTGCTTTTTTGTTATCATACATTCGAAAGTGGAGCGAACGTGACTTCAAATATCACTGCTCCTATATATGTCTGATCATTGCTTGATATTTCTACTTGCTTATCTTTAAATTCCGGTTCTGCCTCATTGTTAGAGAATAATTATTGAAAACGAAAATAATAATACAAAATGATTATTTATGAGTGATGTATTTGCATTAAATCACGCAATGAAAATCATAAATGATTGTTTATGACTAATGTACTGCATTGTACAAAGTCTGACCATTGCTTGATATTTCTACTTACTGCTCTTTAAATTCCAGTTCTGCCTCATTGTTAGAGAATAATTATTGGAACCAAAAATAATACAAAATAATTATTTATGCATTAAATCTTGCAATGAAAATCATAAACATTTGTTTAAGACTATTCTATATGCATTGTACTAGGTCTGACCATTGCTTGATATTTCTACTTACTGCACTTTAAATTCCAGTTCTGCCTCATTGTTACAGAATAACTATTGGAAATGAAAATGATACAAAATAATTATTTATGAGTGATGTATTTGCATTAAATCACGCAATGAAAATCATAAATAATTGTTTATGACTAATGTATATGCATTGTACCAAGTCTGACCATTGCTTGATATTTCTACTTGCTACTCTTTAAATTCCAGTTATGCCTCATCGTTACAGAATAATTATTGGAAACGAAAATAATGCAAAATAACTATTTATGAGTGATGTATATGCATTAAATCATGTAATGAAAATCATAAACAATTGTTTATGACTAATGTATATCCATTGTACTAGGTCTGACCATGGCTTGATATTTCTACTGGCTACTCTTTAAATTCTAGTTCTGCCACATCGTTAGAGAATAATTATTGGAACCACAAATATTACAAAATAATTATTTATGCATTAAATCTTGCAATGAAAATCATAAACATTTGTTTAAGACTAATGTATATGCATTGTACTAAGTCTGACCATTGCTTGATATTTCTACTTGCTACTCTTTAAATTCCAGTTATGCCTCATCATTACAGAATAATTATTGGAAACGAAAATGACACAAAATAATTATTTATGCATTAAATCTTGCAATGAAAATCATAAACATTTGTTTAAGACTAATGTATGTATATGCATTGTACTAAGTCTGACCATTGCTTGATATTTCTACTTGCTACTCTTTAAATTCCAGTTATGCCTCATCATTACAGAATAATTATTGGAAACGAAAATGATACAAAATAATTATTTATGCATTAAATCTTGCAATGAAAATCATAAACATTTGTTTAAGACTAATGTATATGCATTGTACTAAGTCTGACCATTGCTTGATATTTCTACTTGCTACTCTTTAAATTCCAGTTATGCCTCATCATTACAGAATAATTATTGGAAACGAAAATGATACAAAATAATTATTTATGCATTAAATCTTGCAATGAAAATCATAAACATTTGTTTAAGACTAATGTATATGCATTGTACTAAATCTGACCATTGCTTGATATTTCTACTTGCTACTCTTTAAATTCCAGTTTTGCCTCATTCTTAGAGAATAATTCTTGAAAACATAAAATAATACTTGATAATTATTTACCATAAAATGTATACGATTTTACAATTGTTTATGAGTAATTTATATTGTATGCATATAGTGAATGTGTCTAATTTATATGCATGTATAAACAACTTTGATGCGAATTCATTTACAATACTGGTCATTGTTGAATACTGAACTGAAAGCGTTTACAATTGTTGATATCGTTAAATGCAATTAACTGCAGGGCGAACAGAATAAACACGAGGCAGTCAATTTCAGCATCAATTCAATCAAATTCTGGAGCAATTTCGTAAATACACAGTTTATTTATAACCTATTTTTCTCATATTAAATTAATTACTGACATGAACTGTTTTATGCAAGCTTCGAGATTAAATATCGTATTCAAAAATAACATAAACAGCATTTTAATTTAAAAACCTGGATACTCACAACGAAATATTAATGCAAATGTTTGTTCACGAATTCTTTCATAAATCATAAATACGAGATTCAGTGGCGTTCATAGAACATGAAGCATAATTGATTTATAGATATACATATACCTACCTGTTCTATGCAAGGTATTGCGTGATGTATCCAAACATGGAACCCTTACGACGCACGCAACCTCAACGCAAATATGTTGTAGTCAATGAGCAGCTGTTGTTTTGATTAGATTATGCTGATGGAGGTAAATGACCGAGCAGCGTGAGTACTATGACAAGAGCTTTTAAAGCTGAGAGTGCAATCAACTGTTTACACACATGTGAATGTTTTTAGTCTTCGAGAAAGGACAATGTTGACAGAGTTGGGCAAAAATTTTATTCAAATAAAAATTTCGAATAAAGTGGGTTTTTGTGTGGTTTTTGGGTTTTTTAAAATATTATTCGTTTTCGTAGTATATTTTCGTGTTGCATCGCATAGCTCATGAAAAAATACATCAAAATATGTACTTAATGTGACCTGACCTTCGAGGGACCTTGAACTCCGAAGATGAAGGTCGAACTTAAAGTGTTCCACCAATGCGACCATCTTGAAACTTTTGTATACATTAGCTAGGTAACAGAACATTGTTCTTGAATTTTTTTGAAGTGGTCACAATTTGATCACAATTGTGAAAAAAAATATATGATATGTAGGAGGTAAGTTCGAGTATTTTCGTTTTTTTTTCATCTGAATATCTTAATTAACAACTAAGAAAAAAAATGATTCAGCATTGAGACCTATACGGGGTGGTCGTTCGGATGGGAAAAAATGTTTTCGTAGAATACCAGATATTGCACTCCCGGGATCTATATCTGTAGAATTTCAGTTCGCAAACTTTGTATTTCCGGGGAATCTAATAAATTCGAAAGTTACAATGGCGTAGGGCTGCAAACGTTATGTAGATTCTCAGTGTCCGACTATGTACCGACTTCTACTACTTCGTCGTTTTCGTTTGAATACACAGTGTCAATACTTCGAGCCCGAAGAAAAGTTGGTGTTTTTCCAGATGTAGCTCGCCGGAGTCAAATTTTCGGTTTATACTGTGGTGCGGCGGCAGTTTGTCCCGTTTGAATTTTTCGCAAATGAATGTCCAAGTTTCTTGTCGGGCCGGGAAAATATCAAGCTCTTCGACTTGTTCAAACACGTGTAACTTTATGAATCGGTGAATTCTTAACATTAAAACTTAGGGAAATGTGTAGGGTACACTTAGTGACCTATCCAAAAAGCTTGAAAAGCCCCCGGAACTTTTGAACCAGTGAATTCATAACATTGAAACTTGGATTTTTGGCATTTCCTCGCCAAAATCTGCAGCATTACATTAAAAAAAGTCCGAAATCTTTGGTCCCGTAAGTTGAAGTTTAGCCACGCATTATGTTACTAAATAAGCGAGAACTGTGGAAGGATTAAAAATTAATTTGTACACCTGATATACAACTAAAACGAAATGAGGATGATTTAAAATATCGTAATTTATTTTGCGAATAATTCGAATGTAAGGTCGAAATGTGAACGAATTTATCATATTACATAAATAAGGGTGAAAAGGATTATCGGCAGCAATCGTTGAACAACGGGGCCACAAAAATAGGGGTCGGTGTTTCGTGACGGCGTAATATTGGAATATTGTAATGAGGCGATTGATATTCCCATAAATTCACTGAATCAGGATACACGCGACGGCCCGTGAAAATGAAAAGCACGGTCAAGATAGTTCGTTTCGGCCGACGGCGGCTATTTATAAGCAGATATTGCGAAAGATAAAACCGGGAAATCCGTTAAGATGTGACACGTTGATAAAATGCTATAGGCATTTACGCAAATTTACGAAACCGTAACCCACCGGCTCGAACGCATTCGAATGTATGGAAAATATCGATGCCGCCGGATATTGGATCCGCGATAATTCAATTGCGATACGTGATTATCGTCAATTTTTGCTAACGATATAAAATTACGGTTAACTAGCCGTCGCACCTCGCTATCGATCTAATAATCGCCAAATTGGAACGATAATTTTTCATTTCTGCTCAACATTCAATTCAAGAGACCAACCCTACTTTGCCACTTGAATCGATAATTACAATGATAGTTTCAAAATTCCTTCAACATGCAGGAATAGGTTCCTGAGATCATTTCAAACGACATTTTCCTTTGCGAAAATGCTGTCCGCGGCTCCGTTAAGCAGATATTAACGAAAAACACCGACCAATCAGAGTGCGGTGGGCGGAGTCTGGCCAATGCCAATGCCTCTGATTGGTCCGTGTTTTTCGTTAATAACTCCTAAGGGAAGGAGTGATTCCCTGCGTGATTTGCAGTAACTTTTTCCTTTGCAAAAATGGCGTCCGCGGCCTCGTTAAGGAGTTATTAACGAAAAACCACGGACCAATCAGAGCGCGACCTAGACGCGTGTTGGCACAATTGTGTTTTTCGTTAATAACTCCTAAACGAAGCCACGTGGGACATTTTCGCAAAGGAAAAAGTTACTCTAAAAGACCTCACGAATCAGCTGGGTCATATACAGGGTGTGCCATTTGAAGATTTGTTTTGGCAACTAACTTTCCTCTCTCCACATTCTCTCAAACGAAGCCATTCAAATATATTTTTTAAACACGAGTATTGTAAATCAAACATAATCGCAAAATTTAGAGCTTTCCAGTGATATGCTGTTAAAAGAAAAATGGTCACTGAACGAGGTTATAATGATACAATAAAAGAATTACGAAACAAAAGGTCGGGAATTTAGTTGCCAACGTAATACAACACTTTCAGGACACCCTGTACAGAGAAAGTTCCGTTGAACAGATTTCGCAGCAGCATCGACTATTTGCTTGCTTTTACACAAACCTCCGACAACGGTCAAGAACCTGTCGGTGTCGGTATAATGAAAGCCTTCACTACTTTTTAAAAGAATGTTTAAAGTCATTCCGTGGAGCAGCGGTACCCGGCGTATCGACAAAGTGAACGAGCGCCATTATTTTTACGAGCACTCGAAGTTCAACGGCGAACGGTCGACTTCTTCGAAGCACAATCACGAATTATTTCAACCCTCCTCCTCCTCCCCCCGGCAAGTTCGCTAAACAAGTCGAAGAGCCTGGTATCGTAACCTTAATTCCCCCGGCCCAGCAAGAGACTTGGATATTCATTTGAGAAAAATCGAAACGAGACAAACTGCCGCCGCGCCACATTATAAACCGAAAACTTGACTCCGGCGACCTACATCTGGGAGAACACCAACTTTTCGTCGAGCTCGAACCATTCGTCGCAGTCGGAACCGAAGTGTTGACACTGTGTATTCAAACGAAAACGACGAAGTAGTAGAAGTCGGTACATAGTCGGACACTGAGAACTTACATAACGTTCGCAGCCCTACGCCAATGTAACTTACGAATTTATTAGATATCCCGGAAATACGAAGTATGCGAACTGAAATTCCGCAGATATAGATCCCGGGAGTGCAATATCTGGTGTTCTATAGAAACATTTTTTCCCTTCCGAACGACCATCCCTTATAGTTCTCGAATCGAACATGTTGTTCATGTCAGACTAGCTTTCGCCAGCGGCTTCGCTCGCACAGAAAACCGTTTAATGCCCTCGGAAATTGATATTGTATCTCCATAAAACCTTTTAACCCCCCATTCACCCCTATAGAGTTTTAATGTTATGTCATGCCGCCATCTTAGATTTCAAACCCCTTTTCACCCCCACGGGGGTTGAATTTTTTACAATGCCGAAACAGGTGTTTGATTAATTATATCAAAGAGCATTAAGACCAAGTATGAAGTAAATCTGACCACGAACAAAATTTTCCTCATAAAAATGTTGCACTTTCATACCCTAATCACCCCCTTGGGTGTTGAATTTCGAAATATCCTTTCTTATCCCTTGTATGGATCATAAAGGAAACCTCTGTGCAAAATTTCAGCTTTCTAGGTCCAAGGGTTTAGCCTGGGCGTTGGTCAGTGAGTGAGAGAGTGAGTAAGTGAGTCAGGACTGTTTTTTTATATATATAATAGAAGATAATTCCGTGATCAGATGCGGGATTCTGAAGATGAAATAGCTAATTCAAAGTGACATTGTACAGGGTGTCCCACTTCGGTGTGACCCTCAGAATGACTTCTTTAATCTTGTCAAGGTAAAACATTTTTTTGTTCAAATTGAATGGTATCAAGTGGTCAGAATCCATCTCGATACTCTTTGTTTTACAAGGCTTGTAATCTCCTTAGAAAATTGGAGTCGAGTAGGATCAATATGGTCCAGCGGTCCCGGCCACAATTTTTATTGATATTGTGTGGAAAACAATAGTTTTAGGTTGAAAGATAATCCCCCAAAATTTTAACTCGCTAACCCTTCATATAAGGATAATAAGAGTGTAAATACCCTGAACTGTATCATTTTATTTCTCGGTTGTTAATTAAGATATTCAGATGAAAAAAAACACGGAAATACTCGAAATTACCTCCTTCATATGATATATTCTTTTAACAATTGTGATAAAATTATTAAGAGTAGAAAAAATCATCTAATTTTTTAGGGGTGGTGGCAGCAAGCAACCCTTCGAGCGACCACTTCCAAAAAATTCAAGAACAATGTTCTGTTACCTAGCTAATTGTATACAAAAGTGTCAAGATGGTCGGATTGGTGGAACACTTTAAGTTCGACCTTCATCTTCGGAGTTCATGGTCACTCGAAGGATAGGTCACATTAAGTACATATTTTGATGTATTTTTCCTTAAGCTATGCGATGCAACACAAAAATATACTACTAGGAGAACAAACTATATTTTAAAAACAACCCCTGGGGGATACTGACCACTTGACACTATTCAGTTTAAACATAAAAAATGTTCTGCTATGACTTTAAAGAAGATATTCTAGGGGTCGCATTTTGTAGTATTTCTCGGCCGTTTTACACAAGCTAACAACGGGTTAGCCAATTATAAATAGCAAGCCAGTAAAGGGTGGGAAACTTAGGGGCAGCCTAGCACATGTACAGTCAGGAGCAAAACTGATCGCACACACATTAAATCAGAATAACTTTTTTCTGAATGGACCAAACGACTTCAATTTCTCTGTAAGGCTAGAAGAATTAGTTTAGTAAATGACGTCTAAAAAATATTTTTCGAAAAAAATGCATTTGGTAAAAATTGATTTTTACTACTTTTTTAGCAGGGCCAATAATGAAAATTTCAAAGATGCGTTTGGTCAACTAGTATAAATTATATACGCTCCGAAAATTTCATTGAAATTGGTTAATTGGTTTACGAGTTATGAACAATCAAAACTGGTAAAAATGGCAATTTTCCAAGATTTTCGAACTTACCATTTTTGATCGTTTCTAACTCGTAAACCAATTAACCAATTTCGATGAAATTTTCGGAGCGTATATAATTTATACAAGTTGACCAAACACATCTTTGAAATTTTCGCTATTGGTCCAGCTAAAAAAGTGGTAAAAATCAATATTTACTATTGTTTTACTTTCGCAACGGCGCACAGTGGGTAAATTTGACCTAACTCGATTCAAAATCAAAGAACTTTCGATAGAAATATGATAGAACGATGAAATTTTTTTTACATTAAAGCCGAAACTTTGCAGAATGTGGGAAAAATAGGGAGATTACGGTACGAACGGTTTTTAACCTTGAGAAAATTCGTTAACGCGTAGTAACGGAGAAACCACATTTTCTTGAAATTGTGAAAGTTTAACGAATTTTCTCAAGGTTAAAAACCGTTCGTACCGTAATCTCCCTATTTTTCCCACATTCTGCAATGTTTCAGCTTTAATTTAAAAAAAAATTCATCGCTCTACTTCCTTTCTATCGAAAGTTCTTTGATTTTGAATCGACTTAGGTCAAATTTACCCACTGTGCGGCGTATATCACGATAAAGTTGAATAGCGGACGACGTTAATACCTTTCGCCACAATATTTCAATAGGGCCGGTACGAACAGAGAACCGGACGACCCCTTTGCATTTCTACGTCACCATAGGGCCGCGTAATACTCTCTGTCGCTGCGACTTCCCTCGGTGAACACGCCGTGCCGGGCAGTGCTGGTCCGATTAGAATATTATCGCCATAACGCCGTGTACAATGGCGAATCACACGACGCGCGTCGGCTACGCAATCTATGGTTTCGCAGTGTCACGCACGCTCATAAATTAACGCCACGCACCGGTTTCAGGGGCGAGAACCACTGCGCAATACTTTGCCACAGAATTTCTGTAATCCGTGTCCGCCATCGTACCGGTCCCCGACGACCGACGGTCGACGATTACCGCTGCTAATTTGCTACCTACCGCCCTGCCCCGTTGATAATTCGCCGTAGACTGTCGCTAATTATTTGCGTAATTAGCCGCGCGGCTGGCTTCTGATTTACCCCACAAGGTGCGCAAAATTAGCGTAAAAACAAGCGTAAACCTGGTCGCAGCTTGATTCTACACCTCTGGATCGCTCGAGTTTTATGAGACAGAGTAGTCTGTACATAGATGACCTTGACCTTTATTTTCAAGATCAAACATTTTTTTTCTTTGCATCGTGCAGTGCTTGCAACGAGGAACGCAAGTCTCTAAGCAACCGAGGGTCTCAAGTCAAAAAACAAAATGTTGACCTTCAAGACAAGGTTATGGACATTTTTACACGGCCATTTTACGTGACCTTTTAAATGGAATGCTATACAGTTTTTTATGTCGAAAGTGTGTGCCAAGAGAAATTCGTTCGTATACGACACAATTATCTTCAAGGTCGTACAAGGTCAGACGTGTGACAGAAACATTTTGAATCATCGCTAATGATTTTTCAAAAATTCTTCAGAATATAAATTTTGATGCGAGTAGTTTATTTCATGCATTTATTCTGTTTATTCTGGATTATCATTTCTGTTTCATTGAATAGTAACGACCTTCAAGGACGTACAAGGTCAGACGTGAAAGAAACATTTTCAATCATCGCTAATGATTTTTCAAAAATTCTTCACAATATAAATTTTGATGTGTGTAGTTTATTTCATGTATTTATTCTGTTTATTCTGGATTATCATTTTGTTCCATTGAATGGTGACGACTTTCAAGGTCGTACAAGGTCAGACGTGAAGGAAACATTTCGAATCATCGCTAATGATTTTTCAAAAATTCTTCAGAATATAAATTTTGATGTGTGTAGTTTTTTTGTTTCATGTATTTATTCTGGATTATCATTTTTGTTTGATTGAATGATAACGACCTTCAAGGTCGTACAAGGTCAGAAGTGAAAGAAACATTTTGAGCATCGATTTCATTCAATTTCATTCAATTTTCGTAAAGGCACGAAGCTATTCACACTTTCGTTCATTAAATGTTCTCATAAAGAATATTAATTCTTCATTTATGATTGAATCTGTCCCGAGTTTTATAATAACAATGTAGCTTTTCGTTGAAAATTTAAAGTATCAAAGGATTTATTCGAAGCGACATAATAGACTGCAGCTTAAACTTCTAAATGCCTTCACGAGACGGTGAATGAATGAATGAAAGTTTCACGCAAGTAATCTTCTGGGGAATTACATGAATTTCACGCAGGAGATGGTTTCCTTTGCAGAAATTCGTTCTCGCATCGAAATGATACGATGCTTGGCCGTCTGATACCGGCAGCCCTTGTGTTGCGAACGATCCAATAAGGACGTTATCATTGATATATGATTCTGGAGACTGCCCTGTGATCATGAACGTATCGACGAACGAATCGAGACTGTAATACTCGAGATACTGGGTTCCGGTTAGCGGGAGTATATTTTCGAAAAAGAAACTGGAATATAGTCGCACGACTATTATAATGTTATACAGGGTGATCAGTAACTGATGATACAACCGAAAAAAGATAGTGTGATCCTACATGAAAATAAAATTCACCTACTTCTTGAAAATGTGGATTTTCAAATTCGTTCTTTTTCGAGAACAAAGTCTTGTACGAAAAAATTTTATTTACCGTCACCCTGCATATCATAAAGGGAGTTTAAGAGCATGAACTAACAGTTTGTTTATTTATATTTGTTCTATTGTATACAGAGTGTCCCAAAAATGTATTTCCTTGAAAGGAATCTCATTCGAATAAAAGTATTTAAATTACCACTTCCAATTGCAAAGATGGGCGGCTTTAATTTGAAGCAAGAAAAAGATAAAAATAATTGAGGAGTATCGGTATAGTAATTTCGCCGTATAAAAATTATTACGGGAAGATAGAAACGTCTAATTGGTTTCTGTTCCTTGCAACAGATGGAGACGATTTTCCTTTTGCATGGAGACCGGCAGTTTACTTGCAACAGTAGCACAGCGTAGAAGAAACGAAACGAAAAATTGTATCAGCTACGATTGTAGTACTAACGTCTGCTCCGTTGTGCTGGCAAAGAAGCGTGATTGTTTTCGATTACGAGCCGATCGATTCGGAAATATAAGCAGAACCGAAGAGTCTTATTGAGACACGAACACCGGCCAGCGAACCTTCCTCTTAATTATCGGGGTCCTATTAATTACCGGAAAAGCGAATATTGCCGGCCGACTGAAACGAGAAATGTAGAGCGATATTAATGATTCTTAACTCGCGCCCGGGTTCCATATTTATGAACATTATTACTATCGATTTCTCATGAATCAAACGATTTCGTCTCTAGATAAGCGTGCTAGTAGCGCGTCGTAATTTTTATAGACGGTGTTCCGCTGTAAATTTCCCCGCTCGATATTAATTTCGGCAGGAAAGTACCGTGCGGAACTGTCGGCTGATAGGTGTGAATGTTTATGGCTCGCCTGCTCGATCTCCTGAACGGTGTCGATACGGTTTTAATTATTTTATTCACGTTTGAAAATTCATAGATACGCCGGGTTATAGCCCTTCTTTATTGATTTCTGAGGGTATCCCCGTCCGAAGTCGACGGTTTCTAATAAATTATTTGATATAGAGAGTGTATAGAGAGCAACTTCGTGTGTACCGGTTCCCGCACTATCAATGCACCGCCCATCTCCCAGTAATGCATCGGTTCCACCAGTACTGTGTGGAGATGACAAGATGAGCCCCGGGACGGCACAGGGCAAGAGGGGATATCGTTCTGCGTAGTAGTAGCACTAGTTGTGTGTGTGTGTGTGTGTGTGTGTGTGTGTGTGTGTGACCGCTTCGGCCAATAGAAGGCGCGCTCCCTCCAAACTAACCAATAGGCCGCGCATTCTTACCTACGTCATCGCATTCTTGCCTATGTCATCGCATTCCTGCCAGAGACCTTCTTGTGATCTCCACATAATACCAGTGTACCGGCTGCACCACTAGTAATGCACCGGTTTCCCCACTAGCAATGCACCGGTTCCACTGCCACCAGTTTAGCAGTTCCCCACAACTAATTTAACCGTCCCCCACTAGTAATGCACCGGTTCCCTCACTATCAATGCATCGGTTTCACCACTACCAGTGTACCGGTTCCCCCATTAGCAATGCACCGGTTTCCCCATTACTAGTACAGCGGTTTCTCCGCTAGTAATGCAATAGTCCCCCCGGTAGCAATGCTAATGTAGCGGTTCCTCCGGTAGTAATGCACCGGTTCCCTCTTTATCAACGCATCGGTTGCACCACTACCAATGTACCGGTTCCCCCACTGGCAATGCACCGGTTTCTCCACTACTATAGTGTACCAATTCCTCCACTAATTATGCACTGGTTCCCATACTAGCAATGCATCGGTTTCGTCACTACTAGTGTACTGGTTCCCCCATTAGCAATGCAACGGTTTCTCTCTACTAGTGTATCGGTTCCCCCACTAGTAATGCACCGGTCCCCCCCATCAGTAATGCACCGGTTCCACTGCTACCAGTTCAGCAGTTCCCCACAACCAATTTAACCGTCCCCCACTAGTAATGCACCGGTTCCCTCACTATCAATGCACCGTTTTCCCCACTAGCAATGCACCGGTTGCCTCACTACCAATGCTTCGGTTACACCACTACCAGTATACCGATTGCCCCACTAGCAATGCACCGATTTTTCCACTACTATAGTGTGCCGGTTCCTCCGTTAGTAATGCACCAGTCCCCCCACCAGCACCGGTTCCACCGCTACCACTTTAGCGGTTCCCCACTACTAATTCTCCGGTCCCCCCACCAGTAATGCACCGGTTCCCTCACTGTTAATGCACCGGTTCCCCCACTAGCAATGCTCCGATTTTTCCACTTCTATAGTGTACCGGTTCCTCCGCTAGTAATGCACCGGTCCTCCCACTAGCATTGCATCGGTTTCTCCACTACCAGTGTACCGGTCCCCCCACTATCAATGCACCGGCTTCCCCACTAGTTGTGTGTACCGCTGCCCGCACTACCAATGCACCGATCCTCCCACAACCAATTCATCGGTCCCCTACTTTGTAATGCACCGGGGTTCCTCCACTATCAATGCATCCTTTCCATCACTCCCAGTGCATCGGTTCCCCACTACCAGTGTACTGCTAGTGTCTTAACTAGCTAACTAGCAAAGTCTGGAGTACTACGTTACTACAGACCCCACTTCGTAGCATCATTTCAAAAGCAACTAACCATTTGGAAGACCCTCTTTGAGAGCCAACGAACAAACAACGGAACATAATTTATGTACAACCGCTCACTGTGATCACAGAAATTTTGCTACAAGTACTTCACACGGTACCTAGGTGAAAGGGAGTCATATGAAAATTTAAACACAATTTTGGGCAGCGCGTCTCTATAAAACCACCCACCATGTTGTCCGTAATGATGATGCGACCTCGGAATTTCATACATCAATGATAACGTTCTTACTCGCCGAACGGACAACATTGGCGACGTTGAATAAAGTATCACGCCTGCCAAAGTGGCTTTCTGAATAATGATAATGATGACGTAAATCAAGGTGGTAATATCTTGTGAGACACCCTGTACATAAACTTTCAGAGACCGGCTGCACGTTTCTTTCTTTGCGCAATTTACAAGCGTTCCAGTAAGTTGTAATGTGCCGTATAGTTACGTTGTTGTGCGGCGAATTCGGACTTAGAGTCCTGCGGATTTGTTTAAAATGGCGGTGTTCCGGTTCACTGGCTGCATCCGAAAGCAGCCGGAATTTTTCGAGCACTTTTGCTCGCTTTTCGCTAGCAGTCCGTATGGTAATGCGTTTGGAAGGCCAGCAAGCGGTTTTCTCGTCCGCCCACAACGACAGATTTATACATAATTAATGAGCAGATTAGCATTGATTAATACTGGAACCTGATGGTTTAGTAATTATTTCGTTGGTGCAAGAGTTTACCATATTTTATTAGAACATGGGACTCGTATCAGAAAACATGACCCGCAAAGTTGCAGCATAAATGCTGAATATCACAAAACACATTATACAGAATTGAATAATGGAAAAGTATTGTCCAACCCTAAATTTTGAAAGATCATTTATGGTATTTTACATATTTTAATAAAATGATTTCTAAGAATATTGTACATAATACATCTTTATAAAAAAATTCTTTAGACTTCTATAAAAATAAAAGATGCACTTATTATAATATTTATTATAACTTAACAAATTATTAAATATTAATTTAACAAATTAATAAATGGTAAAAGAATAATAAATATATAATGTTTCATATCAATTTAATAATATTTTTAAATAATATTAAATTCTCTATATAAAATTCCTATAAATAATATTAAATATGTAAAATTTCATATTAATTTAATGATATTTTAAAACAATATTAAATTCTATATAAAATTCCTATAAATAATATTAAATGTGTAAAATTTTAATGTCTATTAGTCTTTTTTTAAATAAACTGAGTAACGTTTCGGTGGAGTAGTTTTTAAAAACGATTGCATATTCAAAAATTAGAGTAGTTTTTCAATTAGTTTTAAAATTAGAGGGTTTACAAATTTTAAATAAAATTTGAATGTCAATTAGTCTTTTGTTTAAATAAACTGAGTAACGTTTCAGTGGAGTAGTTTTTAAAAACGATTGCATATTCAAAAATTAGAGTAGTTTTTCAATTAGTTTTAAAATTAGAGGGTTTACAAATTTTAAATAAAATTTGAATGTCAATTAGTCTTTTGTTTAAATAAACTGAGTAACGTTTCGGTGGAGTAGTTTTTAAAAACGATTGCATATTCAAAAATTAGAGTAGTTTTTCAATTAGTTTTAAAATTAGAGGGTTTACAAATTTTAAATAAAATTTGAATGTCAATTAGTCTTTTGTTTAAATAAACTGAGTAACGTTTCAGTGGAGTAGTTTTTAAAAACGATTGCATATTCAAAAATTAGAGTAGTTTTTCAATTAGTTTTAAAATTAGAGGGTTTACAAATTTTAAATAAAATTTGAATGTCAATTAGTCTTTTGTTTAAATAAACTGAGTAACGTTTCAGTGGAGTAGTTTTTAAAAACGATTGCATATTCAAAAATTAGAGTAGATTTCATTTTTATTTATCGAGTAGTACCACATTTGATCATAATTTGATCTGTCGTAGAAACAATTACTGTGCATAATTTTCACGAGTGGCAGACCTGAAAATATTACGTTATTGATCCGGCAGGCTCGAGCAGCGGAAACATTCCCATCCGAAGTCGTTGACCAGACAAAAGTTTTGCCTCGACGTGTAGGTTAGACGTTTCGCAGTCCATTCATGAAAGTTTGATCATATCACAACAATGGAAATCTCGCGGAAATATATAAAAGAAAGGGACTATCGAGGTAATGCAGGATCGTGCCAAAAAGAGAGATTAAAAAATTTCATCCGGGATCGCGCGGAATAAGTCTTCATAAATATTTACCAACGCCAGAAATTTCGTTAATAAAAATTTCTTACTTTTTCGAAGTCTTTTTGTCTTTGCTTAATTTCACATTTTGTCAATAATCTTATTCAGATACAAATTTTGTTAATAAAAGTTCATCACTTTTTATTAACTCTTTATTAAAATATTATTGTCTTTTAACAGTATCTTTTTTAACATTTTTATAAATTTTTCTGTGAAAATTTAATTCAGACTGTTTTCATGGATTTACAAATTATTTCTTTAATGCAACGACACATAAACATTTTAGTTCTGCGGTGTGCGAGACAACCATAAATATTTCACGTCACGTTATTAAACACGAAGTACATGTAAAAATAATAAAATTGTCTCTTTATTTTATGGAGCTTGGTGCAATTTTACACTGCAATAAACAAAATGTACAATAAAATCTACTTAATGTTTTGTGATATGCATTTTTGGAGATTCTCATACAGGGTGTCATCTCATAAGCTCTCAGAAAAGTCCAAAAATGAAGTTTAAAACTAATAACGATGTTTCAAATGTCTTTCTTCTTGCAATTTATGATTTCAGATACAATATGGAGCCTCTATCCAGCTTAGGTTACTACTAAAACTCCTGACTAACTTTCCCAACGGAGTAAGGAACTGGTGGAATATAATCTTCGTAACCGCATTATTAGTTTTCAGACTTCGTAAAACTCAAAGTATAAAACACGTTAGAAAAGTTTGAACGAAGGTGCAAGATACAAATAATTGCAGCCTATAGTATCTACGCCTAGAACTTGTGTTTGGTATAACCTAACGAGTACGTTAATCTCCATCTAGAAATTCTGCATAGTACACTACATGTGTATTTTATTCAGAATAACATTTTTATCATTAGCATTATACGATAATATTTGATGTTTTACATAGAAATTCCTTATATAAATTTTATAAACTGATAAAAAAGATTTTTAAATGAAACTTATCTCGTGATTGTGTGGTTACAAATTTCAATAAACAATTGGCACCATCTTTTGATGGAATAAATAATAGGCCTAGGAGACTAAGATTGGTCCAGCGGCCCCACCCACAATTTGTATTGATACTATGTTGAAAACAATAGTTTTATGTTAGTTCTAGGTTGAAAGATAACCCCCTAAAATTTTAAGTCGCTACCCCTATGTATAAGGATGATGTGAGGGTCAATACCCTTAACTGTATCATTTTTTTCTCGGTTGTTAATTAAGATATTCAGATAAAAAAAAAGATACTTACGCAAAACTATGTTGGCCACTCTGAACTTTTGTTTGAAACATTGTTTGATACAATTAATGGGCTTCGAAAATGTTTTATAGTCATAGGAGACTCGTCCTCTATAAAAATGGTATCGAAATTATTTGTGACCAGCCGTAGATAACGTCGATACCGGAATATATCCGTCGTTCATGTGAACCGGTTTAAATTGACAAATGCCTGCTGTACCTTTTTATTTGTTAAACAATGGTTCCCGGCTAATTGTACGAAAATGCGAGCCGCGCAAATTGAAAAAGTCTCGGCGCAGAAACCGGCTCGCGTTATTAAATGGCCGTTGTGTCCCGGTACATTGAAATTTGTTTGTCGCGCATGTTGCAAAATTGAAGGGTGCGTATCTCCGTGTAAAGTCGGATTATAGCGTGACTTTTGTAAAGCCGCTGTCACAGGAGTTATCTCGAGAACATTACGGATGGGGCCGTGCACACGTCAGAAACTGTGTGTATTTAAAATTTTCGAACACATCCGTGCGGGTTTAATATCTCTGCGGCGATGTCAAAAGTTGCGGGTAACCGGCACTCCATTTGGGTTGCTTAACCGCGTATTAATTACGCGCAAATATCCCTCTATTTTTGGCCTGCATGCCCAAATACCTTATACGCTTTTTATCTGTAAACACCGAAACGTAGAAATTAGTCCGACCTAATTATTGGGTTGGAAATTCAAAGATAAAATTCCATTCTGTTACTTTTTGCCATTTTTGAGGTAACATAAGTTATTGAATAAGCCTACGAACGAATGCCTTAATTTTGTCTTTGAATTTTTATTTTTTAATGATTATTTTAATCATAATTTATATAGGCTGTCCCAAGAAGGACGTACAACCTTGAAAGGGGCGGTTCCTGAGGTCATTTGAAGAATCTTTTCCCTTTGCGAAAATGTTCTACGAGGCATTGTTAAGGAGTTATTAACGAAAAACACGAGCGAGTGATGGTGTCGCGCCGCGGTGAATCATTGAACAAGAGAAGGAGCAGAATTTGATTTAATTAGAACTCGGTTACCCAACATTTTTTTGGATAAATTGTCTAGTAATAACTACAGCACTGAATGGTTTCTCAAATGCGGATTTTATGCATTTTTGACACAGATGAGTTAATATCTTCACTGTTGGAAATATCAAAAATTGCTTTATCATTTTTTCATAGGGATAGACAGTTTATTTTATATTTCATAAGAAGCAAAACAATTGATCATTTTAATATTATTTTTCATTAGCTTAGGGGTAGTATCAAATGAAAAGATAATTTATGTTGTTCCGTAAATTGTAAAAGAACCACAGTGTTTTAAACGGAAGTTTAACCTGAAAATTGATATTTTTAAAACAAGATCTGCATTAGAAATCCGTCATTGGCAATTACAAATCCATCTACAAACGAATTTATTTTTTCTGTAATATTCGTTTAACAACAGACGGGACGGATAAAATAATGGAAACAGGTTAAAATGAATTTCCGACGATCGGATAATTTCGTGCTGGGAACGATAATTATCATAACAGTCCTTCCGATAAAGAACAGATTTATTCGTCTCTGTGTTTCAGTTTAATAATTGAAAGGGGTTTAATAATTTTACTCTGCAAGAATCCTTCAATATCGGACCATTTTCATTTAACCAATTTGTAGAACAAAGATCGCATTGTCATTGCGAAATCAGATTACTAAATTTATCCTTCAGAAGACCGATTTTATACAGGGATTATTTATTTACACCGTTACATATTCTAGCTACAATTTCATAAAAGCTTCAAACAAAATAATTTCGAATTTTGTAAATAATTCTCTTAATCGCTGAATGGTCGTGTTTTTGTATAAAAAATTGTTTAAAAGGACTGTGTATTGACCACCAAAGAACATGAATATATGCAGTCCTTTTAAAACATTTTTTTTCTAGGTCATTTGAAGGTCGGTCCACAATAGGTACATATTTGAATGTATTTGTTTGGACAAAAGATGGAGACTCGTTATTATTCACTTGATTGTACCTGCGAAATTAATAACAATGGTAACAATGCGTCGTGACTCATCGCCTCGGATTGAACGAAGTAATTCTAGACGGTGTATCAGGGGAGTGATCTAGACTCATTCACGCGTACGCTGGGGGGCTTCTAGAAAAAGTGAATGGCCAAACAAAGGTGTTTAAGACCAGGCGTTCTCGATGCACTCTTGCACAGAAGAGTGCTGAAGAGGGGGAAAAGGATCGATGCAGAAGGGCGGCTGAGAGCTCGCAAGAGCCAAATCAATGGGACAGCCAGGCGAGTTTAGATAAGCGATTAAAGCGATAGCATAGCTCCGCGCATCGATCATTTAAGCAGAACAGTTACGTGTGTTATCCGGCGGACAGTGTCATTACGGGCATGCAGCAGATGCGCTTAACGATCCCGGCGCATCGAGTGCATCACGTTATTGACCTCTAAACTGAAATACGTGTCTGAAAGACACCGTCTCACTTTGTTGCGGTAACAGGTGAGCCCCTCCGGCCGCGTAAAAGTGCCGCTGATGCGGAGCTCCGCGTCATTTCCCCGAGATGCTCCTTACACGTTCCGGCAACTAAACTACTAGTTCTACTACTAGTATCTACAAATTTTAGCCGTTTGCATTCCTAATTATTTTTCAATTTTTTAAATTACTGCAGATCGAAGTTTCGATGCCGCAGGATTAATGGTTCAGGAGTTATGCTTAATTAAAGTTGAGCAATCTGCAGTGTTTTTGACAGGTAAGGACGCCGCCATATTGGTTTGTGGTGACGGTCGCGCACCGCTTGACGAGTTGGTGGGTCAGGGTAAGTGGCTCACAGTCGTCACTACAAACTAATATGGTGGCGCCCTTACCTGTCAAAAACACTGAGAAATGCTCAACTTTAAGCAACCATAACTCCTGAACCATTGATCCTACAGGATCGAAACTTCGATCAGCAGCCGCCCCGGGTACAAATCCACTGGATTACGTACCAAATACATCATAATTTATAGGAGAAAGGCACAAATTTTGAGACCGGTAAAGTAAAGTTTACCCTAAGGAATTACTAATTAACACTGACCGTACCGTGACTGGTGGAATGACCGCTCTCGATGATACACACACACACACACTGTAGGTAAGTTTAGACGTGAATTACTAAACCAATGCTTCTATTGGGTGAAAAAGAAAGTCAGGTGATCTGGTCTACTTTTCAGAAAATCATTCTTGTGAGAATCCTTATATGTCCGGTACTTGGAGAAGCAAGGCAATCTATATCCTGGTCATCAGATTAATTAGCACCCCTTTAAAAAAAAAGAAAGATGGTAGTTAAAAGACAAGTGTCCTGAAACACGAGACGCGTAACTCTCTATCTCCTCTAATTGGATCCTAGTTTAAGTATACGCGAGGAACCTTTTGAGGGCATGTCACCCTCTTTGAAGAAGGGCGAGAGGAGCGAAACAGGGATGAAGGGGGCGAAACAGAGGCTAAATGGAGAGAGTCGCATTTCCTCCTTCAAGATCCTCGGATGCGATAAGCTCGCGAGCGTCGCACCTGAGAGTCTCCGGAGAAATGTATGATTATAGTCGACCTAAGTAGAGCGAATTTATCGCGGAAATAATGTGCGCCTTGTCTCGGAAATATTTCAGGACAAGCCCGCTCGATGGGACACAGACCCGTCGCTAAAAGGCCGGATTCTACGGAAAAGAATCGCTTCAAGCAAAACACTTTCGAACAAGATAACCAAAGAGAAGGAGAAACAAAGATTGTTTAACTATGTGTAGCATAGGACATTTTTTGAGAATCCGGCATTTAGTGATGAAATAAATAATAATCGATAGACAATAGTTTTAACCGCTTGTTACATTAAATAATTTTTCTTTCGGGTGAACTTTACTTCACCGGACTCAAAATTTGTGCCATTTTCCTACAAATTATGATGTATTTGACATGTAATCCAGTAGCTTTGTACTCGGAGCGGCTGCAGATCGAAGTTTCGATCCTGTAGGATCAATGGTTCAGAAGTTACGCTTGCTTAAAGTTGAGCAATCTACAGTGTTTTTGACAGGTAAGGACGTCGCCATATTAGTTTGTAGTGACGACCGCGAGCTGCTTACCGAGCAGAATCACTAACCAACTCGGTAACCTGCGCGCGACCGTCACTACAAACCAATATGGCGGCGTCGTACCTGTCAAAAACACTGAATAATACTCATCTTTAAGTAATCATAACTTCTGAACCATGGATCCTACAGGATCGAAACTTCGATCTGCAGCCGCCCCGGGTACAAATCTACTGGATTGCATACCGAATACACCATAATTTAGAGGAGAAAGGCACAATCTTTGAGTCCGGTAAAGTAAAGAGCATTTCTGTTTTGAAATCAGTAAAATTACAATTAATATAAAGCTGTTTTGAAACAATGCTGTATCTGATCGAAACATTTTCGATCGGACTGCTAATAAAAGAGTAACTTCTACTGCGGTTCACCCTGTATATTACACGAAAACAATTTTGCGTAACTAAGAGTTGTTTCATGTTTCCATCTTACATACGTTTATCTAAATTGTTTCGTTCCGTGTTTAAATAAACGTAAATCCTTCGTCGCGCTCTGTTTAATCCTCCACGATCCGAATCCCTTTATACGCGTCACGTTCCACAACTGCAATTACATTCGTGCAGTTTAAAGCTTCAGCACGATATCAGCCAAGAAAAATAAGTGAAATATCCTTGGACACGCGAACGAATCGTTTTATTCTGCAGATTCGATTCCATGAATATTTTACAAATCTCGTTTTTACGACTGCCGAATACCGAAACGGAATTTATATTTTACGTCCCGGCAGAAATTCCACGATTTTTTTTATTTTCCGCCACGGTGATCCTGTAGATACATTGGTAATGCCAAATAATGTCGAAGCTTTTTCTATACATTCGAAAATAACCGGTCGGAAATCGAAGAAAAAGCGTTTGACGCACTTTTTTCTGCCTATTTAATTTTACAACTTGTAACAAGAATGTCAGGAAATGAGAATCCATTCTCGAATTTTAAAAAACCTGTTCAACCAGTTCCCGATTTTTTAAAATGTAAAATAAGTCATTATTGGACTGCGGATCTTTATTCATTTATGAAAAAATTGGTTGGACGAAATATAAAACAGTAAAAGATTATAAAAATTTAAGAACATCGTTTGTTGATACTCTTTACTTTACCAGACTCAAAATTTGTGCCTTTCCCATATAAATTATGATGTTTTTGATATGTAATGTAGTAGACTTGTACCCGGGGCGACTCTAGATCCAAATTTCGATCCTGTAGGATGAATGGTTCGGGAGTTACGCTTGCTTAAAGTTGTGCATTTTTCAGTGTTTTTGACAGGTGAGACGCTGCCATATTGGTTTCTAGTGACGGCCGCGCGCAGGTTACCGAGTTGGTTAGTGATTCTGCTCGGTAAGCAGCTCGCGGTCGTCACTACAAACTAATATGGCGACGCCTTTACCTGTCAAAAACACTGTAGATTGCTCAACTTTAGGCAAGCATAACTCCTGAATCATTGCTCCTACAGGATCGAAACTTCGATCTACATCCGCGCCGGATACAAATCTACTGGATTACATACCAAATACATCTGAATTTATAGGAGAAAGGCACAAATTTTTGAGTCCGGTGAAGTGAAGTTCACCCTAGTATTCATGTGAATATACACACCCGCTCAAAAGTATGCGGATACTTATCGTTGTACTTGTCTACAATTTTAGACGATGTTTCAATTCTGTAGGATCAATGGTTGAGAAGATATGCTTGCTTAAAGTTGAGCAATCTACAGTGTTGACCTGTCAAAAACACTGCGGATTGCTCAACTTTAACCAAGCATAACTCCTGAACCATTGATCCTACAGGATCGAAACTTCGATCTGCATCCGCGCCGGGTACAAATCTACTGGATTACATACCAAATACATTATAATTTATAGGAGAAAGGCACAAATTTCGAATCCGGTAAAGTAAAGAGCAGCCGGATTAAATCTATTTTTGTTTTACCTCTGCTTCCCATTTTCAATGCAGAACATTCTTATACTTTGTATAAAGAATTCTAATTATTCGAGACGTTTACACGCTTCCAGACAATTCATGTCAGACCTAAACACACATTGTAAGTAAGTTTTGGCGAATACGATAATTTAAGCAATACACGACGATGCACGGAAGGTAACAGAAGTTTATCGGCAGAACAAGACGACCCGTCGTTCAAGAATGTTGGCAAGTTACATGTTTCATGGATCGAATTCTTTATGTTCGCTCTATCGTGCAGAGAGAGGGGGATGGGTGAGGGGGTGGGAGCTAGAGAGAGGGAGCGAGAGAAAACTGAAAGCGCTACAGCGAATATAGAAGAGAACTTGCATTCTGCCGAGGCATTGAGTGCATGCTCAAGAAGCATGTCTGAAAGCATCCAGTAAAAATCCGAATTCCCAGGCAACCGCTTTTCTACGTAATTCGTTGCAACGAATCGTTCGTATGCGCAACTTTTTTCCTCGAAAAAGTTTCCAACTCTAGGATCATACGAGATGGCCACTCGGAAAAGACCGAATTGAATTTCTCGAAATGTAATGCGATCGTAGTTTTATGAAATCAATTGGTCTGGCAGATATTTTCGCAGTACTGTAGCTTTAGAGGGTGCCCCAAAAATGTCGTGCTTCCTTGATAAGGGTGGTCCCTGAGGTAGTTTCAAGTAAATCTTTCCTTTGCGAAAATGTTAACACTGAACCTACCACTGCCGGTCAAATAACCGGGTCTTAGTTAGATTTTTAATTTTGTAATTATTGAAATAATATTTTTAGACATTAGTTACTATATAAATAAGAGCGTGGAGCGCTAAACCGTATTGACGTAATCTTCGTGGGCACTCCACGCTTTTATTTATAGTGACTAATGTCTAAAAAAATTATATTCTCTTTCTTAGTGCATTTTACTAAAAGCGTGGTAAAAATCGGACGTTTCATGTGCAACAACCTAATAGATACAACGTTGGTTCTCGTGCCGAACGAACGGTGTATCGAAGTGATTTCAGCAATTCAAATAATACAGGAGCGTCGCATGTATATCGTTCTATAAATGTTGAAATAATTAACGCCAGGATAATACCCGGGCACGGTTAAAAATTCGCGAGTTAACGCAGGTCCTAGTTGAAAGCAGCGATCGTCAAATACCATGGCATGGTTACTCTGATTCACGGTAAATTATTCAAGCATTAACCGACTTTCGCGTCGGTACGGTTCAGAATTTCGATTCATCAGAACGAAGAGAGGAACGATTACGCATTAAAATTACCATTCATCGGCCCTCAATGGAGAACGCCAGGGCTCTCGCAGATTTGCTTTCGAATACCGTAGGCGCACGGCTTCGTATTTTCCGCAAGAATTCACCTGATAGGTTAGAAAGGATCGTCTCGGGAATTAGCTGCGAGCATATATCTCTCTAAAAGCTCTCGAGTGCCGTAGGACACTGTTGTCGAGCATCTACAAGGAGAAAATGCATTTCACCGTTTCCCCTTACCCACCTCCGACATTGTATTTTCCTTTTGCATTGTTCCGTATCGTGTGCTCTCTCTCTCTCTCTCTTTTTTCCCCATAGCTGGCACTCGCATAAGTAACGATCACCCAGTCGTAGTCTCTGTTTATTTTAAAATACGTCGACCGCCGACCGAGCAATAATTTTATTTTACACGCTGAAAGGATGGCCGTACTCGAGAGCCAGGTTAACTATGAATATGCACTTTCAGGGGAACGCGGAAAGCAACGGGCCACCAACCACCAAAGTCCCGGCATTTATTCCAGCCACGACCGCCATTGAATATTCTGAAAATATACAGGCAGCTCGCGCGAGCGTTTGATCAAATATTATCAGCAGAGATGGCTCGAGTTTCCCCGGCCGAACAAAACTTTTCGAATAAGGAGCGAGCACTTCGGAACTTTCTGTCTGTTATTCTTTTCTTCTTCTTCTTTTCTTTTTTTTTGTTTTAAATCAAGGTACATGCTAATTTAAATTACAGATTGCAATGAACGGCGCACCCGCGGTTTGTCGCGATACTTTGTTGTTACTTCCATGAATGCTAAACTCCCCCAGGATATTGATTGATTATGCAAAAGCTTGCATAATGCGGTGTAATATTATTTACCCGTTACCGACAACCTTATTCCACTGCGATATTAAAGTTGCGGCGGCATTCAATTATTGACTTAGACGAAAGAAGCATAAGCATAAATAAATACACTTATTCCAGTGCGATATCAAAGTTGTAGCGAAATTAAATTATTTAGTAGAAAAGAGAAAGTATATAAATAAATACAGTATGGTGTATAATTAAAGCAGCTGAAAATTAAATAGAAGCAACAGTTGAAAAGATATTAGAAGCACATGCAGCTTTGTGTTTTAAATGGAATTTTCTTATTCTATTTTTTATTTTATTATTTTTTAAAATATTTGTTATTCTCTACTGAAAAGTACTGAATCACTTATAGGAATAAATTACACTGTCCAACAAATTTCAACTTTTTTTATGATTTCAATATACTGTTGGGTCCTTCTTATAGAGTTTTTTGCGCTGATTCCGAATCTGTCCTTAATTTTTCTCCTATACGCACAGTTTTTGAAAAACATGCCTTTGAAAAAAAAACATATTTTTCAACTTTAAACAAATATTGTGATGTTAAAATAAAAGATATTGAATTGTTCTTTACAGCAAAAGATTCTGTAGACTTTTTCGAATACAGTGATATCCAATATTAATACATTATGATTGTTTAAACATGTTTAAACAATGATTAAAGACGGAGAGACGCCACTTTTGCACCAATTTTTGAGGAGGACAGTGTGTTATTAGTTCAGAAGACATTTCGATTTGGGTACACCCTGTACAAACAACAGGATCATCTGTGTTTACGTCGATAATAACCGAATTTTTGTTTCGTTAATATTATTTGTTTTACATTACATCCCTGCACGTTAAGATCTCAGATTTTTGCAAGCTTTATTGTTTGCGTAAATCAAAGGATTAACCTCATTGAGAATTTAAATAAAAATAACACGAATTTTATATTTCTCGTCGCTAAAATCCGAATGGCTTATCGAAGCGTTTACATTAATTCCTGCTCATGGGATGAATTTTCACGATTTCACTGATGCGTGATCTATTGGTAATAAACAGGATGATAATCAGCACGTTGGGTGACAACATGTGGACAAACATTAGTTCATTTCCACGGTTACAGAATTAACCATGAGAAATAATAATATTGGGAAATAAATACTTTATGGTACTAATGTCGATTTCAATTGAACTGAAAATTTTGCAAAATGCTACTTCTTTAGGAGGGGTGATTCCTGAGGTTCATATGACCTCAAAAATCACCCCATTCAAGGACCATGCAGTACTTTGTTACTGAAAGATTAAATGATTTTATTGGGAAATAAATACTTACAAGGAGAACCCCCGCTCTGTCCCTCACGGATTTTGTTCAGACTTTACAGAGTTATAGATCTCGTTCCCCTGATTACGAAAATACCCCATTATAGGGGCAGACGCTCAATAGTTTTCGAGATATTTGCAATTAAAGTTTCATAACCGTAAAATATATATAGTTTAGTTCAGACTTTTACCAAGCAATGGTGTGGCGCAACAGCAGCGAGCGGAACTGTTACGCAGCAGGCCCAGGGGTTCGAATCCCTTCGTGGTAAATTATTTTTTATTGTTTTTTTTTCATGAAAAATGCATTCTCAATGTTAAATAAATTTTAAATAAAATATTTTTATTCGCTAAAGGACTAATTGAAAATGATACTTATTACTTTATAGAAGAAACACTAGATCTATTACTACATATACAAAAGATAATAATTATAAAACAATAATAATATTAAAATAATATATTAAAAAATAATACATAACAAACAACAAATATAAATATAAATACAAATACCTCTGATTACTATTCATTGCATTTATTCTATTTTGTATTTGTATTTATATTTATATTTGTTGTTTGTTATGTATTATTTTTTAATATATTATTTTAATATTATTATTGTTTTATAATTATTATCTTTTGTATATGTAGTAATAGATCTAGTGTTTCTTCTATAAAGTAATAAGTATCATTTTCAATTAGTCCTTTAGCGAATAAAAATATTTTATTTAAAATTTATTTAACATTGAGAATGCATTTTTCATGAAAAAAAAACAATAAAAAATAATTTACCACGAAGGGATTCGAACCCCTGGGCCTGCTGCGTAACAGTTCCGCTCGCTGCTGTTGCGCCACACCATTGCTTGGTAAAAGTCTGAACTAAACTATATATATTTTACGGTTATGAAACTTTAATTGCAAATATCTCGAAAACTATTGAGCGTCTGCCCCTATAATGGGGTATTTTCGTAATCAGGGGAACGAGATCTATAACTCTGTAAAGTCTGAACAAAATCCGTGAGGGACAGAGCGGGGGTTCTCCTTGTTAGTACAGTAATTCTTCGATCGAAGACCCAACATCCGTGTTTTGAGCGGACATCAATAGTGTAGGGAGGCTATTTTTTATGACTGCGTCTACCGCGCCGACCGACCGCGCCGAGACTTCAATCGACGAGCCGAACATAAAGAAGGACAGAATGAAATAGGATCGCGTGGCCAAAGCGTGTCGCCGTCGCCGGCACAGTTTAAAGGCCAGTGCGTCATCACAATGAAACACCAAAATCTTAGCTTCTTTATTTTCCATTATTTCTTTATGGAACTTCCACCAACATATCCGTGGCATTTTTCTAATGCAAAATGATACCAAACACGATATATTTTAACTGTATTTTAGTGGTTTAATCGACGATGAAAGTTTTGCACGCAACGAAGAAGAGCGTATGGGAAAGAAAGAGACGCGAACAGTCGACGTCGCCGACACAGTTCAAATTCCGTCGATTAAACCACTAAATACAGTTGAAATTATATCGTGTTTGGTGTCATTTTAATCAGAGAAATGCCAGGAATAAGCTTGCAAAAGTCCCATAAACCGATAATGAAAATTAAGAAGTTTGAGAATTCGATTCACTCGAGTCAATGTTGTGGTGTTCACGCCGATATACCCGAGCCGAGATCAATCATCGGCACAGGCGACCCAGGACTTCGATTGAAGAATTACTGTAGTGCTAATGTCGATTTCAATTAAACTGTAAATTTTGCAAAACGCTACTTCCTTCAGAGGGGTGATTCCTAAGGTCCAAATGACCTCAGAAATCATCCCCATCAAGGACATAAATTTTTGGGACATCCTGTATAGGACACAATTCATACTAAAAAATCGATGCACCATATTATTGTGTTTCAATTTAACCTTTCTTCGGGCGCCATTGGATCGAATTAAAATGCGTCAAACGGGGTTTCATCGCACACTCACAAACAAAACGTATTTCCGGCTGTCATATTTCAACTATACTTATTCCTTTGATAACTAACTGCACAGTGTACGGACAAAGTTAGGATATCGCGAAGCATTTAAAATTTTTGTTGAAAAATAAACGACGGTGATCGTTATTTTTCTATAAAAAAAATGAATAATTCTAGCAAAGAAAAAAATTATTCTTTTAATTCTTTACATAGTTCATTCTACGTTACAATCTTAATCTCCTTTATAGAATAACAATGTTCAAGTTAATCTCTAAATGTATGTCGAAAAATGGTTAGTTTAGGAGTTATTTTACTTTAAACATTACGAAGGAAGGGAATTGTGTTAGTGATTATTAGACTGCGGGTTTTATGCATATGTACTGTTGCATTATTTCGAACTCGTTCAAGTTTTTTAAAATATAGAAAATAAGTATCTATGTATGTAGCTCCCATTTCTCACAATGCATACAGTCAGTTTTTATTTTGCCTAAAAATCCAGAATCCAGTGATTATCGTAGAATAAAAGATAATTTGTTCCTCTTATCTCTAAAAATATATAAAAGAAATTCATATAAGTAAAGTACAACTGCCGCGCCCCCTTAATAACATTTTTATTTATAGAAAGAAAATGTTAGGGGAGAAATTTATCGTAATTGGAGGGGGGTGTGGGTGAAGGTGACATTTGCCGAGATCTTTGGATAACTTTCTTGTGAAATTTCTTGTGTCCGGATAAAATATACATAATATTTATTTTACTTTGCAACAAAAAAGGTTGATCGAATTGAGATTGAATTGTTTATCAGAAACAATGCAAAATAAATGACAGAATACTTGAAATTAACGGAAAGCTAACAAGTGGTCACTAAATATCAGCAAACTGGTACCAGTAACCCTATCCTAGAGTAACTTTTCCTATCACATTTCTATCTAGGTCAACCTCCCCCGCACTCGGTACAGCCTACTACAAAATTCGTCGAGCATTTTCCCCGGCAGCCAGTATGCCCGGCTCAAACAATGCCGATTCACCATGAATTTTGAACACGCGAGGCGATGTTTGAGCGAACCCCCGATGCGTGTAATCATCGGTCGGCCATGTAAACAGTGGCTAATGATCGGCAAGTATGGAAGACGCTGTCTGTGTGTAGGGGATGAATCGGTTCGGCTCGTTGTATCAGTCGAAAATGAACATCATAATTGCAGGTGTCTGCGGTTCTTACGGTTTGCCGCCATCGTGAACGGTCGGTAAATCTCGTGGTGTTCGTTCACGGGGATGGATCAAGGCCGTGTCTACGTTTGCCGTCCGCCATTTCCCCGTAAGAAGGGTTGGCTCGCGTTTACATTCGCCCGAGTCGCTCGAAATTCCGGGTCACGCGTGTACGCCGCGCCGCCTTTGACCAGCGAATCGTGAACAGACAATTTGCTGGTCGGGGAATTGAGACGCGGCGCGGCGCGGCGCGGCTGTACACCAGCCTATTTTGTCAGTTAATGAAAACAAATTTCCCTCGACAACTAAATAGTTTTAATTTGGATCGCTGGAGCACGAGAGCGAGCGTTCCACTCTTTCACCGTTTGACCAGCAACGCGTGTGACAGTCTCGCTCGGTTTTGTCGTTTTTCGTATACAGGGTGTCTCAAAATTACTTCAACACCCGGAAATGGGTTCCTGAGATCGTTCGAAGCAACATTTTCCTTTGCAGAAATGGCGTCCGCGGCTCCGTTAAGGAGTTATTAACGAAAAACACGGACCAATCAGACCGCGTGTTGGCACAGTCGTGTTTTTCGTTAATAGTTATTAACAAAGCCGCGGACGCCATTTTTGCAGAGGAAAATGTTGCTTCAAATTATCTCAGGAACTTCCTTCCGGATGTTGAAGGAATTTTGAGTACACCTCTGGATCGGTGGAGATCTGTTTTAAATTAAAAAAAGCTTTTTAAAAACCACGCTTATATTAAAATGCACTAAAAAGGAGGAAACAATTTTTTTAGACATTAGTGACTATAAATAAAAGCGTGGAGCGCCCACGAAGATTACGTCAATATAGTTTAGCGCTCCACGCTTTTATTTATAGTCACTAATGTCTAAAAAAATTGTTTTCTCCTTTTTACTGCATTTTAATATAAGTGTGGTTTTTAAAAAGCTTTTTTTAATATATTTTTTTATGTTCTACTTTTCAGTTTTTTCAAGATATGGAAATACGCGAGACAGAATGAGGGGATGACTCCGAGAGACGAGGTCTCTTGATGGAGTCCGAAATTGTCCGAAATGGAACTGAATGAACGGAACACCACACTGACTGAGCTCCTTCGGTGCGAAATGGATCAGTTGGGGATCAGAGTGGGGATGAGTCGGAGAGGGAACGCGTAGTGGAGTAGGGAGCGCTGGCGCGCGGAGTGGGGATCGCTGAACGCGATAACGTACTATCGAGTATCGCGCGACGAGGTGTGACGGTTAATATTAAAATTTTTTCTCCTGAACGCACAGTTTTTTTTAAATTTCTTTTTTAATATTGCATTGTCATCCAGTTCTGAGCTATGTTTAAAGTTTCAAGTCTGTAGCTCATCGGGAAGTGGTTTAAAATTCGATTAGAAGATTTGACGCATACAACAACAACGACACGGCAAGCTAATATACGCGTGGTAATCAAACAATGGCCCGCAAAATTGGCCTCGACTTTGGATTTTAAAGTTAAACATTTTTATTACTGCATCCTACAGTACTCATCGCGAAGAACAAAAGTCTCACAGGAACCATGGGGTCTAGAACCTGTAGAGGATGATCCCTGTGAGACTTTTGAACCTTGCGATGAGTACTATACATTTTGTGGCTCATTTATTAAACATCTCCACCGATCCAGAAGTATAAAATTTTAATCATTTATTTTATTCATTCAAATACAAATTATCCTGCAATTTACTCCTTATTTTACGTTTTAAATTGATTATTTAGGATCGCGTCAACCACTTGCGTGGATTATTAGAGACCTCCTGTTGTGATTTATAATTTGCCATGCAATTTCATATGCGTCTGATAATATAATCAATTTATTGCAATAGTATTTCTATTTCTAAGCAAGCTAATGGAATATATTTTTCAGTATCTTTTTCTGCTAATGTTAAAATAACTTTAATAATAAAATTTAAAATGAATGGAACTATGAATGGAACTCGATCTAAGTAGATTAATAATATCGACAGTTCAACCAAGCTCGATGAAATTGCTAAACGATATTTAACTCGTGTATTTTCGTTAAATATTTCATGGAAAACAATTGCAATTAAATGTTAATTTCGACGTCGATCTTGTGTTCAAAATTAGAACGAAGATTCGAATTAAATTAACATCTCGGATGTCCACGAGGAGAAGAGTTTCATGCAACGCTTTGTGTCCGATGGAATCGATTTTCGGACTACAAATGGTTCTCATTAAACCAGAATTGACGGCGATTAACGATTCTTGCGTTCCTTTTCTTCTGCGCAACTCGGTAATTCGTGATGAATTAGAAGTGGACGCCATTAATCGCATATAATTCACTGAAATTTTTTGATCTATTCCTTCGTCTCACGGAATCGTCCTGCAAATTTTTCATTTCTTTATTCTTTTATTCAATTATATTTTCATTTACACAGGAAGTAAGGGAAATCAGACTAGATTATTTGTCGTCAGACAAATAATCCTGTCCAGGCGATAATTGCTTCAATGTCGTCAGCTTTGTATCACTGTCCTCCAGATTACTGCCATGGACCGTGTTATTGACTTGTTTCGATAATCATAATTAAATTCATGTTAATAGATGAAAAATTAATCTCCATTTTTACAAAAATTCTACGTGTCGTGTGTGGTTGTTGAATATGTAGTGTACATATTTATATTCTATGGAGTTGACGAGATGGGCGTCGCCATTTCTTATTTCTTTTGTACGAATGACGTCACGGGGGGGGGGGGTCACGTGGCTGTTGAGGTTAGAGAACCACGTGTTTAATAAGGAAAATAAATATACTTAGAGATATAAATGCAACAAACTCAGCAGAGTGATTTCTACATTGATGAAAATAAAAATTTTCCACCTGAATTGCAACAAACTGGAGTGACGTAAAAATTTATTTTCTCTTCGGAAATGTTTAATAGGTTTAATATAATATAATAGTATATTTTCAAATAGCATTGTATTCGCCAACCTTCAAAAATTAAAATGCAAGGAAATGAAAATAGTAACAAATAAGATGAATTTTCAATTCTGTTTGTTTGTTTCTGTAAACAAATGATTTCATCTCGGGAAATATTCTGGCAGACACTTTTGACTCCTTTTTTTGTAAATACACTAAAGTAACTCATTTCAATAACTCAATTTTTAGGTAGTATACGGAAAACAACTTTGACTTTCAAGAATACATTCATATAAATATACAGAGAGAGGATAAAGCAGAGAAGCGCAATTTTTTAGCCGATGGCACGTTAAAACTAATATTTCAAAAAATGACGCGTAAGCGCTAAATTCTCAAGGCACTTTGACATTTTATGATGCACCGCTCACACAAGTTTTACGGGTCCCGATATTTTCCTAGTCTATTTCATTTGTTTGAAATTCAAGAAGATACTGTAAAGTCCATTTTAACCACGTAACACACTGCTCGAAATTTCTCTCTAAATCCACCTTCATTTTCGTGGAATATTTGAAAAACAAATTTTGCTGCTCCCTTGTATCTGTAATTATATTTTGCTGCTATTCAGATAAATAGAATGTGCTATCTACTCAGCCATGTTGAAATACAGTATTATCTCCGTAACGGGATGCAAGAGATTGCAACATTTCTAATTGTTTATTTTTATTTTTATTGAACTTTTACCATCGCATTCGTCTTGTTTTTCTACTGAAAATGACACCAAACACGATATAATTGCGATCATAATTACTCGTTCGGACAGACATTTACAGAATTCGTATCTCTACGATAAATGTGACGTCCGAAACTTTAATTGGTTACACAAGTAATTATGACGGTAACTATATCGTGTTTGGTATCATTTTAAGTAGAAAGACGAGACGAATGTGATGGTGAAAATTTTATTGACGAACTTGTAAGAAATTTCGAGTTTTGAATTTAAAAGGCTGACACGAGTCCTTTCACGTTTGCCGAACGCCCGAGAGAACCTTGGTGTCTCTTTCTTTCTCGCTCGCTCATGCAACAAAATGGAGGTTACACTAATAAATAATCTGAGTTTGTTTAGGAAAATTTCATATTTTTTTCTCTGTTACATTATATTTCTATCGAGATTTGCAGAGCTGAATTATGCGCGGAGTACGCGTGATATGAAGTGTAGATTAAAAGAAATGATCATGGGTGCTAATTAATAGAATTAATGAGACACGATTCCTACCTACGTGAGCCAGTAATATATGATATTTATTCAAATGAATTTTACTGTCGAATTTCCATTTCGAATCACATTATTCGCCGCAGATCAATGCTCGAGCGTGACTGCTTTTCGAAATAACTGCGAACTCGTTGGAGCCGGAATAAAATCGTAACTTATTAAACTTATTCCGAAATTCAGCGGTTCAAGCCCCGTGATGGATTGAAACTCTCATTACAATTGTTACATTGCAAAATGCAATCTGTTCTCGTCGGAACGGAAAAATTTCAAACATGGAAATGTACATATTTTTTACCGGGAAAATACAATGGTGGTCAAACTATCCTCACTCGACCTGTTCATTCAATCAATTATTCTGCATCGATTCTGGGAAGCAGGAATTAAATAAAAATTGATTTCATCTTTTAATAATAACACTGTCCAACACCAAATTTGTTCCCTAATTGCTGTTGGGTCCTTCTTATAGAGACTCAAAATTTGTTGCACAGTGTAATTATTAAATAAAAACTATTAATAAAGGTGTCTATAATAATTGATTGAATGGACAGGTCGAGTCAGGATAGTTCAAGTGACCACCATTTTGTAGTTTCTCTGTAAAAAGATATGTACGCTTCCATGCAGTAGCGGATCTAACCATAGGGGGCCCCGAATTTTAAATAAATTTATGAATCTTTAAATAAATCTATTTAATATGTGTAACGGTGTGAAATTTTTTATTACTTTTCTTTTTTATGTATAAGTGTATGAGAGTTTTTTCTTGCAACTTCTATTTGTAACTTGATTTCGAGGGCCCCAAAATTTTTTTTTTTTTTAAATTTTATTTTACGTCGCTTTTTTCCCCAATTTTTACCAAAATTTTTACCGCTTGGGGCCTCCACTTGACTCGAGCCGCCACTGCTTCCATGTTTTGAATTTTTTCAGTTCCGACGAGAACAGATTGTATTTCGCAATGTAACAATTCAGTGAAGATTCGTCCCTATGACGGATGACCATTACTTTTTGCACAGCCTGTATGCTGATGATCGGAGTTATTGCGTGATTAGTTTGACGGGTTCTATTTAGAAACGGCGCGATGTATTGCCGGCAGGCTGAAGGGGGTCGCGTTTCGACGATGTTTACATGGGGTGTATATGGCGAGTCAGCGGCTCGGAGTTTACACGGCGTGAAAGAACCAGGCATGTGTTTACCGAGATGATCGGATTGTTGCTTCGAAAACACTCCGCGTTGAAGTGGGTACGCGGCGGAATCTCCCCTATCCAAACTAATAGGCGCGGACGACAGTTTGAAAACTGGAACGGTGGTAAAAATTCATACTTCTCGACGTCGGTCAACGTTCGTGTTACAATTTACAATCAGGGACCAAAAATAACTGTTATTTAAAAATTTTCTACGATGAAGATCATTAATAAACAGTTGATTATTATTGAAATTGAAGACAATGTACACAAAGTGTAAAGAAAAAAATTCGAAGAACAAAATAATTAATTAACATCGATTTTTATATACTTTTTCGTGACAAATAACAGTTATTAGTGTCCAAAAAATTGGATCCTCCTCTGGAGGATCCTCTGGAGGCTCAAACCAGTTATCGGCGAGAGAAGATTTATTTCTTAGTTACTTATAATCATTATCTGTAACCAATACGAGAGAGAGAGATTTTAGATAGATCTTAAATACTTATTATTCCATGAATTTTTTCTTTTTGGTTGTAAGTTACAATGTACAATGAATCGTACAGTGAGGGCGGACAAGTTTACATCAATATAATACATTTTTATATGAAAATTTAACTATGCTGATGTTTTAGTATTTTTATAAAATATTTTATGAAGCATCTCAAAGTGCAAATTTACGTTTAACAACACTATAAATAACTGTGGCTCCAATAATTTCATCACCCACTGTAATTTAATTTCAACGCTCTTTGTACAATTAATTTTGGTAGTGATAATAATTTTTAAGAACTATGTTTTTTCTGTTCAAGGCAGTGTTTGAAAAAACATATTCAAAGTTCGAGGCTTTGCACAAATATGGTTCACGTAAATTTTCTTCAAATCCATTTAAAAAAATGTCAATGACCTTCGTGTGACCGCTACGCCGCAATACAATGCTAATGATTAGATTACGATGAAACCTGAACGAGAAATACTCGTTTAACGTGGCAATTTGTTTACCTTCTAATTGTCTGTATGCGAAAATATATTGTGAACAAATTAACACGCGTTAATGGTGTTCCTGGTTTAGTGTTTCGGGACGCAGGTCGAGATTTCAATAGCTTTTTCCCGCGCGCCAATAGTCTCGTGACAGTTTGTCGTTTCAATGGACATTTAGCTGGGGTTTTTTTATTGGTTCGATTTCGCCTGGATAAGACTGGGGATGTATCGGTTTTAGGGAAAGTAGATTAAATGGTTTTCGGTCGCGTTATTTGTTTGCACAAAGGTAAATGATTGGCGAAATGATAAGTTCGGGTTGTTTTTTGGACGTTAATGGATGGACGCGCGTCACAAAAATCATTCGGCAGCGGCGAGAGATGGAAATTCAGTTAACTTTTTAATGGATGTTGCGCCGTTTCAAATTTCATTTTTCAAACATTATCGCTGCTGGAAATGCACTCGACATTCTCGCGCCATATTTCGATGTATTGGAATACCAATGGGCAATTGGACGCATGAATAAAATATATGAGAACGCCCCCCCCCCCCGATTATTGCGTTATAATTTATTACTACTTACACGACGTAAAGTCTATTTAGAAAATAAAAGCAGAAGTAGCTAAAACAAATTCGTCAATTCTGTGCTAGAAAATTGATTCGGAAATAAGATCAGTGAAGTAATGCATCCTTTGTAGTCCAGTCAATGAATGCTCATAAGGGGGGTTTAGAAGGAAATGGAAGGAACACAATTTTTAACTTTGGGACTTTGTTTGGACTAGTTAGGAGGTAAACATACTAAAAGCCCCTACTCCTAGGAGGTGAGCGGGTTGCAGTGGGGTGCGTAGAACGTCCCCTTTTTCGGTTTTCCGCTTATATCTCGGAAACTATGCGTCCTAGCGATAAGACCATTCCATACAAAATTAAAGCTAATAAAATGTGCCATAAGATTGATTCGATTCAGTTTTTCGCTATGTCGCATAGTTATCGAGATATCCGCGCTCAAAGTTCACTACTTGTGCTGAATAGTTAGCTAGTGAAATAAGGCAAAAATTTCTTTTTCACAATTAGTGAACTTTGAGCGCGTATATCTCGGAAACTATGCGAGATAGCGAAAAACTGAATGCAGTCAATCTTATAGCACATTTTGTCACCTTTAATTTTGTATATAATGGTCTTATCGCTAGGACGCATAATTTCCGAGATATAAGCGGAAAATCGAAAAGGGGGACCTTCTACGTGCATTTGAAGTTGAAATTGAAAAATTGAAGTTGAATTTGAGAAATTGAAGTTGAAATTGAAATTGAAAGTAGAAAATGAAGTTTTGAAATTGAAGATAAAATCGAAAAAATTGAGGTTGAAATTGGAAAATTGAAGTTGAAATTGAAAAATTATATTTGAAATTGAAAAAGTGAAGTTGAAATTAAGAAATTGATGATGAAACTGAAAAATTGAAGTTGAAATTGAAAAATTGATGTTAGAATTGAAGTTGAAATTGAGAAATTGATGTTGAAACTGAAAAATGGAAGTGGAAACTGAAAAAGTGAAGTTGCAATTGAAATTGAAATTGGAGTGTTGAAATTGAAGTTGAAATGGAAACTGAAGTTGAAATTGAAATTGAAGCAAAAACCTCGAACAAATAATACCAAAGTGAACTTGGAGCGCGGATATCTCGGAAACTATGCCAGATAGCGAAAAACTGAATCGGATCAATCGTGTGGCACATCTCGTCAGCTTTAATTTTGTATAGAATGGTCTTATCGCTAGGACGTATAGTTTCCGAGATATAAGCGGAAAACCAAAAAAGGGGACCTTCAATGTGCCCCCTGCGCCCAGCTCACCTCCTAGGAGTGTGGACTTTTAGTATGTTTACCTTCTAACTAGTCCAAACAAAGTCCCAAAGTTAAAAATTGTGTGTTCCTTCCATTTCCCTCTACAACTTTTCGTTGACTGGACTATTGAGCATCTTTAAAAATCCGAAAGTGAACGGACCATTTCAAAATGGAGTAGCCCTCTCACTTTTGTAAAAGTTCATATTTTCTCGAAAAAGTCTAGTGACTTTTGGGCCACCCTGTATATTGTACTGAAGATTGTTTCCTCTGGTAACGAACTTTATCATTTCCTGGAAGCATTGGAGGTAGTGCGCGCATGTTCTTCCGTTATCTTTCTCTTATTTTCCAGTTATAATATTCATACGTCGACGTTATATCATCCGATTTCTGCAGGTACGTCAGCAATTTCTCATAACCTCGTTTCTGTATCCCATTGTGGCCGGCCAGAAAGAAAACGTTTTCATTCTCTTATTGCAACTTATTGCATTCGGCCGAGAACGTTACAACAAAGCCGCTCTTCCATTTGTAGTTCGGGAAAAGGCATTTTTCTATGAACCTTATGCGCCACTAAAAGCTCCATAAAATATGCGGACAGCTCTCCCTTCCCGTTCCATTCTTAAGTTATGGAGATTACCCTCCCTAAGTAACGTGCCTCCTTTCCGACGTAATTAGCGTAGTCTAATGCAGCCTTTTAAACACTTAATTCTTGTACATACCTTTCACACGGATGCATAAGGTTGTTCATTGATACTTTTTATACTTTGGGCTTACTGGTATTGAGAAAATATTGTGTTTACGGAGAAGGGTTGAACAGTTGCTCACACAATCTTTAGCAGGAATTGCAGTTGCCGTTTCATTGCTGCACAATTTTATTTTACTGATTATATGCAATTCATTGTTACAAGTCTTTTTAGCTGTAGAACATTTTTAACGAATTATTTTACACTGCTACTACTGTAATCCAGTAGATTTGTACCCGCGGCGGCTGCAGATCGAAGTTTCGATCCTGTAGGATCAATGGTTTAGGAGTTATGCTTGCTTAAAGTTGAGCAATCTGCAGTGTTTTTGACAGGTGAGGGCCCCGCCATATTGGTTTGTAGTGTCGCGCGCCGCTTACCGAGCAGAATAATAATTGGTTGGTTGGTTATTAGGTAAGCAGCTCGCGGTCGTCACTACAAACCAATATGGCTGCGCCCTTACTTGTCAAAAACACTGAGAAATGCTCAACTTTTTAAGCAAGCATAACTCCTGAACCATCGATCCTACAGGATCGAAACTTCGATCTTACTGGATTACATATCAAATAGGAGAAAGGCACAAATTTTGAGCCCGGTAAAGTAAACAGCAGCCTTATTATAAAACAAGGAACGTTCACTTCCCAAATCTTTGTCTAGGTGTTCCGAATCTTTCTATTCAAAGTCGTTTCAAGGTCTTAGTGTTGTATATCGTTGAATTCGCCTCGATGTCCACTACAACATTCCATTACAAAAAACACGTGTTAATCTAATCTAACTTTACGTAACGAGACTTTAAAGATGGATAGTACTTTCCGGTGGACCTAACGTATCGAAGCTATTCCGGGAAACAATGAACTTTGCTCAGGGAAGAGAAACAGAGGGATTCGTTATAGAGAAAAAGCTGATGAGAACCGTGCAGTAATATTTTTCGTACCCGGCCGGACTCACGGAAATAATCGAATACGAAAGTTGTTGAGCACACGGTGCTTCTCGATACGAATTGGCTAGTGTCCATTCATTTATTTTTTCCTCCACTTCTCGCGAACACGATTGTTGATGCACGGACTCCTATCGGTTCGCTATCGATTTGCTATTCATCAATTTACAGAAAATTATTGCACCGAACAAATAATAGTACTCCTGTGCTTACAAACAGATCAATAAATGCGTGTTTACCACCCGAGGATGTACAGCAGGGCGACAACAACGCGGTTGTAAAGACGTAATTGTTTGTCATTTCTATTACACCAATCATGTCCTTTAACGGTCGTCAATCCGCGATTATGGCGACCGCGATGTCACGTAGAATCCCAACTTTCGACAATAATCACCGAATGTCCGTGCAGCTTCTCTCATTATCGCTCACAATTCCGGATCCGTTGTTTTATTCGCTACATTTCACTCTGCATGATACAACTGCTTTGATTAAACGTCAAATTGCCTTGATTGCAACATAAATTGGGGCATTAGAATCGGCTATTAATCAGGGTGACGAGTAGCCACGTTCCCTCGTCACCACCACCCCCTTTGAACCAGTGTCGCCAGGTGAGGGGAGGGAGCGCGAATCGAGGGGAAAAAGTTACCCTCTCCCTGACAGCATATCGGACACGTGCAGCACAGTGACGAAACAAAACATAACATAAGTGACGAAATAGAAGGTCCGAGTTAAGTATGCTCTGCTTTCATATTTTCAATTTTATACGTTTACTCCGTCTGTGACCTTGAACGACCTTGAATAATCATGATCATCATCATTGAGAGTCACTGAATTCCCAATAAAAGGAACATCATCGTGGGGGTTTGAAAAGGGTGGTCTGGGTTAGGGATGCTGCTATAATATTTTTAATTTTATACGTTTAATGAATGTGACCTTGAGTAACCTTGAGTAATCATAGTCACTGTATTCCCAATGAAAGGAACCATTATCGTAGGGGTTTGAAAAGGGTGGTCTGGGTTAGGTATGCTGCTATAATATTTTTAATTTTATACGTTTAATGAATGTGACTCTATCGTTGAGAGTGTTCAAAAAGGGGTGGTCCCGTATAAAAAATGCGAAGGTGCAAGCATTAGGTGACTCACCGTCTATAATTTCGTTATAAAGTAAATAATAAATACGTGATTAACAATAATGAAAACCAAGAAAGTATAATTATGTTTACAGCAGTATCGTAGTAACACGAAACTTAATTAATTAATTTATAGTAATTAATTAATTAATTTATTTATTTATGGTAATTAATATATTAATTTATAGTAATGTTATTTGTAATTTGTAACTAACATAACATAAACATAATAGTGCAATAGTGAATTTCCTAACACCAATTGCAATATACGACCCTTAAAAAATTTTCTGTATGTATACTCAAAAACTTCATATCGTGAGTCATAATAATTTTAACAGAAATCGTTTAACGTTCTTATTGGTAAAAAAAGGATCCACCAATGTTAAGCAATTGAATATATTGCATCTTGAGAAGTTATAGTTTTTCTATAATATATTTTCGAAAGCGTCAGCTTTAATAATTTATGCTGATCGGTTATTCTCCTCGAAATTGTTCACAAAATCTGCATAATCAGGCGCGCGTTATTGACACGTTTCACCGGATTTAGAAAATAAAACACCGGAACACTTCGGTCTATCGCTCTTAACGTTCCATTAAAGTCCGGGGTGATATCCATTTCGATGCAAATCGTGTAATTACAGTCGATGATGAATGACGTTGATAGTGCAGAACAGAGACGCCGGATTGACGTCGGTGGACGCGTCAAGCCGAGACGCTTCATTTTTGAAAGTGGATGAAACAAATATCTGAATTGCACGCGTTCGACACGATTCCACGCGCATTTCAATTTATACCCCCCCCCCACCCCCCACCGCACCGCAGTCGACAAACTTTGATGTACCTATGAAACAGTAAATAATAAATGAAAATTAATTTGTACAATTTCGTTTGTAAATCAATTTTTTTACAGAAGTCATTCAAACGACGCCAGAAATGGATTATTTACCGTTTCTTATTTAAAAACGAAATTACTTTGATGTTTCTACCAAACAGTAAATAATAAATAAAAATTAATTTGTACAATTTCGTTTGTAAATCAATTTCTTTACAGAAGTCATTCAAACGACGCCAGAAATGGATTATTTGCCATTTCTTATTTAAACGCGAAATTACTTTGATGTTTCTACCAAATAGTAAATAATAAATAAAAATTAATTTGTGCAATTTCGTTCGTAAATCAATTTCTTATTTAAAAATGAAATTACTTTGATGTTCCTACGAAACAGTTGATAATAAATGAAAATTAGTTTGCACAATTTCCTTTGTAAATCAATTTTTTCAAGTAAGCAGAAGTCATTTAATTGTCGCTAGATTTCGATTACATATTCGATACATACATAGAAATAAAAATGTTGGAGGCAAATTCGCGCAGAAGTATAATCGAAAATTTTAGAATGAACATAAAATATAAAAAACTTGAACATTAGAAGGTTGCTGCCAACAAATTTTAATATTTTTCTCCACAATTCCGACCAATTATAATTTTTTCAAAAATTTTCACGTCATATATGTACTACACCAATTTTTCTAACTGCTCAGGCAAAAATTGAGGGGACTAGAATTATCCCTCTAGCAAGCGTCCAGACTTTGGGAACATATTTTTGTGGATTGTAGCTTATTTAATTAAAATTTATTGAGAAAATTTTATTTAATTTTGATTTGTCTATATGTATGTATAAAATTTATTTTAAAAATTTTATCTAAAACTTATTTTAAAAATTTTATCCAAATTTTATTTTAGTTTTATTTAAATTTTGTTCTAAAAAATTTTATCCAAATTTTGTTAATCTAACATTTACTTTTTTAAATTTACTTAAAAAAAGTTCTCGATTTTTTATACCTGTTACACGAGAACACCTCCTTAATTCGGTTTCTTCGGCTTTAAGTTTTCCATTAATCAGACCCCCGCGTTTTTTTTGCGCTGCGAAACCACCGGAGATCCACATGTTTACCGAGTACATCAGTGAACGAGGGTTTTGTTTTCCCATAGACGTGCTCTGTCCGCAATTTTGCATGATTTTTTCCTTTCTCCAGCTTGCAACTCGTTCCATCGAACCACCCCTGTGTATCCAGCCACGCACGCGCGCGTGCGCGACCACTTTTCGACGTTAATTAGAAATACTCATTCCCACGTGATCGGCGGCGGAAAGAGTTTAGCAACGTTGCGGCCGGGACTTTTTTTCCGAGCATTCGAAAAATTTCATTACCCTGCGAAATGAAATATCGAATTTTCCTGAACAGTCGTTTAGCTTGCCACGATCGAACGGATCAGCGAAATTTGTACCCATTCCTCGATATATACTGTGCTTTTTACAGATTATATGCGAATTTCGCGAACGCATAATACACGCCAGAAATGAATATAAAATATTGACCATTTTTTGCAATCTTCAATACGTGTATTTCCACTTGAAAATAAAATGAGAATGCTCACTCGATTCGGATTTAATTGAAAACGCTATTGTAACGTCTATAAATGGGTGATTTGTTGCTATTTTGGGTACCTTTCTAAAGAAAAAATTTTGTACTGTTCGTAAATAAAAAAAATTTCTTTTTCTATTAAGGTAATACAGTAAAGTCTTGATCTAAGAAAAACCGTCGGGTCCATGCTGTTTCTTAGATCCTGTAGTTCTATTATTTCTTTCAGTCTGAAAATGCCACAAACAAGTTGGTAAAAGTCCCATAAAAAATAATGAAAAATCAAGAAGCTGTGTAACTGGATTAGTAGTTAGATCAGAGCAACAATTTTATTCAAATAAACATTTCGATTAAAGTGGGAGTTTTCCAAGTGGGTTTTCAACCTACTTTATTCGAAATTTTTATTTACTGTACATAAAATTTTTGCTCAACTCTGCTGGCATTTCTTGATCGAAATGTTTTAGAAGAGTTGCATTCTAAAATCGAACATTTCATATGCAACAACTTAATAGATCGGAGTGGGTCGCCGCGATGTTCGTCAGACAATGGAATATTGCGTTGCGTCGTTAAAGGGAAACGGAAATGGGGTTAAAATTCGTCGGGGCCGGGCGACGCGACGGCCGACCCCGTGAATTTCAATTTCGCCACTTTTATCAGACCGTTTCACAGACGGTACACAGTAATCCGAGGACCACCTGCGTTGCACACGGTCGCCGCAGCAGATCATTCCCTGTCGACTTCCGATACGGACTGTCAAAACAAGCCTGGCCTCGGGGCTTCGTCCAGGTCCAATTACGAGTAATCAGTTTCCCCCGATGGCGTCTTTCAGCATGCATGGCTTTAATTAGAAGCTCGGATGTCGCTTTTCGTCCTCGATTATCAGCATCGACGAGAGTCGGCCTCGTGACCTCGCCTAATCGAAAGTGGAGGAAGGCTTCACCGCGCACTGCAAGACGCGGCGCGTCTGATATTATACACGCAGAAACGTGCGCGGAATCGCGAACCGTTCGAACGTTATGCAACGTTATTCTTCTAATTACCGGGCGGATGGATCATAATTATTACTTCTCTCGATTTTAATTGGATTCCGTTAAAGCAAATTGAATCGGGAAATCTGCATAAGTCAACTTCCGTGGATTTTCCGGTGATGCCGGGATGCATTTTTGAATAATGTCTGGGTAAATGAAAAGAATTTGTTCAATGGTGTTAACACCAGAGTTGGGCAAAAGTTTTATTTAAATAGAAATTTCGAATAAAGAGGGTTTTTTTCCAGGTGGGTTTTAAACCAACTTCACATTCGAAATTTTTATTTAAATACAATTTTTGCCCAACCCTGGTTAACACCAGGATAACTGTATCGATCGTCCTTTATTTTAATATTATTTCTTATTTATCATGAAATAATAATATGTGTATCCATTTTATGGAAGAACGATGTGTTGCGAATACAAAAATAAATTGGTGGCCCTCACAACCTAATACAACATAAGAGAATATTAAAAAATAAAATCAATAAAATTTTGTACGTATTACTGCGGTCGAGATAGAGCCATGTACCAATTACTGCGTACACATGACTGAGCATTAGAATACAAGACAAAATTGGTGGTCCTTATGCAAAATAAAGAATGTTTGCATTGATTGCAAGACACAGGAGCCAAATAACAATTTCATACTTCTTTTAATTATCTCATTAAGGTGAAACTAATACACTGGTGGTCTAAAATTTTTTTGACACCTCCATTGTTTTAAATTGTACAATACGTAGCCATTTCTGTCGTAAATTCATAAAATCCGCACTCTATTTGTTACATTCTAAATGAATAAACCTTTTATTAATTTTATCACCGTAGTATATAATAATATCGCTAAATTTTAAATAGTATTAGAAGTAAAATGGCGCGCTGAGAAATAGAAGTGACGAACGGACGATTCAGATTCATCCTCGTCGATTCGCCTGATTAAATGTTTAATGTCGCTGATGAGAATAGTCGACGAAGTAATTTCGTATTAAAATTCAAAAAATGGATAAGAAAGGGGTTATGTAAATGAAGGAAATGCAGAATGAAGTTTTCACAGAATACCAGATGAGACCGTTGAAAAGTAATAAGAGTTGCGTGGACTTTAAATAACGTGAATTTCGAAAATTGACCGAGCATTTCGACCGCGTGATAATTGATTTCGAGGAATTTCGGACATCCGAAGAATTCCACGACGATCGGCTAGCATTATTCAAGATGTTGGGTCGAATGGAGCAATTCGTGACAAGTCTCGCTATTAAATATCTTACTATGTAGAAGTCTCCGGAGCCCAACGAGACCTCGTAGAAATTATGGGTAATTCAGACCACCGAAATTCCGAAAGTTTCCCAAGGAAGACTTGCATTATTTACTAATTAATTCCGAGGAGCTCATGGCAGCCTTATTAACCCTTATGTGGGCACTCAGACACCGATGTACTCACTTACAATGTAAGTTGCAAGTTTCGACAACAAATGTTCGCAATTATCGCGTGCGTAACACAATGCTTTTAGGTTGAAAGATAATCCCCGGAAATTTCAAGTCGCTAAATCCTTATTAAAGGGTACACACCCTTAGCTTTATCATATTTTTCTCGGTTGTAAATCGACTGCGGATCTTTATGCAAAATAAAAATGTTGTGCATTAATTTTAAGATGGAGGGGCCACATAAAAAATTCTTTCATCCCTTAATAATTTTAATACGTGGTAAATAGTAAATTCATGTTTCTAAACTCTCTTAATTTTTATTCTATTTTAAGTTGTACCTTCGCATTTTTACCATAATTGCATAAAATCCGCAGTCTAATTGCAAATTAAGATATTGAGATGAAATAAAAACGGAAATACACTCAAAGGTACCGGCTGCATTTCATATATTTTTTTCACAATTTTGTGCACATTATTAAGGGTAGAAAAAAATTCAATTTACCAAGGGCGAAGGGTGCAAGCAACCCTGCCAAAAAATTCAAGAACAATGTTTCTGGTATATTGTATATAGGTAACAGAACGTTCTTGAATTTTTTGGTAGGTGTCACTCGAAGGGTTGCTTATAACCCCACCCCTAAAAAAACAATATTTAATTCCAAAGACACAAAAACATTCAGATTCATTAGTTTGATTACTTTTTTTTATCAGTTTTATTATTAATAAATCATTGCGTACATTACGTACAGTATTTCAGCGAGTATTTTAAATTATAAATTATTTGTTAACGATCTATCTATTATTTGGATCATCTGCAATATGGAGATTGATCAGAAGATAATTAATTCACGAAACCTCTGTGCCTTATTCAATTATGTATTTACAATGTAAATGTAATCCAGCAGCCCAACGACGTAGACAAGTTGGATAAGTACATGAGGGTTAAGAGACGTGATTATGGTAGAAGGTCGATTATCTGAACGTCGCTTAACGGAAGCGTCTATTATCTCAACATCGGTTAGGGCCGATTATCGGAACACGGAATGAATCATGAGTCTAAACGATGTATCAATAATCATGTTCCTACTACTTCTTACTATAGATATGCTATAGTTTAATGTACTTGTTTGAATAATAAGGGAAGTTATCAAACCCGTAATTTCAAAAAACTATGAAACTTTGCACACGAGTAGAGTCTTATACATCTGTCTAATACAGCCCTATTTTTTCGTGCTACTTCTCGCATTAAAGGGGTGAAATCAACCCTTGGGAAAATGTCAATATTTTCCTGAAATATTTCGAAAACAACAAATGATATTTTCAAACAGTTGAAATGAAAGTTGCATGGTATTGTTGTGTCTATACCAAACTGTGTGAAAACAAAATTTTTTTCAACTGCATTTCTAAAAAAAAAAATAAAAAAATGCATTTAAAAAAAAAATTTTTACACAGTTTGGTAGACACAACAATATCACGCAACTGTCGTTTCAACTGTTTGTTTTAATATCATTTGTTGCGCTCGAGATATTCTACGAAAAAGAAAACATTGAAATTTTTTTAAGGACTGATCTCACCCCTTCAATGAGAGAATAATAATGCTGCTAAATAATTAATATTTTTCTATAAAATTTTTACAGAGAATAGATCAAGACTTGAGAAATCAATAAATCAGAATTGAATCGAATAAATTCCACAGTGTCCACTTTTGCACGGAACTGTACACGTTATTTACACCATCAGAATAAGTTATGTGACAGTTTAATTGATAATGAGGCTAAATTGCGACCGATTGTTTTCGGAAAATTTGGCACAGAATATATCTGGATTTACAAAGTGTCACTGAAACGACTCGTTGCAAATAGATGAGAATAAATCCGGACAAGAAATTATGTATGATGTTAGTATTGCATCAGCCGCTTTAAATATGACGAGCATATGAAGACACGGTCACCAGCTGTCACATTTCGGAGGACATTGCCAAATCGCGCCCAACGATTTGTGACGCGAGCAACATGGAAATGTCCATCGGCCATCTTGTGTAATGTCTCAAATATCAATTTGAAATAACACAACATGAAATATTTAACTTGGACAAAACGCAACAAGATGACAATTCCTGAAGGACATCGAACTTCGTCATCTAATGTACACCACATTGAATCATCACGGTTGCACATGGTCTTCACTAATAACCTGAGAAGACATGGCCTAGATAATTCAGTGACATCGATGATCGACAATGACAGCTCTACGTCAACCCTAGACTAGGGTCCCTAGTGATGAATCAAACGAGCGAAGAAAAGTGTCTGCAAGGTAGCAACCCCCAAACCTCGTGGTGTGTGTCTAATTGAACGCATGAATGGTTTGAAAGGTGATTCGCGGGAGCAAGAGTGTTCCCACCCTGGTGCACGCGAGTCCGACATATCGGAGGCAAGGCTAAGGGGAGGGGGGGATGCTAGCCGCTGGAAGTTAGGGCCGAAATCAGGCTGAAATTCCCATTGATCGGTCGGGAAACTTTCGTCGGTTGCCTTTGCTTGTCGTAGCGCGATATTAAATCGACAATTACGGCGGTCGGCTCGCCGCGAGATGAATTCCTCGGCACGCGGGCTCTCGTGGCAAATTCAATTCGCGTTTTTCATTCGATCCTTTGAGCTCGCAGCAGCCGGCTTTCATAAATATTAAAACGGAACACAGGTCTGCGTAGCGGCGCGCTGCAACCTGGACCGTTCCTCCGCCTGTCATTTAATATTCCCGGTCGCGTGTGTAGCATTGCGCCAATGAAGCACGGTTTGAAAGGGATTCTGGTCTAGCCGACGACCTCGGAGGCCTGCGCCAAGAACCCGTGGGGCGATTAACGCGCCGAAGAACCCGACCGTGAGACGACACGCTCTCCTTTTGCGGGCACAGATCATCATCGTCGGTGAATGGAAAACCGCCGCGAACCGTGGACCACACCTGGACCGGTTACATAACGGGATCTACGGACGCGCAGGACTGAGGATCTCTGAAAAACTGACGATCCCGGGCGAAGATTAATGAACGAACGAGGACACTCGAGATAGCGACCAACCATTCTTATCACCAGCCGAAGAAGAGGTCCGAAATCTTTCTGGACCATCAACAGAGACTTCGAGCGTCTATAAATCCTGTTGGCTCCTTCGGTGTCCCGAAGACTTCGATGCTGAAGGAATCGAACTCTCTCCCAGGTCAAGATTACTCTCCTTTGAACGTCGCGAATGAGCACGACACACCGCTAGCCCGAACATCATGTGATTCTTATCGGCGACGGCGATCGTGCAACTTACCAGGCTGGTTATGAGGGCTTGATTCACGTGCTCGCCCCAGTGACGTGGGGGCCAGGAGTCCGCGTCGCTTAAAGCCGCACAGCGTAATCCGAAAAGGTACGTTGGCGCGAACAATCGCACGAGGCTGCGCTCTCTCGCGGAATGCGTTTCGATGCGCTCGTTGCAGAACCTGTTGGCGGGTTACACATGTAAGAGGTTTCACTGGCACGCACACTTCACTGGCAAATTTATTATTCCACTGGGAGCACAAGATTTATCCGCGGAGACTCCGCGTTTCCACCCACTCGGAGCCCGACGTCGACGACGATCACGCGTTTCGCGGACACACCTTTTCACGAAATCAACTCCCCGACGGTGCCGATCGGCCACCAATTAACCAGCCGATTCAGCGTGCTCGTTATCTACCAGCGCCGCCGGTTAATTACACCTCGTGTATCGCGGTGCCGCGCGTTTATTCGCCGTTAATTTAATCCTGGCTTCGAACTCGCGACACGGACTCGGGGGCCCAGCTCGACGGAAACGATGTCCTCCTCGACGGAAACGATAGCCACGTGACAATGTTTGCCGACGATCTCCTTTCGATCCCTATCCAATCATCGGACCCCCACAGTGTCGGACCGAGAGCTATATTGTCGACGTGTGCACACCACCCTGTTCTCCGTTCCGCGGCAACCCCTAAACGGACCGGTGTCCTGAACGTCCGTGAACCTAACCCCGAACCTGGACGACACCGGTGTGTCTCGCGTCGGCAACGCTTGACCACGTGTTCCAAAGGACGTATGCTCCTTCGGCGGCTCCTCCTCCGTCTGCTAGCGCGGCGATGATGATCGCGTGCACGCGTCGCTCACGAGACGCACCAGGCAACGACCCGTAACACACTGTTCACAAACACCGAATGTCAACGTTAGGGTGACTCGTTCACGGCACCAACCACTCCGCGCACCGGACTTGAACACGGGCAGATTCACCTGGACCCGAGAGAACCCTTGGCTGGACACTTGGCGATATCACGGGGAGAAAAAAAGTTCGCGACGGGACACCCACAGCGAACTCGACGCAGCGTCGCTCGCTCCGAAACGAACGACGCCCTGTTGTCGTCGCGGCACGGGGTGAACGCACGACTTTGCGGATGACGATCCGCGCCCTCCACCACCCAGAAACTACCTTCCGTCGCTGCTGCCGCCGCCACCGCCACCACTACCACCACCACTACCACCGCCTCCTCCGCCACCACCACCGTCCGCGTCACCCACCTCCACCGCTTTCACAACCACCTCTACTTTCTCCACCAACACCACCCTCCAACCAGCACATCGACGCTGCGCGGCGGCGGATACTCCTCTCTCTCTCTCTTTCTCTCTGTATGTGTGTTGCGAATATTAGTAATACCCCGGAGCTCGGGTTGGGAAATCCTGTCACGCTACTACTACCGCCCTACTAGATACCAGCTAGTGTCCATTCGCTCCGTAGCAATATCAACGGCGACATTAACACTAATCCTCGACTCGTGTAGACTCCCTTACAGAATAACAAGGTCGGCCGGATTATGTAACGAAGTGTTGCTACAGGTACGCGCCCGGCGTTTCAGTCGCCCCTGTGTTCGCCGTGATTGGGGATTTCATGATACTCTTTAGCACTCTACAGGTACCGGCGCCACGGCTGTTTGATCGCGATCGGGGATCTCTCTCTTTCTCTCTCTCTCTCGAACCGGCCGGACCGATTAATAATCGAGCAGCTGCGTAGATGTTATTTCGGTAGAGATCGTCTGGAGATGTTTCTAGCATTATCAGTGCTCCATGCGCTATCGCCAGCCTTGCTCTTACCAATACCAGCCGTCGCCGACGTCTAAACGCGGTTATCGCACACACACTCTCTGGCCAAGTTTCTATATACGTATAAGTACCCGTCTGCCGTACATCTACGCCTACAACGGCGTAGATTTTACGGACACAGAGAAGAGCTCTCCCTCGTGGGTACGTGCACATCCTGGCACACGATTCTCTCAGAGGCAGTGGTTCTCCTCGCGCAGGTCAGACCTCCCAGTGACGGTTGACAAGAATCGGTGGTGGATGGGTAGAGGGTGGGGAGAGGGAGAGGTTCTCTCGCGAAGGGTGCATCCTGCTCTCTCCCTTGGCAGTTCTCTTGGTGTGTTTACGGGGCGTCTCGACGCGGGCGCCACCACGGGGTTGGGTGGTCACGGTTGGAAGTTCCGACGTCGATCGAATCCCCAATTGGGTGGGAGATGTGGGCACCTAGGGGTGCGTCGGGGGGCACGGGGACGGCTCCGGCTCTCGAGGTTAGGGGAAAACTCTGAACCCTCCGTACTAGCAGGCCACCCTCCACGGAGCTCCGATAACAGCGTTGCCGCGGCTACGTACGCCTTTGTGAATGGAGACAAAACCGAAACGATCCTTCGCGAGAGAAGGTCGACATCTTCCGCGGGTTCCCAGCCGACTCTTACCGTTCAATGGCCACTTGGTCATCGTAATGACCCAATTGCGATCCCGGTCCGCTCTTCTCATCCGTCGCTTAATAACAAGCGCACGTTAACCTTGCTCGAGCTCCGTAGATCAGCGATCCCGCGATCATGATCTTGTGCCAGATCAATTCGTCATCAAGTTGGGGATAAAATTAAGTGTACACTCTTAGAAATCGCAGGACTTTTCTCAAATTGGTCCAAAGGACTTGAATCTTTCTAACCCTTTGCACTCGAGGACTTTTTCGCTCGGACGAAACTAGCAACTCGCTACGATTTTGGCTATATCAGGCAAGTGTTTTACAGGTAGTTTAAAATGATTTTATACTCGATCAAACGTATACGAATAATAAAATGTCGATAATTTATTTATTTCTACGTTTTGTGCAAAACAAAATCTGTTAAATATTACTCTCTGTAATTGGTTCTTGTTTGATATTTTACAAAACAATGTCCAAGATGCATCCTCGGTTTGTCGGGTCACGTATCACAATAATTTGAGGTTTCACGTCTACCGCCAGGCATACTTCGGTCAGAGCAGACCTTGGAACCCCTCTTTACCCCTTTCAGAACGACATGGAGCTTTTTCCATGGAAATGATCTATAGTATGTCAAAAAAAAAAATTTTTTTTGGCGCGTGATATTGGATAAACAACAATTTTCTTGAAATTGTGCAAGTTTAACGATTTTTTTCAAGGTTAAAAAACGTTCGTACCATAAACTCTCTATTTTTCCGACATTCTGCAATGTTTCAGCTTCAATTTTAAAAAAATCATCGCTCCATCTCATTTCTATCGAAAGTTTTTTGATTTTGACACAGAATCCATCGGTTTGTAAATTGTTAACATGTTAGGTCCACTACTTTGCTAAAATCAGGAATGTGGTAAATTCGATACACAGTCAGGGACAAAATGAAATGGACAATCTTAAAAATCGCAGAACTTTTCTCAAATTGGTCCAAAGGGCTTGAATCTTTTTAACATGTTGGATCGACTACTTTGCTAGAGAATGAGTTAACAAAAATTTGTTTGGATGGCAATTGGTAGGAATCATATAAGATCTTAAAAATTATGTTTTCTCTCTGCGGACGCTTATGCATTTATGGCTGAATTTAGTACGATTCTTATTTATCTCAGAACTACAAAGACTGCTACCATTGAAAATAAGATTTCACATGATTCCACTTTCTTAGGATTTGCCTGCTTGAAGTAAGAAGATTGTCTAGTAAGAACATTTTTATTCTTAAACAGACTGGTCACCTGGGGGGTTAAGCCTTCGTGAATGGAGACAAAACCGACACGATCCTTCGCGGAAGAAGGTCATCTTCCGCGAGATCCGTACTTTTCCCTTCAATGGCCACTTGGTCATCGTAATGGGCCAATTGCGTTCGTCCCCACTAGCCGCTTAATAATGAGCGAACATTAACCTTGCTCGAATTCGATCACGTCGGTATTTCGATGGTCCCCAGACTCGCGACACGTTATCAGTGTGCAAATAAATCGGTCCGCTGTTCTTGTTCTCCTCCTCTTGTTTGCAGCTTGATGGCAGGTTTTATTGGAGTTCGACTCACTTCGTTTCCTGAGAATGATACGTACCCTCGCCGTCCGCTTTTCGAGGATTTTATTGTGGGTGGTGCTCGGCTGTGGTACTCAAATGTGCAGGGCGCTTCGGCTTGTTGACCAATTATTTTGTTGATAAACCGCGGATTCTTGTGCATTTTTGCCGTACAGGTACAAAAGATTTTTGGGGAAAGTGTTGAATTCGACCGAAATTATTGTTTTCGTTTATTGAACATTAAAATGTGCTTTTTTGTGAAAAATATTTAACTTTTATTTGTGTTTGCAGTTATACTGTCATAATTAGACAGCGGATCTTTATGCATCTATGACAAAAATGAGTAGGTGTAATTAAAAACAATAAAAACTTGCAAGAATTTAAAAATACTGTTACATTATCTTGAACCTATTAAACATATTGAGACAGAAAATAAATTTCTACTTCATTCCAGTATGTTGCAATTCAGGTAGCAAATTTTTATCTTGCATAAAGATCCGCTGTCTAGTCATAATACACACAAACACGTGTATAATATAGGTACAGGATACTGTACAAATTGTTTACATTTATTTTATGCAAAATAAAAATTGTCTGGATTCGTTTTATTTCAGGTGAGAAAGACAGAATCTGTGGAAATTTCCAAGAGAAATTTGTTTACATTTAGCTAATGTTTCTGTCTACAACAATTTTCAATTTTCAATTTTCAATTTTCAATTTTCAATTTTCATGGTATTTTAGAGAAAAATGTCAGGTGATGAAAAATTTGAAAACTCGAATTTTCTAACATAATATCAGTGTGTTGTAAAGATTAATGTATCGTTTGACAAACTCCTGACGAAGAACGATTTCTTTGTTTGAGGACAGCAGCTCGATAAATTTCTGTTATCAACTTCGAACGATTCCTGAAACGAGAACTCCGGCACGGTTACCAATATCTCGGACCGTTCACATCGCACAGAATGAAAAGATGGAGTACAACGCGTAACTAGTATAGCTGCTGTATAATTCATGAAAAAAATAAAAAAAAGAACAGCATCGCGAGGTCGCTCGATCGTAACAGCGCAGCGTTCCCTTTGAAAAGCAAACTGCGCCATAATTCTGGTACGTAAACGGTCGGGCAAAATATTTTTACAGCGCACAAACAGATTATATATCGTTCGAAGTACGCGGACGTAAAGCAATTTCTGAAGGAACGTAAGAAAACGACATTTGTCAATATAGTGCTTACAATTGAACGAAATAAAAACCAATTTTTAACTTCGGGGCTCGGCAATTTCGCAAATAGTCATTTCAATGGACAGGAAATAATTTATCTATTTCGAAGATACCATAATCGTTCTATCGTCAGTACACATATTATCGATGACCTTGAGAAAAGTGTACGATTTATGCAGAATAAAATGTTCTTATACAAATCATTTTAATTCATTGAAAACAACGTCTCCGTACTTTCACGGTTTGCAAATGTTTACACTGTTTTAAATTTCACCGACTGATTTTCGTCATGAATGCGTAAAATCCGATGTGCAATGAATATCTGACGAATTTTGAATAATTAAAATAAAGAAACGAAGACCTCCGACGTTTTATGGACTTTAATTAATTTATGGATTAATATTAGACGGTTATTTCTGTTTTAGAGATCTCAGGGTCACATTCAGTTTTTTCAACGGGACTACCCCTTCTTAAACGCTTATGATGACAGTCCCTTTCAACAGGAATTCAGTGACTATAATTAGCCAAGGCCATTCAAAGTCACTTAAGAGAAAATAAATTAAACAGAAATGTTTGGTTACTTGAGTTAACCTGAGTTAATTGGGTAGGCCTCCAAACAATGTTAGCCCAGGGCCTACGATGACAACAGTCCTGGGGTTAGTTCATTCAAAGACACACAGGCAGAGGAAACGTGAGAAAAAATAAATGATACAAAATTTTTGGTACTTGAGTTAACCTGGGTTAATTGTGGCTAGGCCCCAGGCTAGTGTTAGCCCAGGGCCCCGAGACCACCGGTCCGCCGCTGTGTACAGCACACTTGGCTGACTGCGTGCGAGTGTAGCTTAACTTTCTATCGCAACTAACAAACTTGCTATCGATCGTAAACTTCGGGCGCACAGTCGAAGACAAGCATTTCCGCTGGTACAGTAGGCCCCAGAAAAAACATCGGTGGATTGATGAATTAATGAAAGAGAAGAATGCGCCGGGTCCTCTGACGACAGAGGGAATCAGGCATTGTGATCACGCTCCTCTTTGTTTAATTGTTCTTTGTTTATTCATTCATTCGCTCTTTTCAAGTTTTCCTGGTAATGGACGCGCACGGGCTGAGAGTGTGTCAGTGGAACAGGTCGATGTTCCGTCCGCCGGCGCAGAATTCAATCCATAGTTCGCAGCAATAATAGAAAAAAAAAGATTCCGTTTGCTTGGCAGCTGGTATGATGAGCCAGAAGGAGGATTCATTTCCACCGGGCGACCTGTATGCCAAGTTTCGCGTGTTTGGCTCAACTACCCAACGCGATCCATCATTCTCCACGCGCCCTGGTTTATCTTTCCCCAAGCCCCATTATCCCGTTATGATCGAGTTCCTAACATATTTTTAGGGAACAAGAGCGCACCACAGCTGGTCAGTCGCAGAGCCCTTGAAAATGATTCCGAGTCTGATAACCGTGTATACGTCAAACTTCCCCCATAATAACACGAGAATTATCATTGAGCAACGCTTTTTCTCGTTTCACCAACTGCATTTCCAATTTCAGCAATGTCCCATTCTAAGTCAATTCTCGGTTCTGCGTTGCGACATAGATCGAAATAGGACACTATATCTTTTTTGCGAAATATTTATGTTTAGGTGGAGGCTCATTTATTTTATATTTGTAGTAATATCTCAGAAGAACAAAACAATAAATGTACCTATTACTACGGGTGAGATTAAAATACGTAAAAATAAATATTTCGCCCTGAATTCTGTACTAAAATTCTACGTGTACAGTAAATTCCCAATCTAAGTCAATTCTCGGTGCTGCGTTGTAACATAGATAGGAACAGGATACTATATTTTTTTGCGAAATATTTATGTTTAGGTGGAGGCTCATTTATTTTATATTTGTAGTAATATCTCAGAAGAATAAAATAATAAATGTACCTATTACTGCGGGTGAGATTAAAATACGTAAGAATAAATATTTCGCCCTGAATTTTGTACTAAAATTCTACTTGTACAGTGAAGTCCCAACCTAAGTCAATTCTCGGTTCTGCGTTGCGACATAGATCGGAACAGGACACTATTCTTCTGTGGCTTCGTCGACCGCGTCGAACGTAGAAAAGCACAGCGAAAAAGTGATGTCTATTTACTCGAAATCAAAAACAATTTAATCAGAAATGTAAACTCCAGCAGGACCTACGCATTTATTCCATCTCTCGGTCAGCTAGCGAATCCCATTTCTATAAAATTCGGTTCCGAGTCGATGCAGTCCGTGATGCATTTTTCGACCTCTTCATACGTTTTCAAGTGGGAATCCACTAAATGGTGTTGGAAGGATCGGAACAAGTGAAAGCCCGATGGAGTCAGGTTTGGCGAATTCGCCGGATGTGGCAAAATTTCCTGGCTCAACGAATCAAGAGTACCTTCAGTCGTTTTTGCTTTATAACCGGTATAAGCTTTGCGAAACTCATCGATTCTTCAACTTTAGCCAGCTTTAGCAACCATAGTAGTTTGTTGAGTAATTGTGTTTTTGTAAAAAAGTATTTGAGAGAATTGTTTCAAATAAGATTTTGTTTTCGAGGCTCGTAAGGTTGTCGTGCATCAGTATTTATAAGAAGTAGAATCGGCAAGCCATGATCAGACCCGCCAGTCGGTTCCAATTCAATAGTAAAAGTACTCGATGAATCTTTAAATTCGATTCTCTCGGCGACAAAACCTCCAACACCAAAATCTTGTTCTACGTTGTCGACTTGTTTTTATGTAGAAATATTTAACTTTCGAATGTTTACAGACGTTTTTGTGAAAACATTTTTTTACAGGATGTAGAATACGCCTATGGCAGCCGAGATCAAATATTTCTTCACACCCTGTACATTCGCAATGAGTTATAGTTAAGTTGTTAAGAACATATTTATATTTGCAACTAACGAATTCATTTACAATTTCTTTTTAACAATGAACAACGTTTAGAATTTACAATTCTATTTTACAATTTACAATTTTTTTACAATTTACAATTTCTTTTTAACAATGAACAATGTCTAGAATTTACAATTGTATTTTTACAATGAACAATTTTTTGCAATTTACAAATCCTTACAATTTGCGATTTTTTTGTTTAGAATTTACAATTCTATTTTACACAATTTACAATTTTTTTACAATTTAGAATTTCTTTTTTACAAGGAACAATGTTTAGAATTTACAATTCTATTTTTACAATGAACAATTTTTTACAATTTACAATTGCTTACAATTTACGATTTTTTTGTTTAGAATTTCTAATTCTATTTTTACGATGAACAATTTTTTTAACAATGAACAATGTTGAGAATTTACAATTCTTTTTTTTACAATGAACACGGAGACACCTCTAGTCTCCACAGATGGAAAACAACAGGAAATGTGAATTGACAGCTCTTAATGGGGACACCCCCTTTATATCAATCTTCCGTAGGAATTGATTCGATACTGGCGACCAGTTCAGCGGCGTGTATCTATTTTACAGGATTCACCCAAGGGACACGGGTAACCTGATCACGCCGAGATGACTATTCTTTTCGTTGGAAGCAGTTACCCAGGTCCGAAGGTAGAAGGAGCCGCCATGAAAGAGTCCATTGCGCAGAACATTGGGTCTCGGTGGGCCACTAACCGTCCGAAGAATTCATCAGTAACGTTGAAGTAATAACCATCGGGACGAACATGTAGGCCCTAACCCGGGGTAACACGCGAATAAGAAGCAGTTATTGCTCCTCGATTTACCAGGCTTGTCGAGATAGCAAGTGGCAAAGGGGTGGTGACTCTGAATTGCCAGCTTCCACGCTGCTGCGTCGGACTCGAGTGCAGGCTCTTACCTCGGAGAGGTAAAAGGGCCAGGAATCTTTGAGCACCAGTACGAGGAAAGGGGATATATATCGACTTGCCCTAGACCTTCGCTTCTCCCGACGCTTTACTTAGCCTGAGCTTGCAGTTCCGCGTCCCCATTACGGGACCACGGATCACCTAGCCCTCCGGCTAGTTGAGCACCAGTGACCCACCCTTTTCCCCGGTTCTGCCTTCGAGTGTGTTTCACTCTTTCTCTCCTGCCGGCTATATGCTCGCCTTTCGAATACCGCGACTCCTCCCTTCGCCGTTACACCGTACGTTACTCCCTCAGCCTCTTCCTCTCTTTACACCCCTGCGCGATAAGGGTTCGAACAATGTGGGTTATTACAGAGGGAACACGCACCAGCCGAACGGTGAACGCGTGGTGCGCGCGACTACTGTTTGGATCTACACCCCGCGACGAAACTATAAGACGTAAGAAATTTCATGAATATTCTACGCATTAACAGATGTACATGTCCTTCGTATGTCCTAGATCATTAGATAACTATTAAGTTAACGAGATATTATCGAAATAATTTTTCATACGTACATACTTGCCATTTTCAAGTTGAGGGACATCAGGTCCAGCACCTACCAGCTTGCAATACTGTCTAAAAATGCTCTATCACACTATCTCTATGAAAGTATAACATTCTACTTGAAAAAAAATTTAATTGATCTTGACAAAACAAAATATTTGTACCATACAATGTCCTCCTTCATATCAAACTCTTGTTTAGACAATGTTTTCGTACCACCCTGTATAGTTGCTCATATTAATCCTTTATGGATGAGGATCAATAATATCAACCAGGCCTGGCCAACGCGCGGCCCGTGGGCCGCATGTGGCCCGCCATGTTAAATTGTACGGCCCGCCAGGCGATTTTATATTTCTGTTGAAACTTGTGTTTCTTGTTGTGTGTATACAAACAATATTAAATAAACGAAGTGTCATGTGAAGAAAGTGTGAATAAGAAAATGTCAAGTGAAAGAAAGGATAAACAAATATCTCATTCATTAAGACTCGAGAGTTAATTATATTGAATCATAGTAAAACATTAAAGTTTTATTCATTTTGTATTTGTATTACATTTTTTAAAAGCATGTTTACTCAAAGTGGCCCGTGAAACCCTTTGGGTTGGCCAGGCCTGATATCAACAGTAGCTATTTCTGAATGTTCCACATCATTTAATGATTGTTTATCGTCTTGATATAGTTTATGCATACACGCACAACATTTGTTTGTGAATTCCTCGCTTAAAGAGTGCTTCAATGAATGCTAGTTCAGTTGATCTTGAGTGACCTTAAATGACCTTCATAATAGGTCATTGTATTCGTCTCAAAATCAGAATGTAAATAGAGAACCACACCGTTCCATATAAGGCACTCGAGGTCAACTGCAATAGAAAATAAATTGTCTCAAAGCAATCGCAGTTGACTTCGAGTGACCTTCATAATGGACCTCCATAATGGATATGGTTACATAGGAGCTATACCGTCCTAGTAAAAAAAAACAGAGTTGACCTTTATATGTCCTTGACGCCTCCACCTATAAGAAATGAGTAACACCAGGGGTTATATGAGCCCCTCGTATACAGGAACGTCTGTTTAAATAAGAACACCTAAATATCTCTTCCGGTTATTGTGATGCAAAAAATATTTGTTATGTAATGTGCAGGGTGTCGATGGACCAAATATTTGGCACGAATATTTTTCTCCGAAAGTCATTTTTTTCGGAGTTATCAAGGTGATCGATGTTTTTTTTTATACATAACTACATTTTTATTTTATTGCATCGTGTAACTGATCGAAAAATACATTCTTATTTAAACGGACCTCCCTGTATATGCTGATAATTTCCCACTAGTTCAGAAGCACCGTGACGTGGCCAAGATCCTCGTGAAAGCGACGTCGCAGCGTTGTAAATATGTCCGAAAGTGTTTTTCACATTTGTCTCCGGAACGAGGCCTTTAAATAGCTATCATATCGTGGATCAACCATAAAGTTTTCTAGCTGGTTGAACACAGGAGACTTTCGGTATGTTCGGGCGTTCCTTTCCATTTTTCTTTGTCCCAACTGGCTTCATATAGCCGCTGGTACCGGTTCCTTGTAGTACAGTTTGCACTTTTCTATTGCACAGGACAATCGGGATATTACTTGCTCGATTTGAAGTCGTTGATTCGGTGAACCAGAGCGCCGCGGCGTACTGTTCCGATTTCGGTGAGTGTTCTTCCATTAGCATTATTTCCTTCCGTCTGTACACTGCTCCTTTATTTGGTCAACATCGGTCGCTCTACTAATCTTTATATCCACTATCTGGGTCTTTTATTGGTAGCTGAGATCTAAGCGGAAGTCTCAAGTTTCTCTTTTTAATACAGGGTGGGTACGAAGAAACAGAAAACTTAAATATCTCCGTTACTTTTCGTTGTACAAAAAAACTTCTTAGGACAAAGTTACACTGTTTGAAGGGCCACATGTAACGGTGTAAGGGAAAAAATTTTCGAGGTTATTTTTTTCATGAGATTTCAAGGTCATCGATATCTTTTTAAATGCAATGAGGTATTTTTTAATACATCAATCGATGCAGCTGGACATTCGTTATAAAAAAATACTAACCCATATATGTCGAAAAGTTAGTAGTTCACGAGATATTTCAATTTAAATAACTCTAAAACACCATTATAGTTAGTACTAACAATAAGACGTTACACAAGTAAGTAAACGTTAACATCAATTTCAATTTCAATGTCAATTTTTTCAATTTCAACTTCAATTTCAATATCAATTCTTCAACTTAATTTTCAACTTCAATTTTTCAATTTTAACTTCAATTTCAATATCAATTCTTCACGATGGTGAAAAAAATGTATCATATGAAAGAGGTAAGTTCGAGTATTTTCGTTCTTTTTTTTATCTAAATATCTTAATTAACAACCGAGAAGAAAAATTATACAGTTAAGGGTATTTACCCTCATATCATCCTTATACGAAGGGTTAGCGACTTAAAATTTTAGGGGGTTACCTTTCAATCTAAAACTAACCTAAAACCATTGTTTTCAACATAGTATCAATAAAAATTGTGGGTGGGGCCGCTGAACCAATCTTAGTCTGTTAGGTATTATCAACACAGCGATTCATTCAACGAAATAAAATATTGAAAAGTTCGAGGTTTGGAATACTCTACAGAGACCCATCACTGTGTGCGATGGGCTACTTCCTAACCTCCAGACTATCCGTTTCAGCTCGTCACTGGAACATCGGCGGTTTGGGCCGACGCGGACCACCGATTGATTAATTGCAGGTTCTTGGAACTGGTTTCCTGGTTTCCTTTGATTTATCGTGATATTTCTCATCGGTAACTGATCGGCCCGGGAATATCAACCAACGTTTTCTTGCAGTTCGAAGCTCCACGCTAAATGGTCAGTGATGCCAGAATCGCCAGATCAGGGAAATTCACTCGAATCGAGGGGAAAAAGTTTCCCCCTCTCTCTTTCTCTCTCTCTCTCTGCCAGTTTCGGATTAGTCACGTGACATTGTCAGACACATGAGTGGGGGAACGACGTCGTGGAAGGGGAAGGTACAGTGGGGACACCGTATTATTATATTAAGAAGTTTCGATCTTGTAGGATCAATGGTTCAGGAGTTATGGTTAATATTATTTTTTTTTTAAGGAGTAAAATATAAATTTTATATAGAATTAATATTAATTGAAGGATTAATATTATAAATTTTTAAAGAATCAATATTATTTGTGGGATAATATTATAAATTTTATATATTATAGAATTGATATTATTTTTAAGGAGTAATATTATAAATTGTATATAGAATTAATATTATTTGAAGAATAATATCATAGATTTTATATAGAATTAATATTAATTGAGCGATTAATATTATAGATTTTATATAGAATTAATATTATTTAAGGAGTAATATTATAAATTAATATAGAATTAATATTATTTAAGGAGTAATATTATAAATTTTATATAAAATTATATATATATAACATAACATAACTTAACGTTGAGAAATCTGCAGTATTTTTGACAGGTAAGGGCGCCGCCATATTGGTTTGTAGTGTCGCGCGCCGCTTACCGAGCAGAGCCGCTAGGTGGTAGTTGGTTGGTGATTAGATCGGGGGGGGGGGGGGTAAGCGACTCGCGGTCGTCACTACAAACCAATATGGCGGCGCCCTTACCTGTCAAAAGTACTGAAGAATGCGCAACTTTAAGCAAGCATAACTCCTGAACCATTGATCCTACAGGATCGAAACTTCGATCATTTGGATTTGGATGGACAGAGAATTTGGATTACATACCAAATACATCATAATTTATAGGACAGGGGCACAAATTATGAGTCCGGTGAAGTAAAGTTCACCCGAATCAAATAACATCGTTGTTACGCAATAAAGCTCCGCCTCCTAGTGACGGGATAAAACATCGGTTCAGAAAGCTGTCGTCTGTTGTTTAAATTGACGAAAGCCGTAATTATTACTTTTGCAACAACCAAACACAAGCAAGACGTATCATAGATAAAATCTCGTCGTGGGAATAAACAGAATAGAACATCGAAAACATTTAATAGGAATCCCAGATATCGCGCGTCCCGATTGAAAGGAGGATTTCCACAAATCCAACGCGACGTTCGCGACGACTATTCACTGGAAAGTGTCTCTCAATGTTAAATCGGATGTCGATATTAACACCCTCTAGATTCACGCCGAGAGGAAAGAGACCGACCTCGTTTCAGTCCTAAAAGGAACCGTCTCGCTGCGGCGCAAGACTTGTTACGAAAGCATCTTCTCCTGTTGAGAACTTCCGGAAATTTCGTTGCCAGAAATTCGACATGTTCCGAAGCCCCGGTCAGAGAGTCTCGAACTCCTATTCGTTCGACACGGTGAATTTAAACAGAGATGAAACAGATTGCTAATTTTCCTGATTATTTCCTATGGCACACCATTAAACCATTACACCCTTACAGTAAGAGTTCTCACTTAAATGGTCCACCCAGAATTCACCACACAATTGTCTCCCAAACTATTTGTTTTATTCTAAAAAATGATTTTTAAACAAAACCTGTTCTGTTTAGCTCCTGTCTGTTTAAATGAAGCTATAGGTCTGAGATAGACACGTAGCCTGATCTGTGACGAGTTCGTTGACCTGTGATATGTTTTTCGTTGAAGGTCATCCAAGGTTGCTGCTTGCTATTTAAGACATTTAATTTATTGCGACATCCCCTATAATCAAAAGATTTCGAAAAATTGAAAGATCCTCTATAAGGATAGTTTTACAATGACAGTTTCTCTCTCAAAAATGCTCTAGATCAGCGGTTTCCAACCGGGGAAGCGCAAAATTTTTAATAAAAAATTAATGTTCATACCATAATATCTACGAATAAATAAACTTCATATCGTAACGTAACAGTAACAAATTCAGTGAAGTAATGTTTATTTTTATTTTTCTTACATTTCTATACATTCATTTATGCCCTATTAAAAAATTATCCGGAGCCGAAGATTTTAAAAATGACGCCTTTGCAAACGCTCAGTTTCTGTTCGGCGAATCGTATGCAAAACAGTTGCGACAAATTCCGCTTGCTGGTAATACAGTCGAAAGAAGAATCAATGATATATCTGAAGATATTTGCGATCAATTAGTTTCTCGGCTGTGTACTTCGAAATTCTCCATTCAAGTAGATGAGGCAACTGATATGAAAATAATATTTTAGAACATATATTAGTTTGCAAACCCATTCCTGGAAAGAGCACATCCATTCAGATGTTTAATATAATAGACAGTTTTTTTGACGAAAACGACATAACGTGAAATAATTGCATTGGTCAAAAAGAAAGCACCACATGGTATCTAGACGCACTGTACGATTCACAGAGCAGCTATAGTGTCAAAACATATGAGCGAGGAACGGAACAACATTTTTACGAAAGTTATAAAAATTATAAACTACATTAAGAACAGTCCTTTGAGAGCTAGGCTGTTTGCAAAGCTGTGTGTTGAAATGGGGACTAATTATACCTCACTTCTGTATTATTGCAAAGTTCGCTGGCTATCTCGTGCAAAAGTGATTCATAGGGTGTTTCAGCTCAAAGAAGAAATAGCAATCTTTCTCGAAGAAAACCATCACGAAGAGACACATTTGTGGACGAACGATAATTTTATTGGTAAACTTGCCTATTTGATTGAAATTTTCGGAAAATTAAGCCGTTTAAATAAATCAATGCAGGGATCACAAATGCATCCCCTTGTTCAAAAAGACAAAGTAAAAGCTTTCATTAAAAAGCTGGAGTTATGGAAATCAAATTTACAAAAGAAGAAGTTCGATATGTTTTCACTTTCAAAAGATTTCTGGGACACAGCCAATATTGAAGCGAGCAAAAATCTTTTTATTGAACACTTGGATGGTTCAGTGGTGCATTTTTCAAATTATTTCAAAGACCTTGATTTCTCAAAGGTTTTGTGGATACAGAATCCATTTATTGACGATCAAGAAGACGAATTTGCGCTGACAATCATCGAAACTCACTGAAACAAAAGTTTCAAAATGAAACCATCATTGAATTTGGGTGAATCTTAGTGGAGGGTATGAATCTTTGTATATTGCAAAGCAATGCATGTGCTTCTACCGTTTGTAACGTCTTATTTATGCGAAACGAGCTTTTCGGCACTGACTGCAATGAAAACCAAAGGAATGATAATTCCTTCCCCAAATATCGAACCGGCTTAATAGTCGAAAAAGAGTTATTAGTGGCAGTCTCCACATTGCCCCCAAGATTTGATAAACTTTGTGCCAATAAACAACAACAACAACACTTGCATTAAATTTCGATGCATTAGATGTAGTTTAATTAGTAATTTAATATAAAGATATATATGCATGTTCGTATTATTATAACAAAACCTTGTTATTATTCTGTCAATTGTAGTTTTCAGTATTTTTCTGTAATAAAGTTATCATTATACACAACGTTTCTATATTATTATATCGATTAAAAGATAGGGAGGCGCGGAAAAAAATTTTTTTAGGGAAGCATAGTAGCATGAAGGTTGGAAACCGCTGACCTAGAGTCAAATCGAGGCCGACTCGGGCCACGTGGATATCCGCCATAAGACTTAACCTAGATAGGAGACTACACCTAAATTCGGGTCCCTCGAAGTTGGAAGGGTGTCGGCGAAGAGTTTGGGACCTCGAAACCCCTAAAGTCAGGTTGTGGCCAACACAAGCTAACTCAGGCCGACGTGGACCACGTGCGTATCACAAAATACGTATCTCCACATTCTAGTATGTGTACTTTGAAGACCCCTTGCACCACGAACCCGCCGATTATTCCTTCCAGAAGCTACTTAACACCACACACCATTCAGAATGGTGTACGGTCCGCCGCTGTAGGATTCGGTGAAATGGATTCGGTCGAGCGCCGCGATAATTTCTGGCCGGAACCCCTTCAGCCCCTGTGAGCCCCATCAATATCTCATATCTTTCGGCAGTCAGCATCCTTTCTTCGGGCGCTATTATCAGCGTTATCGCGCGACCTTAAACTCGCTCTTAATTCCCAACTCCTTGGCCGGGGGGGGGGGGGGGGGGGGACGGCACGAAAAGCCGATCCCCGAAAGCGACTTCATTTGCCGAGGCCTTTTGTCCAGAAAATTTCCGGATTTCCGCGCCACTGCTCAGAGTAGTTTTGTGCCGGTGTGTGGGTGGCGGGAAAGAATGTGGCGGTGGCTGGTACACAGCCCTACCGGCCCACTAGTCGGTGTGTAACGTAAGCAGAAGGAGAAGACCGGGGTGTAGGGGGAAGGGAAGGGGCAGCGAATCCCCGGTTCTGCATCGTCCTCCTCGTCGTTTTGCCGGCAAGTTTATTAGAAGATGGGTTTTCACCGAGTCGTACCGCGTAGTCCCGCAATGCAGGAGAACTTTAACGCGGAGCTCTCTCGGTTAGAGAGAGGTTTCGGTTTTCTCCATGAACTTTCCCTCCCACGCCCTTACGGAGCCCGCCTGGCTTTTTCCTACGGCCAGGCTCTGCCGCGATACATTCCTGTCTGCCGGTTTGCGCCCGGAACAGCCCTGCAACGTCTCCGATCATCCCCCTCGCGCAATTATTCTTCGACGGGTTTTAACCCTCCACCACGGTCACGTGCCGTCTATAACACCGTTCCACCAGCAGGTTTTGTAGCCACCTCTCCGGTCTCGAAACTCGGGGCCTCGGCTTGGACGAAGTTAGGGTACACGTCGAAGAGGCGCCAGGGTTTTTCATTGGCAGCCAATAACAACTACAATAACAATCGGCATCGACGAAGTTAGAGGACACGTTGGAGAAACGTTTTTCATTGGGAAAAATCGTAGTGGGCCAGAATCTAATATCTAGAGCAGCGGTTTCCAACCTTTATGCTACTATGCCTCCACAAAAAAAAATTTTTTCCGCGCCTCCCTATCTTTTAATTGATATAATAATATAGACACGTTTTGTATAATAATAACTTTATGTTACAGAAAAATACGGTCTTGCTATAACGATGCGAACATGCATATTTATTTTTATATTAATGCGACTTAATTGCAAAAACACTTAATGCGAGTGTTGTTGTTGTTTATTGGCACAAAGTTTATCAAATCTTGGGGGCAATGTGGAGAGTGCCACTAGTAACTCTTTTTCGACTATTAAACTGGTTCGATATTTGGTTTTCATTGCAGTCAGTGCCGAAAAGCTCGTTTCGCATAAATAAAACGTTACAAACGGTAGAAGCACATGCATTGCTTTTCAATACAAAGATTCATACTCTCCACTAAGATTCACCCAAAATTCAATTATGGTTTCATTTTGAAACTTTTGTTTCAGTGAGCTGTCGCATGATAATTCTATCAATTTCTCCTTTTCGATGATTGTCAGCTCAAATTTGTCTTCTTGATCGTCGATAAATGGAGTGTGTATGCACAAAACCTTTGAGAAATCAAGGTCTTTGAAATAATTTGAAAAATGCAGCACTGAACCATCCAAGTGTTCGATTAAAAGATTTTTGTTCGCTTCAATATTGGCTGTGTCCCAGAAATCTTTTGAAAGTGAAAACATATCCAACTCATTCTTTTGTAAATTTGATTTTCATAACTCCAGCTTTTTAATGAAAGCTTTTACTTTGTCTTTTTGAACAAGGAGATGCATTTGTGATCCCTGCGTTGATTTACTTAAACCGCTCAATTTCCCAAAAATTTCAACCAAATAGGCAAGTTTAGCAATAAAATTATCGTTCGTCCACAAATGTGTCTCTTCGTGGTGGTTTCCTTCGAGAAAGATTGCTATTTCTTCTTTGAGCTGAAACACCCTTTGAATCACTTTTGCACGAGATAGCCAGCGAACTTTGCAATAATACTATGTCCCTCTTGTGGCGAGCGTAGAAAGTCAGGCGGCACAATATCAAAATGGTGGATACTCTTCGAATACAGGCACGGGGGCTGTAAAACTGATTAAACTACTGTCAAATATTATGTAATATGGTATTTTGCTCTATTGTTTTTATATTACTTTGATTGCACACTTGAAACCATAATAGAGGACTATATCAGTTCACTCGAGAACACTCGGTTTTCTAGACGCAACCTCCTACAAGGGAACAGCACATTAACGAAATCCACACTTCTAGTACTTGATTGCACATTGAAACAATATCTCAATTAGAGATATTCAATCGTAACAGAGTTAATTTCTGTTAATTGTGAGGTGAGCGCAAAAGCCGCAGCAGAGCTCGTCAAGTTTCTTGGATGGTCGATAAAATAATTGCCTCGCGATACAGTAGCAGAATGTATCTCAGTTGGCCGGAATTGGTCTCGACCTAGCTTCTAGATTCTAGATGGTCCGAGTGGGTCTCGAAGAAGGGGAATACAGTCTTCCCTCGCATAGTGTGACTTTCGTCTCTACGTATAGTGTTACCTCTTTATTCTCCCTGCTTTCCTATTTGTATAGGTAATACAACCGAATAAAACTTGAATAAATACACAGTCTTGTCATATTATTTTTTATTCAAAAACATTCGATAGACATTGTGCACGTGTATGATCAAAATAGTGTAATTACGTGGAAATACTACATTCCGTAGAACGAAACAAACAACCCATTCTTCGGTTTACGGGAAATGTAATTACCCCTCCACGTTCGAAAGCAGCGTACAAAGCGCGCATAGGCGTAACAGCCACGCGAGAGTGTATAATCGGTGCTGCGTCTGCAGTTAGCGTGCAATATTTATTTTCGTTCTGCAATTATTGTTATAATATGCATGTCCGATGCAGAACGCTGCTACATTACAGTCGCGCGCGCGAACGCTGCGTCATCAAAGCGTTTGTTTCTCATGAATTTCGCATAAACCAGCTCTTCATCAATTTCTTATTGTCCGCCTCCAGCGACCACTTAAGTTTTCCGAACATCACGTAACTCGTTATTGCGTCGCGTAAATTAACATTAGCACAGGAGAAACTCCATTTATAGTCCGTGTTCCTTTCGAATTACCTCGAAACTGAACGGTAATTTTTAATTTTTATTTATCCTCGCGTAAAGCCGGTTTTCACCGCAATTTTCATGTATTTTATAACAGTTCAGTTGCGACGAGATAAAGAGGTAATTACGGTGGGAGAAGCTTAATAGACTATCACGGAGCATTTAGCAAATGTACCGAGATATTAAACGATACTCGCCGGTGTACATCTAAAATACTTGATACAATAGACCGTTACGTAATAATGAAGTCTATTGTGAAACGAAACAGGCTGCGGGGTAGAAAAGAGACCTAGCTTTTCCAAATTGCTTCGAGGCTTGCTCCGTAAACGCGAAAATGAAATTTCGATGGACTCCGCTAATATTTATCACCGTGACTGTAATAATTCACGGAATGGAAACTCTTGTATTTTTTTACAGGGTATTTTCACCTAACTTGGCCGTCTTAAATGCTAAATTTTTTATGGTAGGAAAAAACAAATGTTCTCAAGATCACCTTTCTCGAGGTTTCAAGGTCGTCGAGGTTCTTTTCAAATGGGACTTATGGGTCTTACAGCTCATAGGAAAACAAATTCAACGGTGTGCCATATGTCGACCTTCGCGTGACCTTCAAATAACATGTTATTTCACTTTATTATTATTTGAAATTATATATTTTTCTATGTACTATCTAATAGGGCGTTTCAAGACGGAAAACATTTTTTCATCTCACCAACTATCGAGTTATTCGGGTGGCATGAAATGCATAAAAGCGGAGTCTAATAGATTAAATTAATTTAATATTAAATTAAAATTTTTTGGACAATGTTTTGAGCGCAGAATAAATTCGCGCCAACATAGAATTAACAAACACTCCAAGAACGTCCGCGCTTTGAACCTCTTTTTCGCTTGCACCCTTCGCCGCCTCACGCCTTTGTGCTTTCTCCCTCGCACACCACCCTTCGATTCCGGTCAGTGTGTTCGTGTCCGTGAGCGTTCACTTTCTCTGTTCCTCCGCTGCATTCCAATGGAACTTTCTCTCGGCCAGGGTGTTGATACCGATGCGTAAATATGCATGCGCCTACTTGAACAGCGATTCGATTACAATCGACATTTTGTTCGACGCAATTCCGTGATCCCGAGAAACACGATACAGGGTACAGTGTTATTCGAGAGAGTAGGGCGCGAGAACGGTGCCAAAAATGTATTTTCGATTTTCTACTGCTCTCCTCTTACACTCCTGCCATGCACACACTCGCCGACGAGTTAATCCCGCGGAGGTCGCGACCCCAAATCTTCGTTCTGGGTCGCAGGGTATTTGAGGTTTTTACTGATCCGAAATCTGTGTCACTTTTTATTCGCGTACTAATTTTTTTAATGGTCATTTCATTACGGTTGCTGGAAACTCTGATCATTGTGCAGTATTTATCCTATTAACTGGGTCAGGGTAACAGTACTACTTTGTGTTTTAATATTATTTTAAATATGTCATGGATTTATTATGGAAGAAGTGTTCTCTGAATACAAGAAAAAATTGGTGGCCCTCAAAACCCAATGCAACGTAAGAGAATATTAAAAAATGAAATCGATATCATTTTGTACGTATTACTGCGGACGAGATAGAGCCATGTACCAATTACTGCGTACACATTGCCGAGGATTACAATTCAATTTGAAATAAACTACGTGTCTAGACATTAATTTAGATAGTTTATTTATTACCATTTAAATGAATGAACCTATTATTAATATTTTAACACCTTAGTATACTGGGTGAGTCACCTGACGTTGTCATCTCAAATATCTTTGTTGTTTTCAAAGATACATTAAATGTCTTCAGTACAAAGTTGAATGGTAAAGTGGGACTCGTACGACACCAAAAAAATGGTTGTTTTTATGTCATTTTTTTAAGTGATATCGAGATCGCCTTCATTTTTTTTGTAATGTAACCACCCTTTTTTAAACGTCTACAATGATAGTCTCTTTCATTACGAATTCAGTGACTATAATTACTCAAGGTCATTCAATGTTACCCTGTATATAATGTCACATAAATAACTAGGTACATTCGTTCAACAATATTTGAGTATAATGTTTATGATCTTCAATTTGAAGCTGTTTTAAAATTGAGAGCATTGATGACCGTGAGAAAAATGTGTACTACCTACGACGACCTTGAAATGTCAACTTTGGCCGTGAGAAAAATGTGTACTACCATCGACGACCTTGAAATGTCAACAACTATGATCATCTTGTAAACTAATGAATATAATTGCTCTGTAATTACATGTGATCGCTAATTAATTCGTTCTAACCTCTACGTTCTCGCTTTTCGTTGTTACGAGCCTCCTGCTGCCGCGTCCGTGTCGCATTAGCGGTTGCCTAGCGAAAAACAATAGAAAAACGATATTGCCGTGACGTATTCGCCTTCTGGCGATGTCTCTCCTATACATCTTATATTCTACATCAGCGTTTTTCAACTTATCGGCTGCATTAAAGTTTTTATGACTCGTAAAATGATAGCTGCTATCTTGTTTTACGGCGAGGGAAACGATTCGTTTGTAAAACTGATTAAACATTATCTCTTGTTATTAGACTGTCGGATCTTCATGCAAAACTAAGGTTTTCTTTTTAAAATTCTGTTCACGATTTCTCAAAAAATTTAATAATTTAGTGGGTTCGACCCCCCCGAATATCTCTGAAATTATTTATGATGCAAATGAATGCATATATATATATGAATATGAAATATGAAAATATTTCAAATAAAAGTTGATTGGCGTAATGGTTAAATAACTTTTTAATACCCTGATCGATACAGCTCTCCATTCCTTGTAAAATATTATTGACCTATTTATACCGAGAAACCATTAATTTGGGAGATAGCATAACAATACGTCTGTTTACATGTATAGTGTACAGGGTGTCCCGAAAAGTATGAGAACTCTGAAAGTGGTGGTTCTTGAGGTGATTCGAAGCACTATTTTCCTTTGCCATTTCGCGCTGGGGCTTTTATTCTCGAGTTATTATCGAAAACATGAACCTATTAGAGCGTAGTGACAGCGTCGCGCTATGGTTGAGTCGTGAACAAGAGATGGAGCAGAAATCCACTATGGCCGCCCTCCCACGGCGTGCCGTTTTTTGCGTGCACTATTTCTTTCAGGCACGAGGGTGGAACATCTCCCATTCATTTCAATACGGTTTTATTGGTGCAATTTTGCTGCTCGCTGTACGTTTTCTCCGACTCGCGACAAGAAATCGAGCCGCGGTGAGTTAAATCACGGGAATCGGACGATCTTGATGGCGACCCCTAACCACCCCGTACGCTCCATCATCGTTTCATGATGCATCTGTTGGTGGCGGTGATCCCCGGGGACCCGTAGTCTTAGCAAATATGCGGCGGTCTGCGAGGATCGTAAACTTTTCCACGCTCTATCCGGTCTTGTAACCAGCCTCGGTCGAAAGACCAAGAGGGATGGCCACCCTGTTTCGTTTCGCTGGGCAACGGGAGGAGTCGCGGAACGAAATAAAATAGCGGGGATACCGGAAACGATGAACTTGACGAAAAAAGAAGACGAACAAAAAAAAAGGAAAAGGGGGTTGATACGCACGCGGCGGGACCCACAGTCTTCCTCTACCGGTCTCCCGCAGGACCACGGTCCTCCCCGGTGAAATACGACGCCATCCAAGAGCTCGGTTGCTTCCGGGATAATAATTATTCCCGCGGAGAGAAAGAGAGAGAGAGAGAGAGAACGCCGCGCGTCGCGGTCCTTTATGAGGGACGGGAATCTGTGTCGTCTTGCGGGGAACTCCATTTTAGAATGGGCCGCGTCGCGCTGCCGGCTCCAAGTTTACCATTGCCATTCACTTTATCAAGTTTGTACATAGTTTCTAATGATGAACGCCGCCCGCGAGCCGCTTTGTAGGCCGCTCATACACCCGGGCTCTTTGCCGGGCGAGTTGTCCCGCGACAATTTCAGTTTGCTTATTTTGTTTCGGGGGAATAATATTGGCGCAGAGATTACGTTTGATAGCAGCTGGGAATTGTGGATGGGGATAATTTACCGCGCAATAATTTGTTAGGTGGTGGTCTCTCCACGTTACGCGGGACCACCCGCTGTGGAAATTAGCGGCGGAGAACCGAGGCTGGTGTTTTCGTCTTCCGCTTCCGAGGAAATAAATTGGGAGGCGTCTACTCGGGATTGACAGAGGTGTTAAAAGATCATTCCATAAAGTGGCGATAGTTGTCAACCAGCCTGTGTTCTGCACGGAAGGCCTGGCCTGGTTTAATCGAAAGCCGAACGTAGAGGACAGCATGTAAGTACGGATTAAAGAGAACACGCGGGCCTTTGAACTGCGCCGGCGACGGCGACTGTCCGCGTCTCTTTCTTTCCCATACGCTGTCCATACTTGGCTGGCAGTGGAGTGGCTAAGCACTGTAGGCACCTGACAAGTATCGCATACCCGGTCGTTGACAACTATCGCGACTTTACTGTAATAGCACAGGGGTGACCAATGGGTCACAAACACATTAGAACGATCAGGAATCTTCATAGATCCTTTTTCGGGTTTGGATCCGGTCACAAGGATCTATTTTTTAGAAAAGAACAGGAGTCGAAGTGAGTCCGGGAAAAGAGGCAGTCAGGAGAAATGCAAATAGCGGGGCCCTGACCGTCCACAAGGACATTCAAAAGAAAAAGCTGGAAAATAAAGTTTGAACGTTGTTCGTAACAAAATCACTCTGTCACTAATTGATTCGGACATTTCGACGAATCGTTCGCTGTCCGAGCCTGGGAAAGAGTGACTGTTGTGCGGCCGTGACAGTGCCGTGTCAGGGGGCAGTTTATCAGATTTTATTCGGCGATTACACGCTTTCACGAACGTCCCCGGAAGGCAACGCGTGGACAACGCCGTCACCCTCCAGTCAAATCGTTCCGCTCAAACAAGCTGATAGTTCGGCTCCCGGAACGAGATTGTAAGACTTCTTCGCAAACGAATCTCTTCGCCGGGCAAATAGACACAAGCAGCTTAAGCTCACCGAACAGATTGCTCGTGCCTGAGTCCATGAGCGTCGTTTTTATTCGCTTCTATCCGGAACTTTCGTTTCGCCGGCTTATCGTTGCAGTTTCGCAATGCAACTCACTTAAATTCAACCGGAACCTTATTTCTCTTCCATCGCACCCAGCTGTCTACGTTCCCGAATATTTTTTGCTATTTTCAGTTTTAATATTTCTTTAATGACACTTCTAACATCGCATTCGTTTCGTTTTTCCGATTAAATTGACACCAAACATCACATACGAAGGATGTAGCACCTCTACTGGAACTGTTACTTGGCAGATCCGACGATGTAACAGTTACGGAGATACCAATGTTTAGTTGTGATTTTTTTGTGAACGTTTTACCACCGCATTCGTTGCGTTTTTCTGATTAAAATGACATGAAAACACGATATACCAAAAAATTTAGCACCTCTACTGGAACTGTTACTTGGCAGATCCGACAATGCGACAGTTACGGAAATACCAATGTTTAGTTTTAATTTTTTTAATGAACCTTTTACCGCCGTATTCGTTTCGTTTTTCAGATTAAAATGACATCAAACACGATGTACAAAGAATTTAGCACCTCTACTGGAACTGTTACTTGGCAGATCCGACGATGTAACAGTTACGGAGATACCAATGTTTAGTTGTGATTTTTTTGTGAACGTTTTACCACCGCATTCGTTGCGTTTTTCTGATTAAAATGACATGAAAACACGATGTACCAAAAAATTTAGCACCTCTACTGGAACTGTTACTTGGCAGACCCGACGATGCGACAGTTATGGAAATACCAATGTTTTGATCTTTTTATGAACCCTTTACCCACCGTATTCGTTGCGTTTTTCTGATTAAAACGACATCAAACACGATGTACAAAGAATTTAGCACCTCTACTGAAACTGTTACTTGGCAGATCCGACGATGTAACAGTTACGGAAATATTGCTGTATAACAGATCTGACGAGATTTTCATTGGAGAAGCATGATCGATGGCGATGTGACAGTTACGGAAATATTGCTGTACAACAGATCTGACGAGATTTTCATTGGAGAAACATGATCGATGGCGATGTCGAGTAACTAATACGTTCCATTACATGCACATTAATGAAATTTTCAAATCACACTGATTTTTGTCCCACTTTTTGGAGAAATGTGCGACGTGTCTCGCCAGGCGAAATTTCGCAGAAAGGGTCCGAATATCGATTCACACATTTAAAGAATCGTTGCCGAATTTCGTTTCCTTTGCATCGGGGTCTCTCCCAGAAATGTGAATGAGGGGGTGCAACGGGGAGGATGGTGGCGGGGAGATGCCGCACGAGGATTCAAACGATAAGACAAGTATCGTGCTGCAAAGCTTCGCCGGCTGCAGACGTGCGCGACTCATTTTCGGAAGTGGTTCATTTTTTATTATTCCCTTTCCCTCTGAGTCGTGAAACGACGTTCACGACCGTATCGTCTCCCCGCGGATTTCTCTTTCCCTTTCTTTCTCTCATTCATTCGTACGTTCGGTTGTTCACTCTCTCCCTCTCTCTCTCATTCTTTCTATATCACTCTATTTCGTGCGAAACGCCGAGATACCGAGAAGAACGGTTTCCAAAACTTCTAGCTTTTATGTTGAAGTGATTCCATTCAATCGTATGTCATTTTAATATTATTCCTAATTTATCATGAAATAATAATATGTGAACTTTGAAAATTGAAGTGTGATTTCGTTATCTATTATCTAAACATGACTAAACATCAGCGAAAAATGTGTTTTTTATTTTGTCGAACTTGAGGAACTTATTTCTTTTTAATTGCAGACTTTTTTTGTCCGAGATTCTATATTTGTTACGACTCTTAAAAATTTTTGTGTTCCACTTTCTCAAGGGTCGAAGTTTTAGAATGAGATTACGAGAAAGTACGGGACAAATGGTCGCGCAATGTCCGGCAAGAAATGAGCACTACTCATTCTCGAAAGTGCCACGTTCCTTGTGCTTCCTTTTCTCATCCTGCCAGGACACGTAATTTAAAATGTATTTCTGTAATTCAACGCGAATGCTGCGTAATTTTTCCAGAAAATCGCGAATGTTAGGAACGCACGAGCTTGGCACGTAACTGTAAGATTAATATTGGATATTTTCATCACTCGTCTTCTATAAAAATATTAAATAGATATTTATTGAGAATATCATTGTTCTGTATTTTTTAAAAAATTTTAAATGCCAACAGCTAAAATCCTTTATGGAGCATGATGAGATTTAAGCATTTTATTTGTACTTTCTTCATATAATGGTGATTTTATTTCCACAAATTTATAGTTAAATTATTATAAGATTTCAAATTACTCTTAATTAGATTTTTATAATAATTCTTGTGTGTTTTTTTATACTCAAAAATAACATAATGAATACCTTTAGCAAAAAAGGTAATTAAAAATATAAATAACATACACCTACATCTCCCACTTTTTAAAAGCAATTTTGCTACTAGATTAATATTTTCCCAATAAAACGATGTTATCCTATTTATTTAAAATTATTGTTCGAACGTATAAGCATACTATCTGCGAAGTTTACACATCGCAGTAGCCGGTCGTGTAACAGAAATCGCCAATTACCTGAATTTTAATTATTCGACGGACCAATTATGAGAACACAGTATGATGCACGCATTCGTCATGATTCAGTGGTCCGAATTTAGTGCTCCGATATGTAAATGTTTCATTTATGTAACAAATAAACTGCTACACTTTATGCAGAATTCGCGATTCGTATTTTCGCAAGCGAATCCGTATAAAAACTGAAAATAAATAATTTCAATTTCTCCGTGAATGGTACCAGCAAATAAAAATTTATCAAAATCGTTTCATAACGTTCTATGACATTTACAAAAAGTTATTATTATGGTTGTTACTACTATACACGGTGAGTACGAAGAAACGGAACGCTTAAATATCTCCGTTACTTTTCGTTGTACAAAAAAACTACTCAGGACAAAGTTAGACTGTTTGAAGGGCCACATGTAACGGTGTAAGGGAAAAAATTTTCAAGGTCATTTTTTTACAAGATTTCAAGGACATTCACATTTTTTTAAATGGAATGAATTATTTTTTAATACATCAATCCATGCAACTGGACATTCGTTATAAAAAAGTACTAAACCATGTATGTCGAAAAGTTAGTAGTTCACGAGATATTTCAATTTAAATAACTCTAAAACACCGTTACTGTCGTACTAAGACGTTACACAAGTAAGTAAACGCTAACATCAATTTCAATTTGTTAATTTCAACTCTTCAATTTCAATTTCAACATCAAATTTTCCATTTCAACTTCAATTTCAATATCAACTCTTTAACTTCATTTTTAACTTCAATTTTTCAACTTTAATTTCAACTCTTCCATTTCAACTTCAATTTCTACTCTTCCATTTCAACTTCAATTTCTATTCTTCCATTTCATCTTCAATTTCTACTATTTCATTTCAACTACAATTTTTCAATTTCATTCCGTTAATATCAACTTTAATTTCAATATCAACCCTCCAACTTCAATTTCAATAACAACCCTTTGACTTCAATTTCATTTTCAACTCGTCAATTTCAACTATTCAATTTCAATTTTTCAATTTCAACGTCAATTTTTCAATTTCAATTTGTTAATTACAACTCTTCAATTTCAATTTCAACAACAAATTTTCCATTTCAACTTCAATTTCAATATCAACTCTTCAACTTCATTTGCAACTTCAATTTTTCCATTTCAACTTTAGTTTCAACTTCAATTTTAACTCTCCCATTTCTACTTCAATTTTTTCTCTTCCATTCCAACATCAATTCCTACTCTTCCATTTCAACTTCAATTTTTCAATTTCAGCTTCAATTTTTCAATTTTAATTCGTTAATTTCAAATCTTCAATTTCATTTTCAACGTCAATTTTTCAATTTCAATTTCACCTCTTCAATTTACACTAGCAAGTAAACGCTAACGTCTTAGTACGACAGTAATGGTGTTTTAGAGTTTGTTAAATTGAAATATCTCGTGAAGTACTAACTTTTCGACATACATGGTTTAGTACTTTTTTATAACGAATGTCCAGCTGCATCGATTGATGTATTAAAAAATACCTCATTCCATTTAAAAAAATATCGATGACCTTGAAATCTTGTAAAAAAATGACCTTGAAAATTTTTTCCCTTACACCGTTACATGTGGCCCTTCAAACAGTGTAACTTTGTCCTAAGAAGTTTTTTTGTACAGCGAAAAGTAACGGAGATATTTAGGTGTTCTGTTTCTTCGTACTCACCCTGTATAATAATAATAGAACTATACAATGTGTCTCAAAATTCCTTCAACATCCGGAAATGGGAGGTTCCCGAGATCATTCGAAGCAACATTTTCCTTAGCAAAAATGGCGTCCGCGGCTTCGTTAAGAAGTTATTAACGAATAACACGGACCAATCAGAGCGCGACCTAGACGCGTGTTGGCACAGTCATTTTTTTCGTTAATAACTCCATAACAAAGCCACGTGGGACATTTTGGCAAAGGAAAATGTTGCTTCAAATGATGTCAGGAATCTCCCATTTCCGGATGTTGAAGGAATTTTGAGATACTCTGTATAATAAAACAGTCTCTCTCTACTAGTACCGGACACATGCAGGACAGAGATGTAGCGCGACACGTGACCGGACACTGGCGGATGAGTGGGGGAATAGGGTCGTAGAAGGGGAAGGTGGAGTGGGGACACAAATACAAAATTATTTCATTCCCCATCGGTTCAGTTCTCGAAGAAATTCGAATCTGTCTTCGGGCCCGTTCAGACAGGCGAAGTTCTGCATCGACGTGGCTGCGAGCGAAGAAACTTTCCGCCGCTAAAATATTCAAAGCTGGTTTTAATCATGAACGTCGATGCTCCGTGGAGAAGTTCTCCCATCCTGCGTCGCGCAAGCCCCACGCGCGGAATATCCGCTCGGAAAACGTTGTTCTTTGTCATCGTCGCTAGACGAACACGGGAATCGGATCAAAAACCCAGTAGCAACGATACCGAGTGCAGCGGGTAAAAATAAAAAAAGAAGATGAAGAGGAGCAAAAAAGGAAGAAGGGAAAAGAAGTGAAACAGACAAAAATGAGCGGCGGAGTGAAAAGTACCGGGGCCGGGGAGACGCATAATGGCAAAGGACTCAAACGAGGAGACAAGTGTCGTGCAACAAAGGGCCACCGGCTGGGGTTGCGCACGACTCATTTTCGGAAGTGGTTCATTTTTTATTATTTACATCCACGTGTATACGGTCCCCGGTCCTCGGACCGCGACGAACCCCCTAACCCCCGTGCCGCGAGTAATCTGACCGAGGCAAAAAAAAAAAAAAATAGGGAAAGGTGAAGCAAGGAGTCGCCAAATAAAAAGGGCAAAAAGTCGCTCGGTACTCAAACACGGAAAGATAGAATGGAAGAAAAGAGTTCGTTCCTTCCGCTTGTCGTTCAATGAAAGGACTAGGAAATCGACGGATATGTTCTCCGAGGATGAACGTTGCTGTAGGGTGGGTTGCCTGGAGGTAGAGTGACCTGTCTACAGAATGAAAACTGACAGCGGCGGACAATAGTTGAAGGCGATCAGGAGTGAGATCGGAAAATGCAATACACGTTTAATATTGTGATTCTGAAAATGAAAAATAAAGAAGCCACAACGGTTAATGTGTACTTTTTTCCCCACGCTGTACATGAACATTCGATACTAGAATTAGATTAACAGCTTCGAAAGTTTTGGATAGAGAACAATTTCTCAAATTAGGCAGAAATTAAGCTTTGTATTAGGAGAACATCGTAGCAAAAGAGGTGACACGAAAATTTAATGCGACCTCCTTCACTATATCATGTTCTATTAGATATCGAAAAATTTTCGAAAATCTTGAAAATTGAATTTTGTATTAAGAGAATGTGATAGCGAAGGATGTGCCACAAAAATTCAGTAGTACAACTTAACGACAAGCAAGACGACCGAAAATTTATGAAATTAAGTGGTACATCTCAACGAAAAGCCAGACGGTCGCAAATTTCTCGAAAATCTCGTAAATTGAAATTGGTATTAAGCGAATATGATAGCGAAGGAGGTGGCACAAAAATTCAGTAGTAAAACTCGACGGCTAGCCAGACGGTCGAAAATTTAGAAAATTCAGTAGTATAACCCAACGAGAAGCCAGACGGTCGAAAATATAGAAAATGAAGTAGCACAACTCAACGGCAAGCCAGAGGGCCAAAAATTTAGAAAATTCAGTAGTATAACCCAACGAGAAGCCAGACGGTCGAAAATATAGAAAATTAAGTAGCGCAACTCAACGGCAAGTCAGACGGCCGAAAATGTATGAAATTAAGTAGTACATCTCAACGAAAAGCCAGACGGTCGCAAATTTTTCGAAAATCTCGAAAATTGAAATTGGTATTAGGCGAATATGATAGCGAAGGAGGTGGCACAAAAATTCAGTAGTAAAACTCGACGGTTAGCCAGACGGTCGAAAATTTAGAAAATTCAGTAGTATAACCCAACGAGAAGCCAGACGGTCGAAAATATAGAAAATGAAGTAGCACAACTCAACGGCAAGCCAGAGGGCCAAAAATTTAGAAAATTCAGTAGTATAACCCAACGAGAAGCCAGACGGTCGAAAATATAGAAAATTAAGTAGCGCAACTCAACGGCAAGTCAGACGGCCGAAAATGTATGAAATTAAGTAGTACATCTCAACGAAAAGCCAGACGGTCGCAAATTTTTCGAAAATCTCGAAAATTGAAATTGGTATTAGGCGAATATGATAGCGAAGTAGGTGGCACAAAAATTCAGTAGTAAAACTCGACGGTTAGCCAGACGGTCGAAAATTTAGAAAATTCAGTAGTATAACCCAACGAGAAGCCAGACGGTCGAAAATATAGAAAATTAAGTAGCACAACTCAACGGCAAGTCAGACGGCCGAAAATGTATGAGATTAAGTAGTACATCTCAACGAAAAGCCAGACGGTCGAAAATTTATCGGAAATCTCGTAAATTGAAATTGGTATTAGGAGAATATGATAGCGAAGGAGGTGGCACGAAAAGTCAGTGGTACAATTCAACGACAAGTCGGACGTACAGGAAAAATTGTTGGTTCGATAAATATATCCCTCAGGTTAAGCTCCCTCAAGTTTAAACACTCACAACTTTTGAACCACTGATCTCCTATTATTGAAACCTGAATTTTTGCCATTTTCTCGACAAAAATTTCTGCTTTCTGGACGTACACATTAACCATGAAATCTATTGTTTATCTGACAGTTTGCAACCACCATGTTCAACTTCTTGAAGAAGACGAAGGCTGGACATGCACCTAGCAAAAATATACTATTTCAAGTGACTATTCCTCAGCGTCCAGATGAAATTATTCCGTCTGTATGAAGAACCGATTCCTTTTTCGACTTTGTACAAACAATATACCGGGCGGAGCAGGATAAAAGGGCGATAAAGTGGAACAGCGGAGTTCATTTCGCGCGTCGTCGAATGAAAGGAGCCGGGGAGTCGTCGAACGTAAGGTGCGACCGGGAGCGAAGGTAAAAAACAACGATTCAGTCGCGTTTAAGAAAAGATGGGGACGATTCCACAGTGATCCTCCGGTTCTAAACGTTGACGATTCTCCGGCGCGGCGCGGCCGGAGCGACACGGCGGGAAGCACTCTCCGTGAGAAAACCGTTTCCCCGAAAGCTAGAAACTTGGAGAAGTTCCGCGTTTCATAGGACCTCCTGAACGACTTTTCATTCGACCTTCGATCGGCAGTCATCTAACGGCTAAAGTGACCAATTCTGAGAAGTTTCGCCGAGATAATTACTCGGGGATCGCAACTGGAACAGTGAACCACACCGAAGAGCTCGCCACTGCAATCTTATTGGTATACTTCTTTATTACCGTCCGAGGCTGTAATTAAAATTTAGTTGGACCAAGGTCGTTGACCCGTGACACGCAGTCACAGCGACGAGATATTAATTAGACCGTTGCATATGAGATGCCTGATTATAACAGTTAACCCACTGAGACCCAACGTTCCGCAACGTTTCTCTAGCAATTTTTTGCGGAGAATTTATATTATTAGCCCAGCAGACTAAGATTGGTCCAGCAGCCCCACCCACAATTTTTATTGATATTATGTGGAAAACAATGGTTTTAGGTTGAAAGATAACCCCCTAAAATTTTAAGTCGCTAACCCTTCGTATAAGGATGATATGAAGGTAAATACCTTAACTGTATCATTTTTTTCTCGGTTGTTAATTAAGATATTCAGATTTTTAAAAAAAACCGAAAATAGTCGAACTTACCTCTGGTCAAAACACTGGCTGCTCCTTACTTTGTCAAACGTTGTCGACCGTTAGGCTTAAAGATAGAAAGACATGTTACACAGAAAATTTGTACTGTCAAAGGATATATTTCATCAGTTCAATGATGTAGAAAATAAATGAAGTAATATGATGCCCTCGAGTTGACCTTGAGAACTTGGGACAGACTCGAAGTCACTTTACTATTTAAAAAAAAAAATCTTTTATTTTACTTCTTATGTAAAATTTGTGAAATTTGAACGCGAGAAAAGTAATCTATTAGAACCGAGTAATCGTGATAAAAAGGATGAAAATCAATCAATTTGATCATCAGGATAGATCGGGAATTAATAACGTCTACTGTCTTGTAATTGATACTGCGCTTAATTGCCTCGCACTCATTATATCGAGAAGGTACTGAATTTCATTTCTGAAAGGAATATCGCTTTACGTCGCCGCCGCACGAATTATCGGCTTTATCAATATTTTACGTCGAACGGGGTTAAAGATTCATGTAATCCCAGTAATGAAGCGCAGCACCCATAGGATTCGAGATGCATTAAGACCACTTCAAACTACTTAAAAGATTATTTCCGCGTTTATCGGAAGGATTACTGCTTTCCGCGCAATATTCTACGCGCCAGTTTCAAATTACTGTGAAAGCTATCGTCACATTTATTGTTCTACCCGGTTGAATGCAATTTTTACTCCTACACTGATCGCTTGGCAAGACACTTATCGAGGGATCGTTAGAATAACATCAAGAAGAACACTAACAAAAATGTTGTACTTGAAGAGAGTGATAATTGACTTGAAAGAGGAAATAATTATTTCATATAATTATAAAATAAAATAACATGTTATTTAAAGGCCACGTGAAGGTCAACATATCTCATCGCACATCGTTCAATGTGTTATTTTACAAGTTATAAAGCTGGTACATAAAAATATCGGGTAAACTTTATCGGACTCAAAAATTTGTGCCTTTCTCCTATAAATTATGATGTATTTGGTATGTAATCCAGTAGATTTGCAGCCGGAGAACCTGCAGATCGAAGTTTCGATCCTGTACGATCAATGGTTCAGGAGTTATGCTTGCTTAAAGTTGATTAATCTGCAGTGTTTTTGACAGCTAAGGGCGCCGCCATATTGGTTTGTAGTGACCACTGCGAGCCACTTACCTTGACACCCTCCGCGACCTAATCCTAACCAACTCAGTAAGCGGCGTGCGACCGTCACTACTAAACCAATATGGCGGCGCCCTTACCAGTTAAGAAACTGGGAATATGCTCAACTTTAAGCGACCATAACTCGTGAACCATTGATCCTGCATGATCGAAACTTCGACCTGCAGGTTCTCCGCGTACAAATCTACTGGATACATACCAAATACATCTGAACTTATGGCAGATAGGCAGAAATTTTTGAGTCCGGTAAAGTGAAGTTCACCCCAGTATTCATGTGAATATACACCCCCGCTCAAAAGTATGTGGATACTTATCGTTGTACTTGTCTACAATGATTGGAAGATGTTTCGATCCTGTAGGATCAATGGTTCAGAAGTTATGCTTGCTTAAAGTTGAGCAATCTGTAGTGTGTACTTGTCAAAAACACTGCGGATTGCTCAACTTTAAGCAAGCATAACTCCTGAACTATTCATCCTAGAGGATCGAAACTTGAATCTGCAGATTCTCCGGGTACAAATCTACTGGATTACATACCAAATAGTCCGGTAAAGTAAAAAGCAGCCAAAATATCAAATCCCAATTCAAAAAACTGTGACGACTGAAATGTCCTCTTGCATTACGCCGTGCAAACATCGGAAAATGAATAATGAATTTTCCTTAATTCACAAAAGTGTCTAATTGCAGGGTAGAATTAAAAGTTGTTTCCGATCTTATCTTTAATACGTGTCTTAGGTTAATAGGAAGCTGGCGCGGCGCCAGCATCAATGAAACTTCAATTAATTTTCCTTGCTCATCAACGCTGGTTAAACATCCGCTTAAACCAGCCCCAAATACCGAGTAATGCTACGACGATGGTCCCCGAAATTTACGATTCCCCCATAAAACTGATCCCTCGAGTCTCGCCGAGGTTTCCTAATTCCACTTAACACTTCTACGACATCGCCGTCTCGCGACTATCCACCTTAAAACATCTGCGAGTATCGTGAGTATCGACCTTAAAGAATCCTCTCTGTCCGGCATGATGCGCGGTTATGTTTCGGTTATGGCGTCAGCATTGTTGCGCAAGCTTGTGCTACCTCTGCTCAGCAAACCGGCGAAAACTTCCCTGGCTCGTTGAAGTTTCAAAGAAGCTTCATTCTAACTTGCCTTCGGTCACTGTTACTTCATCCGTGGGGTTCATAAATTGTTCATTAACTCGGTTAGTACTACGCCAATGCACACTAAAATTTAGCAAAATCAGCTCAGTCAACACTTTTCCTAAAACGATGTCTCAGGATTTTCATGGGTCTCGTACGTCACACTTGATTATTTTTCACTTCCCATCATAAACTAGCATAGTTAATAACGATCATTGCGAACTGATTTAGAAACAATGCAAGCATGGCAAAGATGAAGTTGATCATAAATATTATTTTTACAACAGCCTCGTAAATCCTGATAAAATTTAGTTCGCTTAAAAAATTGTTAACAAATATTATTGAAACATTAAACTGTTAAGGGTTGATCCACAGTCCATTTCAGAGTGAACTACTAACTTTTCGACATACACAGTTTAGTACTTTTTTATAACGAATGTCCAGCTGCATCGATTGATGTATTAAAAAATACCTCATTCCATTAAAAAAAATACCGATGACCTTGAAATCTCATAAATAAATGACCCCGAACATATTTTCCCCTACACCGTTACATGGGGCCCTGTTTATCAGCCTCTATATCACCCTGTATATTAGAGGCCATCTTTCATTGGTAATTTGTTCCTTCAGATTAGTATACACATTAAATACTCACGTATAAAAATGATTGAAAGGCACACAACAAATGCTTTTTCGTATGAAAAATAAAAAAGTTGCTTGCACTGATCTTCCATACACAATCCTGAAGGCCCCTTTTCTACTTCTAGTATTGTTTAAAAGCTTCACAGCTGTGTTGGTGGCTTTTTAATGAGCTAGAATTATACTTCCTAATGATGACGTTTAAATGAATACCTTTCGCGTGGGCTGCTCGGTTGAATTAAAAATAAATTTTGTAGTTAATTAAGAGAGGTGACAGTTGGATCGATAATGCAACTGCGTGAAAGGAGAACTGTTGTTCAGCTTCATCAATGTAATTAATTAATAATGAGAAAATTGTTTCGATGTAATGGATAGAGTACAGTTTCGGGAATCCCGAAGAAAATTGGTTAGTATTCTATGCAACGGTGAGGATCGACACCGTTAAATTGCAAATGTTTGAAGTTCATGCTTGAAATGCAAAAATGCAATTTGTAGGTTACCTGAGCGAGCGACTCGGTATACGAAAGACACTATCGAAATAGGTAATACCTATAAGTGCCGGGATTTGTTCCTGGTTTCGCGCGAGACCCATAAAATCTCTAAGTTAAATTCAATTTCATCCTGTTATGCTCTTCTTCGGGAAGTACGGAACAAAGTTGGCGGAGCTGAGAGTACCAGCAATGGGAAATTGCCGCGGCTTGAAAATATGTAGTACAAAGCGGCAATTCCAATGCGGGCTCATTTAATTTCTGCGACTAATGGAATTCGTGTTTCCGCAAGGAAGGGTAATATTTCAGGAGAACAAGTTACGGACGTTTATTTCTAGTTAGACGTAGGGTAGATGTACCTGTTACTGCGGGTGTACGTTTTACTGCGGTTTTTTTCTCTCGCAGAGATTGAAATACGTAAAAATGAAATACTCGCCCCGAATAAATTTGTACGTTAATTAAATGAGGCTGTGTCAAACAAAATTGGCCATCACTCTAATACTTTTAATAATGTTCTCGTAGTGTTTTGAAAATGTCTTAACCTCTCCTACCAGAATACGTAATCAAAACTATAAATTTGCCTACGAAATTTTAAAACTGACCTTCACAGAGTTTCTCACGGTCACTGCAATATTAAACAAATATAATCATCATATACTCTTCTCTGTACCCGACAACTTTTACTTGAAACATTTCTTTACATCACTTATAGTTTTCTAGATATGAAATTTTGTCCACAAAACGGGAATTCTTGCACCAATTTTATCATGAAATCAGGTTATCACTAAAAGTATGACGATAGCCAATAATATATCGTTTCAATTCATTCGTCAAATTTTTATCAGAGCTGGGCAAAAATTTGATTTGAATATAAATTTCGAATGAAGTGAATTTTTTTCAAAGTGGGTTTTAAACCCACTTTATTCGGAATTTTTATTTAAATGAAATTTTTGCCCAACTCTGATTTTTTTATCTTTATTTTTTCAAGGTTATTTCAAGGCCACCTTCGTTACCTTCTTTAGTGAAGGAAAAATGTCTGAAAGGAACTGCAGGTCTCGAGACAGCCGTTCTCTTAAAAAACAACTTTATAGTTTGGTAAACTATTCCTTACGTCTAGAGGGGGGCCCCGTAAAAATAGTTTGCGAACCTTTTGCCGACGTTTCCTACGAGAACGGTTGACTTCAGACTCGTGGTTTCCGTGGTACTTTTGTTCGTCGCGATGAGTACTATACGATTCAATAAACAAAATTGTTTGACCTTCAAAAAAGGTTCAAGGTCAATCTTGAAACATCCTGTACATCCACTCAGAAATGTCTCGGAATCGTAAGGAATGTTTTCTACATCTTTTTTATTTGAGACTGTAAGATTAAAATTTCAAAATGCTTGTTACAAATTCGCGTAAATTCACGTGTACACAACGTAATAGCTTTACAATGCTCATTCGGATGTTATAATTGCTGTAGAAGTTAATATTTTGGAAAGTCAATGAGAATCGTGACAATTGTGATACGATCCGGGTTACCCGATGTAGATTGGCATAAATCTGACATTAATTTGCACATCAATGACGCCGCATACGTCACTGTATCAGCGACGACACGCGCCGCCCACGAATTTTAATGTAATCCGTGAATTTAAGTTTATACGGCAGATTCGAGCGCGCACATATCACTTTTAAGCGGCAGAAATAACGGGATTAAATTTATCGGGGCTAATGAGAACTAATCCGCGCATTCAATAAGCAGTTCAGTAATTAAGAGGGTATATAATATGATACCCAGCACGTTAGCTTGCGCAGGTAGCCTGGTTTATGCCGAACTGTTTTTTGAAAATTGGAATTAACACTAAACCTACCACGAGGGGTCAAATGAAACATTTTAGATTTTTTGTTTGACAATTATTGAAATTGTAAAGGTGTTTTCATGGAAAATTTATTGGATATATTTTTTGACTCCAGTATACAGAGTGTCTCAAAATTCCTTTAACATTCGGAAATGGGAGGTTCCTGAGATCATTCGAAGCTACATTTTCCTTTGCAATAATGGCGTCCGCGGCTTCGTTAATAACTCCTTAACAAAGCCGCGGACGTCGTTTTCGCAAAGGAAAATTTTGCTTCGCATGATCTCAGGAACCTCCTTCTGGATGGTGAAGGTATTTTGAGACACCCTGTACATTATAGTATAAAAATCGCACCAAATATAAATGAATTTATTCTTGTTATTTTTATAATACCATACACATCAGTCAGTTTTGATGGTCGGTAGGTTTAGTGTTAATAAAAGTGGAAAAAATATAAGAGAACCTCGATTATCCGAACTAGGTGATTCGGATAATCAAGCAGTTTTAAAATTACTTATTAATAGACTGCGGATTTTAATGGAAAATAAAAAATGTCTGTGTCGATCCCAAGACACTGAAGCTAAATAAAAATTTGTTTCTTCTTTCAATTATTTTATTAAACTGAAACGCTAATACGTTGATGATCTTGAATTTTTTAAATATGTCAAAATGTTCTAATCTCACAATTATTTAGAATTACTACTTCTTTGGTCGAGTTAACTAGTCTGAATATCATTCGAGTTTCATTACTCCTGCGTATCGTGAACAACCGCACATAGAATGCTGACTAACTAATCTATTAATTAGTTGATGTGTGTCAGACGTGTGAAATTGTAATTTCCGATTCGTAATAATTGTTTCATTACGCATGAAATGCTTGCAGCGTCGTGCTCGTTCCTGTTATATCCAATCTGCGATGATTCATTGAAACGTCATCGCGGAGCCGACGTACAAAATGATTTAACGAACTGGTTATTAACCAAAAATACGTATAGTTTAAATTCTACGCCGGGTCTAATTATTTATTTCAAGAATTATTATCATCATGTATTACAATAATTTCCAATATCAAGAAAGATTATTATCATCATGTATTACAAAAATTGGGTATGAATTAGTTAGCATTTATAATGATATAGTTATTAGTATAGTATTTAGTACTAATAATATAGTTACTAGTATGGTATTTAGTAATAATATTATATAGTGATTAGTATAGTATTTAGTACTAATAATATAGTTATTAGTATAGTATTTAGTACTAATAATCTAATTTTTAGTATGCTATTTACTACTAATAATATGGTTATTAGTATTTAGTATAGTACTTGGTACTAATACTATAGTTACTAGTATGGTATTTAGTACTAATAATAATACTATTTAGTACTAATTGTTAGTACAATTAACGTAGTTTAGAAAAGAAAAATCTGGTCCACTTTTTTGCAGATTGTCTATTAAAATCGTGCCAATAAGTGAATGTAATTAAGGAGTTAAATTATTTTCTCACTGATGACGATAGGTTAATTATATTCTCGGAGGTTCCATTAGACTTGATTATTCTGCTGATTCCATTACTTTTTCATAAAGAGCATTACATTAATTAATGTAATCAGTTTTAATTCCGTGACAGCGATGTACGACTAATTAAGTAAGAAGTGACTTTAAAGAAATTTTGTGATCACACCCATTAATACCCATTAACTATTCTCTCTCAATTCAGGTAGAGTATATAATTCAAAAGGTAGACTATTCTACTTAAAGAAATCAAGGTGACCTTGAAATATCCAGAACGCCTTTGTTCAAATAAAAAATATTTGTATTTTATACAAAACTTTTTTTGATATTACTACGAATAAGGGATGACCTTACGAACATATTTCGAGGTCATTGAAATCCGTGATGATTCGAAAGTAAATAATTACCGAACTTTTTATCTTCGATTTCCAAGCAGGGATTTAAATGTATTATTGAAACAATTTTTACGCGATCGAGATATTGCAAACTGGTGGACGGAGCAGCATATTAATTTCCATCGTGATTATCCTGGATCATTGTGGTCGATACACAACGTTTCGTCGCGTCTGCCATCAAGATCGCGTACTCGCGATAGCAATGTCATTTCACACACTGCGAACAAGATACCGTGTTTATAATATCGGCGATAGGCTGCGCAGGAATTTCGCAATTTCGAATATACAGGGTGTCTCAAAATTCCTTCAACATCCGGAAATGGGTTCCTGAGATCATTCGGAGCAACATTTTCCTTTGCAAAAACGGCGTCCGTGGCTTTGTCAAGGAGTTATTAACGAAAAACACGACTGTGCCAACACGCGTCTAGGTCGCGCTCTGATTGGTCCGCGTTTTTCGTTATTAACTCCTTAACGAAGTGGCGGACGCAATTTCTGCAAAGGAAAATGTTGCTTCAAATGATCTCAGGCATTTCCGGATGTTGAAGGAATTTTCAGACACCCCGTATAGACGGGAACAACCACTGCGAAGTAATATAGTCGATTATTAATCTCAAGACTATGACGTAATGTCAACATTCACGTACGTAATACACCGTATAGTAACTTTCGCCCGCTGTTCTCCGTGTCGTTTAAACTTGCTCCGCGCAGCAATTTTTTAAATTGAAGATAATTCACCGTGCACGATAACATTGAACGCTTTTTTTGCTCCGTTCTTTTTTAACGAGCTCGAACGGGAACACGCTCGCTTCGAGATTTGCTAATAACAACACGGCGTTTTCTGAATATTTCATTCTCATATCTTTCGCTCAAACTGAATTCTAATTAGTTCCCCGGGATATCAAAGAATAACATATTCATGCACCTGTAGCCGTAACGAGTTTATTTGCACGACGACTTCGAAGATAGCAGTCGATTATATTTTTCAAATATCGACATTTTCTATGTATAGAAACGCCATGTCTGTTGACACGAGAAGCGGATAACGATAAATAAACAAAACTGACTTTCTACAATTTTGTTACAATATTTCAAATAATTTTTCAATCTTCTTTTGCTCGTGATAACATCAAAGACTTGCTTTTTCGTGCTTTTTCATTCTCTTTAAACTTTTAGTCCTTTGATACGGAAATCTCTTGAATATAAAGAACTACCAAGAAATATTCTTTCTATCAAATTCAATAAATTTCTTTACTCGAGCACGTATCGTTATAAAAATTCTGAAAAATCTAAATAAATTCAGTCTTGTAATTTTTATAAAACAATATAGTTAGTGTTAAAAAACCTCGAGGACCTTGAGGTAACCTCGAGAAAATTTTTTGCCTATCGCCACGGTTTTGACTTCGTTTTCTTTTCACCGATTAAAAATCCAACGTCTTTTATCAACTGATCACGCATAGACAGATGAAGTTACCCCGAGACAGTTCTAACGAAACTACATTGGCCACAGATGTCGCGCAGCCATCGATCGATTTACCCCGGGAAATGATTAGGTAACCCCGCCTCGACAAACCGAAGTTTCGCCGCAGACGATAGATATAACAATAACGAACAAGTTTAATCAGTGTCAAGAATATCTTGTGGGTTTGTACATCGGAGCCGCGGCCGTGCTTTAAATCCAGCGTGCGCGGTATGCTCTATCTGTGAACCCTCTCGGAACGTAGAATTAGATCAGGCAATTACAGGATTATTCCTATTGGATTTCCACGGAGAGAAAAGGGACCAGTGGGAACAGGAAACGGCTCGCCCGTTCCTTCTGTTTCTTATTTTCCCGGACCTTTTATTCTCATCGAACGTTTTATTTAAAACATAACTACCGCTGCAGCGGTGCAGCAGCGGCGAGATGGGAATTCCCGGCATCTCTTAAATTAAACAGCGACCTTGAAACGGAACGAAAAATTTGCTAAAAGTCGGTTAAGAGAATTGAAACGGCAACCATTGTTGTCTTGATTTTTGTGTTCACCGAATAAATTACTCTTCGCAGATCTCCGAGTTCTAAAACTGGTGCACCTGGGTATGGCAGGTTAATTTTCTACAATTTTTCGTCGCGAACGGCACGCCGCCATCTTGAAAGCATCGGATCGCGTGTATACATATACAGTTCTAGTCCAGTCAACGAAAAGTTGTAGAGGGAAATGGAAGGAATACAATTGTTAACATTGGGTCTTTGTTTGGACTAGTGAGGAGGTAAACATACTAAAAGTCCCCACTCCTTGAAGGCGAGCGGGGTGCAGGGGGGCACGTACAAGGTCCCCTTTTCCGGATTTCCGCGTATATCTCGGAAACTATGCGTCCTAGCGATAACGGACTCAGGAGTGGGGAGAATTGCAACTCGCAGTCTCAGTGTTGAGGATTCTCCTCTTTCATGAGTTTCCTATAGTTTTCCGAACCTCAGAATCGTCATCGAAGAACCCAAGTAGCGTCCATCAATTATGCTGGCGAGCGATCGTTAACGTTTACAGACGAGCTTGTCTGCTTATCCGACTCGTGATTCATCGCAGTTACTTCGGTGTACAGCAGTTTGCACCCCGAGCGATGGAGAATGGAGACTGGTTTTGTCGTAGCGCGGAGTAGATTTTCAGGGTGTCAGAGTCAGGTTCAGATTTATTAAATATGGACTCTAGGCAGGTCGCTCTAGATCTAAGAAAAGGCGTTCCTATATTTGAACCAGCTCTCCCCACTCTACAACGTCATCGACCACTTGCCTCTTATACCTAGCCTCAAAATTAATTTTATTTTGTATTTTTCTTAGCACAATCTTTATTAAACTACAACAAATTAATGTGCACGCGTGCAATGGAGAGTCCTAAATTCTTACGAATAGTCCAGTCAATGAATGTTCATAAGGGGGGTGTAGAGGGAAATGGAAGGAACACAATTTTTAGCTTTGGGACTTTGTTTGAACTAGTTAGGAAGTAAACATACTAAAAGTCCTACTCGTAGGAGGTGAGCGGCCTACAGGGGGCATGTAGAAGTCACCTTTTTTGGTTTTCTGCTTATATCTCGGAAACTATGTGTCCTAGCGATAATACCATTCCATACAAAATTAAAGCTGACAAAATGTGCTACAAGATTGATTTCATTCAGTTTCTCGCTATCTCGCATAGTTTCCGAGATATCCGCGCTCAAAGTTCACGAATTGTGAAAAAGAAACTTTTGCCAGAGTGTTGATAGTGCGTTAATAGTAGAGAAATCGGTATACTGAGAGTTGAGGAACCGGTGCATTAGTAATGGGGGCATCGGTACACTGAGAGTAGGGGAATCGGTGCATTGATAGCGGAGGAATCAGAGTATTGATAGTGCGTTAATAGTAGAGAAATCGGTATACTGGGAGTTGAGGAACCGGTGCATTAGTAATGGGGGCATCGGTACACTGAGAGTAGGGGAATCAGTGCATTGGTAGTGGGGGAATCGGTGCGCTGATAGTGGGGGAACGTAGTGATGCCCGGACCTGCATCAGATAACTCGAAAATGAAACATTTCTCTTCCGACCCGGAAAAATTCCATTCTATATAATTTTTTTCTTTTTGTAGATGTGAAATTGATATAATACCTCGTACAATACTTAAATGTTTAGTAATTAATTAAATACCAATATATTTAATAAAGTAAACAATAATATAGTCCAAGAAAGCGAATAATTAAAGACGTTGACGTCCCAATAATATCCCCCATAAAAATCGATTAAAACGAAAGATTATTTATCCGAGAAGTTCTTTGGGAATTAGCGGGAGACGGTGTTCGCAGTTCCACAGACGACAGCGCAAGAGTTACGATTTCTCGAGACAAGAATTATTATAATAAACATCGGACAAATGGGAGTGTAGCGTCGAAATAAATTTTTCCTTCAAGCTCGAACCTTCCGCGACATAAATCAGTGTAAAACTGCGAAACTGGTGGAAGACTTGGGCGATAAAACTTTTCCGTCGTGTTACTTCGCCTCATCCGGAGATTAATAATATACACGATGTGAACATGGCTTAAGCGTCCGTGTTTTAATTAAATCGAAATCCGCAGTGGAGCCTGTTGGAAGGTCTATTAAAAAAGACCGGATATGATAAAAAAGGAACGTTTATTAACGAGCCGCAGAGAAAAAGGAGTGCCGATCTTATAAATAAAAATCAAATTGAATCTATTCGATGCCGCGTCCATTTGACAACGTTTAATTGAAAATCTGCTTTCCAGCGATTTCACCGGCGCACAATAGTTAATTATAAATCACATAAGAGTTACTTTGTTTTAATTCCCTTTGTTGCATTGATCCTATCCCAATTAAATTTAAATAAAAGACAGGAATTAATTGTGCGTATGAATATTCCATTCCATTTAATATATACGCATATTTTATATTAATTAGACTGTAATTAATGTTCATCGTTCGGATGGTTCAAATATAATGACAGAATTCTTTCACTTCGTGTTTTTCAAATATTGCTTCTAACAAATCTCGTTGGTTATTAAATATGTTGCTCAATCTCTCCGACTTGAAATCATTTTTCTAACTCTTGGTAAGCAATAGAATTTAATAAGAAAGTTATTGGTGACATAAAGAGTGATTATTCTTTTATAAACATTATATAATACTTTACAACAAAATGACACGACAGCGAGACAGAAAAACTTTGTTTGTTACAGACGTTTTACATATTGTATGACGTAAGTAGCTTTTTATACTCCAAGGTGTATTTAGTCCATAATGATTGTAGTAAAAATATTAAGCTAATCCCACAAGGGCGTAAAAAGTTGAACCGTAAAGTGCTTACAGCCCGATGATGAAATCGTTGAACGCAGCCCTGAATAAAGAACTTTAATAAGAGGCGTCTCATGAAGTATTCATTTTTCATACAATATGGAAATGTTTTTTTTACAGTCACCAGTAAAAGCGCTATCCAGCTCGATCATCTAACGACGTACGTCTGACTTCGTATATTTTAACATTTTTTAACGTCAATCTTTTTCCTTCCAATTAAAGGGTATAGGATTTATTAATTTGAAAGGGCAATTTTCATTTTAATTTGCAATTTTTGTAGGCGACTTTTAAGGAACTCGAATCAAATAAAATAGATCTTTGATCTTTAGATCTTTAGATCTGAAATAAATGAAAATCGTACTAAATTCTGTTGTATTTTATATCCTAGCATTTTTTGAAAATTCCCCAGGGCCCTAATTGCATAAAGATCCGCAATCTAGTTTTAATGTCCATTTCCAGTGTTTTTGAAATCGCTCAACTTTAAACATTCATAACTTTTGAACTATTGATCCTCCAGGATGGAAGCTTGGATTTCTCACACTGTCTCGTCCAGATCTACTGGATGACATATGAAAAAGGCAGAAATTTATAGGAGAAAGACAGAAATTTCTGGTTACGCGAGGAGAAGTTAACCCCACTTTTGTTCCTCGCGGACGGAATAAAATTGACTTTTCCATAAAACTTCATGTTATGTAAATTACTTAATGTAAAACAAGTTTCACCTATAAAAGGCTCGTAAAGAGCATTCGATCATTCGCATTAATTTCGGGAAGAATGAAATTGATTAAAACGACGTGACAAGGCACTCTGCCAGCACAGTTTAAAAGAACTTCAACGAACAGTTTCGATACGCGTTTAACGGTTTCCGTGATTCGGAAATGTTATCGCCTCTCGCATTGGCGCCCGCTGATCCAGTTAATTTTTCGACCGGCCGTCTGCGCATAATTTAACGCGCATACATCGTCGTGAGCTTCTTTGATCGTTGTTTATTCTGCACGCGATTTCAGCCTCGTACTTGACGCCGCTGGTTTATAATTACGATTTAATAACTCTGGCTGGCATCGCAGGAGCGACGCCGTTCATTCGACAACTTTTTCAATTCTATCGTTCCGACGCGAAGCGAAGTTAAATAGAAAGCCACGTCTCGCGAGGCGGTGCGGCGCGGCGGCGTTCGGAAGTTTCCGCCACTGTGTATTTTAATACATTTTGTACAGAGCACGGTGTACTCACTCGGGCTCCACAGATTCGCGCAGCAGAAGGGAAATATTGGTTTTTCTGTTTTTCGGTCGGGCCTAGAGTAATTGCACCGATTACTACGGCATCATGCCTCGATCGTGCTTTATTTTAATAAATATTATTTCGAATATATCATTAAATAATAGTATGTGTAAACATTTTATGGAAGAATAATGTGTTCCGAATACCACAAAAAATTGCTGACCCACAAAACCAAATACAACAAAAGAAAATATTACAAAATAAAATCGATATCATTTTGTACGTATTACTGCGGACGAGATAGAACCATGCGCCAATTACTGCGTACACATTACTGAGGATTGGAATACAAGACAAAATTGGTGGCCCTCAACACCTAACGCAACATAAGAGGATATTACAAAATAAAATCGATATCATTTTGTACGTATTACTGCGGACGAAAAAGTGCCATGTACAAATTACTGCGGATTAGAATGCGAAATATACGAACGTAAGGATACAAACCACGTATTTAGGCATTAATTTATATAAATCCTGAGAACAGTAACAAATAATGCTTTTATTTATCATATTTTAAATAAATAAACCGTCCATTAATTTTAATTCTATTTCTTTTAAGAAATACTTGAGCAATATTTATTATCTTTAGTTTGAAACTGTTTTAAATTAAGGGCACTGGACATTCCTATTGATTTCTGTGCCGCAGTAATGAGCTCTTCCTACACTTTAATGTACGTAATATTTGAGGGCCTAATTTTTTTTATTAGGAAGGCAAGAGCCGTTATATATAAATTTTGACAACAGGTTTCAGGCATTTCCGGTAGTGCAATTAAAAAATGTTACAGACTAAATTTCTACCTATTTCTGCTTAAGTTTTTAATTTAAATTGTTTTTATATTTTTGGCTGTGAAGTGGGACTATTGTTTATCGACAAATGTTTCATATTAATATTGATAGAATTTGTCAGTGGTTCGTTGAGATATACCGGCGTCCATTTTACGTGCTGTTTAATATTACCAGCCATTGCCCTCTCCTACGTATATATAAAATATAAACGACAAATGCAATTATTATAATTCGAAATTGCAGTAAACTCTAATAAACGAGCAAATATTTGTCACCTTCTGTTATAAATACGAATATTCTGCATATATGTATAAATTCCCTTCAACTATAATAAATGGGCAAATATTTACACCCATTTATTATAATGCAGCATTAGCGCGGTATTTGCAAACCTTTCCGGCCTCCCAAAAAGTATACCAATGATAAATTAGTATCATAAGTTGTGTTTACACTGAAATTAAAAATTTCCGTATAACCTTCTTTACGATGCATTACCATTAAAAAAATTTTCGTGGTTCAATTACACTGTACAAAAAAAATGAAGAAGTCAAGGAAGGTGAAAAAATTGATAAAAATTAATTTTATAGAAAAATATTATTGAGGTTCAATTCTTTTTTATCTACAATCACGAATAACATGGGAGTATACTTAACTAAGAATTAACTAAGTGATTCATCTATATTGCAATTTATTCCGACGATGAGTAACATTTTAATCCGATTTTGCAAATATTGACCAGCGGAGATAACATAACACATTAATCCAATTGAAAACAGTATTTGCATTAAATATTAAACCAACAACGAGATTAAAATACGTAGAAATGAATGTTTTGCTCTGGATAAATTTGTACAGGATGTATAAAAACTAGTGGCCCTTATCTGCCTAAACCAGTAAAGATCGCTGAACTTTTGAACCATTTAGATTTTTGAATATCTACAGGATTACTAAAGAAAAGGGCAAAAATTTCTGGTTACCCAACGTAAAAAACAACTTTAACAACAATTTTACGCAAATTCATCCCTAGGACGGATGACCTTGAGTCTGTAACGAAATTTGCAACGGAACACCAGTGAAAACGCCACGATGGCGACAGGAAAGAACGCGTTCCGTTTCGCGTTATTATCATTCGAGCACGTGCTGATGTTTCTATTGTCGCGGTGTTGGCTAATGGAACGAGGCGTAATCTCATTTCCGAGAGGGGCGGGGGAGGAGGGGAGGGCGGACATGTGGAAGGGAACGGGCGGAAGAGACGAATGCGAGATTCTGAGATCCGGCGGAGAAGTTCGGCCGTCGGAGAGTAAAGTTTCTTCCGGTTTGCTCGAAATTGAAGGAGAAGTATGCTCGAACATCTGCGATGATTTATTTGCGCGAAAAGAAATTCCCGGAGATACAGTTCACGCTTGAACTCTGCGCATTAGCGAAGATCCGCGAAACTTCTGCAGCGCGGCGGAGTGCTTTAAAATGCTTTCGGTTAGAAAACGTTTTTTTTTTCTTCAGCCCGGCCGAAGTACTTCGAACTGGTTCACACACTATCTCTCGAGAAAATTGAAAAATGATGATCCCGTGAAGTGGTCATGGGGAGGGCATTCACGAGAAAGTCGGCCACTAGTTATTTTCGGATAAAATTTTGATATCACGTGGTTTGGTACAGTGGTACTGAAACAAAATTCATATATTAAAAATTTTTTCCAGCAATTATAGAAGTGTTGTGTCAGCTTTTCAATGAGAGTTGACTTAGAATGCGACATTACTGAACACATAGAATTCGCGATCTAGACCTGTGCAAATTATAGTAAAGTCGCGTTTACTTTGCGCGATCGGGTACGCGATCACTGTCCTGCTGTTTTTCTCTACGTTCAGCTTTCGATTGAACTCTCGGCACGATGGACGCAGTCATAAAGAAATAATGTCGGTATGCGATAGTTGTCCGTGCAAAACACAGGCTGTTGGACAGTGAACGCGAGTTTACTGTATTAACGAACAGTGACGCGGAAGATGACAACGGTCAGATAACGGGCTTCAGAAAACGTATAATTACACGCGGCTACTAAATGGAAGATACTCGGGGAGTGATCCACACTCGGTTCCGTTGGGAACAAACCGTTTCGGTCTCATTAAAACCACCGGCATGGCGGAAGGTTTCAACATGGAAGCAATCAAGCCTGCTTGTTTAAGGACTGCTCGAGCGAAGCAGTTGAATAAAATAAGAGGACGCTGGATCCAACATTCTTGTTTCTGTTCCGTAACAAATCCCGTGACGTCAAAGGCAACGGGGCTAGAAGTCAAAGGCGGTCTCGCAGCGCAACGGCAGAAACGTTGGGGGGGGGGGTCTCGCGCGGAAAGGAAACGAGAGGGAACCGAGGGACGTCTTCATTTTTCACACGACTCCTGTTATTTCATGCTTGTTAAACTCGGCTATCGGCCAGTGGCCGGTTCGCAGCGGGGTATCTCTTTTTAATTAAAAATCGTAGCTCTCTTCGAGACGGCAATTTGAATTCATAGGCGGGACCTGGCCGAGAGTCCCGGGCATTGTTTGAACAGCACGGGTCCCTCGTTTAAAAGATGGTCAGCGAGGCCGAGACCTGCCGACGATAACGATAATTATCCACCTCTCAGCGACAGTGTCTCTCTTCGCCAATTTGGCTGCGAGCTGGGTCTGCCAGGACGTAAAGTGTTTTCACATGTACCCCGCGTCACGCGCCCCTCCCGCACCCGCACCGCCGTCCTGTCTCGGCCTTTCGCACTTCCGGCCAGATAAGGGCTGCTGAGCTGTTGTGTTTCCCGTGGAATTGCAGCGAAAATATTTCCAAGGGAGAGAGTCCGCGTGTCCTCCGTGTGCGACGCGTGATAGGCCAACGACAGCGCCTCGAATGGAACGCTCCCGCAGATAGTTCTTTCACCTATCTCGAACGTATTCGGCAAATGGACAACGAAATTAAGGTACTGCTCAGCATCAACTTTATCTTCGGCTGGGGGAGGGGTTAATGGGGAAAGCAACCCTCTCTGTGACTGGTTTTAATACGGTCAGATGCAGTAAACTCTAGCGGCACGGTGCTGGTTTTAACAACCGGGATACGTATCTTAGTTGTAGATAAATAATGAAGGGAGATATACCAATTGTAAAGTAATATACAGGGTGGTCGAATACATCAAGAGCCAAGAACAGGTCCTTGGAAAAAAGCCACGAAATAATCCCCCACTGAATGCGGACAGCGGGCCAGTGGGGGACCAGCATCTGCGGCCGTTTCAGCAAAGAGGAGGGGTCCAAAAGCCCTTTTGTTTTTTTTTTAAGGGCGGTGAGGAAATGCATATTACGCACACCCCCCCTTCCAGATAACGGTCAGGGGGTAGTGTGGGGCTCACCTTGCCGAAATAGAACTAGGGCGAAAGCGTACCCACTAAAACCCCACCGCCCTTAAAAAAAAGAAAAGAGTGTTCGACTACAGATGGGAGAAAATTTAAGGGGCGGTTCTCCGTGACAGTACAAGACGAAAATGAAGAATGACAGAATTGCGATTTCTGTTTCGTTTTTGAATTATTAACCATTACAAATATCCCTGAAATGCGGCAATCCGACCAACAGAGGTGTACACGTTACATACGTTCAGGGGCGCGCGACAGTGACGTATCAAGTGACAGATATGTACTCGTGTGACGTACGCCACCGTCGGTCGGGTTGCAGCATTTTAGGCGGATCGTTAATTGTTAGTAACTGAAAAATTAAGCCGAAATCGCAATTTTTTAGTTCTTCATTTGTTTTTATCATTTTCTCCCACCTGTAGTCAAACACTCTCTATATATACAGCTAATAAAATTATCCGCCACAAAAGTATTGGGTTGACAAGAAAGTAAATTCGGTATTTGAAGATGAAATGAGACCCAATTTTGGGAAAATTTTGAAGTTTTATGAGCGCGGAACAACGAAGCTACCAGAAAGATGACGAAAGATCATTGAACAAGATGGAAAATTGTATTTTACTGATTGAAGTTGATGGCTTGAACCGAAAAATTGGGTTTTATTTTGGGTTTATTTTATATTTCACCTTAAAATACCGAAATTAGTGAGGAGTCAGAGGAATCACTCCGTATTATAATATCTCTATTTGATTTTACGTGTTATTTCAGGATTCGATTCCGTTTCAATTTAAAGGACGGAAAATATACAAAGGGGCGTGGTCTGTGCCATTCACCGTCCCGATGTTCACTGTTTTCTGGCATATTGTTCCTGGCTAAAAGCATACGTTTAAGATCTATGTCTAGAGGCAACCTTCAACTACAAACAGCATATCCAATAGCGCAAAACAGACGCCGCTTTGGAAACTACTCCTGCTGATGGCCATTCTAATGAAACAAACAACAAAAATGGAGCTCGCTCTGTTATGGTACGTCTGAAATAGGAGACTCGTTATTGAGGAATAAACATTTATATGTATAACTGTGTCTACGTATATTTACCGGACACATGAATTTCTTCAAAATATTTAAAATCATACACGTTTTTTTTTAATTTCTCTGGATTAATTTACATACACTAATAGTCTTAAGTATCGTCTTTTTTTTTAAAATGCAACTACATGTTTTCATTATAATAGGTTAGTATAATGTAATAATGTATAATACATACATTAGAAAAATGTCGAAGCTATTTTACACGCGGTAGAAACGAGATAATTTCAAGGTCAGACAAGGATGTTGAATGTCAACAGCTTCTGACAATATTATTTTCATAGTACAAGAAAAATGTACTGTTACAACTAAGAATTTGTAATGAAAAACGTCAAAGCCATTTTACACGTTGCAGAAATGAGATAATTTCAAGGTCAGACAAGGTCGTTGAATGTCAACAGCTTCTGACAATATCATTCCATTGTTTTTCAATTGTTTAATGAAACGGTGGCGTTCGATGTGAAGCAAATTACCCCTGGGGATATTGAAATTGAAAAATGTACTATTACAACTAACAAATTTCAGCGAAAAACATCAAAGCCATTTTACACGTGGCAGGAACGAAACAATTGCAACGTGCTATTCCCATCAAAGGCTTCGATTCATTAAACAAGTGAAACGGACAATTAGTTATTTCAGATCCCCATTAATTGAAAGTGTGCAGGCAATTCCTTTGTTATTAATTCGTACCTGTGATTTGTCTCATCCTTTGTACCGTCGCATTTTACACTGATTGCGTGGCAGGGCAGGATAAAGCAGACTTGTTTCTCCGATCGCGTTCGGTATTCCTCAGCGACACACGCTTTCAATATTTTATTCCCACTCCACCGTCGTCGTCGCGGCACTACCCTTTCATCCGATATCTTGAGAACCGATACGTCTGACTTGAAAGTGTTGTTAGTCGCTGCGCCGATACACGCTGGGGACGTGTCGGTAAATATTGGCTCAAGTATTTAACCCGTTCACGGCCAACAATTTTTCAAAGAACTTTTCCTTATTTATCGTTCACCCTGTCGATAATAGGGACGAGTGACGTAGTTTGCACTAGCGCCCGAGTCGATCCACCCTATTTCACGTGGAAGAAAAATTCTTCCAATATCGTCAACAGTACCAAGCCCATCAAAATGACGGGTTTCAGATGTTTCCTTTTACGATTCGTCGAGTTGTAAACATGTTTTCTCGAGAAATATGTCAGTGTACTTCTTTATTCAACTACAGGGTGATCAATGAAAATTGTCCTTCACCTTGAATATCAAATATTGACCTTGAATTTATAAATATCGTATAAATATAATATATCTTTGAAGTTTGAAGTATATAAAACGCCACGTTAAACAGATATTTGAAGATTTTCATGTTTGCCGAAGTTATAGCACGTTTCAGTAAGAAATTATGCACAGTGTCCCAAAAACATTCTACTTCCTTGAAAGGTTAGATTCCTCGCATCATTTCAAGTAACTTGTTCCTTTGCGAAAATGTTCTCCGCGGATTGGTTAAGGAGTTATTAAGGAAAAACCACGGACCAATCACAGCGCGGCTACAGCTGAGTGGGGCGTTGACCTAAGTGGGATCCGCCCACAGTAGCCACGTCCATATTGGTCCGTGGTTTTTCCTTAATAACTCCTTAACCAAGCCTCGGAGAACATTTTCGCAAAGGGAAACGTTGCTTCAAATGACTCCAGGAATCAGCCCTTTGAATTACAACCTTCTTCCACGCAATATTAACATTTGGAAATAATAAGTATGAATGTGATACAGTTGCATAAATGTTCAGAAATGAAAATTTTAGCTCGGAATGGGGACCGACGCGGGATACTTGAATATGTTTAGGCGAGAAAGTAAAATATTCTCAATTCAAGGCATCTGGGTCAGCGTACACCTACACAAATCGATTGCTCATTAACTGTCTCCCGACAGTTCAACGTACGAGCAGAAGCTTTGACAAATCACACTGGAAAAATCAATTTTCCGTCATACGCGTTCGATTCCCAACACGTCCGAATAAAATACTCGAACGGCCGAACCAACGAAACCGCTTTGCGTTTTGCGCCACGGACACCGAACCCCGCGCGCTGTGTTAAACAATCGATTACCGACCGACTGCGTGCACCGCCGGAATAATAATTTACCGATATCATTGATTCGTATGCAATCAAAATTTGTTAATAAAGTGGGCGCCGTTTATAAAAGTACACAATTTTTGCGCGTCACTTTAATCGACCCAAACGGGATTACAGTTAAACGCGATATAAAACGGTTTTATCAGGTTTCCATTGGAATTGCCGTTGGAAATTTTAACGGCGATTTGAGCACGCGAATACAAGTGCGCCGCGCAATTGTCATGTTGTAGTTCGGTGCTGTTCAAACACCTGGAATACGAGACGATATTTTGGATATACAATACGTTTGATGCAAATTTATTTCGGTAAGTAGTAGTCGGTACAATTACAATGCTTGTTATAAATAAATAAAATAAATTCGTACACATTCAATAATATTCAAGTATTAAATATACAAGATATAGAATAAATATAGGCTGCTCTCTCTCTCCTATAAATTATTATGTATTTGGTATGTAATCCAGTAGATTTGTACCCGGAGAACCTGCAGATCGAAGTTTCGATCCTGTGGGATCAATAGTTCAGGAGTTATGCTTGCTTAAAGTTGAGCAATCTGCGGCGTTTTTGAGAGGTACGGGCGCCGCCATATTGGTTTGTAGGGACGACCGCGAGCCCCGACCTAATCACCAAGCAACTCGTTAATTATTCTGCTCGGTAAGCGGCGCGCGACCGTCGCTACAAACCAATATGGCGGCGCCCTTAGCTGTCAAAAACACTGCAGATTGCTCAACTTTAAGCAAGCATAACTCCTGAACCATTGATCCTACAGGATCGAAACTTCGATCTGCAGCCGCCCCGGGTAAAAAGCTACTGGATTACATGCCAAATACATCATAATTTGAAAAACGCCGACCAATCAGAGCACAGCTACTTTGCGTAGCGTTGTAGTAGCCGCGACCTGGTTGGGGGTCCGCGTTTTTCGTTAATAACTCCTTAACGGAGTCTCGAAGAATATTTTCGAAAAGGAAAAGGTTCTTCAAATGACCTCAGGAATCTCAAGGAAGTACATCTTTGGAACAGCCTGTACTGCTGTACCATTTTTTTTAAACAAAATTATCACAGTTAAAATATCGAAAATACCTCTAGGATGTAGCGTTGAAATACTTTTTTCATCGACCGTATGCATTTGTGGAATAATTAATCGAATAGAAATATCGACTTATCGAATGAACAATGAACACTGCAAGCCGGTTAAGGTCGCCTTCAGTATTAAGTCATGCTGTTGAAGTGAACGCTGCAATAAATCACGTCAAATTGGTTTTCAATTTAGTTTGGAAGCTCCAACAACTGGACACTCTGATCGCACATATGTAGAATGGGTTCTCGATTAATCAGCTTAATCGGAGCTGAGACAAATTGGGTACATTAAGCTTCAGTAATTTGGAACCCATCAGGAGCTATTAATTAAAGCTTCGTTTGTATAATTATTAACTTACCGATGCTTTGTCGATCCACGTGTTCACTGTTTTTCTACACATGACGTGAAAGAACCTTCCAGGATATGAATTAATGTTTTATTATTCTAACTGTTAACAATAATTAAAATTGGATCTTTATACAAAGTAAAAAATGTCTGTTTTTACTGCTGAAGCAGCCAGATAGATATTTAATTCTTTCTTTAATATAATTTGAAGGGTTTAACAATAATACTTAGTTATCCTTAAATCAATTTAATCTATGTTTGAAAAAACACAAATTCAACTATGTGATAAATGCATAATAATCTATCTAAATCTATTGAAAAAAATATCGAAGAACAAACCAATCGATTAATACATTCCGACAGAGATCGTTAATTAGCTGCAGAGTTAGAACGTTGTGTTTGATTTTTAATTAGCATAGTTCGCAGACGATCCAAATGTCCTGTCCGGAAGGGGAAACTGTTCCCATTAATCATTTCTGAACTTCGCACTTCTTGGAGCGTACTTTTTTAGTTGTCTATAAGACTCTTTTAGCCCGTCGAATAAATTACAGGGATACTATAACTTCACCGTAGCCCAGGGAACTTTCTGCTCTCGAGTTAATAGCTTCTTAGTGCGAGCACAATCGTTACGAAAAAGAATATACAATGCTGCAGTAAGAAGTATGAAATAATGGCTGGAACGATATTCGTTGAAAATACTGTCGGACATTTCGCGCAAAAATGCAATAGACTTATGCCGAGAGGATTGTCGTTGTTTCCTGTACCCGTTCTTAAGAACTAGACTGCGGATCTTTATGCAAAATAAAAATTGTCTGCATCGATTGCACAAGGAACGGAAACTAAATTGAATGTCATTCCTTCCCTTACGATTTTAATAGAGAAGAGATATCATCTATTGACATCTTCAACTTGTCAAATATCCCAAAATTTAGTAGTTTTTAAAACAGTCACATTAAAATATTTGTTTTTGCTATATTATTTGGAAATCTAAAGATCACGTTCATATTTTTAAACGGAGCCACACCTTTCTAAACACCTACGATGATAGTCCCTTTCATTGTAAATTTATATAGAATTAATATTATTTGATGGATTGATATTATTTGTATTCTATGTTTAATGTAATAATAAGGCTTAATATTATAAAGGGTACAGTATCAAGGTTTCATTTTAAATGTTTTGAAAATTATAATAAATTGGAAAATTTGTATTAATTTCATATATATTTAGTGAAACTAAAAATTAAGAGGTTTTTACTCAGGTAAAAATTATCTCTCAAAATAATAATAATAACAACCTGGTTTATGCATTAAAAACACTAAATAGTAAAAAAATGAGGAAGCTTTTTTAGAATTAAAAATTATGAAAAATTAATTTTATATGAAAATTTTATTGAAAATTGAATTTATTAATTATTAAATGAATTTATATATAAATATATAAAAATCATATATAAATTTCTACTAATGACATTTATTTTAAAGAGACTAACAATTACTAAGGAAGCAGCGTTTAGACAGGCACATTAATTGGAGGAACGCAAATATGAAGGAGGACACTAACGTGTTCAAAGCGTTTGCAAAGGCACACTAATTGGGACAGAAACCCTTCTAATTTTAACTGGAAAACTTACTTGTGAAATTAGCTTGATAAAAAATATTCCAACAAAAAGAAAATACTTGCCAATCGATATAAATTTTAAGCAGATGTAATTAAAATCAAATAATTAACTAATTATCATGAATTAAGAAGTGACTTTAATGGCACAGTAATTGGGACAAGCACGTTATGCGAGTCACAGTATAGGGTGTTAAGAAATTACTAGAGGTGTGCGAGACGGTACGGGAATTCCCGAAAATGTCCGGGAATCCCATGAATGTGTTCGGGATCTCTGAGAATATTATAAAATGGTGGAAGGAAAATTCAGAAATATATCCTATATTATCAGTTGCTACAAAACGTTACATCGCTATTCCAAGTACACAAACAACTAGCGAAAGGCTGTTTTCAATAACTGGAAATATTGTTACCATCAAAAGAACCAAGCTATTGGCAACAAATGTAGAGAAATTAATTTTTTTACACGAGAATTTAAAATAAAACTATGTATATACCATATATCTTATTTTTTAATTATACAATGTATACTGTATTTTCATTTATTGTTTGCTATAATTTGCATTACAATATTGAACTATAATTTCTTCCATATTGTCAACGGTAAGTTGATGTCTTTTCTCGCTGAAGATTAATTTGTACACTGGAATTGTCCTTTCAAGATTACAGGACATAATTGGTACATATGCGTATTTTTCCCAATATCTTGCATTAATTTCGTTTGGTCCTTCAGTAGTGGATGCAAATAGAGTTTGGTTAAGTTTTAACAACGTAAATTTCTGTCCAAGTCCCGTAACTTTACCTACTTTCTATAAAAATAAGCATTTGCATAAACATCCGCTGTCTAGTTATAAATTATCAAGTAAAATGAAGCTTGATGTTTTATTTAGATAAACCGAACACTATGGTCATATCCAAGAAAACAAGACACGTTTTCGAATCCCCCAGCATTTTAAGAGATATTTTCGGGAATTCCTGTACCGTCTCGCACACCTCTAGAAATCACACGTAAAAACGTGATTCTGGATCATGGATTGGCGAAGATCTGTTAAAAAAGTCAGTCGACCTTGACCGACTTTTTCAAGGTGAAACTTTGTTACGATTGCATCGTGTTCGACTCGTCTGGAGGAACAAAGTCCTGAGAGGAACCATGGGAAAAAATGAACGATGAACTCACGGCAGCGCAACAGGAGTAAATTTAGAAAGTCGAGACTACCGTGCTAATCAATTTGATCGCAAGCTGTCAACACGTGTACACAATGCTCGGGGTTTTTTTTCGGATAACAAACGTATCACGTTCTCTCCTATCGCAGCACCCCTCGCCGGTTGCAATGCCGTGGCTGAGCCTGGGGTGCATTGCGGTTCCGTAATTGGACACCACTAATGCATCCCAACCTCGTTTGTCGAACGTGAAGAGAATCAACCGGGGAGAAGGAGGACCGGATAAGAAGATCGAAGAATGGTGAGCATCGGAAGAAGATGAAAAGGTGCTAGGGAAAGTAAGACGAGACGCGGAGAAGTGGAATGGCGAGAGGGAACCGATGAAAAACGTAAGTCGATACAAAAGGCGTCATTATTTGGTGCATTCGTTCATCTGATCTGTTCTCCCTTCGGTTCGATGTTCCTTCACTCGTTGTCTACTCTGGAACAGTTTCGCCTATTGTCCCATAAACTTGGCAAAAGAGTCTCGAGTGAAACTTGCGAATACCACGTTCAGTCAGTCACGCAGTTGAATGCAAAAATGCCGCGGGTCTACAAGTTAATAAAAACAAGTTGAAGAAATCCAAACAAGTTGCAATTTGTCGAGGAGCCATATCGGTGTAGTACAGTAAAATCGCGATAGTTGTCAACCAGACTGTGTTCTGCACGGACAATTATCGCATACCGACATTATTTATTTACCACTGCGTCTACCGGCCGAGAGTTCAATCGAAAGCCAAACGTAGAGAAGGACAGCATGTAAGTACGGATTAAAGAGAACACGCGGGCCTTTGTGACAGTGATCGCATACCGACATTATTTCTTTACCACTGCGTCTACCGGCCGAGAGTTCAATCGAAAGCCGAACGTAGAGAAGGACAGCATGTAACACGCAGGCCTTTGAACAAACACATTCGAACAATCAGAAGTCTTCATAGATTCTTTTTCAGGTTTGGATTCGGTCACAAAGATGAATCTTTTAGAAAAGAACATGAGTGGACGGGAGTCCAGGAAAAGAGGCAGTCAGAAGAGATGCAAGTAGCGGGGCCCTGACCGTCCTCAAGGACATTAGCGAGCGAAAAAATGGCCATCAGTCCTAGACGTGTGGTTCTTTCAGTGGGTATTGGGGACACCGACCACCTTTTGTCCCCCGAGTCCCACACTACCACTTCAAGGGGTCACAAATATATCTATTTAAAAATGGTTGTTTAAAGGTATAAATCAGAGTAAATTGAAAATCCGTCGAAGACTGCTATCAAAGAAGTAATGGCACAGGGGGTAGCCAATCGTTCGAAAACGGTTGTGGAGCGAATTGAAACTTGCAGAGTACGGTAGGACAATTTTCTAATACCCCTGTCAGATATTTCCTGCGCGCCGGATGCTCGAAGGTGTGAGAGCGAGGTTCGCGTGTAGCCGGGGAAAATGAGAAAGCGAAACTGTTGGGATCGTAGAAACAACGGTGCCTACCGAGAAACGCATATTGAACCTTGAAGGAACGGGCCGGGAGAAGGATAATGGGGCGCAGGGGACAGATGGGGAGCCGGGAGGAAAGTGGGTGGGAAAACGCACTGCGAAGGAAATAATATGAAATCCGAGTCTCGTCCGTGCTGGAGAATGAAAGAAATAAGTACCACGTCGAGAAGCGTACGTGGAATATATACGTAGGAGGAAGGGGTAGGAGGGGAGGGGGGGGGGTCGAGCAGATGACGAAGCGCAAAAACGAAGGAGAAAATTGTGGAAACGAAGAGCAGGATCACGAGGCGGATAATAAGGCAACGCAAAAAGGGGAGCGACGGTGTTCCGCGATGAACGAGAATTACGGGCCGGAGCCGACGACGGAATGGACGACGAACCTGGAAGAACCGACGGAACGGATGACAAAGCTGGCAGAACCGGCCGCGGCACCAGAAGGAATGAAATATGAAAGACGAGGCTGTATCGACTGACGTGGACCGAAACGCGGCCATGTTGAACGTCTAACGGATAACCGCAGAGAGGAAAATGGCAGCGGGTAGACATTGTAGGCAGCGGTAGGCGGGACGAATAAGAATAAACCGAAGGAACCGAGTGGCCGACGGAGACGTGATCAAAAACACAAGACCAGTCCAACCGGGAATTAAAAAAGAAACAATGCACGTTACGTGGTCGGGGTAGAGAATGTCTCGTGGGAAACTGCGCAACAGGATGAACTCGCGTTCCCTCCCGATCAAGGGACATCGATTATTCAATCTAGAGCATTGCTAAGATATTTCATTTTAAATTGCGGTTCACATGTACATTGGTCTTGTCTGCCACCACTTTTGTCAGTACCGATACGGTTGTTAAAAGTTCTAAGTCAGAGAAAAGCAAAAAAGTAATGGCACAGGGTTAAACAATGGGTGCAAAACCTTGCAACGCATTGAAACTACCAGGAAACTTGATGCCACGACAGGGAGGAAGTAGCTCGGGCCTGGACTGTTGCGTCGAGACTGTAGAATCGCAGGGTTCGAGTATTCGGAACGGAATGGCGAAAATATCATGGTGAGGAGAGCTCGCTAACTCGAGTCCGAGTTTCGACTTATCAACAGATTGCCGGATTCTTCGTGGCTGTGGGTATGGTTGCCCGGAGCCTCGGTCACAGTCCCGGGGTCAACTCCCAACAACTTTGGCCCCCTTCGGTTCGAGGAGGTCGTAGCTTGCGACGGAGTCGCCCAATTCTCGATTGCTTCGAACGCTCGAAAGGCCACTCTATCCGCGAGCCTGGTCCTCCTTCGGTCTTCGGTAAAGCGCGATAATCCGACCGAAGTTTCATTTGCCGAAGACGATCGCCTGCGACGAACGAAGAGGGTGCGCAGAGACAAGGGCGAGAGAAGAACGAACGACGACGAGGCAGGAAGGAAAGGGGTTGGAAACGACGTGCAGGAGGGCACGCAGAAATTGAATCTATTATTCTGAAGGCTCGACCATGGAACGCTCCGAGGGAAAGATCGCGTAACCTCCTCGAAGCTCATCGAAAGTTCCTCATTCTTTTAAATTGCGCCGTTACATTATTTTGCTGGTGAAATGAGATAGAAGTTCTATCGCGGGGCGCGGACTTCGAGTTTCTACGAGTCCGGCGCGTTTCGTTTTGTTTCGCGCGACAAACGGTTCCTCGAGATCTTGTTTCTCGTCTTCTTTCATTGGAGCGCGATTATACGGGAAACGTGTACACGTTCGCGCAGATTGAGTTTCCTTTCGGTCCCGCGGAACGCGTTCGACAGGGAACGCGTTTTAATATCGTTAAATGTTCATTAATAAGAGGGCATCAATTATCGGAATTATAATAAGCGAGATTATTAGGAATTATATTTTTTTGGAAAATCAATGCGACTCACATGATAGAACCCGTGTTCAAAAACATATACACGATGTCCCTGAAGAAAAGTATTTTAATTAATTAACAAAAATGTATATTTTCTTCATGGAGATAATTCCTGAGATCATTTGAAGAAACTTGTTCCTTTGCGAAAATGTTCTCCGTGGCTACGTTCAGGAGTTATTAACGAAAAATACGGACCAATCAGCATTGGCGGGGCGGAGTCCGACCGCGGTAGCTGCGCTCTGGTTGGTCCGTGGTTTTTCGTTAATAACTCCTTAACCAAGCCTCGGAGAACATTTTCGCAAAGGAAAACGTTTCTCCAAATGACCTCAGGAATCGCCCCTTTGAAGGTAGTACAACATTTTTGTTAAATAATTTAAATAATTTTCTTATGAGATTTAATTCCAATTTGTTCGATATTGTTGACAAAAATTTTTTTTCAATTTTAGTACCTTATCTAGTATCTTAATTAGTACAGAAGTATTGCAAATATTTATACGGAAATAAACGATAATATATTCGTTCGTATTCAAAATTAAGAAAATCCTGTAAAGTCGTTCGCATTATTTTCCTCTCTTCAGCAATTCGATTTTAACGAGCAAATATTAAATTCCACGGAATGTCGAGTCGACCAATAGAACCCATGTCAATACTGTACGATGTCGAGGTACAAAGTCTTTTTCGTTGGCCGCCTCGGGAGACAGGCGATCGATTGAATTTATTTAACGAACCACCGAGTCATAGCAAAATAAGGAGGGACGCTCTCTCTCTCTGGGGTTTCTCGACTTACAAATAATAGATCGCGTTGCGATGATCGAGAGAACCATTTATCTTCCGTAAATCACGGCAGGAGGCGAAAGAGTAATGACAAAACGCTTACCTTTCCGGAGCCCCTTGAATTACACAAGAGAACACCGGCGGCGTGGATCCTGTACTCCTTGTCGAGTTGCTCATGCTGTCCTTGAATTTTCCTGCCGACAAACAGAACGGGAAATGTTGTGTTAGAGAAGACTGTACGAGCATTGTTCCATTAATCGAGTGTATTTTCGATCAACACCACGTCTATGTGCACAGGATGTATAAAAAGCTCTTTACTTTACCGTACTTAAAATTTGTGCATTTCCCCTATAAATTATGATGTATTTGGTATGTAATGCAGTAGATTTCCACCCGGGGCGGATGCAGATCGAAGTTTCGATCCTGTAGCATCAATAGTTGAGGAGATATGGTCGCTTAAAGTTGAGCATTTTTGACAGGTAAGGGCCTGCCTAAACACTGCAGATTGTTCAACTTTAAGCGACCATATCTCCTCAACTATTGATCCTAGAGGATCGAAACTTCGATCTGCAGGTTCTCCAGGTTCAAATCTACTGGATTACATACCAAACACATTATAATTTATAGGAGAAAGGCACAAACTTTGAGTCTGGTTAAGATCATAAATTTGAAGTAGTAAAAATATGAAAGAATACCTTATATCCATTTTTATACACAAGAATGTTAATCCTGGTGTAGATTCACCCCTACGACGGATGACCATTACTTTTTATACACCCTGTACAGTCGGCGACAAGAGTCAGTAGACACCCTTTAAAAACATTTTTAAAATTAGACCAGACGATTTGTGTAATGTGTAAACAAGTTTTTAAAGATTGCTATTGGTCAGAATCACGAAGAGAAATTTTTAATTTGTAAAAGATGATTTCTAACTTTCTCATTTAAAACATACGGGTTATGCAGGGTGTCCCAAAGAGATGTTGTACTTCCTTGAAAGGGATTCCTGAGGTCGTTTGAAGTAACTTCTTCCTTTACGAAAATGTTCTAGGCGGCTTCGTTCAGAAGTTGTCAACGAAAAACACTGACCAATCAGAGCAGGAATCAATTTCCCGTAGCCGCGCTCTTATTGGTCCGTGTGTTTTGTCGATAACTCCCGAACGAAGCCGCGGAGAACGTTTTTGCAAAGGACAAAGTTACTTTAAATGAAGTCAAGAATCACCCAATTTATATAATATGTATTATAAATATATATATATATATTCCTTTTTCAATCATCTTTGAAATTTAATAGTTTCTGTTGCAAGAAAAACAGTATAAATTTTGAAATTGTTTTAATATTATAATGATTATTTTTTCACTTGTGTAGGTAAAATAAAAATTTTCAGGGTTATTAGCAGCTCCATAATATCACTGTAGGATTATTTAATTACTTTTCAAATAATTACTGGGATAAAAACAAAGCGAAAATATTCCGTTCAAATACTGAAAAGGCTGAAAACAAAGGAAGATATTAAGTCGAATGAATTCTTATAAAAAAATATTAAGTTCAAGTAATTAAAACAATGAATTGTTATCGAAGAATGTAGTTTGACTAAATTGTATGAGTTTTTTAAAGAATATTTATTCAAAGTAACCTTTTGGCCAAACATCACGAGGCCTTTACAATACAGCACAACTAGGTCCATACATCACATGAAAAAAGTAACTGCACGTTATCGAGTAGCTCGCGCATAAATTCGCGGTGTTTTCTCCATGGTGCAATAGAGAAAAAATTGTGTACCCCCTACATCGAGAGATTCAGGCTGCACGTCAATAGGCATCGCAAAAAGAATTTTCAAAATGATTGATGAAACGAGATCGATGCATCGGGTTCGGGACGCATTAATGCGGCTTATAGGAACGTTTGACTGATGCATCGGTTATTCATAATATGTACATTCTGTAGTCTTCCATTTCTGACTCAGCACTCGTCTCTTGTAACCATAAGCGTTCGATCTATTCCTATTGTGCAGTCATCGCAATAATATTCATGCATATTCAAAATGAATCGATATGATCAAAAATTATTAATCTGTTAAAAAATTAATAAACAAACTTAGGTCAATTCTATTGATTTATATGATCAAAAATTATTAATCTGTTCAAGAATTGTATTGATTTATATGATCCAAAATTAATAAAAAATACTGTGGTTGAATGTATTAGTTTATATGATCAAAAATTAATAAAACATACTTTGGACAAGCTCACTGATTTATATGGCCACTATCATTAATGTGTTCAAGAATTAATAAACAAACTGTGGTAAACTGTATTGGTTTATATGGTCCAGAAATAATAAAAAATAGTGTGGTTGAATTCATTGATTTATATGAACAGAAATTATTCAGTAAGGTGTCCACAAATGTTTTCATGGTTACAAACAACTATGAAGGTACTATTTATAAGTGTATGTGCTATGCTTATAAAAATAATGGTGTTTTAGAAGCAGAAACACAAAATATTTATGCTGTTTATAAACGTTTACGCCATCTCCAGAAATTAATTGCACAACTTTAAACTCGTCTTTATAATAGTATAATATGTGATTCTAGAAATTCCACAGTCCACCATTTATGTTGTGCGGAACCACCCCCCATTTTACCACAATGAAACATGCCATCATAGTTAAAATAGCTGTTTGTTCTCATGACACCAAAATGCAGTCCGTAATATAGACCGTTACGAACTTATACTCATTTGTAATCATGGAGAATATTTGCTGACGTCTCGTATTCGGTCTGTTGCTCTTCATAACGTTCCATATATTGTTTATTATAAATAATAAAAATATATTTCATTGTAATTTTACTATACTGTTATCTAACAAAATTTCAATGGAACGATATCTAATCTTTAATTTAATTTCTCGCTTAAGTAATTGTCAAATTGTGGAATTGTTAAAATACATTGTTAAAATATAGATTGTAAATGTTAGTTAGCAATTTATGATTTTGGAAACGAGTCATATAAGACCTACAATTATCCTTTATTTTTAATGGCACAAAGAAAATATTTATGGCGTAATTTAAATGTTATTGAAGGAGGAACATCATAGAAGAACAATTTTTAATTGTCCGGTTATTTTTTCATATTTTTTTGAAGATCATCGTTATATTTTATCGGGAAAACTTTCTTTTTATTCCATCTTGTTAATGCCCTGAGCATATTCAAATGTATTTTTTCAGCCACTATAAGATGGAATAAAAAAAAATAAGTTTTCCCTGATAAAAAAATAACGATGACCTTGAAAAATAACCGGACAAAAGAAATTGTTCTTCTATGATATCCCTCCTTCGATAACATTTAAATTATGCCATAAATACTTTTTGTTTCATTAAAAATAAAGGAGATATTTAGGTGGCCTCCTTCATCATTGTATCACAATGTATTTAAAAATAATGTACGGCAATATAATCTCTACCTAGAGATTCAAATTGCATTAAATAAAAAAAATATATGATTAAAAGTGATTCCCCAGTGGTGGGGATGAAATCGGAACAGTTACGGTAGACACCTCTGCGACAGTTACGGCGATATTACTGTAATTTCGTCGCGGAGTGTACGCGTTCGTACGCGCCGAGTAAAATTCTAGCAGAAACGATTCGGTCAATTAAGGTTCGCGCGAAATGGGCAGAATCCCAAAGAAACCGGAGGCGAGTTCATAGCGTTATGTTCAGTTTCTGTCGCGCTCCCCTTTTCCCGGGAAAAAATTAAGCGTTAAAAGAAGTAACGAGAGGAAGACGGAGGCGGCGGCGGCGGCGGTGGCGGCGTCGCCAGTGGCTGCACCAGCGGATTTTTCCAAGCGGTTTCCGCCCAGTGATTTAGGAATCGAGAAAGTTCCACGGATGGACGAACGTCTCCGCGAAAACTTGGGCAATTACGTGAAAGCAAACAGTGTTACAAATTCATGGCGCGAGCCTGCCCCGCGTTTACCGTTCTTTTCCCGGGGCCGACACCGGTCGATCCTCGAATCCGGAAGTGAACTATCGAAATTGAATACGGCAGTGCCAACCTCTTCCTTCCCGATGACTTTCCGATGCTCGTCCCATTGTCCCCTTCAACCGCAGAACAATAAAGGTTTCGCGGTGAAATTTCGCCGAGAGATAATGCCACGAAATTTGGGCATTATTCCAAAATAATAATATAAAATCATTGTTCGAATAGTACAGGGTGTCTCGCTTAATTGCTGAAACCTACACAATATTTTATACACTATTGAATTAAATAGACAGTAACTCTGTAACTGTCGCATGATGAGCAACAGTTATAGCAGAGGTGTTGCATTCTTTGTATATCGTGTTTCGTGTCATTCATAGTAGAAAACCGAGAAGAACACGATGTTGTTTCCGAAATATACTGCAGAAAGAATTAGTAAATCGGTTTCAACGGAAACGGTACGCAGTTTCGCGAGATAACAACAGTAATGTGGAAGAATAGCTGTTACGTTTCGAAGGTAAACAAAGTGAAACGTTTGGAATTCGCAGAAAAAATATATAAATTGTGATTCGAGTTCCAGGAATAATGTACAATTTTCTGACGAGCTGAAAATTAATTTATCTAACTCGGATGGCAGAATTATTGCACGACGGAAACCAAATACAGCGTTTAATAAGAATAACACAGCACGAACTGTGAAACATGGAGGAGGATCGTTAATGCTACGGGGGGCTGTGCAGCAGCCAGTGGAGGTGAAAATATGAAATTTATAAATACAACTACGGACAAGATGAACTGTAATGGTTAGTTATTTTTTAACACCTCAAATTGTATATACAAAAATTTCTTTTTTTGTCGAACAATTTGTCTCGGCTTTAACAGTAACATACAATTTTTAATTTTGTTATACTTACAGGGATCTGCTCTAAATTCGTTCGATCAAATAACAGAAAATCTCATCGAAAACTTTAATGTCAGATTATTCATAATTGTACCAAATAAAGAATTATTCAATTATTTATCAAATGAAAATGGAAATTAGTTGAAACAATTCATTACTCTAAACTAGCAAGATCTTTCTTCGCTTCGTTATACATCGTCTGTTTAATTATTTATCAGTTTCGTTTTTCACTGGAGACGACTTTCGCAAACATTTGAAGGAGGCGCGTTCTTCTAGATCTGATGTTAAGTATGCAATTCGGAGAGTAACCCTATGACCGAACATAGCACCTGTCCCTTTGAATGTCTACGAGATACAGCGAGAGAAACTAGATTGTTTAGGGATTTCAAGATAAGCTCGAGGCTGGACTACGTGATGACAGTGATGTATGATCCTTTAGGGCAGCAGACTCGCTCAATCTTTGGAGAA